>NC_081758.1:33275921-34528421 GCF_963082965.1 Carassius carassius | reverse complement strand
TTTGACATCAGCATTCCAGGGGATTTTAAGAATCTTAATCTTTCAGTCAAATCTGCCCCCTCACATGCGAGAAGAGGTGCAGGTGTAGGGGTTAGACAGTCTTGCTTTGTTTAGCTGCTCTGACCAGGCCATTCAGCGCTCACTGCTGAATCTCTGGTACCTTTTTCTGCATCAATCTCAGCTCCTCACTCAGATTACTGTTGGCCTTCATCAGTGTCTGAATTTTGGCCTCCGAGGCTGAAAGTGCATTTTTCACCTCCAGGAACTCCTGCACGGAAATCGGTCCATCGGACAGATCAGAGTCCAAACTCTGAGGAAAAAAAGAAGTAGCTGGGTAAGATAGCTGACATGTGCACATCTATACTGCAATGGCAAGAATGACACAAGACAAAGTATCAAAATCTTTACAGGTCGACCTTAGTTCTGTCTGCTTTGCCCACTCGTAAATCAGTTTCCGTGTCCTCATCAGATGCCACACTGTCATAGTCTGGCTGGTCAATTTCCTGGCTTTCACTTCCATGACGACTGCCCATACTTTTGAAGAATACATCAACATTGTCTATGAAAAAGTAGACACAACAATCATGAAACATTAATAAGAACTTCAAAGCGTAAGGCTGGTGTGTCTGTATGCAGGCTGCACCTTTAGGACTTGAGACTGAATTCCCCTGCTGGCGTCGCTTTGCATCACTCAGAATATCAATCACAAGTGTGGCAAATTCATGAGCATTAAACCTTGCCAGTTTTTGTCTTCCCTGTCAAAGAAATTAAGTGATGATTTCATTACCTGAACAACTAGTTAGTCTTTACATTAATACTTTTACATTTTTGGATGGACTATTGCTTTAACTTGATATTCCTTAAAAAGCAATGGACAAACACGCACTCTGCATGTGAACATTGATCAAATACTACTATAGTAATAGATAAGTTAATTATAATTTATTTGAATTTTATTGTTGAAAGTGGAGGTTTGTTACAAAAACAAAACTTTCTTGATAAGTGGCAGTGCCTCAAAAGACACAACTTCTCTATAATCTGCAAAAACTATCATTTGTGGTTCGGTTCTAACCTTCAGTGCATAGTGTTTTTTATGTCATTTCCTTTTTAAATAATTTTGTGAAATCTGTTTCCATGTTCCTCTGGCACATTTTTGCATGTTGCACTCACAGCTGCAAGCGCTCCATAAATGGTGTTATAAAATGTCACATGTGAAAGTGCAATCTCTTTATTTCCTGTTAGAGACTTAAAGCGTAACAACTATCTGTTCAGAACTTGCCTGGTTTCGTGTTGATGAGTACTCTGGGTTTACAGGAAGGAAAGGCACAACTGTTGTCTCCAAGTTGCTGTGGTTCTGAGTAGCTAGCCAAACTGTACCAGATACAAAGAAAGTGCTCATCAGTGCGTCACGCTTTGCACTCATATAATGTACGTTCCATGAGTCACTTCTTTCCATTGTTTATTAAATGCAGATCATCTCACCTGCATCAGTCTCTCTTCGATCAACTTCATCATACACATCCATTGCCAATTCCTCAAACAAATGATCGCTGAGCTGCAATGATATTAACAGAGTTGCATCAGTCATCTCTGCTCTCAATGGTTTGGTTTGGAGACAGGTCAATTTGTATAAATGCTGTCTTTTATATTAATGATTGGCAGATAACGGTTTTGGGGGTGTTGCTACACTTAAAATGACATCTACTTCAGAGAAGCCCAACAGATTCCTCTGCTTAGCAGTGTTGGCTTTTCAAATAACAAGCTACAGTTGTTAAACTATAGTTAAGATAAGCTTTCTTTAAAGTATACCTACACCATAATCTACTAGCAAAATGTAGCTATTTAAAGGGGTAATCTTTAGATGCATCTATCACACTGTTGATTCTTAAATGTGGTCAAAAACATTATTTAATTCAATATTCTGCTTATTATATCAACTTGTCACGATTAAGTTAGTTTATCATTTTGCTATGCAAAAAAACATGCAAAAAAAAATTGGAGGGACTTCTGATTATAGTTAGTAGTGTTGGGCAATATGGTTATTTTTCAAATCGTCATATCGTCAGCCCATGAGATCGACGATACACAATATTATCGTGCATGGGTGGAGCAAGAGAGAGACTCTTTGTTCTTGTCATAGCATAACTATTTACGGTTTTAAACCGCGCATGTGCATGAGAGAGAGCCTATGGAATCACCAATAATCTAAAAAATATATACTTATATATATTTAAGTATACTCAAGCATACTGATAAACTAATGTTGAATATAAAAATACTGTATTTAAAACAGCTAGTTCATACAAAGTCGGATGCAACTGTCATATCACGCGTCCTGTGACAAATCTGTCGCATCTGTGCATGCTAGCTATCAGTCTAAATGTTACGCAAAATCAGTCAACGGTAAAAATCGTTAGTAGCTTTAATTTAAAGTCCAACAGTAATATTGGACATAAACGAACACAGTAAATATAAAGCATTCAAAACAGGTACCGTATTTTTCGGACTATAAGTCGAACCTAAGTATAAGTCGCATCAGTCCAAAAATACGTCATGACAAGAAAAAAAACATATATAAATGGACTATAAGTCGCATTTATTTAGAACCAAGAGAAAACATTACCGTCTCCAGCCGCAAGAAGGCGCTCTATGTTTATTAGGGGTAGAGTACAGGAGCACTGAGCAGCATAGAGCGCCCTCTGGCGGCTGTAGACGTTAATGTTTTCTCTTGGTTAATTTTTCTCGTTTCATGTCAAATTAATTTTGATAAATAATTCGCACCTGACTATAAGTCGCAGGACCAGCCAAACTATATAAAAAAGTTTGACTTATAGTCCGGAAAATACGGTAAGTTCATATATTTGGAGTAAAGTATTCAAAACAGGTAAGTTCATATATTTGGAGTAAAGTATTCAAAACAGGTAAGTTCATATATCTGGAGTAAAGTTTAATTGATTTGAATTGTGCCCCATGACGAGCCCGACACACCACCACAGAAACAAGAATGAGATGTATTCTAACATAACTGTGGCATTAAACTCAGTTAGTGAGGGCTCATTTAAAATATTGCACATATATAGGCCATTCAGATTACTTGTAAAAGTGCAATGAAATACCTTATATCTGCATACTATATACGTCTGTTTGTGGATGGACCTCATTCACCGGCTACAGGCTCTAGTCCTCATTTGCGCGGGCGCACTCACGTGTGTGTAACGCGACGCTGAAGTGAAATAGCTGGGCAGTTTGATAGCCGAATTATAATAGGCCGCCCAATAAAAATAAGAATAATTATAATCATAATCATTTAATACATTAATAGGAGAATGAACCTAATATCATCTTGACTATCGACAGAAACATCTGCTATCGTCGATACATGATACTATCGTCTATCGGCACAACCCTAATAGTTAGATTAAATAAATCATAAATCATGTTTTTATTGTTTTACATCAACTGTCTAAACATGCTGATTCACTAAAAAGAATCAGACTCCCCAAAGCAACTGTATTGAAATAAGTATTTAAATTAGCAGCATTGCGTTGCTTTGCATTGTATTGCATAAAATAAAGAGGACTTACAGACTGCAGTTTTCTTTTAGCAGCTTTTGCGAACTCCGATAACTCCAGACTGCTATAAAAGGGAATAAAATGGTAAATAATATTAGTTTGTCTATTAAATAGATTTATTATAAAAACTGTAACGGTAAAGGATAAAAGGTTAAATAAAATTTTCAATTGCCATTCTACATTTCAAATACTTACACATTTCTTTTCCATCAAAGACAGCAAAAAAGGAAATGGCAATATATTAAGTTTAAATTATGTTCATCTTAAAAACCTGTTTGGATTGCTATCATAGCCATGCAGGGAAGTATTCTGGGATGCCATCAGTTTTATCCAATGACCAAAACATGACTAAGCACATCCCAATATATTCCTCTAGAAGAAACTACTGTAAAAAAGGCATCAGTTCACTCAGGAAAACATTAGAATGCATTAGATTATTACTACCTGTCCGCCATCTGTGGTATAATGAAATGCTGTCCATTCTTGTGATCTAAAACACAGAACATATTGACATTTTCAACTGACAATCCATACTAAAGCAATAAAACACATTAAGCTGACTCTGACATCACTGTGATATTTTATTGAGCCATCTGGCACTCTGAAGATCATAACCCACTAAAGAAAAAGTGTGCAATAAACTGGCTTCATCAGCATCTGCAGCCTCACAGCTGGATATCAAAACATCATGATAGCACACCATCGCTCTGCTCTCTGACTCACCAGGCTTTCGCCCACAGAGATAGAAGGCCAGCCTATCTGTGAGCTCATACTGTATTTCCACCAGTCTGTCTGCCAGGTCTTGATGGCCAGCTTCCCTAATTACAAACAACACAATGACGTTATGACACATAGGTTTTTATTTTTTTTTACTTCGAGGTCCTGTGCCAAATGCTGCCCTCAGCCCTTGTGATCCCTCTCAGAGTCTTCCGTGGAATTGCGCACCAATAACAAGGCGCACAGCAGGCCTTCTGAGTCATAAAATGACAAATGGGACACCATACAGATCAGTGATGTTATTGTTAACTATGATTAAATGATTAAAACTGTTTTTGGTAAAAAAAAAAAAAACATTGGCAAGTTTCAGTTGAAGTAGTAAAAGTCAAAAGCAAGTAACAGAAGTAAACTATATTTCTTTAATTAAACCTGAAAAAAGTTAATGTCGATTACAAAACCGTTTTGGTTCCCAATGTTTGTTTGTTTAGTTTTTTGTCCATACAATGGAAGTCAATGGGTACCATAACTGTTTGGTTACCAATAAACTTCAGAATATTTTCTTTTGCCTTTCACAGAAGGAAGAAAGCCATACAGGTTAGGAACAACATGAGGGTGAGTAAATAATGACCACATTTTAATTTCTGGCTGGACTATCCCTTTAATCTGGATATTTGTCAGCGAAGGCCACATGACAAATCCATGACAAGTATTCTTTTTAATCACTGCATTGACAAAAAAATATTGGAAGTAATCAATAAATGCAGTTTTCAGTGCGAGGCGGCTTTGGACCATCAATGGATTAGCTATTGATTACCTTGCATAGTGGATGGGGGTTTTGCCGTTGGAGTCTGGAGCACCAGGGTCTGCCCCATAAACACAGAGAAGCTCAACCTGGCACACTTGCCCTGCTTTAGCTGCTATGTGCAGTGGAGTGTTTCCTTTCTCCTGTTTAAACCAGTGCATAACCGTTAAAAAATAGCAGTAAGTTTGGAAAGCATTTTTAATGTAACTGAACATGGTCAAATTAAGATCAGAGCTTTTTACCGGGTGGAAGTAGTTGGGTTGAGCCCCAAGCGATAGTAACCGCAAACAAGTCTCAAGATTGCCGGTTCTAACGCTGGAGTGAAGTTGCTAAAGGATCGAGGACAACGTATGTCAATAGAAACTTTTTTCAACAAGTCTGACAGAAGACCACCACATCAGATGAGTATTAGATGTACTAGAGGAGCAATAATGCATGTAAAGTCTGAAAAAATGCACCATAATGAATGCACCAAATATTTGAAATAACTGAACAACTTAAAGGAATAGTTCAACCAAAAATTAAAATTCTGTCATCATTTACTCACCCTCATGTCTTTCCAAACCTGTATGAGTTGCTTTCTTATGTCGAACATAAAAGAAGATATTTGGAGATTGCTGTTCATCAAACCGTTGGTGGTTCCCATTGACTTCCATAGTAGGAAAAAAAATACTATAGAAGTCAGTGGCAACCATCAACTGTTTGATTACCAGCAATCTTCAAAATATCTTCTATGTTCAACATAAGAAAGCAACTCATACAGGTTTGGAAAGACATGAAGGGGAGTAAATGATAACAATTTTCATTTTTGGGTTAACTATCCCTTTAAATAGAGAAGAACGTCAACCATAAAACTGTTAAGTTTTTCCTTACCTTGCTTAGATCAGCGGCTGCTGTACTGTCGTCATCTCGACAGGGTAAACGATGGACGAAAGCCAGCATTTGATACTTTGATTTTATGAACTCGGTTTTGTTAGGGCTTTTTGGGTGAGAGAAACAATGCAGATATTAGAGCCCATTAACATTGGAGGCAGTTGGTGCATTTCAGCCACTATCTTTTTGTATACACTATTGCTCAAAACTTTGGGGTCAGCAAGATTTTTTTTTTTTTACTTTTCTCTTATGCTCACCTAGGCTGTATTTAACTAAAAATACAGCAAAAACAGTAATATTTTGGAAAATTATAATTTAAAGGGGTCATGTGATGCAATCTGTAAAGTTGCAAAGACTAAAGTCTCAAATCTAAAGAGACATTCTTTATCAAAGTTAAGACTCGTCCACGCTCTCCTAAAACGGCTCATTCAAACACGCCCCCACATGTCTACGTCACTATGTGGGAAGATTTGCATAACACAGCCCAAATGTTTACGCAGAGAAAGGTGTAACTTTGATTCTCGCTGTTGCCGCTGCCATGTTGTGGAGACACTGAATGTCTTGTTGTGAAATCAAAACTAATTTGTGTGGTCTTACAAAAGAGGACACTGAAATCAGTGGTTAAATTGTATTTACAACATTGCCCTAGGACAGTTCAACCAAAATATTCAGATGTGTGTTGCGCATTTTATGAAGGATGAGGACTGTTTCCTGAACCAGTAGCCTACAATGCATCTGTGGCACAAAGGCTGTTTCTATATAGTGGGGCAGTTCAAACTTTGCAAGGACAGTCTGGCACTTCTGACTCAGAGCCTGTAAGTACGTTTTTTTATATTTAAATAATTTCCCAATGATGATTCAAATGCAAGTTGAGCAGTGTAGAGTAGCACTTGTTGACACTTGCTGACGCTCCCTCTGACACGAAATAAACCAATATCCTGAGTTCTACTCCTAACAGTACATTGACTGAACTGCTAAAAGAGAACTGATGATGGGATATGCACGAGCAGAGCAGCTTGACGGAGTTTTGTCGTGCCGGGAGACAGCATCACAGTATGGTAAGGGGCATAACATTTCTGTCACACACTTGAGGCATTCGGTCAATCACAATGCACTGGATAGCTGGCCAATCAGAGCACACTTCGTTTTTGGAACGATGAGCTTTGTAAAAATCAACATGTTTCAGAAGGCAGGGCATAGAAGAGAAACAATAATGTACATTATGTGGAAAATCATGTGTTTTTTTTTTTTTTTACCTTAAACCCCATAAACACATTGCATTACACCAAATAATGTTATTTTTAGCAATGTCATGAACCCTTTAAAATAAGTGTTTTCTATTGTAATACATTTTAAAATGTTATTTATTCCTGTTGGCAACGCTGTATTTTAAAAGCCTTTACTCTAGTCTTCAGTGTCACATGATTCTTCAGAAATCATTATAATATGCTGATTTGGTGCTCAAGAAACATTTCTGATTATTATCAATGTTGAAAATTATGTTTTTATTATTATAATTATCATCATCATTAATGTTATTCTGCTTAATATTTTTGTGCCATTTTTTTCCAGGATTATTTTAAGATGATTAAAGAACAACATTGTTTTGAAACAGAAATCATTTGTAGCATTATAAATGTCTTTACTACCTTTACTTGATCAATTTAATCATTTCTGAATAAATATTTATTTTACTGACCCAAGGTTTTGAATGAAAATGTATACCAAACATACATTTTTCTATAATTATAATAAAAATAAAAATAAATTCTCCACATTCAAAAATATTCAAAGAAAAACTAAAATACTCACTGGGCTTTATCCTGCGGATTGGGTTTGCGTTTCCCGCTGGTGATGGATGACAGGTCCAGCAGAGTGTGCTCCCATATTGCATTAGCACCATTGTTGTATAATGTTTGAACCATCTATGAATGAGAAAGAAACTGAGTGCATACATCACAAAACAAAAATTTATTATGACATTTATTATTTGTGAGTCACACTCTCTGTTGGAAGGCCCTCCAGTGAGGTCGCACACCAATAAACCATTTTCTTATAACCATTCAAAAGACTCCAAACACAATTATATACATAAAAATGTGGAAAAATGTACTAAAAAAGGACACATTATATTAAAAGAGACATTATTGGATTAAGGCTATGAGTCATTTAAATCAAAAGAACAGGAACTTGAGAGAGAGAATGCTGCAGGCTGTACAAGTACACAATGCTGTGACAGTTTTTCGTGTTCTCATTAAAATAAGAGGAAGACAAAAACATGGCTATTAGATCTCTTTCGATGAATGTTTTTTTGCTCATTTTTAAATTAATCAAGTGAATTTGCATACATATTGACTTAAAGAAAAAAAAAATGTAGATTACAAAGTTCCAAGACGGCAGAAAGCGCATTATGTTTGCTTGATTTATTTTACAAAATGTGATGTATGTAGCCTAGGCTACTGCTGTGAATACAAATAAACAAAAACAGACTCGACTAAATAAGTAGGCTATGTTCATAACACTTTATTATTTCTGTGACTAAATTTCAATCCTGATAAATACATTAATTATGATCCATCACCTTATTATAGTAAAACATTGATTGACATTAGGCTTGTTGCGATAGTCGGTGTTACCGGTGATACACGGTGTTTAACCCACCTACCGGTCATAGCACTTGACCACCGACACCGTCCCCATCGTGTTGAAGTTTTAGCCTATAGCGATAAAGCACTTAATTCAGTTAGTGACTACGTGCCTTCGTAATTTAGCGTAAGCGGAACGAGCGCCGCAGTAAAGCAGCAGGTGTCCGATTTCATTTATCATTTGAGGAGAGTGAGGCGAGCTAACTGGCAAAGGATGGCAGAAGATCTGGTTTCAAAGCGAACTGTTGCAATTTAAAATGAAGGTTTTTCGTTTATTGTTTCTCATTTAGCCTATTTATAATTTTTGTTGTACGGTATGCAGTTAATAGGCCTACCTCTTTTTTTAACAGCTTAACGTGAGTTTAATTTTATATTAGTTTTTTTTTTTGCACTTAAGTGTCCAGTGATTATTCGGGTAGGCTACCTTATTTAACGAAGTTTTTGATGTTCGTTCGTTTCATATTCGATGGTTGTGCGGTGTTTTTTTTTTTTTTTGCTGAAAAAGGCAGGCACTTTATTTAACGAATATTTATAATTATTTAACGAGTCTTGTTTGATACTTGCACGATGTGTGCAGTGGTTCGTTTTGTTAATAAATGCACTTTAAAGGTGTTTCATAAGTGCTTTCGTTTAGTTTTTGCATGGTGTGTTAAGTTATTATTCATTTTGCAATAAAGATGTGTGTAATACAAGCGAGTGTCTTATTGTTTTGTGTATTTTTATTAAGAATAAAATAAATTAACCCATGATTAATTCAAACAAATGCTACTGAATTGCCGCTAATTAAAGTGAAAGTAAATTGAGACGTGTGCACGTCTGCACGACCGCATTTTCGGCCTCCCGAAATCCCCGACACGCAACCCCGGTGACACCGGGATTACCGGTTTTTTTACACGTCGATTAACCGGTGGAAAAAATCCGTCACCGCAACATCCCTAATTGACATTAAATATTTAACAAAGCATGCAAACAAACGCTTTTATCATATTTGTTTTGTGATCGCCCTAGTTCCAGTGACTTATTTCTTATTAGTTTTCTGATAACTTCTTCTTGTTGATGAAATGATGGGGTTGCATGACGTTGTTCCTGAGAGGCGTGTAAAGGGCGGGTTTAGTGAAGCGCAGCGGAGCTTCTGGCCCGACAGTGGAAACGCATCGCTATTCTGGCCTTGGTGCTACAGGCCTGAGGTTATTAGCCCCGCCCGGCCCGTTTAAAGCACTGGCCCGATAGTAGAAAAGCTATTTAGTGTTTCTGTGAAAAAATAAATAAATAAATAAATTATTATAATAAATTTAGAAAAAATGACCATTGATACTGATAAGATGATAATAATAATAATCTGAATCCTACTAATAAGAACAGTAAAAAATGCACTAAGGATGAACGAGCTGCAGGATTCATGAATATTAATCAGGTTGTATCCGTTTGCGGGAACTGATTGGCTGAAATCAAAACAGGGAAAATAATAAGCGAGCACCAGCCAATGAGAATGCCGTTTGCGCATTACTTCTGCCCACTTTGCACATGTGAGAGAAAGCAACGCAAGTCGTGCGCCTTCACACTTGAGTATAAGGTACACAAAAAAAATAAACACAGGTGCGCTACGCGTCCATTGAGGTGAACTGAAAAATATCACAGATCGCTTGACAGAGAGTGAAACTCTGAACCGCTCAGTCAGAAAGTGTTCAGCGAAAATATATCTGTGCTAAACTTATACTTAGCCTCCAACTCATTTAATGAGCCTCCAGCTACTTTTAGATGTTTTAAGATTTAAGATGTTTTGTGAATACGGGCCCAGATATAATTTTTTTAATACATTTTTTTTTTTTTTTACTAGTGGGTGCAGGACACTATAGTGAGTGAGTGATAAGTGAGGATAGCAAAATAAAGTAAAATGACAAATTATACCCAAAAATTCTTCATACAGTAGTAGGGCTGGGTACCGAACTTCGATGCCTTCATGGTATCGAACGAAAAACTTCGATACTTTGAGTATCGAAAAATTATTTATCTTTCGGTGCCAAATTTCAGTTCCTAAAGCCAAGAGGCGTTTTTTTTTTTTTTGCCAAGCAGCTGTGTCTGTGTGAGCTTGTAGCATACATGCATATAAGGACCTAAATTCGCCGTGATTGGCTGTCCACCACCACGTGACGTGACGGGGAGGATTCCTGAAGATACTCGCAGTCACACAACACAAGTGTAGTTGTTTTTTCTCAAAACGTTTCCGTTTTATAATGCCAAAAAGGTCTAAAGTGTGGCTACACTTTATAAAAGTGGATGCAGAGTCAGCAAAGTGCAACATATGCGATAAGAGTATTGCAACCAAAGCCGGCGCATTTGTTTGGATGAGTGTTTTGCCCTCCCTCCCGGTTTAGTTTGGTATACTCCATTGCGTATCTTGAAACACGCCCCCTTTCACGTTGTCTAAAAAACACAGAGAGAGACAGATTTATCCGGTACAGCGAATTTCTCTAAGCAGCAGGCCACTGTATACGTTCACTTAAAACATAACCGACTGTGTTTACGAGAATACTTGCAGAGACAATTATTTTGATATAATTGTGTGTGTATGTGTTCATTCAGAAGCTACGATACGCAAAAGATGAATTCATTCTCTGTACGCGCATTGTCTGAAATGATGCTCGCAGCGCGTGCTTTGAATGAGTGAGCGCAAGCTCCGAACGTGCGCGAATTGTTTAAAACGCTTGAATCAGCAATATTTAGAAACAAGTGCAAACGATCAACTACGATCCATTTCACCCCTTCAAGCGAGTGAACAACGCGAATCAAGTTAGGAATTTTACATCACTATTCACGATAGCCCATTGGACTGGAAAACACAATACCCCCGGGACGTGCCCCTGAATGGCGCACCCCTATCCAAAAAGCACAACCAGTTGTATTCATAATGTTATCCTGAGTATGAAGAGTTAACAGAATTTGCTTTAATTAAGGTGAAAAATAAAAGCTTTGTGTTTAATGTATTTGTGTTGATGCTGAAATGGATTTTAAAACATATGGTATTGAAAAAAGTATCGTTAGGAACCGGTATCGAAACTGAGGTATCGAAACTGGCACCGGATCGAAAGATTTTGAACAATACCCAGCCCTATACAGTAGACTAACAGTAAAACTTATTGTGACCAAATATTATTCAGACCATGTCTGTGAAAATAAATTAAGTTGACAGCATGCCCAGGAGACTACAAGCAGTCATTAAGGCTAAGGGCTGCCCGAAAGTATTGATAGTTGTGTAAATACGGTCATACTAACAGCTGTCTGAATAATTTTTGGTTGATTGAAATCCATTACACACCCTGCTATCAAAGTTGTCTAACATTGTCAAGCTGAATTTGTTGACACAGTTTAACTAAGTTATTGTCTAATTAAATTACCATCCTCTAAACTATAGAGAATAAACTGTGATAATGTGAGAAAGGTTGAAGGTGTCTGAATAAATTTAGGTTTGACTGTATCTATGTAATAAATGAAGTTAACCAGCTAACATTATACATACTCTTTTGGTTTCTGTATCCAATATTTCAAAATTGTACAAATGCAATAAAAATATCGGTACTCAGTATTGGCTGAAAAATAAAATAAAAAAATAAAATAAAAAAAAGTGTTCCAGCGGCTCAGTGGTATTGTTTTTGCAATTTTTTACACATACTGGTAAAAAATGTATAGCCTGAATTCACTGTAAGTCACTTTGGATAAAATCTTATGCTAAATACATAAATGTAAATGTATAAAAGTATCGGTCAGGCAAAAGTTGAAAAAGTGGTATCAGGGCATCCCTAGTATATATACATGTATTGGATAAGTTATATATATAAATGTGGACCAAAATTAGAGTTTGAGTAAGGTTCAGAATCTATCAATCTATCAATAACACTGTAGATATTAACATCAGACATAAAAACCAATATGGATCGACCACTACTTTATAATGTGCCTAAGATTAAAGATGAATACTACAAAGCCAAAAAGTCTCAGATGAAGCAGGGTGGCCAGCTAAAGGCATAATAAAAGGGTCCCATGGTGTCTGCTTTTCTGAGAGTTTAGCTCACCTGTAGCTGGGTGGGCGGCCAGGGTGTGTTTGACAAATGCCGCACTTGTGAGTTGTGGCGACCCAGACTGCGGTGAACACCGCAGCACACATCACATATCAGAACTCCTCTGTTCACAGACGCCCAGCGAGGATCTAAGGGATCCCAAGAGAATCAACAGATTAACAGGAAGAAAACAACAGCTTGTCTCAGCAGCATGTTGATCATTGATCGATACACAATAACATTAATGGAGCTTTTTGGCTGGTGCATGAGAGTGAAAACAGAAACACAATACTTTTAAAAAGCTGATGCAAGGAAGATGCTTTTTACAAGAATGCACTGAAGAAAATGAACAAATGTGCTTGTGTATTACACAAATGTATTCAAGCAGTGCACAAAGTCTTCATGAAATGGGAGCCACATTTTCAAACATTATAACTCTAACTGTACTTCTGTAACTGACTATATTTTGAACTTTTGAATGAACTTAACATGCACAAATGAATTAACATCGCAAATGCGCACTAAGCAAGCATGTTTTGATTAGAGTTATTATAGTTAATTAAAACCATAAAAAAAATAATCACTGAAATAATACAAATGTAAAAAACTTAAAATATTAAAAAACATATTTCACTTCAGCTAGTTCCTAGGAAAACATGTCTCATTTTAATTTAGGTTAACTTGATGTATACTAAAATAAAAATTAACACTATGAAGACATAAAAAAAACTAATGAAAATGACAAAACCACATAAAATCATTAAAACTTAAAAATGGAGGGAAAAAAATATTTATATATATATATATATATATATATTAAGAGTACCACAATCACACTGAAATAACACAATAATGGTTTTGATTTCATATTGACATTAATTTTCATTAAAAATAAATGTTTACTGTAAAATGCACATGTGTATACAGAGTACAATTTCCATTTATGCAGTTTTAAATGTATTTATTTTCCACAATAATAGTCTGATAAACCATAACTAGTAGCAGAGATATAAAAAAAATATGTAAATATAAGCATTTGATTTTTCTTATAAAAAAATATGTAGCAGATGATGACAACAAAATGCGATGTGGAGTTCTTCCTTATAAGGCCACAGTAGCAAGGGTTTAATGTCATCCTTTCATGGTCGGCTGTACACACGCTAACTTCCTCTTACATACACATGCCTCAAACCACAACAAATGCTAAGAAGCTGAGCTTTACTTCCAGGGTACAAGCAGGTGACTGGGAAACACTGCACGGCTTTACTTTCACTACCTTACAGATTATTCAAGAGGGTCATCTACTGCAATGTAATTCTAAACTAGTTTAACTACAGAGTTTAAATCAAGAATCAAGTGGCAACCTAAAACAGTAAAACAAAAATAATAATCTGACCAGTATTGAAAAATCTATGAAAATACCATGGACTGCAAATCTATAACACATTTAGCATCAAATAAAATAGACTAAAAGGGATTTTTATAGCATTTGCAAATGCATAAACAGCAGCACAAGAGTGATTTACCAGCATAATAATTGCAACTAACACAGGGCTAAATATTGCAGCGGTATTATCATCTAAATTGTTTCACCACTTTACTATACTAAGCACATGATATGGTTAGCTGCAGCCTGCAACCCATTTTTAAAGTCACAACCCATCAGCTTAGACCTGCCTCAAACACTTGATCACTCAAAGATCCCCCACTACTACACTTGACAAACTCAACGACCCAGAGACAGAATGACTGCTCATATATGAACACTTGTCACTGGCAATCGTCCTTCATGGGCGTCCAATATCAAGCCAGTTTTTAATAGAATTCTCACTCCTTCACTGAGTCATTATGCCAGATCAGTGAGAGTGGGGCCAACCGCATTGGCCCTATGACTAAAGTGTCTGAGCAGCCAACGACGTGTTCATATTTTCAGCTTCGTTCCCTATTCCCCCCACCCCCAACTTTTCCCAAGGGCAGATTCCAGCCAACTTGTGATTTCCATTCCTTCAGAAACAACGATGTGAGTCAGCGCTTGAGAGTGTCAGAATTCCCCAAGAACAGTTTTGAGGATTTTATTGTCACACTGATTACAGGCAAATGTTTTTTTCTTAATTAAATGTTAATTAAATGCATTTTTTTTACATTGTTATACAGATGATTAAAATTTGAACCAAAAACCTTTTAACCCTGTGGTGGTCTTGGGCCATACTAATATTTTTTTTTACTACATCAGAATGGTACAAAATCTGGACATATTTTAGAAAAGACTAATGGCATTTAAATAGACACACTTGTTATCTTTGCAATTAAAATTTACTGGCATAGGAAATTAATAGGACATACAAAAAAAAAATACAAAAAAAAAAGGGGTACAATCTACAAATGAGCCATAATGAAGCAGTTATTAATAGCGTCTAAAAGTATATATCAAAATTAAAAACCTAATAAAAGTTAGTAATTATGTCTGAAAATACTCTTATGAGCAACTATGGAATACACAGCAAAGGTAAATATAAAAATCTGCCTTCCATCCATTAGACTTTAAATCTAATGCTTTATTGCTCTCTTTTTAACTTAATGTATTATTAGAAAAATAATTTGTAATTATTTGTATTATTTTAGATGGAAATAAATGGTGAATAACTGAGAGGTAATTATTATTTAGTAACTTTAAATCCTCTCAAAATACCAAATACTAAAGAACAAATACTACTGAAACAAAATCTATTCATTTGCTTAAATAAAAATATATAAGTATATTATAATGTTACATTTATTTTCTTCAGTCTATTTTGACCTCAGAGGATTACAAATATGATCCCTACTCCATAACTTAAGTGAGGAAAGCAAGAGAGATAAATCTAGACTAAATCTGTGCCAGGTGGCTAGGCTATTAAAGATACCCACACTTAAGAAGTTAACAACCAATTTGGGTTTCAAAGCCTGTGTGAGAGATATATGATACCACAGTTGCACCAGTCAGACAGAAACATGAGCCATCTAAATTAAAAACTGATCCACTGATAAGCAGAGAGCAGCTCAGAAGCAAAAGTCACTTCCCTTCAAGCACAGGAAGTATCAAACAACAGCTGCAAAGAGGCCAAGGGCCAGAATCAAGCACCTGGCACAAGCATCATTCCCCCTCACCCTTGGTCTCCCTTCCTCTTCTTTTCTTTCTCTTTGACCCAAGTGCTTCAGCAGCTAAAATAAACCCCAGTGCTGAATGACTAAAAATATTCACCCTAACAACAACTGCCCAATAATACTGACATGCTGGGGCAGCCCAGGCCAGCTGGTGACTGAGGCGTAACTAATCAAGGGGAATCATTAAGGGGAACGGGGAGAAAACTGAACAACAGAACATAAACAAATCACAAGACAAAAAGTTAAGTGTTTCATAGTTTAAGCCTCAAAACGGGTGCCATGTCATATGTCATAATCTGATCAAACATAGGATTTATGAAATTGTTCTCTACAAATTTCTTCAATTTAATAAATGTGTGTTTTTTCCTGTCTCGTTTATAGTCTTTAAAAAAGTCAAAACTCTGATATAGCCATTTATCGTGTAATGAGGACAACAATGTTATATAATGTTTCATTCTTCAGTTTCTCAGAGGTCAGGGCACTGCATGCCTTGGTTAGGGTCACTAGTTAGTTATAAATATTTATTACGATCAAGTGACCCTAACCAATACATGCAGTGCCCTGACTTCTCAAAGACTGGAAAAAAAATGAACAAAGTGTCTCCATTCAGTAACCTTACACTATCAATCAAACTATATATTATAGATGTTTTCACTAGGAATACTACTTGAGGATCAATAAGTACACTTACCTATTTCTCCAGAGAAAATAAGATAATGTAAAATATAGTGTGATTTGAAGCTGAAAACACCCGTAGAGTGGAGTAAACGCTGCATGCAGTGGCTCTGTCTCAAAACGTTCTGATCCGCCATCGTTTAGCAGTTTGGACGCGCTTACGATGCCTTAAATGCTGTCTAACTAGACATCGCTTTATGTTTTGAGACGTAGCCAGTGGCGATACATCACTACACTCCAAAATACATATATTATCCATTTATATATCCAAAACACAATTAAGGTTTGCTTAAAAATATGAATCATACATGTGTATAGTTAAATGTCATCTTTCGGTCTCTTAATTCAGTAACATCACCTGGTTATACAGTTAGCGGAATATACTCACCCGAACTGCTGCAGTCCGCGCAAACTTCGCTATTTCGCAGCCGTTTCGACATCCTTGTCTCCGGGAGCGTTGGTATTACCATGAATTATCGACCAACAATAGTCCACGGGTAAATTTAAAGCATGCACCGCTTTGACATGATGATCGGATGTTTAAAAGCGTTTTATCACTGAAAGATGATCTCATGCCAGAAGAGAGGACGCGCATACGGAGGAGTTAAATGTGTGTACGCATCTGCACTACCGTTAGCTACTGTATGTGAAATAATGTATGTCGGGCTAGCTTGTCTAGCGTTAGCTTGAAATTAGGACAGGCGCGTCAGGCAGTGGAGCCTCTGTCATGATGCGTTAAACACTACACTACGGAAATGCTTGCCAGCAACCCATTAGATCGCAGTAGAGTGCCATCTGCCCTCCCAGACCACACATTTGAGTTTACAGTGACGATAAATCAGCTTTCTAGCACTGCCTGACACACAGTGGACAGACGCGTCACTGCAACGCGTGAGATATTTTATCAATTTTTTCCATCTATTCGCGACTATATTAAAATACATTATACTAAATATATAATTCTGAAAAAAAAATGTTTATATTTGGAATACAATTATAAACTCAGAATTAACCAGACATTGTCCGAAATTAGAGTCAAGCCATGTAGGACGCGATCATTATAACATAGTGCGATCGCGCATGCGCAGAAGTGATTCACCGGCCCGCGAGCCGCCCCTGATGAGCTGAAGATCATTTAAAACAACGAGGCGTCGTGCCTACCCACAGGCGAGCGAATTGTTTATTACGATTATTTACTGATGTTTAATTTGAGAACATTTTCCTTAATGGATAATTTAAAAAATAGCTTCTATTTACGAATTCGCAAAATTCACTCTTGACTTAACATAGCCATATTTTATGGCACGACCTCCCCTCCTTCATATGAAATGGTTTAGTCTGGAGTTGGGCTTTCCCATTTAAAAATAAATAAATATATATTTTTCCCCTTTTCTATTTTTCTTGATAGGTCATATATAGATAATTAGTCTTTTATCTAATATTTTATCGAGGATATTATTTATAAATACAACCAAATGAAAAAGGGTTTGGAGGAAAGATTTGTCAAATGACTGGATACACCCCCGCCCAAATAGTCTCAACCTGCCACTTCCTTGTTTTTCAAAAGTTTATTTTGAAAAAAGTTGGTTGCGTTTTCGGCGTCTTCTTTACTATAATCCACCTGTTTAATAGTCAGAGTCATTGTATAATTATCAACAGTTAATTAAACGCATGAAGAGATTTGATGGTTCATGACAGTAGCTAGCTCGCAGGCTGGCTCTTGATTTCGGAGGGGAGACACGGAGAGTTTGATCGAGCCAGAATGTTATCCGCCACCGCTGCCAGCGTCGAGGATTTCAGCCTTAGGTTTCCACTGCATACCCTGGTCTGGGATAATGATTACAGGAAGCTGGAAAAAGAGATACAGACGGTATGTGTGGGATATCCGTAAATGCTGATGTATATAGACTGCTGATGGTATAATCTGTTAACTGTTGTGGGATTTCTGCCTCCATTGGATTTCATATCATGCTTTTCATGTATTTAATAATTTAATGAAATTGGTGCATTTTTGGATATTACTGCAAATGCTCCACTTGTTAACTCCAGCACTGCTGTATGTCATTGCACTGGAGAGCTAGCGAGCTCATCTTAACATCAGTAAAGCTTCATTTTGCTGTAGATCACGGTAACCTGGGTTCGTGGAAATACCTGGAGTAAAAAATGTGTAAAAATAAATAAATAGCAAGATTATACTAATATTAAGATTATTCTAAGAATAAACAAAATAAATACATTTGTATTCAAATACAGAAATTATACATCCATCTGTGCAGAGCTTTAAGTATAGAAAAAGATTTTTAAAAAAAAATTATGTAGCATATAAGAAACTAGAATTCTCAAAATAATATTTTACACATTTATTTGACAATTACATAATTTATTGATGTAAAGATATAGCTGCCTTTAAGTTTTAGTATGGGGTCTCTCATCTTTGAATGTCCATGGCATCTTTAAAAAGATTGAATATTTCTATTATATATATATATGACAGACATCATGACCATTTTGGTTAATGACAGTTGCATTCCACATTTCCATTTTCATTTTCAACAGTAATGCACATGATTTTCGGCCCTTCTCAGTTTCCACAATAAGATTTGCCTCATTTCAGAGTAACATTGAAGAGGTGGATCCCAGGGGCCGGACCCCTCTGCACCTGGCCGTCTCACTAGGACACTTGGAGTCGGTGAGAGTGCTGCTCAGACACGGCGCAGATGTTTCCAAAGAGAATGGCAAAAATTGGACAGGTGAGAATAGAGCCTATGAATTGCACATTAGTCTTCTAGGTCCTTTACAGTGATGAGACATCAGATAGTTTTGCAGTAAAGCCACAGCAGTCTTTGGAGTAATTTGCAAATACCATTGTAACTACTATGACCATTTGCACATCAGTAGATTTCCCAGCCTGTGAAAGTGTTTAATACCTCTGGCCCTGCTTTCTCAGGATGCAGTGTTATATATACTTTAATGATCACCTCCTTGAAGACTCTTACTGGCCATTTAGCAGATTTCTTTTTTGTCCTATGTGTTATTTATAGTGCACTATATAATAGAAGCTAGTATGTTTGCATTTCCATTACAAGCCTATAGATAAAGATAAATACCTAAGAGTCCAGTTAAAACAGGTGTATGACTGTGGTTGTCTGTACAGTGCTGCAGGAAGCAGTCAGTACAGGAGATCCAGAGATGGTGCTGCTGGTTCTTCAGCGACGGGATTATCTGAAAGCCTCCACTGCGCTGGGTGGTGTTCCAGAGTTACTGTGCAAGATCCGAGAGGTGCGTCTGCCAAATGATTTTGTTTATTACTTTGGTGAATTTTGTTATTACTAAAGCAGTCAGGTTGATTTTTTTTCATTTGTCACATGCATTTTCTGTTCTAAGCTCAAATATGTTACCTTTTTGTTTTACTTTCACTATGCACTATGTACAGCATTTGCTTTCTTACTGCCTAGAAACCTCATAAAATTGCCTTTCTTTGATGCTATTTGCAACACTTTTTATATGGAGGTCAAAGTGGTGCATGATGCTTGAGTTGAGAGGTGCGTTGAAGCCCAGATGTGAGTCATGTGAAAGGGCCTGAAGTGTAATGAACCTCTTTTTGTCCTAGTCTCCAGACTTCTACATGGAGATGAAGTGGGAGTTCACTAGCTGGAGTAAGTGCTCCTTTTCCCCCACCTTTTCTGTACATAAATCCTTATGGCTTCATTAGGCTGTAGAATGATCCTCATCTGCTGCTTCTGCTCTGGCTCCAGTTCCTCTCGTATCACGTGTGTGTCCCAGCGACGTGTGCAGAATCTGGAAGAGTGGGGCCTGTCTGAGAGTGGACACCACCTTGCTGGGTTTTGAAAACATGACCTGGATCAGAGGAAGAAGAAGCTATATCTTTAGAGGAGAAGGTTATTTTCGCTGCCTGTTTGCATGTGTTTACAATGGCATTATTTTTTTAAAGAAGTCTAGTCGGCCGTTCTGACCGTCCGTGGTTTACACATTAATTTGGTGGTATGGTTCTAGCAAACATGCTTTGAATTCTTATTTCACCTTTGTATGTTTACGAATGCACTTCATTTGAGGATGAGTGAAATGCCTGATGTTTATTTGTAGTTGATCAGTATCATGTGGACTTTGCATGTGCATACTCACAGACAGCTGCACTGAACTGATGGAAGTTAATCACGAGGACGAAGTGGTGGACACTGAGCGCTTTGATCTCTCCCGTGAGATGGAGGACGTCACACTAGACTCCATGCAGCCTGCCCAGCAGGAAGTAGCCAAGAGGCTGACAACACCCATTGTCAACACATATCTGGACACAAAGGACATTGCGTTTGAGAGGTATGGCCCTAGATATAAGATTTCCATCTTATAAATGAACTAACATTTAAAAGTTTGGGGTCAGGAAGACTTTAATGGTTTGAAAAGAAGCGTCTTATTTTGTGTTATTAATGAAAAACACAGTAGAAATAGTAATATTGTGAAATATTACTACATTTCAAAATAACCCTTTTCTATTGTAATATATTTTTAAAGGTAATTTAACCTGATTTTTCACCTTTCATTGTTCCGTCTTAATGTTAAAAATGTTCAATGATTAAAAAAAAAGAAAAAAAAATGTGCTGCTTAATATTTTGTGGAAACTTACATTTTATTTAGGGTTCTTTGATAAATAGAATTTTCAAAAGAACAACATTTCACATGTCCTTGGTGAAAAAAGAAAAAATTATTTATTCTTTAACAAAAAATAAATGCTTTTTGACCCCGAAATTTTTAATGGTGGTATATATGAAAAATGTCACACATGGATTTCCTTGTACATTGTTGCACTGTGACTAATTGTTTGATACACAGAACTAAACATACATAAAACACATTTTTGCTGCTGAAGAATAAATTGAATATGCTATTAAAAACGTATTCTGTGCTCAGGTCTAAATCCGGTATCTGGGGTTGGAGGTCAGACAGAACAGAAGTAGTAAATGGATTTGAAGCCCAGGTAAGCAAGTGACCAGCTGTTTATTAACTATAGTACCATTAAGAATCACTGGAAAGAAAAACAAATGTGCTCTTTTAGAGTTACAGAAACATTTTTTTAGAGCAGTGCGTCTCAGAATAAGGCAGTCTTTGTCCTGTAGGTGATGATGCTGCTTTTGACAGGTTTTTTCAGTGAACAATGTGAACGTTGTGATTCGCACCAGGACAGAGCACCTAACAGATGAGGAGAAGACCAGGATAAAAAGTAATTAACCCACTTTAAGATTTACACTATAAATATCATTCCCCTTTTCTACCAAAATGGTGCTGGTGCTCGACCGGGAACTGCAAATCTCCCTGTGTTTCCACTTGACCGAACTGTGATCTAATTAACATTATTACAGTTCATAACTAGGCTATTACTAACTGTGGTATTGTTTAACACTACAGTATAGTTTTGGATAGTATAGTAGTATAGTTTTTTTTTTTTTTTGCATGAGCGTTGTCAGCCTTGTTGAAAACTTTATTCAGTGCTGACATTCTGTTGTCCCCTTTCCTCTGACATAATCGGTTTTAGGTTGTAGGGGTCAGTTTGAAGCCAGTTTTTCTAGCCAGTATTTTTTCTGGCGATGAAAATGCATGAAATGGTTCTAGATCGGGCTCCAGCACCCTGACAGTGGTAAAGGGTCAATAGTTCCCTGCAGTTCCCTGTTATGTTAACCGGTTTATATCAACTACTGATGCTTTTGATCTCAACAGGTGAAAGGAACGTTCTGGAGTCTTTACTCGGCACTGTAGAACAACAGATCGGTGCTCAAGGGGTAAGATGAGCAAACAAACCAGACACAGTCGATTTGTTTTCTTCTGAAGTATTTGGGCACTTTAGCCACTCTTACACATTTTTGAATGTCAATGAATTTGATATAAAAAGTGACATCTCTAAACCAATGTATGATCTTTTTTCACAAATAAATGAGTCATATTAGACATAGCTTTATTGCCTCTTTAAACCATATTAGAAATTACTTTTAACAAATAAGTGTCAAGGTGTTTTTAATTGAATGAATCAAGTCAGTTCTCCTCAGGTGTCATAATTCATCACATTGATGATGATCATCATGTTCCACTAACGTAGTGTACAAATACTTTGTTAATTTTTGAACAGTATTGATTTAAAATTTGAAACCTAACAAATTTGCTTTTGTGGAATATTTAGCTTGAAAAGAAATCTTGTTCTTTTGAATTTTAATTCAGTGACATTTATACATTTTTAAGTGTACAGTTAAAAAAAAAAATAGCATTGAGATACTTGTGTTTTGCAAAGCTGGAAGGATTCTGTATTGATTGTTTCCATGTATGATTACAGGACATGACTATGGAGTTTGCCACTGCCACAAACCCCACAGCTATTACTCCAGAGGAGTACTTTAACCCCAACTTTGACCTGCAGGGCAGAGACATCGGTCGACCCATTGAGCTCACCATCAGAACACAGAAGTAAGGCTCACTAAAAAATAAATAAATTAATAAATAATTAAATATAAATAAGTAATTTATTACACAAAATTATAATTGAAGAAATGGTTGAGTTTTTGTGCTTCGACCCCCTCTCAGGTTTAAAGGCACCCTGTGGATGAGCGAGGAGCATCCTCTGTCTCTGGTGGAGCAGGTCACTCCCATCATTGACCTGATGGCTCGCACCAGCACTCACTTCGCCCGACTCAGGGACTTCATCAACCTCAGGTTTCCCCCTGGCTTCCCTGTGAAAATCGGTGAGTGAGAAAATGAAAAAAGAGGAACAAACATCCCTGCTGCTCAGTTCTGAAATTGAACCCTGTCCAGCATAAAATGAGCATTTGTAATTGGATGCATCAGATTGAATATTAACTTATCTAACCTGCAACAAAACTGCAAGTACACTCTTTAAATTACAGTAAATGTTTGCAAATTGTGTATGGAAGAGACTTCTCACAAGTTTCTCAAGACTGCTTTCATGTGTATTTCCCATATTTGTCTTTATATTTACTTTTTTTGTGTGTGTGTGTGTGTGTTGTTGTCTCTGTGTACTGGAAGCTTATGTCACTAAATCAAATTCCTTGTATTTGCAAACATACTTGGCAATAAAGCTCTTTCTGATACTAGCGAGATATAGCGAGGCAAGGAAGACTGATACTGATTCTATGTATTTCTTGTGTGAATGGCTTTAAATATAAGATAGAACTAAACATGCTGCTGACTAGATCACGGGATTAATTCTGTTTCTGTTTTCTTCAGAAATCCCTCTGTACCATGTGTTGAATGCCCGCATCACGTTCGGAAACCTCAACAAATGCAGTACAAATGAGCCTCTGGACTCCAACCAGTCCGCTTCTACACCCACACCTACAGAAGAGAACTGTGGAGACGAGGCTTCAGGTTTGAAAACATATTGATTCCTCATCCGTTCCAAAATAAAAACGCAGACCTTTTGAAGCACCTCACCTGATAGTAGGAATTAGTTTTTTGGTTGGTTGAGAAGGGAAATGTTCTAACATGAACATAACATAATGTGAATAATGTTAAACATAATGTGTTTAATGTTTACTTGCTCCTTCAGGACATGCTCCATTCAAGGTGTGTCCATCTGTGTTCATGGCACCTGCGCAGTATCACCACCGAGGGGGCTACCGCCACCCCAACACACGCAATTACAACCCAGTCAGTCATGATGAAGAGCTGCTCCAGTATGCCATTCAACAGAGCCTGCTTGAGTCCAGTGCACTGAATTCACAGGTCCGAGTGCTTCCTCTTAGTGTGTTCTGTGCATTTCTTGATCATGTGGGTCTCAAAAACACTCTGGCTGGCTGTTTTGTTTTAGGACACTTGGAGTGATTCCGATGGACAGACAACACAATCCATGACGAACCGGTTGAGTGATGGGTAATTTTTATGTTTTCAAAATTATTTTTCCAGGAGGAAATAGTGTTGCACATACTGTTCAAATGGTTGAGGTCTGTAAGATTTATGATGAATACTTTTAAAAAGAGTGCATTACATTTGTATATAAAATCAAGACATTTATAATGTTACAAAACATTTATATAGAAAGAAAAATATATAGATATTTTAAATGTTCTATTCATCAAAAATCCTGAAGACAAATGTATAATGATTTCCACAGCAGTTTTCATTAAGTAATGTTTCTTGAGCACCGAATCAGAATATTAGACTGATTTTGAAAGATCATGTGACACTGAAGACTGGAGTAATGGCGGCTGAAAACCCAGCTTTGCCATCACAGCATATAAGACTGAAAAATCTCGCTGACCATAAACTTTTGAGCAGAATAAAAGTATGGGAAGGGTGATCTCTCAATCTGTTCTTGTGTACATTTTCTTAATTAGTCTCATTCTGTCACATTACCACAGATCTGGGTCTGAAGGAGTTTTAGTAGACCTTAGTGACACCACACCCTCAAGCTCTGGCTCCGCCTCCAGCCCTGACACTGATCTGCGATTGGCTATGGAGCTCTCGGCCCGGGCACAGGAGGAGGAGGAAAGGAAAAAGAAGGAAGAAGAAGAGGAATTACAGAGGATTTTACAACTCTCCTTAACAGAAAAGTGACAGAGTAAGATGAGGGAAGGATAGACAAAGGGAGTTCCTGTTATTGCCATAACCATTAAACATTTTTATTTCTACCCCTCTTCAGATTCATGCATTACACATATTTACATATTCATTTTGGAGTCAACATCTGTAAGGTTCTGCTTCCTTATCCTTAAAAAAAAATTAAGCAAACATTTATTTCATGCTTACTCATACATTTTACTGCATTTTTCCATGTACTTTTCCTCCTTCAAAGAGATGATCATGCATGTATTTGACAAGAAATCCAGTGCTGCTTTTTTAAGATTGTGTGATAGAAAGGTTGTGATGTCTTTGACAGTCCAAACATGGACCTGTGAGTTTGTACGTCTTGACAGTAATGCCTAGATAACGGTTTATTGTTTTTTCTTGACAGAAAAGGTTGTTTTGCATTAACATTAGCTTTAGGTTTATATTAATACTTTACTCAGGGGTCAACTGATATTC
Source organism: Carassius carassius (assembly GCF_963082965.1). NCBI lineage: Eukaryota > Metazoa > Chordata > Actinopteri > Cypriniformes > Cyprinidae > Carassius > Carassius carassius. Next base: position 34,502,896 of record NC_081758.1, on the reverse strand, counting down.
ACCAGTTGTTGGTTCCTTAAAAACCATTATAGACACAGCAAAGAAAAGTGAAAGAAATTAATGTTTTACACACAGCAGTAGGACGGTACCATTCTCAGCCTGTGAGCTTTTGTCATTGGACAATTTCTGACTGAAGCATCTCTACTGTAAAGGCAATAAATCACACCGCCGTGCCTCACCAGAGTAAGAGGCACTGACACAGACCGGAATATTTCTGAAAGGGGATGTCCAGTGTAAGCCAGTACACCTCAAGCTTTTAGTCTGCCTAATTTGTAAAATGATACAATAAATTAGGTTGTAATGCAAAGCATGAATGTGGCAGTACTGGGCTCCAACCAAACCTCATGCTACACTAAAGGACTAATGTGTGACACGAAAACCAGCCTTTTTTTTATTTTGTTTTCTGTTTCAGAGGATGGTTGTCTGTGGGAATGTGTGTGGTTGGACAGCATTGTTTGCTGACTGGGGTTCTGATGTGGTAAATGTGGATGAACCTGCCCTGCTCTTTTTGGGAATCTCTCGCTGTTCATTCCTGTTGTAGCTATTTATTTTGACACTTTTTTTCTTGATGGCTTGAATGTTATTTTGGTGATTTCTTTCTGTAAAGCCTTGTGAGGTTCAAAAGACATCTGAGTATTGACTTAAAGCTTGCAGTATCTCTCACTACTTTTTGTATGAAGCGGCGTGTGCTTGAACCGATTTTAACCATACCTTCTGTCACCTTAAATAGACATTTATATTGCTTTACTCTTCCTGTAGTGAACCAGGTTCTGAGGATAGTGGCAGCCACAAACTTGCATTTATAATAGAGATGTTTTATTAACAGGACATTGATTTTAGTTTCCTGTATTTATTCTTATGCTGCATTTAAATAACAATGTAGAGTAAATCAAATGTTCTGGCTACGATTATCCACATATCATTTTTCCTGTAGACAGAATTCAATTTCTTTCTTCCTTTCTTTCTTTAAAACCTAATTTAACTTTTGGTATCTTGGTATAAGTCTTAACTCAAACTAATTGCCAAAATGTTTAATGGTCTTTACCAGATCAGGTTTAGTGTTGGTTTGAATCTTGGTTAATTGTCATGCTGCAAAATGCAAGCGAAAGTATCCTGTTTGAGCATGTTGATGAAGTTCTGAAGGCATTTGTAAACTGTGATGTATATCTGATAAACACACACACACACACACACACACCAAAAAAAAAAAAAAAGTTTGTACTTTAATAAAAGCACTTTACTGACTTTTTTGCGCTTCGTTAACTATGTGACAGTTGCATAGCAATGGCAAATCAAATAAAGGCATTAAAGCAATCAGTGATCACATCAATTTCATCATAAAATCTAAGTTATAAACATGTATTTTTACTTTAAATTTTAAAAGTGGTTATTAGTGTTACAATATCTGAAACTTCAAAATTATGAAATATCTTAATATAACTACCATGAAATTGCCCCTTTTTATACTTTTTTAATCTTAATTAAAAAAAAATTCAATACAATTTTATTTGTATAGCGCTTTTTACGATACAAATCATTGCAAAGCAACTTTACAGAAAATTAATGTTTCTATAATATTTAGTTATAGCTTATTAGTGGTGACTCAATTTATGTACATATGGCAGAAATGTACGGAAAAATCAATTTAAGACGTAATCAAACAGACGACGGACACTATTAACAGCAATTATTATAATGTAATCAGACTTGTAAAGGTAGTTTTCCTGCAGTGGTTCGAGCTGTATCGATTGCCAAATGACTAAAGAAACATTGTAAGCACGATGGCATAAAACTGTACATTTCTAGTCTGCTACCACCCACTGCCACATAGGCCTATACCAACAACGGAAATAAGCGCAGCTACAATAGCTTAATATGTGGGAGAGCATTGCTATTAAGTGACTATATTGTATTGCAATAAGTAGCATTTGAAAGTTAATATTCAATCAGTACTAGTTAGCACATCATTAATAATTGAAATGGTTTAATAACCATATTTTGTTATGGTTACACTTGAATTGGTTACAAAATAGATGAAGGATGGTAAAACATATAGCTAATTGTACCCAACATCTATGTAAAATATTACCTGAGAGAGAAAGAGAGAGGGGGAGATGGAGAGCGAGCAGAGCCCCGAGAAGAGAGATCCAGCAAAGGAGAGAGCCAGCTCAACAGTTACAGTCTTCTTTTATCCCTTCCTTGACCATGTGACTAAAAACCAAATTTAATTCAGCAGATTACAGCTTCACCCACTGTGCAAAAGGTGTGACAATTAGAAGACCCCCAGTGTATACACATGTTGGCCTACAGGCCTTGATCGATATCAGCACTTCTTTGCCTTCAGGAATGCCAAATGGCTCTTTTGGTACTCAAGATAGGTTTCATTTTTGACCCTACAGACTTATAGCAAAATTTGGAAGTTTTGGTGTTGTTTCAGGGTTGGCATCATGTGAGGTCCTCTGAGGGTCGCCGTGATTTTGCCAAGAAAGACATGTTCCTGGATCAACATCTTTTGATGATCCTGGATCAACATTATTATCAAAAAATATAGATTTAACCCAATCCCTACCCATAATTTATTCCTAAAATCAGAAGGAAATGATAGTTGATTAACAAGGGTGTAGATCCCCCTAACCCTGTAAGCCTAAAAAAAAAACCAGATATTTCCTGAAAAGTTATATCTCAATTCTGATTGGCTGATTGGAATGTTGTTCCAGGATCAACAAGGATGTTGATCCAGGAACATATTGTACTTGGTGGAATTACGCTCACCGTCCTCTGAGGAGTTGGCATCATCTCTTCTCAGGTGTTCTGGATCCAGACTGAAGCTTGTTTAGAGACATAATAAGCGTAGCTGCTGCTCCATCTTAAGATTCATGCAGTTTGTATTTAATTTGATTAAATATCAATTTAATTTTATTATTTTATTTAACTTTTATTTCAGATTTCCTTAAGGTTACCGGGTTAGTCGGGTCGGGTAATATATATAATCTTGTCCTGTGCATCATGAATTTATTAAACAAACCAACAGATGGCACTGTTCTAATGCGTACCTATCTTTGGCTTTCTTCTTTTTTTTATTATTACTGTCTTGAATGTTTTTTGTAATATCTCTTTTTCAAAAACTTTATCCTTTGGAAGTATTTTCTGGATTCAAAATGAATTGCATTTGCAAGTTAACTGTGGGAAGGAAAAGAGAAAGACCATTAACACATTTTCCTTGAAGATATATACGGAAGAATTTTCTGGATTATATTCAAAAGGAATTGAAAATTGTAATTGCAAGTGTGTTTTCAATTTGTGGATGCAAAAATTATGACGTAATCCAATGCCCAATCCAGTCCAAATTACACCAACTATAGTAATATTATTGTAAAAAGAGAGCATTAGAGAATGTGGCACAATGGTGTCTGATAGTTTATTAGCTTCATGCATGTGCATAAAGAAGGTTGTTTATTCGTCCAAAGATACACTTTCCCATTGAGAAATCTTGTGTAAAGTGACATTTAATAAGTCCCTAGATGTGAACGGTTGTCTTGGCACCTCATCTGCACTCCCATCTCAGCAGATCTTCGAGTGCCATGTGTTGGCAGAGGAAAGCTGTATGTCAGCATTGGTTTGAGGCAGTGTGCAGTCAGTCTCAGTCGTCTGTGGGAATGAAGTCATGATTTCAGTGAGATCACGAGGAAGTGAAAGAAATGACAGTTTTGAAGAAGCTGACTTGGATTTTATTGCATGTCAAATGCATCAAAATTTACATTAAAGCTAATTACTGAAATGTAATAGGGTTTTACGGTAACATTTTAGGTCCCAATAGTTAATGCATTAACAATGCAAATACATTAATTACCATACTTTGGTTGACTTTGTAGAAGACCATATATAATGTAATATAAATTGTCTTCTAGTGTATAGGTGCTTAGTTCATCAACAAATTCAGTCTCACAGTCATTATTATTATTTTTATTTTTTTTATGTAGCGAGTGAGAAATCATATCAGTCATGTTTACATACATGGCTTTTTGCAACAGTATTTTTTGTGAATGTGCAAATCTTCTGATTCATTAGCCACAATAGGAAATAACTAGAAGAATAACAAAGTGCAGTGAACAGTAAAACTGTTACCCGAAGCAAGATACAGAAGGATCCTAGATGCTACAGCTTGTTCATTTTTGGCTTTAAAAGCCTTTAATTACTTTTACAGGAAATTGTTTCCTTCCCTCATTTGGGTTGCCTGACTTAATTAGCTCAAGTGTCTTGTGGGAAATTACTTAAAGCAACTTTCTGTTAACTATTTCCGTGCCTTCAGCTCAGCAGGTGTTTGACTTATGGGCCAACTGCTAAAAATGTTATGGAAAATCATTATGCAAATATTTATAAAAGTATCTGTCCTCTATTTAACCTGTGTGAGGTAGAGATAACCTGCTCAGCAGATGCTGATCTTATTACATGCGAGTGACTGGATTAGAAGGATGAGTTATCTTTCTTCTTTAATGAGAAAAAGAAATTCACAGATGAGATTGAGGAAAGGACACTTAAGCAGACAAGCTAGAGAGAGAGAGATACTGATGTTTAGAGCAAATGTGATGCAAGTCTAAATATGCTAATTATTCAGTACCATGATATATTATAGTACCACTGTATTACTACAATCTCATACCAGCTACAAGCAAATATTACTTTTAATGGTACACTAATGGTAATGGTTTTGAAAGGATACTGCCACAGTGATAGTTTTGTACCTTTTTCAGAGATTGTAATTAACTTTACAGAGGCATAGCATAACGTTACAAAAATGGAAACTAAGTGTATAACGTGTTATTTTAGCATTACTGCATTCAGTCATTCATTTTGAACACAAGCACATTCATACAGATTCAGGGTTTGAGTTTATTCGGTATCCCTATTCAAGATGTATGACATTTCGAAACGGTCAAATAAACATTTTACAATAAATATGAAAATACAAATTAAATAAAAATAAATAAAAATAAATACGTATAAATTCAGACTGTGAACATTTTAGCAGCTTAGAAACTTTGCACATTTAAGGAAAACATCCTTATGTAGTAGGCTACATGTGTTTGAAATAGTGTTCGGCTTTAGAAAATTTAATTATAAACTAGGATTGGGAAGAGTTCGATTGATTACATTGATGTTTAATCGAAGACTCGATTTAATTAAAGTGCTGCAGGGAAAGGCGCAAGTAAGAAGGGTTTCATCAATATTAATCAGTTCATGCTGACGTTGATCCATAATAGCAAAGTGCTGGATCCCGACTATTAAATAGTTTGTGCTGACGTTGATTTGTTCTCTTTCAATGGCTTGGTTTGTCTCATTAATATTCACAACCAAGCCTTCGCCGTATAGTGGTGTTCAGTTCCCATCTGTATGGAAGTAAAATAATGACTTATGTCTTTGAAACAAAAAAGCATACCGAATAGCACTATCTGAAAAAATAATGCATTGAATTAACAGTTCTTGCATTTTAATGCCTTGTATTTCCAGGGCTTGCATCTTTAGGTCCTGAAATGTAATATAGTTGTTCGTTTAAGCTGTGAATATTTCAATTAAAAATATTTCACACACTTTTTCATAATAAAAAAATCAATAATTCATATTCACGTTCCAGAATTCACTTCCAAAATATTAAATCGGTTAAAAAATACGATGTATAATATTCAACAGGCAAATTTCGGTCCATTTTATTTCACTTTCCAAATTCGCTTCCACAAATTCAGTGGTTAAAATTCGCCAGATAATTCGCCCTTTCACATCCGGGAGCTGCAGGAATAGCAGTAGAGCACAGAGGCATGATCTCTATCTACTGTCAGTCGCTCACCAACAGGTGGTGCAAGCGGCTGTTAAATAAGGCCAAAGCAACAGGTGGATTAAGTAATACAGTTACAAAAACTGATCTGCAGAAATTAAGCAAGCGCTAAGTAGAAGTTTTGATTATCGGGGCATGTGGAAAAGCTGATTGTGCGTATGTTTATTTCAACCTCTTTTCTGTTACCAAGTAAGCAGCATTCAAAGGAGATTATTATGGTGTTTTACCCAACGCTGAATTACAGAACTAACATTACATCTAAGGAAGACATATATTGCTTTCGGTTGTTTAGTTTGCCTAACTTTGTGTCATGGCTTGTGAGTCGCTGTGCTGTAATACTGGGGATCCCCTCACGTCACACTCCAGGATTCCCCAATGACGAGTAACGCTTCTCAATCAATTAATACTGTGATATAAGACCTCAGATCTCAGAATACATTTTATTGATGATTATGCAAACTATATAGACAGTTAAGCAGATGTAAAATATGAACGAACGCTCAAGGTTTCACGCGGTTTCCTTCAGAAATCTGTTAAAGAAAAAAAACACGTGGCTCAGCGCACTAACAGTGACAGCGATTTAAAGACAAACTCACATCTTACTGATGATGCAAACTATATACAGACAGATGTGGATATGAACGCAAGTTACGGAACAAGAAAAAGTGCATGTTATATATATAAAATAATTTATTTAATTTATTTAAAAAATAATTAATGAATGAATAAGGGGCCATTCACATATCGCGCCTAATAACGCGTGGAAAAGGCTATGTGCGCCGCTTTCTCCTTTTTTCCAAAGTGCTCGGGCAGAAGCGCTCCTGAGGCTAAGCAACAATGACGCGCTCTCTCCATGAAGACGCGGAAATTTCAGCAAAGAATAAATGGATTTGCAGCACAAAAAAAAATCGCTTTCAGTAGCTCTGCTACTAAATTTATTTCAAAATGGCAATCCATTCAAAGGAGATTATAATGGTGTTTTACCCAACGCTGAATTACAGAACTAACATTACATCTAAGGAAGACACATATTGCTTTCGGTTGTTTAGTTTGCCTAACTTTGTGTCATGGCTTGTGTGTCGCTGTGCTGTAATACTGGGGATCCCCTCACGTCACACTCCAGGATTCCCCAATGACGAGTAACGCTTCTCAGTCAATTAATACTGTGATATAAGACCTCAGATCTCAGAATAGATTTTATTGAGGATTATGCAAACTATATAAAGGCAAGCAAATGGGATCAAAAAGAATCCAATGCGCTGCATTTTCTTTATAATTGATTTCCATTACCACTGGTCTATAAAGTCGACAGTCACACAAAGATATCAATACCATGATTAGTTTTAACAATATGCAACCAATTTATATTAACATAAAAAAAATGAGTTAAAAACAATCTAGGTATATTCTGAAAATGTAAACTGAAGAAATTATTGACGTGCTACCGCACCCAAGGGACCGTCTGACAATTCCACTGACTGGGTTAAAAGGTCCAATGTGTTTTAATTAAAATTCTAAATAACACAGTCAAATTCTTAATCTTGTATTTCTCATAGTGATTTTCTACAGGTGAGATTTTGCCAATACCTCCCTTCATATATTTACAGTATACAATCATTTACATATTAAAGATCCCTGGAAAGGGTTTTCATGTTCCAACAGTTGTAGTACATTGCTAGATACAAGACTGACTTACTAGGGATGGGCGTTTTCCACAAATATCACATTCGACTATTTGAGCTCACAAAAAAAAAGAATATTCGAATATTCGTTTATTTAAATTAAGTTTAATGAGTCGGACATTTTTCAGCAACATTTGTTTTCGTCATTTTGAACAAGCTTACACACAATAAGCTTGAACATTACACATCGTGTTTTGTAGCTGAAAACCTTTAACAATGCGTGCAAACAAATAAAAGTACAGATTAAAAGCAAAAAAATAATAATAGGCTAAGTGAACAAAGAAAAAACGTAAAGCAGTCTGCAGCAATTAGGCTATTGTACACTTAACTTTTAAACTGTCAGCAAATCCTTTTTTCTTTTTTTCTATTCTTTCAAATGTTCTTGTTAAGAAATACGGGCATGTAAACATGATTGGGGGAAAGTCGGCTCCTTAGTCTGTTAACAATAAGCCAGCCGCGGAGAAAACGCGCTCTGACGATACAGACGTTGTCGGGACTCACAAATAACGGTGTGCTAAGCGAATAAGTTTTGTGAAGCGCTTCGTGTTTTCGTTTACCACTGAATGGGATCCTCATCTGGTGGAATACATGGAATACATGGTTCCAGCAAGAACTGTTCCCACTCGTCTCGGCTGGACTCTCTGTAATCATCGCTGAAGTACTGGCTCAGCCTTTTCCTACGAGTTGTTATTGCATCCTCTTCATCGTTGGTGACGGCGGCTGCATCCGCACCACTTGTATCAAGGAAAATGTTCTGATAATGTTCAAATAAAGTTTTTTTTCTTAATTCTCTCATGTTTTCATCGAGAAACCTGAGATGTTTGTGCCGAGGGTCTAGAGCAGACGCGAGAAGAGGAGTTTTCACTGTATTCTCCAAGTTAGCGGTGTTTATTCGTTGCATGAGAGATGCTGCAACAATGTTCTTGAATTCGGTCACTTTCTGTGATTCTCCACGGCATATTTGAAGTACTGTAGAAGACCGCAGTTCTTAGGGGGCGTTAACTTATCGCGTCTTTTGCATGCTCAAGTTCGTTATTTCCAATGTAGGCACGCGGTATGCGCGCTCATAATGGAAGCGACGCGGTCGCGATGCGCACGCGGTGTTGACGCGCCCGTTTTTCCAGGCGCGTCCGAACAGCATCGAGTTAAAAACATCTCAACTTTCAGAATGCCGCAAGCGCGACACGATCGAACATAATTTCATATTTAACTCCCTCGAAAAATTTGGTTTTGGCATGAAATTTATTTCTTTCATAAAAATGTTATATAAGGACATCAATAGTTCTATATCCCTTTCATTTGGAACATCCCAGAGATTCAATATTTCACGAGGAATAAGACAAGGATGTCCCATTTCCCCTTTTCTATTTATCTCGGCAGTAGAAATGCTTGCTATCTTGATAGATAAAAATAGCAACTTTGATAGACTCAGTGTATTTGGAAGACAAATTGGTATAAGTCAATTAGCTGATGATACAGTGATCTTTTTAAAGGACCAATTTCAGATTAATAAAGCCATTCAACTAGTTAATCTATTTTCCAAAGCATCGGGCCTACACTTAAATTTGAACAAGTGTGAGTTACTTGCAATTCATGGCAGCGAATTAGGCTCTTTATGTAACATACCCATAAAAACATGTGTAAAATATTTGGGGATAACTATTACTAGAGATAGCAATCAAAGTGTTCAAGAAAATTTTGTTAAAAATCTTTCAAAAGCAAAAGCAATTCTCAATAACTGGCTACAAAGAGATATCTCAATATTTGGAAGAGTCTTATTGACTAAAATGGAATTACTTTCCAGGTTCGTTTATCCAGCCTCCTCCTTAGCTATCCCACCTCATTTACTAAAAGAATGTAATATTGCATTGTTTAACTTTATCTGGAAAAATAAGCATCACTATATTAACAAAAATGATTTAGTTCACAGTTATGAAGAAGGGGGTTTAAATGTTATTGACTTAGAAATAATGAATAGTGTTTTGAAAACTCAGTGGTTAAGATCATTTCTTTGTAATTCAAACTGCTTATGGTTCATCGTATCTTCTTCAATATTTAGGAAAGTAGGTGGCTGGGAATTTTTGATTAGATGTGACTTTAATATATCCAAATTACCTCTTAAATTGTCTGCATTCCACCAACAAGTTCTCCTATGTTGGAAATTAGCATTTTCTCACAATTTTAGTCCACACAATACTTGTATTTGGAACAATCGTTTTATTTTGCACCATAACAAATCTTTATTTTATGAAAACTGGTTTCAATATAATATTCTTTCCCTATTGGACATGACAGACAGTTATGGAAATGTTCTCAATTACAATGATTTCTGTTTAAAACATGGATTTGCATGTCATCCTAAAGAGTTTTACAGTGTTGTAAATGCCATACCAAAAAACATGGTATTATTAGTAAAAGGGATTCTTTCACATTACTCTGTAACATTCTCTCTTCCATCTCCTTGTCTGGGTGAATTGCTTATTAGAGATCATAAATGTAATAACAAATATATTAGAAATGTCTTCATTAATAAACTTCATCCAAATAGAATTAAACGATATTATGTTTTCAAAGAATTTAACCCTACAGAGGTGAAGGAAATGAGAATGAATTATCTTACCTTTCCAATTCTCCCTAAAGTGAAAGAGCTTCATTTTAAAATAATAAATGATATATACCCGTCTAAGGAACTTCTCAAATCAAAATTTGATATTGGAGAAAACTCTTGTCAATTCTGTGATAGTGATATTGAAACCACTGAACATATATTTTTTAATTGTAATTACTCAAAGTTGTTTTGGGCTCAATTGTGCAGTAAAATGTCATGTGTAATTACATGGGTAAATCCCCTTGAATACAAACAAATTAAGTTTGGTGTGCTTAAGACTGACTACTCACAACATTACTTGGTTAACAACCTTTTTGATGTTGCTAAATACTTCATTCATAAATGCAGATTTCTGAAAACCCCTCCATCCTTTCCTCACTTTTCTAATGAACTTAAACTTTTTGCTGCTTCTCTTGATGCTCTCTCAAATGAAAAAGCTACTGCAGTTGCCAGCTTCTTCAGTGAACTAAGTGCCCAATAACTACTTGCTACCCCTTGTAAGAAATTAGCTATCTATAATTGCATTTTTATTTTATTTTTTTTATTTTTATTTTTTATTTTTTTTCCTTCTTTCTATTCGTGATTGTGCATTTAATGTATTACATAACTATTACATATTGTATTTGCAACTATGTCTGCCTCGAAGAATTGTTAATATTGTTCATTCAGTACCTATTTTGTATGTACGTTTGTTTGCTAAAAAAAAAAAAAAAAGAATGCCGCAAGCGCACCGCGGGTCATGTGACAAGAACTAAACATTCAGCTTCATCCTTTCCCGTAACAACGTTGAAAGCTCAGCCAAGATGAAGGAACTGCTGAACATAGCTGCTTACTTGGTAACAGCAAAGAGGTTGAAATAAACATACGCACAATCAGCTTTTCCACATGCCCCGATAATCAAAACTTCTACTTAGCGCTTGCTTAATTTCTGCAGATCAGTTTTTGTAACTGTATTACTTAATCCACCTGTTGCTTTGGCCTTATTTAACAGCCGCTTGCACCACCTGCTGGTGAGCAACTGACAGCAGTTGGAGATTATGCCTCTGTGCTCTACTGCTATTCCTGCTGCTCCCGGATGTGAAAGGGCGAATTATCTGCCGAATTTTAACCACTGAATTTGTGGAAGCGAATTTGGAAAGTGAAATAAAACGGACCGACATTTTTAACCGATTTAATATTTTGGAAGTGAATTCTGGAACGTGAATATGAATTATTGATTTGTGGGGAAATCTAGAATATACATTGATAGAATAGTATAATTGTTATAAGATAATTGTGAGTTAAAAGCTAGACCCCCCCTCCATGTAATAGTTTTTGTATTTTCAGTTATTTTATTAATAATGGTTAAGTATTCAGTACATGCATGGCAATTTGTAGTATATAGCTATGTGATGGGTGTCCAGTTGGTGGCAGTAAGCCAGAGAAAAACCTAGAAAAGAAAAGTTAGTTCACGCGAGGTTTTTAACGAGACTATAAGGATTGAGCTATGTTGTACTGTGTGGTACGGAGCTGTTGCGAATGACGCTGGCTGAATAAAAGAACCCAACCAAACCACACGCTTGTTCATTCCTTCAAGTGTGCTACAGATTTTTTAATTATGAAAAGGTGTGTGAAATATTTTTAATTGAAATATTCACAGCTTAAATGAACAACTATATAAAATTTCAGGACCTAACAATGCAAGCCCTGGAAATTCAAGGCATTAAAATGCAAGAACTGTTAATTCAATGCATTATTTTTCAGTTAGTGCTATTCAGCATGCTTTTTTGTTTCAAAGACATAAGTCATTATTTTGCTTCCATACGTCTGTCACCTGCGTCGAACATAGACAGTAAAAGAAATGGACACAGCGACCCCATTGGATTCAACGGAGAAAAATGAAGTCAATTAGAAGCACGCACTTCCTGGGGGTCGAGCGTACTGCGCAGACTCAAACTGAGCTTGATGACATAAATGTCACGTGAGCAACCTGTACGTCTTCTAATCGCTGTGCCAAGAGAAATCTGAATCACCCACCGAATCTTCCAGAGAAGGCGAGCGTGAACAGGAGCAAATTTTGGTAAGTATTCTGATTAATTATCTCCCTTGACTTCATGCCTCCACGTCCCCCCGATTGCCTTATACACAGTAAAAGATTGCCTGCGAGCTTCTCCTCCTGTCCATACGGTAATTTCTCTACTGCGCGACAGAGAGTCGCTGGTTATGACGCAATCGTTAGCCTATTTTTACAAAAACTGCTTCTACGGGAACATAACGTAAGATACAAGGTTAATGGAGCCTTTTATACATTTTCGTGTTTCTTTAGAAATAATAAATGGAGTCTTTAAACGCCTCAGATGTAAAGTGAAGTGACATTCAGCCAAGTATGGTGACCCATACTCAGAATTTGTGCTCTGCATTTAACCCATCCAAAGTGCACACACACAGAGCAGTGAACACACACACACACACTGTGAGCACACACCTGGAGCAGTGGGCAGCCATTTATGCTGCGGCACCCAGGGAGCAGTTGGGGGTTCGGTGCCTTGCTCAAGGGCACCTAAGTTGTGGTATTGAAGGTGGAGAGAGAACTGTACATGCACTCCCCCCACCCACAATTCCTGCCAGCCCGGGACTCGAACTCACAACCTTTCGATTGGGAGTCCGACTCTCTAACCATTAGGCCACGAAAGTTATTCGCTGTCAAAGTGACGCCAAAATGAATGGGAGTCAATGGAATGCTAACAGCAGGTGGGGGTCCGCTAGCCAATGGCGGTGCCCAGGGGTGCTTCAAAAAAATATGAAACCCTGCCCCCTGGCGTCGAAGAGGTTTGTAGACACAAACTGCCATCCCAATCATGACCACCAGCAGTGTGGACAGAACACTTATTAGAAGAACTGCAGAAGGAGATAAAATGAACAAACAATTCAAATAAATCCACTGTTCATCTAGTGCAGTAGGCTATATTACGATCAAGATTTTAACTGGAACCAATTTTAGCGAAGACACATCCAAAACGGATGTCTATGACAAGCTGTGCTGACACAGGTTAGTGACACAATTGCAGGTTCACCTGGATGTAAATTGAATTCTTACCCAGATTTTGCCTCAGCAGGACTTCATAAGGTCTAGCAGATAATTTAGACTCACCCAGTTGAGCATTTCCAGATTGGAAAAAGGTTATGTAGCAAGCGATGAGAGAGACCAGGCGTGCTGACATTGTAGCGAAACAGCGAGCAGGATGCAATGCAACCCAATCCGCACAGCTCGACGGCGCAGGAAGGTCCTAAAGCCGTCGAGTTAAACCAACATGAACATCCCAGTAGATGCACTTCACAGCTTCCAATGCGACTATACAACATGTGCATAACTGATTTTATTGTGACATGCCTTTTCCATGTTTACCAATAAATTAAATGATGATGCATTTTTTTTTAGATATGGTCTTTTGGATAGTTTGTTTTCTTGTTGTATTTGAGTATTTATATGTAAGTTTTAAAATAATCTACAAATTAGATCATTTAAGCTAAAAATCTATATGTGTGTCTCAGGCATTATCGCAAGCATTAATATCCTATAACCAAGTGTGCAAACATAACTAACATACATAAATGGTAATTTTTGACCATAATACCTTACATTTAGAATTGTGTTAATGTTAAACCTGTATGTTTGTTAAATTATAACAAATTCTGAATGATAGACCTATAATTAAATGCTCCATGCTTTAGATTAACAATTCCCAGACTATTTTTTTTTTTTGTCAGCCGAACCACTTTGGCATTAGCTTAAGGTACCCTCTTATAAATTTAAGAAAGTTCATATTTCAGTAATTTAATAACATACTTGCATGTTCACTGTTCTCTGATGTTGATTCATGATCACATTAGTACATTGAAGTAAACAAATATTTTTGTATCTTTTTATAGTTTTTTTTTCAATTTTTACAATGATTTATTATAAACTATTCATCAAATGTGTTTGTGAACCTAGTTTGTTAAATCCTGCTTTAGATTCTTCTATGGCCTCAACTTCACCTCATGAAACACTGTTATTGCAGGTCAAATACAGTTTTTCACTTTTCCGTGAAACTCTTGGTCTTTCATTTTGGTAATTAACAGAGGAGCACAGAGCCTGCAGCCCTTTTGTTAGGCTCCTCTGTAGTTGAATCTGAGGTCCACCTCTACTCCAGTCGCCTGCGCTGAAGCCTTTGATCCATTCTGCGGCCTCTGCTAGAAGTGGCTGAATGTGGAATAGCATTATCTTTGCTCTATTCTCTCACCCCATACCTGAAACTGGCAGAACTGAGCCGCGTTTCCCAGACCAGCCATTGGTGGCGATTGAAGATCTAGTCTTTAATAAAACATCTCATTTAAATACCTGACACAATGCAGTTCTCTTACCCCTTGTGTGTTTTACAGATGCTGGATACTGCAGCTCAATGCAAATCAACATGTTAATTAAGGTGCAAGGCTGTTCACACTAAGAGAACGAAAGTGGGAATCACACATAGTATTGTAAATCTGAATAGATAGATGGTTACAACACTAGTTCACAGAATGATAGATAGATAGATATAGATAGGAATGTTCAGTACAGCTTTATTAATTTTCCAGACATACACACAAGCAAAACTCTCTGCCACAACCTACAGTGCAGACATAGTATATGAACCACATTTTGAACTATCCATAATAAGACATTCATAGCAATTTAATATTTGGTCACATCAAGAGTTCAGTAACATCCTCAGTTCTTTATATGGGAAAAAAAATGTGGGAAGAAAATTAACACGTTACACATAGCTAGGATTTGGGCTCAAGTTTTCTTAGAGAAAGAAAATTTCAAACAGTCATGTAATGTTAGTTCAGAAGAAACCCTTATTTTTCTCTTTTTGTCCTTTTCTTGGTGAGGCACAACATCAGTACAAATTTTACAAAGTTTTGACAAAGTAGCTACAACATCTAGACAGAGTTAAGGCAGAAAAACACCATAATGATTCAATCTTGACAACAGTTATTTCTGGAAAAAAAGTTCTCTTTTTCTAATTGGCTGGATTATTCACAATGAGGTAATCTCATTTTGCATGTATCTCAAAAAACGTTCTGCGACTTGGAGGGTACATCTGACTGACAATGTAAAAAATACTACTGAACTCTTTATATTATACGTAGATCTTAAATTAAAATAGAACATCAACTATTTGTAAAATGCACAGATCGTTAAATTAACTATTATAATTTACATTGAATGTCAGTTTTCATTTTACAGATAAAATCTAATTGCAAATCACTTTCAAATTTGATCATTTTATGTATTCCTTGTATATCATTATTTATTTATTTCATTTATATTATTCTTTAAATTTTGATTGGACAAATCCCTAAAACTATGCAAAAGTTGTAACCCATGTAACCCAGTATATGTGGCTTTTGTATGTGAGTTGTGTTTAGTTGTTTTTCTCTCAGGGGTCTATGGTACAGGGCTTAGCCCCATACTGTCAGTGTGAATGTCTGGCAGTGTTCTCTCTGGTCGCAGACATACAGCAAGACGCTGAAATTAGATCAAAAACATCATGTGAGCAGCTTTACAAATTTTATAACTTGCAGGAATAGTTCACCCAAAAATGATCCACTGACAGATTTGTTTAGAACTGTTGTTTAGACTGTTTTCACTAAATGGTGCTTTATCTGTGCATATTTCTCTCCTAATTCAGACGAGATGACTTTTTCACTCTTGAAATCAATATTATGGAAAGAGGACTCATATTTTAGACAGAAGCAATGGTTTGAAGGTAAAATCATCTTGATGGATTTGTTTATTACAAACATTCAGCTTTTCAAGTCACAAGACATTAATTGATTGGAGTTATGTGGATTGCTTGTGAATCATTGTGTTTTTATCACCTGTTTGGACTCTCATTCTGACGGCACCCATTCACTGCAGAGTATCCATTTGGTGAGCAAGTGACGTAAAGCTAAATTTTTCCAAATCTGTTCAGATGAAGAAACAAACTAATCTACATCTTGGGTGGCCTGAGGGCGAGTAAATCATTTAGCAAATTTTCATTTTTGGGTGAAATATTCTTGCAGTAGACTTCTACAAGAATGCTTTTCAAGTGGGAGTAGTTGTTCATTTATTCAGCTAATGCGTCACATGCATGTCTCACCTGTTTAAGAGAGCCTGGCGTCCACACAAGCTTGTACACCATGTAGATGGGGATCCACATGAAAGAGGAAGCTCCGATGATGTAACCGACCGTGATGCTCCAGTCGGGGAACTCGTAGTCAAATAGTGTGAGGGGCTGAGGGTTCAACAGTGAGCTGATAATAATATACTAAAGAAATGAACAGGAAAAATAGTTAGTGAGTTAAATTAGCATTTTGGTCGTATTAAAATTAATAAAATTGTTATTTGTTGTCAAAAAAAAATAATTCATATTAGTACAGTATATAGGTCACTACAGACTCAGTGTGAGTTCAGGTAGATTGATGAGTTGGAAAACATCTTTAGAGTGAGACTCTGATCAGATTATTTTATATTCAAAAGGTCCACATTATCCTGTAGACCTTACACATCCTTATGTGGTCTATGGAGACCGGAAAATTGTAGAGCGGTGGCCTTTGTGTCTTGAAGGAACAGTGACAAATGTCTTCTCTTCAGCATTTCAAAAAATGTCTCAAACACTGTCTCAGGAGATTAGACTGACAGCTGTTTATCATGTCTTTTTTTTTTTTTTTTTTTTTTTATGAAAAAAGAATAACAGGAACAGTATGAAAAAATGATTGTGTTGAGGTTAGCTGTGATGCATGGAGAAGTATCTGAGGAATATTAGGCTGTGCATGCGGTTTGACATTTGCAGACTGGGAATTGTGACTGTGTGGACAGGTAAGGGAATGAGATTATAAAGGTAATAAGGGTGGGAATCAGGTTGTGGGTGCTTAAATTGTTTTGAGACCATGAAAGATGACTTTAACATTTCACAAACTTTGCACATACTGTCAAAACATTTTTTTTTTTTAAACTTACAGCAAGAAAAGCTGGGCTGATAGCAACCCAACACACTTTCCAGAAGAGTCCTGGAGTGTAGCCCAACATTGATTTGATATCATTGCTGAATCTGTTAATACCTGGAGAAAATGAAATAAATTAGTTTATTTTATATACTGAAATTTTTGTTCATGTACACTCAGACATGATATATATATTTGTGTGTGTGTGTGTTTAATTTATAGTAAAAAATCTTACCATAAAACCAGGATACTGCTGTGGCCTCCAGAAAGACTATAGCTATAATTGGAGAACCAACTCCAAATTCTTCTAGTAATTTTACCACATATGCACCACCCTTGCAAAAAAAAAAAAAAAATGTTGGATTCAATAAAGTGCCCAAATCTGTCTGTCAGCGGTTTTCAGTAACATTATTTGATAAAACATATTTTTTTTATCTTTAATGATCTTTATCAATTGTCCTGCCAGATAGACAATACATTTCTAGATTCTGTATGTGACCCTGGACCACAAAACCAGTCTTAAGTCTCTGGGGTATATTTTTAGCAATAGTCAAAAAACACTGTATGGGTCAAAATGATAAATTTTTCTTTTATGCCAAAAATCATTATGATATTAAGTAAAGATCATGTTCCATGAAGATATTTTGTAAATTTCCTACCATAAATATATCGAAAGTTAATTTTTGATTAGTAATATGCATTGCTAAGAATTAATTTTTACAATTCAAAGGCAATTTTCTCAATTTAGATTGTTTGGCACCCTCAGATTCCAGATTTTCAAATACTTAAGTGATGTGATCACACAAGTGAAAGTGATAAAAGAAAGTGATGTGACCTTCAGCCAAGTATGGTGACCCATACTCAGAATTTGTGCTCTGCATTTAACCCATCCGAAATGCACACACACAGAGCAGTGAACACACACACACACTGTGAGCACACACCCGGAGCAGTGGGCAGCCATTTATGCTGCGGCGCCCGGGGAGCAGTTGGGGGTTCGATGCCTTGCTCAAGGGCACCTAAGTCATGGTATTGAAGGTGGAGAGAGAACTGTACATGCACTCCCCCCACCCACAATTCCTGCCGGCCCGGGACTCGAATTCACAACCTTTCGATTGGGAGTCCGACTCTCTAACCATTAGGCCACGACTTCCCTAAGACAATTAACAATATTTTCCTACCCTAACAAACCATACATCAATGGAAAGCTTATTTATTCAGCTTTCATATGATGTATAAATCTCAATTTTGAAAAAAATAGACACTTAAGACTGGTTTTGTTGTCCAGGGTCACATATTATATCCTCTGTTATTATAATTTTGTGTTGCACTGCTGATATATTCTTATTACATTGGTAAACTTCAACAAACTGAGATCCAGAAGTTGACTGAAACTCACATTAGTAAGGGTGCTGAGAGAGCCCAGAAAGCAAACAACCACCAGTCCAAGAACAAACAGCTCTCTCCGATGGGACAGGGTATCTGGGTACTCATCCATTACAGCTGTGATGATGGCCTCTAGCCCACCAAACTAAGGCAAGAAAGCACACAAAAAAACCTATGAACACGCAATTATATATTATGCAAAGCAGAACTGTAATGAAATATCCCTTTCTTGTTGTTCTACTTTGTTCATAATTTTCTTTAACATACAAACTACATTCAGGCTTCTTTGTAGATCATTTCAGAATTTGACATACTAATGGTTTTTGAAAACTTTGAAAGTCGAGCCTGTCCTCCAACAAAAAACGACCATATAGGTCGTTTGTGCAAGCACCTTATTTAAAAGTCTCACATTAATTTATATCACTCAGTAGTGATATCATTGTAGTAAATTTCATATTGAATTGGTGTTCTTTCTTGCACATATTTGCATACTGAATATATGCATACTTATATATCGATTCTCATGCACAGCCAAAAGAAAACAAGATGTCTGCTGATTGCCATGATTATAACAAAGTTTTAGACTTTGTAATTTTAACAGAGCCAAACTTAAAATCAAATGTTTCACTGTAGCAATATTTTGTTGCTTCACTGGTATTTCTATCTGGATATACAAATCTAGTTCTCTCTGTCATTCATTTTTCATATCTATATTTATATAAATCATATACTTTTGCTGACTTCACATGCATATTTAGAAATATTTGTTGTGTCTGTACATTTACAGGTACAAGTGTTTACGTACAGTGCTGTCCAGTCCAAGAGTAATCATCATCACAAAGAAGATGATGGCAAAGAAAGTCGACCCAACCATGTTTGCTATGGCTTCTGGATATGTGATGAAGAGCAGACTGGGTCCTAGAGGAGGTGCAGAAAGTCAAAAGACGAAATGCTTTATTTATAGGACTGAAAGTCTTATATGTTATTTTGGGTTTGATGCAGCACACTTAAAGTAAAACTCAAAATAATTTTACTATTGAAAAGCTGAAAGGAAAGCTCACCTTTGTCCCTGGCTACATCTTCAACGTTTACATTTCTCTGTTCAGCCATATATCCCAGGACGGTGAAAATAACAAATCCTGACACAAAACTTGTCAGGCAGTTCACCAGACTGGTTACAATAGCATCTCTGTACAAATCACAAACAAACAAAAAATATTTACAAACTAAATTTGAAAAAAAAAAAGAAAGAAATAAATAAAGAAAGAAAGTAAGTTGATCCCATGTACAAGTCTATGTGATATTCTCATCCTTAGATAGGATTTGATCCCTTTAGATTGCCCATGTGGCTCCTCACAGTCTTATAGTACTACACAATTCAATTTCCCCTCACTCAACTATGCTGCCCATTCATCTCTTCAAACTGGACATAATTTGCGGTTCTAATCTTGTTTTTACATCATTTACTCATGGGGAAGAGCATTTGTTTTGGTTCATCATATGATTCATTCAGTCTAGTTCAGTTTGATGGCATTTCTCCTCAGGTAGTGGACACAGGGCCAAATGTAAATAAATGGCTAAGCTATAGATAGAATCAGAATTAAGAGTGAGTGGAAATCACTTTGGCCACAACTGGCAGGTCTGTTTTGTTGTTCTGTTCATAAACTACCATTCAAAGCTTTGGGGTCAGTAAGAATTTTTAAAAAGGAGTAATAATAATAAACGTTTCCTTGCATAATAATTAAACTATGTTTATTAAAAGAATAAATTACATTGTAAAATATATTCCAATAGAAAAATGTTTAAATTGTCCTACTTTTTCACAATATCACTGTTTTACTGCATTTTTTATTAAATAAATGTAAATAAAAGTGACTTCTTTCTAAAACATACCAACCCCAAAATTTTGAACAGAAGTATATTTACAAAGAATTAATTTAAACTCAAACTAGATATTATTTTAATATCCTTTATATTAAACAACCATGAAGACTCAATGCAAATGCTGATAAATAGAAACTCCAGTAGATCGATGTGATGAAAATGAAGGTTTTGACTGCACCTGTAGCAGTTATTGTTGAAGGGATTGTAGCTGGACAGGGCAAGCAGGACACCAAAACCAGGACCAAGAGAGAAGAAGATCTGCGCAGCTGCATCTACCCACACCTACAAAATATTAGATACTATAAAGAAAAGTGTGGCTAGAGACAAACACATGAAAATGTGGTTCGAATCATAATAATAATCTTTAAAATTAACTTTATTTCAGTTCCAGTTTAGGAACTGAAATGGTTAGGAAATGCTAAAGACAATGACATCACAGAATGGTGCTTGATCACATCTGAAGATTTGTATGAAGAGAAACGTGTGTGTGCGCGTGTGCATGAATGTGTGTGTCAATGAGTATGAGGGCCTTTCATGATGGAAAAAAAATCTGAACCAATTACGCATCTCATTAGCCCCAAGTGCTTTATTTTTGCTTCTCATCACGGTTCTCTGCAGCGCTGCCTCACCTAGCAAACAGTACTGGGCTTATATAGTCGCACGGAAAAAAAGAGAAGATGCAGTTTACATATTGCTTTCATTTAACATTTATATACCTATGACAATATTTCTTTATTTATCTTTTTTGTTATTATTATTGACTTATCTCAACATTTATGAAGAAATATGCCCTTTATGAACTCCATATTTTTTCCCAAGTAAGTTCAGCTACTAGTGATTCACGAGTTTCCTGTTCAAATGCATCAGGTCCTTTTTATTACTGCATGAAATAAAAACACTTTCCTGAATACATGCATTTTGCTAGCAAAACAGCACATGAATACATTTAAAGAGGTAACAAGATAAATAAAGAATGTCAAGAAACAACACAATATAATTTAACAATAAATCAATGCTAGACACAAAGAGAAAAGACTGAGAGCCCGTAAGAGAAAAGCACTCACACTGGTCTCCTTCAGTTTCTCCCATTTGGGATTGAGGTAGAACACCACTCCTTTCCACGCTCCTGGCAAAGTTGCACCACGGATCATAAGAATCAACAGCACCACGTACGGCAGGGTGGCAGTCACCCATACTACCTGAGAGAGACATGTGAGGATGAGAAGATGTGGAATGATTTTTCCTCAAACAATAAAACATGTTTCGTTTAATATTTTAGGACTCAGTAACCTTTCCTGAAGTCTTGACTCCTTTCCACAGGCTGAAGTAGACTATGGTGAAGATGAGGAAGAGGCAAAGCATGAGCTGCCAGCGAATGTATCCCACATCCCCAAGCCCAGATGATTCATGGACTGCCAGGACATTCCTCCTGTTTTAAGAAGGATTTACAAATGTGCAGTCTGAAACTGACATGAACCGCAAAGCATATGCATATAATGCTTCAATGTACACAAGTTTTCTTGACAAATAGGTTCTGAAGTATAAGAAAGGAATGTTGGCACAATACAAAATATGAACACAATTCTCCACAAACTGAAAAGTTTAATCAGTCATTTTGCAGCTCTTTTGGCACTTAACTGAAAGATTAAATGTACTTCAAGACTAAATTATTTTCCTGTAGTTTAAGTTCCTTGAATGTAAATTGCTTTGTGCATGTGTATTTATATATATAGTCAAACCAAATATTATTCAGACACCAGATATAATTAATTTTTATTGATTTAGGTTTTTTTTGTTTTTTTACTGGTGGGTGCAGTTCATTTCTACTGTTCATTTATAAATGTTATGATAGCAAAATAGATAATAAATAGATGATAGTAAACTGTGACATATTATACCCAAAAATTCTTCAGACAGTGGGCTACCAGTAAAACTGATAAAAATTTGAGACCACAACTTATTCAGACATTTTAACCTGAGATTTTGTTATTATTAAGTGGTATTCGAAATTATCAAGATGAATTTGTTCCAACACAGTTTAACTCAATTTAAGTTCTTGTCATATTTTATTACCATTTTCTAAATGATAGAGAATCAACTTTGATAAAGCATGGAATGTTGAAGGTGTCTCAATAAATTTTGGTTTGACTGTTCAACCTTTTCTACTGAGATTTGTAGTAGTCCTTATTTGTGACATATTCATCTACAATGCTTTGTTTTCCCCATTGTTATTTATCTTTGCTTTTTCCTTTTCCCTTTCCCGCTTCCCTCTCTCTTTCTCTGCCATATTTGCCCCCTTTCAGTGCAGCCACTTACATGCACTTACGTGTAAAACTCCTCGGCAGGTGAGCGTGAGTAGTTAGTCCAGGTCACGTTGTCTTTTCCAAAGTAGTTAGTGCAGTTTTCTGTGTTCCAGGCATTATCACAGCTGGTCCAGGGCAGAGTGCTGCTGAAGGAGGAGTAGAAGTAGAACAGAGCCCAGGCGATGATGGTGTTATAGTAGAAGGACACATACAGTGCAATGATGCAGATGGCGAAACCAATACCTGACAGGAAAGGGGAAATAATGTCAGTGATTTGTTAATGAAATCTCTCAGTCTGAGTGTCATTTTTCTATTTCCATTTATCTCTGTGACTGTGTATTAGTCTCTTATTCTTAAATTTTTATATCCATTTAGACTTTTAATATCCACTCAGGACTTTAGAAACATGAACATTTATAGATCTTTAAAGCTAAAACATTACAATAATGTATATGAGACGGATTTAGATTACATGTTTGTTTCTTACCTTTGAAAATAGGGCAAATATGTTTCCATATGGATATGGCACCTGTTCTGTGGAACTGTCCCAGAGCTAACTCCATATAGAAAAGTGGCACCCCACCAAATACAGCCATTAGGACATAAGGAATAAGAAATGCACCTGAAGAACACAATTAAAACAGATTAAAGCGCCTTTTCACTATTTAAAAATGCGGTGGTTGAGTAGAGCTCCCCCCACATGATTGTAAATCGCTTTGAGTGTACAGCAATACACAATAAAGCTCTATTTAAATGCATCATTTAGTCATTAACTATTCACTATTATCTAGTTACTTATTAGCATGCATATTGCTAGGATATTTTGTTTTTTTATTAGTATTATTAGTACTTAGAACTTTATTATTCTTATTCCGCATGACCATATTTTAGATCCCTTAACTTAACCTTAACTAATAAATTAAATTAAATTAAATTAAATTAATCTGCCCAGTTTAAATCATGAATAGCCTTTACATGATTGATGAATGCAGCTGGCCATGTATGCTTCACAGGTGCACTGGTGCATAAGTTTAAATAAACATAATTATAATAAGGATTATTCCATATACTGACAATACAAACCAAAAAAGAATATATAAAAATAATATAGTAAACAATGTAATATGAAAGGTAAATAATCCCATGGCAGAAACAGGGGATTATTTATTTTTTTCATTCATTTCAATTTTCACAAAAAGTATGTTATTTCTATTGGATGTTAATGCTTTATTACTCGATTAAACATTTTCTTTCTTTCTTACTTTTTTATTAAAAGTGGACAAAGCGGTTAAATTGGTTGTGGTGTTGGCAACACTTTAATTTTGCTTAAAAATGTAAGCCACCAATTAAACCTACATTTTACATTTTATTGAGCTGAAAAGATCTAGTGTAAGAAAAAAGTTTATGTAGGCTTATTATGTAGTTAATAGGTTTAAACGTCAAACGTTTAAAATAAACACAAAAAATGATTTCAGCACCATGGACAGCTCATCCGCCCAAGGACACAAGCTTTTAAATGTAATCTCTCACTTATCAAGATAAACCAGACACAATAAAAAGAAAAAAGAAAAAAAGAAAAAGAAAAAAAAAACTAAATACAAACTGAGTTAAAAACTCTTACCGCCGCCGTTCTGATAACAGATATAAGGAAATCTCCAAACATTTCCGAGATCTACAGCAAAACCAATGACTGATAAAAGAAAATCCATTTTTTTGCTCCATTTATCGCGTGATTCTGTCTGAATGATGACGGGCACCGGGTTGTTGTTGTACCCGGCGTTGTTTGGAGGACCAGGGGTGCAGAGGTTCCCGTGAACCATCACTTGCTCTTGGTGGGGCATCTTCGCTGGTCCAGGTGACTTAGCAAACTGCAGAAGTATAAAAAGTATATATATTTTTTCAAGAATATTTTTTTGGATTATGCTCGATGTGCGGTCAAAAGAGGCTGCGCGGGGGACCGCAGCATGCTGCTCTGGTTGATTTCCCAACTGATGGGAGTAAGAGTTTGAGAATTAACCAAGAGTCCACCACCTGAGCGCGAGAGCTTTGAACGAATGAGATTACACGCGAGAGATGCGCGCGACACCATCACTCACCCCTGACATCCCGCGAGCCCACCGCTATCATTCAAATGAACTTCTCCAAGAGCGCGCTTGAGTCCTCAAGAAATATTGCTCTATTTGTCAACGTAATAATCAACGACAATGTTTTTTGAAGACGAGGCAAGAGAAGCATGGTCAGTGCTTGAGTATTAAAATTAAAATTACCATTTAGTTTTTAAAATGTAATTCAATAAATTTAATCTAATTTCCCCCGCTTGAAATTTTTTTTTAATAAACAGAGCTGGTTCAGTCTGGTTACTGACTTGTCTAAACTGGCTATTAGCTGGTCTAAAACTTGTTCAAGCTGATAAAACATGCTGGACCAGCAACAAACCATGTTCTGGTCATATGAGATGATCAAGATGATCGTGAGATTTTTACCATCTTAGATCAGCTAATGACCACCTTACATCAGCTAGAAACCATTATCATGCACTGTGACTATATACAAATATCAACCCACTAAAACAAATTTTGACTTAAACATTTAGGAAAACTCATGGTAGATGTTAAAGTTATAAACTGCAGTGATGAGTCTACTGTGTGTTTTTTCTAGCACTTTGAATTTAATTGATGTTGAAAAAACAAAGTGTGAAAACTCAAGTAGAACTGAATGAAATTGTGAATGAAAGTTAAACAAAGATGGAAAGTTTATTGGTTTTTATTGAATCTGTCATCATTTGCTTACAAAATCAAACTGTCTCAAAATAAAACCTCATGTGGCATATGACTAAAAAATTAAAAAAACAGAGCTAGATTTAAAAAAAAACCCTGTTTCACCCACAGTATGAATTAGAAATTAATATTTCGGATATAAGTCATCTTAATCTAGCAGGAAATATACAGAATTTGTCTGGGGGGAAATTTCCAGTTTATGGTAAAAATCTGTATTTTTAATCCAATAAGTGTGGTGACTTTCATTTAATCAATATCAGGTGTCTGACAAGCATAAATTGTGATAAAATGTAAAATACTCTAATATCACTATATATATATATTTGTTTGTGTGTGTATGTGCATATATATATATATATATATATATATATATATATATATATATATACATATATATATATATATTATTGTTGAAACTAGATTGGCAATATGTTTTTTTACTCAAGTTGTTTATTGTCTTGACCTGTATCCTACACCATTGCATTAGACAATTCTATTGGATGAAGAATGGATTGTGAGGTTTCAGGCCCATGTTATTTTGACAGCAGAGCAGTGTGAATAACATTTTAAATTTCCCTGGCTTCCTGAGCAGGCAGATGTAATAGTATTTACTGGAGATCCATAAGAGTGTATCTGCTCTGTGGTCTAACTGTCCTCGTTAGGTAAACCTAATAAAAAGAGTTTGAAATCAAATCCACCGCTTTTAGCTCTGGCTAATCGAAAAAGTCCTAACTAGATATAGAGACTGCAGTAATCGTGTAGGTCACTGGCTAGAGAGTGCAGCAAATAACATTAGACTCGTAAAATGGAAGCTCTTCATGAGGTCTGGATCATACTCCCAAGTGAAAGAGAAGATAATTTACATTTACATTTACATATAGTCATTTAGCAGAAGCTTTTATCCAAAGCGACTTACAAATGAGGACAATAGAAGCAATCAAAAAAAAAAAAGAGCCACAATATGTAAGTGCAAATGACAAGTCTCGGTTACACACACACACACACACACACACACACACACACACACACAAAGAAAACAAGTATAAAGAACAGAAAACATAGGAAGCTAGTGTTTTTTTTAAATAAAAAATAAGATAAATAGATAAAGTAATATTAAATAGACTGAAAGTGCTAGAGTAAGAGGGTCTAATAAAAAGGGAACAGATGTGTTTTTAGTCATTTCTTGAAGATGGCTAAGTACTCAGCTGCTCAGATTGAGTTGGGCAGGTCATTCCACCAGGAGGGAACAGTTAATGAAAATGTCAGTGAAAGTGGTTTTGTGCCTCTTTGTGATGGCAAAATAATGCGTTGTTCACTTGCAGAAAGCAAGCTTCTAGAGGGCACATAACTCTGAAGTAATAAATTTAGGTAAAGGGGTGCAGAGATAGAGAAGAGCTTGAATAAGGAGTTGTGTTGCATGCTCTGAAAGAAAGGGCCTGATCTTCCTAATGTTGTATCAGCAAATCTGCAGGACCGGGCAGTTTTAGCAATGTGGTCTGAGAAATTCAGCTTATCATCAATCGTCAATCACAACTACAAGATTTCTAGCTGTTTTTGAAGGAGTTATGGTTGATGTGCCTAACTAGATGGTGACATTTTGATAAAGTGATGGGTTTGTTGAAACCAAAAGCAGTTCTGTCTTAGCCAGGTTGAGTTGAAGGTGATGATCCATCATCCAACAATAAATGTCTGTTAGACAAGCTGACATGCGAGCAGCTATCATTGGATCATCAGGATGGGATGAGAGGTAGAGTTGAGTGTCATCAGCATAGCAGTGAAATGAAAAGCCATGTTTCTGAATGACAGAACCTAGTGATGCCATGTAGACAGAGAAGAGAAGTGGTCCAAGAACTGAGCCCAGAGGCACCCCAGTAGCTAGATGTTGCGTCTTGGACACCTCACTTCTCCAAGATACTTTGAAGGACCTATCTGAGAGGTAAGACTCAAACCACTGGCTTGCGGCTCCTGATATGCCATTTTCCAATATAGATATAGAAGACTTGGAAGCCGCTCTTGCCAATCTTAGGTCTTGAACCAGTGAGGGCAAGGCAGTCTCGGTCGAATGTCCACTTCTAAAGCCAGATTGGTTGCTGTCCAGGAGGTTGTTCTGTGTGAGAAAGGCAGAGACTTGTTTGAACACAACGTTCATGAGTCCATTAATATGAGGTACATTCATTGCTACTTGTTCTGCTATTAATACATATGTTGAAATATACAGCAATTAATTGCAGCCTCATAAATTATAACTGCAGGACAGATAATTAACAGATAATTATAACAGATAATTAATACTTATACTTGAAATGTAGTAGTCCATTATTATGTTCATTGTAGGTACATGTTGATTTCTTGGTTGGAAGTACTTTGCCATTCGCTAACTATAGCAAATCATTTAATTAGTATTATTTATTTATTTTTAAATTTAACTTTTATAATTTGGTAAGCACACAAAAAATGTTCAATATATCCACCTTATTTTCCAATGTCGAAGTAAGCTATTTCCTGTGAGTGTGTGAGACATAGAAAAGGATCACATGTTGTACAACACAGCTGGCTTCAGGGGTATTAACTATCTACAGTCACACATTAATATATTTATGTTTATATAATTTAAATTTACTTTAAAACAGCATTACCACCTAATATAAAAGCAACAAATAACTGCAGCTTATTTCTAGAGTAATCCTTACAGTAACTAGTTTGAAAGCATTTCCTGTGATCTTTGACAATTAAATATCTTCTGCCTGAGAACTGGAACTTGTCCTAGGAAAAAGGACCCTATTTTTCTGCAGTCCTGAAACTAAATATGCCAATAACTTTATTTTCAGCCTTGCTCTGCTATAGTATTACTGTATCTGCCACTGCCCAGATCTCACTGCACGCCTTGCAAGATTTTTCAGCCAAAGTCTTTATGCATTGGCCAAGTAGGTCTTGGCTTAGTGGGTCTTACTTCCTTTGCTTACTTTTTGGGTCATGTTCAAAATGTAACAATACCTGAAAGCTGCATTCTACACGAGTAGTAGATTACATGATTGAAGCTGCTTTGGATAAAAAGTATCTTCTAAAAGGCAACTAACCGCATTAGAGCGGAGTAACAAGAAGAAGTAATTTTGGTACTGTGCATGAGCTTTTACAGTGCAAACCACATCGCTGATAGCTAAAATAAACCAGAACCTTTAGGCTGGCTTGCCAATTTGCTCAGATTTATTCATAGTCAATATACCAGCACTTACCCCAGAGTCATTCATAAAATGAAGTCATGTTTTATGTATGAATTGATCTCCTTCCGTTGTATTAGTGCTACATTAAAGCAGTGATATAAAGTGTTAAGCATCATTAGAACCTGAGCTGAACCTGATCCAGAGTTCTTACATCAAGCTTGATTCCTCCCAGTATAAGTTGACATATATTAACACATGCTTTGATGTTGAACGTGACATAACATTCAATCTTTTGTAGGTTCCAGGGAGCTGATGTGAAAACAGTTTAGACTTTCTCCTGTGATAACTGGGGGTAAAGTGTAAGAACAGGGAACTGGCATCAGATTAGGTTAAAAGGGCAGCTGGGTCCCGAAGCGCAATAGCCCCCTATGTTGAAGCCTAGGCAAGTTGCTGGGTGCTGCTGTCAGGGGGAGTTTATGTGTGCGGTTAAAAGAACATCAGGCCGACAGGGACTCCCCCAACATACCTTGCTGCCCATCAATGAATGTCTACTCGGATCACACAGAGCTGTAAGCAGAGCGCTGCTGAATGGCAGACTGACAGCTGCTTTATCGTGTGAATAAGTCCAGAACCAGCTGTTGCTTGTTGCAGCATGTTATGTATTAAATCATGTATTTTGCCCTAAAATCTTCCCGCATGACAAACATCATCACAGATTTGACTTTTTGATGTGAATAGAATGCATTGGCCTTGTATTCATGTTCATCACCCTTTCCATCCTCATCGTATCATAAATCTTTGCTGAATTTTTTTTTCTGACTTCCCCCTAACTTTTGAATGACATTTTATCACAAAAATACTGTATGAAGCATAATATGAAAAACAATAATTCATGATTCGGCGTTGTTTTTAATAAATGACATTTTAAAATTGTTGGGGGCATTCAGGGTCACCCGCAATTGGATAAACTTAAAAAAAAACTATTATATTAAAAAGTTTTCTTTTAAGGGTTGAATAAGGATTGTTACATTTGCATTTTATCTTAATTTAATTAATGTAATTGTAATTAAATTTTCTAATTTATTAATTTAATAGTCTGTGTTAATTTAAATAATTAGTTAAATGTGTGTGTGTTTAATTTCATTCATATTCTTCACCTACATACCTCTGTATACTATGTATTGTGTTGTGTATTGAGTATTGTATATTGTGTTGTATAGTATTTATTTGAATACCATATACTGTACATTGTATTTAATGTTGTAGCATAACTAATTCCTTAAAGCTAACTTGAGTAAAGCTCAGTTTAGATTTTTGTTCTAAAAAATTCTGCTATGATCATTTTAAACATGCTAATGCAGTGCCTTTCATGGCTTTTGTGCACTATACATTTACAACTCATAATGTACATAAAAAATTTATTTCTTATATTACTTTAAAGAGAATGGTTACTGATAATTGTCCCAATAAACAAATAAACTTTGATAGCATTATTCTGATAATAATCTCTGCTCAGCAAATGATGATTCACCTGATGAGGTAACAAGACTCTCTCTCAGTGATTAACTGAGCAAGCAATTGTGAGATGCTAAGTCATGCCGAATACTTGTCAAGTTATTTAGCCAGGTTAAAAAATAAAATAAAATAAAAAAAAACACATAATCTAAAGTACTATCCTTCCACTGCTTTAAGCCCTCTGTGAGAGAGAAATCCATTCTTAGCACACTTACTGTACACACAAAGATACTGCTGATAACTATTATATTCAAAAGAGCACAACATCTGTATTTTGTGCATCGGCCTATGGGGGATTATTCACAACCACCTCTGACATAATGTGACTCAGTACTTTCATAAAATAAGGCTGACCCAATAATGTGTCCTAACAGCATATACCTCAAAGTGAATGTATTAGAACTGTCAATGATTTTATTCTGCATTTATTTGTGCTGTTTGGATATAGTACCATATAATCTTAAAGAACTTAAGGTGA
Organism: Carassius carassius; assembly: GCF_963082965.1. Classification (NCBI taxonomy): domain Eukaryota; kingdom Metazoa; phylum Chordata; class Actinopteri; order Cypriniformes; family Cyprinidae; genus Carassius; species Carassius carassius. The sequence continues at coordinate 34,472,279 of NC_081758.1, read as the reverse complement.
AATGGTTCTCTTTGTTACAAGTAGTTCTTTACTCCCCCATTTTCCTTTGACAAATCTGTAAATGTCAAATCATTCATTCAAAGCTATTATTGATTTTCAGTAGCTCCACCATCCAAAATCCTCTGAACAGGTACTTGCTATCCTTCTTTTCTTAACTTCTATTTTTAACTTTCAAATAACTGGTTTCTTACCTATCATACTGTTCTTCTTTCTTTCTTTCTTTTTTAAGTAAGTAAGTGTGATCAGCTCTGTTCTGTTTAGGATACTTCTATCCTCATCTACACATGTAACTGACAGATAAATGTATTTTAATATATATACATATATATATATATATATATATATATATATATATATATATATATATATATATATATATATATATATATATATATATATATATATATATATATATATATGTCAGGTCTTTCAATTATTACTTGGGTTTATGCATAAACATGCCCAACCACAAAATCGCTTCACTTTTTCCTTGTAATATTAGGAAGGGCTCACATACTGTGATTTTCCATTCACACTGGCTATTTTTGACTTTCATAAACATATTTGCTTTTACTTAAACAAATGGAAGAGACACTCTGTAACTCTAAGCTCAATAGTGTCTACCCAGACAGATGATGTCACACATTACAACCTCATCATCTGCAGAGAGAAACTGACACTCAATTACACCAAAACACACTGGACTTAGAGACATTTCACTGGAACTTGGCCTTCATATCTATTTTGTGTTTTATATGTCTTTATGTATTTTCATGTTCAGTCTCAATTATTGTTTATGTATTCAACTAATTTATAAATGATAATCATTATTCATGTAATCCAGCTAATGTTGTTAGAGCACTGCTATTTTTTCTCTACAATTTCCCATGTCAATATATATACATATACTGTGTGTGTGTGTGTGTGTGTGTGTGTGTGTGTGTGTGTGTGTGTGTGTGTGTGTGTGTGTGTGTGTGTGTGTGTGTGTATATATATAAAAGTAAATAAAAGTACCTAATTGACACGTCTTGTGATGAGTTAATGTAACATAGTTTAATATAAAATCCTGATAGTGATTTTATAAAACCAGGCAGATGGAGTTAAAAAAACATATTAATAAATAATGTTAAATATATATATATATATATATAAAAATAAAATATTATTAAAATGGTTGTCAATAACACCTTGAAGATTCTATATAGCGCTTTCAATGCAAGATTCTTTATGGAACATTATTAAAAAGGGTTTTATAATCTGGTACTGTCTGCAACCATTTCTCTTAAGAGTATATATATAATGCAAACACATTTTAATGAAAATGTATATTAATTAAATAATGTAAAATTATTGTCAGGCTCATCTGTTAATACTCTTGGCATCTGGAGTAGGACAGCATGATAGATCTTCCTCACCAACAGCCTAACTGGAAAAAGCCATTTCCTGATAAACTTATTTTGTTTTGGAAAGGTGAATGTTTACTGTGCAGTGTAGTAGACATAACTATGGTTTATTATTATGTATTTCAGAATTGTTGGCGTAAGTGATGTGCCATTTCTCTTTTACAGCTTCAGGTTGCCAGCTGTCAGTTTCTGTGATATCTGGTTCGTTCACTCACTTGGAATATACATGTGTTGTCTATACCCAAAGCCAAATAACTGTAGCACTGTCATTTAGAATTCTACACCATGCTGATTTAATTGATTGCCATCTTTCCAAAGAAATCGGTAAAGATGGAATACTGTAAAAAGCTATTTTAACCTCCAAAGTATTGACCTTGTTGAAACATTGTCCATGTAAGAGCTTTGGTGCAGTGCACATCCCAGAAAAAAAATTGTGACCCAGAATCAAACCTGACCTGGGTTGCATCCTGATGGATCCCTTCCCTCCTTTATCATAAAATAAAGGCACTAAATAACTAAATAATGAAGTCAATTTTGCCTATATAACATCATGATGTGTCCTTTTTATCAGAAGGGTTTTATTATAAGAGTTGTATGTAAGAGATATGCGTCATGATATGTATGATAGCTCTTCTCTGCCAATTGCATTTGTCAATAAAGTCAATTCAATAAAGTTTTCAATCAGAGACTGTGTAGGCCCCTGGAAAAGGACATACACACTATTGGAAAAAACTGTAGCCTGTGTGAATCATGCGATCTGTGGGCTTTCAAGTGAGGTGCGGCGTCTCCCAGAGCCATTTCAACTGAATGGTGTCTCCATTCAGCCTTCAATGTTAAAAGGGCTCCTGATGAAGCTTCACTAAACAAACCTGAAATAATTGTAATGATACTGCATCAAAGCATCTATGTGATAAAATGCTATTACTAAAAAATCTTTTGCAGTTCTGGAAACGTAAAGGAATATTTCACTCAAATGGTTAAGTCCTTTATTCATAATATTGCTTTTTCCAGTGAGAAAGTTGTTTTGTCTGAATCAGGAGAGAAATATGTGCAGATGAAGCCCTGTTTACAAGCAAAACCAGTTCAAAACAGCAAATTCACATTTTTATGTGAATGGCTACTTGATGGAGCTCTGAGCATCACAATCTGTTATGTAGAGATGTTAATTTAATAATGATAGGCTATGTTCATTTTTCATAGATTAAAACTCTTTTGCCTGTCAATTTTGCTCTTCCAGTTCAAGTCATAAGCCCTGGGCTGAACACTAGATTTGCATGGTGGTGGATTTGTCTGGCCTCCTGTCCACCTAAATCGACCGTATCTCCCCTCACCAGCTCAATCTACATGACAGCTTTCCCCTTTAGGTCTGCCCTCACCTGTCCGATCGTCGTCACGGAGTCATCCAGTCTTTTTGATATACTATATCAGCTTGTGGGAACCCTGCAGCATGATATTCCTCCTTGCATTTTTCTGGAATCTTTCCGTGTTTTGTCATGGGGAATAAGCTCTGTTTTATATTTTATTTTATATCTTCCTACATAGTATGGTACTAAATATTTGTATTGCTGATTTTACATCTAGATTTTGTGATTACTGCTCCTTATATTTTTCAACAGTTTGTACTATTTTGAGGCACACTGAGACCTATTGGTGTTTTAAAGTCACCACCTAGTGGACATTGTCATGTATTGCAATTTTTTGTCCTATGTGTATAACAACTTCACTTTAAATTCTTGTAAAATACATCAAGGATGTGTTGTACTGCATGAAATACCTCTTTTACAGAATAAAATAATGCCATTTGTGCCATTTATCCAAGTAAAGTCTAAAAGTGCGTCCCAAATCGCCTACTTATGCACTATTCTATGATGTTTTTTCTAGTATAAATAGTGCGAGTGCATTCAAAAATTCCAAGAAGGGAAAGTGCACTTTAAATACCCGAAAGATGGACTTAAATAACCGGGAAAAACACAGTGTGGGATGTTGGATACTTCATGCACTCAACTGTTGCAGCTTCATTTAAGTATCGAAGAGGAAGGGGCTATCAGACTATGATTAGGCTATTAATGAGAAAATAACCTTATATAATTCATACACTAGGCCTACATGGTTAAGTACATAGTGTAGTGCATAGAGTATAGCGCATCATTTGAGACGCAAAATAAGTTTGCTAAATTCAAAATCATACTATTGCAAAGAATATAATTTATGTAACATGTAAACTGTGATTTTTATTTTAACAACAACAATAAAACACTAGTAAAATGCTATGTTATTCATTTGAGACTAAAATGCATGTTCTAGATTAGACAAAATGTTCAGTACAGTCTAAGTAGTCCTAATCAAAATTACCTACTAGATATTATATTTAGATACTACTACAATATGTGGCAGTAATGATTTGCAGTTTTCATCTCTTACTGTGAACAGCTGTGCACATTAATTGATATGCTTTTCTCTTCTCTTCTCATTAAAATAATTTCAAAGTGTTAATTAGAATATTGACTCTGTATGTTCATCCCTACGGGGAAGATACCATCTGGTTTTAAAGTATGTCTTTTTAAGCATGTGTGCAATCTGATATTGCTTTATTTACCAGATAATTCAACAAATCCCTATAGTAATAATTTCAACTTCTCTCTCTGCTGTCAAAATCTATTCGATAACACTTTACACTAAGGTTTCATTATTTAACATGTATTTCACCACCTGCTAAGTGTAAATGTAGATTCACTCTCCACTTAACTGACATATCAATTTATACAGAATTCATATCTTGTTAGCCTATACATCTTATAGAAGCTGGGGGAAAGGTATCTGTTTACTGCTGTTAAAATGGTTTCCATCACAGATAATGTTATGCAATGGCACAAAGTTGAAAAAGAAAGTGGGGGTTCCCTCAAAAAGCCCACACAATCAGCATAAGTGCTGTCATGCACAAGAGCCTTGAATTAATTAATTACAGATTTAATGACTCATGTGTTTGAATGATGACCAATAGCAGGCCTGTTGGTATGGAGTGGCTGGTGTTTTTTTTTTGTTTGTTTTTTTAACTGCAGGCAAGGCTGTAATCAAGGCAAGGCCCATAATATACATAATCAGATACTGTTTGCTCATTTCTGATTCAGTTTCCTCTCCTACTAAATAGCCCTTTGCACCATGGAGAGTCATTCAGCATGACCTTTTCTACCATAAATCAAGCATGACTGGGACTCACTTACCTTGAACACTTGACTACAATATAAAATATTCTATATGCTATATGCTGTTAAATGTGGTTAAAATTTGTAAATGTTTTTAAATTCATGACTGAATTCTTTCTGAATTGTTTCTTTAAAGAAACAACCCACTAGCTGCATCTTTTGTTGAGTCAGATGTTTCTGAAGACCTTGTAACCATCATTTAAAGGAACTGTATGTATGTTTCACTTTGAAATGTCCCTTTCAAAATCATTCAGATGTTACACTGACTTAAGGCAAATGGCTTCTTTCTGCTTATTTCCCTCGCTCCCCTTCAAACATCTGAGGGACTGAGGGGCCTTGCCAAATTCCGCAAAAAGGTTGGATTTCATTCACTTAACTATAGGGGGCTGCAAAGTCACAGAACTACATACGGTTGTAGGTGAATTATCTGTCTTTTAGAGAACATAGGGCAATGATTTAATGCAAGCACATTTGGTGTCACTTTCCACCTCATTATCCATTGTTTTATATTACAGTCTCTATACATTTCAAAAGTCCAGAGCTCTCAATTAAACACCACAGTTTGCATGAAGCCCTTTTGAATTAAGTTCGCATAAAAAGTAAGGTTTGTACACCATCATCTCTATTTATTATTTATTTAAAAAAAATTATTCTGCACCATATATTGGCTGTCTTGATAAAACGTAATTATATGAAAGTCTTACATCAGCAATGAGGTGGCATTTCCCCCAGAGATGATGAAAAGATCCCAGTTTTCTCAGACTTTACTCAGTTAGCCCTGTAAATGGGGCCCTACACTGTTGCTTAGCAACACATGTAGCTGCTGAAGGTTTGGACCCCTAAGCTCAAGTTCCAATTTTTTTTCTCTGACCCGTTTATGAATTACATTTAATTCAGAAGTGGGAACATAGTGTCCTTTTCTTTCATTTCATATGAAGGAACACTATGGGAGCAGGATGCACTTTCAATGTAGATTTAAATTGCAAACTCTCCTTTTATTTTTTACAGCTGTATCTTCTGTGTATCAGAGAGCAATGTCAATAGCACGCTGCTCTTGCCAATAATGTCACAAGCATTTCAACAGGATTTTGCTTCCTATCAATCCTTTTTTCGAACTGAGGCAGCACTAGAAAATGTTTGGATGTACAATTCAGCATTTCATCTGTTGACATTTTACATTAAATAAACTGTAGGCTAATTGGGTTTAAATGTGATAATGTTGTGATAACGTCTGTCACTTTCCAAATTTCTTCCTCCCGTACCTTCTCCAAAATAGCGTTCTATTAAAAAAATTTCCTGAAATCTTGAGTCTCTGATGTGCTAAAAATGTGTGGGCTCAGCGGGTGAAGATGTGACTGGATGGTTAGAGATATTCTGGATTTCTGAAGAAACATATTTCAGTGATATTTGTCAATTATTAAGGACATTTTTGTGTGTGTTGTTAAAGGTGACATCATGAAAAGCTGATTTTCCCGGTTTTACGTGCTATAATCAGGTCCCTGGTGCATCTACCAACCAATGAAACGTGAAAAAGATTAACCCCTTTACTTTGTTTTGGTTAGCCTTTTTCTGCGAACGTCTGAGAAAACGAACATGTTTGATTTCGCTCTCTTGGTGACGTGGCAAAGGGATCTTATTATAATATCAATGCCCCATCTGTAAGTTATACCCACAGCACAATCATTTTGATATTGAAAGCGACAACGGTGTACCAGCTCTAATGTCGTGGTGAAAGTTTGAGCAAAACATGCTAACTGTTCTGTCTTTGGCTGCACAGAGGAGCACAGAACACTATTTAGAGTCCCAGCCTCAGTGGAGACAAGAGAGCAGTGGATTTATTGATTTATTATAAATAATATTTATTTAAATTTTTTTTAAATGTTATACCTTCAAAGACATAACCCACTGTTTTTTGTAGCTCCTGTGTGCTTTAAAGTAGTGGGCAATTTCACTTTTTTAACATCAGTGTGTAATGTTGCTGTTTGAGCATAAACAATATCTGCAAAGTTGAAGAGCTGAAATATAAATATACTTTATGTAGCAAGTATACAAATATCAGTGTTCTAGTAGTATACTTGTAAGTGTACTGTTTCTATACTCCTTGGGACTAAATTGGTATACTTTTAAGTATACTTTAAGTATACCAGTAGCAAACTTTATGGGTATACATGGGTACACAACTAGCTTACCTCTTAGTTTATAGTTTGCACTGCAATTATACTAAAATGAACTTATAGATATACTGATAGTTTACTAATTAAATACTTTGTACACTTTGAAGTATAGTCTCAGTAAACTACTAGTTTATTAGTTTTATACTGCAAGTATGCTCATAAGTTTTCTTTAAGTTAACTTTACATCATACTTTAGGTATACTACTATGTCCCTATTTAGGTTTTAATGTGCATATATTTTGTTATATGAATATCTGAACATGCAAAACTTCAAAAGAAGGAACAAAGAAATCTGTTTGTAAAGAAAAACATTTTATTCAAGCTTCATGCATTCTTTTTTTAAACACTTTAATGTGTTTCATAAAAAATAAAGAAATAACATTTTGAACCAAAAGCTGAAAAAAGACTAGGAATTGGATTCAGAATGATAATCAAAACGCAGATGAAGTCGAAAAACTCCAAAGCTTGACTGTAATTATTACCTCTTCATCGGTCAACATTTTATTCCATAACGTTACAGTTTTGATGCTGTTTTATGTCAGATGATCATGTTACATGTGCTAGTATCTGGTGTTTCTTTTTTCTTCTTCACTTTTGGGGGGGGGGGGGGGGTGTTCTGTACAGAAGATGTGTACTAGCGCCCTCTACCATATAATAATAAAAACACAGATTCCAGGAGCACAATATATAAATAATATATATTTAGAATTTGTGTAAGTCAAGTATAATTAAATGTCATTTTAAGTATATTTCTGAAACGTACATAAAGCCCATTTCTCAGAAATACATAAAAAGTAAACTAAAAGAATACTTTCCTAATTTTTTGTTTAAAAGAAGTAGCCTATAGGCTACTAATAGCACACTTGAATAAACTTCTTTTTGTAAGGGTAGCTAGCCTACATGGACGCGCGTATGGTTGCTGTGCTGTATTAAAGCTTTAATCAGAATAAAACAGTATATTAAAAGCTAAAAGAAGCAGTAGCATTTATAAACAACAGCGTATCTAAAAGTATGAGGGTCTATGGTATTGAGATTATATACGTATATTATTCGCGTCGGGGTCCTGATCGCCCGGTTGGGCATATCAGTACAGTTACCGCCAAGTCTTGTAACGTTATTCAGAACAGCGATTGGTTCACTGAAGGGCGTAATCGTTCATCAGCTCCAACCAAAGAAATTTTCTTTCAAAAACGTTACCCAAACGCTATGCTAATGCTCTAAGTTTGAGTCAGCCAACACAAAAGTCACACGCTTTAACCGGGAGAGACTTCAGTGAACGAACATGAGAATGATCCATCTAATTTTTGTAAGTAGCACTACACCCGAGCAGCTGCCTTTGAGATGAGTAGAAATTCTAACGGATAACTGACTCCAGGTAGAACGACTTGATACAGGGAGTTCGTCATCTCCACCGTTGTAGGAATAGCTCTGGCAGAAGTCACGTGATCTCGCAGGAGCGCCTGCTACCATAAACATTGAAGTGCTTTGGCTTCATCCAGTCGAGTGCCAAGCGTCAGTGGAGTGGAGAGCGAGAGCGCGCAATACTATAATCATGACAACCACAACAGCAGGTGCGACAAAATTCTGCTTTCATTTTTCGAAACACTTCTAAACAACATCACACGTTTGACTTTTACATTTTCTCATATTAAACAATACATTTTCTATGTGTGTGTGTGTGTGTGTGTGTGTGTAGCCTAATTATTTTTTTTATTTCCTAGAAGCCGAAACCCGCCAGAGACTGCTGCGAAACGTGAAGAAGGAGGTAAATGATTGTAAAGCAATTAAAGCCAAGTGAGAATAAGACTGAAACGCCCTTTATAATGTGACTCATGATTCAGACATGCCTACAAAATGTGTGGTGTGAGTTAACCAAACACCGGAGCTAACATTTTACGAGAAAGAAAGCAAAATAAACATATTTATTCTGTTTAATTAATTGTATAGTTACTGTATTGTGGTAAAATCATATGTAGCCTAACTGTGCGATCTCAGCACTCAGTAGCCTGTTTTATTAATTATTTATAGTTTTTTACATATCTATTTTTTCTTGAATATGCTACAGCTGTTTATCAGTTTTTCCCCATCAAGCACCTGTCAGACTTCATATAATAGTCAGTACGACATTTTAGAGACTATTTTATTCAAATGTGATGTTGTTACAGTCATAGATTTGCGGGTGAAATTAACGAACCCATAAGCACTCTATAAAGACTTTCTATGTATTACAACTGCAATGTGGTTTATAGTCTTTAAAATATGTGTGCTTGTTCATAGATTTTCTTCTTTTGGACGTAAAATACAGCTTACGTTTCATTGTCAGAGTTGCCAAGTCCGCGTTAAAAAGAAATCACGGGTTTTGTGCTTATTTAAAAAAAAAAAAAAAAAAAAAAATATATATATATATATATATATATATATATATATATATATATATATATATATATATATATATATATATATATATGGTCGCTTGTTAGGAAAACCTGACAAGCAGCTTCGTTTCTTTACATTTATGGTAGCTGTTTCCCCCCCCAATATATTATTGATACTGTCTACTTGCAGCTAAAAGCCAATCCTCCTCCCCTTCTAAACTAAAATCGTGTTTAACGCGCAGACGTGTGTCGTTGTAATACAAGCGATGAAGGTTATTAGACGTAAATAGATTAACAACGCCACCAGCAGAGATGGAGAGGAAACATGGGAGAAGGTGAATGGTGCAGGGGAAGAAAAGGACCTAAATCAATTTGTAAAATATTTTTATAACGAATTATCATTAAATCAATAAATAAACAAGCAGTTATACTAATAATAGATACATATGGTTCCAGTTTATTTTATTATATTTTCTTGTTCGCAGGTGATTGGAGGATAGTCCGTGCCCTCCCGCTTTGTTACAGTTGGATGATTTTTGTAAAATAACTTCTGTTTTTGCTCTTCAAACTCAGGTTAATATTTTGCAAATTAACAGAAACAAATGATAATAAAAGAACGTTGATTATAGTAAATAATATAATAATATTGGGCTTGTTTTTGAAGCTGCGGTTGCTTATTTATCTTGTGAGAGTTGCCAACACTGTTTGATTTATTTGTGATATTGATTTAAGGCCAGTCCCATCTCTTTTTGCAGCACAAAATGCATTGTGTTATCTTTGCCTTTCAGTCATTTCATCTGATTAATAGGTGTCAATAATCCTTTTGGCTTAAGCAAGGACTGTTCTGTCTGTGTATTTGCATGAGTGTTTGTCTAAGGATTTGCGCAATGGATGAGGTTTTGTATGAATTTGGTTAGGGCTGCACGATTAACCGAACATGATTAATCGCAATTGTTATGCACATTTTGTCAGTAAAGCCGGTTCTGTGATTAGTAGTAAATCTCCATCACACTTTCAGGTGGATAAGTATTTACTACACAGAGCCATATTTCTCTGACAAGCTTTTTAAAACTGTGTTCATAATCGCAGACGATATAATCATAGGATTATGAAATCGTTTGCGATAATGACAGCTGTTTGCGTATCTTCTCAGTGAACTATGGCTCTGTGTAGTAAATGCTACTCCATCTGCATCTTACTGCATCTTACTACTGATCACAGAACTGTGCTTCACTGAAAGATACGCATGACAATTGCAGCTTCTGCCTAATCATGATTTATCGCCTTTGTGATTTAATTTCGATTAATTGTGCAGCCCTAAATTTGGTGTGAATTTGTTAATGATTTCCTCAAAGCAGACTAATTCTGATTTGATGATTTATGGTTTACTGTTATGAGTTTTGTTTGCAGACACTAATGTTCTTATCTATCCTGTGTGGCAGTGATACAGACATGAGTGTATACAGTGGATGTTCTAGCGATACCACTGTGTTATATTATTGCTTTTAAATGTAAAACTCATAGCTTTTTGCCAAATGATCAGTGCGCCATCCTTCATGGACGTCTTGTTGTAGTCATGTGGTGCAATGTATAAATAATGAGAAATGATGCAACAATTAAAAAAGTTACAAGAATGAACATGGGGGAAGAATTCCATGAATCTCAACTCTTCAAATAAATGGCTATGCTATTTTTTATTTTGTCATTTCATGTGAATATCAGCATCTGTGTGATTAGTCAGTAGAAACAGTTTTTAGGATTATTGAAAATAGTGATCTATGACATTGTATTATGAAAAAAAAAAAAAAGTGTGTCCATTTGTGAGCACGATTTGTAGAGCAAAAATTATAGTTTTTATTTTCTCGTAAAAAAGATTAAAATTAGACTCTTGGGGGTAAGAACTGGCACAGAAGGCTCGAAGTGGCATGATGTAATTATACATTTTTTGCTTATTGTAATTAATGGGGTTATTAATCATTCATTAATTAGGAGAGCATTTAAGAACATCTTTGCTGTTCAATAAAACCTATATTTTAAATGAATGACACTTAAGAAAAAAAACACACACACACACATATATATATATATATATATATATATATATATATATATATATATATTCATAAGAATTAAACATATGCAGTCGTTTTTTAATTCTGTCTCAACCAGGCACGTGCACACATAGACATGAAAGGGGGCTTGAGCACCTGCCCTTTTTATTCCTGGAGAGAAAGTGCCCTTTTTTCTGGGATGCTTTTTTTATTAAAAAAAATATATATATATATTTCTGTTTGCACACAGCTTCCCTGTCAAACAAATATATTTATTGAAATATAGTATCTAAATATCAGGTCAGGAGTTCTGAAGCGCTCCCTCTCCCCCTCCCCCGATTGTATTGCTTCCGCTAAAGAAAATAGTCCGCTCCGTCTCTACGGTTAGAATCCTGTGAGTCCATAGCAACGCTCTGTTTTTCATGGCAACGGTCTGTTATACTCTGCACAGCGGTCTGTTGGTTATAACAGACCGCATTCTACATTGGAATTCAACCAAGCCATGTAATAAAATAAGTTAATAAAATAAGCATATATCACCACCAGGTGATATGCTTTAGTTATTTAGTTTATCCTATTTACCCTGCATTTCCCTGTCAATTAGATGCAAATGTGCGCATTTTAACTAGTTGACGCCTAATTTGCATACAGAACGTCCCCAGTTATTGACTTGCATCAAGAGTCTTTCCCCCTGAAATTTAGAAATCTAAATTGGTGAATTTAGAAAAAATCTGCAGATGCAAACAGATGGAGGATACACTCAAAAAAATTTAGTAAATCTGAGTAACTGTATCTGGTACATTAATAAATAAAACTGAGTAGAAATAAGTTAACATTAAACTTTAAAAATAACAATATTTATAAATTAACTATTTAAGTAATTTAACTTTTTTTATTTCCTCGAAACCTTTATAAAATAGTATTCCATACCACCACAAATACATACATGACATTGGCTTTTATTGAATTTTTACTCAATTATTTTGGTAAGTTTAATTTTAAAGTGTTATGTATTCTGATAACACCAAAATAATTAAAACGATGTAGTGCCTTGTGCAAAAATAAACAAATTATTAGTAAAACACGCCCCCCTGTTTGATGCAGTTATTTAGGTTATTCTAAATATGAAGAGTTCAGATGCAAAAGCCTCTAAGTGCCATCTGAAATTTCCTTCAATAATGATCATTTTTATCAAGCTTGTATGTTTATGTTCACTTATTTCACATTGCTGGCAATGAAAATTACCTATTAATTGTCATTTAAGTTAAATTACTGAACTTAAATACGAGCTTGAAAAAAAAAGCTCATAAGAAAATTTCAGATGGCACTTAGAGGCTTTTGCATCTGAACTCTTCATATACTTGAAACTAGTAGCATAGAAAATGTTTTCAAAACATGCACATTGTGGAATGGTTTCCTTTGCTGCTCTATAAACCTAGTGAATACTAAGGAGACCATGGTTTCTGTGAACTGATTATTTTATAGACATCTTTTGAAAATGAAACAATTGCGTGAGTTTGAGGAAGATAAAATTAATTAAATTTTTTTTTTTAAAAAGGAAGTCAGAGTTGCGTTAATATATATATATATATATATATATATATATATATATATATATATATATATATATATACTTTTTTGTTTAAAAAAAAAAAAAAAAAAAAAACCTAATTATGAGAAGTGCCCTTTATTTCACTTGAGCCCCTGCCCCTCAAAATGTCTGTGCACGTCCCTGGTCTCAACAGTTTAGCCAGTAGTAGGGTGAGATGCCCTATTTGAATAATTTTACATTTCTTGCTATAATATTTAAATTAGCAATAGTTTTCTATTTAATTATTAACACAATGGCTTATGCATTAGCATCCTGCACATGCTAAACTTATTAGTTACAATTTCAAAGTAAATGCACATTGTTCTCAAAGGGGGCAATCTTCCCCCGTCTGACACTACTATGAGTCCAATTTAATATAAATCTGTGATCAATTTTTTTTTTTTTTTTTTTTTGTTGGATGTCGGGCATTTCACCTGGAGGTCCTTGGCAGTCAGGGCCTGGTATATAGTCTGTCATTGCTCTGTGTCTCAGTATATCCTAGTAGATGCATAAAAAAATGACATTTCAGTGCTTGAAACACATTATTATGATGACTGGAACAGCTAATCAAGAAGAGTGGAGGCAGGTGAACTCTCATCCTGTATGCTGCTCATGATGACAGTGTATTCTTGATCCACGCCGTGTTTACAGCTTAGCTGCTTGGAACCTGGAGTCATTTGCCATTTGCAGTCCATATTTACCCTTTTGCAGCTGTTAACTAAAATTATGAAAGATCATTATTACAGATATTACATTGCTGAGACGAGGAGCATAGGCAAAGCAACAAAAGCCTCATTTTGTGCCTGTCACGATCAGTCAGTCTATCTCTCTCTCTCTCTCTCTCTCTCTCTCTCTCTCGATCTCTCTCTCTTGCCCACACCTGTGTTGACACAAGGAGAGGGTCATGCGCAGAAAGCCTCTCTACACTCTGCCCAGCAGCCCTCCATTTGTTTACCTTTCCTTCTCAGCTTCCTTTTAACACAGCTAGTTAAATCCATTGCTAATCAGTGTGTCCTTAAAGAACCTCTTTATATTATATTATATTATATTATATTATATTATATTATATTATATTATATTATATTATATTATATTATATCATATTATATTATATTATATATTTTATTATATTATATTATATTATATTATATTATATTATATTATATTATATTATATTATATTATATTATATTATATTATATTATATTATATTATATTATATTATATTATATTATATTATATTATACAGGTGCTTCTCAAAAAAGAAAATGTTGTGGAAAAGTTAATTTATTTCAGTAATTCAACTCAAATTGTGGAACTCGTGTATTAAATAAATTCAATGCACACAGACTGAAGTAGTTCAAGTCTTTGGTTTTTTAATTGTGATGATTTTGGCCACATTTAACAATAAATTAGAATATGGTCACATACCAATCAGCTAATCAAAATGGTCTCTCAGTTTGGTTCACTAGGTCCCACAATTACGGGGAAGACAGCCGATCTGACAGGTGTCCAGAAGACGATCACTGACACCCTTCACAAGGAGGGTAAGCCACAAACATTCATTGCCAAAGAAGCTGGATGTTCACAGAGTGCTGTATCCAAGCATGTTAACAGAAAGTTGAGTGGAAGGAAAAAGTGTGGAAGAAAAAGATGCACAACCAACGGAGAGAACAGCAGCCCTATGAGGATTGTCAAGCAAATTCAATTAAAGAATTTGAGTGAACTTCACAAGGAATGGACTGAGGCTGGGGTCAAGGCATCAAGAGCCACCACACACAGATGTGTCAAGGAATTTGCTGAACCACAGACAATGTCAAAAAGGCGTCTTACCTGGGCTAAGGATAAGAAAATCTGGACTGTTGCCCAGTGGTCCCAAGTCCTCTTTTCAGAGGCTCTTTGAGAGCAAGTTTTGTTTTTCATTTGGAAACCAAAGTCCCAGAGTCTGGAGGAAGGGTGGAGAAGCTCATAGTCCAAGTTGCCTGAAGTCCAGTTTTAAGTTTCCACAATCTGTGATGATTTGGGGTGCAATGTCATCTGCTGGTGTTGGTCCATTTGTGTTTTTTGAAAACCAAAGTCACTGCACCCGTTTACCAAGAAATTTTGGAGCACCTCATGCTTCCTTCTGCTGACCAGCTTTTTGAAGATGCTGATTTCATTTTCCAGCAGGATTTGGCACCTGCCCACACTGACAAAAGCAGCAAAAGTTGGTTAAATGAACATGGTGTTGGTGTGCTTGACTGGCCAGCAAACTCGCCAGACCTGAACCTCAGAGAGAATCCATGGGCTATTTTCAAAAGGAAAATGAGAAACCAGAGACCAAAAAATGCAGATGGTCTGAAGGCCACTGTCAAAGAAACCTGGGCTTCCACACAACCTCAGCAGTGCCACAAACTGATCACCTTCATGCCACGCCGAATTGAGGCAGTGATTAAAGCAAAAGGAGCCCCTACCAAGTATTGAGTACATGTACAGTAAATTATTGTTATTATTGGTCTTATAAAGTATTCTAATTTGTTGAGATAGTGAATTGGTGGGTTTTTGTTAAAAGTGAACCAAAATCATCACAATTAAAAGAACCAAATACTTAAACTACTTCAGTCTGTGTGCACTGAATTTATTTAATACACAAGTTTCACAATTTGAGTTGAATTACTGAAATAAATTAACTTTTCCACAACATTCTAATTTATTGAGAAGCACCTGTATTATATTATTATCAGAAAATGTTGATAATGTAGAATTATACCTTTTGCTTTTCTTGGTGAGTTTTTCATAAAACAAATGTAATTTTTTTTCAGTAAAACATGGGGTAAATAGGTAAATAGGAAGTGTTAGAGCTATAGTTTTCAGTCCAGGTCATGGGGTCTCTTTTATTTAACACAAATGATTCAGATCATCAGCTCATTAGGAGAGAGGTCTATTAACTAAGCTCAATGTGTCGGATAAGAAAGACATACAGGGATGTTCAGTACTCTGGGTCCCATGTGTTTTTTACAAAATAAACCCACAAAGATAATGACTGACTGAATTTATTTGTAACAAGAAAGGGACCACATAGTGCTGTAAGAGAGATGATACTCAAACATCTGTATAGGATATTGTGTTGCCCCTCGGACAACACACAATTATACAGTTTTGGGGTCATTATGCAAATATATTTGGCTGCAGAATGTCACAAATGACCAATAAGAAGCATATAAAAAGGCATTACAGGGGCCTAGCTGTTTTTAATGAACATATAAAATAATAAATACCCTTATGAAAAAGAAGTTTATTCAAGTGTGCTATTAGTATTCTTCTTTAAACTTAAAATAGGAAAGTATGCTTTTAGTTTACTTATTATGTACTTCTCAGAAATGGGCTTTATGTACTCCTCAGAAATATACTTAAAATGACATTTAAGTATACTTGACTTATACTTACAAAAAGTTCTAAATATATTTGAGCTATACTTGTGCTCCTGGAATCTGTGTTTTTATTATTATATGGTAGAGGGTTTTAGTACACATCTTCTGCACAGAATTTCCCAAAAAACACAAGTGAAGAAGAAAAAAAGAAACAACAGATGTAACACATGTAACACGGTCATCTGACATGAAACAGCATCAAAACTGTAACTTTATGGAATAAAATGTCGACGGATGAAGAGATAATAATTACACTCAAGCTTTGGGGTGTTGATCGACTCCGTCTAGGTTTTTATTATCATACTGAATCCAATTCATAGTCTTTTTTTCAGCTTTTTGTTTAAAATGTTATTTCAATATTTTTTATTAAACTTACCCACATTAAAGTGTTTTAAAAAAGAATGCATGAATCTAGAATAAAATGTTTTTGTTTACAAGCAGATACCCTGTTCTTTCTTTGGATGTTTTGCATGTTCAGATATTCATATAACAAAATATATGCACATTAAAACCTAAATAGGGACATAGTAGTTAAAGTATGATGCAAAGTTCACTTAAAGAAAACTTATGAGTATAAAATTACTGAACTAGTAGTTTACTGAGACTATACTTCAAAGTGTACAAAGTCTTTCATTAGTAAACTGCCTGTCAGTATACCTATAAGTTCACTTTTAGTATAATTGCAGTACAAACTACAAACATAGAGGTAAATTCAAAGGTTGCTACTGGTATACTTAAAGTATACTTTCATATACTAGAAAGTGGGCCAATTTAGTCCCAAGGAGTATTGAAACATACATTTACAAGTATACTACTAGAACACTGATATACTTGCTACATAAAGTATATTTTAAAATATACTAAGTATACTTAATAAAATAAACTTGAAGTATACTACTTTTTGGTAAGGGTAAGCAGTAGATCAGTAGTGACACTCAAATTAACTCTGGCTTCAAAATATGACATTTTGCTGTGCATTAACAGCATGCATGTATGTGTCATGGGAAATGTGCTGCCCCAAGAAATGTAAAACCTGTTCAGCCACATGGACCATGGACTGATTTAGATCAACACCACCCACAGAGAATCTCTAATGGTGTGAAACTACATATTTGATATGTAAAACTATATATTGTGTATATTGCAAGCAAATGCAGACTCTTCCTTAGTTTTTTTTTTTTCTCAAAAGTCCACTTTGGCATTATGTCAATGTTTTTTTTTTCTCTCTTGTTTGTATGCTATGAGCATAACTATTTAATTTGAAGCAGCCTTGACATATGATGCATTTTGCCATGTACACAAATCACATGTACTTAATGATTATAAGTGAATATATAATTAAATAAATTTACTCACTGATTTACTTCCCGATAACCATTTATCTAGTTTTACCACTTGCCATTGTGTAGCATTTACTACTTCAGTTACCTGAGTGAAAGTCAGAGCTGGTGTGATTGAGTGGAGGCTGGGACTTTATTTAAGACATAAAGAAAAAAAATTATGAGAAAGTTTCAAAATGTCATTTTGATTATCAAAGATGAGTTTTAACGAATAAAATGAGTGACTGCAGGGGGACTTTTATATTAAATTAACCCAAATGACAATATTTGTTGTCCGTTGTGGGCTACTGACAGCACTGAAGTACAATTGGGGCTATATTTGCTTTCATTGTGTGAATTTGCCTGTTCTTTCTGAGTAGTGTAATAATCCACTCAACCTCTTAGCCTTTCAATTAAATTATTCGCTCTCTCAGCATGATGAAGTGTGGTAATATGCAGCAAATAATTATTTTGCTGGTGGCATGAATCGTGGCAAATGCCATTCCCTTTCACAGCCGGAATTATTCACCAGTTCTGCTCAGAGTTGAAGCAACATTTTTCAATGTGTTGCCAACACATTTGGGAAGTAACTTGGCAACCCAAGCTGTGAGAATTTCCTTGCCATCTCCATGGAAACCTTTGTCATGCTGCTGAGAAATCAGGGACAGCAGAGCTCCAAATAGACCCCTACAGTCTCTGTTTCATACACACATTTACACACACAGAGCTTGATAGAGTGTCTGCCTATCAATACACACTACCCTGATCAATAAAAGTTTAGACATGATAAGTAGACATTTCTTCATGGATTTATTTGCTCTTAATGCATCAGTGATCTTTAAATCAGACTTGGCAATGCACTCTTACTGATGATGAATGTTGTTGTTTTGTTTGTTTTCATGTGGCATTTCTTCATATTCTTAAAATATTAGTTGCAACCCAATTTGTGTACTCATTAGTATTAAATAACGTTTTTTCAGTGTAAATACTGTGATTAGTGTGTTCACATGGAAAATTACAAAAAAAAAAAAAAACTTGTGTACTCAACTGTCACAGCTTTAATCACGTAAAGCAGATGGGAGGGGGGCTGTCAGACTCCGTTGATGAATGACAAAATACATCATTCAAACTAAAGGTGCTTGAGTACATTGTGCATTGAATAAGTGCGTCATTTTGGACAAAACTAAACGTAAAAATTATAATTACACAACCGTCTAAAATTATTTATTTTTTTAATAAATGAATGTATTGAATGCATGTATGGATGCATTATGGATGCATTAAATCGATCAAAAATCACAGTAAAGACATTTAAGATGCTATAGATTTCCATTTCAAATAAACGCTGTTCTTTTGAACTTTTTATTCATTAAAGAATCCTTAAATCTATCATGGATTTCACAAAAAATATAAGCAGCCTAACTATTTTAAAGAATGGAGTAATGGCTGCTGAAAATTCAGCTTTACCATCACAGGAATAAATATTAAAAATATTAAGACTCATTTATTAACTGTCCCTGTTAAACTTGAAATATATAGAGCACATATTCATGTTTTTATGACTAAGATAAACAATTTTTAATTAATTACATTTGACCGATGACTGATCCATTTAAAAACATCACTATCAGTGCCAGTTTCAGTTCAGGTATTGGATTTGGGCATCCCTATAATAGAGAGCTCTTTACATCTGTGCGTTGAGTTAGCCACAAAGTAAGAGCTTTCATGAACTTGTAACCTCCAGAAAGATGCACTAAAGAGTTCATCAGCAAGGCTACCTGTCCTTCAGCACAAATCATCAGTTCATGGATTTTTCCTCATAACAGTGTAGGGTTGGCATACTCCAGTTGGCTGTATTGATTGAATATGCATGAAACATGACCTTATACTTTTCTTCCACCTCTACTCAAGCAGCACAGTTTGCAGTATCATTTAGGTCCATAGCACTTAGCAAAAACCACTAATGATGATAATGACTAAAACATGTCTCTTAGATTCTCCTTCAGATGTTGCATTTCATTTAGTGTCTTACAAAGGACAGTAAAAGCTGTTTGCAAGAGACTCTGCCTTTACAAACTATTTAGTACATTTTGTACTAAATTTGTTGGTATATTCATATTCTAGGTTTCCAAGGATAACAGGCATTTGTTTTATGGTCGTGCTTCTGATCTGTACCTTTGTGAATCATACTGTTGTGTTCCAATGAGTGTGATTCATTTTGTCTCGGAGTGAAAGAGTTTCCTTTGCATCCTTCTTTCTCTCTCTCTCTCTGGAGGTTTAGATAAGTGTGATTCTATAGAATGGAGGAGGATATAAGTTTACCTCTGGAGTTATTTATAGTGCTCAGGTGAGTCATACGTGGTGTTTAAACTCTAGTGATTAAGCTGATCAGAACAGAGATGTGCTGCTATGTTTTAGAATTATGAATAAGATAGTGAGAAGAAATCAATACACTGGATTACATTTCACCATCTGTAGATATAGGAAGTCTTTTTCAATAATTAAGCACTTTCAAAAACCTTCTGTCAAACCAAAAGAGTAATGTTGCCTATTCTGATTAATCAGGTTGTTTGAAATGTATGTTTACTTTTTAGGTTTTTTGTTTGATTTGGGATTTTTAAATGCCAGATTCTCAGAAGAAAAAGCGGGAAAGGCTGTGACTCTTTTTTAGGGCAACAGGGTCAGGCCAACAGGTTTTGCTCTACAGAGCTTGTGTTTACCTGCTGCATTAGTAATGGGGAAATAGAATAGAAGGTCAGGGAGTAAATATCTGAATCACAAACAGTACATCCACAATCTGAATGCTAAAGAAGAAGGCTATGACTCACAGTAATGGGCTTTTCACATTTGAGTATAACCCAGGGTCATTTTAACATGTTCATATTTTTACCTTACCATTGAAATTGATTCTGGTTCATCAAACTGTTCAATTCAAACTGGAGCATTAGTCTTCAGTAGCGTTACAAGATTATTTAGTCATTCACATATGTTGATTTGGTGCTCAAGAAACATTTCTTATTATTATCAACATTGAAAACAGTTGTACTACTCAACCATGATACATTTTTCATATTTTTTTTAATGAATAGAAAGTTCAAAGGAACATAATTTATTTAAAATATATATCTTTTGTAGGTATAATATACATACATACTGATAATGAAATCTCTCTCTCTCTCTCTCTCTCTCTATATATATATATATATATATATATATATATACTAAGAAAGGGCATCTTTTGAGCAATACATTTTTTTAGCTTGTCTGTATTTGGAAATGTCACCATGTAAATGCATTCTTGATGTCTGAAGAAAACTAAAAACTAAGACAAAAAAGGAGGAAAACACAAAGGAGCATTTGTTGTCACCATTTGACATTTTTGTCTTTTTTTGTTTTTGACACTGAAAAGTGCATGACAGTTTTTGCAACTGTGAGACACCCATTAATATTTAATAAGGAAAGACTTGAGGTGAAACAGGAGGGTGCTGAACCCCTTTCATAATTGCAAGTGTAAAACACTGCTTAGCCCAGGGTTACTTTCACATTACCACTCCTCTCACTTTCTTGTCATGTCCAGCGTATCAACAGAGGAAACACACTTAGCAGGAAATTTTCATTAGCCACTTCCTCAAGCAGACTAGCAGGTTAATTTCTTTCAGTAAGACCCTTGCAGTCTGGGGAGACCATGACTGTTAAAACAAGCTTTTGTGCAAGTGAAGGGTAGTGTAATTTTATCTCTCTTTGAAACTAGGCCAATATTAGATTCTGAATGCATACGACTTTGGTTTACCTTCACACGAAGTTACAAAATCTGCCCTGATTATCTGTGGAATGTGTATTTCTTTATGTTATTGTGTGTATGTGTGCAGTGCACTCTAGTCACGACATTATAAGACTGCAATTTTATTTAAATGATTCGTACTGTAGAACCACCATCTACAGTCACGACGAGGAAGCGCTTTATGCATAAATCATGCGTGCCAACTCTGAATTTCTCCTTTTCCTCTTGGGTGGTGAGTCACGTTCTGCATTCTTCCTACTCATCTTGTATACACTCTCTCCTTCCTGGTATTTATCGCAAAAAAAGTTTTTGTTATTTTTTTTTAAGCTTTGAGAGAATATATTCATACGACCTGCATCGTTCCATAGACTCACCAATCATGGGAACATCCACAATGCATAAAATAAGCTGTAGAACTTTTGCTTTAATTCATCATGCTGCATCCATTCAGCTGACACAGCCAGCTTCTATCTCTGTGTAACACAGGTCAAGCAGATCATGGAGGAAGCAGTCACAAGGAAGTTTGTTCATGAAGACAGCAGCCATATTGTCTCATTCTGTGGTAAGTCATTGTACATTCAATGGTTGGACTGAAATGTGTTTTGTAAAAACATTTTACATTTGTTATTAACCCCACGTACCTTCTTAACTCCTGAGTTATTATTTTTTTATCTGCTACCTTTGTACACAGAATAAAAAGGTCTAAACAATACACAATAGATGTCATTAAAAAAACTATTATTGAAAAGCTCTTTCGTATTTTATACTGTGTAAAATTTAAATAATTTTAATGAAACTGTTTAAATGTAATTTAATTTAAATTCTTTACAAGTAGCTGCACATTGGGTTGACATGTGCTAATCAAAAATATAAACTGGGATTTAGTTTTTGGTTTCATTTAAATGTCATCCTAATATCAAATGAAATGGCATTTTTTATGAGAAGTAAAAATTGTTTGTATAAAGTTATAAAATTAATGTGGATAGCATAGCTCAGATAGTTTAATCTTGGAAGAACTTGATGAAATATTTCTGTGTCCATAATAAAATATATACAGGTCAAAGACGTTTAAATGTCAGCATCATAAGAAATTTACAAAAGTGATTTTATATACATAGAAAGCACATTAAATGCAAGTAAAGTGTCTACTTTTAAGGTTTCAAATAAGTTTTGAAGCATAAAATGTCAAAATATGGGTGAAATAATGTTCCATTGTCATTCATTATGATACTTATATTCATTTAAAAATGTAAACAACGTACTTATTCTGACCTGTACATATTAAAATATGTAAAAGAATAAGTGAGCTAAATTTGAATGTATTTTAAATTAGCAAAAACATTCTTACTGACAAAGTGGCAAAACTTTTTTAGAATATAGGTTAAAAAAATAAAATTTTAAATGTAAAAATTTGGGGTAAAAGTCTTCTTGTTGTAAATAAGCCTAAAAAGATTTTTTACAATGAGTTACATTTTAGTGGGTATCTTCTGTAAATCATGGTAAAAATTTATGATATTTATTTTTTATCTTGGAAAAAAAACTATTTAATTAAACAAGAAAAATTCTAATGTTTTGGAAAACAGCAATAATTCTAAGCTGTCTCACACCTATTTGTTTTGATGCTTGAAATCCCTTTTTCATCTTTGACCCATATATTACTGTTTTGGATCTGTACTTTTTTCTTAAAAAAAAAAAAGAAGTCTCTTATGCTCACCAAGGTTGCATTTATTTGATTAAAAAAAATACAGTAAATACAAATTTTTTTTTAAATATTATTACAATTGAAAACAACTGCTTTTTATTGTAATATATTTTAAAATGTAATTTATCCTTGTGATGGCAAATCCAAATTTCCGTCTCTCTATTTGCTCTCAATTCAATATCACACATTTCATAATTGCAATGAGAAACAACTGAGATACTAAAGAGATCTCATTTTTCTTTTCCATGAGAGGCTCTGAGAAACATCTCTGTTTCAGTATCTACCAAATGATGGGCAGCTTGATGGTTTGGCTGGTTTCCAGGTACAGCGAACATTCAGCATTGAACAGGGCTTGGAAAGTGCCAAAGCAGATTAATGTCAAAAAGGAGAAGTGTCATGTTTATTTAGTCTAGATTAACACAGAGTGATCATTCCAATGTAAATTGACCAGTAAGTGAATGTTTATTGATCTTGTTTCAGTAAGTGCTCCTCGCTGTTTGTCAGCAGAAAATATGACCATATAATATCAGATGTTCATCTTCTCTGTTACTGTGCAAATTCACATCCAGGTACCATGACATGATGTTTAATGATGGAGCAGAGCTTAAACAGAAAAAATGAGTAGTCATTAAAAATCCAATTTCTGCCAGGTCATATTCTGCCTTTTACGTGAAGGCTTTTTTATTTTTCTAAACAGCTTTTATTTCTTCAGGATGCTGGCAACCATACCACCTTCCCTGGAATTTAATCAGCACTGCTCTGTGAGGGGTCAAACACTGTTGGCAGGTTTGCAATGTGTGTAAATTAGACTGCATCCAAGCGATTATTGTTATAAAAAGAGTTTTGTCGGGGTAGAACAAAACCAACAAAACCTTGCAGTTCGACCTCACAGTAACAGCTTGTGAAGCTTCTTTCTTTAACCACACTGTGGTGTTTCTGAGTAACACCAAGCAAAGTACAACTTGAAAAATACCTTTTGGTTAATGGCCTTGTTAACTTATTATGTTCCTGCAGTGGCAGTGGGATTCAGTAGATGATTATAGGGCCCGTGTGCATTGCTGGTTTCTGGTTTCTGGTTTCAGCCGGTTGTTTACTCTCCTGTAATTCACTGAGTTCTGATTCATTGTGACTGTCCTGAGCCCTGCTCTGTCTTTATCTCAAGTCCTCTCAACTATCTCCTGCCACATCGCTGAACCTCTGCTGGCTAAAATACAAGAGGTCAGAGAA
Organism: Carassius carassius; assembly: GCF_963082965.1. Lineage (NCBI taxonomy): Eukaryota > Metazoa > Chordata > Actinopteri > Cypriniformes > Cyprinidae > Carassius > Carassius carassius. The sequence continues at coordinate 34,448,044 of NC_081758.1, read as the reverse complement.
GAGGCAACTATAGAATCTTTTTAATATTTCATCAGCAGTGAAAATAAATGTACAATTTTGACTTATGCAGAAGTCTCAGTGTCAGACTACACCCAAAGCAGTTATACTTTACTAAAATATACTATTAGTTTTTCATTTTTCATTTCCATTTCCATTTTAAAGTTTTAGTACATCTGTTGTGTTTTTGTCACTTTATTCATCTCTGTTTAGTTTTTAGTTTTAGTTACTTGTGAAATATTGCCTTGGCAACAGCTGAAATACCTTTTTTATTTATTTATTTATTTATTTATTTATTTATTTATTTATTTTTTACAAAAATGTATTATGGTTTTAGTTTTATTTAACAATAATAATGCTGGCCCAGATGTGCCAAGGTACCAAAGTATGCTACTCATCTCAACGTTTCTGATAAAATTCCTCAAATTCAAAAACTTCCTGTTTGTTAACAGTTGGGTCCAATGTTGGTTTATCCTACCAATTTTCATTGTTTGGACAAAAATGGTTAAATCATTCTTAAAAATATCAGTTATTTAAAGAAATTGTTTTCCACAGAAGAAAGAAAGTGTTACAACAACATGAGGGGAGTAAATGATGAAAGAACACCATGATCTCTATTAGATCCCTTGAACTAAGAAAGAGCAACCTCTGAGCAATAACAGATTCCTCTAGGCACTTTTCAACAGAATCAGGACAAAAGCAAGGACACTGGAATAGAAAAGAAAGAACGCTTAATCTTTATGATGTAATGAATGAATTACATTAGGAGTGTCTATGCTATCACTGTAGTGGTATAATATTGCTGCTGCTTCTAGTGAGGCACTGGCAGATAATAGGAGATGAATGGAGGGTAGCCAGGCTCTGCTGGCTGCCCTTGGGGGAGTAATTAGCCATCGAGATTATAGTGATGTTTACACACCGCAGATGGAACAGTCAACTCTGAGATTTCTCATCATCACAGATATGGGACACAATTATCAACTGTGAGCAGTTCTGGGGGATTTTAAGACATCTCTTAATTTCGCCTCTAACCTATGTGTGGCTTTAAAAGCATGCTGTTCGTCACTCAGACACTTTCACGTCATTATGTTGCAGTGTAAAGTGCTGGTCAGTGGGAGTGGAGGAGATCAAATATATCCAGGTTGCATTTCATTCGCACTGTGACCGTATGATTAGAAACCATTAGGTCTGGTTGTATGATTACATTTTTAATGAACGTTTGAGATCAGGGTTGGGGGTGGCCGCCTGCTCCCTGTGCCATTTCCTGTGACAAAATGAGTTGTGCAGCTTGTTTGTTGCTGTGAATATTACTTTGGAAACGTATTTGGCTGGAATATAATTTTCTTCATCGTGCAGTTTCTCTGTCTCTGCATGTTCCCTTTCATTTTACTTTGGGATGTAGCTGCTTTCATTTTTTTTTTTGCACACTGATTTGTCATTTTATTCTTATAGTAAAATGACTGAATTGAGAATCGGTCTGAATAAAAATAATTTAGGCCTACTTTGCATCCAGGCCATCATGCATCTAGCGTGAGCTTTAATCACAGATTGTTCTGTGGAAAGTAATATCTGAATAAGCCTACACAAAATAAAGAAAAGTTACATAAAATTCAGACATAAATGAATAGTTTAGACAAAATTCGAATTCTTTCATCATTTATTTACCATCATGTCTTTTCAAATCCATAGGGTTTTTCTTTCTTTGATGGGGACACAAGACATGTTAAGCATAATTTCCAGGTTGTTCATTTTGAAAGTAGCCTGTACAATAGCTTCATGAGAGGAACTGACTGAAATTTAAGTTGTTATTCTCTAAAATGCTCCACTATATGCTTAATTTTTAACTTATTTACACTTACATTGGGTTTGTTTAGTTTCTGTCTCAACATTTACAATAATAAGAAATGTTTCTTGAGCAGCAAATCAGCTAATTAAAATGATTTCAGAAAAGCTAAATGTGATACTGAAGAGTGGAGTAATCGCTGCTGAAAATCCAGCTTTGCCATCACAGCAATAAATTACAGTTTAAAAATACTGAAATAAAAATTTTATTTGAAATTGTGCAAATATTTCACAGTATTATAGTTTATGCTGTATATTTTACTGCTACATCTTCCCTGTGTTTGTCTTTGGACTTTCATGTTGTTCCAATTGTTTCTGTGTTCACTTCGGTTGGTTAGTCCCTGTTTGCATTATGCTGTTTGTTACCATGGCTACCCTTGTTTGTTGCTATAGTGACAAATCTTTCTCACCTGTTGCTTGTTAGTCCCTTTTTACTAATTGTGTTTAATCAGCGGTAATGTTTCACTAGTTGCTTGTCGGTTATTGAATGTAATTGTGATCTCACCTTAACAACCACTAGTGTGCAAAAAACAGTCATAGAGCTACGAATGACATGATGATAAAATGAATAAATAAATGATAAAAAGAATATTCTGCTATATTCTGAATATTCAGAACTGCTCGTATTAGTGTGTCTTTAGAAAAGTGTGAGACCTTTTGAACCTATTTGATGGTCTGTGCGTCCACTTCTCATTCATTTCACCTGCTCATGTTTATCTGTGTTCTCTCTTCGGTATGAATCCATTTAGGCTGGTTAAAGAGGAGTGATGAATACAGCATCAGATGAAAACAGCTGCTGTGTTTGAATGGATGTGCATCTCTGTGAATTAAGAGACTTTAACCTGAGATTTAGACTGGTTTATCTCTCATGCATTTCAGTCTGCCACACCAGAGACAAGGACACAAATAATGGACTAGAGGAGGAGATAAACAAGTCACACTCTGATATTGGCAGAGAAGAAGATTGCAAAGATTATAAACAGAACAGAGGAGGGGAAGTGCCATAAAGTGCTGGAGTCAGATGAGAAAGTCTAATTTCGAGACTGTCACAAAGAACCGCTATAAAAGAGAACAAAAAGTCATACATTGGACAGATGAAAAGACAGAAAGAGACAGGATGAGGGAAGAGGGAGAGAGAGAAAACAGCTGATGTTGTTCCAGAGCCCTACCCAGCTCTCAATGAGCACAAGTGCTCCATCAGTGAGGGTTTCCATGGCTACACAGGCTTTTCCCCCAACCCTATTCGAGCAGATTCACAAGATTAGTCCTAAGACAGCTTCAGTATCAGCTCTGCAGGCACTGCCACGTAGTGCATGTGTCTCTCAGTCCGCGTATTTATGATCCATCTCACTGTCCTTCTGTCTGGGTGTTTAGTTTGATTACATTTTTAAAGGTTTTTAGTTACATATTCAAATCTTTCCACAGATGATCTAGATTTGTAGATTTCTAGATGTCTAGATTTTGATTTGTCTGTTGCGGCATTCTGCGGCTAAATATATTTGTATAATTACAGCTTTACTGTATAATCAACAGTTCATGTGCAATTTTCATGCATTAGTCATCTCACACAATGAAATAATTGCTTCTCAAATTAATATATATATATAATATAAAGTCTTTTTTATGTATTTGAAAGTAGATGTGTAGGAATTATAATATACAGACAGCTATAGTCTTTATTACAAAATAAACCTCATTTAGGAACATTTAGGAACACTCAATTTCACATTTGGGTTTCATGGATAGTTTTGTGGTAATGGCCAGCTGACTGTACAGTACACTATGCCTTACTAATAATACTGTATGCTTGTACACTACCATACACTAACAACTTCAACTACCAAGTTTGAACAGCATTGTAGATTCTGGAAGAGTACCTGAAAGTGTTTATTCCCATATTTTCACAGGCACTTTTTGAATATTTTGCAGTCACGTCCCTATTTATTGTTTCTCAGAAACACAAAAAGCCTTTCACTGACTAGTGTAAAATGCTCTTTCTTCTTTATTTAAAATGATCCATTAATGTGCTACTGTCCATTTTGTTTGTGTAAATGTGAGTGTAGCTGCTGTTGAAGCCTGTGTACTTCATGGGTTGAAGCGGAGAGCTGCTGGTTTCCTACGAAGCAACAAGATAGCTGCACTCTTCACCAAAGTGGGCAAAAGCTTCCCTCCAGCTGAGGAGCTGTGCAGAAAAGCCCAGGAGCTGGAGCTGGTCTTTGAAAGCAAGTGAGAACAGAATCCTGTGATCTCCTCCAATACAAAACTACAAAATACAATAAAGCAATAGAACACACTGTAGCAACAGACTTTAGTATAAAGTCTGTTGCTGCATCTCATAGCATGCATAGCCAACCCAACATATGTCCAAAGGCAAATATTATTTCTGGAAAGTGTAATATGCTTAGTAGTACCACCTAGTGGAGAAAAGTTCATTTAAACACAAAATTATCTACATTGGAATTGATTTGGACACTTTACAAATGTTTTGTTGAACTTTGTTCTTTGCTTCAGACGAAGTCAGTCTATCTCATACAGTGAGAGCAACCGTAAGATGACCAAAGTCCCAAACTTCTCGCCTCAGGCTGTCAGACACTTGTGGATCCACACTGCACTTATTGAGAAAGTGCTGGACAAGATCGTACTGTACCTGGTGGAAAACAGCAGGTGAGAGTGGTGGGATGGAGATATAAAGAACAAGCGTGCTTGACCCGTTTCTTTCATGTACAATCAAACTTGCCAGCTTGCATTATGCTAAATTAAAGTTACTTTTAATGTTGTTTCAGTAAGTTTTACGAGAAGGAGGCTATTCTAATGGATCCTGTGGACGGCCCTATCCTCGCCTCTTTGTTGGGTAGAAATGTTTTTTTAAGAAATCATTCTCGTTCTTAATGCCACAGGTCATTTAGTGACATATTGTCATTTGCACCATTTTAAAACCTTGTGAAGTCAGTGATCAGCTCATTTTATTCAAAAGCTCAACAGAAAAAATAATGCTGGTGGACAAGAGAAATATTAACTACTAAAAAATATAGTATTTGGTAAAAAACATATCTATGTATTATGTTATTTTAGATTATCCACTAGTTCAGTTAAAGGGTTAGTTCACTCAGTTTTTTTTTTTATTTGGACACAATAAATATTTTCGTAGCTTCATAACATTACGATTGAACCACTGATGTCACATGGACTATTTTTTTGATGTGATTATTTCCTTTCTGGGCCATTAAACGTTTCAGTTGCATTACTGTCTATACAGGGTCACAAAGCTATTGGATTTCTTCAAAAATATTTTAATCTGTGTTCCGAAAATGAACAAAGGTCTTACAGGTTTGGAACAACATGAGGGTGAGTAATTCATGACAGAATTTCTGGGTGAACTATCACTTTAATATTTTATACAATATTTTTGTTCTACATATTTTTATGCTTATATAGTACAAGAATTAACATCAAATAGCCTACTGTTGAAATCAGTTGTGAGTCTTCCATGCAGAGCACTAATTGTGTGGCACAGAGTGGCTGCCTATGTGGAACATTTCAAAGCATTCAACAATGAAGGGTCCTTGATGGTTAGGATGCTGAATGCAGCTGCCTATTTAGGGAGACAGCACACTAGGTTTTGGAACGGAGCTATTTTCTCTTATTGTTTCTTTTGTATTGCTGGCACTGTGCATATAATTCGCTTTCAACTTCATTTCTTCTTTAGTGGGCCCCTGTGCATTAGAGTACACTAAAATGAAGACGGCAGATCATTTTTGGACCGATCCTTCAGCTGACGAGTTGGTGCAAAGGCATCGAATTCACAGTGGCCACTGTCGACAAGACTCACCCACAAAGAGACCTGCCCTCTGCGTGAGTGACCTGTGATTGAATAAATGAGTTTAACACCATTTTTTTAAACACTTTTATCTTATCACAGTTGTTCAAGTAAATGTGCATTCCTCTTTGGTGCTGTGCAGAAATTACATACATCACCTTCGAAATGATTATGTGCAGGGTGATTTATTGATCTTAGCATTATGGATTATGGCACTTTACACCAAGAATTCATAAACACTGCAATATTTAAAATGGTGTGTTCCTAAAATGGTCAAAAATAAGAGCTTATTTTATGAAAACATTAACATTTTCAGTCTGTTCACATCTGACAAAATTAGCAAAATTGAAAGATATTTTGCATTTGAACGAGATGGAAGTGCCATTTTCAAATCGAAAGTTCAGGCCATTTGAAATTCACTTGATGTTTTCAACCTTGCCTCAAGGAAATGTCATGGGTCAAAAGCAGTTTATAGTCAGTCAGTTGCATGTCACATTGAAGTCATGATATATAGTGACAGCCAATTAGGCTTGTTTTTCACTTTCAACATCTTGTGTAATTTGGTAAGTTTTGAATGATTGACAATTGAGCTTGTTTAGAATGTTACACATAATTGTTTTACAACAGACTGCATAACATGGATAAAGCAAAGGCAAAATAAACGACATCTGAATATTTCAGAGCTTTTAGTTTGTGTATCTGATCTTGTTCAGTCAGGTTCTAGCCTTTGAAATCAGTGCAGTTCACTCCATCCCAGACCTCTGAAGAGAGTGCTCCATAAGAGTCATGCTGCGGTCAGTGTATTTGAGTGTAGTTGCTGTTTCTGAGGAGAGTATGAACTTCCACTCAAGAGCTATGTTTCACATCATTACCCAGCTCCATTACCAAACGCAGCCATCAGGTTCCTGACTGATCACCCTCTCTGGCCATTGCCAACACCCACACAACAGCAGGACACACAGAGCACTTGTTTTTTGTCTCTGATAGATCTGACTGCACTGCACTCCGGGCTTGTTTTCTGGTGTATTTTTATTACAAATATCTGCCAGTGAGCTCTAAAAGCCCAGTTTTTGGTGCTGATTGCCTTTTTGATATATGAAAGAGGAGACGTAAGTATACATCTAATGATTCATCTGCGGCCACACATTTATCCACATTGGACTGATAGATGTAGAGGCATATTATAAGGAAAACAAGATGAATATCTCCTATAGCACTTTGTTCACTAGTGTTTATCACATTTATTGTGTATATTGTCTGGTGACATTAGTCTTTGATGTAATGTTTAGGTAGAAATATATTACTTTAGTGATTTCCCACAGCTCTTAATAATGTGTGCATGTGTGGGTTCAGATTCAGAAAAGACACTCCAGTAGTAGTATGGATGAAAGGCCATCTCCCTCCCCCTTCGCCAGAGACTACGTGGAGTCTCTTCATCAGAATTCCAGAGCGACCCTCCTGTTCGGCAAGAACAACGTACTGGTGCAGCCGGTAAATAATGCATTAATCAGCTGTCAATCATTACAGATCTTTAGAAGATCATTTCTGACTGCATATTTTATCTAAAGATTAAATTACTTGGTTTTATTGCAATTAAATAGATAAGCTAAAAGACTAGTTGCTGAAAACATAGTATGAGCTGCAGTTATTATTGATTATAGGTTTTATAGTTGCTTCATAACGTGGGCTTCTGTTGTGGTGCTTTCAGAGGGATGATATGGAAGCAATCCCAGGGTACCTCTCTTTACACCAGACGGCTGACAGCATGACTCTGAAATGGACACCAAATCAGCTTATGAACGGCTCCATGGGAGATCTCGACTATGAGACGAGGTAGGACTCCGAATAAACAAAATAAACCCTTTTTAAAAAGGAAATAACATTGATTTGATCTTTTAATAAAAGTTAATGAATTAATTATCTCTTTGAATCAAAGTATTACAGGATATGATAAGATGTAATATATTACAAGATTGCTCATTCCAGCATAATACAGGGATGCAAGCTTGACACATTTCAGGGGAAATCGGCATGCTAAATCTTCCTAAGTCATGGGAAACATTTCTAAATCTGTTGTCAATGTAAGAGAAGCTTTAAAACCTGCAGATTTCCGCCCAAATAAAAGCTCTATGGTTTAACATTCAAAAGCGAAGCAATGTATTTATAGATTTGTTTAATGTTCATGATATAATATTGTATAATGGTTAATGTTTATATTTTAACTATATAGAGTGAGATTTACCCTATACCCTCCTTTTTTACCTCTAATGAGTTTTCATCCCAGAAAATAAGTAAAATTTTATAATGAAACTGAAACAGTGCATGATTTTTTTTTCTTTGAATAATGTTAAATTAAAATAATTTTGAAACACTGAAATGTAAGTACTTCTATTATTTTGCATCGGTTTATATTATTCACAGTTATGTTGATCACATACCACTGAAGGCCTAACCTGTTTTCCTGCAGTGTTTACTGGGACTATGCCATGACAATCCGCCTGGAGGAGATTGTGTACTTGCACTGTCATCAGCAGGGTAGGTGACATTGTGCCAGGTTGAAAAACACCCAACTGGCAGCCAAATAACTCACATCCTGCAGTTTCTTATTTGTCCGTAATTCTGACAGATCAGTTGAAATAATTCATACACGTATATTATAACCGTTAGGTAATAGTACGAAACCCTACAACATTCATAGACCCTACAGAGTTGCTGAAGGTTAAAAGCATATCTAACATTAATAGTCTCCATTTGGGTGTATTCAAATATTCAGCTAATATCCTCTCAGTTGGACTTGTCCTTTTTATATTCATCCAAGCACAAAATCAGTGGACCGATGAGAGAGAGCAGAATTAATCAGAAAATAATTGCTTTTGGAGAGAAATGAGAATTTAAAGTGCGGCTTTACTCAGATTATGAAGCAATCCAATTCTGCTAATAATGGCAATAATTAATCCCTTATTGTACAGGCTGTGTCATGGCTTCAATATTTAGAACATCAGGATGATTAAGATATTAGATACAGTTTAGAGAGGAATTGTTTTGCATGGTAAAGAGGATTTCACTATGTGCAAAAATCACGTATTTAACCTAGTAATACGTGATAGCAACAGACTGTGTTATTTAAGTGTCAATGAACATATCACATTATTTAATATTAATAGCATTGTTTATGTATTTTTGTCTGCAGTGGACTGTGGGGGAACAGTGGTTCTGGTTAGTCAGGATGGGATTCAAAGGCCCCCACTTCGTTTTCCCCGTGGTGGTCACCTCCTACAGTTCCTCTCCTGTCTGGAAAATGGTCTGCTGCCTCACGGCCAGTTAGACCCCCCACTTTGGTCCCAGAGAGGAAAGGTTAGAAATTTATCTGTACATGTACATGTGCTGTGGCGCCCGGGGAGCAGTTGGGGGTTTGGTGCCTTGCTCAAGGGTCTCACCTCACGACTATTGCGTATTGCTTGTCACCTGCAGTCATTGTATCTTGAACTGATGCTTCACTTTTTTCAGGGTAAAGTATTTCCTAAGCTAAAGAAGAGATGTCCACAGGGATCCTCAGACTCTGTCTCAGACAAAGAAGAGGAAGAAGCAACAGATTATGTCTTCCGCATTGTTTTCCCAAACAGGCAGTCAGAATTTGGTAAGAGAATGAATCTTGGTATTAAACAACCTCTTGAGCCAGTAAATGTTTCCGGTTATGGTATGACTATTATCATATCAGCTTTTAGAAGTCGATAATAGGAAAAAGGGCCTCTTTTATCCATCAAGGTATTGTTTGTCATCTTGGTTTTTATCCATTTATGTGCATCATCTGTCAAAAACATTCCTTTGATTTTACTGAAATGTTTTGACTCATTACAGTTACTTTTACCCAGTCCTCTCATCTCTCCCTGGGTACTGTACTCCTGGCCCGATCTCTCTCCCTGAACTCCAGGGCGCTGTGGCCTCGTAAACGTCAGACCCTGGTGATGCCAACGCACCACTGCGGCTGCCGAGACTCCCTATCCTCCCCTGAGCCCAGCTGTATTTCCACCCTGCCACCTCTCATCTATGTGTTTATGTATATTTCTGACGCACCAACTTCTAGCTGGTTTATGCTTGATTTTATGGCCTCTCCATCTGCAAGTTTTCTGTTTTGTGCAGGAGTCATCCTCCAGTGAAATGTAGTGTCCCTTGGTTAATTGTGGGCTAATGGTTGAGTGTTTTCAGGGAGACTTGAAATTTATGTTTACTATATAATGGCCATGTGTGTTTGTAAAAGTAATAGTGGCTTTTAAATCTAACCGAAAATGTGATCTTATTAATTTTGTGGGCCACAGCAACCATTATTACTTCATTTAATCCACGCAGACTGATATTATTGCAGTATTTTCTTGTTTGTTTGTTTTTTTAAGCTGGGTGTAATAGTGGACTCTTGTTGCTCTGCTTGTGGCTGAATAAGTTCCATTTGGTATCCAGATGGTCAATGCATAATCAGATTTCTGTGTGTGTGCTTGTCTGTTAGCGGCTCCAGAATTGATAGATCAGGGAGTAAACATGTGGCACCCAACACCAAGGAAATCATCTTGCTCTTCCTGCTCACAGAGTAGTTTCTCTGAGGGAGCACCGCCTAATGGATGCAACCATGAAAGGTAAGATGACAGAATGTAATATACTCCAGAAGTTATAGAAGTATTTTTGATTTATTTAATTAGAATTGAATAGAAACCTGCAGATATAAACAAGAAAAAATGTCACCCAAAAATCATGATTAGGTTTTACTTCATACCCAAGTAACCTGGTTTATTTGTAAAAACTATAGATATTCTTTACAAAAGGAAATATAAATGTATAAACGGGTGATTCTATGATTTTTATTTTTAGCGGGGCTCAGCTTCCAGTGAGGGTATAATAATAATAATAGCCTAATAATAAAAAATATATATAAATAAAATAAAAAATGTTTGATTTAATAAGGGTCATATACTAAACTTACAGTATTCCACTGTATTACATAGATAGGCATAACTCATAATTCAAGTCTTCATGATCTCAAACCCAGCCTGTTTACTGTACAAACAAAAAATATTACTGTTTTAATTTCTAGTACAACCCTCTTTACTTAGCTCAAGTAGGCAAACCTCTTTGCCACATGCACTGGAATATGTATTATATTGAAGGTTACATGTTTAATGACAATGGTAACAACATTTAAAGTATGCGTTCATATAGGTTTCATTTTCGTTGGAGGAAACAGCAGTGGTGTTATGAGAGGTGAACACAGTTCACTTCGGCTACAGTAGATGCCATGGGGAACCAATTATTGCTCCCCATGATATTTTGTAAACTGGTTTTATGACAAAGAACTGCACCGATGTAGATATTATAACAATCTATCAATAAACACACCTTGTCCTCTGTTTCTCGCCCTGCGGATTGAAAAAGAACCCAATGAAAGTTGGGCAAGGGCCGCCATTTTCATCTAAATTTAAAGGCGACTGAGACGATCACAAATTTGTGTACAGTTTATGGAACTAATTGCTAAGTTTTAGAAAAAATGGCCAAGCAACGCCAATGTGTATAAATATCAAATCAATCTAAATAAAATAACTTAAATGTATATTTATGGAAAAACATTATGTCATCTGCAGGGCTCCTCTGAAGTTGCTGTGTGACAATATGAAGAACCAGATCATCTCCCGAGCTTTCTATGGATGTTTGTATTCATTACTCATAAAATTATAGTCTCACAACACCATCTTTTTGTGACCTTCACATTCTCGAGTGTCTCTCTTATTCAATCAGTCACACATATATTTTGCCCTCTCAGGGCTGGCATACTGTCGTCACCTGTCCACGGTACGCACACACCTGTCTGGCCTTGTCAATCACACTATTGTGGAACCAGATGTGCCCACTGATGCCTATGCTGGGCTCACAACAGAAGTGTGGCAGAAGTTTCTTGAAGACTGCAGTGTACGTGCACACACACACACACACACACATATATACACAAATATGTGTATATTTATATTTATATGTATATAAAAATGATTATTCCATTATCATTTATAGCACAAGTATTTATACACTTACTTATTTGCCAATTTTTTTTTGTCTGTGTGTTGTTGTCTCTGTGTACTGGAAGCTTATGTCACTAAAACAAATTCCTTGTATGCGCAAGAATACTTGGCAATAAAGCTCTTTCTGATTCTGAAACCTGCCTGGAGTCCAAAGCAGACATGTTTAAATGAGAGTCTTCGCCAGATACTCATTAATATTTATTTGTCCCTAATCACAGTTCTCTAATTTTCATCGCATAAACAGTATGTTTAGATGACTAATGATGAGTGCCAGAGTGGCAGCATTAAAGCATGAAAATCAATGTAAAATCCATAGAGAAGTGCCCTTATGGCTGTTATCGTTAGTGTGCTTATACTGACAAACTAATTTATACTCTAAGCAACCAAACCAATATACTGTATATATATATATATATATATATATATATATATACAAATACCATTTGTACCATCATGTGCTTGTAAATCAGTTAACCTGTTTTGAAGTCAGTGTATACTTGCTCTTTTGCAGACCTATGAGGAGAAGGAGTTACTGAGGCTAGTTTATTTCGGTGGAGTTGACCCTTCTTTGCGAAAGGAAGTCTGGCCTTTCCTGCTGGGTCATTACCAATTTGGGATGTCTGAGGCTGAGAGAAAAGAGGTTAGTGTATTTTTTGGGTTAAAACTGTAATCCCAAACAGTTTTAAGGTACAGTCACATTTTCATTGCATTTCATTGCTAAGTGAAAATTTGCATGTGAAATCCCTATGCAGATTTTGCAACATTTTTCACACAAAAATACTACTTTGTTTGAAATTCTATGTAACCGGTGCTTAATGCTTCACTACAATGCTTCACTACACACCAAAATTAAATGTGACCATGACTTTAGTCTTTATTTTCTTTAAGATTTCCAGTGATTGAGTTGGAATTTGGCATTTAATTATTTTTAGTCCGCTACTTTCTAATGCCAGATTAATTGAATTTCAGATGGTTTGTGAATCAAAGCACTTGTTCCATTACCATCAAGTAGCTTTCACTGTAAGATAATCTCCTCTTTACTTGTTGCCGTTTCTGAAACTGAACTTTGCAGGTGGATGATCAGATGCGAGCTTGCTACGAGCAGACAATGAGTGAATGGCTAGGGTGTGAGGCCATTGTTAGGCAGAGAGAAAAAGAGCAGCATGCTGTGGCGTTAGCCAAGTGTTCGTCTGGGGCGAGTATAGAAAGCACCACACAAAGAATAATGCACCGTGACTCCACCATCAGTAATGAGGTGAGCGCAAACCACAAAGCTAAAGACCCAAGATCAAAATCTATTGTTTGCAGGCATTGAAGACGTTCTGTCCACACTGAAATGTTTGCTTTTGATTTTATGCAATATTTTCTTCAGGATGTGTTGTGTTTGTCATTCAGTCCTCGCAGAGCTGTAGTTCAGGCAGGCAAAGAGATTCCAGGCTGCAGAGCGACTCCAGCAGCAGTACTCAAGTAAGCCTCACACTGATGTTGTGGCCAATACATGAATGTTTGTTGTAGTAATTCTTAACTTGTTTTATTTGAAATGGCATGTGATTACAAATGGTGCCCTCATTGACTGATGTTCCTCACCCTCACACTTATTCCTGGTAGTTCTTCACTTCTCAAACCCCCTTGCCCTGGAGTAGCTTGCTTCCATTTGGTTTGTTTTTCCAGGTGTTTGAGTCTGTTGAAGAGGTCGACCAGATTGAGTCTGAACCCAAGAGTGAAGACATGAAACAGGTTTCCAAAATCTCAAATGGAACACCCCAAAATGGCACCAGTTCTCCAGACTCTGGTCACCCCTCTTCCAGAAACTTCTCTGTTACTTCTGGTCAGTCGGACTCCTTGAGCACAGAAGACAGTGGGATACATGACCCAAGCCTTAAATCACAGCTACAGCTAGCAGTATCAAAGGAAAGGTTTGAAAGTTCATCTGGAGAGAAAGGAAAGCTGACTGAGGAAGGTGAGACCAAATCAGTTGAGAAACTAGGTGTGAGAGAATATAGTAAAATTGAGGTTAACAAAGTGTTGTCTTTGGATGCAGTTGTGACAAAATCAGAGAGAAGCAAGAAAGCCACAGAGAGCTCCGATAAAAGGGCAGAGGTCGAAACAGGGGTGTTGAAAACAGCTCAAGATGCTTTTGAGGCTCCTTCAGCAGCTCACAGCCACATGACCGAAATAGAAGTGGGCAAATCTCCAGAGGGAACTTTGACATCAAAAATTGAAGCATTGGCAGAGCGAACTGAGTCAGATATTCCCAAAGCAACAGAGGTCGTGGACTCGACTCCTCCAGAGCCGAAGATGAATGAGAATCGGGTAAATGTGGACTTTGAAAGGTCCCACACGGGAATTAAAGATATTAGAGCAATCCAAGAGAAACCTTTGGTAACAAAAGATCATAAATTATCAGATGCACTTGAGCAGAAGGTTGTAGCTGACACACCGGTGTCTATTTCAAAGGACGATGATACAGAGGAAGAAACGGCGAAAACCAATGAAACAAGCCAAGATAAAGACTCCAAGACATACATAGATGATGCCAACAATATTAGTGGCACACAAATAGCTTTAAGACCAGGTGATGAGAAAGAGAAGAAGACTATGAAGACCAGTGATTTACCCAATGAACCTGGAACGGCAGCATCAGTACTGCCAAAAACCACCGGTACAGAGCAAATAGAAGAGAAAGTTGTTATAATGAGGACCACACACAAAGATATGCAGAGAAACGCTCCAGTAATTGAGGAGATGGTGGTTCCTTTGGTGCATGAAGCTTTTAGCACAAGAGAGATGGGTGAACAAGATGCAACTGAGTCAGACGAGTCTCCCTCTGCCATTGAAATGGAAGAAATTCCTATAGCTAAAGTGTCCATGGCCTGGGAAAGGAAGAGTTCACCTAGAAGCAAGGGTAATGAGCAGGCAACTGTACCTATATTGGAACTCAGGCTGGAGGAAGCTCATGGAAAGCCCAGCTCTGATGGAATGAATTCTGAGGAGCCAGAGATGGAGAGTCTTTGCCCACAGCTTGATTCACTGGCTGTGAACACTACGATTGAAGCTATCTCTCCAGTTTCCTCTATAGGCACCACTTATTCTGTAAGCAAGTGTTTCAGAGAGGTATATAATTAACTACATCTATTATCTATCTAAATCTGTTCACCTTTGTAATTGCAGCAAGAGCTTTTGGACATGTACACTCTAAATCTGCACCGCATAGATAAAGACGTGCAGCGCTGTGACCGTAATTACTGGTACTTTACACCTGCTAACTTGGAGAAACTACGCAATATCATGTGCAGGTAATAAAATCATTCCTTTTATTGGCCTTTACTCTCCTTCCTGAAATATTATTACAATTGATTTTTTCAGGATAATGTTATGAATAAAAAGCTAAAGAAAATAGGAATATAATTATTTTAAATAGAAGTTTTTTGTACTATTATAAGTCCTTACTGACATTTCTGATTAATTTAATGCATTCTTGCAAAAAAAGAATCTTACTCATCTCACTGACTTTTGAATGGTTCAACTTTAAATAAAAATTTACTAACAATAATAATTTAATGAATAATCAAATGTAATCTTTAGCAAATATCAAAATTAACATCTATACTTTTTTGTCTATATTTTAATGTTGTAATATCTAAAAAAATAATAAAAAAACATTAACATTTAAACATTAATTTTAGTTTTTAGTGTTTTATTTTTAGTAAAGAATGAATAGGATAGAATTTTAACACTGGCATTTAAGAAAAGAATATTAGTTTTAATTTAGACTTACAGCTGGCAGATTGTAAAACAAGCAAAAAATCCCACAGACATACATTAAGTCATATCTAGGTGAAAGTCTATTTTAGAAACTTTGAGGTGAGCTCTTTAACTGTAACTGCATGTCAAAGAACATTAAAAGCTCACATATCCCTGACCAACACATATAATGACTTGTCTGTTTCTGCAGTTATATCTGGCAGCACCTGGAAATTGGATATGTCCAGGGCATGTGTGACCTGCTCGCTCCCTTGTTAGTTATTCTAGATGATGGTGAGTCTGTCTTTATGAAACCCGCTCTTCTTAATCTGCGTTTTTAAGTCTGTGCCACTGTTTAAAAAACTAAACGGTAAGTATGTTTAGCTTTTCTCATCTGTTGTCTTGGAATCTTTCAGAGGCCATGGCTTTCAGCTGTTTCACCGAACTAATGAAAAGGATGAATCAAAATTTTCCTCATGGAGGTGCGATGGACACCCACTTTGCCAACATGAGATCTCTGATCCAGGTCAAATGCCTGCTGCAGACATTTTCGCTAATGTTTGTTTAAAAACATGCCTTTAAATGGAAAACGTAGATCTGGCTGATCTTTTCACTTTGTGTGTAATTAGATCCTAGACGCAGAGCTGTTTGAGCTCATGCATCAGAATGGGGACTACACCCACTTCTACTTCTGCTATCGCTGGTTTCTTCTTGACTTTAAAAGAGGTGATAATAATATCTTTCGAATAGTATAATAGGATAAAATTTTCATTTTTAAATTGCCTTTGAAAACTAGCATGCAATGAATATAAAAGTGACATTTGAGAAGAAACGTCTTTTATTAATTCTTATCTGCAATGAAGCCATATTTTGCTTAATGAATGTTTAGTCTCCTAATTAGCTATTGCAATGCCCTCTTGTTGATTCTGACTTGGTAATTTAAAACTTGTTATAATAATATTATATCCACAAAGCTTTACTTACATTAATGGCCATGTGCTTTATTTGAAAAACATTTAATGGGATTAAAGCCCTGTTATATTAAAAACTAAAATAGGAGAACCTGTTTATGGTCAAGTTCTACTGTAAATACTGAAGCATGATTTCTCCAGTGATGCTTTGAGCCTCTGATTTTTTTAAATTTGAACTATAGGCCTGACAAAAAAGGTACTATCACCTTCTTTGCCTAACATACATATTTCAATTCCTTAGAGTTGGTGTATGATGATGTGTTTGCTGTTTGGGAGGTCATCTGGGCTGCTAGGTGTGTCTCCTCCAGCCATTTCATGCTCTTCATTGCTCTTGCATTGGTGGAGATATACAGAGACATCATTCTAGAAAACAATATGGACTTCACAGACATCATCAAGTTTTTCAATGGTAAATATATCTTCATTGTACAGCCTGGCATGGTAACATAAACATAAACCTCTATTGAAAAGGTCATAAAAAAGACATTCTCAGTTATTGAGCTGAATAGTCAGGTCATTTTAATAAATTATGTCACCTTTGTTTTTTGTTTTCAGAAATGGCTGAGCATCACAATATTAAGCATATTCTGACTCTGGCTCGTGACCTGGTGTGCAAAGTGCAAACACTTATAGAGAACAAGTGACTCTGAAGCCGCTCACCTCTGTTGTTTATTGTATTGACACTGCAACCCATCAGCCCTTGCTACAAAACAACAGGAAACATTTGGCCAAAGCTTTATGAGCTTCAAGTATATTTCCAGTGCCAAAAATCTGGAATTGGAATCAGTCAGTGCACAATTTTTAGTAGAGTCATCTGGCTCTTTAATCAGGTTTTACTGAACATCATAATACATAAAATGTTCTAAGCAGATGCTGCTAATGAGTGGTCATTCACTGTTAGACATGTGTCTAAAATGCAGTCAGGATTACCAATTACTAGTGACTCATAGGCTCTATTCCAAAACCTAGTGAGCTCTCTTGCTGTCTGCTGCCTACTGCTTACATAAACTGAAATTGAACATCATACATGACTGATTTGTTTCTAATTGGATTCCAGTAGGATTTGGCTAAATGATACTCATCCAGTACACACACACACACACACACACACACACACACACACACACATACTGGGTAGAATAGTCAGATTTAAACATTTATTGATACTTTTTTGGTGAAAACAAGTATTTATAAACATTTTCTTCATTCATATGATGCTGCCTTAGAATTTGACCAAAAGAACATATCATAGAAAACAGCATAATGTTGCAGAAGTGTGCCTATGATGCCTTAAAATGCTGCCTATGTAAGCAGCTCACTAGGTTTTGAAACGAGAGCAATAAAAGTTCAGGAGTTCAGGTCAGGTGCATTTTACTGCTAAGAGGCGGTCAACACTAGATTTCATGTTCCGTTCACTTTCACATATATGGAGTGTGCATATTCTGTACAGGCTACTGTTCAAAGGTTTGTGATCAGTCTGATTTTTTAATTACTCCTGTCTGCATTGTCACATGATCTTTCAGAAATCAAGAAACATTTCTTTATTATGAATAATGTTGAAAACAGTCGTGCTGTTTAACATTTTGTGGAAAATATTATTTGATTAACAGAACATCGTTTATTTTAAATATAACTATTTTGTAACATTACAAATGTTTTTACTGTCAAATTTGATACATTTAATTCTTTCTTTGTTAAAGTATTAATTTTCCGTTAAAAAATGAATTTTTCCGCAGTAGTATATTTATAGAATTTCATCTTGCACTACATACAAACTTAAATTAACAAAGGATGTTTGATTTGTAATGCCATTGGAAACTGTAGTAGATTTATAGATGGATGTGTATACATTTCCTTTGATTTATCATTTATTAAAAACAGAACCCTGAGAGCATGATATTTGTTACATTGTTACATCTAAAATAAATAGGGATCATTATATATTGCTTAAAATCTAGTATGACCGCCGTCTTAAGGCTGTGGTATGACCTGCACACTTTATTAGTATTCTGATGTGCCACATTCAATATTATGTAGAATGTCCTGTGTACAGCTGTAGCAGTAGAGGGCGCTGTGCTTTCAGTCGACTGACCTTTTGCATGCGTTTTTGTACCCTGCTTAATTCCATGTCAGTGTCTTTACTATGAGTTGTTTCACTAAGTCAGATCAGGTTATTGTATCACACAGTATATTATAGGACAATACCAAGGAATGCATCTAGGTAATAGATTTAGAACAGAGAAAAAACATCTGGAAATTGTTTATTTCTTCTCTTTGTGTTACAGAACTGAATAATGATTTGGGTTTTCATTCGGTTTATGTAATGAGTCAGTGCTGTGTTTCAATGCATTGGTGTCATGTTTGCTATCACCTTATTAATATCTGCCATTATTTGATTCTTGTTGTTGGAGTGTGTGTGCATGTGGACCAAGACAACTCATAATCACTACTGCAAGGCCTTGTCTGCTTGATGTATTCTTGCTGTTTGTGGACTGTATAGAAAAACACAAGCTATATTTATTATATAGAGAGAATCTATATTATTAACTTTGATGTTGTTGCCTACATGGTTCTCAGAATGGACACTAATATTGACACAAAGAAATGAAAATCATCAGTGCTCTTATTTATTTTTCATTATGAAATTGTTGTATAAAATGTACATTGTGTTTCTTCATCCTCTAGTCACTCTCCTCCCCTTATATTAAGGTACCTGATCATAATGATGTCTTGATCCTATGATCAAAACAGCTACAGGTCAGAAACCTTGGGTTGATCAGGTGTATCCACAATGAGGTGCAATCGCAAAGTGTATTGAATCCCAAGTATCATTCTTTATGTATCTGATCTGTGGCACAGGGATAAAAATGACCATTTAGGCAAGAATAGTAAAGCAAATCAAAATCATGTATTCCAGACTCCTGTGAAAACATAATTTATGTGATCTGATATTAGCAGATATTAATTATTATCCTGCATCGAAACTTGCTGATTTTTCTTGTGCAAAATTAATTCTAAAAGGAGGAAAACAAATTATAATTTGTAATGTGTTGTTACACATTTATTTACAACTGAATGTATGCAGTTTGTCTGTTTTTTTATGTGAATGTTATTACTGCACTGTGGCCAATTACTACAAATTGTTACATTCTAAATATATATTAAATGTTAAATGTACTTATTTTAAAAAAAATCTAAATAAAATGGAATTGTTCTTACTTTTCTTATTTGTGTGTGTGTGTGTGTGTGTGTGTGTGTGTGTGTGTGTGTGTGCGCGTGTGTGAGAGAGAGAGATTAATTGCACTTTTGTTTTATTTTCATGCTATTACAATTAGAATATCTTAGGCTATATACACACACATACATATATATAAATGTTCATACACAGCTTGAGTAGCAAGTTTGTGTTCAGTTTTAACTATTTCTTCCATTTTGTATATTTGGGTAAGAATAAGAAGCACTTGTTCCAGAACTTCGTGTCTATCATTCTAACATTAGAAAACATTTCTGGAATTTGCATTTGAACTAGCATGTATTTACACAGTTTATGTATCTCAGAGGGGACATGGATTCGTTTAAACTACAGATACAGCTGTTTAAAAAGGCCTTATTTTAACATAAAACGTTGAATACTGACATTTGAAATTATTTAAAACATGGGGGGATTGTCGAAATATGAAATTAAAACCACCAGTAGGTGACAGCAAGTGAATGTTAATGAGTGAGTCATTGATATTCCACCAATACTTTCAAACGACTGATTCTTACAGAACAAAACATTTGACCGTGTCAATGAGTGAATCACTGAATCCTTTATTCATTCATCCGATTCATTCAGAAAGTAAACACCGCCCATCGCTCAGAGATGCAAACAGTGGTGTGATCTGTTTGGAACTATTTTCGTTAACAAAATTGAACAAAAAGAAACAATATTTCTAAATTGTAAGTCTATTGCTTTACTGTACTTGTATAACATGATTATTAAATGCATCTGCAGAAAAACGGTACTCTTTGTGTGATATAGATTAAGTTAACTAGGCCTACATATAAATATAAAAAGCATAGAGAAGCTATTTGCCGTCTACAATTTATAATGCCTGGAATATCGAGTTTTAATAGACTAATAAACTAATGTGCGTGCACTCTGTGTGCCCACTTAATAACGTCAGATTGCACATCATTATAATAACACTGTATCACACAACACAAACTCGATTTGAGTGGAAGATGTGTTTTTATGAGTCTAACTTGCAAACGCCAGACCACTGATTCGTCAAACCTGCTTTCCTGCAGTCTGTGTTCTAATGACTATTTTGTAGTAAGTAACGAATATACTTATGGGAAATGTATCGGAGTAAAAGTATAAATTTTAATTAGGAAATGTAGTGAAGTAAAAGTAAAAGTTGGCTGAAATATAACAACTCAAGTAAAGTACAGATACTCCCCCCAAAAAATACTTAAGTACTGTAACGAAGTATTTTTACATTACACCACTGCAAAAAGGTCGCTAAAAATGTTTCGCCCGAACAGGGACTTGAACCCTGGACCCTCAGATTAAAAGTCTGATGCTCTACCGACTGAGCTATCCGGGCTCTTCCGAGTATATCCATAGCCTCTTTTCAGAAGATACGGAATGAACTCTAGAAAAACGTCCGGAAAAGCCGAGGCTTTTTGGTATGAGGTCTCTAATTATGTGTCCTTCCCAATACAGACATTCTTATAGTCGCGTTTTCATTCTGTTTAATTGACTCTAATCGCACGGTAAGGTGAAATACTTAAGAACATAATTTAAACATGTTCTGTAAATGTGCAGCGCGAGCTTCAAAGGCGCTGCGGCCTATGAGTCCTCGGTGTGGCGTGTTGACGCTGCCCGCTTTAAGCGTTGCGTTGGACATATAAACGGGAATCAAGTAACTCTGCCTGGAATTCCAAGGTAAAGCGTGAATAATCTGTAGACCATTGTGTTGTTTTTTTATAGATGTTTAATAAATGAACCTGTTAAAAAGGTAAACAAATGTTTCATGTTAAACATATCATGCAACGCACTTTGTTTAACTCTTCAGGGGTGCGTTCTCCGAAACTACCTTAACGCTACGTCGTTCTTAAGTTGTACCTTAAGAAGTACCTTATCGTTAATACGTGGTTTCCGAAACCTACTTAGTTAAGTATACCTTCTGCAAGTCATACGTTCGTAAGGTTGGTCTGGAGCGCTCTTAGCTATACCTTATCGCTGCTGACGGTTCATACCGCTAGTGGCCACCACTACGCAAAAAGATTTTTTACATCGCAGTTTAATTACACATAGAAAATTTTATATGAACATTTAATATAAAATCTGATTTAGTATTAAAATTACATTTTTACTTTACTTTAAAATTATACACATAAAATACTTAAGTTGTTATAGCCTACACCCAGTGTATGGAAGTGTTTTCATTAATAAAGTTTCCATACACTAATGGTTGTTAGCTTTTTTAATTACTATCCTAAGGCACATCAGCTGGCGAACCATTTGACAGAAAAGGCTTAGGAGTCTATATAAAGAAAGATGAGTTTACACAAACTTTATAGCTATGGCAGCGAGACAGCGAGTACTTGTTTTAAATCAAAGACGGCGGCGTCCGCGGAGCCAGTTAGAGTTTGTCAACTACTTTATAAGAGAAGCAGCACGGAGCTCGACGGAGCTACCCCCTCAGCCCCGAAATTCAGCTGCTGGCGGCTCTTCGTTTTTATGCCGTGGTGGAGTTTTCTGGAGGTTGTTGGGGATGGATATGGGCTGAGTAAGACCTCAGTGTGGCTGGGCGATCTCTTTTTGCGGACTTTTTTCCCCCACATAGTGAATGTCGGTATGTCTCTCATGCTTGCGCTTTTATTGAGGAAATCATCCAATTACACAAATGAGCGATTTACGCCAATAATGTGATACGGCTGGTGGATAATCAGCATACGTTGTGGAGAACATTAACACACTTATGGCCGTGAGGGTTTGGGATTGTACACTTGCTAAATTATAAACACATACTCGTATTTATTTCTGCATGTACTTATTTCAATAAGCCCCGATAAATGCAGTTTGTACTATTTCTAAAATGCTTCTTTATAAAGAATATTGTTTTCTCAATACTTTACCTATACCACTGTGAAGGAAAGAGCGCACAATCGACCATCGAGGCGTCGATATCAACCCATTCAGCACCTCCACCATGGACAGCAACTGCTAAGGTCGAACTTAAGAAGGTTTACCTTAAGCAACATCCAAAGGTATAGTTCGGAGAACACACGTAGCAAAGGTATACCTGTAGTTAAGGTGTACCTTTTGAGTATTCGTAGCGCGCTAAGAGACAACGTTATCGGAGAACGCACCCCAGGTTCCTCAGAGACCCACATGGGAACCCGTGGCTGAAAATCAACTTCCACCGGTAATGATTCGTTTGCACAGGTTTATATAGCTCATGTTGTACACATGCAATAAAATCAGATCCAGAACTTCTGAGTTAACTGTATTGTCCAATACTCGCCTCTTGGCAGAGATTTCGAATCCATCATTAAAAAACATTGGCACATTATTGACTCTGATCCAGCACTTAAATGCTTCACCACATCACCCGCATTGTGTACAAGAGAGCACCTAATCTCAAAAACATGTTGGTGAGAGCTCATCTTCCACCATTGACATTTTTTGCAGTCTATTCCCTTTGGAAATTACAGATGTGGTAACTGGCCTCAATGCAACTTCACACATAAATCTACCACCTTCAATCACCCACGCACTGGAAAACTCTATGACATCAAAGGTGTGATCACCTGTAACACAAAGAATGTTATCTATTTACTTAAATGCCCATGCGGCTTGGCCTATGTTGGTAAAACGACCAGGCCACTGAAAATAAGAATCTCACAACACAGATCAAATATTCGTAACCATGACATCAAAAGCCCAGTAGCGGTGCATTTTTCACGAACCTCTCATAACGTTTCCTCTCTCAGATATTGCGGCATTGAACTTGTGGAACAGCCCTCCTGCGGAGGAGATGTTACTTGTCTGCTACTCAAAAGAGAAGCACTCTGGATATATACCCTGAACACTTTAGCTCCAAAAGGGTTGAATGAAGACTTTGACCTGAGGCCATTTCTCTAAATAACTCCTGTAATTGTGTTAATATTGTAAATGTTGTGTTATCGTTTTGCTGACTTGATATATGATATATGTAACACACTTTTGTGGTACCCCTTATGTATCTACATTCTTGCTCATCTATCACGACTGCCTACAGTGGTAGAGACATTTTTAAAAAACTTTCTAGGGTATGCTTTAAGCACTGCAGGCCTTCTCTTAGCCACTTAATATATTTTTGTATTACAAATGTCGGTATATATATTTTTTTTTTATCTGTTTTCCTGATGCAATTGCAATTTAACTTGATTGGTCATGTGATTAATCATGGATGTATGTGATCATGTGATCATGCATGGCTGTATATTTGGAGGTGTGTCTCCCCACCTGTTTTCATGTCTGATGAAGGGCTTGGGCCCGAAACGTTACACGTGGTGAGCAATCATTAAAATTGCTAAGTCGCATTTTCTGGTGTGCGGACTCATTGTTTACCTTTGCAACTACTTGTCTGCCCAGCACCCAGTTTTATTGTTTTGGATGTGTGTGCTGTACCTTTGAATTCTATGTACACATGCAATAAACCTTTACGAAGACTCATTATCAACCTTACATTCAAACTGTTGTGTTTATGTGAAAAGATTTGCTTGAACAGCGATTATATTTATTTACAAATAATAATATTTCTGTAGATGGATTATTTTGTACAATCGTAATTTGTTTATTTTGTAAAAACATCACACACATAAAAAGAGTTTAATAAAAATGGCAATAAATCTCATTCTTATTTATTATTAATAACACTTAAGAATTTTTGTTTTTAGTAAAAGTAACCATGGCTTAATTTTTATTCCCAGCCAACAAGAGTCTTGCCAGATTTAGTTGACAAATTGGAGAGATTAGCCCTTGTTGACTTTGGCAGCAAAGAAGGGGTGGACTGTCTGGAGAAAGCCATTCGTTTTTCTGATCAACTTCATGTCATTAATACTGATGGTGTGGATCCGATGGATTCGGTTCTAGAGGACAGGTATCTAAGAATCCTTCTGAAGCTCACATCAGCTCATATAAGTTGTGACGGTGTGCTAGTTGTTTGGGGGAAGTTTTGGGGAATCTGTTGAATAAAGAAACTTTTTGATGTTGTTTTCGTTGGTTGACTGTTAATATTGTTTAAAACAATATTGTATTATATTTGCTGTATTTTCTCAATGCAAAATGGTGGTTCCCAACCCCTCCAAGTATGTTTGCTCAAAATAATTAATCAACATGTTGCCATTCTATAGGAGCTAAACCTTTTCTTTGAACTTCCTGTTGTGTACAGAGTACTGTATTTGAGAGATGATATGATAACAGAGGGTGAATGTGGGGAGGAGCTGCTCCAGCTTGCCAAACACACAGTAGAGGAGTACTTTGTTGCACCTCCAGGTAAAAAACTAAACTGAAACAACAAAGAAACAAAAAAACAAGCTGTTCTATCAGAACTTAAAAACTATTTTTTCTCCATCCAAACATGTAGTGTTGAGGTTTGTGTAATTTATTGATTTAAACTTGAATTCACTGTTTAAATTATTATTAGAGTAAAACAAATGTGTCTTGGTTAACTTTGCTTAAAACTTTTTTCTAATTAACTGAATATGTGTACTTATGAATAATCAGTCTTTGTTTTTTAATGCAGGAAACATCCCACTACCTAAAAGAGAAGAGAGATCTGCTATGCTTAAACACGCAGAATTTTGACTGAAATGTAACATTGACTCTGAATTGCATTATAATAAACATTTATTTTTATCTTGTGTGACACTCATGTTTTTGTAATAGTGATAGAAAAAAATAACAAAGCAAACCCAAATACAGTAGAAATTCATTTCAGTAAACACATTTAAGAAATAACCAACAAGAAAAACTTTATATTACAGAGAGTATCAATCAGTCATAATACTTAGATTAACAAAACTAAGAAAACTACAGAACAGAATAATCAAAAAATAGTTAGCAAATGTTTAGTTAATATTTGTTGATAATGTCAGACTTGCCTTTAAAAAATACACACACACACACACACACACACACATATATATATATATGTTAACATTTAGCTGGAATGGAAACAGAAAATGACTATGTTTTCAGAAACGAAAGATTATTGTATGTGGGCGGGGCTTAAGATTACACTATAAATTCATGCCACTTGTCCCGAATACGTCATTGGTGTGATTTACCTGACTTCAGAATATTCATCCGACTTTAAGATATGAACACTTCGGTAAACCACGTAAGTTTTTTTTTAATATTGCACGTTAATATCATATAATAAATTAATTAAATGTACGTACGCAATTATTTTATTTAAATAATTGAGGATGCTGTAGTAGTTTTAAAATATTTAATTATTATAATTAATATTTTGACAGGTAATGGAACTGTCAATAAGACTGCTCGGAGGAGTTCCGAAGACGCTTAAAGTGAGCGGAGATGCTACAGTTGGCGAACTCAAGCAGCTCATTTCTCAGCTCTTCGGAGACCCTCCTCACAGACAGAAGCTTTCTGCCGATAACGGTTCCCACATCAGCCTCGAGGATGATTCCAGAACCCTCAGCAGTTACGGGTTGCACTCTGGATCTGTGGTGAGTCTGCTCATCACCAAACCTGCACCTTTCGAAGTGCTCGTCAAGAATGAGAAAGGCGAGATTGGAGCGTATGAAGTTGATGTCAATGAGACCGTCGATCAGCTCCAGACTAAGATCTACAACAAATTGAGAGTCCCAATGGATCAGCAAAGACTGATCTACAACGGAAAATAGCTGGAGCCTGGCAGGAAGTTGCAAGATTACAACATCAAACCAAAAAGCACCATTCAAATGACTCTCCGTCTGCGAGGAGGAGGTTAAATTATCGCGCTAATCTCCGATCTTACTATTTTAATGACTAAACACTAGACATGCCAAAAGAGGAAAAGTCATACATGTCTACTAAATTATTGCAACTATGCTTATCTACAGGTAGTATCAGAGTATGTATTCATATGTTGATGATTTCAGGAATATAGTTTCCAGAAATGAAACCTTATTGTTTGTGGGCGGGGATTAAGACGACGCTTTGAATTCATGCCTCCGACATACAGTGACGCTGGAGTGACTTATCTGTTATCAAATAGACTATATACAATCTTTTAACATCATTGCACGTAAAATTAATATACGCTAAACTATTTTTTTTCTCAATTAAATATCTATTAGTATCAAGATATTTGTTAGATTTTTATTATATTTATTTATTATTTGTGATTTAATGTATTCATGTAATTAGATGTGTAAAATATGTAATAAGTGTAATTCTTCCTCATACAGTTCCAGTTTAAGATTTCTGTACATGTTCTTGTGAACCCCTTTCTTGTTAAATAAAATATAAATGGTCAAACCAGTGATGTGTATTATTTTACATATTTTATTGACTTGTGGTCCTGTAGCTCAATTGGTATCGCATTGCGATATCAAGCGCAAGGTTGGGTGTTCGATTCCCTGGGAACACATGATAGGTAAGAAATGATAGCCTGAATGCACTGTAAATCACTGTGGATAAATGCATAAATTTAATTTAATTTAATTTTAATGTGTTATGCCTATAGAGTAACTGCTACACACAAAACACCAGTTTCACTAATAATTTCATAAATTTTCATATCATGGATCACTATGTGAAATATGTGTTAATATATAGGCTGTGTATTTCCATTTGGAAATTATTATTTGGAAATTATTTAGAGCTAATCACAAATGTATGATAATTTATTTTATTTGATCAAAATGAAGACATTATGACATTATGTAACAATTACATTGTGATTTCCTTTAAAACCATGTCCTCAGCTCAGACCAGTACTCATACTTCAGTTTAAAACATATTTAAGAAAAAAGCATTGTCAATTATTATCATTAAATAAAAACAAACAAACATATATTTAAAAAATATATATTAATCTTTCATAGGGTTTTAAAGATGTGTCTGTCAGATTGACCTTGAAATGTTGACCCATACTGCATAGCAATGCACGTTTAGTGATAAATCGGACAAAGAAGTATGTTTACGCATTTAACATATATTTAATGCCCAAACATGTTAATTCAAAATAGTTCCATGGTAATTAGTGTTTTATTTAAGTTGCATAGCCTTATGCCTGCTTTAACCTTAAAAATGCACAATATAAATATTGTCACCTACAATATATCAAGTGAGACTAGTTGGACTGTAACGGTAGGCTGGATTAAGAGCAAACAACACCAGAACAGAAAACAAAACTGTGAACTTTTAACCGTATAGTCACAGTGAACCAGGTGTGTTTTGCTCTCAGATGACTTGCTCCACTTTACCTGGATTTCCCCAATCACATGATCATGTGGAATGCTTTCTAATTCCAGTGCTCTCTGATTTCCTATATGTCTGAATTGAAACTTAAGTAGGCTATGACTATTTTACTATTTTCTTTTGACAAATTATTTAATGTTCATTTTTAAGTTTATGAAACATACACTGCTTTTAATGTAGATTCCAGAAGCATTGTTTACATTGATTTAACCAGAGAATTGTTAGGCTACATTGTTTTTCCATCCAGATAAGAAAGTTCTCTGCGGGTTTCCAGAACCTTGCAGGAAGATTTTTATTTCTACCTACAGAGAACCTGTGGGCCTATGATGGTTCTTGTATTTAGCTTCCAAGAACGTATTGGAATCCAAAAATGCTTGGCTGCGTAAAAAATATAAACGAGATTTATTTAAATTATAAATGAATAAATGTAGGCTATTTCATATCTGCATTGTTTATTTCTGCTGAATTTGCTAATGATTTCTCAGGACTTACATCAGCGTTTGGGTGAGAAGGGAAACAGAAAGTGACTACGTTTTCAGAAACGAAACATTATTTTGAGGCAGGGCTTGATGCTATATATATTAATGCCTTTGCACAGTGTAATCAGATTCATAGTACTTGATTTCGGTGCGGTTTACCAGTCCTACTTTTTGAAGAAAGCAATTCAGCGAAAGCTATTCAGCAAATTGAACCACCAGCCCAGTAAGCCGCAAAACAATTTATAAAATTCCTGAGCATTATTGCTAATCTCCAATTTTAAGTAGGCCTAAGTAAATTATGTTCTAGTATACTTATTTTAATTGTTTTATATTTGTCTCATTTTAAAAGATAATGGAACTGACAATAAAACTAGAAGTTCCGAAGCGTCTAGAAGTGAGCGGTGAAGCCACAGTTGGCGAACTCAAGCAGCACATTTCTCAGCTCTTCGGAGAGCCTCCTCACAGACAGAAGCTTTCTGCCGATAACGGTTCCCACATCAGCCTCGAGGATGATTCCAGAACCCTCAGCAGTTACGGGTTGCACTCTGGATCTGTGGTGAGTCTGCTCATCACCAAACCTGCACCTTTCCAAGTGTTCGTCAAGAATGAGAAAGGCCAGATTGGAACGTATGAAGTTGATATCAACGAGACCGTCGATCAGCTCCAGTCTAAGATCTACAAAAGAGAGAGAGTCCCAAAGGATCAGCGAAGGCTGATCTACAACGGAAGACAGCTGGAGCCTGGCAGGAAGTTGCAAGACTACGACATCGCACCAAAAAGCATCATTCACATGACACTCCGTCTGCGAGGATGTTGATTGGTGAAACGTGGGCAAAAATTACTAAAAGTTATGTACCTGAATGTTGTAGGCCTATAACTCAGTATCAGAATGTTGTGGTTTAATATATTTTTTTGGTGATTGATAAAACATAGTAACTGGGGAACAATGTGTTAAGAGCTCATGTAATTCCACTGTATTTATCTGCATTTTATGTAACTGTGGGACCCATCTTTTATCATTATAATGATTTTGAACTGTAACTAAAATAATAAATGCTTGAATCATTCCCAATAAGTGTTTGTTTTTATAGACTTACTTTGTAGTTCCGTTGTTCTCAAGCTTTTGTGATTTACTGAATAGTATTTTTTTAACTCACAATTTCTATAGATAGGCCTGTTCACAATGCTAGACACAACTTGTCATGTGAGGTGTGTTTACACTCACACTCAGGAATGGAGAACAAGAAGCAAGACATTCTTACAATTCCAGAAAAGATCACTGGGGATTTTATTAGTTTCTTGTTGTCTTTCTAATTAATGTCCTGAAGTAAAAAGCAGACTTAAACAACTATACAAAGTATTTTTCATTGCCATTCTGTCTTAAGTCATAAAAGGGTGATATTTTCCAGAAACCATATACATGGATGGTACAAGACAAATGATAATAAACGGAAAGTGATCATCACAGACTGATACACTGCCATTCTGCACATATCAGAATGGCTGGGTGTGGTTGCTCTCTGTAGGGTGTGTTTAGGATCACTCTGGGTTTCCCTCATCATGTGATCATGGAGAATACCCTCTCTTTCTAATGATTCACTCAGGAGCAGAATGGAACATGTAGCTGTCAATGAGACACCTTTTCTTTATAAATCTCTATGCACAAACAATGTTATGGATTTATTGTTGGAAACAAACAAATCTAAAGTCAACATGATTCAGCATTATTAAAAAAATAAACCTTTTATGATCTGTTCACAGAAAGGTTCTTTGGGGAACCAATATGGTTTTTTAATGGCATCACTGTGAAAAATCCCATTTAGAAGCTTTTTTTTTGTGTGTACTTTGGATGTTATGCAAAAAACAAAAAAACAAAAACAAACAGAGAAATCAATAATAGTAAAAGTAATAATAAGGCCTAGGGAACAAATAACTGGCCATACTCTACATAATTTCAAATTGTTTCAATCTATGACGTAATTCTTGTGCATGAGAATTCAAGCTCCGTACACACCTAGATGTTTGTAACTTACACGTCATGTTTATGCTCACATGCTTTTCTGAAGTATGGAAACAGAAAGTTGCTGAACAATCCCTGAAAAGGAAACTCAGTGTGGGCGTGAGTTTCAAAACAATAATGACTGTGAACTGATTATGCGTGTTTGTGAAAGAGACAACTTTCTTTTTATAATTAAGAAAAAAAAAATATATATTGTTTGTTAACTTTACAACTGCTATAAATGCTGTGTAAATATGCTTTCACATTTTTAAATACAACAATATAAACTTTTTTAAAACACTGTCATCCAGTATTACGCCTTTAAATCATAACATTGAATTAAAATACATTTTATTGGTGTGCTGGTAATTCATTTAAACCGAATGTCATAAAAAAAAAAAACAACATTGTCTGCATTTGTCAGAGCTATACAAGTATACAAAATGTATTAGCAAGACCACTGCTATTAACGTAAGTCAACTCAGTTAAAGAGTGAAGATAATAGCAGAAGTATTAGAAACTGCTAAAAATGAGTTTGTCTCTGTAATCAGTGTTTTTAAATTAATCAAATACAACAATCAAAATCCTGACATCATTGTCAGTGCCTCCATAGACATTCAGAATATCTCATCACTGACACAAATCACAGTTATTTTACACTGAACAATATTTCCTGTCAGTTGTCCTGGAAGACATTTAAAACATAGGGCCTATCTAATGCGCGGCAGTCCTTTAAAGGCACAAACTGGATTTAACCAATCCAAACCAACCTATGTGCACTGTAGCTGGTTTTGTAGTTTCATTTCCTGACAGAAGCTAGGTAGGCATACCAGAATAAAGCAACCAGGTTGGCAAACAGCACTCGAAACTGTGCAAAGAGTAAGAGAAAAAGAAAGTGAGATAATGGATCAGAGATGCCTTAAGGATTGTTATAATGCTCTTATGCATACCTGCACAGGTACATAGTTGATATTGATGAACTGAAATGGGGTCCAAACTTTCCAGTTCATCTTCATGGCAGGCCAGTAACTTGTTTTAAGTTTGTTTTGAACATCTGTGAGTGTCTTGCCCTGCAAAGATTACATTTGCATGTCATATCAGAGATTGTGGATTGTGCAGCCAAATACTAGCAGCATATCTCATGAATTAGAAACAGAACATGAAATACGTTTAGTGCACATCAATGTAGCTGTAAACAATCACCATAACCGATTTACTTCAATTTATGTTAAGTTGATCTGCATACTCTTTACAATACATTCTTTGTGTTCTCTTCCTTGTGCATGTCTCAGAAGTACAAGATATGCTTCTGCACTCTGCAACCTTGAAGGCCAGTCAGATAAAATATTATGAATGAACATTAAAACCTGTTAAGCCATGAAAAGTGGCTTTGTTTCAAGGAAGAAATGAGTTTCCAAATGGATAAAAACATTCTGTTTGTACTCAATAAAATTATATAAATAAATTATTTATTTAAATTATTCTCTATTCATTTGTTAAACAGTGTCTTGACCCAGATAACCTTCATTTTCAAGATAAGCTCAGTATTACTATATATTATTTTTATGTCAATTGTAACTTGCTCAAGCATAGCCAGGTGGTGTGACACAAGAGGAAATATTTTCTTTTATTCCATTAAACTAAAAATAAGATGAATCTATTTTGTTCTTTTGGATTTGAGCATTCATAGAAAAATCAACATACTAATCAGAACCAGATCATGAGCTGAGAGACTGCAAACTATAGAACAGCAAACAGGGGAAGTTCATTGACCAACAGCTGAAGTCTATATTCTGGTCAAAGTTAAGCCTCATGAAGGTTGTCCCTACATTTGCATTAAGATCTGCCTCTCATAAAAAGATTGGCACCTGTAGTGGTGAATTGCTTCATTCTACATGACGTTGTGAAAATTACATATTGCTTCATCCACACCACAACCAACTTACCACTCTTACTACCAACTTCTTCTTACTTGAAAGTAAATGATCGAACAATGTGTCAGTGACAGTAATAACAACAAAGTTGCATATAGAGGTATGCCCAGAATATGAGGTATGTCTAAACAAAAGCAGAAATTATGCAGTATTGTTGTGCAAAGTAGAAAACATGTTCAGTTATGAAACATTACCTCCAAAGCATTCATAACCACATAAAAGAGCAAGAGGAAAGCAGGGGCGAATATTAGACGTTCCAGCAGAAGGCGCTTGATCAGGCAGTATGGGACAGTGGTTGGCAACAGCACCTCCAAGAGCTGGTAAATGTAATGACTGACTGGACCAGTGATAAAAAGTCTGAAAAAAAAAAAACATTTATAACTCATTTAACAGTCGGGGTGTTACATATTTTTGTAAAATAACTTAATGTGTACTGTGACATCATGTCATCATGTCACTGACATGTATATGTAGTCTTTCAAATATGTAAAAAAATAAATATTTTACATGATTATGGGGTGTATGTAATCAAAATGCATTGTCACTCTACCCAAATACAGCAAAGTGTAAAGGTCCCAGAACACTGATTTTCTTTTTCGGGCTATTTTCTTTGTTGTTCTTCCTGTACTCCAAAGCTTGAGACAGAAGATTTCCCACAGCAGATAGAAAACCACTGTAAGAAAGAACAAAACTGCCATTGTATCACTGTACCCACATGACCTCGCATCTAATGTGGAAGACACTTTTTGCGTTTGGTCCAAAAGTGAGTATTACTTTTGACAGGACTTGATTCCCACCCCACACACATCCAATAGAACAACACTCAGTGCAAAGTCCTTCATGGCTTAAGCTTAAAAAAATGGACAAAGGATATATTTGTAAATGACTGCTACACCTACAAAGTATTTTATTATTAGTTTTTTTTTTTGCTTAGTGTTTAGTGATATTAATTTGCTTTTTAAATATTTTATATAAAATAAAAAATATTTTTACACTATAATCTTGTATAAAATTAAACATTATTCTTAGTTATTAATTATATAAATATTATGTTTATTATTATTAAATTGTGTAGTGTACATGTGTCCTTGATATATTAAGTATGAAATTATTAAACAACTATTACATATATTGTATTAATACAAGATTGAATATTAGCTATCATTATCTTATAATTAAATTAGTTACATTTCACAATCCATAAGTGTAAATTTACTAACTAGCAGAACGCAAACTCTACTGATACTGATTCTATCATGATCAGAACAGGAAATTCTGGGACTGGCAAGAAAAAAAAACGGCTTTAAAATTTTTGTATAAAATAAACTGCCATATGCATTATGTTATATACATCATAAAAACAGAACAAGTTCAGCTCGTCTATTTCAGTGTAGATGTAGTGTTTGAGTATATTTATGCAGATTAGTGGTTTGACTAAGATTATGATCAGCATTATAATTCTGATTAAACGTAACTGAATATCCCCAGATCTACAGCTAGCCAACTAGGTTTAACAAAGATATAAACTGACCTCGTAACCGATTTGGTGATGATTGGATATTTCTTTAACAAACTCAGGTACTGCTGTAGTACCCTCCTCAGAAAAGAGGAATCTCGGACAAGTACGCTTTGCGTTGGCATCTTCAGTTTAGTTCAGCAGTCTATGCACTTGGGTGAGCAGCGATCAATGTTTCTTTGTTTTTGTTTAACAAAGTGGAAATGAAGACGGTCGAACGCAGCGTGCGTGGTCGTCATAAAACAGAAAGCTCCGTGTGGTTTAGTTCTAAATGACCACGCCCTAAAGTCCACGTGCTGAGACAAGCCAGCCCTACAGACTTAAAGGGACAGAACATTCTGTAATTTACTCACCCTTACGTTGTTCCAAACCAGCAAAACTCACATGTGCACAAGAGGAGATAGTCAGAATATCAATTTTTATTTCCAAATAATGAAAATGCTAAGCTTAAAAAAAATCATATGGGTTTAAGTTACGAGATTTAAAATGTGTGAAGCTGTAGAGAAAGCAGATAGAAAACAGAATTCTACTGTTTCAGAATTTATTTAATTTAATGTACATGTGAAAAAATATTCACCCACACAATTATACACACTAATTTCGTAAAAACATACAATTGTGCAAATAGCATTACGTACAATCAACATATAACATGGGATTTACAGAATAACACTGTAAATGAATGCACACTGAAATATTTATGTAATCAAAAAATCTATTTGGTAAATACTCAGGATCTGGAGTATGGATTGCATTCCCATATTCTTGCTAGGTTTCCCTTCTTAGTATTCACAAAGATAAACTGATCTGGGATATGCCAATAATACAACAAAGCAAAACACAAATTAAGCAGAAAACCTGATCTACCTGTGGACACACAACACTTGATGAGGATACATCCCACAAATTTGCGCTCTCCATTAATTACCGTCAAAATGTGAAACAAAAATAACTTAGTGCTGTGGTTATGCTTTACAAAAGACCTTTATATGCAAATTGCTTAAATATATTATTAACAATAGATCATTCATTGATAAAGACACATTATTAATGATAAAAAAACTGCATGAGAAACCATTTAAAATGTAATTCTAACAGATCATTAGCTTAATGAGCAAGGCAACAATTTTAGGTCAATTTGCAACTAAACATTTTCATTAAATGTAGAGTTTTCCTAACAAAAAACAAGTTCAAATCTCTGTCGATCCCTTTATCAGTGACAACTGGTAGTAATCATGACTGTCATCATTCCTTATGCTCAGATAACGACTTTTCTGAGTTTTCTAAAACAACAACCGCCATGGACTCGGTGAGCAAGATTAAGGTGAAAACTATGATGTACAGAACCCTTGTCTTCCCTCTCTCTTTCTCACAAAGAGTGATCAGAAACAACATGCATGCCAAACTGCATGCACACAGGGATGCACGGTTGCACTTGGCCTTAGTAGCATGGCCTTGAATGGAGAGAAGCAAGGGTTAACACTCTAGCTTTCAATTAAGGATAAGTATCTGAGACTCTACTCTTCTTCCCTCAGACTACGCCTTTGCACTCGCTCATAAAAGAGCAGATATGCGCTGGAGGAGAGAGCCTCCTGGAGGCTGGCTTTCCTCACTGAATCATCAGACACCCAGAGCCACTGGGAGCTAAAAGGAGACGTTCCACGGGGAGTGGCAGGGCAGCGGCGGTAAGTGACAAAATGTCCAGAACGCATGTCGCCGTGGTGAACCAGGACGGCCGTCAAGCGGAAGAGGTACTCTGAGGTGCTAGAGTGAGACAATAAAAGATAAGTTACTAAATTTTTTAAATGGATTACATTCCCTGTAAATGTTTTCAGTTTAAAAGCAGTTTCAGACTGAATCACATATTCTGGCTCTCTTTATAATAGCATGCATCTATCACATGAACATGTCTCTACCTGTAGTCATAAGTGAGGTTGAGTTGTGAGCTCAGTCCTGGTGAGTGTAGAAAGACGGAGGGAAAGGTTCCATTGGACAGTGGCTTATTGTTGTTACAGTGTTCTGAGTCTGCAAATGAAACTGAAATTTATCTTAATACACATCATTTTTTTTAGTATATATCTAATAAAAATAATAGCATTGATTATTAATCATAATTCATTGTTATTTTTATTATGCAAAATAGAAAAATATTTTCAAGGATTTTTTATTGGTATTTTAGTACCTGGAGTAAATCCATATTCACAGATCCCAACAAAACCATCAGCTTTGAAATTAATTTTATTCAGGATGCTCAAAAATTATATTTTGTATATATTCTATAGAATAATATTTAAAATAAAAATTATAGCAACATTAGCAATTATTATTACTATTATTATTATTATCTTTGGATTGCAAGAATATTTCACAGATGAAACCTTTATATAGAGTAAATCCATATTCACAGATCTAAAATGACAGCATCACATAGCCACTGGAAAAAGAGTTCACATCTCTTACCAACACCATTAGCAATGGTTTTATCTTTTGGGTCTACAGCAGCTTTGGCAGATATGGGTTTATTTATTCTGCCGGTGCTCTGGAGGTTCTGACCAGCAGTACAATGTTTGTATCGATCCAGAGACAAATATTCTGTAAACTGAACATGCTCTTGTTTCTTAATGGGAGTGCCCTCTTTAGACCAAGTCAGTCTCTGCAAATGGATGCAGAGGCACTGAGGCAACTAAAGGTGAAAAGAAGCACACACAAACCAACCAACAAGAGGTTAATGAAGAGTGCTGTTACGCTGTCAATGTTTTGAAAAGGTTGCTTGTCTGAATGAAGGAATAACAACAATCATATCTACCTTTCCGAGTTTCAGCTGCTTGACAAATGTCGTCCTCTGACTCTCAAGGACTACTCTATTTACAAGCTCTCCAGCCTGTTGCTATAAAGAGACAGAGAGAATCAGCTTAGTAATGCTCTGAAAGGTCAACAAATAAATGAGGTACAGTGGTACTAAAGCTAAACACCTACCATACCTTGGTACAGTTTTCACACTCCACGTCTTTGATGGTTTCAGAGGAAATGAAATGCTGTAGACACTGGTCCAAAGTAACTGGTCGGCCCTGAAAGAATGATACACGTCAAGCAAACTATACACAAATTTTTGTCTGTAAGACATTTGCGGGGCAATATGACTTCAACAGTCATATTTTAATGTAGGTAATATAGAATGCTATTATACGCATTCGATTGGGTTTTACAGAGCAAGTTTGCTTACCCACTTTACTGACGGGATAGAAAGAGACAAGCTGTCGAAAGAATCATAGTGCACAGGACTCTGAAATCAACAACAGATAGGGTTAACAATGTCATTGTTTTCAATAAGTTGTTGCAGATTTAAATCATAAATATATGTTAAATCTTAAAAGTCAGTTTGAAATGTAATACAAAAAAGTCAGAAAAAGGTCACCTGCTGCTCACAGCGTTTACAAGCCATATAACTTGTTAACCGCCCATGAAAAGGGTGTCGAGACCTCCATAAACTTGGAATGGGATGTAGTGGCCCTGATTATGAAAAAGATAAATTACTAAATGCTTAATAAAGAAAAAAATGTTTGAAGAAAGTTTTAATTTACCTCCACTTCTGCAGCTTATGTTTTTCTCTTTGGACTCAACAGATTTCTGTAAGAATACACAGTAGGGTCATGAGAATGTCTAAGGTTCCTGTCTAATTATAAACTCTTTAGTATACATCTATATTTTGGGTCCTAATACTGCATTCATGGGGACTACTCATCTTTACCTCCAGGGTTTGCATGTCGAACAGGTGAGCGACTCTGGGTTGACGTTCTCGTTCTTCCTCTAATGATGATGTGAGAACATGAAAGAGCTCATGAGCATCCTGTTGAAAAAAAGCCAAATACAATACAAAGTTATGTTAATGACATTTTAGCTAGTTTTAGGTGAACTATCCCTAGAATAACTGTAAAATATGCAACTGCATTGTCGTTGAAAACCTCTTACCTGTTCCTCAAAGGAGCTGATGTGCCATCTGTAAAGTTTGAGAACTTCTAAAAGGCCTCCCGCATCTAAAACGTCATCTTCTCCAGGATCGTGACTCGACAGGGCTGTCCAAAGGAGGGAAGATGGAGAGATCACCCTGTTAGTGTGCAATAACATTTTGTGCATTTATACTATTGGTTAGTGAATGGGAAATAACCTTTAAGTAACTGCATCAGAGATCTGGACAGATGAGTCTCTCTCTCAGTTCTCTCCGGATGGACGCTGCTCTCATTTGTGAAGTCCTCAAGCCATCTGATGAAGGAAGGACATGCTGCCAGGCCCTGGAGAAGTGAGTTCATAAAGCATGTGTTCCCCAGATTAAGCAGACCAGGAACCATACCTGCGAGAGAAATTACACATTTAATAGTAATAATAACAATAATAGTAATAATACATCATATTATTATTATTATTATTAAGTAGACCAAGAAGCATATCAGTGAGTGAGATAATACATTTAAGCGATGAATCGTCAAAACACATCTGCAATCTCTATAGTGGATGCTATATTTATATTATGACACAAGTTTGAGCCTTGTTGCTTTCATAAATAGGTTACTTTTTATATTTTATACTTCTGAACATTAAGAATACATGTTTTCATTTGTGAAAAGCAAATTCATGAAGTGCAGTGAAGATACAGTTCCTGACATGTAAACTAAGATTAATAGTTGCCCCTTTACACAGACTGTTTCCACAGGTATCGACATCACAAAACTAGCAACTATAACTGCACGAATGTTTCTAATACAAAGACTGAAAGAGTGACAGCAAACACGTATTCCTCTCTTCTGACCAGATGTGATCACTCTCCTAATGTTTTATTTTTTTTATTTTTGGAAAGGCATGGAAATTGCAAGGAGCAGAGGCAGCTAATGCTTTCAATTATCTATAAAGATTACAAACGCAAATAATAAATAATTTAGAATAAACACTGTTTTGACATTCTATAAAAATAACAGTTGTCAAATTTAATTTAATGGTGACTTTAAACTTACTCTGAGATTTTAAATCACAGAGAAAACAGACAACTCACCTTTCTTCTTTTTCTTCCTGTCTGAAATTGGCCCCCATAGTACATAGACTCCGGCAGCCATGGCAGCAGCTATTCCACCAATTACACCCCAGTTCTTCATCATCTTGTTCCTGAAACAAAGAAAGAAGAAAAAAATAATAAAAATAAGTGTTTTGGTTGTATCCAACACAGACAACTGTATAGAAATGAAGTGATAAAGTTAAAGAGCACATGTACAGATCATCACATGTATACTGATCACAAACAAACCTATGACAGACAGCAGACTACTTCTGACCGTGACAGCTGTGTTTGCATTTAGCCTGGCTCTCCAGCAAAAGCCATCATTACACAACAGACTGTTTTAGAGAAACGTGGAACATGCAAAACCAAATCTCATACTCAGATTAATCCTGAATGCTGAATCAAAGCTTTCAGAATCATTAAATACCTATAAATGGTATTTTACAGACAGATGGGGTAGTTTTAATAAGCTACTTCTGGCTGTCAAGCTATAAAAAAAACCGCCGAATACATTTATTACAACACTTTTGTTCACTGGATCTATAATAGTTAAAAGTACAAAAAAGACAGATCCGCTTGTTCATTCATTTGTGATGATTCAGTGGAATACAAACACGGCGAAGCGAAAGCCTGCTGGCCTTTAATGCTACAGCTGCCACAATCTTTTCTGCCTTTCCTACGTCTATCTGAGCTACACCGATACAATATTCATTAAACAGTCATTTCACACTGTTTTTATACAAACTCCAACCTTGCAGCGGTTCCAGTGCGTAAGAAATCTCGAACAAGCTTGTCTGTAGCTCCCTGTTTGCACCAAGGCATATTTCACTGCGCCCGCATGTGCGGAACTAAACATAGAGCATTGTTCCGCGACGGACCTTCCGCGGAGCAGGACGAGTCTCGATGCCGTGACCGGAAATGATGAAAGGCTGAGAAAGCAGCAGGCGCGTCTCAAATCCATAGACAGTAAAAGAAATTGCTCAAATCGCGTACTTATGCACTATTCTATGACGTTTTTTAGTATAAATAATGAATGCGAGTAGTGCATTCACACTGAAAATTCCCAAAATAAAAAGTGCACACGCGGATGATGCACTTATCCGACAAAACGAAGTGTGGAATGTTGGACACCTCCTTTTTTTCTTTTTATTGTGCAAAAATTATTTAAAAATTTGTAAAAGCATATACAACTCGCAACAGGTACGAAAACAAATACACATTCATATGAATATGTAAAGTGAAACAATTCATGCCAGGGGTAGAAATTACACAAATTTAAAGTAACAAAAAGCTTCATAGGTTTTGTTCTTAATTTTGTCTAATGTAATACAATATTGTTTATGTTGGACACCTCATGTACGCAGCTGTCGCAGCTTTAATTACGTTGCGAAGTGGGAGGGGCTACCAGACTCCGATAATAAATGGCAAAATAAGCTTATATAATTCATACACTACATGGTTGAGTACTTAGTGCATAAGTAGATAGTTTATGAGTGCATATAGTGTATATTAGCTTGTATTTATGAGCCAACATGAGGGTTTGTTTGTAAAGTACAGAAATTAATTAATCCGAACATTAGCTTTTCAACATTCACCTTACTCACCTCAACTGTTTAGGACAATTAATTAGGTACACAAATTAGCTGGATAATAATAGAAGCTCCATATCATAGTCTTAATAAGATAAACCAGGTCACAGAAAATACACTTTGAATTAAAAGGCTATGAAGACTTTAAATAGGCTGTGTGTGAGCTTTTAAAGGATTTATATGTGCATTTGGATTTGTTTTGTGTTCCTAATGAACAAGAGTAGACTTAAAAACTGACAACAACACAAACTAATTTTTTTATTTATTTATTTTTGTCTTTTTCTCTTTGAGTATTTTTTTCAATTGACAAAAAAGGAAACGAAAGTTAATAGTTTGTATTCATTCTCTCTCTCTCTCAAAATATAAAGGATTTCTCATCCAAATAAACATACACACACACAAATTATTCTTAAAAGTCTTAAGCCTGGTTTCACAGACAGGGTTTAGAATAAACCAAAATTAGGCAATATTTCAATTAGGACATTTGTATAAACATGTCTCAGAAAAAACAACAACATTAGGCCTGCAGGTATGCATCTTGAGACAGAACAAGGGCACTGACAAATTTTAAGATCAATCAGTGCAAGTTAGTTTCAGTTGAAACCGCTCAGACTCACATTTTAGTCTGGGACTAGGCTTTAACCTTGTCTGTGGAACCAGTAGTTGTCAATCAACTCTTACCATCATAACTATGCTTTATTAAAATGATATCATCCTTTCAGTAAATATTTTTTTTTAATGTTTTATTACATTTATCCGTAGATCTTCGATATTCAGCTCTATAGTTTTGATTTTTTGTTTTAAGCTTTTTCAGCTTTATATTTTTAGCTTAATCCAAACAAAAAAAAAGGAATGAAAAAAAAGTCAATGAAATTCATGGGAGGAAAAGTGTATTGTATCTCCAGAACATATTCGCAGTTCCCTCACGGTAGTTTGGGATGAACCGGGTGTTCCAGGCTGTGCAGAGATCCCGCACGAGCGAGCGACGCCAGCAGCGACGCGACACGCGCAGGAATCATGGACGCTCCGCGCCACACCGCCCCTCTCTGAGCTCTTCGCTGTCCTCACGCCCGTGGTGCTGAAATCAGCCTCTACCCGACAGCAATGTAACGGCAATGAGACAAAGACACCGGCAGCCCGACGAACAGACCGATAATGGACGATGATTTGTTTCAGTTAAGACAGCTCCCGTGAGTCTGCTTTTCATCACGTTTCTTTCATCCGCACGCGACCTTAGCCACCACGCAAACACTCTCTTCCCTTCACTTAAGCCCTTTTAGTGATGTACTAGAATGTGCTGTACACAATGTGACATTGATATTTACGCAACTTCTTTGAAAAATCACTGCTTAGATAACCTAGATGTAGGCTGATGTAGAATAGATATTTATGCGCTGTATGGAGTGGCAAAGGTGTAGGCTACGTTTGGTAAACAGATCAAGTAGATTAAACAGGCTATATGCGTTAAAGCAGCTATGTTGTGTTGCATAGACTATTTTTCTCGTCCATTGATTCATTTGCATTGCACATGACGATTCCATTGAATATACCTGTATAACAGTGATTATGTATGGATTATTGGGTTTTTTCGTACATTGCAGTTTCTGCCTTGATCACTTTGAAAGGTAGTCAAATAGTTTTACACGATAACATTTTGAATTTGACTAATAGAAAAATGTTAAATCCTGTTTGTGACTTTTTAGGTTGTTCATACTAAATGATTTTTAAATTATTTCTGTGGAAGGCCTTCTTTACCCATACAAGACCTTTTCAAAATTATAAACTGAAATGTGGCTTAAACCAGAGATTAAAAATATGTTAACCCAAGGTTAAGTGAAAACCCTCTTAATAAAAAAAGAAGAAAAAAAAAAAAAAAAAAATTTATATATATATATATATAATTATTTTTTTGTTGTTGTTGTTAAATCTAATACAATTTTAAACTTTACATGGTAAGGTAACTTTTATTATCATCGGAGCTATATGCACCTGAGTTTTTTGAGTATGCATCTCAAACTTATCCACAAATAATGGATTTCTTTTTTCCACTCAAAAACTAAGATGAAATGAACAAGTTGACAAAAATGTTGAATCAAAGATTTGACAATAGAATAGCATAATGGGAGATTTGCAAGCAATTTTCAGGGGCCAATCTATGGGTGGCAAAGGGGGCCAACTGCCATCCTAAGAAAAAGCATTGCCACCCCATGTCATGTGCAACCCCAGATTTACCCCAGAATAAAATAGAAATGTAAGTAGTGTTTTTACTGTATTTTAGCAGCTGCGCTTTAATATGATGACATAAAAAAAAAAAAAGATGTACAGTAAAAGTCTGCTCACGCTGTGTAGTCAACTTCATGGGGACTCTTTACAAACGGCTTTTGGTGAGTCAGAAACACACAGCACAATGTAGCTGGGTAGCCCAATTCACAAGCAAATGGGTTGTTTTCAATTATTTTCCGCAATGCTTCTCATCATTTATTTTGACTTGCATCATGTTATCCTCATAAATATTGGTGGCACCTGGATTCTCAGAGTCTCAAAAAAAAGTGATCTAGATCACAGAAAATAAAAGCGGAGTTGGGTAAGAAATTTAATCTTAAGTGGAATTTAAAAAAGCTTGCACTTGCAGGTTAGGGGCTATTTTGTGTGTTCTGGCCTTCCGTTATGCCTACAGACATTTCTACTTCTACTTCCACTAGAGGGAGCCAGAATCTTACTGGAGGGGCACAGGATAAACTACATTTTAATCCCAACCTTTTTCTATCAG
The DNA here is from genome assembly GCF_963082965.1 of Carassius carassius. NCBI lineage: Eukaryota > Metazoa > Chordata > Actinopteri > Cypriniformes > Cyprinidae > Carassius > Carassius carassius. Next base: position 34,404,810 of record NC_081758.1, on the reverse strand, counting down.
TTGCCAGCTCTTTGAATGCAAATAAATGCATAGATTTAGTTTATTTGTATATGTAGTATGGTGTACTGAAATATAGTTTTATATAATTACTGTACAAGTGAAATCTATCAAATGTAGATCATTAAATATTTATTTATTAAAACATTTTCAAGTTGCTAGACATTAAATATTATGATTAATGTTTATGATTAATATTGGTATCCATTTAAAATGAAGAGACAATTTTACTTCTTTTTCAAGATAACATATATATTTATACCCCACGGTTCGGCACGCATGTGATTCGCAGATTAGGTTTATTTATCGAATGAAAGTTTATCATTTGCACGTTTTTTCATACCAGTTTAAACATTCACCCAATTTAACTCGCGCTCTGTTGTGTGTGCTGGTCAGCCGCTGCCGCACACACCCGAACCACACACACGCAGAGAGAAAGAGACACCGCGTGGACGCCGAAATGATTTCTCTTTCACATACACACAAAGTTATAAAGTTAAAATATCCGTTTTGGCAAGTATTCTAGTAAACACTGTCGGTTATGTCTAAAGTAAACTTAAACGGCTGAAAAAGAAACCAAATGTGTGTCAGTATTAGGTCTGTGCATTGGTCTTAAAGAGACAGCAGCCAATAAATACCGGTTTCTGTCTGCTAATCAAATAACGCCACAGCTCTAACAAAGATTCATCTGTATTTAACTGTTATCTGAAAAATTATCTGACCCATTTCTCAAAATCCGTAATATGTGACCCTGGACCTCAAGTCACTGGGGTATATTGTATTTTATCAGTTGTATTGGTCAAAATTGTCGATTTTTCTTTTATGCCAAGAATCATTAGGATATTAAGTAATGTTCTATGAAGATATTTTGTAAATTTCCTACCATAAATATTTAAAAATGTAGTTTTTGATTAGTAATATGCATAGCTAAGAATTCATTTGGTCAACTTCAAAGGTGATTTTCTCAGTATTTAGATTTTTTTTTGCATCCTCAGATTCCAGATTTTCAAATAGTTGTGGTTAAATTTTGTGGTCCATGGTCACATATGATCTGAACCATGAGGTGTGTGATCCATTGCACCACTATAGTATAGAAAAGTAAGATATCAGTAGTTTTTTTTTTCTTTTTTTTCTGATCCGAAAAAATTATCCAATCTGTGACTCAAAATCCGTAATGTGATCTGAACCATGAGTTTTGTGATCCGTATTATATTATATATATATATATATATATATATATATATATATATATATATATATATATATATATATATATATACAACCCGAATTCCGGAAAAGTTGGGACGTTTTTTAAATTTTAATAAAATGAAAACTAAAAGACTTTCAAATCACATGAGCCAATATTTTATTCACAATAGAACATAGATAACATAGCAAATGTTTAAACTGAGAAAGTTTACAATTTTATGCACAAAATGAGCTCATTTCTATTTTGATTTCTGCTACAGGTCTCAAAATAGTTGGGACGGGGCATGTTTACCATGGTGTAGCATCTTCTTTTCTTTTCAAAACAGTTTGAAGACGTCTGGGCATTGAGGCTATGAGTTGCTGGAGTTTTGCTGTTGGAATTTGGTCCCATTCTTGCCTTATATAGATTTCCAGCTGCTGAAGAGTTTGTGGTCGTCTTTGACGTATTTTTCGTTTAATGATGCGCCAAATGTTCTCTATAGGTGAAAGATCTGGACTGCAGGCAGGCCAGGTTAGCACCCGGACTCTTCTACGACGAAGCCATGCTGTTGTTATAGCTGCAGTATGTGGTTTTGCATTGTCCTGCTGAAATAAACAAGGCCTTCCCTGAAATAGACATTGTTTGGAGGGAAGCATATGTTGCTCTAAAACCTTTATATACCTTTCAGCATTCACAGAGCCTTCCAAAACATGCAAGCTGCCCATACCGTATGCACTTATGCACCCCCATACCATCAGAGATGCTGGCTTTTGAACTGAACGCTGATAACATGCTGGAAGGTCTCCCTCCTCTTTAGCCCGGAGGACACGGCGTCCGTGATTTCCAACAAGAATGTCAAATTTGGACTGGTCTGACCATAAAACACTATTCCACTTTGAAATAGTCCATTTTAAATGAGCCTTGGCCCACAGGACACGACGGCGCTTCTGGACCATGTTCACATATGGCTTCCTTTTTGCATGATAGAGCTTTAGTTGGCATCTGCTGATGGCACAGCGGATTGTGTTTACCGACAGTGGTTTCTGAAAGTATTCCTGGGCCCATTTAGTAATGTCATTGACACAATCATGCCGATGAGTGATGCAGTGTCGTCTGAGAGCCCGAAGACCACGGGCATCCAATAAAGGTCTCCGGCCTTGTCCCTTACGCACAGAGATTTCTCCAGTTTCTCTGAATCTTTTGATGATGTTATGCACTGTAGATGATGAGATTTGCAAAGCCTTTGCAATTTGACGTTGAGGAACATTGTTTTTAAAGTTTTCCACAATTTTTTTACGCAGTCTTTCACAGATTGGAGAGCCTCTGCCCATCTTTACTTCTGAGAGACTCTGCTTCTCTAAGACAAAGCTTTTATAGCTAATCATGTTACAGACCTAATATCAATTAACTTAATTAATCACTAGATGTTCTCCCAGCTGAATCTTTTCAAAACTGCTTGCTTTTTTAGCCATTTGTTGCCCCCGTGCCAAATTTTTTGAGACCTGTAGCAGGCATTAAATTTTAAATGAGCTAATTAAGTGGATAAAAGTGTAAAATTTCTCAGTTTAAACATTTGCTACGTTATCTATTTTCTATTGTGAATAAAATATTGGCTCATGTGATTTGAAATTCCTTTAGTTTTCATTTTATTAAAATTTAAAAAACGTCCCAACTTTTCCGGAATTCGGGTTGTATATATATAGACCACATATATTATGATCACATCGCTTATGACATCTTAACAAGACAGAGCAAGTTACAAACAAATGGAAATCTGTCCTTGTGTGTCATTGATAATCTTTGTTGCAGTAAAGGTCTTTCCACTGATGCATGTAAGAGTTCTGAATAATCTGACTGTTTATGCTGATGTTATTCCTGTGCTTGATTCAGCTGGTCTTTTCCATGCTTTATGGAAATAATACAGAGGAAAGAGTCACAAACACCCTTCTTTCATAGGATTTTCTTTATGTTTGCAGGAGCCCAGGTCTGTGCTGTCATTAAAATAATTGCTAATTTGAGAAGATTTATGATCTTCATCCTGGTTTCTATTTGTTTTTTTAATGCTCCCAGAGAAAAGTTTGTCTCTGCTGAGCATGGAGAGGTCATCTGTTTAATTACACAGCTGCTCATGAAAGCTTTATTGCTCATAGTGTCGCCGTGAGCACTGCAATTACAGTAATTAAAACACTGGGTATCTCTGTGCTCCTCTTATTTACTGCTCCCTGATCCAATCGGTCTTCATAGATGTGAGGATATTTGTATAGTAAAAATCCTCCCCGACTACTGCTAGAGCATCTGTTGTTTTTTTTTTTAAACAGCAGTTTTCATTCTGTGAGAAAATTCTTGTCATCCAGTTGCCCCATAAAGGCTGTCGGTTGTGAGTCACAGTTTCAAACATTACTCCACTGTCTCTTCGCACATCATCACAACATGCTAGCTTTCTCTTGTGCTTTCTTTCCAGGCATTGCACAAACAAGCTCTCTCGTCACCTTGGCAACAGGCTTCTATTATGTGCATCATTCTGTCCTGCACATTGCAGCTGTATTCCACATACAGATGCTTGTTCTGTCAAGGGATATATTTTGGCGTGCCACGTTACAATAAACAGCAAATATTTCCTGGAAGGTTGTGTAGGCACATGCAAAGGCACTGCTAAATTAAACATGTGTTTGCTGAAGCTGTCAGGCCTTTTAAATCTGTGATTATATAATCTTTCTTAATGTTAGCCAAAAACAGCCACAGTAGAAAGATATAAAGCATATTTTATTTTGGATCCTCTACTTATTTGTTATTTTATTCAGTGTGTTGGAGCCATTCATATATAGCACTTCAGAAATATGTCAATCTGAATTTTCTAATTGATTCTGATATCTGTCTGCCCGTTTTTCTCTCTGACAGAGTGGTGAAATTCCGGCGAACAGGTGAAAGCACGCGCTCAGAGGATGAATATGGCGGCAGGGAAGAGGCTTTGCAGATGGATGGAGAACGGACGGATATGGAGTCTGTTTCCCTGGCTGATGGTGCTCCGGTTCCTCGGGAATTTGCTAATCCCACTGATGGTATGATTAGCCAATTAATATTGGTTACTGATCACCAGTTAATTTTTTGTTAGAAAAGGTGTTTCGTTTCTTTCTAAATGTTTGTGATGAGTGGGCGGGGCCGAGAGCCGTGGGAGCGAAGCGAGGCCGGTGGAGTGAAAGTGTAATGAGCGACACCAGCGCCACTCACCGGTCTCGAGTCCCACAGAGGAGCTCCGGATGGATAAAAGAAGGAATGACGACAATTAAAGATGAGAGAGGATCAGGCCTGGACTATTTATTTTGTTATTTATGCAGCAGTCGTCTGTGAGGAGCTGCCGCTTTTACTTTTGTTTGTGTTTGTTTATTTGTTTATTAAAGTTTTATTTTTAAATATTCGCCGATTCCCGCCTCCTCCTTCCCGATCTCTGAACTTTGTTACAATTTGTTTTTCAACTTGTAATTGATTAATGATATGTAGTTTATTAATTTCATCGATTTTTTCTTTTGTTAATTAAAGCTGTAATGAAACAATAATAAAAAAATCTAATGAAAATTTGAAATGCAACTAACTTAATTCAAATGTTTCAACTGAAGAACTAAAATGACTAAAACTGAAGTAAAAATTAATTCAACAGAAATATATAAAAAACAAAACTAAAAGGAGAAGTACATAAAATTACTGAAACTTAAATTAAAATTAAAAATGCAATAATAAGAACTAATGACAAAATAACACTTGAACATGTTAAATGGTTTCTATATACAGGACTGTTAAATGCATTATCAGACAGCTCAGACTGAACACCTTTAAGGCTAAACTACTCTCCATATGTTGCTCATTTAACAGATACATTCATGGTTGAGGATGCAGTGGAAGCCATTGGCTTTGGGAAATTCCAGTGGAAACTATCCATCCTTACTGGACTTTCATGGGTAACAAATCTTAAACAAAATGCACAGAGGGAATAATTGTTGTATCATCACAACACTCTATAATTACAATCAGTTGACCTTGGGTTCTAGTAAGACGTTGTATAAATTAAACATTTTATTTACACATTAACATAGTATCATTTTATAAGCTGTAAATCTTTAGCTAATTCTGTAGTCAGATGGAGTAGCTGCTATATTTGTTTCCATATTGCCAATGGTTGAATTTGTGTGCAGATGGCCGATGCCATGGAGATGATGATCCTCAGTATATTGGCCCCTCAACTGCACTGTGAGTGGGCACTGCTCAGCTGGGAAGTGGCACTGCTAACTTCGGTACTGTACACTATTCCTGGAGTCAATAATGACTCCCCTCATGCTTTTTAGAAAGTTTGGAAGTAGAATTGGTTTTCTAGTTCTGTTAAGCTTTGCATCATCAGCTCTTCCTAAATGTGTTTGCCTGAATAACCACATTGATGTGTATGTAATGTGGAGATTCTACCCTTCTCTGAAACAGGTAGTGTTTATTGGAATGATGATCAGTTCTTCATTATGGGGCAAGATATCTGATAAATATGGGAGAAAAACAGTGAGTATGTTAATTAAAGTGAAGTATGTGCATGTCCAATGGCACAAATGTGATTGATATTCACTGCACCAGCGGGGAATGATTAAAGATGTGTGTGTTTTTGGTAGGGTTTGAAGATGAGTGTATTTTGGACCTTGTTTTATGGCCTCCTCAGTGCATTTGCACCTATATACGGATGGATCCTGTTCCTCAGAGCTCTGGTGGGCTTTGGCATTGGAGGGGCTCCACAATCGTGAGTATGACACAGATCTAAATACACACACAAAGGTTTAGAAGTTTGGAGTTGATGAGATTTTTGAAAGATTTGAAAGTCTTATTCTCATCAAGGCTGCATTTGATAAAAAAATACTGTAAAACAGTCATATTGTGAAATATTTACATTTAAAATCTATTTTAATACATCCTGTGAGAGTAAATTAAATTTTGGTGCTATACGTTGGTCAATTTGGCGGATTTAATTATCAATTTGAGAATAATTGAATTTTTATGAAAATTATTTAATGCATCCTTGCTAAATAACATTTGAATGATAGTGTACAAGCATCAATTTAATTATGGTAAGGAGAACTACAAGGTGTAACCCTAACATTTAAGGTTCTTTTAATTTGTATGTTGTCCTTTCCAATTTGCCATTTTTTATAACAATATCATTGAATAATTAGAGACTTATAGCAAACTTGTGGTCTCTCCTTTAAGAGTAACATTGTATGCTGAGTTTCTCCCCATGCGGTCCAGAGCCACTTGCATTCTGTTGATTGAGGTAATATTCTATTCTATTCTATTCTATTCTATTCTATTCTATTATATTATATTATATTATATTATATTATATTATATTATATTATATTCTTAAATACAGATATCATAGCCCTGATTGATTAAATAGTTTTTAGTTATAAATTGAACCAAAACATGGAGATCCTCATAACTGTGATATTGTGGATTTAGTCTAAATCTCTTTTAAATCTCTTTCTCTCTGATCTGCTGTAGATCTTCTGGGCTTTGGGTACAGTATTTGAAGTGCTCCTGGCTATTTTGGTGATGCCAACCTTGGGCTGGCGCTGGCTGCTGGCCTTCTCCACCATTCCACTCTTCATTTTTGCTTTTCTTTGCTTTGTAAGTGTAAAGTTCTAATATAACAATTTTGTTGTTTAGAGCTAGATATGAATTATATATTGGTGTGAGCGATATATTGTCTAAACAATAGTCTAAGCAAAATGTCAAATGCACATCAACAGTGGCTGCCGGAGAGCGCTCGTTACGACGTCCTGATAGGAAATAAGGAGAAGGCTTTAAACACACTTAAACGCATTGCTACAGAGAATAATGTCCCCATGCCGCTGGGAAAACTCATAGCAGCCAGACAGGTAAAATACCCGTTAAATATACTTGTGTATATTACTTTATTTATATAATTTATGCCATTTATGGCTTTTTTTTTACTTGGTCTTAATTTCTTGGAAAACCGTTAAACACTTCTTATAATACACTAGTGTTGAATCTGCATTGGTGTGTGAAAGTTTTCATGCAAAAAATATGATGCATAAATTATTTTAATGAATTATGATTATGAGTTGTTCAAAATCTTTGAAATGAATAAATGCATGCATACATACATACATGCATAGAATCAACTTAAACTACGTTCATGTTTTTTTCTATACCAAACTATTAGATAATATTATTTATACCACTTCTATTATTATTCTTTTGACCTTTCTATTCATCAAAGAATTCTGAAAAATAAATAAATAAATGGTTTCATGGTTTCTGCAAAAATATAAAGTATTAAAACCCTTTTCAGCATTGATGATAATAAGAAATGTTTCGCTGAAAACTGGAGTAATGGCTGCTGAATTCAGCTTTGCTATCATAGGAATAAATTACTTTTTAAAAAATATAAGAAAATAGAATAAGAAAAAAAAAATAGAATAGAAAAACTATTTTAATTTTATATAATATGATCTAATAATAATATTACCATATTTATTCTCTCTCTTTCTCTCTCTCTCTTTATCCATTTTGACATATTTTATCTCTCCTTATTTTGGGTATAATTGTTATTTTCTGTGTTCAGGAGGACAGGGGGAAAATTCAAGATCTTTTCTCTCCACACTTCCGTTTGACTACTATTCTGCTCTGGTTCATATGGTAAGATGGTCATACAAATTCCTATTAATTACCGTGTGAGCTCTCATTCAATCGCCTGTCTGCATTCTTTATGTAGATGTCTACTACTAAATCTTAAAAAGGATGTTTTGTTCCCTAAGATTTTTGTCACATCTCACCCTTTTGTTTCACAATTTCACTCAGATATTTCACAGTGTTTTGTTCTAGCTGCTTTCATTCATATTCTGTTTATTATGTGCTCTCTGTTGCAGGTTCTCGAATGCATTCTCATATTATGGTGTGGTTTTGCTGACCACTGCACTTTTCCAGGAGGGAGGCGCCTGTGGTCGTGAGTGAAAGCTATTGTGTGTGTAAAAACAGACTGGAGTATAGTGAGAAATTAGGGGCTATGTAAAGAATAGAATACCACATTTATTTTTAATAACCACATATTTATTTGTTTAATATCATTTAAATCTAGAAGAATGCGAACCATACAAAACCAATGTATTCTGTTGGCATACATTAGGATCACTGTGATTTTGCCAAGTATACATGTTGCTGCATCAACATGTTTTGATGATCCTGGATCAAAATTATTGTCCAAGAATATAGACTTTACCCAATCCCTAAACCTAACCCTACCCATCATTTATTCCTAAAATCAGTTGGAAATGATAGCTGATTAACAAGGGTGTAGAATCCTAATTGTAAGCCTTAAACAGATATTTCCTGAAAAGTTATATCTCAGTTCAGATTGGTTGATTGGAATGTTGTTTCAGGATCAAAAGGGATGTTGATCAAGAACATGTTGTACTTTGTGAAATCACGCTCACCATACATTGGTCTTGTGTCTCCCCCTAGGGGCGAAGGGCAGTAAAATGGAGCCAGGTTGCAGTTTGGAGTGCAAATATCTGAATTCAGATGATTACAAAGACCTTCTATGGACCACGCTTTCTGAGTTTCCTGGTATACATTTGTATTTTAATGCAATTAAATGAATAGTTCATCCAAAAATGTATATTTACCCACTCTCCAAGATAGAAGGTCGGAGGTAGTTAAGTTTGGATGTAAGTTTGTTTCTTTATCAGAACAGATTTGGAGGAATTAAGCATTATGCCACTTGCTCACCAATGGATCCTCCCCACTGAATGGGTGCCGTCAGAATGAGAGTTGAAACAGCTGATAAAAGCATCACAATAATCCACATGACTCAAGTTCATCAGTTAATGTCTTTTGAAGTGAAAAGCCATCTTTAAAATGTCTTGTCTGAATCAGGAGAGAAATATGCACAGATCAAACACAATTAAAAAGCAAAAACAGTCCAAAACAATTCTAACAAGTCAGTGTATTCTGAGATAGACTGGAATCGTGTGGATTACTTGTGCATTATTGTGATATTTTTTACCCAGTGTTTGGACTCTCATTCTAACGGCACCCATTCACTGCAGAGGATCCATTGGTGAGTAAGTGATGCAGTGCTAAATTTCTTTGAATCTGTTCCAATGAAGAAAAAACTCATCTACATTTCGGGGAAAAAAAAGTTTTGGGTGAACTACTCCTTTAACATTTCATTTTTAAATAACTTATGGCAGGCAAAAAAAATGTGACTAACTTATTGATTGATGCATCACAGGCCTGCTGGTGACCCTGTGGGCGATTGATCGATTAGGGAGAAGGATGACTATGGCACTGTGTTTCTTTGTCTTCTCTCTCTGCATTGTGCCACTCTACGCCTGTGTGGGAAGGTCAGAAAGCACATCTATTACTGTCTTTTTTAGGGCATTCAAGCCTTTTTTAATTGCATTTGTGACCATACTGTGAATAACTACATTCCCTATATTGCAGGACTTCTTTGACAGTATTTATATTCATTGCAAGGGCTTTCATTGCTGGAGGTTTCCAGGCTGCATATGTGTACACTCCTGAGGTAAGAACTCTTTTTCAGTTCCTTTCAGTTTTTTTATTTATTTTTTTTTTTTTTGGAAGAACTGAGGCTCAAAGGAAAGCTCTATCATTCTTTGCAGTCAAAGGAATATGTAATAGAAACAAAGGAAAATTTGACACTCAGATTAATTGAAAGGAGAGTAAAGCCTGTAGACTGGCTCACTCCTACCACTTTGCAGACATTGCAACAGCTTACCTGACATAAAACAGGCCACTTTGTCATCCTAATTTTTTTTTTAAACTACTGGAGTTTATCTCCCGATACAGGACTGGAGGGCTGAATATTATGCATAGTGTCTGTAGGTTGTCTTTGTTGTAAATGCCATTAAGGTCATTTTATTCCATACCATAGTTACTTAAAATTGTAGTCACTAACCTGAGGCAGTTTTGCTAACTACATTAATCTTTGTCTGTGATATTTAACTGGTTTTGAAAGTGTTTACAGCATAATAGCAGTGAAGTGAAGTAATAGATCCACGTAGGTCCATTCACTAACCACCCTGTGGTTATGTAATAGTTCAATGTTCAATGAGAAGATCACCCAAATCACTCATTATCTCTCTCTGTGTGTCTTTTGCAGGTTTATCCCACAGCAACGAGGGCATTGGGTTTGGGCACCAGCAGTGGGATGGCTCGGGTTGGAGCACTCATCACACCATTTGTGGCACAGGTGCGGAAACAATAACCAGAAACTTATAAAAGACATGCAGATTATATTATATTCTAAATATACTCTAAACTTAACAAAAATACACAATAACTAAACAACAAATATTATAGAAATTTGGAGATATTATACATATCTGAGATACAGTATATTTTTTTAATCCTTCAAATGTCTTAATTTCTTGTAAAACAGTCAAAACACTTAATATAATACATCAGAATGAATCTGTGGCCTTATCTGGGTCTGGGTCTTATTCAATAACTGTTCATATCTGTGTAAATGTTTTCAGAAATTATGGTTCATTAGTAAGTTTGTACATAAAATTATAATAAATTCATGGGGGGGGGGGGCGGGTACTAAAACCAACTTAAACCACATATTTGAGTTCACATTTTGGTATATACGAAACTTTAGGATACTATTATTTATACTATTATACTATATTATTCTTTTGAACATTCTATTTATCAATGAATCCTGAAAAATGTGTTTTGGTTTCTGTAAAATATTAAGCAGCTCAACCATTTTCAGCAGTACTACTAAGAAATGTTTCTTGAGCACCAAATTATCATATTAGAATGATTTCTGAAGGATCATGTGGCAAACTATTTGCTATTTGCTTTGACACAACCAATATTGTATAAAGCGCTATATAAATAAAGCTTACTTGACACTGAAAAGTGGAGTTATGGGTGTTGAAAATTCAGCTTTGCCAATCTAGGAATAAATTAAATTTTTAAATATATGAAAATAGAAAACTTAAATTCTAATAGTGTTATGCAACAGTAGCTCAATTGGTAGAGTATTGCACTATCAAGCGCAAGGTTGGGGGTCCGATTCCCTGGGAACACATGATAGGTAAAAATTGATAGTGTGAATGCACTGTAAGTTGCTTTGGATAAAAGCGTCTGCTAAATGCATAAATTTAATTTAATTTACTGTTGTTTCTGTATTTTTGATTAAAAAAAATTAAATCTTGGTGAACATAAGAGATTTCTGCTTCCTTCTTCAAGGTGATGCTGGAATCTTCTGTGTACCTGACTCTGTCGGTGTACTGTTGCTGCGGTCTGCTGGCTGCTATTGCTTCCTGTGCTCTGCCCATAGAGACCATAGGACGAGGCCTCCAGGAGTCCAGTCACAGAGAGTGGGGTCAGGAGATGATGGGACGGGCCTCAGAGCACAGCCCTGGAGGGATTCCACATTCCAGCTCTGGATCACAGGACTAAGGCACACTACATGTAGGTTTGGAAAGACATAGTAGAAGAAAGTGTTCTTAGTTTGAAGTGGGCAATCTTTTCTGTAAAAAAAAGCAATGTGTGTCCACAAAGGAATAGCAGATTTAATGATTTTAAGAACTGCTTGGTTTTGTCAGTCCATTAATGACACATTCCTCCACCAAAGGTTGCAAGGTTTCTTTTTATAAACCTCTGGACCAGACAATTAGAGTGGAATAGATTCACATCACATAATACTCCCCTTTTACCTTATTCCACAAGGAACTACAACAGGAAATGGGTTGAAAATTGATCATGAAGTATTACAAATTGCATTATGCAGTTTAATACATGAAATCACTCTCACATGTTGTTAGGATCTGAGGAGCATTTGAACAACGAAAGATTTGAACCTGAAGTCTAGAAGTTGAAAGATAGTGCAGGAGAATGTGTTTCTGCAACAGGTTTAGAATGACAGTGAGAAGAAAGAGAATGTGATATTATTTTTATTTTTTTAAGAGGGCTTTACACTTTACTCCCAGCATTCCTTTGGAAAAGTCATGACACACCTAAATCTATTAATTGAAAGAAAGACAGGATGCTGCTATAAATCAGACATTGTGCACCAGTTTGTGGTGTTATACTTCTTTTTTGTTTTTAAAGAACCATTTACCATACTTAATTGTTAATTGTTATGGTTAATTGTTAGCCATTCATAGTTTTAGACTTTCATTGACACCAGTGATGTATCTAGTAGACACCAAAGTCTTCATTTCACCCCACTCAGCACTTGAGAGCACCTCTCTGTCCTCTCACCGGTTGCCAACTACAGTCCCTCATATAAAGTGTATAAACTCCAGTTGATCCCTTATAATCAGGCATATCAAATGTTATTGGATAATTATAATCTTAAAATACAGCTCAATAAGAATAAAACAATAGCAAGTGGCTTTCAACAGTACAGGCCTCTGGGTCCAGTATATTTTATGACACATCAGCTTCCAAGCACATTTTTCAATCAATGGCTTGCATCAGAACACACAACTTGAACATTTAGCAACAACTTGTTTTTTTTCAGCACAACCGCTCAATTCTATATTCAGTTATTTCTGAATTTCTGAACCCAACTAAAAAGTAACGTGGGTATGTGTGTGGCATGATGGGAAGTGTGCAGTTGTTCATGTGAGTGCAGAGAGTTGCCCGTCTTTTGTGATATAGTGCTGTGTTTTGTGTCTGTGTGCACAGATCTCTTGCCACTGCACTGGATGTACATGTATGATAACAATAAATCATGCTTCAAGAAAATTGCAGTGCATTTTTTAGCACTGAGCATTGTGTTAGCAGCGCAAAAGGTTGTGGGTTCCATTCCCAGGGAACACACATACTGATAAAAAAATGTATAGCCTGAATCCACTGTAAGTCGCTTTGGCTAAAAGCGTCTGCCAAATGCATAAATGTAAATATGTATCCTTATTTTATATTAGTGCAGATAAATGTAGACAAACATATTCCGTTCCGTTCTAGAGATTCATTAACTCTTGGAATCTGTATGACCATGGTTATTAGATTAGCGAGAATAAACTTGATAGATAACATTATCCAGAGGCATAGATCTATTAGAGACGTGATTTAGAGTTTGCTAGCAGGCCTTTCTGCTCCAGGATCTGACCAAAGAGACGAGCAGCTTCCTCAGCACATCCACGATGGATGGTCAGTCCAAAACCTCCATGTCCGTAGTTATGAATCACCTGAGGTCAAAGAAAACAACATGGTGTTGGAAAAATTTATCATGAATCTGCCCAAATCGAGCCCAAAAGGGACATGATGGTGGAAAAAATATGAGATTTTTTAGCATTTGCTTGTGCAACCTTAATGTTTGCTTTAAAATCTTAAGCATTTACTTGGAACATTATTATTTTTGCTTTTAAAACTTTAGCATTCCCTTGCAAAACTTTATTGCTCACGCCGCATCATGCTAGAAGCAGTCTTTTTCATGATTTTGTGTCAGTATCAGAATCAATCCTTGCAAAGTATTAATATATTTTCATATCTCGTATTTTTCCAATACCAGTTTTGTAAGCAAATGCTATAATTTTGCAAGTGAATACAATGGTTCTTGGGGTTCAAAACTTAACAAACTTTCAATAATTGTATCACCAGTTATGCAATTGAATACAATGGTTCCTGGGGGAAAGCAAAAGTTTTGCAAGTGAAGGCAAATGCACTGCAATATATTGTTTTCCTTACATGTCATATTTTTCCAATAGCATGTCCATTTAGGGGCTTTTAATGTATTAATCATACATTATCTTGGCTGTTGATACTGATAGCAATCTTTCTTTATTGAAAGATGGCATCAGATCTTCAGTGTAATGATCATTCTATGAGCTCACCTCCAACGAGGTCGGTCCAGATCGTACGGTCTCTTTCTCCAGTCTAACTTTACTGCGTGTGGGCCTGAGACCAGTCCAATCCTCTACTATATGCGCATGCTAGTGAAAAAAAAAAAAAAAAAGAGATCCAATCCACTCATGCCACTCAAACAAGCACTAATTTAGGAAGGCTAAATGTCTGAAGCTACCTGTAGACTGGGCTCAAGCTTGCAGGCAGCTTCCCAGATTCCTTTATGGTCCACAAAACTGTTCTGCAGATTCCAGTTTCCTACTTGGAAAACTCCACCCACAGTGACTAAACGACTCCTGCAGACACATTATTACCAGAGGTAATGTACATCACTGCTAAGACAAGACTATTTGCACCTCATTACAAACACAACAATGCTTGTGTAATTACGTATTATTTTAGTATTACATACTATAACAGTATTTATTAATATTTTAATTTATATTTTCAGTTTACTTTTTAATTTTAGTTCGAGTTTGAGCAATGTTATGTGCCTTTGTCATTTTATTTATTTATATTTATATTTTTAACTTCAGTTTATTTTTTAGCTTTAGTAATTTTTGCACATCTCAGGTAGATGCCAATCCAACATTTCTAATGTTTAAGTTTAAGTTTTTTATCTACTGTTATATTTTATTTTATTTCAATTACTAGAAAAACAATACATTGTCATTATAAAGAATCTTACCCAGGAATGATGTACGGTGAGTTATAAACTCCTGATGAGGAATCATGTGTGATGATCCAGTGTTTCAACCAGGGAGCATCTACCTGTTGATATAAAAAGCATTAGATCAAAACAGTTCACTGTTAAAGGTTTATGCCTGATCGACTTTTATCCACTAAACCTGACCTTGATGATCTGTCCTCTGCCCGGCTGGAGCTCAGGATCAGGCTGAAGGTCTCCTGATCGGACACCGGAACAGTTGATGATAACATCAGCACCACTGTCTGCCAGCTGGAGTCCATTTTTGAGGACGTTACAAATACACACATTTTATGATTAAAATGAACAGTTTACATGAGGCAAGCAGAATCTCAACATTAATTAAATTAAATTAGTGAATCTGCTTAGTATTAGTTAACCAGATGCTACACTTTTCTGAATTATTTTAACAATAAAGTTAACAAGTACACTACCGTTCAAAAGCTTGGGTTAGCTAAGACGTTTTTCTAAGTCTCTTATGCTCACGAAGGCTGCATTTATTTGATCTAAAATACAGTAATAGCTGTAATGTTATAACAATAATATTATTGTAATATTATTACAAAATAACTGTTTTTATATATATTAACAACTATTTAAATACATGTTAAAATGTAATTTATCTCTGACGAAATGCTGAATTTTCAGCAGTCATTACTCCATTCTTCGGTGTCACATGATCCTTCAAAAATCACTTTTTTTTTCATTTTTTACTTTAATGTATTAAGTTTAATGTGATCAATTTAATGTGTTTTAGATTATTTGAATGATCATCACTGAATGATTTCTTTCAAAAAATATTTAAATAAACAGCAGTGTAAATTTTAAGATGCTGAACTTTAACATTTCAAAAGATAAATGAAAATGAAAAAGGAATTGCTCAGACCTCTTTAAATGAACCGATCTTCCTCTGATAAAACTTGACCTTTCTTTGTCTTAACCTGCAGAAATCAGAAAGGTGACCAAGGTGTCAAAGATACTGTTAATCATTGTTAGACCAGAAAAGATTCATACTGTAAATGAGTAACACATTCACAACAGATTTCACATAACTATATAAATGCACCATGGTTATTCTGATGCATATACAGTAAAACAATAGGATATGAACATGCAGGTAAAAATTGAACACACACATACACACACATCTATGCATGTAGAAGATGTGTAGACACATATACATTAGCTTAAAAATCAGAAATATTACTTATTCATTTTAAGTTAAATCTCTTATCTGTAAAATGTAACACTTTCCAAGCTTAAATTACATTTTGAATTTCAGATTTCACTGTGGATTTTTGAACTCCACTGTACAGTATATTCAATTCTATTTCATTCCAATTCTTTAGATTAGATTAGATAACAGGAATCTCGCACCAGTCCATAAGCCAGGGCAGGTATGTTTTTCCTTCAATCATGAGAGCAGTGTTGAACCACCCAAAACTGAAAAGACAGAGGGAAATGCAAAAGTGAAACAATATTGCATTCACAAATCCATTTCATGATCAAATCCATTTAAATTCATTCATTTTGATTCAAAACCTACAACTACCAAATGGTAAAACAACTAAATTGATTCTGAAAATAAGTCTTTAGCATCAAATTACAGAAATAACTTGTGATGGGATGCAAGTGATAAGTACCTGTATCCTGGGAACATGTCTAGTTCACGTTGAGTCAGCTGACGAAAACCCAACACAGCATCTTTAAATGTGGGGTCCTGTTTGAGGGGAGCAGAGAAATTGCAGTCATTTTTTTATTTTTTATTCAGCTATACAGTAAGGTTCATTAAGCTCTGTTATGCACTTTCAAACATGCCCTGCATGTGAAATCATTTACCTGACTATATACTACAGTATGCTCTATAAGTCATAACACGCAGTTTATTACACACCACTCTGTAGATGATAACATGGAAAGCTAATGTTCTCACCGGCAGGTGTTCAGTGCACAGATTGTAGCCAGACTGGAGAAAGATTCCCATTCTCACAGAATCTGGAGAGCTGAGGCAACTTAGTAGATACTGAAACGTCTCTTTGTTCCATTTACTGAGAAAAAGGAAATAAAACATTTTACTTGCTGCTATAGAATATAGAGCATCCTGGGTACTTCAGGATAATTGAGAAACATAAGGATGTGCTTCCACTGATCCACTGACACAGATTCCACACAAATAAAAGCTCACGTTTCTTGCACATTCCCCTTGTCATAGAGATATGGCTGCCAGAGTCCAGCTGCCCCGTCACTGGTGGTGAGTGGAGTGAAGACATCAGCATACACCTCTATGGTGAGAGGGGTGATCCTGTCGTGGAAGTGCTGGTAGATGCTCTGAGCAGTGGAGAGGCCGATGACCCCCGCTCCAATGATGCACACCCTCATGTCTGCTAACTAAATGCAAGTGTAAATATGAATGCAGGGTTGTTTATTAAATATTGTAATGTTGCAAACTGATTGGATAAGAATTTCACTACAAACTTGTGTATTTTGAATCATCCACCAGTGAATACATAATGCTGCCATATGTTTGCATTGTCATGAGAAATGCAAACTTTATTTTATTAAGTCTTATGTTCATTAAAAATTCCATATGGACACAATTACAACATTAACGTGCATAATGAGGTTAGAGAGCTTGGGTTGTTGTTATTAGTATAATTTTTGTGAGCTTTTAAATATTTAGGATAAAGCTTAATAGGTAATGCATTGCATGTAATGCCAAGCTTGATTGAATCCATATTTTACATTTATGCACTTGGCAGAATTGCATTCCATTGCATTTAGGTCAGTTTTATAAAAAGACAGTTTCACTTACCAAACTTTTTTGTCTTGTTAACTTCAAAAAGAGATCGACGTTGTCCTAAACACGTTCTTAACTTCTCTCTTGGAAGAACAGTCTTATTAAGCAATGTAACGATAGGCCGCAAAACTTAAAAATTAACTTTTTCCCTCATTACGTAACCTCAACTGTGACGTTGAGGTGGCGCTATTGCTTGAGTTGTTGTTCTTTTACTGTCTATGGTTGTACGCCTTCCGAAAATGCTCAGTATGCTGGATGCTGAATGCTAGTCTTACTATTCTTACATGGTAGAAATAGTAATATTAGTTTGCTAGTATGCTATTCTTAATTCAGCCATAGTAGAGGGCGTTTTGATTCATCTTAGTGATTCGAATCTTTTTAATTTGTTCACCAAAAAGATTCGTTCATACGCTTGTGGTACATCGTTGCTCCAGTAGGTGGCAGTAAGTCGTTTTATACCCCAGAGCAATCTGTGTTATTTCTGGGATGCATTAACTTAAAGGTAAATTCTGGGTATTTGTGAAATCTTATCAAAACACGCCACTTTCACATAGATGCCAGCAGAAACTTTATAATAATCTTTTATTATTATTATTTTTCCAGGAGTTGTAACATGAGCAATTGTTCCTGTGTGTCCAGACTTCAGAGAGATTATTGCTTGTCTTGCAATTTTATGTTTGTCTGCGTACATATATATTATGTATTTATAAAACTGCAGATTTATTTATTCATGTGTATTTATTTATTGGACTCAAGTGCATGTTTAAAATGATTAATAGGTTCAGTTGATTCACAGGTTGTGCAGATTTCTCTGGAGCTGGATAATAAAAACCTTGCAATGCTGAAACAATACATCTTTGCATATATTTTGAATGCTGAACGAAGGATCCATCCGAAGGATGGTGCTTTTTGACAGTATAGTGTCCCTGTCACTACACTGGGATGCTAGGACCAACACAGACTGCAGAGTGAGCACCCCTGATGGCCTCATTAACACCTCTTATAGCAGCAATAGTTTAGAAGGTCTCCCATCCAGGTACTGACCAGCTCAACCCTGCTTAGCTTCAGTGGGCAACCAGTCTTGGGCTACAGGGTGATATGGCTGCTTTCCTCTATTTACTTAATACTCCTTTTAGATATTTATTAGTTTTTTATTACTTAAATACAAATATTAATCACAGCGAAGGTCTTTCACTCACCTTCTTAAAATCTGCAAGTTGCCACGATGTAGGCTACTGCACAGATTTACAGCTCCAAGTGATTTTATATTTGATAGTTATGCAGTTAGGCCGAGTGTTAATAATTTAAACTAATTTAATCCCGTATACATACAAAGATTTGAACACACACACACACATACTGTGAAAAACTGTATATTCTATCGCCCCTTCACCAACCCTACACCTAACCCTACCCATAACAGGATACTTTGTGCATTTTAACAATTAAAAAAAAAAACTTTGTTTTCAATACCAGTTTTACAAATGAGGATGTCCCCAAAGGGAGGTTATTGGAGATTTTGTCAGGTTTAGCTCACTTTTGGGTTCAAATTATAATTAATATAAAACAGGAACCTTAAAACTAAAACAGAAACCATATGTAGGCCCAAATGTTCAGAGGTAAAAAAGGAAACATAAGTTTGCCATGAAAATATTTTGTTAGCACTTTGTACAAAGTAGTCAAATGCACATGAAGCATTGGGCAACGTATACTACTCAGCTACCCAGATAAAAAAAAGAAAATGTTTGTGCTTTAAAATGTAAAATCAACCACTTATGTTCGTGTTTGTCCATTACTGAAATACATTGAGTTTTCCTTTGCAAAGCAGATCGAGTTTGTTTGCAAAATGCTGGATTTGTTTGTTTAATTAATTCGCTATATATTATGAATGAAGTGCTAATGTAGCCTACAGTAAAACAGCTCATTCAACCTGAAGAACCCGGAGGTGTATTAAGCTTAAAATATGACAAAACTATTTGAATTTGAATTGTGTACATTTTAATTATTGACAAGTGTTATTTAACAAAACCGAATATTATGTGGCATTTAACATAGTTTTAAATTATATTTTTACATTATTACATTATTTACATTATTACATTATTTTGTGTATTTGGTGTAATGAAATATGTTTATGCAGTTTATGTTCAAAAACACATTATTTTCCACATACCGTACATTATTATTTCTCCTCTATGCCCCACCTTTCTGAAACGTGTAGTTTTCTACAAAGCTCATCCGTGTGAAAAGTGAGGTATGCTCTGATTGGCCATCTATCCAGTGTGTTGTTTTTGGCCAAGTGCCTCAAGCATGTGACGGAAATGTTACACCCCTTACCATGTGTGTCCCAGTCAGAACACTGGTGCTACAAGACAAAAAAAAAATAAAACCCCTTACTTCAGTCTAGTTGGAAGCAGCTTCCCGGATGTTTCTATGGTACACTGTTCTGCATATTCCAGTTTTCTACTTGGAAAACTCCACAGTGACTAAACGACTCAAACTGCAGAAACAAACTGAGGTCATGTGCATCAGACCTGGGACAAGACTACATTTTCTATTTTATAATAAACATAACTTAAAATGGGAACCAACACAGCTTGTTTTCCTATATCTTTAAATCTATATCTCTATCCCTATATCTTTTTTTTCTTAGAAATAGACAGTGACTGTAATGAAAAATAAACTATGCTGAATTAAATCTAGATGAGAAATAATGTGTGGAGATCCAGTGTTTTATCCAGGGCGTGTCTGTTTACATACAGCACAGAATCAGAGATGAAACCGTTGCATGTAAAACTCAAACCCAGACTGATTTATCCATTAAAGGGTTACTTCACCCCAAAATGAACATTCTGTCATTAATCACTTACCCCCATGTGGTTCCAAACCCGTAAAAGCTTCATTCATCTTCGGAACACAATTTAAGATATTTTGGATGAAAACCGGGAGGCTTGTGACTGACCCATTAACTGCCATTATGAAGCGACGAGAATACTTTTTGTATGCGAATAAAACAAAAATAATGACTTTATTCAACAATTTGTCTCCTCTGTGTCTCTCTGCATCACCGTAGCGCCATTTTGGAGAACATGAGCTGAATGCAGGCAGCGTACGCTCTTGTGTGTCAGCCTCGATGCACGGATGTGCTGTTTTCATTCAAATCAAAGTATAAATACATGCAGAAAACATTTCTTCAGAGGCATAAGGTATTGTAAGTATTAGAACAATAATAAAACTGCAGTCTTTGCACTTGACCACTTATATGATATATTTCCAGTATTTGGTGTGTTCAAGTGAGCATGAAGACCACAAGTGTGTGTAGAACTTTTCATTAGATTAGATTAGATTAGATTCAACTTTATTGTCATTATGCAGAGTACAAGTACAGAGCTAACCAGAAGTGCAAGAATGTAGTGTTTTATATACATAAAAAGTGCAGAGTAAGTGAAGCTATGATATACAGAATGTCCAGTGGAGTTGCTATATACAGTATTGAGCAGAGTATATACAGAATATAAATAGGAATGCAATGTAGGGATTGTATGTACATTATAAACAGAGCAATGTTGGATTATATACACAATATGAACAGCAGCAACGTGAGAACAGTGGTAATAAATACAGTTGGATGTTTGTGCAAAAGTATTGTTAAACAATGTATTATATGCAAAATAACAGTAGTGCAATGATATTTTTATAGAAATAGTTTACTGTGCTTTGTACAGTAACAACTTTAGACAGTTTACAGTAATATCTAGAATAGTATGCAGTCTGTGCAAAATAGGAGTAGTGCAAATACATGTATGTAAAGTACTGTGACCAGTGCAGTAAAAGAGCAGGTGCAGGTTAGATTGGTGGTGTGGCGTTCAGAAGTGTCACAGCCTCTGGGAAGAAGCTCTTCCTGAGCCTACTATTGCTAGAGTGTGGGCACCTGTAACGCCTGCCGGATGGAAGGAGGGTGAAGAGTCCATGGTTAGGGTGAGAGGCATCCTTGATGATGTTTCTTGCCCTGCCCAGACAGCGCTTATGATAAATGTTCTCAATGGAAGTTAACTGGGTGACGGTGATCCGTTGAGCAGTTTTCACCACCCGCTGAAGTGCTTTGCGATCAGATGCGGAGCAATTGCTGTACCATACTGAGATGCAGTTGGTGAGTATGCTCTCAATGGTACAGCGGTAGAATTCCTCAAGGATCCTGGGACTCAGGTGAACTTTCTTAAGGCTCCAGAAGAAGTAAAGGCGCTGATGTGCCTTTTTGACCAGGGTGGAAGTGTTATGGGACCATGTGAGGTCATCTGAGATGTGGATGCCAAGGAACTTGAAACTCGACACACGCTCCACTACAGCTCCGTTGATCCGTACAGCTTCTAGATTGTTGGTGGCACACCACACAGCCAGGTGCTGCACCTCATCCCTGTAGGCTGACTCATCCTCATCCTTAATCAGACCTACCACCGTGGTGTCATCTGCAAATTTGATTATGGTGTTGGAGCCATAAACAGGAACGCAGTCATGGGTGAAGAGGGAATACAGAAGAGGGCTCAGTACGCAGCCCTGTTACACGCCAGTGTTCAGGGTGATGATGGAGGATGAGAGGTTATCTAACTTAACAGACTGAGGTCTGTTAGTCAGAAAATCTAGAATCCAGTTGCAGATGGGTGTGCTGATTCCAAGCTTGCTGAGCTTGGGGATCAGCTTGGAGGGGATTACTGTATTAAATGCAGAACTGAAGTCTATGAACAGCATTCTCACATGTGTGTTTTGACTGTCCAGGTGGGTGAGGGCAGAGTGAAGTGCCATTGAGATGGCATCCTCTGTTGACCTATTGGAAAGTACTGTAAACATGTGGAGAGTGTGAGAGGCAGTTCACTGGGTTGATGCTCAGCTTTGAGTGAGATCTCCTTATTATTTTGATCAAAACGAGCATAAAAGTGATTAAGCTCGTCTGGGAGGGAGGCAGAGCTGGAGGGGGGCACAGAGTTAGGTGGTTTGTAGTCTGCCTTGCCACATACACTGGGGGTCTGAAGAATTAAAGTGTTCTTCAATATTCTGTTTATGTGTGAGTTTGGCCTGGCAGATACCCTTCCTCAGGTTGGCTCTGGCTGAGCTGTAAGCCTCACAGGCTCCAGACCTGAAGGCTGCATTTCTTGCTTTGAGATTACCTGATGGGACACACTTATAGTGTTGTAATAATGCAAGTGTTTCCGGAGCTTTATTTTTATTTTTAATACTCTGCATTTAAAACAAACTTCTAAATGTCTGTTCAGTAGTCCCCATAACAGAGACACAATTGAATTTTGTGGTGCTTTTGTGGTAATAAAAAGCAGTTGCATATGTAGTACAAAACAAACTCACCAATAATCACCACTAATCATTTACACCAATAAAACATGCAAATTATGTGTGATTTCTAATTATTATTAATATTAAACATACTTTTGAAAGGTTTCCGTGTATCATGTATCAAAAGTATCATGATTTATTTTCACAATGTGATGCATGATGGGATACGCTAAGCTTCGAATACTGCTCTGAAGCGGTGTGGATTTTTAGTGTGTCATTAGCATAGACAGTAAAAGAAATGGACACAGCAACCCCATTGGATTCAACGGAGACAAATGAAGTCAATTAGAAGCACGCACTTCTTGGGGGTCGGGCGTACTGCGCAAACTCAAACTGAGCTTGATGACGTAGATGTCACGTGAGCAACCTGTCTGACAATTGTAAGTCTTCTAATCGCTGTGCCAAGAGAAATCTGAATCACCCACCGAATCTTGCAGACGTTGCTGAATAATTTTGTCCTGTTGCTTTTATGGACTCTCTATGGGCTTCTCCCTTGACTTCATGCCTCCACGTCCCCCCGATTGCCTCATAGACAGTAAAAGATTGCCTGCGAGCTTCTCCTGCTGTCCATATGGTAATTTCTCTCCTGTGCGACAGAGAGTCGCAGGTTATGACGCAATCGTTAGCCTATTTTTACAAAAATCAGATCTGATTTTTTTTTGGCATTGAATCACTGAAGTTATTGAAAGACGACCTCTACAAATCAAAAATACTCCAGAAACACTTGTTTTTTCATAGTTGGAGATCCATTCATTTTAAGAAATGAATTGCATGGCTTTTATCAAGTTATAGTAACAACAATGGTAGCAGCCTAAATTACATCCTTCCTTTTTCACATACAAGAGGTACTAGTAGACTCCCAGTTTATTCAAATATCCATCGAAATGCCTCGTTCAGATTCAAAACACTGACTCGTTCAGTGAAGGGTGTGTTTGTTCATTAACAATAAAAATATGCTCCTACACAGCCCATACTCAAATGCTATGGTGCATACTATAGTCAGTCTTAGAAGGCAGAAAAAACAGTCACGCGAAAGGGAGGGACTCGGTGAACGAAAAATATGGAAGTGAATCGTTCACTTAAAAGATTCATTCAAAAACACCGATTCGTTCACTACAGAAACAGCCCTGTAAGCTGTATGAGCTGAAGGCAGGAGCTGTAGTCCGAGTTTCAGCCACATGCGGCAGTGGGTGAAAGTGAGAGAGTGAGTGAGAAGCACCAAAACACCATCCAGCTTCATGTCAAAACGGAATCAGCGACACAAAAACGCCGAATAGCGGCTCAGCCATGGCCTTTTAACAGCGGTCCTTGCGAGCGCGTGGAGTCGCAGCGCAATCCCCGTGTATCTGGCCCCGCTGCTAGGGGGAAATCCCGCTAGTCGGTTTAGCTTTTGACAGATAGACTGGCCGTTGTGCTACCGGGAGATTTCCATCCATGGCTCTGGTAACCCTGCAGCGCTCGCCCACTCCCAGCGCCGCGTCCACTTCCAGCACCGCCACCACCAACGCGGGGGAGGTAAGCGGAAATAAACACGCGGAGATGTGATGATGTAATGATTCATTAAAACTCAACAGGACCCATATTATGAATCACGTAGGCCTAATGCTAATTCAGCTCAGGCTGTAGAGCTAGTTAGCGGGATGCCATTAGGGTTGATGCAGGATGGACGCTGTGTCACTGCGTCTGTCTTCTGTTGTGAGATGACATGATTCGCCAATGGGAGTTTTATGCACTATACATGGCATAAATATCATTCTTGATTTATGTTCTTACGTTATCCTTGATTATCTTGTGTGTTTTGTGATGATGCTTAATCTCTGCTGGTAGACAGTATGTATGGTTCAGGGCTAGGGGTGATGTTTTGAATTTGAACCCTGTTGACAGGAGAAAGTGTTTAACAGGGCTGTTGTACTTTATTGAGCCAATGGCTTGTTTCCAAGCTGTCCTACAATTCGAGGTTTAACGATTGTGAAATAATATGTATAGTTTTAGTGAACAAACCACAAACACACTGTTTTGTTTGGTACAGATACGTTACAGGTTTAACTAAGGATTATTCATAATAACATGCCAAAAGGTTAAAGGTGCACTCAGTATGTTTTACTAAAACTGTATACAGAGATAAATGAATGACACTTTTGAAAAAAAAAAAATTCTAAATTAAAATTATGTACACCCACAGAAGATGAAAACGTAAGACATATCAACCGTCCATAAAATAGTGTTTTATTTTAAATGGAGTTACACGTCCTTTGATGATCGCCGCTATGTTGACATCACGTGACCAGGCTTGTCATGCAGCTGAGTGCGTCAGTGTGCTTTGCAAAGCATAACCATGAAAGTAATACAAATTATGTTATTTGTTTTAAAAGTTAACAAATTCTTAAAAAAATATCTTAAAAATTACCAGTGTTTGTAGAAGTCTTACTTAAAATGTAACTTAAAAGTCACTTAATAATAAGAAATGTGCCTTTTTCTTTTGGGCTGTGATGAGACCTTTCGTATATCTTTGTTCTCTTCTTTCCATTGTCTCTGTCCAGTTCTGAATAGTATTGTTACTGTTTGTGAATATACAGCATCACTTGAAAATTTCAACCACAGTTTGAAGCTTTATTTACAAACTGTTGTTCATCTTTTTCCCACAAATTAAAAAATAAACACAAAAGTGCATCCAAACAAAACAAACAGTTTATATATTATATACAGACACAACGTAACAGTTGTTATTGGTAGGATCATGAATAGGAGGAACCAGCTACACTTAAACAGAAACTCGCTGAGTGAACTTTTAAATGGCAAGATGTGTATGCAACTACTTTTTTTGTTTATACTTATTTATATTGAAAATATAATTGAAATTTTGTTCCTGTCATTGTATGTAGTAGTAGAACAGGGAGAAGTTTGTTTGCATGTACCTCTTGATATTGTATTGGATTGTGTGTTTCCATTCATCCGGTCAAGCTGTTTTAAAAGGGGAACTGTCAAAAAGTGTTGGGTGCTTTTCAGTCATGGGCTATCCTGTATACAAATAAACCAGCAACAGAAATACTAATCATTGACTTTCCTACTCCCCATAGTTCCTAAATTGTGCTTTCACACATGCACCTAGCCAAGTTATTACATGCTATAATTTAATTAACATTTTAAATTTAATTTACTTTTCATGAGCTGCCATTCTTTGTGTGAAAGTTAAAGGTCTGCCTCTGAGGCCTGCATTTCTGCTTGACAGAAATTTAAATCTAAGTCTTTTTTCCCTGGCACAGCTAAGCTCCTCTCATGTGATGAAATGTTTCCTGTTTTTTACTTTTCATTTGGAGCAAAACCCTTTTAGCCAGTCCCACTAGTAGAGCTGTATTGCTTTACATGGTTAGTGATTCTCTGGTGGTGAGTTTAAAAAGTGAAAAGTAATTTTCTTGTAGGCTTCAATTGTCTTTCCTTCATGAAAGCACCCCACTTTCATAATAGTTTGTTTGACATCATAGTTGCCTTAGAAATCCATTTTACTATTTCTACCCAGTAGGGGGCGCTAGCTTTACATATTTGAATGGGAGAGCACAAAAAGAACAGGGGTCTGATGGATACAATGAGACTAACAAACACATCATGAATATTAGATATTTGAGTACTATTATTATCATATACACACAGTTCAGGTTATAAATCACATTTTGTTTCTTTAACAGTAACATGGTCAGATTATCAATGTTCTTGAAACTTTTAGGAAATGTTGTCTTTTGCTTCATAGTTGGATTAAAAACGAACCGATTAGGTTTAAATCTTTAACGTTCAAATCTATATTGTGGTTAAATATAAACTCCTGTTCACACAAAGGACGATAACTAACAATAGCAGTAAAGATATAGTTATAAAAATTATTCTCAATTTAAAAGAAAACCGAATCCACATCACAGCTGTAATGGTAATGCCACAGAAGAATGATAACATTGGAATCATGTGCAGAACGATTTTGTTCCGGCTGATGAATGATAAAACCATTGATGGCCGATCAGAATCCGTCCTGCTTTAAAGAGCTTGAATATTTAAAGCGGCATATGACAAAACTGCAGCACATGCTTAAAATAAACAATGTTATCGTACGCTGGTGTGGATGCTTATCGTTATAGTTATCTTTATTGTTCTTGGTGTGAACTGTGAACAGGCCTTAAGAATAATTGCATAATGTGCTACGCTAGTGAGGACACTATTTAGAATTCACATCACAACCTCAAACATGCAGCTGCAGTGATGTCATCTCCTGCAGAGACTGAAAGAGAGGATGGGTAGAGAGGTAACAAGAGACAGTGATGTAAACGGTTTTAAGGTTCCAAAGGTAAAAATCTACAGAAGCTTTGTGTGGTATTTGGGGAAAATTTAACACGAAACCAAAATTGAGCCTATTTGCTTCCTTAAAGTATTAGTTCACATAAAAATGCTGTCATTGTTCACTCGCCCTCATGTCGTTCCAAAACTGTATGACCTTCTTTCTTCCCTTTAACACTGAAGGGAAATTTGTGACAAAAAAAAAAATATGACTCTTGCTTTACCAATTTTCTGAAACCGTGGAATTTAATAGCTTCGTGTTTAATCTGTTGATCCAGTTCACAGTGCTATTCTTAAAGGTTTAGTTCCACAATGAAAATTATGTCATTAATGAATCACCCTCATGTTGTTCCAAACCCGTAAGACCTCCGTTCATCTTCAGAACACAGTTTTAGATATTTTAGATTTAGTCCGAGAGCTCTCAGTCCCTCCATTGAAACTGTGTATGGTATACTTTCCATGTCCAGAAAGGTAAGAAAAACATCATCAAAGTAGTCCATGTGACATCAGAGGGTCAGTTAGAATTTGTTGAAGCATCGAAAAAACATTTTGGTCCAAAAATAACAACTATATTCAGCAATGTCTTCTCTTCGGGATCTGTTTTGAGCGCGTTCACAACACTGCAGTGATGCTGTTGACGTACAACGCTGCTGACGTCTTATCTTTGTTATTGAGCGCACCAGAAAACATGTCAGCAGTGTCAGAACTCGGACTAAATCTAAAATATCTTAAACTGTGTTCCGAAGATGAACGGAGGTCTCACAGGTTTGGAACGACATGAGGGTGAGTCATTAAAGGAGCATTGCGTAGGTTCTGAAATTTCTAACCGTTACTGGCACCAGTGGCCGTTAGAGGAACTGCAGCCAGTCTCATTCTCGTTCTCAGTGCGCATGCTCTTTTTTTTTTTACTTACGAGGAGTGTCCGTGGGTGTCTGAATTGTGCTAGAGGCTGGTCGCTTCTTTCCATCCGCAGAGTCCATCTTAAAACACTATTGCCGCTGTAAGCCCAAGTAGACGAGAATGCGCATGACGTCACATTTTGTGAATTTTCGCGCCAATTCTGGCCCGACTCCTTCACACACAATTGAGCCTACAGGCTGATAGAGGCAACCGTGGTGGACAGTCAAGGTGTCATTCTTTTTTTTACATCATGGTTGGCTCATACATGTACAAATGAAAACTCTATCTTAAAGATTTTTTTTAAGTAAAAACCTCCACATAGATCCTTTAATGACAGAATTTTCATTTTTGGTTGAACTATCCCTTTAATCATTAAATTAATTGCTATTGCTATTGCTATCAGTCTATATCCAAGTATATTATAAATCACAGAGAAGCCTCATGCTTTTAAAACCTCTGTTTCTGTTCACAAACCTCAATGTTTCCACTCCTCATTCTGGCCTGCTTATAAAGTTTTATTAGCCTAGCTTCTGCATGAAGGGAAAGCTTTTGGTACGTGACAGAAACCCTGGCACAGCCAGTTCCCCTGAGATGGTTTCTTCGCCTTCAGGCATCTGTCACATCTGACCATGGCACACTCCCTGGCCTTCATTCAGTGCTATATACCACTATCAGTAACCTAATAATCAGGGCCGTCACATTCACATACTAAAGAACTATTTTAAAAACACTCTTTGTTATAATGAAATCTTATCTTAAGAAGAAGCCCCATTCTTCATGTTTCAGCTTTAAGAGAACATTTCTTTTTTGTCATATATTACGCTGGTTTGAATAGTGATATATCAAAGCTTTTTTTATTTAGGACACATAGGTCTTGTATTGTGCTTAAAGGTTACACATTAAGCAGAGAAAGAGAGAGATCATGTGGGGGGAAAGAACCATGTTTAGGCCAGATTGTTGTTCGTTGCGCTGGGTTTGAGTCGGGCGAGGTTGTGGAATTTAGAAAAGTTCCGAGGCCTGAGGGATTCTGGCCTCTCCATTATTTATTCCAGAATTCTGCTGACATTTTCACAACAGATGCTGAATTTAGAACTCATAATTTGGTTTAGGTAGAAGATGCGTGAAGACATAATTAGATTTATTACATCAGAAAATCCTACATCCTGGACTATTCTTTATCTTAAGCCTGGAGGCAATAAAATTAAAATAAAACAGTGTGGACGTGTCATGATGATCTGTTGTTTTAGATGACTAACTTCTGTTTCCCTCATATTTTCTTTTTATTTTCCCAGGACTTTGGAAGTGACGATGAGCGGCGGCTAAATCAGAGGTGACAACTGGCTTTTAAATACAAGTTTTTCTGTATTTGTGTGTATGCGTGTGTGTGTGTGTGTGTGTTTGTTCCCAAGGTCTAATCTGTCAGAAGCAGATGATGAAGAGTCTGTCAGTTTCATGATGGGAGGAGTCTTCAGCACACCCTGTAGTTTGTGAGATGGTTCCGAACACATATAATCAGAGATATCTGAGCCCAGGCGCCTGATCACTGCTTTCACTGTAGTGGGTTTTTATTGCAGTTTCAGTTCCTCAAGTGGGTTTAATTTGAGGTGAATGTCTTGCTGGCTTTCCCCACTATATACAGACACCATATCGTTCCTAATTAATATTTGTCTTAGTAGAACTATCTGGTTCCTTGTAATTCAATGACTGTAGCTGACAGGTGGATGAAATGGTGTTGTTTAGTAGAGTTGGATATTGCCAGCTATCTTCTGCAGGGCTCCAGGTGCTACTGGCTTATAAAATTACAAATTTAGGAGCCAAGCTGACTGATTTTCACTTTTCAGCCTTTCTGCAAAACTCAAAAAATGTACCAATACATACAATTCACTGCAGTTTTTAAGCTGAAATGAAAAACTAGTTTCTTCACACACATAAATGCAGGATAAAGATTATCGAATAACAAATACTTTTTTTCCATTTGCATTGCATAACCAGCCATGCATGGCTTTTCGGATGTAGTAAACTTGTTTACCTGTGACGAAGAGCTCAAAGACTTGTAAGCAAGCAAAAATTATGTGATTGCTTCAACAAATGTGTTTTTATCTCCTGTTTGCTTTTGTTAACACTGTTTAGTGTAGGTGGTAGGTTTCCTTTTAGCACCACTCAATGGAAATTACACCTTTTCTTTGTTGTTTAGAGACGCTATAGCGGAGGAGAAAATTCACTATTAATTGATCTATAGAAAATGACATGAATCAGTGCACATATTAAAAAATATGTTGAAGCAATTATTAATGCAAAATCTTTATACTCCATATAATTTTTCAGTAACAGCCTTAGTGTTTCGTAAGGCCAGATGCTTTTGAAGTAGAGAGGACATGTTGTCAGTCCAGACAGGTTTTTAGATTCAGCATTTTATTTTCATTCAGCATATCTTTTAGAGGACATATTAAACTAGGTCTAGTGTCTGCTGGGATTGGACTAATGTCCCAGTCCTTTCAAACTTTGAATCTAGGTCACCACGAGGATTGAAGCAAAGTTCTTAAGAGACAAATTGTTCACCGATGTGCAGTACTTTGTGAAACTTTTGTTTTGTATTTCAGTGTTGCCATCTATGTTTTGGCCAAACTCATGAAGACAGTTCTTAGGTACAGTACAGATTGAGGAACTAAAGGAAGGGGATGTGTACAGTGGAAGATTTGTCATTTTAAAGGTCACATGACATCCTAAAAGGTCACATTGCTGGGGAAATAACTCTTGTGTTGACTGTTAATTCAACACCAGTTGAATCAGTAGCAGTTTGTGTCCCACATTTACATTTTTTTGTCTAAATAACAGTAAAAGTACTTTTAGTAAAGTATCTGTAAATTAATGGCTTGTAATAAGCACATTCAAACAAACCAATCCCCAGAACGTGTGAACACAGAGATAATGAATGGTTTGTTGAAGAGTAAAAGGAGATGTATTGTTTTTAATTTTGATCAAACTTAGAAAAGGGAGCAGAGGTACTCCTGAATGAAACCCCTAATGCCATCTGCCTGTTTTCTGTTGGATGTAAGCACATGTGGCGTGTGTGACCTACATGAGGTCATCCGAAAGAGCAGTTGTTCCCACAGTGCTTTTTAAGTGCTTTTAGTACTTTCTGTCCATCTCGGTCGCTTTCTTGCAGTGTTTGCCCTATGATTGGTCCAGAAGGCAGTGCTTAGTGTTTTTGTAAAAACAGGATATGAGAAAAGGACTCTGAGATTACAGTGTTAGCGATTACAGACACAATGGAGGCTGTGTCTGATTTCTGTATCTCCCTGTGATTCATAGATAAGACTTTAGTCCCTCAGCATTTAACCACTTAAATGAACAGAGTATCTTTCAGATACCAATTAGAGCGAACATACAGTGAACCCAAAAAGTAGTGAGCACTTAAGCTACACTTAAATGAAAGTCATTGCAAAATCCCTTTGAGATCACTTGATTAAAAGTCATTGCAAAAGTGACTAAGAGAAAAGTTTGTTCTGAGAAAAGCTCTAGCATCATTTGTTTTAACATCACTTGGTTTGATATTTATTTAATGCAGGTTTCCCAAACTGGCGTTTGCAAACCCCTAGAGGTTTTTGAAGGAACTGCAGGGAGTTCTAATCACTTAATTCTTATTAATTAATACAAATAAATAAATGCCTTAAAATTGAAAACAGTAAAAAAATATAATAATAATAAAAATACAAAATAAAATAAAGATAAAAAAATATTACATGAAATATAAAGATTATAATTTTTTATTTAACAATTAGCCAGACGCAACGGTTTAAAGTTAAAAGCCTTAATGATGGAGTTGTTTCTTACAAACATGCAACTTTTCACCTCACAAGTCATTAATTGATGGACTGGAGTTGTTTGGAATACTTGTGGGTTATTGTGATGTTTTTATCAGCTGTTTGGACTCTTATTCTGATGGCACCCATTCACTGCAGAGGATCCGTTGGTGAGCAAGCGATGTAACATTCTCTAAATCTGTTCCGAAGAAGAAACAAACTCAAAATCAAAATCTTGGATGCACAAGGGTCAGTAATTATAAGCATTATTTTCATTATTGAACTACTGAACTAGTCTAAATACATCTTGAGGCCACTGTATCTTCTAAAATCAGAATAGAAATTCCAATTTAATTAA
Organism: Carassius carassius; assembly: GCF_963082965.1. Lineage (NCBI taxonomy): Eukaryota > Metazoa > Chordata > Actinopteri > Cypriniformes > Cyprinidae > Carassius > Carassius carassius. Next base: position 34,372,518 of record NC_081758.1, on the reverse strand, counting down.
TGTTCAACCTTTATTCTAAAAATCTATGCATTCATGGAACTATCTAGAGCTCAGAAAACTGACAGAAAAGTTGTGTGTGTTGGGAAAGGCTCATGTGAAACAAATTCTCTTTTAATGTGGAAAAACACAGATAAAGACACTAGTGCAACAGATGCATGAAGCTAAATTAAACAATGTAAAAAAACAGCCATTTTAGACGATTTAAAATGAAACTTAGAAGGAACAAAAACGCTAGTAGTTTGACTCACAATAGTCTGAGCTAGCTAGTTTTCTAAAGATACAAACTGCTAGTTGTTATATGTTAAACAGGTCCTGGACCTGTTCTGTTTATTGTTGTGCAATTATGAGAACGTGACACTTTCACAGTATTTGATGTAATTCATTTATGCACACGTGTAAAGACCTGTCCTTCTGCCTGAGCTCACTGATTCCTAAAAGTAACACCCATTGCTAGTAAGAAGACCGTTTGAACCTGACAAATTCCTTTTATCTTACCTAACGCTGACTTATCTTGTATTTTCCTGAACTCTTGTGAAAATATGTGTTGCGATAGAATCTGCAATGCTGTTACTTGCAGTTCATGGTTTAGTTTAAACTCCGAATATCTGAACTTTGAATATTTATAATGCAGATATACTGTATAGCATGTGCATGCAAATGAGAATACATTTTGTTTGTGTTTACTGCAGTTTTTATGGTTATATGGTGACCCAGATATATTTAACTTTAGATCAGTACATGATTAGTAAAAATTATTACTTTTAGCGATGCACGATACAACGGTACCATATTAATTGCTGTCCAATATGAAATATTTGGTCACACTTTAGTTAAGGGACCAATTCTCACCATTAACTATGACTTTTGCCCCAATAAACTTCCAATTTGCTGCCTAATAATAGTTAGTAAGGTAGTTGTTAAATTTAGGCATGGGTTCAGATTAAAGAATCTAAAATATACTCATGAAGAATAAGGCATTGATATTTGCTTTATTACTACTACTAAAAAGCCAATACATTAGTAATATGCATGCTAATACGTAACTAGTTAAGAGTGAGAATTGGATAATAAACTAAAGTACCTTGACTTTTAAAAAAAAAAATTTAGTAATTGTTGAAATTCTAAATGTATATTTATAAATATTAGTAAAGTAATCTTACAGTTTTACTATAAAATAAATCTATTATTATTTTTTTATGTATATTTTTATTTTACAGTGAAGTACACTAGTAATATAAGTTAATTCAATCTTTTATAGTCATATTGATATAAAGTCGTATGATGCATTTTTTATTTAATATTTTATATTCATATTGGTATAAAGTCACAAAATGTTTGACCAAATTACGCAGTCTGGCAAAGCAAGCAATCCTTTTTTGGGGGGATTTCTTTTGATTTCTTTTTCCCATTCCTGCTGTAATCTATCCTTTCTAGCATTTTTAAAAAAGCATAACTGAATAAAAATGCCTTTTGTGGTATCTGAATTAATAGGCTAAACAGCAGAGCCCCCCAAATTTTACCCTTATCACAGACGGGACCCCTTTAATAGCTGTAACCCTAATCTTACCCTTTGCGAGATGTACTCAGGAATGCCAGCTGAACCGGTCAAAGACTTTTCCTGTGAAATCTACCAGGTGGCACAGCATTGAGCCAGCTGGTGATTTCACAAATCAGACTCCGAGGCAGGAGCAGTCAAGCACAGCAATCTGTCTTTATGTTTGGGTGTAGTTGCATCAGTGTTTGTGTGTATGTGTGTGTGTGTGTGTGTCAATGTCTCTGATCCATTAGGAAACATACAAGTTAAAATGTTGCATTATTGTTTCGGGATGATTATCAGTTGATCTTGATGCTCTAAATTTGAACATTAATTTTGATGGATGGTGTAGGTCATCCAAAAATGTCTCTGAGTATTAAAGTGCACTTTCAGCCAACGATATATATCTTGCTACCAACCTTGCTGATCAAAACATTTAAAACCAACCTAAGTTTTTTTTTCAACAGGATGTATGTGATACCAAAACATGTTATTTCCCTTTACTTCAGTATAATTGAACAAAATTAAAATTATCATATGCACAGATATTATATAACGCTGAATAGAATATAAACTTGGGGGAAAAGACCACAACCATTTACAAATGTGAACTGTCAGACAGGATAGAAAGTGACCTACTGTACCTGCATAAGCAAGCAGTAGGCCCATTTTATATGGCAATTCAATTCAAAAGCATTACCTTTTTATTTTAAAATTAGAAAATGTATTCACCCTCAGGCCATCCAAGATGTTGATCCATTTGTTGTTTCATCTGAACAAATGTAACATTACATCACATGTTTGCATTCATTGGATCAAATTGCAGAAAATGTAATGCTAAATTTCACCAAAACTGTTCAGATGAAGTAACAAACTCATTTACATCTTGAATGGCCTGAACATGAGTCAATTTCAGCAGATTTTCATTTTTGGGTGAACTATTATTTAAAAATAACAATAACGTTGCTCTTTTCTTAGAATCACATGTTCTACTTGCAAGTGCGCAAATTGCATGAATATATATTCTTGAGTTTTTTCAACATCATTCGGACTCAGGCCAGTGTATGTGGCAATTCATAAGATTAATAAGAAGGCGGTGTAAATACAGGCATGTGGCCAATAGATTGGTGAACACTGATGTCATATGCAATTCATCATACTCGCTTTGACTTTTGAAATGTTATGTAACATCTGCTTCCAGAAAATATTTTGTATCTTTTTGTGCCTGTGTGTGCAGAAAAGCAACCGTGGCGCTTTTGTGTACCAATGTAGTCTCAGCACACTGGAATAATCCAGTGAACACGCACCTTACGATACACACACACGCACATGCCTGATCTGCTTAAAGCTCCACATGCAGGAGTCTTGAATTGGGACACCTGTCAGGTGTTCTGGAGTTTGCCTGATAGCATTGCCATGGTTATGCTGAGTCACATGTGAAGCTCTGTAAGTGTAGTCATGGGTTTTATGAATTTTTAGTGTGTCAAAGCATGTGCATGTAAGGCTAATTGCTCTAGGATATCCATCATGAATATATTTAAAGGCTCACACGCACACCTATCGTATATATTACAGTAGCACATATGCACAAGATACCACAAGGCCACCTGTTGTTATCTGTTAGTTGCATTTTGTTAGGTTGAAGGGGATATTTCAGCTCAACAGAACTACTGTTTAATAAACTTAGCAAGAAATGCTCTTAATTTGAGCGAAGAAAAAAATCAGCAATTTGGAAAAACTATGTTTGATTGTGATTTGTTATACAGTTATAGTTATAAGTAATGTTACAGCAAATATACAGTAGGTATATACAGGATATACAGTTTATTACCCCATTGGCATCTTGTATTAAACATAAACCTAAATAATTTTTGTTTAATTTATGCTTCGAAAAATCTAGAAAATGTATGAAAATTAGCTTAATTCTAAGATATATTCTCTGAAAAATTAGTTACTAGTTCTAAACCTGTATTTAAGGATATTTAGAATAATACTTAAGAAAAATATTTTTTACAGTGTATTAGCTTATATGGCAAACAATATTGTGCCCTCATTTCTGAAGGAAACCCTTTGCAATTCCTTGCCCCATAGGCCTCTATTACAAGTTCATTACTGTACACATGGTTTTTACTTATTTTGATGAACTGATGGACAAGTCGAGGTGATTTTTTTGTAGTAATTGACAGCATATCGCTTGTGTTGAACTCAAAACATTCCTTTAAAGAGTGTAACCTGGCAGCGTTTTGTTTGTTTGCTGTTTTTCTTTGGTCGTTTCACAGATCTTGCCGATCCAGAAAGTAAAAAATCCAAATGCCCTTTAGTAAGTCCCATTCACTCGGCTTCTTTTAGTTATTTTAGACAGTTCTCTTCATCTTCCTTACTGTTCATCCTTCCTTCTTAAATATCTACCCCTCCCCCTTTTTTGTAGATTCCCCCTGGCTGTTTCTGTTCCTTGGTGTCTCAGTTTCCTCTTTGTCCTGTTTTGTCGGCTTTTAGATAGAAACCCTCTTCATCTGAGTACAGCTTCTTCATTTGTGTGTATGTGTTTGTGTGTGTGTGTGTGTGTGTGTGTGTGTGTGTGTGAGAGAGCCCCAATGCTCTGTTCTTCTCAGTCAAGCCGCAGTGTTGACTGACAGATAGTGGAGTACAGACAGTCAGCCAGTCCCTGCACTTACTGCAGTCTACTTAGGACACTCATCCCCCGTCTCTGCTCCTAATGAGATTTTAAAGAGTCTTCCCTGCTTTGTCCGACAGCAGCAGACGATGTTGCTCATACTTAGCCCATGTAAGGATGGCACCTAGAGGATTTTGGGACAGATCATTTTAGAGTGTGGTGAACATTGAGGAGTCCTTTCTAAGAAGGTCAACACATTTGTTTCAGCTGTTAGTTGCCTTTATTTATTTTATTTTTTATGAATGAAAAACTTGTCTTCAGGAACGAGAACAATCATTTATATTTTCTACTGGGATCTGTTCTGCTTTCTTCCTCCATTTCCCTTCATCATTTCTGTCAGATTTGCTGGAATTTAGCCGTTTTATTTCTCCAAGAGACATCAGGTTCTCTGTGGTCTGCTGGGCTTATAGCAGTGTCAGAGCTGTTTGGAGTGCTCTAATTTCAGTGGAGAGATCTCATGCGCGCACACACACAGTGCTTCATCACTTTCTGTGTAACTGCAAAGAGAAGGGAACAGGTTTTTCCTCCTCTCTCTTTTTACTGACACACACACACAGAGAGAGAAGGAGGGAGTGTGTCAGTAGGAACTTGCTCACACACTCTCAGACCGCGTCAGATCGAGGTAGGGGCTGCAGACGTGCTCCTTCTCTCCTCTGCATGCTCTGTCGTAAGCAACTGGAGATCTGACCGAAGTGTGCTGCTGCGGACAACGGCGAGGGAGATTTTCCCTACAGCCAGCAGCAGGATGCATCTGGTCGTGGACTCCTGTCAGGAAGTTCTGCTGAAGATGCTACCATACTTTGTGGATAATGCATTCATCACACAGAGGCAGATCTACCACATGTGAGTGCATCAATGAAGTGGTGCAGTAGACTTAAGTGAAATTGGCGATGATGCAAATTGCAGTGCCGTCTGTATAAGGCTTTGATTGATTGTGATGCATTGCTTGTACAGAAAGATCCAGAAGTCTGGAAACAGATTCAGATTTTTTTAAACTGGAAATTAACAATGTTTTAGGATTTTGATGTGTTTGAGCTTAAGTTCTGCTGTAAAAAAAAAAAAAGAATTCATAATAAAATGTTAATTAATCATCTGAAAGTTGTTAATTTCCAGTTTAACTTTTCAACCAAATCTTTATGGTAATAATATACAGTTTCGGAGTGGTTTATAAGAAGAAGTTTCTTATGCTCATCAACATTAAATTTATTTGATCCAATATACAGTAAAAGCAATAATATTGTGAATTTTTTTAAAATGTAAAATAACTGTTTTCTATTTTAATATATTTTACAGTATAATTTACAACTGTGATGACGAGGCTATAATTTCAGCAGCCAAAACTCTTTAAAAAATAAATAAAAAAATTGCAAAAGGAAAAAACATCAACTTACTGTCACCAAGCTTTTGAATGGTATTGTAATTAGTAATAATAAATACAATAACTTTTTTTATTTTTTATTAGTGGTCTCATATGTGTGGACCCTGCTGTATCTTCTGGACAGTTTCTTAACTGTAGTACAGTAATAGAAACATCAAACTGGACTACAGGTGATGTGTGACCCAGTTAGAGCAGCTGGCAGCATTCATTCATACTTCATATTTGTCTGAGGCCTCTGTTTTGATCCTACATGTATGTTTGTTCTTTATATTGGTCACATATAGATTGGCATTGACCTGTAAAATCTTGTCTTACTGCAACTGAACAGTTTTGTTGCTCTTACGTAAGAGCGATTGCCAGGGTTACCTGAGAGGTAGTTATGTTGATGTTGTATCTGAATGAAAGGCATGCAGTTGTCTGATTTAGCAGTTTGTATTTGCACAAACTTAGTGCATTATATACTGTAAGAGTCAATGTACCACTTAATTCCTTTTACAAATATGTCAGACTGAGATGATGCAGTGCCAAATGAGTCATGACCTTCACATGAATACACTAACACTAATGTGGGCTTGTTAGGCCTGCATGTGTTTTTGTGTCTGATACTGTACTCTGCTGTGATATGGAAAGTATTTTTGGCTTATGCATTTGTGGAGGGGTTGTTGAGAAAATATGTGTGTAAATGCATTTGGGAGATATTTTTGATGATTTGCTGCCAATATAATATTAAGCAACAGAATGAGAATCACAACTGTTTTAATGCATTTGTATCTGGCCATTGTCATTATTGGTCTATCAGTTTGCAGTTTGCATATGTTAATTTGCATATCGTTGTTGTCTTGTGACTCATGAGTATGTGAGCATTAAAACTTAAAAGTTTAAAGTTAAAATAAATTCCAGTATCTTTTATATGATGCTGTTTATTGACTTTATTGCATATAAATAAGTGTTCCTGTAGCTCAAGTGGTAGAGCATTGCGTTAGCAAGCAAGCAAGCGCAAGGTTGGGGGTTCGATTCCCCGGGAACTCATGATAGGTAAAAATTGATAGCCTGAATGCTCTGTAAGTAACTTTGGATAAAAACGTCTGCTAAATGCATGAACTTAATTTAATTTAAATGAAAATTGCTAGAAATAGTGGAATACATTCTTTTGTCTTCTTTTAATTGATTTTTTTTTCTTGATTTAAACAGGATATTTGGTCCAAGTGTTGAAGTAAGCTATACATAAAAAAAACCTAAATGTACGTTACTGAAAAAACAAAATTATTTAAATGAAATAATATTATCTTTTGTATCATGCAAGGACTTGTTTTTACTTCTAAAATCCACACATTTGACATTATTTTACAGTGAAATTACATATCATGCAATGTTAAACCATGTAAAAAAAATTCTCCATACATGCTGAAGTAACATTTATAGGTTTTTACTTTATACTTTGACAAATTTGTAATTTTTCACACAAAACCTTTATATTCGTCAGGAAAGAAAGTTGACAACTTTATAGTTGTGGTTCATTTTTCAATCCAGATTTCCTACCAAACGGCTGTTCATCTTAGGTACCATGTATCCATCTGTGTCTGACTCTAATCATACAAGTGAAATGTGGACAGAGAAATTTTAGAGCGGTTTCTTCTCAAAAACCAAATACTCACATCATAATTACACTCCTGGAGATGAATGTATTCAGCTCAGGGCTTGTGTATCGTAATTTTCAGCTGTCTGTCTCTCAGTCATGACTCAATCCATCAGTCCAACAGTGGATCCAACCTTCTACTTCCTACTTCCAACCTTCACATAACTCACTCAGAGGGGCGGACAGAGAGAGAGAATGCAGCAGAAACAAAAGAGAGGAGGATGGAAACAAAAGCCTCTGTGATCTGCAGACACCCTTGAGGCCTTTGGAGGGAGGGTGAGAAAGTTGAAAAGGGGAATAAGAGAAAGGGAGGAGGAGGAAGTAGGAGAGAAATAAAGAGAAGGGTGAGGTGGGGGGTCAGGATACAATGTGAGTTTTGTTGCCGGTTGCTTATCATGTGATGGTTGTCCAGTCAGGAAAATGAGAGGGCTGAGTCAGCAAAGGGACACAGCCACTGTAGGCCTAGAATACAATGTTACCCCAAACTATTTTGTCTGCCTAGACCATGACGGTTTTGAGTAGCCACTCCTAAATAGCCTACCCATGATCTTCTTGATTGTATGCTTGCATGCTATCTGTCAGTCTGCCTGGCCAGCGTTAAACATATCGCATAATTAGGCTGTATTCACACAAGCAGAACGGTCCTAATCACAGTTCTGTTGAAAAACAGTTCTCTAATAAAAGAGTGACAACTTCATTGTTTAACTGATGTGACTGCTTTAAATATTCAGGAGAGTGAGAGTGATTTAGAGAGCATGTTGACTTGATGTGTGCTGCATGAATGGAGCCACAGTCAGCAGCTAGTTGTCATGTCATTGACATATATGTGACATGCATGTGGGCTTTGCAGGATGTTTTGTACTTGTCAGTCACTGATGTTATGACCATTAATACTCAGTTATGACAAAAATTTGGGGTAAAGTGCAATAAAAAGTCTAAATTTTTAGCCATGTTCTCTACTGTTATGGATACAGGCATTACTTGCATACAGTATTTATATGAAATGTGTATGTGAAAAAATATTATACAGTATATTATTGACTTCATCATAAATAAAATTAAATGCATAAAAAAACATAAAAAATAAAAACACACACAAGTTCATTGAACTGTCAGCTAAAGTCATGTACTACTCCACTGTGTTCAGTCTAATTAATGTGAACCATCCCATCCCTGTTATGACAGTCTGATAATAAACAAGAGTGTTTCATTTCTGCAAGATATTGAGAGCATTTCTCACCTTACCAGCTATACTCCTGTCTTTTCCCAGCACTGAGTTTCCATTGAGATTTAATTGTGCCACAGTGCATTAAAATAATAGTGAGCCTCAGGTGGTTCACATTTCTATAAGTGCGTTTAACTGCATGTGAGGCTAATTACTGCCACACCTGAAACCACACACCTAAAGCACCTGTCACGAGTATACAGGTGAATGATGGTGAGATGGGCTGTATGACTTGCAAATTTCAACCCCAGAGATTTAAAGATATAAAACGGACACATATTCATATACTGTATATTTATCAGAAACCCTATACTATCATTCTACCCTATCACCTCACTACCCTTTCTTTCGCTCTGTCTTTTACAGTCTAAGCGAGAGCTTCTTGATGGTCAAGGGGGCTGCTCTGTTTTTGCAGCAGGGCAGTTGTCCGCAGGGTCAGAGAGGTCATCCTCACCACAAACATGCAGGTGAGTCCATGCTTACACTTGAGGGGTTTCTAGGAAATTCATCTCCTCACATCACACATTTGTGTGTTTCCCCCGTTGCTGAAACTTCAGCAAGTATACTTGAATTTTAAGTGGACCTCGATCCATTATTTACTGTACTGTAGTTTTAGATTAATGACAAGAACTGTTGTGGTTATGGTGTTTTAGTGAAAATTATGGTTACTATAGTAATTTTTTAAGAATTACTTTACTGCATGCTGTGTCTGTCATGAGCGAGAAATTCAGAAATTTCTGCAGCAGATGCTGTCCGGCTGATGGACAGACTCTGTGCTGGCTAAGCGTGTCCCAGACGTGTGTGTGTGTGTGTGTGTGTGTGTGTGGATTACCCAGATTAGCAATTTAGCTCAGCACATTGGCACTGTGAGAACATCACTTCTTATAGACCGGGGACATGGAATATCTCTCTGTTTTATGTGCTTTCTGGTGGTTTTATGAGGTTTATGATGCAGCTATGTTAATACAGAGTTAAGTTTTCCTGTTTGTTCAGAAAATACTCTTTTTGCCCTTACTGTTTTTTTTTTGTTATGTAAATATAATGTTTTTATGGTTACACTTTATTATGTGTAATAACCCCTGATATTATCAAGCATCTGTTTTGTCAGTTGGCTAATATTATACTGTCACCTGACTTCTTGTTGGGACGTGAAGTTTCGATTCGACTGGTTTGAATGCGTCACTAGTGCTAATCACAAGTGAGCTGTTGCAGGTTTTGTGTTTACATCCAGTCTTACCCCAAGCTTCGCTTGAGTCATAACCTTTTTTGTACATTGTTCGAATAATAACTCAACTGCCCATCAGTCACAAGAGGAACAAGACAAAGACTTCCTAGAAGTGACTTATGCAGACAAACTAGAAGATCTGGAATTAGATTACAAGAATTAGATGATTTGAAAAAAGTACAATTGCATCACAGCACTAAAAGGCGGAGAAGTCAGCGGTTTTCACTGCGAATGTCTGTGTTAGACTAGACCGTGTAGGGTTTCTCTTCCTCTGTAACAGTCTAGGTACAAAATGTTCTCTGACAGGGAGAACAGCTCAGCTTTTTTCTTCAATAAGGCCTTCTTTCATTTCTTGCTACAAACCTTGGTGCTCATTTTGAATGTAAATTAAGCTCTAAAATATCTACTCTCCATGCTGACATCTTTAAATGTCCTTGCTTTTAGATGTGGATGACATAGATTTCTATCTTATTTTTGATCCTATTAGTGTTAGTGGTGTCGTTGTTGTTGTTGTTGTTTTTTACGTCATCAGTCACCTCTATTTGCATTCCCATGGTGCCGGCAGCCAGACAAGTCAAAAATAGTATCAGTGGTGATTTATTAAACACTGTCAAACTTCCTAAAGCAAGATACACCATAATTATTTGCGATGGATTCGTACCTGTACTGCTTCTCTTTTTGAGTATTGAGATAAAGGAAAGGAAAAGTTCAATTAAAAGGCAATTAATGTCATATGAGGAATTGCATTTTTCTTAATCTTTTGAGATGCGTTCAATGTACTTATCAACACTACCTTTCAGAAGATCGGGGTCGGCACAAGCATTTTATTTTTTAGTACGAAGTCTTTTAAACTCATCAAGGTAAGGTACAGTAAAAAAAAAAAGAAGTAATATTGTGTTATAAATGTTACTAAAGTACAATTTAAAATAATTCTTTTCTAAATTAATATAGCCTATTTTAAAATGTAAATTTTTTTCTATGATGGCAAACCTGAATTTTCTGTGTCCAGGTCACATGATCCTTCAGAGATTATTTTAAAATGCTGATTTGGTTTAAATGTTTAAAATTATTTGTTTAAGTGAGTGCAATTTTCAAAAGAGATAAAATTGTGTTTGTTTGAACTTATATTTAAATTATTGTTGTGAGAAGATTTGTTTAAGACTAAGGTCTAGAATACTTTGGATTTAACCGCATCCTATTTCAGTAACAGTCACTGGGACATCATGACAAAACTCCTGAAATTATATGACGAATCGCTGCCAAAATCATAACTGGTGGAGAAAACTGTGTCAAACTGTGCCCAGTCGTTTAGAATAATCATTAAACTAATAACTCATCCAGAAATGCAAATTCTGTACTAATTTACTCATCATGTTGTTCCAAACTTGAATGCTTTTTCAGTAAAGCAAAAAAAGTTTTTTTTGTGTGTGTGTAAATGGTGTACTGGTCACTCTTTTCCAGGCACTTACAGTGAATTGGGAACTATAATGATATGTAGCTCTGATCAAAGCTGTGCTCTGAGATCCTGCACTGCCTTAGCTGTTCTCTTACAGATCCGTTTTTATCAGATAAGCATGAAAAGTTATGTAAATGCTTTGCATTGAGACCGAGAAGACAAAGGGGCTTGTTTTGTTGGAGGAGAAAACATACCCTGTTTTTTTCTTTTATGTCCCGAATGCAAAGCAGCCAATAAACCACAGACTATGTCATCTGTTTTGTTGAGTGTACATGACAGGCTTTGGCTCATAAGCTTTGAGTTTATATGGTTTTCACATTTTTGGCTTTGTTCTTAACCTGCTTGTACACTTTGATTGGCCTCCCACACGTCCTACACCAGTGACATGATAGCTTCATGGATTCTGCCAAAACTTACAAGAGTAGGAGGAGCTTTGTTTGTGTAGGAATGAAGCACAGTCAGAGGAGTTAGTCTGTCTATGTTAAGTAGGAGAATGAAATGAAACAGATTTTGTGTATCCAAGACTTGGTTTAACTTATTGATTTGCAACAAAAGGGGAGGGGCTAGATTAAGATGACTGTCAGATTTATAATTATTGACATCTTTTGCACAAAGGGTAAAAATTATTTGCACACACTTGATCACAATGCAGCCGAAAGTCGCCTATTCATGTCAAGCTTTAATATTTAATCAAATAGGATTATCTGAGATATGTAAACATAAGAAACAACTCCTTTTTCATATCTTTCCACATCACCTCTGTGTATTTGTACACTTTGTTCTCTGGAATATCGTAAAATCAGCAGTGCTATAAAAATGTTAATTAAGGGCATACTGTTGTCATCCCACCCAACATTTCAGGACTGATTTGAATCACTCATCAGGCATTCTTCTTGGCTCAGCTTCTCCTATAAACCTTGACTTTTATATTCATCCATATGACATCACCATTAGCTATCTTGTTTACTTTAATGGTTGTTTTTCTTCGGTAAATTTTTGTTAAGGGTTTATTATTGCTGGTGTCAATGTGAACACAGTAGTCGTCATGGTTTTGTTTGGATTGTAATGATGGTTTCACTCAACAGGTGACTTACCTCAGCATCTGCAGGTGATGATCAACATTCTTCGCTCTGAAGACCGCATCAAATTGGTGAGAGAAAACACATTGTCAATGACTAACATTTTGGCAGTAAGTTATATGCAATCAGGCTGAATGGGTTTTATTGTCAAAGTGTTGCCTGAAGGATGTTTTCTTTTCTATTAAGGTATGTTAAAATGCCATACGTGCTATTTCAGAAGGTTCCATGATGAAATCTATATTAATACTAGTGTCAATCACCAATGATGTGTCGATTACTGCATATGTTGTTGCATTTATCGTCAAAAAGAACATTCTGTCACTATTCACTAATCCTCATGAAATTCCAATCCCTACACAACAAAAGAATTTAAGCAATCTATGACCTGTTGTGACAAAAACATATGATTTGAGAGCACTGGTGGCATCATCGGTAATAAAAAATGTAAAATCAACTGTAATCCGCAGGCGGTGCGATTAGAGAGCGTGTGGTCAGACCGTTTGCGGTACATGGTGGTAGTCTACACAAATGGCCGTCAAGACACGGAGGAAAACATCTTGCTGGGCATGGACTTCAGCAACAAAGACAGGTGACTTACCAATCAAATACAGTTGTCATTAAACAGACAAGTGTAAGGTTTTTTTTTTTTTTTTTACCTCCTGCAGGGTCATTACATTAAGTAAAATAAGGGAGTTTTTCTTTCATTTACAGTAAGAACTGCTCTATTGGGATGGTGCTGCCACTGTGGAGTGACACCAAGATTCATTTAGATGGTGATGGGTGAGTACTGCCCCCTCTGGGAATGGAGAGGAAATGCTGATGCTCTGATGACACTTTAAATTTTGATGCACTGATGTAGATAACGTGGATTATAAACCATGCTAAAATTCATTTGTCAAGAGAAAATAAAGACAATGACAATATTATACAATATAATATTAAAGTATTTATTTTTTTATTTTTTATTTAGAGGTAGTTCTATTGTAATGAAGTATGATGGTCGTATTTAACCTCTCTTCCCATGTCTCCAGGGGCTTCAGTGTGACTACTGCCGGGAACACACACATCTTCAAGCCAGTTTCAGTCCAGGCCATGTGGTGAGAAAATAGCATCTATAAATAATGAACTACAGCAATTTAAACTCACATTTCAGTTTGTATTGGAAATGCTAATATATAGAATTACTTGTTTTCATGTTCTATATTGGATATTCTTGGGTCACCTTTTTGTAGTTTTATTTGTAAAATCGGTTTTTAAATGATTGAAGTGATAATTTAAGTGAGTAACCTAAAGCTTCTAAATTGCTATTTTAAGAGTATTTCATGTTATGATAAATTCTATAGTCATTTTTTCCCAATCAAGTGACAAGTTAAATGGTTAATGAAAATTTTGTAATTAATGAAAACTGGAAGCTTGTGACTGTCCCGTTGACTGCCTTGTAAATTACACTGTGAAGGTCAGGAAAAGTATGAAAGACATCGTCAGAATAGTCCATCTGCCATCAGTGGTTCAACCGTAATGTCATGAAGTGACAAGAATGCTTTTTGTATGCGGATAAAACAAAAATAATGACTTTATTCAACAATTTGTCTCCTCCATGTAGCACCATTTTGGAGAACATCCGCTGAACAGAAACTACGTACGCACTTCTGTGTCATCCGCGATTCGTTTTCTGTGTTTATTTACACGTTGATTTGAATGGAAATAGCGCATCCTTGCAGCGCGGCTGACATAGAAATGTGGAGAGAGACAGAGGAGACGATTTATTGAATAAATTCGTTATTTATTTTTTGCGTACTAAAAATATTCTCGTCACTTCATAACGTGTTTGAACCACTGATGGCAGATGGACTATTCTGACGATGTCTTTCATACTTTTATTAACCTTGACAGTGTAATTTACTTGGCAGTCAATAGGACAGTCACAAGCCTCCTGGTTTTCATCCAAAAAATCTTAAATTGTGTAACCAAAAAACAAACAAAAATTTTACGTGTTTAGAACGACATTGGGTAAGTGATTTAATGAAATGTTCATTTTGGGGCGAGGTATCCCTTTAAATATTTTTTTTCCAACAAGAGCCTTTGTGTACTTGGCTGGGTGAATTTGTTTGTTACTCAGTAAGAAAAAAAAAACAGTTTCTCAGGGGGTTGAAGATGATGTAAGTGTACTGTTTTTCAGATTGTCACAGGTGCTTTGGGAATTTGACATCCTTAAATATAATAAAGCTCAGTACTGCCATCTGGGGACTCTTTCAAAAAAGTACTGTGGCTATAAAATGGTAGAGTGAATATCACATCACCATACGGTATTTCATATAAACCATGTTTAAAGTGATAATGTGACTGACCAATGTCAGTTTACTTCACTCAGATTGAGATACAGTTTGATCTATTTTAAGATCACATCATGATCATTTAAACTCATTACTGAGACAATCGGTACAGTTGTCTCCTTCCTGCTCACCTTTAACCTGCTTTTCCTTTAGGTCAGCACTGCAGATTTTACACAAGGCATGTGAGGTGTCACGAAGGTACAACTATTTCCCCGGAGGCATGGCGCTCACATGGATGGGGTACTATGAAAGCTGTATCAGCTCTGAACAGAGCTGCATCAACGAGTGGAACGCCATGCAGGACCTTGAAACATTGCGACCCGACTCTCCTGCAGTATTTGTTAATAAGTGAGTGCAAACCCTGAAAGCCCAGAGTCCTTGGCACTTGTTAAACCCACCAGCAGATTTTGATTAGTTTTTTTGGAAGGGATTTTTTATTTTATTTTTTTGTGACCATGCACTGAGACCATGCGCAAAAGTCAAATATATTTGTTTAATGTTGTCGCAGTTGAATCTAATATTTGATATTATATATATATATATATATATATATATTCTTTTTTATCTGGAGAAAACAATGGCAGAGCTATAATGAAACAGAATACATTTATTTTATAAATGTAATTTTGAATTTATGAATAATAATAATAAAAATAAAGTAAATAAATAAAATTGTTCCCTTCACCTTTAAATGATGCTCTTTCTTGAACCCTTGATATAGGTTGTGTTATGTTTCTGTTCCTCAGGCCAACAGAGAGAGAGAGAACAGAATGTTTAATCAAAGCTAAACTCAGGAGTATCATGATGTGCCAGGACCTTGAAAATGTCACATCCAAAGAGGTCAGCATGAAATGCAGAAAATGCAGAAAAAGTGTTATCAACACACATTTACACAGACCCTCCTCTTCAAAATCTGATCATAAGTGGTCACAGAAGACCCAGGACCCTGAAATGTGTCTCGGCTGAACTCTTGTGATCAGATTGTCTGAGATGGATCTCAATAATAGGTGTGAACAGGCTTTAAAACAGAACATTTGATGAGATTAAGTCCATAATGATGTGTATTTTTCTTTAGATTCGTAGTGAGCTGGAGCAACAGATGAACTGCAACCTGAAAGAATACAAAGAGTTCATTGACAATGAGATGCTGCTTATTCTTGGGCAGATGGACAAAGCTACGCTCATCTTTGACCACCTCTATCTGGTTAGTGCTGCCAGTTTTTGTCAGATATGGGGCACTAGATGCCAATTTACCTAAAAAGTCAGTGATTTGTATTGTTTATCTTTCAGGGTTCTGAATGGAATGCTTCAAATATTGAGGAGCTTCAGGAAACTGGGTGAGTTTTACCCCTTTACCATCATCCACAAATTTTTTTCTTCCCATGCTGTTGTTTCCCTAAATATTCTCCTTCTTTAAATGGGTTAATGTTAGGTAAATGTGAAATTTTAAGGTGAGTGTGAATTGTATCACTTCTTAAAGGGCAACATTTTCTCCTGATAATCCTTCAGTAGCCGTTTTTTTAACAGCAAGAAACATGGTGTATTTTTAGTACCTTACGTAAGGAATAAGAATAAACTTGCATGCATATGGTTTTCTATTGTTGTCCAGATGTAATTTATGGGATCTCTAAATGCATTTCTGTTTTAGGGTGGGCTACATCTTAAATGTTACGAGGGAGATAGATAACTTTTTCCCAGGAACATTTTGCTACCACAATGTCCGAGTGTATGACGACGAGGCCACAGACTTACTTGCTCACTGGAACGAGACCTACAACTTCATTGTCAAAGCAAAGTAAGGCTCTATTTTAGATCTCTTTAAAAATAAGCAACATACTTGACTCTTTCAGTGTGACTTTTTACACCCTTATGTTCTGTACTCTGCAGAAAGAATCAGTCCAAATGCTTGGTTCACTGTAAGATGGGCGTAAGCCGCTCGGCCTCTACGGTAATAGCATATGCCATGAAAGAGTATGGCTGGTCTCTGGAAAAAGCGTATAACTTCGTCAAACAGAAGCGCAGTATCACCCGTCCCAATGCTAGCTTCATGAGACAGCTGGCGGAGTATGAGGGCATACTAGATGCCAGGTACAAGAGAAATTTCCTATTTTATTGTAGTTTGGTATGTGTATTTCTAGTTAAAGGTTCACCCACAAATCAAAAATGATGTTATTATTTAGTCGTACACATTTCTACTGTGGAAAAAAAGATGTATTTTTTTCATACAATGAAACTTAATCGGGTCCAATTTTGGGCCACAAATTTTTGGGTGAACTTTCCCTTTAATCCTTTTTTAACCCTTTCTATACTTTTTCCCTTCAGTAAGCAGCGTCATAACCGTCTGTGGCATCCCGATTCAGATTGCAATTACCCTGATTGCCAGCAAGCAGCTGCCCCTTGCTGTGTGAACTCCGAGACTGTGGATCATGTCACCCCAGACCCCACAAACCCAAGGGTCACTGTATGCTGTGAGCCTACGGCCCACTCCTCTCCCATTAGCTTAGATTTGGACCCCGGCCACCCACAAAACAACCACTACTACTTCCACTGCCTGTCAGACTCAGCCCTCGACATTGAACCTTCCACTCCGATCCATGCATCGCCTCTGGTGGATATAGATCGTGTCTACATCGAGGTTGCAGATGTGGAGCAAGAAGCGCTTCTTGATGATGAAACCTTTGAGGGGTGCAAAGGCCTTCCTTTACCTCACTTCAGTGTTTCAGGAGAGGGCACAGCCGCTCAGACCTGTTCTCGAGGGGCGGAGCCTCTGGAGGAGCTACGTCTGCGGTTGGAGTTCAGCACAGTGGAAGAAGAGGATGAGGAGGAGGCTCAGAAAGAGCAGGCTGAAATGGAGGCATTAGCAGAGGGAGCAAAGAGAGGAGATGGGAATGACAAAGTATGGCAAGATAGTGAGGAGTTGTCAAATGAAACCACGATTGATCTCGCAAGCCCGAACCATCTGTGCAATGAGAACTCCAACAACAACAACCACCTCAGAACGCAACAAAATCTCACTGTGAGTATCTCACATGATTCCATCAAAGCACCATTACATATTATTTGCGTTACATTTGATTTTCCTTGTCTTTTCTTGTTCAGGAAAATGCCCATCTGAAGCAGCATGCTAAGCAGAGGCTTTCTCCTGGTTCGACATTTGTTTCCAAGCCCACTCAGACTCCTTTGTTGGAGGCTAACAGACAAGGCCTTGCCCCTTTACTCCTCAGCAGTGTGCCCAGTATCTCAATTCAGACACCACCCTGTGCCAACTTGTCCGTGACAGCCAAGAATGGCAAACTTGCCTCAGATTTGTGCCTTGATGCCAATGCAATGCCCTTAGGGCATATTGATAAGCCAGAAAGGACGTCTCTTGACCAAGAAACTGATAACCGGACGATACTGTTTGAAGCCAAAGGGGAAGGAGATTCTGAACGGAAAGAGATTGATACACAGGGTTCCTCTGCTCTACTAAGAAACGAAAGAGATATAAAGGGTTTGGAGAAGGCAGAGGCATCTTGTCCTCCACAACAACAAGAGACTCTGGTACAGTTGCAACGCTCCGGCCTGGTTCGCCGCCGAAAAGAGCGCTTGGAAAAACTTTCCGGTCTCTTTCAGGAGCGTGCACGTGCAAATGAGCAACGGGGAGCTGGTTCAACCAAATCCGAGGATGCAATGAACAATTCCAGTGATTCAACCGGCCCTCCTATCAGGCCCATTGGAACACGGGCAGATTGCACTACCGAAGTGGCAGTGCCACTGACGAATGAGGCCTTGTTATCGGTCCTTGGCTTGGGTGGTTTGACGCCAGTCTCGTCCCCGCATGGCTCTACGCTCACCCGCAGCTCCAGCAGTGACAGCCTCCGCAGTGTCCGTGGCAAACCGGGCCTTGTGCGTCAACGTACACAAGAAATCGAAGCCCGGATGCGACTTGCAGGACTTACTGTACCTTCTCGACTGAAGCGCTCCAACTCACTCGCCAAACTGGGCAGCCTAACCTTCTCGTCTGAAGACTTGTGCTCGGCTTGCTCCTCTGATGCAGGGACCCTTCTCATGCTCTCTTTATCCCCAGAGCCCGAGCATTCACTCAGCCCGGAATGGGCCAGACCTTGGCCCTCTTCCACCTCCTCAACCTCCACAAACATGGAGGTCTTCAACCAAGTTGGAACAGGACCTGAAGAGTCCAAGAGCTGACAGCAGGAGATTCAGCTTCACCTGTAGTCCTGCAACAATGTTACTCTGAAATATTTATATGTTTTTACAAACATTTCAGCCACTTGGGAACATTGGCCATTCACAGAAGAGTGAATGTGAGCGGAAGAGTGTCTTCTACAAAATAATTGCTTTTCTGTTATGAATATAAACGTAATATTCAATGAATAGGTATCCAAAATCTTCTGGACAGGCTTTCATTGCATGGAACCCAAATGGATGTGTATTGCACTGACTGATGAACAGTTCACAAGGTTTTCTCTTTCTCGCTGCTGTTCTGAAGCAAAATAAGCACTCGCCATCCCAGAGGCCATTACTTGAAAGCGTCAAAATAGACTATTGTGTAATGTTTCCATCAGCCCACCCATTTATTGCACCATAAATCACATTATCTGTGACCCTGAATGAGTCACAGATTCCTTTGGACAATGGTCACACATTTGAAAAGGGTTTTCAGATCTCACACCCTGCTGGGTTCTTGTTTCCTGGCTGGATGGTAAAATGAAATGCCTCTTTGCAGTGATTAGGAAAGTTCTTTGTGTGCTGATCGACTTTTTTTTTTATCATTCACACAGCACTGATGATTCACTCACAGGTTTCAAACTAATACCTCATACCAATACAGTACTGTTCATAAGCCACACAGATAACGAAACAGGGGGACTGGCAGCACTTCAGTGTTTGCACACAGCGCAGAGAGTGTGGAGACTCATTGGGAAAGAGGAGAGTTTGGGATTCTTCTTTCGGATACTTGATGAGGCTGATTAGGACAATCATTTTGAAGGATAAAGAAAATCAGAGGCGACTTCAAGCTGCTGTACTCCTTCCACTGAAATGTTCATACATGCAGTTGCTATTCTTTTGAATGTGACTGTCCATTTTGCTGTCAAAATAGCAGTAGGGTGTTTGGGTTACTATTACTGTTACAGTCTTTAATAGCACATACATGTACTTGTAAAGATTTGAAATCAACGGGAGCTCCTCCACTGTAGTTTCTCTAGCAGAGCAGCTGCTTTATGTTTCCAAATGGGATCTTAATCAGTCATTTACCCAGGTAATGAACGACTGTTAATTGTTATTTTTGTTAGTTGTTATTTTATGGCTCTACTGTTCTAACTTGTTGTCCTGTTTGTACTTACTTTGATTTCATTATGGAAAACTGACAGCAAGGTAGATTGGCTTTTTGTACCAAATCTATACAGAAGCAGAACTGAAGAATGCTCTGAAGCAAGATGAGACAACACTTTTCAAGTCAAAGATGTGGCATGGTTTCAACAGCTGTTCACCTCCGAACGTGTGTATCTGTATAGGAAAGTCTCATAAAAAGCATGCCCAGGTTACATTTTGCCCCTGAATCAAAAGAAAGAAAAAAAAGAAATTATATTTTGTATTTAGGAACTGGAGATATATTTTTATTATCATTACCATTTTAAAAACTCTTTTACTTCTATTTTTTTTTTTATTCCCATTACTCACAATGATGATTCATTTTAGATCCTGATGAATGCAGTGCTATAAAAATACTGTAGTACAATAATACAAAAGTGTTTAAATTGGTAAAAAATAAAAGCCATACTACAGATATTAGAACTAAGAAATGTATCAATAATATATAATTTTACAATACAGTAAAAAGAAGTGACATTATTCAAGTTGAAAATCAATTGGGGGAAAAAAATGAATCATTTTTAACATACAAGTATTATTTCTTAATTTTGATTTTATAGATTTTATTTGATATTCGGGTTGGAAAATGTCCCAGACATGTTCTTGACAGTGAGATTTTCCTTTGTGTGTTTGTTTCTTTGACACTTTCCATACCAGTTTATGTGATCACACATAAAAGCATATATGATAAAAGCATCAATCCAGCTGTTTCATGACATTTGTTTATGTCCAAGTGTCAGTAGGCATTTATTTACCAATCAGTTGGCCAATTAAAGTTTGAGTTGAAGTACTTGAGGTTTATTACACAGCATACTTTTCCAATATTTTTTTTATGGATTTTGTACACGTGTCTATGCTACCAGATTGAGTTAGATCAATGGAAATGTGAAGTTTGCGATTGTGTGCGAGTGAGTGTTGCCTTGCACAGTGGCTACACCATTACTGTGAACTATTTTGAACACACTACCCTTTCAGAGAACATGTGTGCTCTTTAATGTTAAAAACATGAGCAGGCTCAAAGTATACACACGGTCTCCACCTCTACACATACACAGCAATACACTGTATTTAATTATGTATGTTGGTCATATAACAGAATTTCTGGGAGTTCAATGGTACTTGCATCTATAAGTCAACTTGAATCAGTTCCACTATCCTTTAGTAGATGGTGGCCTGAATGATTTTGGTTGACTGAATGAGTATATCAACACTAATCTTCCTTCTGGGTCCTGAATATAAAAACTGAGATGAGAAATAAGCCAGAAAGCTGTTTAGTGTCATGAACAGTTACTTGCATCCTTCTTAAATGTGCCCCAAACCCTCCTCCTCTCGCTGAAGTCTTTGCCATTTTGTGTCTGATGCCATATTGAAGTCAAATCTGAGTCAGAGATTACAGATTAAATGTAATTGGTTGCCTGCATTGTCTTGTGTCATCAACATGAAGTGCCTTACCCAGAAGCACTAGAGGCAGTGTTCTGTGGTGACTCCCATTTGATAATGTTGCCAGTTAAGGCAGAGGCCATTGGGTTACATGGGCACATTTTAAAGCTGGCAGACATTTTCTTGTTGTACACTCCTACATTTTCTTGTTGTATTAGAGAAAATAGAAACGTATCATTGATACTTGGCATTATTTCCTTTTAATTAATGAGGAAGACATTGCAAACTCATAAAAGCTGTTAAGGGTTGCCAAGTTTTAGAGGGTTTTCCTTTACCAGGGGAGCGAGGAAAGATTTTATGCTATTCCAAGTATGAAGTGATAACCAAAGGTTTGCATTGAGGATCAATATTAAAAATTGCTGTAGATTCAAGCTATTTGCTTGGGAGAGATTGTGATAGTAGATTTTTTTTAGAATGTTACACTGGTCTGTTCCCAAATCATCCATTGATTTTCCTCTAGTTGGATATTGAGCCTCTTTTGTGAATTGGCAATGCTGTTAAATTGCGACGCTCACAAAATAGGGAGTGCTCGCTCCTCATTCATTCATCATTGTAATCGCTATTAAGTATGCAGTAATTTTGTCCTTTGTACTGCAGATTTGCTGTAGTTTCAATGCATATTGCACTTTGTACATTTTGTTGAGATGATGTACTGTATGTGTTTATTATGGGAATAAACTTTTTCTTTCAAACTTTGTTTTCCTTGTCATGTTTGCTGCATTTACTGGCAAAGTACTTTAAAGTACTCTGTTTTAATTGGTTAAGGGCTTTTTGGTATAGTATTCTGACGTCATAGGATGACATCTGTGCTCTGTCCGTATATTCTGGCATGTGCAGTTATGCAACTAGGCTAAACCTCCCTGCACACGTGACGTCAGAGGTTTTACTGCAGGCTTTGAGGCTGTAGGATAGACAACAAAATATGTTGATATGGCACTTAAGAAACATTTCTTATTAGTATTTTTGCACAAAAAAATTATTCATATTAAAATATTAATATACATTTACATTATAAATGTCATTTTTTGAAAGTATCCATGCTGAATAAGAGTATTAATTTCTTCCAAAAAAATATTACTGACTTCATACTATAGTTATGCATGTAATTTCTTCTTTATTATTATCTGAGAGAGAACGAGAGACAGCATCCTGTTCTGATCGCTGACATGGTGAGATTTGTACCATAGTGATAGCATGCTCTCCTCACTTCCTGTATCTCTGTTACCATGACTATCAGTGTCTCAGTCTACACAAGATCTCCAATGTTGTAGATGTATTTATGGTTATTGCTATTTTAAAGAGAAGCAAAGAGCCCCAAGACAGTCTCACTACTACTTTGTGTCATTGCACCCTTGGTGGAATGAGCACTGATTTTCATCAAAAGAGTCCCAGAGTATTTTAACCTGTAAGTAAAAATCACCAAAGTGAACACAGAGGGAGTGATTCTTAAAGACATCGAACTGAAAATAACTAAGTGCTCTATCGACAAATGAACTCTTATATGATATATATCATACAGATAAGAGTTAATACAGGTCTTTGCTTTAAGTGAACAATATTCTGAAGGCCTTCGGACTGGGACAGATGTGTTATTAATACTATTAAGACAGATGTTTTATTAGGCACAGTTCACCAGAAGAACTTGTGATTTACACAGCCTCATTTTGTTTCAAACCTGTCTTTTTCATGGAACATAAAATAAACTGTTAGGATGTTCATGTTGATATTTTCCATATTGAGGATTGTCAAACTCCAAAAATTACAAACACCTATTAAAACTATTTCAATTCTATTTAAGTAATTTGATCTTGATTGTGTGAGAAATGGACCCACATTAAAGTTATTCTCTTAAAGTCTTGGCTGACATTGCTGTCAAATCTCAGTCATGACATATGTCAATGTTAAAAGACACACAAACTTCAATGACATCATTTGCTGGCATCAAAAATGTAAGGTTCCAAAAGGGCATATCTACAGTGATGCCATAGTCAAGTCAAGTCGCCTTTATTTCTTTAGCACTTTATACAATATAGACTGTAAGCAAGCCAAAGATGACAGTGGCAAGGAACCAAAACTCCACTCCATCGATGACAGAAATGGAGAAAAAAACTTCTCTGGTCAGATGAAGCTAGCATGGTGTGGTTTAATTACAGAATGCAACGCACGTCAGATTGATCAGAGGAGTAGTCTGGCTCTCGTGGTCTTGTGCTCATGGGAAATGAGGTCTTCACAGGGGATTTGTCTCTAGGGTTCGTCTTGTTCACATGGTCTGCCTCCTGAACAATGCTATGTAGATTTTTAAAATGTATACAATGTTTAATACTGTAGGGAGCCAGTGCAGTGTGGATAGAACTGGGCTAATATTGTCATACTTCTCAGTTCTAATAAGACATCTAGCAGCTACATTTTGTACCAGCTGGAGTTTCTTTATTAAGTATGCAGAGCAACCACCCAATAAAGCAGTTGAAGGTTCTTCGTGGAACCATAAATGCAGAGAAAGAGTATGGCATGAACAATGACTCTCATGAAGTAATTTTATTATTTTGATTATGATTGCAATTTTCTCATTTATGGACTCCCTGGTTTCCATCCACTTTTATGGTATGGGAAATACCAGTGTAAATATTCTGCTAAACTTCTCCTATTGTGTTCTTCAGTAAAACAGAGATCATACAAGATGAACAAATGAAGGCAAAAATGTATTTTGGGTGAACTATCCTTTAAATATCTAATCGCTGAATCTGAAAGTTGTTGTGCTTCTATGCAGGGAGAGGACTAACTTACTGCATTAGGGAAATGTGACTGTGACATCACAAGAGAATAATAAAAGCCCATTTGCCAGCAGAACCCAGCCAGTACATCCATTCATTCAACAAAGGGTGGTCTTTTTCCTGGAGTTACGGTGCAGTCACAGGAGTATCAGTGAGTATTCACTTCTTGAGACAAATTGTTACCTTAGAAGTTGATTCCATAGTGTGCTCTCCACTGAGTAGATTACAGTTGCTCAAATTTGGATTTAAACACTTGTTGATCAAGAATGTAAACTTTCTGAGACAGTGGAGAGACATTTCATATAGTTGTTGTTCATGTTATTTGGATTCTACAGACGTGGGAGAGGCAGTGAGCCACAAGGAAATCAAGTGACTTGCCTTAAGTGTCAGGGTGACGGATGCAGCACAATGGCTCTGTTGTGGAGGTTTAGGATGGGATGGTCTTGCATGGGGAATCCTGACGGTGTCCACACATTTTGCAGAGAATTGTCACTTTGTGAGGAAATGTTAAAAGTCTGATAAATGATTAATGCTACTATTCCATTTAACAATAACTGTATGATTTGTAAACCAGAGATCTCAGATTAAAGATTAAAAAAAGGATTTAATATTGAGCTACGAGACAATGTAATATGAGAAAATGAATTGTCTGTACTAGTCTGTCCCAGGACAGGACTGAAAATGTCACTGTGTAGCCACGTTTCAACTTTGCTGAACTATCATATGACATGGAAGCCTCCAGTTCTGTGTGTGAGTTCCTGTAAATGTGTTTGTGCGGGCTGTTGAAGCAGATGAACAGGAAACACATTGTCACTTTGGAGACTTAGCCTATATTTTGTATGTGGCTTTCTGCATTACTACTGAATGTGTATATATTACATATTACATTGATACTGATTCAAAGTTCTAGCTGCACGTAAAATTTAAGCAGATATTTCTCAGAAAGTGACACATGCATGCCATGTGTGATCTCATGAATCATAAAAGAACAGGACGATTAAGTAATTCACAATATTTAATAGATTCAATAGTTTTATGAAATGCAAGATACATTCTTAAAATAGAAGAGTACTGTTATTTTTAAATGTTTTGCTGTTGTTTAACTATTAGCCCTACTTCTCACAATTGCAAATTTGTAATATTAAAAAAAAATTTTTACAGAGAAAATAAGCCTGTTACTGTACCATTTTCTTTCTTTCTTTGTCTTTCCAACCTTAAAACATTTTACTTACACAACTTTTAAGTTTCTTATGCTCATCAAGTCTGCATTTATATGATCAAAAATACATAAAAATAGTAATATTGTAAAATATTATTAGAGTTTAAAATAACTTTTTTATTTATTTAAAACATTTTAAAACTGGTAATTTTTTAAACAGTTGTGCTCCATAATAATTTTGGAGAAACCATTTTTTTCAGGATTCATTGATGAAAAGAAAGTTCAAAAGAATGACGTTTATTTGAAACAAAAATGGTTTGAAACAATATAAATGTCTTTGTTGTCACTTTCATTTTATTGTGTCCTTACTAAAAAAAGTATCAGTGTCTTTCAAATATATATCAAATGGCTGTGAAATCACAAACTTACAACAAATTCTGCGACAAAATATTACTAATAGTATTTGGCCCAAACAAAGGCAGAATTATTAGTTAATGACATGAGCTAGCAATAAGTAATGCAATAATCATTGTTCATACTGCTTTTGAGTTAGAGATTGAAGGCACTGACAGATAAGAAGAGGATTTTTTTTTGGGAGACGTGCAGACAGGAAATTGAGAGATTTCATCAGTGGCTTTCATGAGCCCAAATGCCCTTCAAATAATGTGTGATAGAACACAAGAAAATGATCCAATGTGTGTCTGAGGTGTGAACCTGTAGATTCTGTGAAGACTATGATTGACAGTGCTTCAGAGATCTCCTGCAAAATCTTGTGACTCTAATTCCTGGTGTTCTTGCATTGATGGTACAGTTCATATAACGAGATGAGCATGAACAGTCAATGGCTGCTCAGATATGCTATAGTCACAAGACTCCACAAGACTGAGGAAAGAAGCACTGTTCCCACCAAAGTCGAGGTTCAAGTAAAACACATTCATTTGGTTAGTTTTGTACAGCAGTCAACAGTAGCTGGTGTTTTGTTGTTGTACTCAAGTATTTCAATACAAAAAAAAATTGATCCAATTTGTGGATAAATAAATCTCTTGCACTGATTTTCAATGTGATACATAAACTGCACTGAATGATTTTTTTAGTTTTTTTATTTGACATCCAATAGCTGTAACATCTAACTGATTCATTGATCCAGTTGGAGCAAGGCTCTTTAACAAGAGAAATACCATCTTTCTTTCTTTCAAAGCAATAAAAAGATCTTCAAAGCTTAAGTCTGCTGCATCCTCATAATCCATAATGTCATACTGAGCTCTAAACCTTAAACACAGAACTTTGGTAAATCATAATTATGAAAAGAATGGTTGAATTCTTTTTACAAAATAATTACTACTTTCAGTGTCATAATTATTATGACTTCGTCATCCTTTTTACTTTTTGTCTCATAGAGTATCTCATAATGTTGACTTTTTAAGTCATAATTATGAATTTGTAATTTGTAATTATGATTAACAAAATATATGTTTTTTTTGGAAATAGGTTTCAGTATTATGGAATATAACAAATAGTAAGAAAATAATCAACTTATAGATCAATACTTTTAATACATAAGTACATTCAAAAGTAAAATGTTTATACTTTTACTCAAGTGAGAATTACATAGAAGTGCTTTTTCTTTTATTGGTAATATTTCAGCAGGGCATCTGTATTTTTAATTAAGTACAGGATAAATGGACTTCATCCACCAGTATTATGTTAGTATCCCTTAATTTGAAATTGTTTTTAATTTAGTGTTTCCATTTTCATTTTAATCTTAATTAAAGTTTTAAATTAATTAAAGCTTTTAATTAAGTGTTTGTGATTTTGTTGTGTTTCTTTGTCATTTTATTAATTTATTTTATTAGTATATTAATTTTAATTTTAGTTTTAATTTAAAATTTTAGTACATCAAGTTAAATTAAATGAAAATGAAAAATGTTGTAGCTAAAATAAAATAACTAACGTTTTTTTTTTACATTTTGTTTCCGTTAACGTTTATTTTAACTGAAAATGTAAAAACATTTAACATTTTTTAAAAGTTTTTTTTTTTTTCAAGTAAAAATGTCTTGAGTTTTCTTGTTTTTTTTTTGTTTTTTTTTTTACTATAATAACCCTGTCAACCTCCACTTTTAGCTTTTAGTTAATACCAGCTAAAAAGAGACTTGCCATAAAGTAAGATGACAAGAGCAAATGATCAGCTGAAGTAAACAGAACAAGTCAGTTTTGACTATGATTATAAGATTTAGCTCTTCCTAAATGACAAGTAGAGACAGAAAAGTGAAAAAGACAGTTAGTGAGCATCAGTTAAGGAGACGATTAGTGAGCATCTAATTGTGTACAGGGGAGTATAGTGTGGAATCATTTTAGATGAACACAGGCACAACCTGCATGCCAGAGTCATGCCATAATCAACATCTTGTACTCCACAACAATACACTGTCAATGACATCTCTCTCGCTTTTTTTTTACAGAATGGGACAAAACCAGGGCAAGGAGGGGGAGCTAGGGCAGGACAACAGCTCTGCAGGACCAGAGGAACAGGGACCAAGCCCAGACTCTGGGGGGGCCAAAGAGGAAGGAAATCTAACCATTGAAACTCATGAGGTCAGGACAGATGAGGAGAACACAGCCAGAAGAAGATTGGATGGAGGCCCAGGCAGGGAGTCACCATCACCTACACCAGTGAATGGTTTGGATTCTCCTGGTAAGATGTGCGCTTCCACGGATGAGGGAGTTTTGGAGGGAGGGGATGGCGAGAAAGAGGGAGGAAGAAAGAATAGTGAGGAAGGCAGGGCTAAACCGCTGGCTCCACAGCAGCTGAATGGAATCGCACAGTCTGACAGCACATGGGAGGCTGATGAACCAAACCACAACGGAAAAGACTTGGAGAGTACACTAGAAGACCATCAGGACAACCTAAGGAGTGACCTTCTTGGTAAAGACAAAATTGAAAGGCTTCGCAAAGGAGAAAAGACGTGTGCTTCATATGTAAAGAATGAAACGGAGTCTGTCTGTGGAGATGACGACAAGCTAAAATGTCAGGAAGAGGTCAGAAAACTCGATTTTGAAGCTGCCTGTGATATTAGTCTAAAAAGTACATGGCCTACCTTGGAGATTCTGGAAAGGAAGGAAATTTCAAAACCATGTGGTGGGGATGCCAACACCAACGTTCACTTCACAGTTCAAGACCAAGCTTTAGTCATTACCGAAAATGTCTTGTTGAAGACCAGCATGAATGAATCACAAAACAAGGGGCTGATTAACAAGCGCACAACATCAAACCTTGTGATGAACTCACAAGCGGAAACATCAAAGGACACTACTAAGGGAATTCAGCACAGCAAAGAAGAAATGCAGAAGAAGCTGCCAGAGAATCCACATAAGGTTGTAACAGAAACCCCAAACGCTGAACATTCCTTCTCAAAAACTGTCGAAACCCAAGGGTGGTCAATGAAGGATGTCCACTCAGCCAGAGAACCAGAAACCCCACATGCTGAACAATCCTCTCTGAAGAACGTTGAAACCCAGGGGCTGGCAATAAAATATGTCTGCAGAGACAGAGAAAATGTTACGGGGTGTCAGCCAGCAGATGATGTCATAAAGACCAGATTTACTAGTTTATCTCTGGCAGGTGCGGATTTACAATGCAAAGCTGTGAGTCTGGAAAGAGTGCAGAGCCCAGAGGACCTCAGCACCTTAGAAGTGGCATCCAAGTCACCTTGGTTTCACTCTGAGAGCCATCGACAAATATATGCAGGTGAATTCACACAGGACGAGCTTCAAAAAGAAAGACAATTTAATGTGTCATACTTGGAGAGCCCTTGGACAAAGGACCCTTCACTTGGAAGATCACCCACTGGAGGTCACAAAAATAAAGATGGCATAAGAGTGACTGAAGAAAGAGAAAATCTGAAATCTGCTTCAAAGGGTCTGTATCATTCCCATGAAAATAAACCTGAGATAAAAGATCTTTCTCTGTGTGGAACAGAAACGGAAGACGGTTGTTTTGTGACATCTAATATTGCCAGTGTAGGTACGCTGGGTGAAAACAAACCCTGGCTACAAAGCTATGAAGATGAGAAATGTATTACATTCTCTGAAGACGTTACAGATTCGAACCCCCATTGTAAATCTGATGTTCAAGTTATGCAAAAAAATGAAAAAGAGGATCTCCCTCTTTTAGCAAAGGCCAAAGTACACACAGAGAAAAATCTAGGATGGTTTCTGGATGAAATGAGTCCACAGGCAGTGATACAAACCCTTCCAGAGACGGCGAAGGATACAACACACGAGATGGATCCAGAACATTCTTCTTCAATAAGGGCAGTGATTGATGTAAAAGATGCTACAAAACAACAGAGGTTAGATGGAAACGCTAATGTTAACTCAGAGAGAGACCGCGTCGGCAAGTCTAATCAGAATACCATCAGCTTGCACAAGGAAACATCTGCAACTGGTTCCATCTCTGAGCTCATTGCTGGTCCAGATACAGCTTCAGGTCGCATAGATGATAGGCCAAGTGTGGACAAGAAAACAGAAGTCACTCTGTCTGGTTCTTCTCAACTTCAAGAAAAATGTTTTTTGAAGATTTTAACAAATACGTCAACCCATTCCACTATAAGCCAGACAGACGTATCTGATCAGGTCTGGGCCGGTTGCGCTGCTGGAGCTGCATTAACAGACAACACAGCAAACACATCTGCTGCACAAGATGTGCAACATTCCTCCTCCATGTGCAACCTAATAAGTATGCAAGCTAACGAGAAACAAGATAAAGAGCAGAACAAGCTGTCGACACAAGCAAATTGTCATGTGTTCGAGGAGAAACGTTCAAGCCAGCTTGACCAAAAGAACGCAACAGAAAGCAACCCAACCACCATCATGGAAACACCACAGGGTGCACAGAAAAGGCATGTTTCTGATATGATAAAGGAAACTATTGAGTTGCAGAAAAAGATGAAGGAGTGGACCAAGCCAACTGAGGCCCGAGTTGATCTGACCTTAGATCCAACACAGTCTGTGAAAGTGTCACAGATGAAAGCAGCATTTGATCCACCAAGGAAATCACCTGACAAAGCACTAGAGAGAAAACCTTCAGTAAGAAAAGGTAGGAACCTTTCTGAGATGGATGCTATTCATTTAATGCACTGAGCCCTTGGTGGATAGAAAGATGGAGCAGAAACCCCATGTTGCATTGTGTTGCTATTAAACCAGACCAATATTGCATGCTTACAGCACCATATGATTTTAATTTTAAATATTTTTTTTTATAACATTTGCATTACAAAGCCATTAAAATAATCATTATTATATTCATGTAAATGTTGGAGGAACAATACAATTTAAGCTTGATGACATACATTTGACTTAAAACCACCTTTTTAAAAATTTAATATTGTTATTTTTTTTTAAATATACAATATTATTTATTATTAACCAAATCTATCTGTATATTTATTTCATATTTATATGCAGCAAATAATGATATTGTGTATGCGAGCATAATGGTGCCATCTTGTGGCAATTTCCGTTTAGGAAAATCAACCTCAATATATCACAGCTCATAAATAGAAAATAGAAAAAAAAAACTATCCAACGATCAATTGTGTTTATACTTTGTTGTATTCTCACTATAATAGACTTACTATCAACGTAACGTACTAATCGAAGTGACTTGACGTTAACTGACTTCAATGCGTGTATGACGTCCCCAAGCTGGTTCTACAAGAACGCAGTCACTTCGTTCATACCTGTTCACGCTCAGAATGGGCGGGGCTAACCGAATGTGTTTTGTGATTGGTGAACTTCAAGGCCACTCATTTCTCTTTTGTCTAATCACGTTCTTCGTGGGGCGGGGAAAACAAAACAAGGCGTGGCTTCCGGCGAGTCTCGGACAAGTTGAGTGAGGTAGTGGCATAAGGAGCATTCGCGCGATCAGGGACCGCCGCTGGGAATCTACAGCTGTCTATAGTACAAAATTAAAGTCGGCCTTGGATATATTTTTCCTACGACAGCTCAGAAGGTAAGAACAGGCGCAGAAGCGATCTGTCATGTAATGTTTGTAACATGAGGTGAATATTGTATTGCTGTGGGTAACGTTAAGTTTAAGAATCGGTCCATGCGAAGGGATCATGGCAGCGTGGATCAGGCCAGATGGGCTGAGCTGCAGTGCTCAAAACACTTAAATTATGATATCTCATATCTGAACTGACATGCTTTTATTGGGATATATAATGCTGTGAGTTGTAAGGATAGACTGAGTAACGTTAATGCTTTTGACTTAGATAAGTGTGGGAAGAGAAAGTTGCTGCGTATGGGTCTTTGAATTTTAGAATATTTTAATAATTAAAAATTATACTGATATTAAACATATGGAATGTTTTAAACATCCGTTTTTAAATTCTTAGTATAGAATGTTAGAGCCTTTCATTTGGAATTGCTAATGTGAAATGTTCGAATCTCGAATGTTTGTTTGCTGATCACAAGAGTGTTGAGTGATCGTTAAACAAATTAAGCTAAAGGTTAACCACTTTAATTTGCATCCAGAGCGAATGTGATTCATCTTGATTATTTTTTGCCAACTTTTAGCTTGCTTTGCTAAGGTAAGGTGTTCACTGCTCAGAGCAAAAATGAAAGTTTAAATCAATATCAGATAGAAGTGTCAAGCCTTGGAACAAATGATCTCTAGAAGATATGCAGAATCATCAAATTCGCTTAATCAGTCAATACACCTGCAGAGAAAAATGTTGAGGGATCCTTTATATCAGTGGCCAAGACATGTTAAAACAAGTTGGCTGAACTTCCTGTAGGTGTGGATTATCTTGTCAGGTCCAGGAGGGTTGATCCATAAATCATCTTTGAAACATAATACATTGTGATGTATGTGTGCATGTTAAAGTTTTAAACATTAAGACATGATCACCATTTTTGAGAAATGTTGTTGAAGACTTGAGATAAAGTCTGAAATAAAGACTTGCGATTAAAAGCGGTTTTATTCTACATGGATTGAATTGTCATACAGTTGACTTAATACTAATAATACATTTCATGGAAAAACATATTTATTATATTTATTAATTCTAACAATGAATAAAAACCAGATAAACGTGAACAGAAACTTGCTGAGTGCACCTTCAGTGCAGTGAGGTTTTTTGTTTAAAGCCTTCCCTTTTCCTTGGAAACACTTCAGTTTTTTTTATGATGCAAAAAAAAAAAATGCTTAAATGTTTCTGTAATTTCAGCTGGAAGAACAATATTTGGTTATAATTATTCCATTCAGCATAGCTCTTAACTTCAGGTTTATCCGTGTAATAAGCATAATGGACTAGAAGGCATTTTAGATTAAATTGCTCCTCTTTGTTTTGAGTTATTGAGATTGACTGCTTCAGATCAACCCTAAAACTGTTAGTTTACTTTTCTTTTTGGTTCTTGCATTAACCTTCAGTCATCTGAAGGAGAACAAGTGTTTGGGCTGTTACACCCGGTTAGAGTTTTACTGAATATTATTTAGCGTTCAGAGTTTTCTGTGGTTACCCATGTGTCGACCACACTGTAATATTGTCTGGCTTGTTTTAGTTTGACTCACTAACTTGCCAGGCAGTAGGAAAGAATAAAAAAAAAAAAAAAAAAAAATCTGTTTAGAAATCTAAGAAATGCCAGATATATTTTGTATTGACTGCTGTCTGTTTGCAGTATTTATTGACTGTTTTTTTTGACTAGGCATTTACATTTTACTTTTTAATTAATTTTATCAGATATATTTTATAGAATAAGAAGGATGAAAGAACACATTGTGCATGGATAAAAGTGCATTATGGTTCAAATATACCCCTTTTATTTCTTTTTTCAAGAGACCAGTCTTTGTTCTTGGTTATTCATTGCTGGTACATGATCCAGCTTGAGGCCAAGCTGAAATCTTGACATGGTAATGTCTGGACTGGCTGTCAGAATGCATCAGCCTGTTTATGAGTATGGATGTCATTGCATCGGCTTCTCTATGCCGGTTTCCTTGTGCTCCTTGGGAAATGGGTCAGGATGCTGGGTAAAATTAGTCAGGAGATGCAGGATGTTGCCGCAAGGCTGGAGAGGATGCAGCTTCGGGAAAGTGTGTGTTTGAGAGAGATAGAGAGAAACAACTGGATATATATAGGCAGGGAGAAACTGTTGAGAGTTTTAAGGAAGTTTTGTTTCGTCTAAAGACCTGACAGGATCAGGTTGCATTGCACATTTACCAGATAATAACTTTCTTGTGTCCTTTAGGCTGCATTCATCAGAGTATTGAGCGTTGCGATGGATGTCTCATCACCAGCAGGTATGCAGGTTTAAATACAACCCTTTTCAAGACTTGCAGCTCTTACTATAGAGCATTTTCTTTGCTGAAACTATATTGTTGCTCATTTGAGAGAGATTTGCCCTATGTGATATTGTTTAAAAACCATTTTGCAGCAATTAACAGGTCAGAAGCATCACTGTGAAGGGCAGAGCTGGAAAGTAACGAATTACATTTACTCGCGTTACTGTAATTGAGTAGCTTTTTTGTGTACTAATACTTTTTAAAGTAATTTTTTAAATCTGTAATTTTACTTTTACTTAAGTATATTTTGTTTGAATTATTGTACTTCGCTACATTTTAAAACGCATTAATTACTGAGTAAAAAAAAAATAAAAATAAAAAAAATAAATCGCTCCCTGGAAACTACGGCAGTAATGGGCAGGAGGGCAAACTGGCGCTAAAATCACAAGAAAGATGCAGACGGACAAAACAGGCGTTAGTGGTGCAGACACCGCTGAAAACGAAACCCCGTCATATTCTGAAGTTGAACTCGAAGGAAATGAAGTGAACCCCGGGCCATATGTATGCTCTATTATGCAGTGTAAGCTGTACTTGCCTAGGAAGACCAAACTAGCAGCTTATAAAATCTCGACAAGACATCAACCCTTCGCAAGAATGTAGGTAAGCTAAATAATTGCATCGTTGCATTGGTGGTTAAAATGAAGCTTTGACATTTTAGCAAAAGGTTTTGCACAAATTAGCCAAAAAGACAGTGGTGAGGAGTGTGCTATTTTTGTTTTAATGATGTGCGCGCGCATTTATAGTGCGTTCTTTCACTGCGTGATTCAGTCTCCTAAAATGCATTTAGAATGATCACAAAATTGAAGATATAGGGGCAGAAAATTCACATATTTATATAATTTCATACATTAAATCAAAATCACACAAAGAATGCCGTCTTTTCCTCCAAAAATCATCATGAATATATACATACATATATATAACAGTTCAGTAAACAAGTTAATTAAGAGACTTGCGTTTTAGACACCATATTGCCTTTTTTAGCTCTATTTCTACAACAGAAAATAATTCCAAACACAGCCACCAAAGCACAGTTTTGCGTCTCTGAGCAACGTGACAGTGTTTCGTTCCTGAATGAATCAACCGTTTAAATGATTCGGTTCAATCGCAATGACTCACTTATTAACAGTGACTTGCTGACACATACTGGCCATTTTAATTTCACATTTAAAGTATATTTTGATTGTTTTAAATAATTAATTTCTTATCATTTCAAATGAGTATTCAACATTTTATGTCTTGTATATCAAAACATTATTCATGCATTTGTAACTGCAGGTTAAATGCATTCTTGTCCTGCAATAAACAGTGTAATACATCTAAATGCCACTTCCAATGAATATTCTGCATTTCCTCTGCATTAAAAGATGAGTTTGTTGATACTGATTTGCCTGGTAACAGCCCAAATGTTTTATTATTCTAAATAACTGATTCCTTTAATTAAAAACAACTAGTTTGAGATTAATAGACCTATCACAGGGGTGTCAAACTCAGTTCCTGGAGGGCCGTAGCCCTGCAGAGTTTAGTTCTAACCCTGCTCCAGCACACATATCATGTAGTTTTCAAATAAACCTAAATGATTAGATTAGCTGGATCAGGTGTTTTTAATTAGGGTTATATCTAAACTGTGCAGGACTGTGGCCCTCCAGGAACTGAGTTTGACACCCTTGGCCTGTCCCATTTTTGACTCCCTCCCACTGTTAAAATGTAACTAAGTAATTTTTACTCTGAGTAAATTTTAAATGAGCTACTTTTTACTTTTACTTGAGTAGATTTTTAGACTGGTACTTTTACTTGTACATAAGTAAAATTTCATTATTGTAATAGTACTTTTACTTGAGTAGAATATTTTTGTACTCTTTCCACCTCTGGTGAAGGGATGTGTTATTTATTCATTTTTTTTCCATGCATGACCAGATGTAAACCACATTTTCTACTGAATGAGAGAGGAAATAGGCTAGTGCAGTAACTTAGAATGCCCTGTTTTACTGTCATGAGTGAATATTATGTACAGAAGATGCATGTTGAGTGGCTATGCGGTGGTTTTGGTTATATTACTTTTTTCTCTCATGCAGCACACTGCCTGCATCTAAGTAACAAAAAAACGCACTAAGGATTACTAAGGATTAATGAGCTGCTGGATTCCTGAATATTAGTCAGGTTTTGTGTTCGCTCGAACTGATTTGCTGAAATAAATATAGGGACAATAATAAGTGAGTGTTAGCCAATGAGATTGCCGTTTGCATATTAACTCCGCCTCCAGCTCACACACTGGTACTACTACTACTACTACTACTACTACTAATACAAAAAAAAAAACGAACATTTATTTTTTTTAAGCAATGATCACAATCAACAATTCTTCCAGGTTTTAATTTTAGTAGTAAATCCCCTTTGTTTGCCAAAAAATAAAGTTAGCCTAATGTTCAGCAGTTAAAACATTAATGTTTTATGCTTTCATTTGATAACCAGAAAAATGTAAATACACAACACAGAATTTCTGAGGGAAAAAAAAATTCATAGGACTACTTTGAGAATTAAAAAAAAAATAAATAAAGTTGTTTTATGAATTAAAATATTTAGACATGCTAAAACACAAAATTTGGTAAAAACAAAAAATATGGTGAGAATTTAAACATTTCATAGGGCCCTAAATGTAATTTTTGGTAAACTTTTAATAAATTGATGTGAAAATGTATAAGTTCCATGATTTTAATTAATTAGACATGCTTTTTGATTAATACAATTGAATTTAACTAATAAAAAGGAGTGAAGAAAAATTTAAATGGAATCCAGGGGGAAAAAAACTGAATTTGAAAAAAAAAAAATAAGAAGTTATTTTAGGAAAAAAATTAAACCAATTTCATAGGGCCCTACATAAAGAGGTCCCAGTTAGTAGGCTGTCATGTGTGGATCATTTGTAGCCATCTTTTACAGCAGCTGGTATAATTAAACTTGTCCTTTTAGAAAGAGTTCTAAGGAACATTAAATTGTTTAGAGGTTAAAACAATGGTTTCTTTCAATGACATTTGAATGGACAATTAGAGATTAGACCATACAGAAACTAAAATGTATACACTAAATACACAGTCACACGATGTTGTTGATGGTTTTTTTTTTTTTTTATTTTTTTTTTTTTTAGTTGGTCAGAACAAAATGGCAGGCATGTTACTTCATTGTTCAGATGACATTTTCAGGTCAAACTTCTTATTTTGCACATACTTCCAAGACGTAGTATCTGTAATTCCAAGGTAGGGCTGTGCAATTAATCACATACGATTGTCATGCGCATCTCGTCAGTCAAAGCTGGTCCAGTGATAAGTAGTAAATTTGCCATCACCTGCTTTCAGATGGAGAGCCCTAGTTCACTGACAAGCTAGACAATATCACGTTTGAAATTAGGCCTGTCGCAATAGTCGATAAATCAATTAATGGCACAGATGTCCCTGGTATAAAGAGATAGCGTCTCTCTAGAGTGGCCAGCTTTGGGAAGCGCCTTTCATTTGCTTGTGGATGTTTGAAAAAAACATCGCGTTGCGAGCGCATCACTTCAATTATGAGCGTGCATACCGCATTTGAAATAACGAACTTGAGCACAAAAAATATGTGAACAGCCCCTTTATCGGTCAAAATGTTTACTTTCGGTTGGTTAAACGGTCAATTTGAGCATCCCTAACTGGCATATAAACATAAAATAACATACAAAATTAATAAATTTTAAGCCACACAAAGTCAACATGTTGGTATTTCTTGCTCTGAATCTGCCATAAAATAAAAGTTTATTGATCTTTGAAAAGGTGTACTTGCGTTATGCCATTATCATTATATTAGTTGAAACTGGTCTTAGAACGACAATATTGTTTATCGCGATAATTTCTTGGACAATTTATCGTCCAGCAAAATATGTTATCGTGACAGCCATATTTGAAATCTAATGCGAATAATCTGCGATTATGAATGCGATATTGTCTAATTTTTTTCTGCTGTAAAGTTGGGCATTTTAACATGGGGAGTCTATGGGAATGACTCCCTTTTGGAGCCAGCCTCTAGCGGCCAGTCGATGAATTACAGTTTTCTTCCATGTTGGTTTCAAGAGAGGGAGCGGAAGTTTGCCGCTTGGAAATCATGCACGTGTAGAGATTTACCTCTGATTACAGAACTGGCATTACTGACAAGATGCGCATTAAATATTGGGCGATATTTATCGTGCATCCCTATCAGGCCATCCTTAAAAATATTTTGGTTTGCAGTAACGGTAAATAAAAAATGTAAAAAAGGGTTGGTAGGTAGAGCTGTTTTAATAAATTTTTTTGATGTATTATTGTGCCTGAACCCATATGTCTTTGAACAGTGACCGCAAACATTTTGTTTACTGCAGCTGCAGCCATCATTACCAAGCGCAAACCGTTGACTCTGACAATGAATGAAACAAAGCGAACGCACAGGCCATAATGTGACATCCGTGTAAACATAGATGATGTCACAGGGTTTTTTTTAAAGAAAGAATGTAGCCTTCGTTTGTATGTAGGCCTAGGCATTTTATATATTTACAATACTTACTAAAATAGAATTAATATTATTTTATTGTTTTGTATTAGTTGTTTGAAAAAAAATTGGCCGGTCTTAACATAAATGTACAACCGGCAAGTCGGTCGGACTAAAAGCAAAAAAAAAAAAAATTTGAGTCGGTCCTAAATTGACAGTGTCGGTCGGGTTACGGCAAACAAAAATATTTTTAAGGATGGCCCCAGCAACTAAACGCATCTGCTCCTGTGAGCTTGCGCTGTGCTGCTGTTTAAACTTTGAGCACTGTAGCTGTTTTTAATATTTCACAATATTACTTTTTTCTATACTTTTAATTGGGTGATATTTATCGTGCATCCCTAGTTGCTGAAAAGTCTGTCACAAGAACACTAAATGGGGCTGTGAGATCTAGTGTGAAACGCTTGAATTCAGTGAAGAACACACATGACTCTGTACTAGTTTAAACTAGTTTAAAGCCAGATGAAACCGCGCTGACAACCAGAAGAAACACTGCGCGCAACTAGGGATGGGACGATAACCGGTTTTATTGATAACCGTGATAAAATGTGCTGAAGGTTAGTAATATCGTTTAAAAATGAATTATCATTAAAACAGTGTTTGATTATCGCGGTTTTAATAACTCACTATTAAATCATGTCCAGCCAGCAACAGTCTGACGCAAGCGCAGCGCACAATGTTTTTTTTTGTTTTTTTTCGAGAAGGAATGGCGAAAGTCAGTGACTTTTCTATGCTTTTCTATGCTTCTACACTTTTCATTGTAAGGAAGGAAATGCCACAGAATTTAATCTTTCTTTAAATTAAGTGCATAGAGTTGCTTGTTTTATTAGTTGTTTGTTGATTATTAAATATAAAACTTGCTGAAATGTTTTCAGTGTGAGCATCAACTATTTTTGAACACTTTCATCTCGTTTCAACAAAACCGTGATAATATTGATAATCGTGATAATTTTAGTCACTATAATCGTGATATTAAATTTTCATACCGTCCCATCCCTACGCGCAACGATACTGTCAGGAGGCTTTTCAATCTATAAGTTGCCATAGTTTACTATGGATTTACTGTTGTAACACTAGGTGCACACTGGTATTGTGGCAGAAATGTAGTATGTTCTCACCAAATTTTATTATTATTATTATTATTATAGAAATGTATTAAAGGAGTAATGGAAAATAATAACTTTTTTTTGTGAATTAAGCTAACTTGTGCATTTATGCTTAATGTATTTAAACTATTGCTTTGCATACAAATACCTAGAAACTATATAGTTACATTTTTACAATGGTATTGATGTGCTGCATGTTATTGTGATTTTAATGTATGCTTCTATGGAAGACCAGTGGTTAATTTTAATAAAACTCAAAAACTAAGATTTAATAACAATCACTAGGGGTGTACCGGTACGCAAAAATCACGGTTCGGTACGTACCTCGGTTTTAAAGTCACGGTTCGGTTAATTTTCGGTACAGTAAGGGAAAGAAATGGAAACATTAAACTGCAGGTTGTTCATTACTATAAACCTTTTTTAACGATTTGTTTACACTTTTTATATATACTTTTTAATAAAATATATATAAAATTAAAAAAAGAATAAGAAATAAAATACTTCTGCAAAGTTCTCCACTAAATAAAATACTCTCAGTCTCAAACCAATCATATAATAAAATATAATGAAAAATATAAATAAATAACTATGATTACAGTGCAGCATTACCAATCCCAGCTTGCAGGCCTGCTCATATTTAAAAAATATATATAACTTTTCCAAAGTGTGAAGTGCAGCATCAACAGTTTCAGTTTTTAGACCTGCTCAGATTTCGTTATTGCGTTGGACCGCACCATACCGAAACGGTCCAGTACGAATACACGTACCGTTACACCCCTAACAAACACCATATAAAATTGTTTTTATTTTTATTTTTTTACAGATGTTACAGTTTTTGATAATGAAAATAAATTTACACCTGCATCCTATCTCATGCTGCTACTTCTGTCAACTATGTCAACAGGTCATATATGCACTTCTAAGAGACAAAATATGTAATATTATGAATACTGCAGCATGCACTGCAAACTGTGCTGAAGAAATATCATCAAAGTCAGGCAACACAAACCTGTTTCATGATTTGAAACAGTATGACTCATTAGAACATGCAGAAACTAAGAAATACATTTTTCTATTAAGATATTTATTTTGTTAAGGAAAAATTTGAGAGAATTTGGATTAGAAATGTCATATCAACCTCTGGTGTGATGTAATGGGTACTGATTTGTGTTGTGTAGCCCAACACTCAAGTTGAATTTTAATACTGTTAACCTTCCCTCTGGGGTTGGCCTTCATGTTGGAGGCAAACAGGAAATGGCAGCAGTGAACATCCTTAACAACATTCACATATCCTTGAAGTCGAGTTTATCATGGGCCAGGGTGCCACAATGAGCCCAGTAGTGTCAAATGAGATCTAGTTATACAAAGCTGTGGCTGGCAGGATTGAAGGGAGTGCTTGTGTTTAGAATATTTGAATGGATTTAATTTTTAAACAGAGCCATGTATGGTGTTTGAACGGAGTCAAGTGTAAAATGGCTCTGACTACATGTGAAAACAATCTCCCTATCTTGTATTCACTTTCTTACAGTTCTGCATTTGGAGCCGTCACTCGATCTGCCTTGTGCCTTTCCTCTGTCGGCGTTATGTCAGAGCCCAGCAATGTGGCTGGATTTTATAGCAGTAAAAACACATGATACATGCCTGACCACTGCAGCAGGGATGGGTCACAATTGTCAACTAGTGAATTATTAGTGATTTTACATAGATTTGTATATGTGTAATTGAATATATAGGTTCAATTTGGATTATTATTAAATTATCTGTGTCAGTTTTCCACTTTTCTTTTTAAATCTATGATGGCAAAGCTGAATTTTCAGCAGCCATTACTCCAGTTTTCATCGTCACATGATCTGTCAGAAATCATTCTGATATGCTGATTTGATACTCAAGAAACATTCCTTTTTATTATCAGGGTTAAAGAGTGTTGATGATTTTTTTTTTTTTTTTTAATTTGGAAATCATGATCACCCCCCCATGATTCTTTTGATGTATAGAATGTTCAAAAGTGCAGCATTTATTTGTAATCGAAATCTCTTGTTACATTATCAATGTTTTTATGGTAACTTTTGTTTAATATATCGCACCCTTGCTGAATAAAAGTAATACTTTATTTTAA
The DNA here is from genome assembly GCF_963082965.1 of Carassius carassius. Classification (NCBI taxonomy): domain Eukaryota; kingdom Metazoa; phylum Chordata; class Actinopteri; order Cypriniformes; family Cyprinidae; genus Carassius; species Carassius carassius. The sequence continues at coordinate 34,331,130 of NC_081758.1, read as the reverse complement.
ATAACTTACTGACCTCAAACTTTTGACTATTAGTGTACAAACTAGTGTGTAAACCCTGGGCACTTTACATTCTTGTCAAAATGATGTTTCCCTTCTAGACCGATCAAAATCATACTTTTCTTTGAAAAATGAAAAGCCTGTGTTCTCCGATCAGCTTTTGGACAAGGCCTACCCAGCCTTCACTCTCTGTGTTTCACCATCAATCCGGTGGACCAGTGATGCCACAGTGCTGCATTACAAGGCTTCCTTTGTGCACAGCCGAGTTCAGGAAGTGAAGGAATCGCCTCAGATGGTTGTGGAGGCGGTATCACTCTGAAACATTGCCCAGAACTCAATGTGAAATGAAAGTCGGCCTCAGAAAAAAGGCGCTTCCTCTTGTTGGTTAAATGAAGGTTTGATCAAGATCATCTTTAGGTCTTTCAAATAATCTCTTGTTCTTCTTTTGTTTCTAATACTTCCGTTGTGCAGGGTTAACAGCTTTTTTCTGACATCGGTTCACAGGGAGAAATTAGCTGGATTGAGCTTGCGGGCAGGAATCTATGAATCATTTAGTGACTTGCTTAAGGGCGGCACTTATTAGTTGGTGTCCAGTTGAAGTTTTTGATGAAGTACCTGTTTGATCTCTCTCCTCATAAGCAGGGATCCCAACTTCCAATGTATTAATATTGGAGGTGTTTCTTAAATAAGCATGAATTGCTGAAATTGAAGTGAAAAAAACAACAAATTTTGTTTTAAGAAATGTATACTTTAATTCTGCAAGGAATAAAAATGTTATATAAATAATAATAATATATATGCGCAATTAAAATAATAGGGAATATTTTTTTTATATTACAAAACATTTTTATTTCAAACACAGCTTTCAAAAAAAGTTCTATTCATCAAAAATTAAAAAAAAATATATAAAGCAGCAACTCTTTTCAACATGTCTAATAATAATTTAAAAAAATCAGCATATTATAATGATTTCTGAAGGATCATGTGACACCTGAAGACTGGAGTATTGATGGTGAGATTCTAGTGTTGCCATCACACAGGCATAAGTTACTTCATAAATATTGAAAATATATGGGATATTTCCCAATATTGCTGTTTTTATTGTACTTTTTTAATTAAATAAATAGTATTTGTGACCATAAGAGAGAGGGCTGTAGCTATCGAATATTTTAGTAATCGAGTATTCTACCAAAAATTCCATTGATTAATCGAGTAATCGGATAAAATGTGTTTTTGCTTAAAGTTCAATATTAATTTATGCAAGAGAAAATAAGACTCCTGGGTCTCTTAAAACGAACAACTAAGTTTCCTTTTTTGTAACACTTTTTTTTTTTTTTTTTTTTACTTTTTAAATGCATAGAATGCAATGCATACATCAAAAATAAACATTTTATTATTACCCATTGTTTCTCTGTCTGTACTTGTACTGTGAACAATGACAATAAAGTTGACAGATGAATTAAGTGCATTTAAGTGCCATTCAGTTGGGGTTTTAAATAAAGCATTTTCTGAGATGCACATTAAACACACAAAACATTAATTTAATTTATCTTTTAATTATTGAAAACTAAGCAAACTGAACTTTTCGGTAAACAAAGGGGATTTACTATTAAAAATAAAACATGGAAGAAATGTTGTGTGATTAAACCTTAAAAAAAAATGTTTTAATTTTTTTAGTAGTAGGCTATGTACATTCTGCTGAACAATAGTAATACAGGGCTTTTATTTTGACGGGTTGACGTACCTTTACAGTTCTGTGTATGTGATGTGACGCTAGTTTTACTCAAATCAAATGGTCAAATGCTCATGAAGTGACTATCAGAGCAGTTCTGGAGATGTTGTTCATGTGTTCACTTCCTTATTTAGTGAGACATTACCACGAGCGTCGCATGCGCTTCAGTGTGTGTGTGATAAAAAGGAAGACGCTCTTCTGCTCCATTCATTAACAGAGACACACAGAATATGCAGGATTCATATTTAAATAGACTGTTCCGGCTTAATATTTACAGATATTAGTCCATATCGTGATTTGATGTAAGTGCAATGACCTATTTTTGATTAATTCATTCAAAATTTGGAAAATTCAGTGCCATTCCGCGTTAAACTGTAAATTCTGTTTATATGACTGGATTCCGCAATTCCCTCCGCGTTTTCTGCATCGCGGAAATCATAGGGCCCAAGTTGTGGTATGCCAGCTCTATCTTGCAATGGACACACGCCACGACGTTCTCTTTACGTTTGCCCGCGCCCTCAAATCAAAACACTGCTGACTCCTTGCAGTATGCGATTTCGGACTCAGCGCTTGTCTCCTTCCGCTTTGTGGGTGACGTAAACGCGTTGTGTCTAGTGTTGTCACGATACCAAAATTATTGTTTCGATACCGATACCTAGTCAAGAATTGCGATTTCGATACTTTTTCAATACTTTTCCTGAAAAGGGAAAATACACTCTCAAATATCATTGATTTATTTTAAAACCGGGACAACATTCTAATCATATAACACACTAATAAATGAACATATGAACAGCAGATATATTAAACATTTGAACAAAATATGAAATATCAAAATATAAAAAATTAAATAGAGCAATGACATTCAAGGTAAAGAAAGAATAAATTTAGCAGCATTATCTCAGTTATCATAAGAAACATAAGAGTAATAAATTTATCTTGATTCTGAACTTTGAATAAAAATATGAACAGCGATTAAATTAAACATTGTTTCTGAACTCAGAAGATTAAATGTCAAAAGATAAATATCAATTTAAGCAATGGCATTCAAGTAAAAAAAAAGTAAATAAAATTTAGCAGCAATATCTCGGATATTGTAACTTATTCTGTCAGCGGTGCAACCTTTTCTTTAAGCGGAGAAAACTCTTTATTGAGCGCCATCTTTTGCTACAGTCGTGGACCGGCAGCCACAGTATCATTTGTGCTCGCTCATGCAGCCTAGTGATGCGCGGGTCGGGTTTTTTCCAACCCGCGGGTCCCGCTTTTAATGAAATTATTTGGCCCGCCCCATCCCGCAAATAAAGTACAATTTATTTACCTACCCCGACCCGCGCATCGGGGACATCACGGAAGATACGTTGCTACTAGACTATTGCTACTACATATTTCTTGTTCACTGAAGTTCCTGCCTCCACAGCAGTGCGCGAGTTCGGCGCTATTAGCAGCGCATGCACAGCTCGTGAACAGCTCTGTGAACTGTTTCATCCTGTCAAAGAGTTACTCAATATGTGACGGAGCATGTGATTTGTTGAATATAGTGAACGAACCCGCCCTTCACTGAACGAGATCGAGAGGTCTTCTCATTCGTGAATGAGTTGAATGAACTAATACATCTCGTTCGTGAATGAAATGAATGAGTAATACAGGCTCAGTGAGCCAAGCATGTAAATCTCGATCAGCAATCAGCAGATACAGCGCAGTTATAGGTGCTGTGCAGATACGCTCGTTTTCCTATTTAGCATTCAGAACATAACTCCATGTTTAATCCCTGATTAATGTGAATATTATATATGAACTGTCTGACCAAACAATTAAAATGTTAATCATGCAAGAAAACCTCGTGCTTTGTTCATCTGAACAACTTATTTAAACTGTTTAATGCGATTATGCACACATTTTAGTAAAGCCAAATCAGTTTAGTAAAGTCACTAATGCAGCCATCTCGCTGTAGTGCTTTTTTGCTGCTTGTGTGAGGAGAAAAAACACAGACATCCATAGGGAGGCACTGGAAGCGTGCGTGGCACACACCAACATGAAATACGTCTCTTACAAATCTGGAACGCAGTCATTCCTTGAAGTATCGATACTAATAAATGTAGGAATCATGACGTTTTTAATTTCCGAGAAATTGTGGAAACAGTGGTTTTGACATTACAAACCTGTACACATTTTGACACAGGTTATGATGAAACATCTCCGTCTGCCTCTTGTTTTTCTAATATTGTGTGGCTGAGAATCCTAGACCAACAAAGTTTTTACCACAGCTGTTTTGGGTGACAACACTTCTGGCCATCTGTAACTACTTTTGTCCATGTAGGCAGTCTACTAACATGGCTGGTGTGACAGTGTCAATTCCATCCTCGGTTCTTTGTGGTAATATTTGTGCAGTTTTTAATGGGTGAGGAATGTGAACGCAAGCCTCCTTACCTCATTGTTCTCATTACAACATTCCTTGGAAAACTGTCCAGCAGCTTTCTGGACATTTTCTGGAATTGTATGCATTAGTGCCCAGGGTAGGTTTAACGGTCTAACCCAGAACACAAGCATGGCAAAGCAAAGTAGTTGCAATCAGAAACTTTTACTCTGTATTAGGGCTGCACGATATTGGGAAAAAATTACATTGCGATATTTTATTTTTCTGCGATATGAAATCTAATAAAAAATTTTCTTACAAACAAAAATGGGATGAGCAGATTTACATTCTCATTTTAAATTATTTAAACATCGACACCATCGTGTCAATTGATTAATATGCGCAAGGGAGAGAGAGCAAGACAGCGCTCGTGTTGTTTGAAGCGCTCTCTCTCTCTCTCCCTCTGTCTTTCTCTCCCTCTGTCTCTCTCTCTCGCGCGCACGCATTCTTTCGCGCTTTCTCGCTCTCTCGCGCGCTCTCCGCGAATCACATTCGTCAAGGGCCGGGGAGCAGCTGGCCCGTACAGTTAATGAATAACGGATCAACTACGACAGCCTACATCACACATCCTGAGATGTGACTATCGTGGATTCGTACATCGCGATATCGATGCTTAAACGACACATCGTGCAGCCCTACTCTGTATCATTGTTTATAAGATGTTTTATTGTAATGTGAACACAAAAAAATGCAAATAAGTTTTTGCCAGGATTGCTTAACTAAACTGTGTGGTTTGTTTTGCATTCCTGTACTAATGGTGACACACAAGGACACAGTTACACATTATTGAAAAAAAATCATTGCTGGATGCATGGCATTACTCTACACTTGCTAGGAATCTAAACGGACACCAGATCAGTTTTATTAGGATTGATTGGCAGTAAGTTGGCTTGCAATGCTCATTACCCTGCCAGAAACTAATGAGAGCAAGTTGACTTGAGTCGCTTAAGGTAATTGCACACCACTTCACAATCATACCTCAAATATTTCCTATACCCATATCAGAAACAATGCAGAATGAGTTATGCATTGATTTTTTTTTTTTTTTTTTTAAATACTTTGGTTAGACGTTAAAATCCATTTCAGATTCCATTCTCAAAATCTTAAATGAACAGTAAAATTAAATGTAATGCAATGTTAAACCATTTACACTGTTCACCATAAATGGAGTTAACCAATTGCTTTAATGTAGATTTTTTTACATTTGACTTTTTCATGTTGTAATATTGCATAACAATAGAAAATACTGTATTTTCCGGACTATAAGTCGCACTTTTTTTCATAGTTTGGCTGGTCCTGCGACTTATAGTCAGGTGCGACTTATTTATCAAAAATAATTTGACATGAACCAAGACATATGAACCAATAGAAAACATTACCGTTACACTGCTGCTCAGTGCTCCTGTAGTCTACACTGAAGACATAGAGCGCCCTCTCGCGGCTGTAGACGGTAATGTTTTCTTTTGGTTCTAAATAAATGCGACTTATAGTCCAGTGCGACTTGTTTTTTTCCCTCATGATGTATTTTTGGACTGATGCGACTTATACTCAGGTGCGACTTATAGTCCGAAAAATACGGTACTCTTCATGTCTTCAATAGGCAGTACAGTAAGCTATTGTAAACATTAGGAGTAGCCTAATCTGTCAGTGTTGTTTTGGCTCAAGCCTGATTTGTGAACTGTTTAAGAACAAGGTTTTGGTGAAACCCTCTGTAACTCCTTTAGTAAATGTCTGCTTTTCTCTTTTTTTGCTGACAAAAGCACTAACAGAGTTAAACATTGACTTTTTCTGGTGCCATTCAAAGGAATCCTTGGTGTGTTTATTTGTTGGAATAGAGTTGCTGTGTGTAAGTGTGTTTTCACGTGCAGCATTAATGTCAGTTCCCTTAGCTGATCCCTCAGAGATGGAACCAGATTTAATGGATAAATGACTAGGGCTGTGATGGTGGCTGATTTTTACCACCGCGGTAGTCATGGACTAACAACCGCCGGTGGCGCGGTGTTGATAAAAAAATTATTATTATTTTTTTTCAGTTTAACGTATCAAAATATTTAACGTAGGGGCGGGGATGGCCACCCACTCACAACTGCTGCTTCTGTCACTTGAAAAGAAGTGAATTTATTGAGTCGCAGAATGACTGAACAGGAGACGTTTCAGACACGCGCTCCACTTCACTATTATCAGGTGCAAGTTAAGCGAGCGCAGAAAAGGTCCTGTGCTCAAAGGTGCCGGTGCGGGCTTCCTTTGTGCGTATATCAAACTGCGAAATAAACTATGTGCAAGCAGTGTTGTGGTCAGTTAATTCATGGAATTACCAAAAAAGGTGATTAAAGCTGACTTAAACTGTGCATGCATATAATATTTTATATATATTATATACAGGAGATATATTTATATATATATATATATATATGTATGCACATGTCTATGAAATCAGACCAGCACTGTCTCACTTATCTAACACATCCTATTTAACTCATCAGTTCGTGTTTATTTGAGCACTTCTGTCAGTGAACGCCGTCTGCAAAACACTAAAATAAATATCAAAGAAATAATGCAGTTAAACAAGAAAGTAGCCTAAATAAGAAAGTTAAATACCCCCTATCTAACGGACGTGAGCGACGCAGCGTGACAAAATACTCATTATAATCAGTGATGCTACACGGATGCAGAACAACACGACATGATAAATCCCCGTCCGGTCTGTGATGTAGGCTACTGACACAGAGTTCATATGTCCTGTATAGACACTAGACAGACTAAACCTGTCGCAACGTGGTTGTGTTGCGTCCGGTTTACTTTTCCGCCACCAAGCAAGCTCAGTAACTAACTCTTCATCTGCACGCGCTCTCTTTGAAATAGGAATCATTGCCATATTTCTTGTTACCATCTTTTATTTATCGCTGTCTCGTTTTTATTTGGCCAGTTTGGAGAAAGCCTCACCAAACTTGACCAGCCAGCGTTTCTGATCACGAGAACTTGTGCAAACGCTGATGGGTGACATGAATGCAGATGACTCCAGATCGGTGATGTGGTATTTGCTTTCCCAACAAGATCCATCGCCCAACACTAAACTAATTTGATGAATGCATAAACTTTATTTTCCTGCGCTCAGATCTGCCAATCTAAAGGAAACACTGTGTTTGAGGTAATTTGTTAATTACCATAGATTTATAATTTGCAACTATTACAGTTATTACACTTTTATACAAAACTTTGTTTTATGCTTGCTATAGAGTTTGTGACGTCACGTGCACTACTGCCGGTGGCAGTAGACAACCGCGGTTGTCACGGCAACCGTCACAGCCCTGTAAATGACCCTCATTTTTGCACAATCACATTTTACTGATCTTTACAGTTTCCTTCAGTTTTGTTGAGCCATGCAATGTGATTTTATTTTGAGAAAGTGTTAAAGCAGTGACATTATGCTTTAAAATGTTCAAATTGTGATATTTCTTGAAATCACAATATCTTTGGCCAAATTGTGCAACCCTAATGTGGTTGAATTTTTTACTCAAACATTTTTTAATGTTTGAAACAGTATTTTCAATTTGTTTTCCCAACAAATCCATGTTCAGCTGAATAAAGTTAAGATAATAATGGATCTTTTTTCGTACTAATTCTTTTATCCCTATCTTTGTGATGTGGAACATTTCTCATGCATTATTTTTGCGACTCAATTCAGAATTCTGCTCCATCATCCTGCTGTGAATATATATTGTGTTGCTTGGCAGTGTATTCTCACAATTATCTTTTCCCATTCTGTAGTGCTCGGAGACTCCCATTGTTGCCTTTTCAGGGGACATGTTCATTCTAGTCAGTGTCTTGCTGAATAAGATTCTTCGACATATGCGCTGACAACAATGTCATGCCTTTCAGCTGGTGATTATGGCCAGATTATATGGTAAATTTTAGAGCTGAAACAACGAATCGATTTAATCGATTAAAATCGATTATTAAAATAGTTGTCAACTAATTTAGTCATCGATTCGTTGCTAAATAACTTTTATTTGCCGTAAGCGGCTCATTTCGTGCATATTTCAAATCTGCGGTGACCAAAGTGTGGCAGTAATGAGCCACCGGAGGTTTTACTCAGCCAGTACAACAGGAGAAGTAGCGAATAGCCAATAGCTGGCCTTGTTTTATGTCACGTGCTTCCCGAGCAGCGTCTCTGCAGCCATAGACATCATATGATGTCTATGTCTGCAGCATTCAGCGTGATGTGGGAGTACTTTACATTGAGCCTTTAAAAAAGAAGAGTAACCTGTAAACTCTGCACTACTGCACTGTTTAAGGGGACGTTCACATATCGCGTCTTTTGCGCGCTCAAGTTCGTTATTTCCAACACCGCACCGCATCGAGTTAAAAACATTTAAACTTTTCAGAATGCCGCAACCGCACCGCGGGTCATGTGACAAGAACTAACCAATCAGCTTCATCCTTTCCCGTAACAACGTTAAAAGCTCAGTCAAGATGAAAGGAACAGCTGATCATAGTTGTATATGGATTTCCATTTTGAAATAAACTTAGTAGCAGAGCTACTGCAAGCGATTTATTTGAGCTGCAAATCCATTTATCCTTTGCTGAAATTTCCGCGTCTTCAAGGAGAGAGCACGTCATGGTTGCTTAGCAAAGGCAGACGCCTCAGGGGCGCTTCTGTGCGAGCGCTTTGGAAAGAAGGAGAAAGCGGTGCGCCTAGCGTTTTCCACGCGTTTTTAGGCGCGATTTGTGAACGGCCCCTAAGACTTTCATTTGTGCAGATTCTCCAGTACAATATTGTTTGCAAATGTTTAGTCGTAAAAGCTGATAACATTGCTTTTTAACAGTTAACATTTAAAGCTTTACAAACATGTTCTGTGATCAGTTTGTCGTTTACCAGTTCAAAATTCAGTCGTGCAGCCTAATTATGACTGAATGAGAGAGGTAAATGTAGATATTTGAAATGCACTTTTTTTCTAAGTATTCACTGCTCTTTTTCACACAGCAGGTTTTTTGTGTGTGTCCTATTTTTTTTTTCTGGACAACCTTCTGATGGATTTTACTTTAAATTGTGAGTTCCATTCAGGTTTCATGCCATTGGCACTTTTTTTGAAGGATTGTTTACAATTTCACAGCAAAAGCTATAAAGCTGTTTCCCAGTAAATAATAAAATACAATGCACTGCAATTTTATTCTGTTTTATCCTTATTCTTCGTGAAAATATGTTCTGAAAGATTCCTTAATAAGCTTTGTTCAGGATGTTAAACTACTTTAGGAGCTCTAAGGACTGCCATGGTGAAAACATTATTTGAAATCTCCTTGTGAAATTTGCTAGAGTATGGGTCAGTGTTCTGATTGCAGAAGAGTTCGACAAAGGATTACTAACACAATAAAACAACTCCAGGTATATTTTTGATGAGGATATGACAGTGCAAAATGGTTAAAATCTCTTAAATCTATGCTGAATGATAAAGACCATTTATTAATAATTTACTTGGGGGAAAAATGGAAAAAACTATATAAATATAAGTACATAAACCGATTAATCGATTAATCGTAAAAATAATCGACAGATTAATCGATTATCAAAATAATCGTTAGTTGCAGCCCTAGTAAATTTATACAGAGGACTCTATTTGTATAAATGGATGTTTTATGGAATAATGTAACTGTCATAATGGCTGTTGGATGGTCAAGGCGGCTTTCTTATGACTCATGGGAGTGTCAAGACAGCTGTTGTGTGCTGTAGTGATACAGCATGTCACATTTTGTGCTTGTCAAAATGTGGGCTGCTGAATGATGAAGTCATTGTTAGCCTTTGTGAAACCGATCACATGTAGGTGATTCGGAATTAACATACATCTAATGCCAAGCGTACACTTCAAGACTGAAGCCCGGTGTGCAGTAAAATACTCTCTTGTTTTCTGTGATGTTGACGTGCACCGTTTAGTCAAGACCATTATAAGTGGTGTGTTTTTTCTTCATTTCAACAGACAACACAAGGTCAGTCCATCTTAAGTGGTCAAAAAATTGGAAAAATGGTCGCTTTGACATTTTTATTTTTTGAGTGAATACCCTCATTGTATTGGTATTTCAGAACTGTTGTTGTTTTTGTTGGTTTAATCACAGTGGCTGACTTTGGCCCACAGCAAATTTTGGTTATTCAAATATAATACGGAAGGTCCAAGCTTCTTGGAACCAAAACTGATCTAGAGCACATTTCAAGTACATGTATAAACATTTTCACATCTGACATCTAAATGTAACAATCAAAAACAACACTAATACATTAATACATTTCTCAGAATTACGTATTTTCACAAAGTCATACAGGACATGTAACGACTTGAAGTTGAACTATCCCTTTAATGCTTCAGTTTTATAGTGTGTGCACTTGGTTAAAGTAAACTAAAACCCTCTAAAATGATTTTAAGGAATCATTTGACAGGTTATCTGACTTCTGTGGTTTGTAGTGATTGTGATAGGCCTGTCTGCTAAAACAGACCTTCTACTGTAGCCTTTTTTGGCTAAAAATTATCGGTGGGATACAGTAACATATCGGAGGGCTCAGCTTTGAGTCTCAGCATCAACTGGGTACATTTTGTACTTAAAAGGCCAAATTTACTTCTACTTGGTGCTAACTTTTTTTCATTCTTTCCTACTGTGGTATTTCGCTGGTGTTGCTAGGCGATTCAGGAGTGTTGGTAAATACAGGCTGGATTTCACCATGTGTTACTTGGCAGTAAGTTCTCTGCTCTACTTTGACTACAGCCAGACTCCACCTTCAAACAGCCAACCGTTCATGTTCTATTACATGAACCTGCTGATTCAAATCTACACAAAATACCACGCCTCTCTCTCCATCCCTTTTGCTTTCACTCGCTTTTTCTCCACCTGGCCTGCAATATGACTGCCAAGAGCACTACGGTTGTGACCCCGTGCTAACCTCTGACACACCAGATGCTAGTGAGGAGTATCTCTGTATTGCCTTCACACGGAAGAGTTGTCGTGTGACGTTCCAGTGTGGCAGTGTGGCGTAAATACCAGCAGCTGGATAGCGGTGAGCAGATTGAACACAAGGTCAACACGTTTCATCTGGATTCACATGCCATGTCGGGTCTTCAGAGCAATGCAGATGTCAAATCAAGTGCAGCTCTGCTGTTTTATAAAGCAAATCCTATCTCCATGTGCACATATGAAAACCATGGAAGTGGCATGCAAGGCTGACAAAAAGGAAAGAGGAATCATTCCATTTGTAAGATTTGGTACTTGTGTTCCTAAACAAGCCATAATTCATCTATGCAATTACTGAAACAGTCCAGTAAATATGGCGTTACTGAGATGGGGTTACTTCTTTGTATTAATATTGTATAACATGACTTTTTCGGAACCTTTTCCAGTATTTCAGTACAATAAGTTAGCAAGTTGTGTGTGTGTGTGTGTGTGTGTGTGTATATATATATATATATATATATATATATATATATATATATATATATATATATAATTTTTTTTTTTTATATATATAATTTGCTGAAAATGTACTCACCCCCAGGCCATCTAAGATGTAACTGAGTTTGTATCTTTATGAGAACATATTCATGCATTACACCACTTTCTCACCAGTGAGTCCTCTGCAGTAAATGGGTGCCGTCAGAATGTGTTTCCAAAGGCACTATCACAATAATTCACAAGCAGTTCACAGGACACTAGTCCATCGTTTAACGTCTGGTGAAATGAAATGATGTGTGTTTGTAATAAACAAATTCTTTATTAATTTTTTTTAGCATTAATCTGCCACTTTTGTTAGCCATAATAATGCTTCCTCCAGTAAAATATTCTTTTTCTGTTGTCCTCTCACATTAAAATCCACCAACATATTTGTTTAAAGCCGTTTTGGAAAGTTTTCGCTTGTAAATGGTGCTTGATCTTGGTGCATATTTTCCTTTCAGAAGTCAACTTTTTTTGCTGAAGAAAGCAACATTATGGACATAAACACAGGTTGCGACACTGTTCAGTTAGACTGGATTTAGGTTTAACTTCTTGCTGTTCTGACCAAGTCAGATAATCTTATCTCTTTAATAGTTAGTGTTGAACATGATTGGTTAGGTTCACTCTATATAGCCCTTGGGCGTCGTTGGAATTTAAATGCATTTAAAAAAAACACCATTCTAGGCAGGATCTTTTTCCGGAGCAGTTTGTGTGAGGTTGTCCTTCTGGCACAGTAAGACCATCTGATTATCACTTTATATGGCATTATTCCCAGAGGAAATGACTATGAATCTAGTATAAGCTCTTCTCTCTTTACACATAATCTACACTGCAAGCATAGCAAGCGATGTTGGATGCTTGTGGTGATTTATAATAGTAGCTATATAGTTTTGCCGCTTGCTTCTGTAGTGGATTGAGAGGAAAACTGTGATTCACTTTGATGGAAGCTTTGATTTTATCTTGATTTTGAGGTGTGGCATACGATACATTTCACAATCATGAGTTATTGACTTACATGTGCTCTGAATTAAACCTTTCTGTTTGGAATGTATATTGCGCTTGTTTTATATCAGAGTGATGATGTACTGTAGTGATTGATTAAAACAGACAAAAGAATGCGAGCAGTGCCTCTGAATGCGTATGCGAGCATATTGTTGCTACAGGCGAGACTGAATGTTTGACAGAAGCTTTGCAGAGACTTGCAAAGGAAAAATGTTCTGTGCCAGGTGTGGTTATGCATGATGCCTTTTTTTTTCTTTCCCTTTTTATTTATTTTTTATTTATTTAATACTCCAGTCCACTTTTAGTTATTAATCTTTACTTTTTTTTCCTATTTTTATTGTTTTTTATTGTTTTTTTATATTTATTAATTTTTACTCTTGTAATTTTTTGTCCATCTCAGTTTGGATTACTAAAAACAGTAACCAAGAAGAGAAGCTGTGTAATCCTGGTGTTCTGTCTGTCTGATTTTCTCTACATCCGTACTTGCACAAAGATTGTTGAACCTAAAGCTGCTTTTTGAGAAGTTTGCTGTGAAGAGAAATCTCTGCTGCCCAAACAAACCTTTTCGGTTCCATTTGTGCTCCCTGACACATTGCCGTCCTTTCTGAACTCATGTTACCTTCAGGCGGTCAACCTCAGCAGCTTATGGGGAATGAGGCAATGAAAGGGGTGAGAATGAGGAAATCGCAGCAGTTGAGTTCGTTTGGACTGTGTGTGGTATTTAGAGCCTTCTACAGTAGTGCCCCTGTGCAAGGCCTTCTGACGTTCTGGAGGAAGTGTGAGATGTAGTTTCATGACCATATCTTCTGTATAAGGTAGCCACAGTCCTCAGTATGTCTGTTAATAAAATATTACAGAAATAAGTGTCCAACTGTTTGTGTTCCTTTATACATCATAATACATCTGCATGTTCTTTAGACAGAACTTGTTCTTGCATTGTCTAGCAAAATTGTTTAATGACTGGTTTATAAAGAAAATGAAAGTCACAATGCGTCTTTTTCCCTCTTGTCATTCTTGGCCGGTGTTAATGCTGCATTAAAATTTTTGACATGCAGCACAGCAGATTATTGTCCGTTTTAGTAATACTGGTCCTATCAGATGAAGGATTGACATGTAGAATACATATTGACAGATGTGTATTAGAAATGGTGTATGAGTTAAAATGTCTAGAAATGTCTCCTTTACCGTGGGCTATCGAAAAGATCCTGGTGTTTGGTGAGTGGAGTTAGACAAGAATTTCTAGCATGTGATTGGTGTAAAACCAGTGCTTTACACGGTGTTGTCAGGAAACAAAGGTCACATTTCTCCCTTAGTCAATCAGCCACACCCACCAAAAGGAAATGCTTCCTGACCTCATTCCCTCATGATGTTCCACAGGCCTCAGGGGACCCTGTCCTCTACAGTTTACTATTGACTGCTAATATAAAAAATATATAAAAAACAGAAGTCTGTTGTTTTCACCAGGAGGTCCAGTTATGACATTTTGATTAAACGTTATGAGTTAGAAATATTTGTAACAATTTAAACCTATAAATACATTAAACTTAAGCCCTATCCGGACGGGACTAGTTTTACAGGGGGTCGTTAGAGAAATCTGTGTTTCACAAGACGTACTTGATGATTTTAATCCCGTCCGAATCTGCCACGTCTGTGTTTTTCTCACACAACCTCTGTGATAATTCCATAGCAAATTTCCTACTGTTTTTCAGTAAACTCAGTGATCCTCTGAGAAAACTAATCCTGTCCGAATGCGAATGTCTGTGATTGCTGGCGATATTTTATTTCACAACGCGTTTCCTCATGTGTTTTGGCCAACGTGAATTACGTAGATGCTCTTACCGCGCGCATGTTTAATATATTTGCTTTCCGGCAAAGAAAGAATAATAATAATAATAATAATAAAAATTTAAAATAATAGAACCAAGAGCCAAATCACGTAAACTGTTAATACTGGCTATTGTAATATGAGCATCAGGTAAAGATGGGTTTAACCTACTACAAAAAAAAAAAAAAATTGTTAAATTAAAGAACCACTCAATAACTTGGTTTTGCTATACTAGACATTTTAGTATTTAGTATTTATTGTGTAATAATACTAATGGTAATCAATTAATCCGAATGACTATGCTATGCACGCATACTAGGGATGCACCGAATATTCGGCCACCGAAAATTTTCGGCCGAAAATGGCCAAAAAGTGCATTTTCGGTTTTCGGCCGAAACACTTTTATTACCGAAACAACACGGCCGAAATGTTATGATGACGCAAACAGAAACCGCGACCTGCACGTGCACCTGCATAGCGCAGACCACGAGCTCCCCGCGTCAATCACTTCACACCAGTGGGTCTTAATAGAGAACATTCTCTCTATTCTTATTCCTTTATTCGCAGCACTAAAGCGTCTCCTAACAAAGAGATTGAGACGGACCACGAAGTGAAAACAAAGAAAAGTACAGTCTTATAGAGTCTGTTAGCACACGTCTCACTGAGATCTTTTCGGATCCTCCGCACTTCATCGCGAATGTGCTTGATCCGCGTTATAAAGACCATTACTTGGACGCGGAAATATGGCAGAGCACACGAGAAATGCTCCAGGCCGCGCTGGATGCGGAGAACCCGCGTGGAGACGGAGAAGCGCCAAGCGCAGGAGACTGAGATCAGAGCGCAAAAAAAAAAAAGACTCGTCTCTGCATATATAATACACACACATATACATGCATAATATCAGATTGTAGCCATATTTCTGCTAGATTTTTTGCTAGATTTCTGCTTTAATTTGATAAAAATGTTTATTTATGCCCTGGCCCTATTTAAATACACTCTCTCAAATATTTCTCAAATGTCAGGCAGATGACAAGCTCAACTGCTCAACAGCTAGATGGTTATCTGTCTGAAGTCCCCATCCCCAGAAGTGATAACAGTCTTGCCTACTGGAGAAGTAATGCACTTTCTAGTACTACAGAGAAAAATTTCAAATGCTCTTCACCTAAATGCACTTTTTATGAGAGAACAGTTAATTTTAAAACCTTTCTGCAGGCCAGTAGGCCTGTACATTATTATTTAATATACAGATGAGTGGGATTAAATTTTAGTTTGAATTTTATTTTATACTGTGCATTGTTGCAATGTGCTTAATAAATATTTGCATAATTTGTAATTATGCATTTTTATGTTTTTTTATAATTTATGTAATTGTAATTATCTTTGAAACTTTAATATTAATTTATGCAATTGCAATGTTTTAATTTTAGTAAAGTTAGTACACGGTCATAGCAATAAATGCAATGGTACTAATAATTGGGATAATTTCTTTCGGTGTTTCGGTTTCGGTTTTCGGCCTTGGTTTTCTCTTTTTCGGTTTTCGGTTTCGGCCAAGAATTTTCATTTCGGTGCATCCCTAACGCATACAGAGCGCGTGATCTCTGTGACGCCCAGATGTACAAAACCGACCCTCCCACCTATGTAATAAACACGGAGATGTTTCATGTACCCGAATTGGTAAATGAAAATCGCAGACGTCAGGTGGTAAGAATCGAAACTCAAATCTGACTCAGTCCCGTCAGAATGGGGCTATATAAATGAAATAATGCTGTGATCAGTATATCCATGCATTTTAGAGATACTATTATATATAAAACATTATTTTATAGTTTTTATTTTTAATTTCAGTTTGTTACTTTAGTCATTTAATTTAATTTAACAAAATTAAATGAGTAACTCCCCTAATGTAATAATTTTTTTATGGTTTTCCTTAAAATTAATAACCTTGATTTTCAGATCCTGCAACTGGCTCTTTCAGGTCATACCCCTTGTTAGTCGAAAAGGTTGTTTGACTGTTTTGGAACTGACATGAGTCGAAATACCACTACTGTTTGTCAATTAGTCTATCTGTTCATGCTAATAATCTTATGGCCAAACATTGACAGTATGTATCAGTCTATACTACTGTATTTACTATTACAATCAAGTGCAGAGTCTCCCTTGCAAGAACCCTTGCCAAAGCGTTTTGCACCAGCCCAGATTTTTGTGAAGCTATATAATTGATATGCAGGTCTCAATGTGCTTATCTGGGTGTGAACAACATTACAGACTTAAGTACATTGTTTCTCGACCCGAGCAATTTCTTGTCTATTGACTCGATCCAAGCCTTGTGTTTCTACTGTTTTAGTTGGGCCTTAGTTGTTTTCATTAGGAAAATGACATGAAGACAGAATGTTCTTGCAATTCAGGTTTGTTTTAGAACCCGACGCAAGACAAGCCGAAACAGATAGCATAGAAACCAGTGTGATGTGTTGACGATGATATGGAGTTTGCTGTGTGAAATAGAGTAATGTGCTCTGAGTGGGGATTTATTCTGGGGTGGTGTTGGCGCAGTGGATAAGACACACGCCTTTGGTGTGAGAGATCCGGGTTCGAATCCACTGTGAGACACCAATGTGTCCCTGAGCAAGACACCCAACCCCAAGTTGCTCCAGAGGCGTGTGACCTCTGACATATGTAGCCATTGTAAGTCGCTTTGGATAAAAGCGTCAGCTAAATGAATAAATGTAAATGTAAATTCTGGTTCTTTTCCACATTTGCGATAGTGAACCCATCTGGTTCTGTCAAATCGAGCTTGTCCCACTTTGAACTCAAAGTCTTTGAGATGGATTTCATCATTGTTCTTTGTGCCAAACACTTTGAAACCATGTAGTTTTAGCAGTTAATCATGTCATATTGAAATGCCACTGTTCTGCTCAGGTAATTTATTGACTTTTAGTGCAACCGTTTCAGCACTTCTCATGTTTTACGATTGTATTCAAACTAGCTTGTGGATTAAGACACTCTTTAAACACTGTAAAACTGCTATTTACACTGAGATGTGTGTTGTAATATCAACGGATGACAGATAGCAGTGTAGATCTACTTAAATGTTAATCTTTTTGCAGATCTACTTAACAATGCTAATATGAATGCATGGGATTTCAACCCTTTCTGATGGTGTTTCCTGGACATGGCTCATATCTGTTCAGTGAAAGCACAGCGTTCAGGCCATGTGATTGCTTCATTCATCGTTCTCGTCCTGTTCTTCTCTACAGATATGTTCAAACGGGTTGTACGACAGAGTAAGTTCCGGCATGTGTTTGGCCAGGCGGTGAAGAACGACCAGTGCTATGACGACATCAGGGTGTCCCGGGTCACGTGGGATAGCTCTTTCTGTGCGGTCAACCCCAAATTTGTTGCCATAATTGTGGAAGCCAGCGGAGGAGGTGCGTTCATGGTTTTGCCTCTGCAAAAGGTGAGAGATCTGTAAAATTACACTGTGTTTATGTGGAATTCTTGCTATATATCCATTGCTTCTTATATTTGTTTGTTTTAAATAGTTAGTCAAATTCTGGTTTGGAAGGATTAAAAAATTATGTTGACCAAACTAGTGGAGACGACCCTCTACACACCTTGGCTATATATATATATATATATAATAGTTAATTCTACTACTATACTAACATTATACAATGTGCTAAGTATTAATGAGCTGCTGGGTTCATAAATATGAATCACATTGTCAGCGTTTGCTCTAACTGATGTGATGAAATCAAAACAGGGACAGTAATAGATGAGCACCAGCCAATGAGAATGATGTCTGCGCATTAGTTCCACCCACTACCGGAGAAACCGCCATATCATCTGCTTGTTCTTAAAAGCTGAAGAATTCTAAATGAACTCCTTTATTTTGATAGGAAAGTGCAACAGAGAATATATTTTACATGTTGCGGTCGATACAGCTTGGTATGCAAGACTCCCCCTCTATCTTTTCAAATACATTCAAATACATTGTGAATATGAAAATTTTAGATTTTACGTCGAATGAGAGGCCCAATGTTGGTTTGTTTCATTTTAGCCTAAATGAATTCGTTTTGGCTTTTTGTTTGTTGCTATAACTTCTTGTAGTCTATTTTTTTATTCTTGTTCTTTTTTAAATGGGCTACTGTTAATTAAAGGGTTTGTTGTAGTGTTGTCAAGATACCAAAATTATCGTTTTGATACCGATACCTAGTCAAGGATTGCGATTTCGATACTTTTTCCATACTTTTCCTGAAAGGGGAAAATACACTCTCAAATATCATTGCTGTTCTTTATTTTAAAACCGGGACAACATTCTAATCATATAACACACTAATTAATGAACATATGAACAGCATATATGTTAAACATTTGAACAAAATATGAAATATCAAAATATAAAAAATAAATTAGAGCAATGACATTCAAGAATAAATTTAGCTGCATTATCTCAGTTATCATAAGAAACATAAGAGTAATAAATTTATCTTGATTCTGAACTTTGAATAAAAATATGAACAGCGATTTATATTAAACAATGTTTCTGAAAATTAAATGTCAAAAGATAAATAATATCAATATAATTTAGCAGCAATATCTCAGATATTGTAACTTATTCTGTCAGTTGTGCAACCTTTTCTTTCAGAGGAGAAAACTCAGCCAGTGAGCTTTAATGAGGGTCATATTTAGTGAGCGTCATCTTTTTCTACAGTTGTGGACCGGCAGCCACAGTATCACTCGTGCTCGCATATGCAGCTTTGTGATGCGCGGGTCGGGTTTTTTTCCAACCCGCGGGTCCCGCTTTTATGAAATTATCTGGCCCGCCCCAGCCCGCAAATAAAGTAAATTTCTTTACCCACCGCGTCCCGTGCATCGGGAACATCACGGAAGATACGTTGCTACTTCGACCTTTGTATTGTAACCTTATCAAAGAACCTAATAAAATATGAAAATATATATTCCAAATATTTAATATAGGCTATGTGAAATTGCACTAGTGATCGTTCGTCCGTGAACGAATCTTTTAGGTGAATGAATCGTTCTCGTTCAGGTAACCCACTGACTTATATTTCTTGTTTACTGAAGTTCCTCCCTCCACAGCAGTGCGCGAGCTCGGCACTATTAGCAGCGCATGCGCAGCTCGTGAACAGCTCTGTGAACTGTTTCATCCTGTCAAAGAGTTACTCAAGATGTGACTGAGCATGTGATTTTTTTTTTAATGTAGTGAACGAATCCGCCCTTCACTGAACGAGATCGAGAGGTCTTCTCATTCGTGAATGAGTTGAATGAACTGATACATCTCGTTTATGAACGAAATGAATGAGTAATACAGGGTCAGTGAGCCAAGCATGTAAATCTCGATCAGCAATCAGCAGATACAAAGCGCAGTTATAGGTGCTGTGCAGATACGCTCGTTTTCATATTTAGCATACAGAACATAACTCCACGTTTAATCCCTGATTAATGTGAATATTATATATGTACTGCTGACTAAACAATTGAAATGTTAATTATGCAAGAAAACCTCATGCTTTGTTCATCTGAACAACTTATTTAAACTGTTTAATGCGATTATGCACACATTTTAGTAAAGCCAAATCAGTTTAGTAAATCCACTAATGCAGCCATCTCGCTGTAGTGCTTTTTTGCTGCCTGCATGAGGAGAAAACACACAGCCGTCCATAGGGAGGCACTGGAAGCGTGAGTTGCACACACCAACATGAAATACGTCTCCTACAAATCTGGAACGCAGTCATTCTTTGAAGCATCAATACTAATAAATTTAGGAATAATGACGTTTTTAATTTCCGAGAATCGCGATACTTTTGAAGTATCGGTGCACCGTGCAACACTAGTTTGTTGTGGAGTGAGGGGAACTAAAATAGCATAGCTATGTTTACAATGTTCATGTTCGTAAACATTTCGTGTCTGCATTAGGCCTATTTCTGAACTTATTAATAGGCTACTGTTAAAATAAGCTATGCTGCACGTTTAAAGAAGAAAAAAAGTTTTTTTTAGAGAGAAAAAAAAAACATGTTTTTTTTCTTTAAACGTGCAGCATAGCCTATTTTAACAGTGCAGCAAACCTTTTTGATAATTTTTTGATAAATTACTGAAAATAAATCGATGAGTTTTTAAACATTTTAACTGATTGTATTAATCGTACAAAATTCTTAATGGTCGGTTAACGGTTAACCGGTTAAATTTAACATCCCTATACGGTATGTCAAATACAGGTACACTGCACATTTATTGAGCTGAACTGAAAAAGTACAGATCACTTGATGGAGAGCAAAACTCTCAAGCGCTCCGAGTTCAGCAAGTGAAAATGTATCTGTGCTAAACTTGTAATTGGCATACAAACTGTTGAGTAAGATCTAAGAATTTATTAGCAATGGCTAATGTTAGACATTTAGTAGCCCAGAGTGAAGATTTAGTTGCATATGCGAGTGATTTACTTGCAATGTAGAGGGTTGATTCATCTGATTCATTCATTCAACTGATTCATTCAGTTTTGGTGATTTGGTTCTTACTAATTCATTTGAGGGAGCTTATCAGCAAATAACAACTTTTTCAGACTCTTTTTCACACAAAGAAGTCTTACACCTACAAGAAGCTGAGGAAAGATTATTTTACTGTGGACAAGAAGCCAAGCCATGAAATGAATTTGCAGGCTGTTTCTGCATCTTCACTGCACCCTCCACTTAAGTGGGCTTTAACTGCAGCTTTGTCATGCTTTTGGTCTTTTTCCATGTTTGAATGTATACACAATGACAACCTTGCGTCTCTACAAATGGAGGTGATGATGGCAGGTATGATTCATCAGATGTCTGCCTTGATCCGTTTGTGTCAGAGCTGTTAAGAGAGGAGAATATTCTGCCAGAAGTCTTTGAAATTTTGGGTAGCATGCTATGGCCACGTCGTGCGAAACATGCTTGCTCTACTCCACTAAGAAAACATGTTAGATGTTTAAAATCACACATCATCCAGGCTGAATATATATATATATATATATAGAGTTGCAGTGAAATTTCGGCAACTGAAAATATTAAGCAGAAACAGTCAAAATATTTTTTTTTTCTTTTTTTTTTCATTTGAGTGTTATTAAAATTGATTGATCAATTGATTGTTAAATTTAAGTTATTTACAGTGTTGATTTTCAAAAAATTTGAAATTGTTTCTGTAAAAATTTTGGTGCATCGCTACCAGAATGACAATAATCAACACTGCTGTGACACAGTATTGGCATTTCCACCTCTGACTAAGCTGTTTAACTCCGTTATTTGTTACCCAATGATGTAAGGAGATCTTTTTTCCTAATGGTTTTCTGAGTACAGGTGTGATGATAAAAGTCAAATTTGTGAGTTTAATCTGCAGCGCACTGTCATTTGATACGTGTGACGAAGATCTCGGGCCTGTAAGGATTTTGTTACCTCTGAGCTTAATTCACTCCTCTCTTTAACCTTCTGTCATGGGACTGCCGTCTGCTTGTGTTACAAAGGTAGAGATTTGCTTCATCTGAATGGAGTGTGTGTGTCAGCTTGTCTGCTATGTACATGGTTTAGTGGTTTAGCATTCATGGGTTTAGTGAGTCTGCATGTTTGTGCATGTTGAAGTCTGTGGTTCATTCTCAGATTTTTCCAGCTCATTTGAAGAAGTTGCAAAGACAGCAACGGAAATACCACATTCAAGACCCAGAAAGGTAGTAAGGCCATCATTAAAATAGTCCATGTGACATCAGTGGTTCAACCTTTAATTTTTCAAAGCTACTTTATTCAGTCTTTGACACGTGTTAACGAGAGTACCACGATGCGTGTGTGTGCATTCCTCTGCTTGCAAACAAGGCCCAGAGCATGCAGGGTTTACATCAGGATGCCGGCTCTGGATTTGGTTACCAATGACTTCCATTTTATGGACAAAAGAAATTTCTCTAAATATCTTCTATGTTGACCATAAAATAGATGAGTAAATGATCACATGGTTGGGTGAACTATTCCTTTTAATACTTAGTTATGAGTTTTGCATTTTGTAGGTGGCCATATGTAGAGCATTACTACAATCTGATGATGTCATTTGGTACATCATAGATTACTGTGGTAAAACTGGTGCAATTTAGCTCGACAACTCAAAGCAGTGGTGTTGACAAGCGGGAACATTTCTGTAATTAGAGAGCGCTCAGACACGACTGTGACATCCAGACCTCTCCATGCTCTCCCCTGGATCCCGAAGCCTGTCATCAGCGTCACACACAAACACGTGCACCCGCTCGTAAATGATGACACAGTCAAACGCTCAGCTGGCTGGCCAGACGAGCTCAGCCTACTGAGTAGTTACAAATGACTCTTAAGCTGTTTATATTATTGGTTTTATTGTCAGTTCTTCATAAAGCTGAGGTTTCTGGTCATTTTAAAAAGTGATGGATTATTCAAGTATAAATCCTTTGTCATTCCAAACCTAATGTTCAGAAGCGTGAGGCAGTTGCGAGAGGAATTTTTTAATCTGTGAATATAAATCAATTTTTTTCCTCATATTCTCACTGTTGTTTTTTCTCTGAGCAGATTGCTAGATCCATCTGTCCGTTCCTTTGACGTAGAACAAAAATGAGCTGGGATTAAACATTTTTGCTGTGACTTTCTAGGTTTTGTGAAAGAATCTGTATGTCACTGCTTTTATGTTCTACAGATTTACATAGTTTTGTTTAAATATTGCATTTTTAGACAAGTTCAGAGCTTCACACTTGCAGTATGTGAAATCGGTAGGTTTTGTGAGTTGGAACAATTTGTCATAAGCTTTTATAAGGTTTCTTTACATTTAGCCTTCAAATGAAACCTAGCATCACACTTTTCACTTCAGTTTATGCGCACCATGTCTTTTTTTGGTTCTTTGTGTCTGTTATGTCCTGTCTGCTTTCCTTCTGTTTCATCTAATGCTTTGCACCTCTCCCTTAGTATCTGCTCTGATTCAGTATAGCAGTGCATCCGTCTATGGACCGTTTTCCCAGGCCACCCCATTCCCAGAACCCCCTGCAATCAGACAGCTGGCTCTGGGGGAGCTATTGTCCCGGTGCGTATGCCAGGTTCTGCACAGCTCTTTGTTTCCCTTCTCAAATCAGTATGGAAACTCCTCATCCTCACTTGATTCCCCCAAATCCTCACACCCATGCGTCTGTCTATTGTTTCCCAACAGGCAGCAATGGTAGCTGTATGGTAGTGTTCGAAGATCTTGAAGTGTAGGTTGCCAGTGTTGTATAAAAGCTGATGGGGTTTTACTATGCTTTTCTTAATTCATAATTTGCTCAACCTCATGTCATTCTGAACCTGTTTGATTGACTTTATTCTGTGGAACAGAAGATATTTTGTCTTAATGCTCTAAAGTCATACAGGTTTGGAATAACATGAGGGTGAGGAAATAAGGACAGAATTTTCTTTTTTTTTGGTGAACTATCCTGATGAGGGTAGTGATAGACTTGTATCAGCAGGCCCTGGGACATAATAAGGGTGGGTTGGCATTTAGTTGGCCTGTATTTGTCACAACACTGGGACAGCATTCCTGTAGTTCTCCTCAATTGTATTTATTTATTTTGACATCCGCATCGGTCGAAATAAGTAATTTCGTTGTACGTGCTCATGTCATGTCATATGTCGTGTTTTTTTTTTATTCAATAATAGTAATTAAAACTATTAATTTTAGTTTGTAGTGTTTCATTTTCAATTTATTCGTGAAATCTTATTTATTCTAAATGATATAGAATTTTAATGCTCGCCATTTTGTTGTTTTTAGCCAGAAAATTAATTAATTGATTAATTACTTTTATTGCTTTGAACTGTGCTGTGAACTGTGCTTTTTTGTATTTATTTAAAAATGTTAATTTAACCTTCTAAATGTTATGCACATATTGTATAAATGTATTTAAAAAAAGATTTATTCTAAATAACATAGAATTTTTAAACTTCATTTTGTTTTTGTTGTTTGCCAAAACTTCATTGTATTTGTAAAATTTTAGATTGGATGTGGATTTTTTTTTTTTTTTTGCAGTTGTTTGCAAATAATTTCAGTTAAATAGTTATCAATTAAGTGATCATTTAACTCTTAATTTTGTGGAAATACCATTTGTTGTCACTCAGATTTGTTATACATAAATAGACAGAGATAGATATTGCGTGCTTTCACTGTGCTTGTTTTAGACACCTTTTTTAAATGTATTTAATACTTGTTCGACTGAGCTGCCTTCCATCTTAATCTGAACATGGCATGTCATGGTGAGATGCCCCACTCTTCAGTGAAGACATTTGTATGTGTATTAACTGACTCGAGGAGCAGTGACGTCCCGTGAGGCTGGGGGGAGTTTCAGTTGGGCTGTGGTTGGATTCTTTGTGTGGGAGGCAGAGCAGAATGAATCACACTCTCATTGTCTCTCCCTCTCAAGAAACCATCAGGTGTCTAACTAATCACATGTTGTCTGTCTTTCTCTCCACACCATCCCCCTTCACATAGCTTTATTAACATATGAAGGAAGCAGTGGGAAATGGATAGCTTTAGCCTTCCGCAGAGCTTGCATTTTCATGCTTTCCATTCGCACTGACCACGGTGACTAATTTTCATCCCTTCTGCCTGACCACCTCTAATATTTAGTTTATAGCACAAAATATTAACCATTCCACAGGAACTGCCCGTTTACGCTTATGCTACCAGTTTGTTATAATATTGGCGACTATTTCCCTTTAGAGCTCAAATCCTGAAGTAGCGGGGAACCAGACTTCTAGAGAATGTATTATTTAGTGAAAAAGTTTTGACTTTTAATCTTACTACATGATCATTTGAGTCAGTATTCTGCAGTTGATGTTTTCAGTTCAACATCTGTTGGGTAATATTGAATATAACATATAATCATTTCCAGTTTAAAACAATGACGTTGTGAAGCCTTGCATTGGAAGCAAACGTGTGATAAGACTAAAGCATTATACATATGTACATGAGATGAGATGACATAAAAGATAAAATGGCTTGTCTTTCCTGTCATGACCATGTAAAGCTGGTAATCCCTGTAATTTTGGCATGATATGCGAGATAAATGCTGATGATGGAGTTTAACCTGTATTGAATGTATACTACAGTGATTTAAGGATATGTAGGCCTTTTGTTAAGAGGTTTTGGCAATGGGACATGAATGCGTTTACTGAATTCAATTAAGTGATTGTTTTTAAGTTTATGGAATTTTACATTTTTGAAATAGAAAAATCTGTAATTTATCTCAAAACACTAGGCTAAATCAAAAATGACAGTAAAGACATTTACAGTGCTGTTACTTTGATCTTTCTATTCATCAAAGAACCCTGAAACCAAGTACCACCGTTTCCAGAAAATGAAATGTTACTTGAGTAGCAAATCAGCATATTACAATGATTTCTGAAGAAATCATATATATATATATATTGAACAATGTAGTATATGAATCCATTGTGATATGCAATTAATGTAATGTTTCACAAAGTCAACTCACCTTTATTACTATAGTGCTTTATTCAATACCGATTGTGTCAAAGCAGCTCTAAAAGACTTAATAAAGACAGTCTTTATTCACCTCTAGTCAGTTTAATGTTGGTTCAGTTCAGATAGGGCTGCCCGATAAATCATATTTTAATAGTGATCATGATTTCTACTTCTCACAATTTATTAAGCATAATTGTCTGTGATATTTGCGCGCTTATTCTGAAATGTGCTTTTCTATTAAATCCATACATTTTCTGCCCAGTGGTTTACTTAATCTTCCCAAACATGCAAAAATGAGCACTCTCTCTCTGCATTATGGAAAAAACATATAGGCAACCATGCAAGTTGAAGTTTAAGCAATCTCTATTGAGATACTCTGCACAAATAATAGTGTAATACAACTTATTGGTTATCTTTCATTTGCATTTTTCAACCATGCAAGTTGATTTGTGCTTACATGAAAGTGCAAGAATTATGATTGAATATTTTTTTATTAATGACCGAAAGATTATTTCATTTTTGAGCACATTAATTGTGATTTAACCATGTAACCATTATTGTGCAGCTCTCGAAGTATCAATGTGAAGTTCATCAATTTTGAAAAATTAAAAAAAAAAAGATAAGCACTTTTTGCATGACATTTACACAGATTTAAATCAGAACAAACCGTTATCACGTATGAAATATGTTTGGATAAACAATGAGGAAACGGGGAAAAAATCTTTGTTGCACATGCAGGAAAATTAAGGAAAAAAAATGTTTCTGAAAAGTTTAAAGTAAACTGGTTACAAAGAATTGATATTAATGAAATTAAATCTATATTACAGCCCTAGTTTCATATCATCAGTCACCTGAGGCTGTTCATTTGCTGCTTTATGTATTGTTTTAGTATCATATTGAAGCTAAAATATTTAGTATTGATCCAACCGTATGTTGAACATTTGTTGAGATCTCAGCCACTGAACTGGCCATTTGATTCCTGCTGTCACTTCATGGAAAAGCGGGAAAACAGGAGAACCAGAACACCACAGATGAGAAGAGAGAAACATGAAAAAGGGGCACACAGGAAGGAAGTGAAAGTTCAGGCTCTCTATCTCAAAGTCTACCTCCATATATCCTGTGCTGCCACATGGGCAGATGTAACTTAACGTGTGTGTGTGTGTGTGTGGTCATGGACGTATCATTCTGATTCCCAGTCTGTATCCCAGGAGCCCCCTACTGTTCCTGCTGCACTGACTGAGCCCTTGCGGCTGCTGGCTGCAGATTTTACCATATATGGTCATCCTCAGCTCCCTGCCTGTCAGCCTTCCAGACCCATTTCCTCTTTTCTTTCCATAGGCTGAAGCACAGTGCTCACACCCAATAGATTCTTTGATAGGAGCATAGAAGAAAATCGGGGCGGTGTGAAGGGAATTTTTTGGTTGATGTTTCCATTATGGTCCATTGTGGTCATTAGGAGATTTATTTTGTTATTATTTATAAAAATATAAATATTTATGACATTACAAATATCATATAATTAAATACATGTTTATTATTGTTATTATTATTTATTTAACTTCCCTCTATTTTTTTTTAGGTTGTTCATCCAGAATATCTATATATTTTTTAATAATGCATTTCTTCTGTCCTTTACAGAATTTGACATATGAAACGCTTGTTTTATTTTAGACTTTTTCTATAAATCAAGATGGCAAAAGTCAGTCACTTTGTGATTTAATTCTTTTATTTATATATATATATATATATATATATATATATATATATATATATATATATATATATATATATATATATATATATATATATAAATATAATACAATAAAAATATAATACAATAAACTAGATATCATAATAATAATTATATATAAACTATATGTAAACTGTTTTTTAAAAAACTGTTTGAGTGTTAAATCGCAGGATCTCTCTTATCTGGTGATCTTTCTACCTAATTTCTTTATTCTATCCTCCTCCATTTAGGTCATCTGTATTAGCCTACTGCATACACCTGCTAGCCCTGAGCAGCTCTCATTCTGCCACACAGGTGGCTCCGCCCTCTCAGTCCTGATTGGCTGTATGTGTGGCTGATGTAAAATGACATGTCGTCTGGTTGGACAGCTGCTGGGGTGCTTCAGTCAGGTCAGCTGTAGTCTACAGCCTCTGGGTCCTCTTGGGCTTGCAGAGGAAATGGAGATTTCCATGCTGACTAGATAAGACAGACATGCTTCAGCTACTGCAGAAAGCGGCTCTGCATCTAATACTTTCTGTTGGTGTACCATCAACAGTGTGTACCATCTTTCTGTCTCTTTCATTTCCTTCTTTCCATCTCTCTCTCTCTCTCGCTCTCTGACTTGGTTTTGTTGTGGTGAGGAATCTTGTTTTAAATGTGTTTTATTGATTGTATAGGTGAAGGCAGATCTGTGTTTCTTGAGGTGAGGGATCTGCAGTAATGCTGCTACTGTTGCTATGCAACAGGTTAGACTAACTGCACTGCAGCGGTTGTTTTGGATGGCTCTGGTTTTAGTAAGCTATAATTAATTCACATAAATATTCATGATATAAGTTTAGCATAATGCATGCTGGATTAATCTCAGACTTTTTTTCACCATAAGATCAGCCAATTAAAACATTACAAAAATAAAAAAACATCTTCCTGTATCTGCTGTAACTTGTTTGTATTTCTTATGAGTAGGCACTCTATAAATGTCTGTGAAAAGGCTTTCTTTACTTGGCTTTCAAAAGATCTAGAATCATGTAATCACTCTATAGCTGTGTTTCTTTCTTTTTACAAGTTATTCATCCTTGTGATCACAATCCTGCATATATAAGCACATAGACACGTTTTATATACTCTCTCTGAATATGTTAATAAATAATAAAGCAAGCCGATCTAGAATCCATAAGCCGATGATCACTGATGACCTTCTGCTCTAATGTTAGTGATCCATAAATCCAAATGCCAGTAATTTTACTAAATCAATATAGCTGCTAATGTGTGCATCATCCTGATCTTCCTCTTTTAGAGGCTTTGAGTTACAGGAGGGTTCTCTTGAGAGAGCTAGTGCCCTTATATCAAAGGTTCTGTAATCAGCTGTAAATCTCTACACGCGCATGATTTTACGTGGAGCAGCCAGTGGTGGACAGTAATGGAGTAGCTTTACTTCGTTACTGTACTTAAGTACATTTTTCAAGTATCTGTAGTTTCCTGGAGTAGTTTTATTTTGAGTAGCTCTTACTTCACTACATTCCAAAGCATAAGATGTACTTTTTACTTCACTACATTTCATAAAACATATTGTTACTCCTTATAATAATATCACATGCTCCGACACGCAGAAGCTGTGTCTGATTCAAGAATGATCTGATTCTTTTTCATTGAACCTTTTAAATCAGTGCACAAATCGCACCAAACGATTCATTCAGAAATTAGAATGATCCGATTGCAGCTGTTCTCGAGTCGACAACTCACTGATTCAAATGAACCGTTTAGTGCGAGTCTCCAGTGAACTGAATTCACAAGTAAGAACCGGGAGATCTTGTGAGCGCGTGCGCGACTGATGCTGCTAAAAGTAAGTTACTAATGCCGAATTTTAGGATTAATTATTGTAACTGAAAATCATATTTAGGTCAAAACTGTCAGTTGTTTGTGAACTAAATCCGCTGTAAAGGGTGATCTATTTAAAGGTCCCATGACATGAAAATTTCACTTTCTGAGGTTTTTTAACATTAATATGACTTCCCCCAGCATGTATGTGGTCCCCAAGTTTCTAAAAATTTTAATCGGTGTAAATCGAGATTTTACTATCTTTCTCTGCCTTTGAGAAAATGGAAGCTCAAACGGTCTGATCTGGAATATCCTCTTTGTGACGTTGTAAAGAGAAATGTTACCTCCCCTTTCTCTGCTTTGTCCGCCCAAATATTTACATATAATTCAGTCGCAATGTCAGCACAGGCGTTACAAACAGACTTTTATGATATGGATTCGACAGCACTGGCACAAACAGTGAGTAACCCTGTTCATTAATGCCTGATCTGTGATCAGTGATTTCTGATGTGTAGTTAATCATTCAAGTTCACACAGACTTTCTTTCTAAATCGTTTAATACTGTTTATGCATCAGTGAATCAAGCCAGCGACTAAACGATCAACTTCACGTTGTTTCTCTTAGTAGCATGAAACAAATCTGTTATTTAAATTGTGATTTAACTACAGAGAGCGATCAAAGAACACTCCCTTTTTTTCGGAGCTCTCACACATCGCGAGTATATATTATCTGCACACTTGCCCAAACTGCCGTTACATTGAATGACGCTGTTATGCTGCACAACAAAGCTCTTACTGTATTCATGTGTTTGCTGTTAGTTGTGGTGAAAGCATTTTGTGAGAGAAAACGTGTTGCAATAATGACGAGATCACTGCATTCACGCGATAAACAGACTCTGTCTATTCAATACTCATCACTGCAGCCTTTCATGTGATGGGAAAAGATCGAAAAAATAATTATATAATCAACAAATCCAGGATTCGTTAATCTCGACAGCTGTAGTATATATATATATATATATATATATATATATATATATATATATATATATATATATTAGAGGGGTCCACATGTAATACGCATTTCAAATGCAAAGATGTCAGCCAATCACAACAGTTGTGGTTTACTCGGAGTCTCACAGCAGACACGCCCCTTCAAACAGAGCATTCAAGCCAGAGGGCTAATGTCAGGATATAAAAAATGCTTTTTATTTCTAAATTTTAAATGTAAAAATCATACTAACAATATAAGTACACCTAAGGAAACATTAAAAATCATTTAAAGAAAAGGAAATAATCCATGTCATGGGACCTTTAAGCCTCTGAAATGCTTGAATGCAGACACATCACCATCAGTGTCTCTGTTTTAGGTAAAAAAAATGAAACATTAATACACAGATTAAATAAAATAATCATGCATGTTTAAATTCCCCGCTGTCATAACGTTAACCATTTTATTAAAAATGCTACGTATTTAGCCTTATGTGACATCAGTTTCTATATTCTGTATCAACAGTATACATTTTTATATAGTTTGGATTAACTAGCCGAGTAGACTGATATTATTGTTTATTCATAACATAATGAAAATAATAAATATTGTTAAATTATGCTAACTGTCTAGCTAAAAAGCTTGCTGGTGCGAAGTTCAAATATTTTTATTCAACCACCTAGATAGATTACATCTGATGGAAAAATTAATGATGTGATGTTCAGAACATGGTAACTACAGTAATTATCAAAGAGGGAAGTGATGCCCTGTGGGGGCATTTGGCCAGGGGTGTTTATACACCACAGAAAAAAATCATTATGAACATATATTTTCCTTAAAATGTTCTTCCTAACTTCAGGCCTTATTCTCATGTCATATATAACTGTGATGTTCTGCAAAACAACAAATTTTAAAACACTTTTTTTTTTTTTCTGATGAAAATTATATCGCAGTGTAAGCTTCACAGTGAACATTACTTTCGTCAGCATAGTCCATATCAACAACAAAAATGTCGACTCCATATAGTGGTTATTTTGGGAAATTCCCAGGTATTTCAAACAGAAAGATTATAAAAAATATGTGCTAATATAAAATTAAAGTAGCCTATATAAAATTTCAAAATAAATCTATCAGTACTTTTTTTACTTACAGTAAGTACATAAAAAAATCGAGTGCTTTTGTACTTTCCAGTACAATTAAAATAGGAGTACTTTTACTGAAATAATATTTTATTACACGTACAGTATCTGTACTTTTACTCAAGTACTTGATTTGTGTACTTCGTCCACCACTGGGAGCAGTATTTACTAAGCTGCGCAAAACACGCGCAAGATATGATCGGGGTTTTGCGCAGCTAGTCAGTGATCAACGGCTCTGTGTAGAAAATGCTGCTCCACGTGAAATCATGCACGTGTAGAGATTTGCCACTGAATACAGAACCCGCTTTACTGACAAGATGCGCATTAAATATCATGCAATATTTATCATGCATCCCTAAACTCGATTCTATCAGTGTTTATTTGTACATTTAATCTTTTTTATTTTTATTTTTAGATTATATTAAGAGTAAGAAATGCAAAAAGCAGAAATGTCAATACTTTTCTAGATGTATGACCTGCTGTTTCCATGACTCTTTCCAACAGTGCTTTACAGGTAGTTGCGTCACATTCCTTTCTGCACATATCGTGTTTACCAGCATCGCATCGCCTTAACTTCCTAACACAGGCAACATCAGTGATTCTCTCACACTAGTCTCATACAAACACGTATTTTGTTTTGTTGGTTTTCTTTGGTGCGTGTGATGGTTGACAGACTGCTGCCCACAACTGGATTTTACATTAGGAACTTTAAGTGAATTCTGTTTTTTATTGGCAAGCGGCAGCGCTGTGTCCGTGTGTGAGAGCCAGTCCGTCTGTATGCTTGTTTAGTTGTTTGTGAAGTGATTGCCAATCAGTGTTCCTGATAATAGGCCTCTGTGTTTCAAGAACTTCATCTTACGTATTCCTTTCTCTCCCTTTCTCTCCAGTTACCTCATCTTTTTTCTTGCAAAATGCTGTTTTGGTGCCTAATTCCTTCTCATTTGAAACTACCACACACACTCCAAAAGAAACGGGGTG
The DNA here is from genome assembly GCF_963082965.1 of Carassius carassius. NCBI lineage: Eukaryota > Metazoa > Chordata > Actinopteri > Cypriniformes > Cyprinidae > Carassius > Carassius carassius. Next base: position 34,298,550 of record NC_081758.1, on the reverse strand, counting down.
GTTAGTTAGCAAATAACTGTGAACGGTGTAGTTTCTCTTTCATGAGGCTGTGTTATTACCATGCCCAGACTTGAGAAGGAATGTGTACACGGAGTGGTTTTCCTCACAGGTGGGTAGTGTCTTTTTGTACAGGCTGGGTCCTGAGAATATCTCAGGCTGTTGTGCTTTACTGGGCTGGACTTTCATAGGCAGAGCAGCAGCGTGGACAAAAGTGTGGGTGTGGTCGTCTCTCGACCCATGATCTGATGACACCTGATCACACAGCCCTGTGCAGAGATTGTGGATTGTGGATTTCTTTAAATAGAAAATCGTAGTAGTATTTGGAAATCAAAAATATTTTAAAAAATTAATAAATGAAGCTTGAGTTTATTTATATGCACCAATGTTATTTACCTACTTTTTAAAAATATAAATAAAAAATCTCTGAACTGATTGATTTAAACTGTCCATTTAAAAGAACTTATGCAAGGAATCAAATATTTAACAAAATAATATGTGCAATACATTTATAGTTCCTATACAGTATAGTTGGCAAAATTGTGGCACACTTTCTTCATGCCCAAACCTCCTTGTGACCTTTCACTCTGAGAGATAAAGGGTCAAGGGCCCGTTGCATGCATATTTCTGTGTATTATGGATCAGTTGCTGTGTGTAAATGTTTCTGCTGTTGGTTTGAATGAACGGATGAGCCATTGTTTGAAAGTTTGGAGAAGAATGGCTTCATTTCATGAGCGGAGGCCAGGCCGTTAGTGTTTGTTTTGGTGTAAAGTAGAGCTGGTATTGTCAGAGCTCATTTCTTTTACCCAAAGAGCTGAATGCTTTCATACTCTAATATTTGTCTTTTTGTTTTCTCTCTGCAGACGGGCCGTATCGATAAGGCCTACCCTACAGTATGTGGGCACACCGGCCCTGTTCTGGACATCGATTGGTGTCCTCACAACGACCAGGTCATCGCTAGTGGATCTGAAGACTGCACCGTGATGGTACGTCACCCTTCCTTACATTTGCTGTCATGTGAATGAGATTAATGTTGAGACTGTATGTCAAGTAGGTGATACTTCAGATTCATGCTGATTTGGTGCTCAAGAAATATTTATAATTAATTATGTTGAAAACAGTTTATTTGACTAGAAATGGCACTTATTTGAAATGGAAATCTTTTGTAACATTGTAACTTTCTTCACTATTACTTTTAATCAGTTTAATTCTAAAAAGTGTTAATTTCTTTAAAAAAAAAAAAACCCATAGTACATGTATAAATGATATATATTATAACGAACTATTAAATTCAGTAATCAATGCAATGTGGTGTTAATTTTAATTAACAAAAAAATAATTATTGTAATTAATTTTAGTGTTCCTGTAGCTCAATTGGTAGAGCACTGCGACATCAAGCGCAAGGTTGGGGTTCGATTCCCTGGGAACACATGATAGGTAAAAATTGATAGCCTGAATGCTCTGTAAGTCGCTTTGGATAAAAGCGTGTGCTAAATGCATAAATTTAATTTTATTTAATTTTAATTTTTAATTTAATTGTCAGGATTATACACATGCATTTTTGAACCTCTAACTATAAGCATTTCTTCTACACTTAATTTGACACTGACTTGACAGTTGAATAGCAGCAAGTTTTAATTCTGTACAGAAAAGATTGCATTGTACTGTTTAGTTATTTATTTTATATGTGTACAACCCTAGCTAAACCCCTGCACTGCAGTCATTCTAAAGCTTGTTTGTCAATTGGGTGGATATGACCATTTGTAGATAAAGTTTCCCTGAATAGCCGTCATCACATCTCCACCCACCCATTGAGTCCATGTGTGGCTGGCAAAGTCTGCCCCATGAGTCATGTGAACGGCAGTAGATCGGATCACAGCGTAACTGAAGGCTTGCTCTTCTGGACTGTTTTAGATTAGTTGAAGCCCAGCCTGAAGTCATTGAATCAGCAGTTACTATTTTATAGTTCTGAGGTCAGTCTGGCTGGCTCTGGGTCTATTTGTCATGCTACTAGCCTTTGTTTGGCCAGTGTGCAGAAAAAATAGTGCTTGTGTACGTGTAATAAGTGTTGAGTTTAACAGGACACTGTCTCTTGTCCCCTCTTGGGGAATACAGAGTCCTGGAAAAGTGATGACTCCTACAAGTTTTTTGTATTTTTTATTTTTTTACCCTACATTCCCAGGTTCATGAAAACTGAATTATATTGTGGTATAGTCATTCTGGAGGGCAATTTCATTAGTTACCTTTGATTTGTTTTGGGGATGATGATGATAATGACATTAAACCGGTTTAGCAATGGCTATGTGAAGGAATAATGTACACTCATCCAGCCTGGATTCCACTCATTCCAACACAGTCTATTATATAGAAATATTTAGTCTTAAAATGTTGTGATAATTCAGTCAGAATCTAGTGTTTCTGAGAGCTGTTGTAAAAGTATGTAAAACATGTAATAAATGCTGAGAATAATGGATATGTAGCGGAGAAGAAAGGAAGTTAAGGAGAGAGGCTGACTTAAAAACTGCATACTACTATTACTATTTCTGCCATAAAATTCTGAAAGAACATCTGTACTTTTAATGGTTGTTTAAAATCAAAACTCTGCCCTCTGCTGCCACCTTCAGGAAAATGAATGAAACAAGTGAAAATTAATGTACTGGTAACTTAAAATTAACAAATTCATGTAAAGTGAAAAAAAAAAAAAGTTTAATGAGATTTCATCATAATGTAATTAAACTAATGCTGAATTAAACAGTTGTTTAAATTACGGTTATTTATATACAATTTGTATTTTTTTTAATTAGCATTTATATATTTAAAATTTTAGAAATTTAGTTATGTGCTTTTGTCATTTTTGTAAGTTTTTTTTTTTTCTCTTTCTATTTCCATATCCATATATATATATATATTTTAATCTGATATTTGCAACCTCCTGGCAAACTATTTAGCAACTTTTAGCTACTATTTGATTCAGTGTTATTTATATGCTATTTGGTATTTATACATTTTTTTAAATTAGCATTTATTTTAATATTTCAGTTTTCATTTTCTTGAGTTAGTTATGTACTTCATTATTTTTTTTTATATTTCTGTGTAGCTTTATTTTCATTTGTTTTAGTTTTTGGCAATATAGTACTTCAACTTTATTTCAGTTAGTTTCCTAGGCAACTTTCCTAATTTACAGTTTACGTCTAATTTTTTTTCATTTAATATTTTTATTTTTATTTCAGCGTGATTTCATTTTCCAAAAGTATTTTGTAATGGTTTTAGGCTTGGTTAACGATATACTTCATTTCCATTTATACTTGCACTTCAGTAATATTTTAAATGAATCAAATATTTGAATATGAATTTTTGTTGTTGTTGTTTTCAGGTGTGGCAGATTCCAGAGAATGGCTTGGTGACCTCGATGCCAGAGCCAGTGGTGGTGCTGGAGGGTCATTCTAAGAGAGTGGGAATCGTTACCTGGCATCCGACCGCTCGCAACGTCCTGCTCAGCGCAGGTGAGAACCCTCACCTGATCCATCAGGGAGAAGGAAATTGGATAGAAACCGTAACAGATGTGTTGAATGTTTTGACACTCATCCAGTTGCCTTTGTCAGTATCTGTCAAAATAGCTTCAGTGGAAAAAGCAGCTCAAGCTGCTGTGCTGTCTAATAAATACCTTCTTTAACATTCAAACGTGATTATTTCCCCATTTTCTTTTGGGGTTTTCTGCAGGCTGTGATAATGTGATTATCATCTGGAATGTGGGGACGGGGGAAGCCATAATCACCCTTGAGGATATGCACCCTGACATCATCTTCAGCGTCTGCTGGAACCGCAACGGCAGTCTCATCTGCACCGCATGCAAGGACAAGAAGGTCCGTGTGATCGACCCACGCAAGGAGGACATCGTTGCGGTGAGTGCTTGCTTTTCTGAACAAATAGTAGTGTTTATAGATTTTATTTGGTAACTCTCAATATAATAGTTTCTGAATTACATGGTTTGACAATCAGTTTCTCTGGCTTTTCTCTGTCAGTTGAGGTGCTGGATGTTGATGTGTTTACTTGACTTGAAAAGCATTCGGCTGCTCAGTTTTGAGTGAGTGTGAACAGTATTGTGATGTATTATGGTGTGCCTCGCTGACAGGAGAAGGACAAGGCCCATGAGGGTGCCAGGCCTATAAGAGCCATTTTCCTGTCTGACGGCAAAGTGTTCACCACTGGTTTTAGCCGCATGAGCGAGAGACAACTCGCCCTCTGGGATCCGGTAAGTTGCTATGGAAAGCGTAGACAAATTTCACCCTAACACCTGCTCATAAATAAATTCAAACAAATACAGGCTTGCATAATTTTGTCTTTCTTATATTTTCCAGATTAAGAAAATAACTTTTAGTTGCAGTTTCTGATGGAAGTGACATATAATTGTCCTTTTTAATATATTTAAACCATATATTTGCTCTGTCTGTCTGTCTGTCAGGACAATATGGAGGAGCCAATTTCTGTCCATGAGATGGACACCAGTAATGGAGTCCTCCTGCCCTTCTATGATCCCGATACTAATGTGGTCTACCTGTGTGGGAAGGTAAATGAAGCGCATGCATTACTGTTTCAAAGTCTGGAGTAGCTGTCAAAAGTGACCGTAGAGACATTAATAATAATATAAAATTAATTTTTCAAATTAAAACAACTATTTTGGAATTTCTATTGGAAAAAACTATAACACACAAAAATCAACATTGATATTAATAAGGAATGTTTCTTAAGCACCAAATCAGCATATTAGAATGATTTCTGAAAGATCGTGTGACACTAAAGACTGGAGCAGTGATGCTGAAAATTCAGCTTTTCCATCAGAGGAATAAATTGGATTTTAAAATATATTAAAATAGAAAAACATTTAATTGTAACAGTATTTTACAGTGTGTGTACACCTGTATTTTTAGTATTTATTATGTTGCATTCGGTTTGTTTATTGGAAATGGTACGATGGTAGTAACATTAGGGTTTTAGTGGCTGACTGATGTTTGATCTCTAATAGGGTGACAGCAGCATCCGTTACTTTGAGATCACGGATGAAGCTCCTTTTGTCCACTACCTCAACACCTTCATCACTAAGGAGCCTCAGAGGGGCATGGGATACATGCCCAAGAGAGGACTGGACGTCAACAAGTGTGAGATCGCAAGGTATAGCAACAATAATTATTTATCTGATGGCAGCACGTGCTAGAATCTCAAGAAACATGTAATGCATGCATGTCTGTCTGTCTGTGTGTGTGTGTGTGTGTGTGTGTGTGTGTGTGCATGCATGACATGTTTCATGAGATTCTAGCACGTGCTACCACACACACACACACACACACACACATCCTTTTATTTTAAGGTGAAACATGACCTAGATGTTTCTTTGCAAGTTTTTGATTGTTTATATTTAAGGTAGTTAATTTAGTCTAGGTTTTGCTAGTTTTTCATAAACTGCTGAGATTTTTAAGATATAGTTTGTAGTTCTATTTTTCAACACCAGGGCATGAAACGAAGATAGAGTCCCAGTCCACCCAAAAGAGGGCAGCACTAGACTAGGATTCTTCAAAGGATTCTTCAGAATAAGATTTATATTCCTAACCAGGAGTGATGCATGAATAGAGGTTCCATTTTATGGGCTTCGAAGACTCGTGCGTAATTGCTTGACTTCCCAAATGAGTCCTGCACTAAAGTCTTCTGCCTTCATGAAATGTTCTAATAGACTTGTTTGCTTGTGTGTGTGTTCTCAGGTTTTATAGACTTGTTTGCTTGTGTGTGTGTTCTCAGGTTTTACAAACTGCATGAGAGAAAGTGTGAACCTATCATCATGACCGTGCCAAGAAAAGTGAGCCTTTTGAGTTGTTTTGCTCTTTTGTTTTTAAGAGTAGCCCTGCAGCCTGGACTGTATATTCTGAGCCACAACTTCCTGCTTTGGCTTCTGTTTTCTGGCATTGTCAAAGAGCTGTTCTATTAGTTTACCAGACCCGGTTTTGAAATTCATCCAGGTGGTTTTCACACTGGGTTTAATTAATTTGATACTACTACTCATCTACAGGTCTTTCATCACATTTTATTATTTGGCTTTAAACCGCAGTATGTTCAAACCAAACATGTGAGTTAACGGTTTACCACGGCACCTAGGCAACACTGCTGGAGGAGTCAGTGTCCAAAATAAAAAGCGTTGTTCACTTCACCTTCTTTATGTTTGTGTCCCTCTGTTTTTAATAAGGGTTCAATAATAAGAATAACCCTCTGACACAGGACCAGAATTAGATAAGGGCCAGTACTGCCAAAATGTTCACTAGCCACATCAAAAATGTTCTTAAACCTTACTGACAACAAGCTTTTTTTGAATGATAGTGTATTTGTTGCAAAATATAAATATTGTTTCCATTTATGAAATCTATGAAAATACGAAAATAGACGACATTTTCACTGGTCACAAAAGAATGGTCAACAGACATAAATTGAGAAAACAGCTTTGACACCAAGTAACTGAACTCTGCATCTTTTCCATGATTGATTGAATGAATTGCATGATTCATCTACTACATATCTTAACAACTTCTAACACTCTTCCTTCCATCAGTCGGACTTGTTCCAGGATGATCTTTACCCTGACACTGCTGGTCCGGAGGCCCCCCTGGAGGCTGAGGAATGGTTTGAAGGGAAGAATGGAGACCCTGTCCTGATATCCCTGAAACATGGATACATCCCAGGCAAGAACCGTGATCTCAAAGTGGTCAAGAAGAACATCCTAGACAACAAGCTAAGCAAGAATACAGAGAATACCACTCCTGCCATCAAGACTGCCACCTCCACACCATCTATTGTGAGTGGGACTCGTTTTCTTATCTATTCCTCCAGTCTGGATTATCATCCTATTGAATTTCATTTAGCTTTCCTATGCACATTTTCCTCCCAGATCTCAATTTTCTAAATTCTCTGAAAAATATTTAAACATAATTTCAATTACTTGTAAATTGCACTGTGGTTCAGTGGGACCTACATGCAGCTAAATGATTGTATTGTTCAAGGCCAGCTTCTCTTTTTGGATGTTCCCAAACCCCAGCCGCATGCCTGCTTAACCACATGACAGCAACAGCACGTGTGTCCCGCCCTCTTTACCCAGCTCTCCCTGCTCAGGGCTGCAATCACACTGCCCTTCAGACACGCCCGTGTTAGCTGCTATTTATCACACCCAAAGATTATGCTATAGTTTGTATCTTAATTATTTACTATTCAATTTTGAAATGGTTGAAATGGGTAAAGGAAAAAGAGGGGAAAAATGGACATGTCGCCTTGGTAACTAATTATACAAAATAAGCTAAAGTACTAAATGAAAAAATAAAACTAAATGAAAGCTAAATATAAATATTAAAAAACAAGCAGTATTAGAAAAACTAAAATGACAACTTGAAAATATATATAAACAAAGCTTGTTAAATATAAAAAAAAAAAAAAAAAATATATATATATATATATATATATATATATATATATATATATATATATATATATATATATATATATATATACTATAATATTAAATAAATAATGCTAATATAACTCTGGCATATGGCCTGTTGATTCGTAAGTGATTTTATTATATATTTTTTAGTGTGTGTGTGTGTGTGTGTGTGTGTGTAACACCCCCCTACCCCCCCGTTTTCCTTTTCTGGTCTGTAATATCAGTTATGACTAATAATTAATAACTCCTTTTTATTGGCACAAGTTGTCCTAAACATTTGTCTTCTACTTTTTCTTTCTGAACAGAAAAGTGAAGCTAAGCTGGATGAAGTTTTGAAAGAAATGAAATCTCTCAGAGAGCTGGTCAGCAGTCAGGAAAAAAGAATTGCCAACCTTGAGCAGCAGTTGTCTAAAATGGACATCTAAAAGGACCCTGAAATTCCTTCCCCTTCTATTCAGGATATCCCATTGGCCAGGTGGGCGGGACCCGTCACTGCCAATCACCATGACAGCGTTCCGTCTGAAGCCTGCCTTGAAAAGACTCCAACCAACATTCCAAAATGTTTTTTTTTTCAATCCCTAAAGCCTGTTTATACCACATGGCCATTTGGAAAGCAAGAAACTCCCATCAGTTTCTCAAAATTTGACCTGTTTAGATTTTTACTCCATTTCACTCTCAATCTTTCTGCAACAGCTGTGTTTTATCTGGTGTTCTTCAAAGGTCTTAAGATTTTTGTTTTGCTTTTCTTATTAAAATTGTGACCCAAACGATTGCATCCTGAAGCAGTTACATGAACTTGATGAGCTCAAACTTTGAAGTAGTCAGTATTGCAGTTCCCCTCTCACCCTTCTGAGTTGCCAAATTTATAGAGGAGTTATGCACCTCCCTGACAGTATTTGACTAGATTTCCATTTCTTATAAAGGACAAAGCAATATGCTAGTAATGCAATGAGGGGAAATCATTGGAACCATTTATCACTGTTATATGTGTCTTTCTAGAGAAATCAAATAAAAAAACTTGGCAAATGTGGAGTGGAAAAAGTTTACAAACCATTACTGGAAAACAATACAGGTGCAATGTAAAAGTGTTAAGATATTAATTAGCAAAATAATAAAAATAATTGTGGTTCTGGTGGTTGCCATGAACACAGCCAATGTGTACTGTACTCACAACTCCAAACACTTGCTGGCAAAAGTTACTCATCGTAATGGTAATACAAGCAAATTGAGTCAGTTTTTCCCCTTTCTTGTTTCCACTTATCTGTTTGAAGCCTGAATGAAGCCAGAAACCACATGGGTCTCATTTTGTAAACTCTAGCCAGTCTCCCCTTCTAGTTTCACATCCCAAGCCATGATGATATAAACTCAGAACAAGATAATGTCCATAGATGCTTAATGGCCATTCATTGCTTTACGGGCTTGATAGCCTTAACCCTGACTTTGTTCTATTCAGATGTCATTTAGGTCTAAGGAACACTGTTAGATCTGCTTAGCTTTCTCATTAATTCCTACAAACCTCATCTTTAGTTGTGCCGTCCACAGCGTCTCAGAAACCAAGCTTGTATGAGTTTCAAGAACTTTTGCTGTGCATTGTAGAGTGTGACTACCAGCAAAATATTGAGTCATGATTAACTTCCTTTTCTTAAGTCCTAACCAAGCAGAACCAATTCTCTCAAGGGGCAGCTCACGTCTAGATGATAATTTCACGAACGTATTTATGTGTGCCGTAAGTTTGAGTTGATGACAAGTGGCTTTTTTTTTGTTTATGGATTGTTCATGCCAGGAAGAGAGGAAACTGTGATTTCTGGTTTTTAGATTGCTTTGGCTATATCCTTCGTCAGAGCGTTCTCTTGTGGTTTTCATTTTGATGCTTCTTCATATCTCATTTCGGTTTGCATCACTGCCTAGTGCCTCTTTCATAGGTTCTGAAAAGCACCTTCCCTCCTCTGCATGCCTTTTAGCCTAAAATAGCCACCAACTTCTCACCTCAGAACCATCACCTGACCTACGAGAATTTCATTTGAAACGAGGCTTCAGATCTGTGCGTCGACAGCAACAACTCAATACCTCTGATGTCATTCTCACGCTTTCGCTTTCTCTCTTTTTGGTGAAGTTTTATAGTGAAGGGTTTGTAAACGTAGGGGCCGTTTTTATGGGAGCAGATGTGCCGAGCTGGATCAACTTCAGGAGATGTGATGGCTCCATATTGAGTGTTTAAGTGGCCTCAGGAGGCATCTGTGATGCAGCCTCGAGTGTGTGGTTTCAAAGGAGTGAATGATTGAAATGAGGGACTTATGGAGGTTGAAATGATAATGCAGGAAGAAGGCAGGATGTAAGTGATTTATTTAGATGCTTTGTAAATTGTTTTTTGTTTAGTTTAGTTTAGTTTTCCTTCACATTTTTTTGGTTGTAGGAAGGTGTTTGTCCATCATTTGGATTTTCAGATGATTTTAAAGAAATTCCCCATTTTCCATCTATGCACACTGTGAGCCTTTAATGTTTCCAATGATACAATAAAATTAGAATTGAAAGGAAGGAGAACTAGAAATTAAATTTTGTGCATAACTGTTCCATTTTTGTTCATTATCTGCTTCAAGTATAAAGAGTCTTACTGATTACCAGAAGAAAAAATAAACTGAATTTTTGGTCTTTTGTCTCACTCTCTTTTTTTCTCTCTCTCTAATTATTAAACCTCTCTTTATGGAAGTGTAGTTGGTTACAAGTTCTAACTTGGTGTTTTAGGGAACTAAGATGTGATATTTAAGTCTCGTCTCGCTCACTTGTGTTTGCGTCAGAGTTTGAGAAGCTCAGCTTTGGTCTGACGCTTCATGAGGTTTGACTTCCTGTATTTCCTGCAGTGAGTAGGTTTTGAGACATAGCATTGTGAGCGTGTGAGGCGGCCTAAAGTTCAGTTGGTCTCCAGATCAACACCCGATCAACAGTAGAAACGGATGGTATGTAGTTTAGTTTTTTAATCAAAGTTTGCCTTGACAAATTTTGCGTCTTAAATCAGAATTTAGGTTTATGTGGTGTGGTGATTTTTAAAATTCATCAACTGTAGAGTTTACATGACTTGAATCTGCATGTAAATTGTTAAAGATTTCATGAAGTGTTACCATGACATTAACCGTAATATATTTTAAGTAGTAGTAAAGTGGTAAAGTGTTGATAACTGTAAAAAGACAATTTGTCAGCTAAAAGGAAGTATTCTACCTAAATGGTGTAACCACATGCTATATTCATAAACTGCCACATGAGCTTGTTAAAGTACGAGCAATCTGTTTGTATGTAACAATGAGGCGTTTTGTTCTTCCACTGTTGCTAGACCTCAGTTTGTTCTCATTGTCTTAAAGCTCCTCTCCACTGAACATACTAGAGGGGAATAACCATACAGTATATATATGTGCTCATGAATGGCTGTTTTCCTGGTGAAAATATCATGTGCATCTTAAGCATCATTGCAACATTCTCTGTCCTTTTTGTGCAGATGGCAATGGTAACTAACAGGCTTGGGTGTTTACCAGTTCTTGTTTTCCTGCTGACTTTGAGCAGTTCAGTCACGCCAACTCCTCTTAGGATGAAAAGGGAAACTAGTCGCAAAGTGACATCGATAAACACCAGTGACACACCGAGTACAGCAACCATAGCAGAAGTTGAGAATGCAAGAAGCACCACTGTGGAAACGTTACAGACAGTTGAGGTGAAATCTGATTCAAAGGTCTCAGCAACTACAGAATACCTTTATACTCCAGATCTGAACCACACCCAACAAAACTACCTGACAGTTCACCAGCCAGCAGATAATGAGAGTACTTTTCTCACCCAACTTCCCACAATAAATACTAGTACTGGACACATTTCACATGCAGGAAGTTCTGCCCCATCATTTCCTGCATCGTTGAAGCCCAGTAAGGCAACAGAGAAGTACATGACAGCAGCAACAAGAAGAATGTCCACAGATGCAAAAGGACCTACTACTGACGTTTCCTCAACAGCCACCAAAAAATCAACCACAGCAATGACTCATTCATGTTCCACTGCCTCTTCTCAGGAGGACGGATTTGTGAACCGTTGCCTCATCGCAATCGCCTCGATGGCAGCATTAACCACCATCTTTATCATTAGCACCATCTGCTTGGCTACGAAACTCTCGGGATACAGATACAGGCACAAGGCGCAGCTTCTCCAAGAGACTGAGATGGTCTGCATATCTGCCCTGCTGAATGATACCGATCACCCAGTTCCAAAGCCAAGACGACATCCCAAAAGTAATGGAGCATTGATCCCAAATACTGAGGATGGAGATCCTGATGGAGATAATCTCACTCTAAACAGTTTTCTTCCTGATAACGAAGGCCCTCTTTAGAAGTTGAAATTTTTCTGTAAGCACTAGGAACCGGCGCTTTATTGATGGATCACAGAATTTTGTACTCTCAAACATTGTCAGTGTTCAGCTTTGACACAAACCCAGCTCTTGAATGGTTTGCACTGTCAAAATAATCATCAAGAGGTACAATCTACAGTATATCAGTGGTGCAGGTTTGTCAGTTTTCTAGGGAGTTTCAGTCATCTGAAATAAGTTCAGTTATCTGATGCCTGGCTAGTTTGAAGTGCCATTTTATGCTTTTTTGTTTAATAATGAACATTCCACATCTTTTATTTAATCAGTAGAACATTTATATTGTAATTGTTTTTTGCATGTGTGAAGATGTCTTAACGTTATATTTAATCAGTGTTGAAATATACTAAGGAGCACAGACATTAGCAAGGCTTGGCAGAATACATTGCTGAAAATGGTCTATTCCTGTCTGTGGTTCAGTTAGCGCTATATAATTTAAAGAGTGATGTTGGATATTATCACAGTCTGAATATAACATTATCATTGCGAATGTACATAAATTAGATGCTCGCCACATTTGCCCAGAAAGAATTTAGCTTTCACACAGAAATGCATACTTTCCATTGTGTGAATTAAAAAAAGGAGTTTTTTTTTTTTTTTTGTTTTTTGGGGGGGGGGGGGGTGTTCTGCTATATAATAGGCCTTCTCTATGTAAGTTGTATATACGGTAGGTGACTTCAGTTTGAATGTGTTAAAGTACTACTTGGATGAATGTTGTGCAAAATAACACGAAAGTCATTGTGCCGTTTTAACCTGGTTATTCTTACACAAACACATTTTATAAATGTTAAATCATTTAATAGAAGTCACTTGGATGTCTTACATTTTAAAGTCAATGTGAAATGTGGTATGCAACCCATTTTTATTTGTTTATTAAGTTATATGAGGTCCTACTAAGCAAGATATTTGAAAATCAGCTGAAATTACTTGAAATTATTATACTTAATATGTTCCATTCCATTGGGAATAAATTGGATCAGAAAAAAAGTTGGTGTTCCTTTACATACCATAATTGAGCCAGACCACACAAGAATGAAATAATGCCAAAGTAATGAAAGTAGCTAATTAACTCTTAGTTAACATTTTCCCATTGCTATGTGACATCAGTGGAAAAATGTAAGTAGTTTCTGAAGAATATAAAAAATTGTGAAAATAACTTGAGTATCTGAAACATGCAATGATTAATGGTTATATTGCATTAAAGTAGATGGGTCAATTTATTTTATATTTTTTGACCAATTCATGACGGTTCAATCTCTGATGTTAGTAAAGAAAAATAACAGGATGTGAAGCTATGTTTACATCCTAATATGTTATTTTGGAACATCTGACTTCTTCTTAGTTTGGTGAATGTAGCTGGATTGTCCTTGTCCCATGCATCCATTCGTGTTCTAGAAGAGAGAAAGAAAAGGACCGAAAAAGGGAGGAGATGGAGCAAGAGGGGAGGGAAATGTGTTTGTGCAAATATCTAGAGTTTTTTAAGGAAAACCCACACATTCAGAAGCTTCCATAAGCCTTTCCGGACAACACAGAGGCAGCTATTTTTCTTCCACAACTGTATTGGTCTTTATTTATTTTGCCTACAGTACCTGTAGCTTGAAGTGTTGGGGTCAAAGTGCATCAGAGAAAGGAAGTAAATCCAGCAGTGAGTATTTGAGCATTTCCTTCATTGAGAGAGTATGTCATGTTTCACCTTCACATTTTATAAATAATTTATTAGCACACCATACATAGAATAGATGTCAGTTCTCTTTTCAAATTAATTTTTATCAGTTTCACTAAAAAAAATGCTTGTTTATGAGTTTAATGTTTTCCTGATATGGTGGTCTCAAAATTTGAAGAATGAGTCAATGTCATAAATACAAAACTTAAAATACTGGTGTCTGAAAACAAATGTTGCTAAATCATTTATTAGAACCAGCTTTGCTTTTCTATGCTATTTTGCAATAGCATTTTTTTTAAACAAATCTTGGGTTTATATTCATATTTTGTGATATGCATTTCAAATGTGAAGTGAGTGTTCACTTCTGTGTTTATTTTCCATTATCCTTTAAGTTTCTTATTTTGTAATTTATACTTTTCTTTTTATGTGATCTGCATTTTTTTTCTTTCATTTCTTATTTCAACGTTAAAATATGTTTCCTTATTTTATTACATTTTGTGGTCTGCACAGGGGATACATATTCTGTTTAGATTCATCTGGCACATGCTGCCTGAGTTTGCTCTTTTAAGCAACGTTCCTGCAGCACATTGCTGAGATTATCTCCTCTTGTAATTTACTAATTCAAAACTGTACAAGCAAAAATGTAATGCCTTCCGATTAGCAGAGCAGATAATGTGGTCAGCTCTGAGTGGGAAAAGTTTTTATAAACATACATTTTAAAGAAGTAAAGGCATTTGAAGAGATTACTCTGTTAGATAATACTCAATTTGTGGTTTATACTACAAATTCTGATGGTGTTTGTTTTGGAATTTCCCTCCAAACCTAACCTGCAGCCAAGAGCCAGTTTACAGTCTAATGGTTAAAGTAAGCTTATCCATCCTATATTTTTTTAATAAACCTCCAGTTATTATTTTAAAATGGTTAAAAAGATTTTTTTTAAATAGTCTACCCTTAATGCAGAGCCTTGACAATGTATAAACCATATGAATATTATGTGTGTGTTCTTGAGCAGTGCAGAAATAGTCTCACTGGTCTGTGGCCTGTCTCATTGCAGCCGAGCTGTAAATACAGGCCTGTGAGCTGTGGCTCTCCCATGCCTTGCTGCACCCTCACAAATATATATCTGGCCTTGCTTTTGCTTTTCTGTGGTGAGCGGGTAGCATCAGCTAGGCAAGGAAATTACAAACCAGGCCTGGACTCCCTCTGCCTCCACCCCAAATAAGTAATGACTGGATGTAACCAGAATAGCTGTTCTTCTGTGAGGAAACAGTTTGTGAGAGTCTACAGTGATGTGTGTGTGATACAAGCAGCTTCCTTCCTGTGATTCAAAGAAAACCGATAGTACCGATTATACAGATAATAGCTCTGTGTGAGTACATGACCATCTAGATAACTATTTACTATCGCTGAAAAAGGAAACATTTTCAGTATGTTGCATGCTACATAAAATAGTTCAGAGACTTTGATGACCCTTGCAATACTTAAGAAATTCTTTAATCTTCAAATAAGGTAGAAAAAAACAATATGCCACCATGCCACTCTGATGTAAACAAATAATAATGCCATGGTATTAATATTAGTACTCCACGTTACTTCAAAAAAAATACCATGGTACATATAAGCAAAATAATATTTTAAAAAATGACATAGTACTTTTTGGATGCCAATTTTATTTGTATTTCATTTCAGTGCCATTCTGTTTGTGACAAGTTTTGATTTTATTATTATCATTTAAGTGGTGGTGTTTAACTAAAATATTTTTACTAAAAAATAACTTGGTAACACTTTACAGCAAGATTCTATTTTTTAACATTAGTTAACTATATTAGTAAACATAAAGTAACAAAAGATTATTCTAAAGCATTTAGTAATCTTAGTTAATGTTAATTTCAGCATTTACTTCTGCATTATTATCAAAGATTGTATCTCTTAATATTATTGAATGGACCTGAGCTAAGATGAACTAGCAATGAACAGTTGAACAAATGTGACCTTGGACCACAAAACCAGTCACAAGAGAAGATTTTCTGAATAAATAAGCTTTCCATTGATGCATGGTTTGTTGGGATAGGACAACATTTGGCTGAGATATAACTTTGAAAATATGGAATCTGAGGGTGCGAAAAAATAATAATTATGACCCATACAATGTTTATTTTGGCTATTGCTACAAATATACCCCAGCGACTTAAAACTGGGTTTGTGCTCCAGGGTCACAAATGTATTGTCCATTGTTAGTTGATGCATTAACTAATGTTAACGGGACCGTTGCAAAATGTTAGGAACTTCCAAATATGTAAAATAATAATAAAAATACTGTAACCACCTTCATGAAACATAATGCTCAATTCCTGTTTCTGTTGGGTGTGACTAGTAATGGCCACATCTGTATCCATTTTACAGGTCTTTAGAGGAAGTATGTCACTCTCTCTGCACTTTGTTTTTCTGCTCCTGACTGCTCTTTGGGGCAGCAGTTGCTTCGCCAAGCCCGCCCCATTCAACGTGTCCATGGAGGGTAGTGGGGATGAACCCGAACTCATCTTTCCCATTGCTCGTACCACCCATGGTCCTCCATCCCCCCCGCCACCTCCCAACATAACAGCCACTTTCATCCGCATCAAAGACTTCCTTTTCAACCAGGTGGTGGACTTCCTGAAGGAGAACTTGCTTCTCATCATTGTCGTGACCTCTCTGTTGGTAGTCATCATCTTCATCGTCTGCTGTGCTTCAGCGATGAGCCACAAACGCAAGCTTGAGGCCTACTATCCTCCGAAGACCTACACACCCAGGAAATACATGAGTCAACCTAGTAAAGATGTGGAGAAACCACATAACCAGATTCAGGATGGTAAGACAACAACTGCAAAGACCCTACGAGAACCCACCAAAGCATTGGTGGGTGAGAAGGATGGAAAAGACCCCCGGCCAAAGCCAAAAGAGGTCCAAAAGGTGGAGGATGTTGAAGTGGTGGAGATGCAGAAAGATGAGCCCAAGAAGAAAGAGGAGCATCAGCCAACCACCTCAAATGTCACCTCCAGTCAGCCGCTGGTCTGTACGTGTCACCTCAGAAAGGCCAATCACAACACAGCGTGAGAGCTTTTTCTGAACCTGCAAGAATGAGCTGGATTCCAAAATGTTTCTATATAAATCTTTTTAATAGATATCACACCCTGTGTATATCCCAACTGTACTGTATGTATTATCAGAGGGAGGGGGGGGGGGTTGTTCAACTAATTTACTGTTTGGTACATAAGAAAAAAAGTTTTATTATATGGAAAACGTATTAATATGGAAAATAACACTTGAAGTTATTTTGTGAATCAATTTCTACTTTTGAGAGACTTGAGAAAATGTCTTTTGGAACTTTTTTCTGACCACTTTCCTTTATTATATTTTACAAATGAAATGACTATATGCATGGCAACCCATAATTTATGCTGTATTTTTCCTAAAGCTATTATCCGGCGTGACTGTTATTTTATCTAAACTTCATGACTTTCCTCAGTATCGGATTTAATTAGCTAACATTTTGTCATGTATGTTTAACTGATTTTTAGTCAAAATAAAAAAAATTAACTCTCCGAAAATGAACTCTGCTCGGTTCCAAATAAATTCAAAAGTATGAGGTCTGTATGTTTTGTAAATGTCCACCAAGGCTACACTTATTTTTGATAAAAATACAGTAAAACACAAAACTTTTTCACAATTTCAGCAGCCATTACTCCAGTCTTCAGTGCTATGTGATTCTTTCAGAAATCATTTTAATATGCAGATTTGGTGTTCTCAGCCTATCATTGATTAATAGCCATCTGAATGCAAATTAGCAGGCTTTTGATGGATTGTCCCATCTGATCAGTGGAGCTAGCCAATAACCTGTGGGTTTGTGAGTGTGAAATCTTGTATCTTTATAGGTGACTTAAAATAGACAGGTTATGGATGGCAACGGATCTATTAATGTATGTACAGCTCCTTTGCATCTTGCACAGAAGTTATTAACTATATTGGTCATGGCCATCTTCCCAGACTTTTTAAGCCTGTTGAGAAAATATCATCGGTGAATACAATCACAGAATCTGGAAAACTTGTTGAAAGTTATATAGAACAGACTACAAGTGCAGCTATAATGGTTAGATCTGATGCTACTTGAAACACGAGTTAATGCAGATGGCGGGGAAATGTTTTTTTTTTTAAATCAACTGGGAGTACAATATCAAGATAATTTTTTGGGTCAGACCAGCCCACCTTAGAGAGACTGAGCTATGAAGACTGCCTCTCTAAATTTTACATCTTTTATACCCCATTCCACCCAAGTACCCTACAGTCCAACCACAGATGAGGAACCTGGTTGTGTGGAAGCCACCTGGAGCATCATCCACTGTGGCATCTAACTCCTTTTACAGGCCTCCTGATGCCTACAGTGCTTTTGGTACTAAAGAACACCCTAATACGAAACCTGAGTGTTGCACCACTTCCACAGTTTCAAGGAGACATTAGCACACATTAATATCATAACCTGTACTTAAGCAGTTGTTTTGCATAGAAAATATGTAGAGAACAATACAAAACGATGTATAGCACATGAATATTTACAACTTTAAGTTTTCACAACAAATAATACAGCACCAAAGTACATTCTTTGTGACTTTTTTTATTCTTCTTTTTACAACCACTGCCAAAACTATAATGATCCCTCTGAAAATCTAAACAAATAGACATTTTTCAATTCCCATACTTTCCTTTTTATAAACTGTAGTAGTGTACATTTACAAACATTGCAGTATTAGGCATTTCATATAGACATTACATGTCAGAGTGAGAGATCTTAAGGAATTCAGAGTTTATTTTAATGTGCGTGATTCAGAGATACAGGAAAAAACTTGAATCCAAAAGATCCT
This sequence comes from Carassius carassius, assembly GCF_963082965.1. Lineage (NCBI taxonomy): Eukaryota > Metazoa > Chordata > Actinopteri > Cypriniformes > Cyprinidae > Carassius > Carassius carassius. Next base: position 34,280,122 of record NC_081758.1, on the reverse strand, counting down.
CAAAGTCGGTCAATGCAAGCCACTTCAAACCAGCAATGTAAAGGCAGTGTGAATAGAGTAGTAAAGATAGATGCTGGCTAATACATTTATTATATCCTCAGAAAGCATATACACTATACAATTTTTCTCTGAGTCGCAATGAGAATGGATGAAGGTGACTCGTCTGTGAATAAGTACATTAATTTCGAGCTTTTGTCAATGTTTCCTTGTCGTCCTTCTGTTTGAGTCTGTAGTCTGCCAATGCAGCCTTGATAGCATCCTCTGCAAGCACTGCCAGAACAAAAAAAAAAAAAATTCACACAAATAAGATTATGAAATCAGAACATTTGTGCTTTTTTTTTTTTTGATGCTGTCAATATGTTTGCAATCTCAAACAGCCATTTTGATACACTTACTAGAGCAATGAAGTTTGACTGGTGGTAGACAAAGTTCTTTGGCAATCTCAGTATTTTTGATTTTCAGGGCATCGTCAATCTGCACATGGAGAAGAGAACATTGAAATGTTGTTAGGAACGCTTGAGAGAACAAATATGGAGCACATTTAGACAATCTGATAACAGTGTGAATTCATGAAATGGTCTGAGTCACATTAACTCACCGATTTTCCCTTCACCCACTCTGTGGCCAGTGAGCTGGAAGCAATGGCTGAGCCACAGCCAAAAGTTTTGAATCTGGCATCTACTATCTTGCCATTTTCATCCACCTGAATCTGTCAGACAGGTTGACAACAAAACAAAGTTACTGATGCAAATAGTAAATAAATACATCTACACTGGAATTTAAAAGCACGTCTTGCCTGAAGTTTCATAACATCCCCACACGCAGGTGCGCCTACCAAACCAGTGCCTACGTTTTTATCATTTTTGTCCAGGGAACCAACATTTCTGGGGTTTTCATAGTGGTCCACCACCTTGAGAGGGGAAAAGAAAAAAAACGGACATGTAAGACATCTAAACAAATAACAACTTCCTGATCAAATTTAACATCAAAGGATTTGCAGACCTGCCAACCTTGCAATTTTTTTTTTTGATTTGAGATAAAGGTTTACACCAAAAGGAAACGTGCCCTTGATAGATAATGACAGTGCCCTTCATAACGTTACAGATCATTAATCTTTGTAAGTAAATCACTTATTTAATTTGTTGTGAGCTTACAAAACTGTCAGCATACAAAAATATAAATGTATTCACCTGTGGCATAGTTAAGATACTGAATGACAACACTGATGAGTTTATAGGACAGTTACACAAGTGGGTTACGAAACTAACTGTACATATGAATGAATGTAATGTTAACTCATAGATCAGCCGATGACATGTGTTTTATAGTCAAACAGATTGCGGAAAATACTGTAGGACATGTACAATGTTCTGCCTGTTTTGTTTACATGCGCAATTATCTAATGTTAGCTTAGCTAGCAACTACGATAAAAGTTGATCTCAAATATTAGGAACTACAACTTAATGAATCAATGGATCTATTCTCGTGGCATGATAGACAATAAGAAAAAAGTTACACGTACCTTTTTATGATAGGAGCAGGCTGATCTGAACTCTGGTAATGACAAAGATCTACTGAAAATTGCAGAGGATGCACAGCGCCTGGCTGCAGCCGCTAACGCCATGTTGACTGAATACTGCTGCATAAACAGGGCTTAACCGGCAGGGGGAGCGCTTCACCGCACACATCATTACACAAACATATTTTACATTCAAAACTGGAAACATTATACATATGATATTCATATTACGTTGTATAGATATTTTCTGCCTTATAATTAATATTTAGCACAACATGCAATCCGAGAGTGGGGGCTACTTAACACTTTCAATGCACACATCATTATACAAAGATAATATACATTTGTGGTTTTTAATTAATTTCACCAGTTTTGCCCAAACAAACATTAAGCCCTTGTACTACACTCTAAACATTGTATCTTAACACATTGAGCGCTTTCCCCTGCATTTTCTAAGTCATAGTTTATTATAAATCATGTAGTAAGTCCATCTTTGTATACAGGGAAGTCGTGGCCTAATGGTTAGAGAGTCGGACTCCCAATCGAAAGGTTGTGAGTTCGAGTCCCGGGCCGGCAGGAATTGTGGGTGGGGGGAGTGCATGTACAGTTCTCTCTCCACCTTCAATACCACGACTTAGGTGCCCTTGAGCAAGGCATCGAACTGTGTGTGTGTGTGTGTGTGTGTGTGCGCGCGCGCGCGCATATTTCGGATGGGTTAAATGCAGAGCACAAATTCTGATCTGAGTATGGGTCACCATACTTGCCTGAATGTCACTTCACAATATGCGTATGTTCCATTTTTGAAGTTATTGCTGTTTACATGCAACTGACATAACTAAACCAGCAGGGGGAGCGAATTCACCGTACACTTTGCTGTAGAATTTATATAATATTTAGCATATTATTTACAATAGTAATGTCAGTGTTGGAAAAGTTACTCTGGAAATGTACAGATTACAAGTTACCCTGTTTAAATTGTAATAAGTAGTGTAAATATTTCGATTACTTTATTAAAAGTAATGTAACTGATTACATTTACTTTTTGAATACTTAGATTAGAATACATTTCTAAAAAAAATTTTTTCAACAGTTAATAATTTTAAAACATTTAAAGCAGGCAGGGTTAACCTTACAGTACTCAACTCCATTCATTACTTGAGGAGTATAATTTAATTTTAAAGCACGCCATCGTAAAATCAGACTTTAGCACCTATTTTACTTTTTTGAAATGGTTCTGGGGTTAAATACAGATTTTAAATCATAAGAAATAGTTTAATAGCTAGTATTAAATTTAATTTATTTTGTCATTAAATAACGTAATTCCGTTACATGTAACTAGTTACTCCCCAACACTGAGTAATATTGAATATTTTACTTCTATTGTGTATTTTAAATGTGTAGGCTATATTTCGGAATGTCATTGTTTATATGTTATTACTGCTGCTTTGGACAAAAGCGTGAACATTTTAATGCAGACATTAAGAATGAGAGATTTCCAAACCACTACAGAAATTATCTCTGAAAGAGACCACAGGTAAAAGTGCCAAAAGAGACAGCAGCCAATGCTTGTAGTTGGGACGCGCCCCCGGTTTTTTTTTTTTTTTTTTGGCGAGACCCGCCTTCTGACTTGCATGAGTCCTCCTGTTTTTCGCGCGTGCTCGTGTGTTGTGTGTGCGCGAGCCCTGCCCCTGTTTCCAGGCAGATACATAGTAGTCAACATGGCGGCGACGGGTAACGAAGAACAGACGTTGTTGCCAGATATCGAAGAGGAGGCTGAGGGCATGGAACGAGAGATGGAGTCAGAGGAGGAAGAAGAAGAAGGTATGGGAGTCGAGCATTCCGACGAGGAAGATGAAGAGGATACGTCCGAGGACGAGCGGGAGAATGAAGCGGAGATCCAGAGGCTGGAGGAACAGGTGAGGAATGAATGAGGCTAACAACTCTCGAAACATACGCAGCTCTCGAAACACAGCACGAACGACTCTGCAGGGAAATTTCTCTTCATATATTTGGTAGAGCCCGTTTATTAGAGCGGTCCTACATGCTTAACCAACCAAACACATGGCCAGGGGTTATACAATTTAGAAATGCATACTGTGTTCCTGGGGAATGTGGCTAGCAAAGGCTTAATCGAGTTAGCGAAGACTTGCGTCTTAACCCTCAAAATAACTGCCCTTTCATTTCGCCTTTTTACTTATGTTTTTCACATAAATGCAGTCCCAGCTGTGTTTATGTTGCTTTGTGACCTTGCATGTCTAAAGAATATATGTGAATTATACAATAATAAAGTTTGGAGTGTTTTGATGACGCGTGGTGACGCCACGGAGCTTCATGTGGAGCAGCTTTAAAGGAACACTCCGACTTTTTGGGACTTTAGCTTATTCACAGTATCCCCCAGAGTTAGATAAGTCCATACATACCTTTTTTATTTCTGTGCGTTCTTTAAGTGTTATTTGACGCACCCACCGCTAGCCTAGCTTAGCACAAAGACTGGATGTAAATGGATACTGGTAGCATAGTAATCCCAATAAGTGACAAAATAATGCAAACATTTTCCTATTTACATGTTGTGATCTGTATAGTCACAGCGGGTACAAATAACAAGGCTATACGAGACAGATACCATTTTTAATCGTATAAATACTGGGAACTATATTCTCACTAGGCGTAGGAGCACAGATAACGTTACTTGGGCGGAGTGGCTACTTGGGCGGAGTGATTAGCGCAGCACACGAGACCGTAAACAAAACAAACGTGACTAACTAGCTAGACGTGACTCGTGATCATGGCTTACCTTGAGGAATTGGCAGACTCAGAGGAATTTTACTGTGTATCAAACCAAGATCCAGAACCATATAGTTTTGAGCCAGAATACACAGACGAGGAGTTACAAACTTTGGAAGCTGTAAGACGAAGGGAGAATCAGAAAGAACGCGGACTGGTGGTGTAAATGTGCATTACATTAGCAAATGTGCTAATGTAACAAATGTTACATTAGCATGGCACTGTTACAGTATGGCTAATGTTAGTCATCTCAAAACATAACGGAACACTTACCGCAGCAACAGGTGATCCAATTTGTCCTGTCTTTATTATCGATGGGATGGCTGTATCCTTTAGCACACGTTTCATGGTCCGTGTGGCAACTTGCATTATTTCAAAATAGTCGTCTACAGTAAAATGTTCAGAGCAAACGAAATACTTCGTGATGGTGTTTACAGGTGTGTTTGGATCTATTTCCAGAGCAAGTAACTTTTGTGAACAAGTAAGCGTTTGTGGTTGGAATTCTATGAAACATCATAGTAATACCTGGTCTCCCCTCTTTATTGTCGCAGTTCTTTACAATACAGCGAACACCCATGATTGTACACTATAAATCTACTATCTAGTAATTGCTGACTATTACTCCAACTCTGAGCGAACTCTCTTCTCCTCACCACTAGAGTTGTGACGTTCGCGAACGAACCGATTCTTTTGAACGGCTCATAAACATGAACGATGGGAGCCGAGTCGCGGCTGGAGGGGAGCCGTTCTTTCTGTCGTTCTTTTATCCTATGCGTGTTTCACACAGATGCACACAAATGAGCTCCTCCGCGAGACAGAACAGTTGTAGGGGGAGGGGCGCACCCAGCGCAGGCCAACTCTTTATAGCGTGATGATATTAGTTATTAGTTGTGCACGCATCCTTCACGTCCTTCACATCCTGCGTGCCTCTGTCATAATGACAGTGTCATTGGGTAGGAGCGTTGAAGAAAAAAGCTGTTTTGCATAGACATTTATTGCAGCCCACTTTGTTATTGTTCATTGACTTGAAGGGGCTGATGTTTGCAAAGTTTACAGTAGTAATTGTATGTAGACATTTCCATTTTATTTATTCTAACTTTAAATATTTTTTGTTTTCTATCAAAATGTTCTTGTTTGATAACAATGTTCTTGTGTGGAAGTGTTTGTAGTAAAAGCTGTTTTGCACATAAATTCATTGCAGCCGGCTTTCTTATTGATGTTTATTCGTGAGTAGGTATTGTATGAATAACATAAGTCAACGTAGCTTTACACACACACACTTTGTACTAAAGGTAAATCCAAAATAGTGATGTCACTGTCTAAGCAGAGGGATTTGTGCAACCCTATGGAATATAGTCCACACATGACAAATGAGGTAATAATCAATATTTCAGAATAATTCAAACTCAGATATCGGTGTGTGATATCTGAGTTTTAATTATTTGACTACAAATCTCACCTCATCATTCTTCCCAGTGATTATTTCCAGGATAAACTGAGATGGCTCCAAGCTGGCTTCTTAAAACTGACTAAATATTTAAAAGAGCCAAAAGAGAAAGTTCCTCTTTGAAAGGAACGGATCGCGAAGATCCGGATCCCCTCAAAGAGCCATAAATCCCATCACTACTCACCACGGCGCGTTTTGGGTGCTGCGCTAATCACTCCGCCCAAGTAGCCACTCCACCCAAGTAACGTTAGCTGTGCTCCTACGCCTAGTGAGAATATAGTTCCCAGTATTTATACGATTAAAAATGGTCTCTGTCTCATATAGCCTTGTTATTTGTACCCGCTGTGACTATACAGATTACAACATGTAAATAGGAAAATGTTTGCATTATTTTGTCACTTATTGGGATTACTATGCTACCAGTATCCATTTACATGCAGTCTTTGTGCTAAGCTAGGCTAGCGGTGGGTGCGTCAAATAACACTTACAGAACGCACAGAAATAAAAAAGGTATGTATGGACTTATCTAACTCTGGGGGATACTGTGAATAAGCTAAAGTCCCAAAAAGTCGAAGTGTTCCTTTAAGCAACAGACGCACCTGTTAGTTCCTGTTATGTCTTTAGATTTGAATCAGGTTTATAACACATTAGTTTTAGGATACAGACCACATGCAGTTGCAAAAGACTTTCAGGGGTGAGACTTTTCAGGATACAGAGCCCCTCCTCTCGATATCATCCTCTCCGGCGGCAAAACATGATTGTTTACGTGTGTTGTTAACTCTGTAGTAGAGGAGGTTATCGCAATTCCGTACTGTTTTACCATGCCTGGAAGTCACTGTTGTGTTAAAAACCGCTCCAGTTACTCACACGATACATATGAAAAACATAGGAACAATGGAATACAGTTTTTAAGGTTACCGAAATTGACACAGCATCAGTCTGCAGCCTCGTCTGAATCTCATACACCTTGCATTCACACTTTTAATGGTTTTAATCTAACCAGGACATTTACATCTAGCAATCACACATTTAACTACCCTAGCCAACCCAGAACTGGTTTGTCCACTTTGCAGCCCCCAACACAAAAACCTGGTACAGTATTGTGTCATTGGGCTAAAATCAAATTACAACTAAATACCTAAACATACACCGCTTTAGCCTAACGTTACATTAAAACATGTTGGAAAAGTTTGTGTACATTGAACATCTCGTTGCAATCTAGTGTCTACGAAACAGTCGCAGTTAATTACTTTGTCATTTTGGTCAAGAAGTGTCTGCTAAATGCAATGTAATTACAGCACACTAAAACACATGAGAAGAAACTTACCTTGCCCAGTAAAATGCTGTTTTCACCACCTGGAGGCTCGTAGTTGACCAAGTCCTGCACCCAGCCAGAGCAGAAAGCCTCGTAACTTTCCAAAGACTTGTGGCTTTTAAACTACTGCATTGTGTAGTAACGTACACCAAAAACAAGATAATTCACAATGTCCATATATGTGCATGGAGGTAAATGGTCCAGGTCTCTGTGCCATTTCGCTGCAGGGAGCTCGTGTGGGTCGATATTTTGGATGCCTGAGAGCTTCTCCAAACACCGCTGTTTTGCGCTTGGTGTGAGCTTGTTCCTGTAAAGTCCCTTTTCTTTCGCCTTATATTTTTGCATTGCATTACGTTCTTCCTTTTCTTTCTCTTATTTGTAGATCCGTCTCTGTCCCGCTGAAATAATAATTGTGCAAAAATGAAAGAGCTCTGGAATGTTTAGTCGCGCCTCTGTGAAGTTCTGAAGGTGCTGCCCCTGGTAACCGATAGCTTCTCCTACCGTCATGGCCGACCGGCTCAGACCCCGCCCAAATCGACACGTGACTCCTCACTCTCAATTAAAAAAAATAAATAAGTTTAACCAAGTCATAGCTGGTTTAAAGGGATAGTTCACCCAAAATGAAAATTTGTCATCATTTACTCACCCTCAAATAGTTTTCAAACCTGAATGAGTTTCTTTCTTCGGTTAACCAGCTATCGGTAGCCATTGACATCCATAGTATTGTAAATTACTATTGAAGTCAATGGCTACTGTTATTAGCCATTCAGTGGCTACCTTCAACTGTTACCAGCATTCAAAAAAAATCTTCTTTGTTCAAAAGAAGAAAGAAACTCACATAGGTTTGGAACAATGTCAGGATCAGTAAATGATTACACAATTTTCATTTTTGGGTGAACTATCCCTTTAAGATGGTCTAGCTCGAAAAAACCAAGGTTATGGGTTCGATTTTCTGGGAAAGCATGAACTGATAAAATGTATTGCCCTGAATGCAGTGTAAGTCACTTTGGATGAAAGCATCTTGCAAATGCATTAAGGTAGATATAAAAGTTGGATAAGCCAGTCTTCAGCTAAGTTTCACAGCCAGCATTTAATACTTGGACATTTAGCTAGGTGATCAAAAAAACTGCTTAGACTGGTTTAAGATGTTTTATTCCAGCAAGAGTGACAGCTTTATCTGTGATTCTCCATGATTAATGCACAGGTTTGGTTCAGTCTCTGTGGATTTGCATGCATTGTATTGTTCAGTTCAAAGCATTCCTGACAACTAAAGTCACAGATGTTTTCTGTACAACCAGTCATGCAGCAGCTGTAATCTCAAATAAGTGTGTCCGATCTCTAAACCATCAGCTAGTTTGTGTTCAACTGCAATACATAAGAAAGCAGAGATTAAAGTTACAATTGTTACCTGCAGAATTCAGTAGATCAATTACAAGAAGTCACATTGATAGGCATTATCTGATTTATTCCAATGTTTTTAGGTCCCACGAAGTCTCTCTCTCTGTGGGTAGTGACGCTGTTCCAGTGTCTCCAACTCTTGCGTGCTAGACTACAGTGAATGCCCGCCTTGTCCAGATGAAGCCATCCTCCCATCCAAATGTATAGGTTGTTAAATGTTTAGGAGTAATTTGAATTGGAGTAATGTCGTTTAGAAGGATTTAGTTCATACCTTGCATACTTCCAGAAGCATTGCAATCATGTGATATTTTGCTTGTATGGTTCATGATTTTGCTTTTGCATTAAACAGTATAATCTCACATTGACTTATTGATGCTGAATGAGTTTAGCATGTTTCCTGATGTTAAACTATAGTAGGCGCACTTCTACGAGATACTTGGTGAATCAATTCAGTTGTAATATTTTGCGAATACAAAGTGAATATGATAAAGCTAATGTCAGCAACCCATCTGCATTTCTACAGCTGTCAATCAACGTGTTTGACTACAACTGTCATGTTGACCTAATCAAACTCCTGCGGCAAGAAGGGAAGCTTCACAGACTGCGCAAGGCCAGGCAGAAGATGAGCGAACTCTTTCCTCTCACTGAAGGTGGGACATCCTTATTTTGTTTCGCTCTTCTGTTCTTTGCTCTCGTTGTGCATTAGCTGGATTTTGGTGCATATTATGATATAATGTAAAAGAATATTAAATGCTTTTAGAGTCCAGGCTATTTTTTGATTAGTTCTTGAGGTTTAAGTACCCATCACTCTTCAGGAAAGTTGATCTCCAGGAACAGGATTTTTTGCAGCAGCCCTAAAGTAAAATTTGAATGGTTATAACGATTCTAATGAATTTACTGGACATGATAATGAGAGGATAATCAAAAGGAGTGCTGAGATTTTATGATGTGGTGATATGGGTATTGTGTGACTAATTGTTTGACTGATTTGTTTGGTGGAACAGAGATTTGGCTGGATTGGCTGAAGGATGAAATTCGCATAACAGAAGACGAATCAGACCGTGAGAAAGTGTACGAGCTGTTCGAGAGGGCTGTCAAGGATTATGTCTGTAAGTGTGGCTTAAATGTATTCCTATTTTTCAGTTCTTTTGAAACTTAGATTTGGTCAAATTTGTAATTGTTTTCTAAGTGTAATAATAGATTTAATGTTTGAGCTAACTGTAAAACACTGTTACTTAAATTCTACATCTGTTACCATCAATAATTTGAGAAATAACATGTATTTGCTGTTTAATTGTAAAATGGATTGTTTTGAGGTAATCCTGTGCTGGGATATTAAAAAAAGATACTGGTAAACTCCTCCACAGGTCCAGAGATCTGGCTGGAATATGTACAGTACTCCATCGGGGGAATGGGAGCCCAGGGAGGCATTGAGCGGGTGCGCTCCATCTTTGAGAGGGCGCTGACTGCTGTGGGTTTACACATGACTAAAGGAGCTTCAATCTGGGAGGCCTACAGGGAGTTTGAGATTGTTATTCTGTCCACAGTACAGGTATTTACTCTGGGTTCTAACTCCGATTTAATACAGGATATCAGTATGGCATTAAATTGTTATAAAAATAGCCAAGCTGAAATACTTTAAATGAAATTTCACATGAATAGTAATAAGAAGTACGACTTTGGATGTTAAATAAATCTCTTAAATGATTGCATTGTTTAGTTTTGTCTTGTATAGGTGTTTTAACCCCTTCTCTCTATCTTTAAGCCTCCTCCTGGCAGCGCTCCATCACAGGAGCAGCAAGAGTTGTTGAACTCTCAGCTCGAACGCATACACACTCTCTTCAGGCGGCAGCTAGCTGTACCTCTGATGGGTGAGATCCATTCTGTTTCTCTTGTTTTGCTCCTTCAGTCCTCCACTTTTCCATTCTTTTTTTTCTTTTTCCAGTGTTGGAATAAATATTCGGAAAAACTTGTGTCCACGGACAAAAAGGGTCAGGAGAACTGATGCCAAAAGAATTTAGACTATGACTATGAGATTGCGCAATTTGGCAGAAATAAAATAAACTCAGAACAATGTCTAGACCGAACTGAAATCTGGTCAGATAGGGTTGATTAAGACTTAAGTTACAAAAAATATTGATTCTTGCATGTGGTTTACTGTCATGTGAAATTCTGAAAGACAGGTAATATATGTCCTGTCAGGTGGACACCAGCACTGCCAGACAATGTAACACAGGCTGGAGACAGGAGAGACAGGAGCAGCCTGCAGATAGCCAGATGGTCTGGTTTTTTTCAGCTTCTCTATTGCCGGCTGGTTTTGGCACCAGAGATGCAGAGGAGAATGCTCTGATCACATTCCTCTCATCTATGAGAGCCAGATCACAGATTAGGTTTTCGTACAGCATGGCTCATGTTTATATAGCCTTTTTTCAGAAAGTTACCTTGTAGTGATGACATAGGTGAGAAATGCAGTAGTAACAGGAAGACTGATTTTTCAAAGCATCGGACACAGTGTGTGTCCTTGCAACAGAAAATGTTTTGTAAGATTTCTGATCTTTTTTTGTTGATATTGTCTTCTGTAGATATGGAGGGAACATATGCAGAATACTCTGATTGGGCTGAAGATGGTGTCCCTGAGATGGTGACACACCACTACAGACGTGCCCTACAACAGTTGGAGAAATGCAAACCTTTCGAGGAGGCTTTGGTAACTGCACACTTGTCTCACTGCTGTAGAGATCATTTGGTTTTCTGATTTGAGGTTTCTGTTATGATTTAAAGTGAAATGATGTCTCTGGCAGCAGCTGTGGTGGTAAAGATGGTGATTGTGAATGTGATTTTAAAATATTTTACAGCAGTAGCCTGCTTGAAGCCAAAATAGTCTACACAAGTGTCATTTAGAGAATCTGATTAAATAAAACAACTGTGGTTGCTGTGTTGCCCATGTGGCACTTAAATTACCCAGCCACTAATTAAACTCCACAATAATAAGTGCTCTTGCACCCTTTTCATTACAACAGATGTAATTTTTCTGTATGACTTTACGTTCAAAAGATGTTGTTTCTCATTTGAGCTTTCTAACGCTGTTCTTTTTTTCATTTCTAGCTGGTCTCTGAACCTCCAAAGCTGGCAGAGTATCAAGCCTACATAGATTTTGAAATGAAGGAAGGAGATCCGGCTCGTGTCCAGATCATATTTGAGCGGGCGCTGGCAGAAAATTGCCTTGTGCCGGACCTGTGGATCAAATACACCGCATATCTGGTGAGCGACTCGCGTAAGCACTTGTCTGCTTTTACCAAACAGCACTGTGCACAGCTCACAAACTGAATGATTCACAATGTGCCAATCCCACACCTCCCTCCGTTTATTCAGAAACACATTAATTGCTTTAATAGGATGGTAATGAGATGCACAAGCCACAAATGCGCAGCAGTGTAGTTGCAGCTGGGAACATATTAGAAGAGCCAGCACCTCACCAGATGGAGCGAGGGAGAGGGAGGAAAACGGCGAGTTAACGAGGCAGAAAGAGAGATGTGTAGGGAGAGAAAAATGAGAGCGAGAAGTGGAGAGAATGAAACCTCCCCATATTAGCAGCCAAAGCTGCAATCCATTTGTGCTTTCTGATTTAATGACTGAACTTAATGAACCTCTGCATTAAGGTCTATGTGCTAGAGTGTGTTGGTGGAGCCCATTCAGGCAGTTGAATTCCTGGCAGATATGGATGTGTGAAGTAATTAAATCGAGCCTTCATTCTTGTAGTCTCTTAGGTGATTAAATTGAGATGCTTAACTAAATTATATGAACCAAACACTGTGAGTCACGGAGCTGCTTTGCCTAATGGATATAGGGAGTTATTACTTGGTTTTGCAAAGTGCTGTATTGTATCTAAAGCCTCCTATTTAACTGATGACCTGCACCACTTTAGGATCGAGTGTTGGATCAGTTTCCATAGAAAAGAATGAACATTTTATTCTGTTAACTAACATCTGTTCATCACCTATTCAGCTAGAGTATTTGGCTAGTTTTATCTGTCATACTTTAGCACTCCAATTGCTCATCCCTACTAACAAACTTGGTATGCTTTAAAGAACAATGCAACCATGATCCATACTTCAGCAAATATCATCATTCAGTCTTTGATAGTCATTTTGAAGGGCAGTGAGCAGATGTTGAGTTGGCGTAAGTTGTGCAAAGCAGAGATTTTATGCATCTATCCCATTTGTAGATGCAATATTGCATTTTCCTGAATGATTATTGATGTAAGGCAGTTTCCCACAGACAGATTTATGCTGGCTGTAATTAAATTTTTCTTACAATGGCAGAGCGATTCCCTGCTCAGTGTCTCCTTTAGCTCGATGTTACATGTAATGTTTGAGCAACAGATGTGCTTGTAAATTACGTTGTCAGCAGAACTGCAGCACTAGATTTGGAGGTGGATTATAATAATTATGGACTACTCATCACACACTCACACTTGAGCTTTCTTAAGCATGTTCAGTGGCTTTGGTGCAGAAGACAAAAAGACTAAAATAGCCTATGACCTTAAGCTTCTGTCTTTCTCGAGGCCTGTTTATTCAAGACAGAAATGGATTCCTATGGATTTATTCAAACTGGGAAAGAGTATTCTATTTTATTAGATCTTTCATCAAAAAGTTGCTCTTTTATATATTTGTATATGTGCATGTGTATATTCAACATCAGTATTGCTGGTGTGAAAAGGTCTGTGAAAAGATATTAATGCTGCTATTTATTATAAAATTATATAAAATGTTTTACTCTGTTTGGTTGTGCCAGGTGTGAATTTGTTTGTGATTCATCTGGATGTATATTTGTTTACATTTTGCTGTAAGCAGGCCATCTGCTATTTTTGCATTTTATATGAAAAGTCCTTTAGTAGGTAAACAAGCAAGAAGAGCTGTGGCTCTTTCCAATCAGCTGTTTGATTTAATCAAGATAATGATTTCCTTCCCTAATTAATTGGAAACCTGAGGGTGCAGACATGTTTCTAGAACAACATAGTGTAGTTATTCTCATTTCCTCTGCATCTGTCTGAAACATGTTCCATATTTCTGATGTTCTGACCTGTTCAAGCCAGCTTTTGTACAGTAGTATTCAACTATTCAGAATGTTTAGTTGATTGAATTTAATGTTTGAAAAATATTCACAAATGATTCTGTGACTTATAATAGTTTTTTTATTTTCTACCTCAGGATCGTCAGTTGAAGATTAAAGACCTAGTGTTATCTGCTCACGAGCGAGCCGTCAGGAACTGTCCCTGGACCATGGGCCTGTGGAAGAGCTATCTTTTGGCTCTAGAGAGGCATGGGGCTGACCATCAGACAGTGACCGGTAAAAGAGGGAAAAAAAAGGAAATATCAAGGAATTAAAACATTTTATTCTAGTTATGCTAATCACAATGATGGTTGGACATTTTTGTGAAGTCTTTGAAAATCCTACACTCACCGGCCTCTTTATTTGCAATATCTTGCTAGTACCTGGTTCAGCTGCCTTCATTTCTTGTGGCAGATGTACCAGTTGCTGGAAACATTCCTCAGAGATTTTGGTCCATGTTGACCTGATAGCATCACGCATTTGCTACAGATTTGTCAGCTGCACATCCATAATGCAAATCTCATATTCTTTGTGACATGGTGTATTATCCTGGAAGTAGCCATCATAAGATGGGTACAGTGTGGTCATAAGGGGATGGACGTGGAGTTGGTTGGCTGATTGGCTGATTAGATATTTGCATAAACAAGTGGTTGAACCAATGTGCCTAATAAAATGGTCGGTGAGTACGTGGTATGAATAGTAGTCATGGTTAATGGTCAAAAAATATGAAAACACTGTTCGCAATATTGATTCAGTTTATGAATGCAAGAATTTTTTTTTTCAGGAATGGAACAAATGATTTTAACACACAAGAATTGAAATTAAACAAGCATTATAATTTCTTTTTTCTCAGATGTTTTTGAAAAGGCCCTGAACGCAGGATTCATCCAGGCGACTGATTACGTAGAAATCTGGCAATCTTTTCTTGACTACCTGAGGAGACGTGTTGATTTTAGCAAAGGTAAGATCATATACCTTTTTTTTCCTGTCTTATTACTGATCTGCTCTAACATTCTCAAAGTTTTGGCAGCTGATATCATATGAGTAAATTTGATGATTTATTATTGATGGATTTGTTGATTATTGCAGAATGGAGCAGGGAATTGGATGAGCTGCGGGCAGCTTTTGCACGCTCCCTTGACTACCTGAAACAGGATGTAGAAGAGAGTGAGTATCGTGTCTGTTTTTATGAGGTATGAGAGCGCACACTTGTAGTAAAAGGGGCACATGTAACTACTATCTCACTTCTCAGGGTTCAGTGAAAGTGGAGATCTGTCCTGCACAATAATGCAGATTTGGGCAAGGATAGAGGTGAGGAAACCCTAAACAGTTGCATCTGTCCATCCTCCATTAAATAATGTTGTTCTGCTGATTACAGTCTGTCTGTAGTTGTTTCAGAACTGCTTGTGCTTGATTTGCATTAAACAGGCCTTACACTGTAAGAACATGCAGAAGGCCCGTGAACTGTGGGACAGCATCATGACAAAAGGAAATGCAAAACATGCCAACATGTGGCTGGAATATTACAACCTGGAAAGGTCAGTTGTTTTCATCAGTTCGTGCAAACCAGGGAGATGTTTTCAATTCCATTGATGCTTTTTGAATCAAGGGTGGGTGCCAACAATATTTAATTAGTGGTTCACAACCAGGATCAGATCAGAAATACCAAAATATCTTGATCTATATTGGGAAGCCTTTGAATATTGTGTTATATGACTGTTTTAAAGATGACATGAAACAGCATTCACAACACATTTGACTTCAGTAGTGTAACATATTTTTGAGTGAAGCAAATTTTTCAGCAAGTAATGTGGGGATAATGTTTACCCATCAGGATTTGACTGGATCAGAAGGGGGTTTTTATGCAATAATGCTGTTGCTTAATATAATTTTCCCTGGTTGTTCAACCTTGGTTATATCAGCAGGACAAAACCAATTCAGTTTTAGGAGTCAAGCAACTTATTACATTTTGATAAAATATTATGAAAACAAGCATTTTTTGAGTGAGTGATGCATGTTAATAATAAATTAGGGTGGATTATTATTATTTGGATTTCATTTTACCTTTCAAACTCGCCATGTAAAGGCTGCATGTTGTAACTCTTTTTATATGTTTGTGGATCAGGTCATATGGAGATGCTTCTCACTGCAGGAAGGCTCTCCACAGAGCTGTACAGTGTACATCAGACTATCCTGAGCATGTCTGTGATGTCCTGCTCAACTTTGAAAGAGTGGAGGGTGAGTAAAAATGATGCATATATCGATTGCTGTTTATATGGGTTGCCAGCTTTTTAAGGTTTACGTGGGTGGTGTCTCTCACAGGCTCTCTGGAAGACTGGGATGCTGCAGTCCAAAAGACAGAGACTAAAATCAACAGAGTCAATGATCAGAGAGCAAGAGTATGTCCTAACTAGCCTTTTTTGTAAATACTTGGCATATGTTTAATTAGATTTATCCTCTTTCCTTATGAAAATAACAGAAATAATGTGTCAACAAACGAGCAGTTATGCTATATGTATCATATTTAATTTATTTGTCAGCAAGTTTGCCATGCAGACACGTCCTTTTTCTGTGGTTTTTGAGCAGTGTGAATGCTGTTTTTGCAGGTGGCTGAAAAAGAGGCTCTCCAAGCCAGACAAGGGGACGAGAAAGCCGAGCACCGGAGGAAAGCCAAGGCAGATAAAAAAGGCCAAAAAAAGAGCCAGAAAGCAAACAGAACGGGGGATAAACGGAAAGCTGAAGACAAGTACGATGAGGAATGGGGAGAGGATGCAGGTATGGATGAAGAGCTTTTTATGTTATTCTAATGTGTAAAAAAATCTAGTCATTTTCAAACAAAATGTCGATTTGTAAAAGCTAACAGTGTGGTTTAGATTTAAGCTGTACTGAGATATCAAATGTGTGCAGAGCTGCCGTCCAAGAGGCTCAGAGGGGAGGACAACTTTGGTAGCACAGCCACAGAGGAGCTAATGGAGACAGAAAGTGGACTTTTCGGCCGACGAGCTCCATCACGTAAAACTGAGCCACCTGGTTTCCGTAAGAACCAGCAGCGATCATCTGAAGCACCGCAACAATCCCAGGATGTATCAAAGGAGCAGCGTAAAGAGGAAAATAGTGTATTCGTCAGTAACTTGGCTTTTAATCTGGATGACCCAGAGGGCAAGCTGCGAACATTGTTTCAGAGTTGTGGGACTGTACAGCAGGTGCGGCCCGTGTTTTCAATGAAAGGTGTGTTTAGAGGCTATTGCTATGTGCAGTTTGAGGACCGACTGGCTGTACCCGAGGCACTAAAACTGGACAGGCAGGATGTGGATGGGCGGCCCATGTATGTGTCTCCTTGTGTGGACAAGAATAAGAATCCTGACTTCAAGGTATCTAGAATGTATAGGACTCAATTTGTGATCAGGGGCCCGTTGCAATAAAGAGGTTCAACCAACTCGGAGTTCAAACTTAAACCCTGAGTTGACTTATTCTGAGATGGTAAACTCTTGAGTTTCTCTGTTTCAGAACAGCTGAACTGAGTTAGTTCAGTCGACTTGAGTAGGCTGACTCTGAGTTTAGCGCATGCACCACGACTATGAAAAGCCATGATCAATGGCTATTACAATTCACCATGGCAACAGCACCCTACAAAAAGACGTCTGCATACTTCAGTGAATACAAGTTTAATTCTTATCACGGTTAAAATTTCACAAGTGATAACTGGAAGGTAGGTTATTGAACTAATAGGCTATTCATTTTCATGGTATTCCACGGGCAAAAACCCCCTAAAATAATAGGCCTAATAATAATAATTTAAGTGCATTTTTCTTATTTTACAAATGATCTGCCAATAGGGTAAGAAAAAACAAAGAAAGTCTGTGTTAAACTTTACACGTGCGAAAGTCTGCTAAGGTCCGCTATGGTATGATTGACGTAATAATCTGCAAGTGTGCGTGGAGGCATGGGCATCCTTGTGCCTCACATTTTTTGTAACCGCCCCGGCACAGGTCTTTGTTTTGGTTCGTGAAACCCACCCACTGCCAGTTTGCCCAATTGTATTTTGCCACCCCGGGTTGCCAGTTGGCGGAAAACACCGCATATTTCATTTCATTCATCGTCAAGTGGACGCGTTCCTGTTTGTGTTGTCAATCTGGCAACCTCTGTGTGTAGCAAGTCTGAGTAGAAGAGGCCCGGTGGGAAAAAACCCTCTCAAATATTTTGCATTTGGACTGCAATACCTAGTTCAACCACTCAGTGTCAAGCTTACATACAGCAACCTACTTTCTGAAACAGGCCCCTGGTATTTAGTGTTCCCTGATGTTCACAATTTCTAGCAGATTTCTTGTACATTTGGTTATAATTTTTTAATGTTAATCATTTGTATAATTTATCTAAGGTTTTCAAGTACCAAACAGCTATGGAGAAGCACAAGATCTTTATCTCGGGCCTGCCGTACACATGCACTAAAGAGACACTGGAGGATCTCTGTAAACAGTATGGCACAGTGAAAGCCATCCGGCTGGTCACCAACCGTTCTGGCAAACCCAAGGTGTGTAGTCCTCTGTCATTAACATAAATATACAGTTATCCAGTATCCTGCAAAACATAGCACATATCGACAGCCCTAATATACATATATATATATATTAGGGATGTCCTGATACCACTTTTTCACTACCGATGCCGCAGCTTTGGCTATTAGCTGATTCCGATATCAATCCGATATTTTTATTTTATTCTTGAATAATACTACTAATAATAAAATAAATGGAAGCACTTTGCTCAATTAGCCACTTAAAAACAAAAATCTTTGTCATTATTTTATCTATTTTATAAAAAAAAAATAGAACAATGATACACATTACAAATACACATAATACACAAATAAAAATTAACAGCGTTTTGCAGGTACTATAGTATTTAGCAGTTGCATTCAAAAAATTGAATGAACAAGTAAAAATAAAACTTATTTACAAATTTCAGTTGTAGCTAGACAGTTGCCTATGGCTATGATTTTACTAATACACTTGTCTGATTAATTGTATAGTCTCAAGCATTCAGAAATGACACAGGAAAATGTTAGTTCAATAAAAACAAGGATTAGTTTTTGTAAGGGTTGTGCTGTCCACGTTTTTGTTGAAGAAATTATTGTGCTAGTATTTCTAAAGCAAAAAAGTGGCCAAAAATGAAAGATTAAGTGGATATTTTAATTGAATTAATTAAACGGAACATTCAAACTCTAAGAGGATATTAAAGCAGATGCAGCGCTGATATTGTCACCGACATTAAAACAGGTTAATGTTATCAAAATCCAAAAAAGATTAACAGGATTATAAAAGTAGGGGTATACAAACTATTTTTCCATTTGATTTCTGAGCCCAATGGCAGATATTTGTTCTTGTTTTAATCATGAACTCACTTAATTTTAACATTTCTTGTCAAATTGTGTAATTTAATTTCTTAAGTAAATGCATTTTGATTCAAGAATATTTTAGATATTTTCTTATATATTAGATAACTTCCTTGGCTGGTCAGGATGGGAGATCAGCTTAAACCAGCTATGTTTAGGCTGGTTTTAGCAGGGTTTTTTTTCAGCAGGATAGAATAATTGTTATTAATATGATAATAAATCAAAATAATCGTGATCATCAGTATAATCATTACCGTGCAGCTCTAATTAATGTGATTGTGTGCTCTGTAGGGTTTGGCGTATGTAGAATATGAGAACGAAGCACAGGCCTCACAAGCTGTGCTGAAGATGGACGGCACCATGTTGGAGAACTTCACACTCTCAGTTGCCATTAGCAACCCCCCGAGTAGGAAGATGGAAGATAAAGGAGTGCCAAATCGATTCCTGGGGGCAGCGATGCCAAGGCAACCTCCGGGCGCGTAAGTACTAGATGGTCTTGGACACGAAGACCTGTGTCTCCAGAGGAAAGACAGTTTTGGTTGAAATTTGCTGTAAAATTTGATTTGGGAATGTAAGGGGTTTCAGCTGACCCTTACTATTTAAATTGTAACTCTATTATGTAGGGCTGAATGATTAATCGAAATAAAATCAGAATTGCATTATGGCTTAGTGTGGTTATCAAAGCTGCAATTTAATCAGATAAAAATGCATGCTGTGTGAATGAAGTGGCTCATGATTAAAGCCCGAACGCTAAGGTTTTTTTTTTTTTTTTTACAGATATTTGGGAGTAAAAAAAAAAAAGGCCAATATCGACATATCGGCGATATTCTTTGTGTGTACATTATAGTACAGTACCAATCAATAGTTTGGACACACTTCCATTCATGTGTCCAAACTTTTGACTGGTACTATATATAGAATGCAATATATACATTAACAGAATATATACTTTATTATCCAGAATTAGTCTGATATCAGTGCACTGAACAGTAGTTGAAGTTTATTCAATTTATTTATTAAATTCTGTTCCATTCATTCTACTCTTTGAAGTTTATTTCACTTCAGAACATTTATTCATGGATTTGTGCCACGCCACTGTCTTCACACACAGACAAAACTTACTAGAGAAGTGTGACACAATATACCTCTGTAAATAAATACTATTTAAATTCACATCTTGCAGACTTTAATGCCCCTTGAATTAACATGTACATTCCTTTCGAACCGGAATCAGAGCAGAATATCCTGTGAAGTCCACTTCGCAGGGCACTTGCAGTCGAATAGAACAAACCTCTGAATTGATAAAGCCCCTTTCACACTGCCATTCCGGCAAATACACGGGTAAAGTGTTCCAGCAATTGTTCCCGGGTCGCTAGATTTTGCACTTTCACACTGCCAGTGATTACCCGGGATATGTGCGTGCTTTCACACACAACCTGTAAAGATCCCGTAACGACACGTGACATCAGGGCGTGACGTGTAATGTATGAGTCGAAAACGTTAGGCACGTTATACTTTCACTGAAGCAAGCGAACGATCTCGGCGTCATATTTTGTCGCGAACGTTGATCTTCCTTCAAAACAGCCGGTAAAAGAGTCGCGCGATAACGCGCGTCATCACTTTGACACGGCATTAGATCTGGCTTTTGTTCACACAGCGCTCGTCCCGGGTTGAACCTGGCAATGTTACTAGGTCCCCGACCCGGGTTCAATGCCGGAATCAATCCCGGGACGTGTTTGCTTTCACACAGAAGGCGACCCGGCAATATGCCGGGTTCGACGTGCAGTGTGAAAGGGGCTTATTAGAAACGTACAAAATGTGCAGAGTGGGGGGTCATGAGGAACAGGATTAAGAAACACTGCTTAATAGCATTGCGTCTCACCAACTAGGTGACAACGTAGTGCTAAATCACTATTTAACAGACTCAAGCCATCACCACACAAATTAGTTAGTAACTTGCCATTAAGACAACGCTTAAATGCTGCTGCCTGAAGACTGCCTACTGCCTACTTACTCAAGTGAAAGTGTTGGCTGTTGTCATTTAGGGGTGGGCAATAGACTCAAAATCATATTTCACGGTATGATCAATTTTAGTTCATGATAACGATATATATCTCGATATAGCTACTTTTATTTTATTGTATTTTGTAATTAAAAAGTAAAGCAATGAAGCAAATTACAAACACAATAGAACAAATACATATAAAAAAAATTTAAGAAATATTACAGAAATTTTATAAAGTGTATAAATAAAACACTGTATCATAGTATTAACTGTATCAATCAAACATGAACATGATTCTTATTAAAGATCCAAGCGATTCAATCATGTGCAGTGAGTGATTAACATTAATAATGACGGACAGTAGCAGGTAAATAAGGCTGCTGTCCCTTTAAGACCAACTGCATGGATCCAATATACTAGTACACATCTGGTTGAAGTGAAGCAGTCAGTTAAGTTACATTTTCGTCATTTAGTCATTTTATCCAAAGCTACAATGATATACAAGTGCCATAACAAGTCTCAGTTAGCTTAACACAGTACACATAGCAAGGGCTTTAAAAAAATTAAATAAAAAGAACAGATAGAATAGAAAAAGAAAAGAGCAAGTTAGTGTTAGGTCTAACAAATGAAAATAAAACGGATAGAATACAAAAAAATTAGAACGCTAGTTAGCATTATTTGTAAAGTGATTTCCACTTTGATTACAAAATATATATATACGGAGTACCGATTCACGTTAAATCAATTGGTGCTAAATTTCGGTACCTGAGAACACATCTAGCCACATACGCTACACAGAGAGCTAGAGAGACCCTGTGACGTGATGTCACCCCTGCAGCTCCTTCAAACAACACACAGGGCGAGCTGAAACTTTCTGAAGTGTGGTTACATTTTTAGGCCCATATGGCTTCTGCGAAAATGCAGACAGGATCGCAGAGTCCATTCATAAAAACATAATTTACTCTATGCGATGGAATTCGTCAATTTTGGACGAATAAATCAAAGTAGGTCTGCCACTTAATTCAAATCGCGGTATGAACTAGTGTCTGTGAATATTAAAATGCAAGAAGACGGTTTACATATGAATCCTGAATGTTCCTATTGTGTTACTATTGTGTTTCTTAAATATTCACATTAAAAAAGGTTAAATGTGGTTACATTTTTAAATCAATTGATTTGTCAGAAAAATTGCAAGTTACATTTTCCCACCCAAATCGTGCAGCCCTACTATCATATATCAATTTCTGACAAAGTCAGAATATCCTTAGTTTTTCTTTTTGTTTTCTTCATAGTCGTAGTTAACTGAAACACATCAATTCTTTCTCTTTACACATTTTTATATCTTTTCAGAAGAGGGAAAGGACGCACCCAGATCTCTCTGCTGCCACGCTCTCTGTACCGGCAGAGTACTCCAGATGCCAAAGTAGAGAACGGCACCGTTTCTGCACCACATACCACAGTGACAGATGGAGTGCACGGAGGACCTGGAACCGCAAGCCTTGACACTCAATCCAAGTCTCTGTCCAATGAGGACTTTGCCAGGATGCTCCTCAAGAAATGAAACTGTATGCAAATAACACAAGAAGAATACCTGCCTTCTGACAGAAAGCCATGCTGTGTCCTTACAAATTCTGGCAGAGACACAGCGTTTTAATTTAGCCTACTTTCTGTATATACATGACCACTCCCAATATATAGTAAAACAGTTTTAACACCTCAACCATGGAGATGTGCGCTATATTGTTTTCTTTATTTCTTAATAATAACGAAAGGGATTTGGGGGGGGACAGATTTCAGATTTTGTCAGCGAGTATTTTTTCTTAACAGGATGTTAAAAAAAACCGATGTGAATCATTGTTTTAAAAGGTATATGCAAGAACATTTAATATGAAGATACATGATGTATTAAAAATAGGTTTCAACACAGCTTCTTTTCTCAGTAGGTCCCTTTTGGGGTTATTAATATGTACCGGTAGATGCGTCCTGCACCTCTGCCTTGTCTAAGGCAACAAAAAAATAAAGATCAAAACCTTTATTTTACACATTCTCTGAACTGCTTGTATAAATAATTTATTTGCAGTACAACGACCATTTGAAACAGTCTCGCATGTTTAGATTTACAACTAATTATGTTATAAATGTCTTCAAAAAAGCTCTAAATGAAGACTAAATGGAGTAATAGATGATCGTCAGCGAATAAAATCCAGCACCTTGCCATCAACACAAGTAAGTAAGAGGTTTAACTTTTGTGTTTCTTGGACTGCATATCGCTTTAATTAAAAGCTGTGCTCTGTCCTGTCCTGGAAATTAGTAGATTCTTTACTAGTAGTTTTTTTGTTTTTTCTTCATGCATTTTGTATTTTCTCCAAGTACTGCCCTTTTAAATCTTGGTTAGTTGCTGACACGGCTTGTAAACCTGCCTTACCTTGTGTGCTCAATAATGGTCTGAAGGTTAAAGCTTGTGCTCCACAACCAGATACAATTCAACATTCAGTCTAGATCTAGAGTTTTAGCTAATCTAGAACCTTAGATCACAATTGTTTGTGCGGTCATATTCAAACTGAAGGACTGGCTAAGGAGCATGGGGAACCAATTGGGACCTTCCCTGAAGTTGAATAATCTATGCAGCTGTATATCGCTAGAACCTTCCACTATGAGTTCACCTATCTGTGAACCCATCCTATACTGTATTGTGTGTATATATACACACAACATATTTCATTAAAAATGTCCTGGATATTCATATTATTTACTGGTTTTGATGGCTATGATGGACTTGTGTAGTTCGTCCACGATTAAATGTTAAGCTGAACCGTTTTTTTTGTTTGTTTGTTTTAACTGCAGTGTCATACGCTAGACAGTTCCCTCCTGCATTGTTCTTTTGGTTGTGTTTGACTCGTTCTCAGCCCCTCAATGGTTGGCCATGGTTTTGTAAAACGTTTGTATATTTTGAACTAAAAAATAAAATTAGCTCTATATATTTGCGTTTGATCACCACAGTGGCCTAAAGTAGTGATTGAGAAAAAAAAAGGAAAGAAAAAAAAACGTGCTGTTGCAATGTCTTGTTCAAACATTACAAATAACGAAAACAAACTTTCCTCTTGGTTTACTGTATCAGTTGTTTGATTATAGATTGGCCGTTTTTATTTACCACGATCAGTGTCATCTTTAGGCACTCATAATTATTTCTAATAATGTTCCTGTTGTATTTCCTGTGTTGCTCAAAAAATATGTTGTCATATGGTTTTCCTTTCTGTTTTAAGGCCTGAATTGTTTAATGAAGCAATTAAATGTATGTGGTTGTCAAACATATGACTTATGATATTTGTGTTCACATCTCATTTTGTTTTAGCCATATTTAGCTATATGTGACCCTGGACCACAAAAAGTGAAAGTGAAAGTGAAAAAAGTGAAAGTGAAAAGTGAAGTGACATTCAGCCAAGTATGGTGACCCATACTCAGAATTTGTGCTCTGCATTTAACCCATCCGAAGTGCACACACACAGAGCAGTGAACACACACACACACACACACTGTGAACACACACCCGGAGCAGTGGGCAGCCATTTATGCTGCGGCGCCCGGGGAGCAGTTGGGGGTTCAATGCCTTGCTCAAGGGCACCTAAGTCGTGGTATTGAAGGTGGAGAGAGAACTGTACATGCACTCCCCCCACCCACAATTCCTGCCGGCCCGGGACTCGAACTCACAACCTTTCGATTGGGAGTCCGACTCTCTAACCATTAGGCCACGACTTCCCCAAAACCAGTCATAAGCATAAATCTTTCTAAATTTAGATTTATACATCATCTGAAAGGTGCATAAATAATCTTTCTATTGATGTATGGTTTGTTAGGATAGGACAATATTTGTCCGAGACATAACTATTTAATTGACATAACTATATAACTTGAAAATCTGGAATCTGAGGGCGCAAAAAAAGCTAATCGGCTTTAAAGTTGTCCAAATGAAGTTCTTAGCAATGCATATTACTAATCAAAAATAATTTTTTTATTTATTTACAGTAGGAAATTTACAGAGTATCTTCAAGGGAACATGATCTTTACTGCATATCCTAATGATTTTTGGCTTAAAAGAAAAATCTATAATTTTGACCCATACAATGTTTTTTGGCTATTGCTACAAATATACCCCAGCGACTTAAGACTGGTTTTGTGCTCCAGGGTCTCATATAATCCTAAATGGAATGTTTTGATCTTTTGTCAAGAGTATAGCAGACGTATTCTGTATTTCACAACAGTGAGTACTGTTTATTATCCTTCATATGAAAAGATCCACCAAATACTAGAAGGAAATGAGAAGTTGCACAATAATTTATTACAATAATAAAATACCTTTTACAAGTAGTAAAATAGTTTAAAGTGCTTGACAATAGTGGCAACTTCAATCAAAATGTCAATCAAAAAAATGAAATGAAAGTCCCTAACATTATTCTTAATAAAACCTTTCAACACTCCTGTAATCAATTATACATCTTCCTAAATAAACTTTTGAACAGCTGTAGGAATTTATAATATTCCTTGCATCATGTATCAGAATCATTTCATATGGAATATTATTATTATTATTTTTAACATTTCAAATATTAGTAACATCTCAAAATAAAGTTTTTTTTAAACAAAACTTAAAAAAACCTAAAAACTCAAAACAAAATGGTGGACTACTAAAGGTTAATTATTACTCAAACTGGGTTTGGCAGACACTAATTTTTGAATATGACATTTCCTGGCTGTAACCTGCCAGCTTGAAAGTGAGAAATGTGTCCAACAAGCTGTAGCTCACAAAATATACTTCTGCTAGTAAATCATCACTAAAGAACTGCACTCTTTCTTTTTACAAGCAAACTTCATAATAGATTAACTCGATCTTGCTTTTTGAGACTAGAAAAAAAGTCCAAGAATAGAGATTAACACCACAAAAATACGAGTATGAATACTGTTCCCAACAGAC
This sequence comes from Carassius carassius, assembly GCF_963082965.1. Taxonomy (NCBI): domain Eukaryota; kingdom Metazoa; phylum Chordata; class Actinopteri; order Cypriniformes; family Cyprinidae; genus Carassius; species Carassius carassius. Next base: position 34,254,181 of record NC_081758.1, on the reverse strand, counting down.
AGCCACATTATCATTAACTCACAAGCGGAAGCATTTAGTTGCTAAGGGATCTGAAGATCTGCCCTAATACTGTTCATTCAGCGGAAAAGAAAAGTTAAAACTGACAACAAAGTAGAGGCTCAAATAAGGACATTTTGAATGGTCTACATTTCAAAATAAGTTACAAAGGCTGATATGGCACTTCGATATACACCACATGCAAACTTTTTGCATCTACGAACATGCATCCATCAGCTATGCACAGGTATGGTGTGTTTACAATCAGGACAGGCATGATTACTAGCATCAGGCAGCCCAACTGCATGCTCGGTTGTGGCTATCAGGAGCGTATCGAGTGTAATTTCTGTGCATTTTGCGATAAAGCGAATAAAGGGCCTTACGTCGCCCTCATTGGCAGTATCCAGGGCGGCGTAATACTCCGCCCTCTGCTCTTTCCGAATGGTGATCGGTGGATAACTAGCTTGCATTAGGATTAAATTCATGAGCAGTCGGGATGTCCGTCCGTTCCCGTCCACGAACGGATGCACGTAAACCAGTTTATAGTGCGCGAGAGCTGCGAACTCCACCGGGTGCAGATTCAGCGCTTCCTCCGAGTTCAACCACTGCACTAGCTCCTGCATGTGCCTGTCCAAGTCCTGCGGGTGCGGTGGGATGTGATGTCCCACGAACACCTGGCTGGCACGGAAGCGCCCGGCTTCAACGGGATCGGTGTAGCCTAGTACCCGTCTGTGTATCTCTAAGATGTCATTTACAGTGATTGCTCCAGCGCGGGACAGCAGGGTGGTGTTGATGTACTTCATGGCTACATCGACACCAATGGCCTCGTTCTGTTCTTGTAGACTCTTTCCTGGTACAGCATATCTGGTCTCAATAATATGGCGAATCTCAGACAGAGTGAGCGTGTTGCCTTCGATAGCTACAGTGTGGTAAATATGATGGTAGTAGGTTTCCTCCATGACTCGACGCAAAGCAGAGTTGCCTTTGGGTATAGACATGAGACGTCGTACCTTTCCATCAATGATCCCAAAGTGTCGTTGATCTATTTCCTCTACTAATGGCAGCGTGCGATCCCTGCTCACCAGAGCCTTCTCATTACAGGGCGAGATGGCGAGGGCCTTTGTGTACAGGTGGTCTGCTTGGACAACGTCTTTTTCCTCCTCCAGTATGGTGCCCAGTTCAGTGAGCGCCTCCACAAACTCTGGGTTCATGTTGAGCGCGTGGATGAGCAGCTTATGAGCCTTCTCCCTCTTGCCATTTTTCTTCATTTCCAAAGCCTGCTGGAGAGCCGCCTTTGCCTCCAACTGAGTCTCTGTAAACAAACAGATGGTCAGCGGTTCACAGTATGACATTCCAGCTGAGAGATGCATACTCAGTATATATTAATGCTTGAAAGTAAGTTTCATTTTTAATTATTTGACATCGTTATATCTGTTTAATCTAAATTAATGATACAGTAAATTGCATGTAAACCTGATTGCAATGAGCTTTGATGAGTATAATCTAATGAGTATGATTTCAACTTTGGCCACAGAGGAGAATAAGGCAAAAATATTGAATTTTAAAAATTCAATTTATTCAAAAATAAAAGTTTTTTAAATCCATAATTGAACATGTATGACAAAATTAGAACAGGAAATTCATAAAAAAAAAAAAAAAAAGAGGGTAAGACTTGATTGAATGAATCGTAAAATAAATTGGCATTTTCATAAGGGTTACTGCCTTTTACTGAAATAAAGCTGAAATAAAAATCAAATAAAAAAAAATTAAATATTATTTGTACGATGAATAACAAATGAAGAATTCTTTTTTAATATATATATATATTGTATGATATGTTCTATGTAGAGAAAATGAAAACAAGACCCTATTATGAAAACTAAATTATTTTTTATTACATTTGTATGTTCAATATACCAGTACATTTGTAGGTTCCAGGCTATTTTTTTCTTATAACTTGTCCTCTATAAAATGGATATTTAGAGAATATTTATATTTTGTATGAATACTAGTGTCTGCACTTAAAAGGTGTTTGATGGAAATCAACTCCAAGAACCTTAACCTAAAACAAACTCTGCAAAGATTCTAACTACTGTACGAGAGACATAAGGCTGGGTTTTCCTATTATAATCAGCGCATCTACTAATTGTCTCTAATTTGCATATTCATGTATTTTTTGGGCAACATGTAATGAAAAAAAGAAGTATAATAACAAAATAACAAACATTTTCACATAACATCTCATATTTCACAGAAATACTTATATGTATTTTTTCCTTATTCACTTAAATATGTCTCCCTAAAATACCTGATAAGCATGAAGAATGTCCTAGTGTCTGTTATAAAGGACAGACATGTATAAAATTGATGCATGTTTCACAACAGAAAGCCATATTCTGCTTTGAATTCATAACAAATTTAGTCAGATTTAAATTCCAATTTCACAATATTATCATATTTCCATAAGAGTGCTGAATTTTGTCATATAGTCAATGTCTGTCATATTTAAAGACCAAGGAGGAGGAGTTGTCATGGTTAAACTTCCAATCATCTCTGAAAATCCCTGAATGTGCTTGAAACAGGACATTCAGACTTAAAACTGTGGGACGTATGGTCTCAGAGAAATTTGCTAAAACAATGTCCTCCACAGAGGACAAAACTCTGTCTGGGTCCCAGGAGGACAAGATGAAGATATTAGATGATAAAGTATAAAAGTTTTAATTTAGAATAACATGCATAAATGAATGTACTTTATAAAGGCAATAACCAATTTAAAAAGAAGACATTCAGCAACACAAAGTCAACTGCAGCTTCAACTGTACCTTTACTGGGCTTGACTTTCTGTGGCAGGAGGTCTAGTGCAGTGAAAGGGACCGTCAGGCTGGTGGTGTGCACGACAGGCTGCTGGACACCCCCCCACAGCTGGCAGCGCAGAAGAGCAAGACCCTTCAGCGTGGCACAGCATTGATCCTCTATTCCTGCTAAAGGCAGCAGCAGAACAAATACAGACCCCAGCAGACCAAACAGAACGGGTCCCCAGCCCCAGAGCAGAGGACCGCTGCAGGCATGACGGAACACCGCTAGAGCTGCCATCAATCAAGGGCTCCAGATTTCACAGGCCACGTGTCCAACATTCTTGCAAAACACTCTCTGAAAACCTGTGTGAAAACCCAAAATAAGAAGGGTAAACATTAAAATGTTCATTGAGGTTTATTGTCATCTTTCTCCAGTCTAATGTGAGCCAGGTGGCTCTTGGGAGTTTGACAGTTTATGAAACAGTCTTAAATCAAGTGATTTGTCACCCAAATTTTTAACCATCTCTCATGTTGTTCCATTATCTGAAGATAAGAGCAAAATGTACTCATGGTTAAACATAGTCGTTTAATCTTTGGAAACACCTCAACCTGTATTTGACATATAACGTACAGCTGTCCCATATGCCATAGCTAAACACACTGGCATTGAAATATTATTATAACTGTAATATTTAACGCACTAAGTAAATACTTGTAATATTGCAGAACAATATATTTGTCCAGCTGACAGCAGAAATATCACATTATGCTAGACGGTCCCTGACTACAGCAGTTCATGACGAGTCATGAGATTATTATTAATGCGTTTTTACAGAAAAACGGTCAACAAACCATAAAACCGGCGGAAAACTACGTACTTTATAAAACAAGACGCAAAGTTTCAGACATTCCTTACCGGTTAATGATGTGTTATCATCACTATAAATGATGGATATGATTAGAAATGTTTCCACTGGCGTTAGCAACGTCAACTTCCGTGAAACTGACGTGGCCGCGAGGATGATTTTGATTGGTTGATTTTCCTGGTTATGGGCTCACTGATTGGTTAGATTTTTGCTGCACACCCTCGTGCAGCAACACATTTTTCAGATCGTAGAACTATGTGATTGGGCAAGACGTTCTGTCACTATTTAATGTTATTTATTAATGGTCTAAGAAGCAGTTTGACAGTCATTATTTTAGCAGAGATATTGAGTTACATATATAATAATAATAACTTAAAAATGAATGTTTTAGAACGCCTTTAAAAGTTGTATCTCAAATTGCTTTACAAAAAAAAATAAAAAAAATAAATGCATATATCAAAATAAAAACATGCATCAAAACTTATGTAAAATATAATGTAATTTATTGATTAATTACAACTGTAATGATATATATATATATATATATATATATATATATATATATATATATATATATACACATATATATACATATATACACACACATATATATACATATATACACACACACACACACATATATATATATATATATATATATATATATATATATATATATATATATATATATATATATATATATATATATATATATATATATATATATATATATATATATATATATATATATATATATATATATATATATATAAATATGTATATATGCCTTAAATTATGGTATTAACGAAACGCTTTTTTGTTTATTGTGTTTTTTACTTTTAGGAGTTTTGCTTCCTTTTATTTCTAATGTTCTCCCACTCTCTCACACTAGGGGTCAGTATTGCCTCGGAAATAAAACTAATAAACAAAATGAAAGCTCTTGTTTTATTCGTTAATTTAAAATCTTGGAAATCTTGGAAATCATCTGGAGGATGACATCATCCTTAAAACATATCCCTACAACACATCCCTATAACATATACCACTAACATATTAATTATTGTCTACAAATATGTGGATTTTTATATTTTGTCTAAGTGAAGACAAAAAAAAAAAACGAATACATTTCTTTCAGTGTGAAAAGCCTTTGACGCATAAAACACAGGTATACACTGATACAATAACTTCATATGATAATGCATTCTGGTGTAATTTGTACTGTCAGTCAGTCAGTCATATTTATTTAGGGCACATTTAAAAACAACTGCTGTTGGCCAAAGTGCTGTACATAATTTAAACATGTAACAAAATACAAAAGTTAACATAGAACACGGTGACATATATTACACTACAGTTATGCCACTGTGCTTACATAAGCAACATTAAATAAATACGTTTCAAGAAGAGACTTCAAATCAGCGTTTGTTGGTGCAGTTCTTATAAGTGGGGTGGTAACTTGAACTGAAAGGGCACGATCTCCTTTCAATTTCAAGCATGTCCTTGAGACAGTCAACTGAAAACTACTAGTTGAACGAAGTTCCCTAGAGGCATTACACTGGAACAGAAGAAGATCTGAGATATAACATGGAGCCAGTCCATGGAAACCCTATAAACAAACAGCAATGTTTCAAAATGTATACGATATTTAACTGGGAGCCAGTGGAGAGAGATCAACACTGGTGAAATACAAGTATGTTCCCTCTTCATTGTTCCATTCAACAATCGAACGGCAACATTTTGAACAAGTTGAAGATGAGACAATAAAAAAAAATCTTCTAACCACAGCATTGATCTCTATATCAAAAGTCAAAGCAGAGTCAAAAGTAATGCCTAAGTTTCTGACATGTGAATGAAGATTATCAGATAGAGGTCCCAGTTTACTGGCCAAAACCTCTGTAGAAGCAGGCGAGCCAAAGATTAAGACTCATTTAACTGAAGGAAGTGGGCATCTCTCAGACAAAATTAAACAGACACTGTAAACTGGAGACATCCTTTGGGTGCAAGGGAACATAAAACAGAGTATCATCTGTGTAACAGCGGTATGAAACATTGTGCCTCTTAAATATAGCATACAACGGAAGCATGTATAAAGAAAATAGATAAGGACCCAAAATTGAGCCCTGTGGAACCCCATACAAAACTGGTGCACAAGATGATGAATATTTGGCAGTCTCTACAGAGAAGGTTTGATCCTTTAAATATGATACAAACTAATCTAAAACACGCCCTTGAATTCCAATTTGCTGTAAGCGTTTTAAAAGAATGCCATGATCGAGAGTGTCAAATGCCACACTAAGGTCCATCCATCCATCCATCCATCCATCCATCCATCTTCTTCCGCTTATCCGGGGCCGGGTCGCAGGGGCAGCAGTCTAAGCAGAGAACCCCAGACTTCCCTCTCCCTAGACGCTTCCTCCAGCTCTTCTGGGGGGACACCGAGGCGTTCCCAGGCCAGCCGGGAGACATAGTCTCTCCAGCGTGTCCTAGGTCTTCCCCGGGGTCTCCTCCCAGTGGGACGCGCCCGGAACACCTTCCCGGGAAGGCGTCCAGGAGGCATCCGGAACAGATGCCCGAGCCACCTCAACTGACCCCTCTCTATGTGGAGGAGCAGCGGCTTTACTCTGAGCTCCTCCCGGGTGACTGAACTTCTCACCCTATCTCTAAGGGATCGCCCAGCCACCCTGCGGAGAAAGCTCATTTCAGCCGCCTGTATCCGGGATCTTGTCCTTTCGGTCATGACCCAAAGCTCATGACCATAGGTGAGAGTAGGTGACACTAAGGTCCATCAGAATTAAAACAGCACAATTGGCGGAATCAACAATCAACAATAAGTAATTTAAAACTTTTAGCAATGCAGATTCTGTACTGTGTTGAGGTCTGAAGCCAGACTGATATTTATCAAAATTACTATTTTCCTGTAGAAAAGAAGAAAGCTGACACAAGCTTCTCCAAACCTTTTAATAAAAGTTAAATTTAATGATTTTTTTTTTTTTTTTTTTTGAGTAGTGGCTTTACAGTGGCATGCTTAAAATAGGATGGGACTATTCCACTGATTAAACTGATATTAATTATTGATAATCTTAATCTCTAATAAGAGACGAGGAGGAACAACATCCAATGAACAAAAAGTGGGCTTCCTTTTATAAATAAGCACCAAGTTGCACCAGGTAAATGTGAGACACTGGAGTAAATTCAGATAAATATGTAGAATTTGATGTGGACTGAAGGAAGTCCAGAGAGAAAAGAACAATACATGATATTATAACATTTATCTTGTCAGAAAAACTTAAGAAAGTTAATTTAAGTTTTCACAGCCCATAGGAGACAGATCCAGATATAGATTACACATCAGATTTAGGACACTATTGATGGTATTAAATAATATTTTTGGACTATAAGCGTTCTTGGCAAAGAGATCAGAGAAATAATTGCCTTTGCAATCTTAACAGTTTTTTTGATAGTGAAATAAACACTCTTTGATGCAATCATATGATACTTGTATTTTATCCCTCTTCCACTTTCTTTCCTCTTTCTCCATTTCTGTCTAATCACCCTGGTTTGATCATAAACCAAGGATGTACACATCTTTCTTTTTCACTTAAAAGTTGCAACAGCATCAAGTATATTTGAACATAGCCCATTAAACTTATTAACCTAACTCATCTCATCTACTTCTTGACATGTTTTGCTTTTGTTATGAGGACCTTTACACAAATCTGCACACCTACACAAACACACATCAAAGAATATTAGGGTGTATGTCGTGGTCAAGGAGGTTATATCTGTGCAAAGTGATTTATTTAGTTAGTTAGTTGTTTATTTAACAAAGACTATGCAGAATACATTGCAGATGCTCTTCATACAGGCTTCTAACCAATGGATAAAAATGCAAAACCTTTAGAGAAGCATCTAGAGATGATATAATCATGTTTTTACTGAAATTGCAGTGGGAATAATCTCAGTCAAGAATTCAAACCAGTGCTTCATAAATTACTGAGGTCGGGTGGCCACCTGTGGAACTAGAGTGTATGAATCACAGCATCTGAGAGCAGTGTGCCTCATTCCCCTAAAAAGCGGGCAACTCTCCAGGAAATCTCTAATTCATATTACACTAACATTCCTGGCTCAGGCTTAGAGGATTTCTGGGAATCATACATTATTGCTTGTATTACATTGCACATTATAAATCCAAAAAAATCATCACTGTAAACTTTGAGTAATCATATTCAAAACCTTCCTCATACCTCCCCCTTAATTATTAAAAATGCTAGTTTGCATGTGTGTGTGATCAGCTTACATGAGTATGTTTTGTACAGTTCATAAGAGCGCATAATTAAAGCTTCTAGTGATAGATGGGGAGAGGGGTTACCATGGAAATGCAGAGAGGTGGAATATATGTCTAGACAGGAGGTCACAGAGAGGAAACAATTTAAAAACTCTGTTCTCTCTGGTTTCATAATTCACTTAACAATTATGTTTGTTTCTGCACAGATACATGAAGACAGTAATTATATTTCTCATCACAGAAAAATATGGATACTGCATGAATTTAAGTAGGCTATATTTAACCAAATTTTCTTTCTGTTTAGCCCGGGCATATTTCACCTTGATTTGTGGCTTGAATGATCCATTTAATGTACTTAGAAAAAAAAATCCAATAAAATCCTAACTATCAGGCGAAAGTGTGTGTGTTCAGAGAAATCAACAGCTGTTACTGAATGAACTGCCCTAGTTTTTCTTGGCTAATTTGTAATTTGACCTTGAGTCTATCAGCTCCTGCTGTGAAGTTATATTCTACTCAACTCATCTGGAACTGCCTGCCTGGGCAAACAAGATAAAATAAACAGAAAGCATGACAGGAAACGCATTACATAGCTGACGCTCAGGGGAATCTCTTGTTCACGTTCATGTAGCTGCACAAACCAAAAGAGGAGGAGTCAACATCTTGTTCGGTGTCACGCCATAGCTGTGTAGGCGGAGTTGGTGTGGGGAAAACAACAGTCCTTTCCCCCTCATTGGAAAAGAAAGGTGTAGACTCAGGCCTACATAAAATAATTTTTGCCGCTCGACAGAGCAACATAAAAACTTAGCCGTATTGTATCCGACTATCCGTAATGGTATCTGTGACTGGACAAATGACCCAACAGAATGGCCAGAGATGTCGTTTCCCAACATTTATGTTACCTAATCGAGAACGAGATGGCCTGTGAAAGTAAACATTTGTCGTTTTGTTTTGCTTAATTTTAATTTAATAATAAAATACTTGAGTAAAAGCCTGTCGTACTTTCTTATTGATATATTAAAAATATTTGTAACATCGATAAAACAGGTAACATTAAAGGGGTCCTATTATGCTCTTTTACAAAGTCTTGATTTTGTTTTGGGGGTGAACTAGGACAGGCTCTCATACTAGGTTGATCAAAAAACAGATTATTTGTATCAAATGAAGGCCTGCCTTCTGGAATACGAGATGTGTTGTGATTGGTTTGCTGGGCAAGTGTGTGTTGTGACTGACAGCACTTGGCACCTGGTCGGAAAATGCCCTGCCTTTTACCAAAGCTGCCTGCTGCAAGCTTCAGTTTAAAGATTGCATCAAAATCAAATCAATTTGAGAGCGATTTAAACCCGGATGATTGTAACCACTCTAATCTCGTCTGTCTTGGGAAGTAGCACATCTCCGACATAGCGATAACTCTAGTTGTCTTCTCTAGTTCAGCTTAACCAGGTCTCATCCCATTCGTCGATCTTTGTGATATCACAAATCCCGGAAAATATGCGTTGTAGTCCAAACGAGAGGTTTGTTGTAGTTTTCAAAAAGTGATTTCTGTTAAATAAAATATCTCCTTTTGAATCAGACTTTGAGCTTTGTAACTTTGCAAATATTTTTTATTAATAAATGTGGAACAGAATCATTGCTTAACTAACCAGCTAGTCCGATTTACTACTGGATGACAAGCAATGTTGGAGCAATGACCCCATCGAATGACCTCAGACCGTAACTCTTCCCGTACAAATAATCAACTCGGTGGGCAACCGGGCGGAGGCGTTACCCCTTCCAAGGCTGACTTGACCAAGGGTGGTTAGAACTGCATAGAACTGCACCTACCCCCATCTCTGATGCGTCGACCTCCACCACGAAATGACGTGAGGGATCAGGGGCGACTAAGATGGGAGCCGAAACGAAGCAGCTTTTGAGGTTGATGAATACAGCCTCAGCTGTATCGGACCACCCTGAAAGTCATTCTGGAGGAGGTCAAAGTGGTCAGAGGCGTGGCTAGTTGGCTGAAATTGCGAATAAAACGCGATAGAATTTGGTGAACCCCAGAAACATCTGTAGGGCCTTACGGGAATCTGGACTTGGCCAATCTACCACAGCCTTAACCTTGTCAGGGTCAATACGCAATCCCTCAGAAGAGATGATGTAACCTAGGAAAGGAACAGACTGTGTCTGAAAAGCACATTTCTCCACCCTGACAAAAAGGCAATTTTCTAGCAACCTCTGAAGCACTCACCTGACGTGTTGAACGTGTTCCTGGAGAGACGAAGAAAAAATCAATATGTCATCCAGGTAAACATATATTAACCGATCTACCATGTCTCTATAGATATCCCAAAAGGCATAACCAAGTATTCAAAATGGCCTCTGGGGGTATTCAATACGGTTTTCCACTCATTCCCCCTCCTGATGCGAACCAAATGATAGGCGTTACGTAAATCCAATTTTGTGAAGATGGATGTTCCCTGCAATATCTCGAAAGCTGGAGACATCAATGGCAAAGGATAAGTATTTTTTACTGTGATGTTGTTCAACCCTCGGTAATCAATACAAGGTCGCAGAGACCCATCCTTCTTCCCCACAAAAAAGAATCCCGCCCCCGCAGGAGAAGAGGAAGGACGGATGAATCCGGAGGCAAGAGAATCAGAAATATATTTCTTCATGGCTTCCCTTTCTGGAGCAGAAAAGAATGATGAGATGGATTCAATAGCAAGTAAAGAGAGTTTTATTAATAAATGTGGAACAGGAATGATGATGATGATGCGAACAAAGTCCAAGGAAGCCAACACTCAGTGACAAAAAAAAAGTATTAGTTACCCCAAATAATTACTCAAGTAAATGTATCAAAGTAAATGTAACTCGTTACTACCCACCTCTGGTTTTTGGACATAGAGTAATATACTAACAAGTGGATATTGTTGTTGATATACAGTTGTTTCAGGTGTGTTTGAGTAGACCTCAAAAAATGTGGTACTTTGGTGTACTTTCAAAAACAGAGTTGAAAATGATCATAGTGTGCTTCAGAACCGAATATACGTGTTTTTGGTATGTGTCAGAATCTATTAAATAAAAATGACTTGGCGATTAAATTAGTTTTGATGACTTCAGTCTCACCATTTATGTCATTTCTGAGAAAGAGGAAGGCAAAAATTAAGAAACGGAAAAAAAAAACTTGCACCCCGTAATGTACTGAGTGTCCAAAAGCCTGAGACACTATTTTGTAAGGGATCAAATACGTTCAACCGGTTAAATAAAAACTTGTTTGGTGTTGAGTTTTTTACTCCTTGTTTTTAGTGTGCTGTGTAATACTTACTTTGCAATGTATGTAGTTTTTAATTAAACCTCATGTATTATGATATTATGAAATGACATATATTAAAATATATAGAAGAATTTTCACTAGTGCTGTCAGACATCCAGACCCACTATACTGACACAAGCAACACCCTCTGAAAGCCTTAATTGTACTGCTTTGACAAGGTTTTTTTACATGTCTACATGGCTAAACATCTATTTAATGGTATCCACACATTTGTTTGTGTTTTCAATTAAGTGTGATTGAAACTGATTCAGTGAGTTAAGAATTGCATACATTTAGCACTTTGAGACATATGACTATTATAGGGCAAATATAATCTTTTCTGACTGACATTTGACAGTTTGCTCTAGATGTGCAGGGAGAAACATGTTTTTCTATTCATGAAACTTGTCCAAAGGTCTTGTCTTTCTCACATTTGCCTGGTATGTGACTAGTGGCAATTTGTAACAGTTACCCTTGCTATTGTCACCTTTGGCTTACTTGTACACTTCTAGCAATACTGTCGGCTTGATTGCACAGACACTATTTGATAAAAACCGAACTGAGATGGATGATGACATCACTGAATCAACAATAAAATTAATCCTAAACAAGGTACACTACAGTTCTATAGTCTAATCTGAAGGGTGAGCACAAAAGACATAAATCATACAACAAGGTAATATTTGAAGATTAGAATCCACTGTAAAAAAAAAAACTCTTCTTTATTAATGTGATTTCGCCATCATATGGATAAAAATTTTAAGCAGGACCAATAATTATAATAATGAATAATAATAACTACGATGCACCCATTTGTAAGGAAGGTTGTAAGTTGTAAAGGCCCGAAAGATAAACTAATTCATAAATGAACAATTCTCTTTCTGGCTCAGACTGCATTGGTTTAGCGTATGTGTCTGTCACATGATTAAGGAGTCAAAAACCCGATAGACCCTTGACTACATGCCTCCACATCCCCCCGATTTCCTCATAGACAGTAAAAGATTGCCTCCGAGCTTCTCCTCCTGAGTCGCAGGTTATGACGCAATCGTTAGCCTATTTTTACAAAAAGTGCTTCTATGGGGCCACAACGTAAGTTTGACGAGTGGGGCGGGGCCGAGAGCCGTGGGAACGGGGTGAGGCCGGTGGAGTGATTGAGAAATGAGCGACACCTGCTCGACCCACCGGTCTCGAGTCCCACGGAGGAGATGGAAGGATATAAAACAGGAGCGACGACAGTGAAGGACGAGAGAGGACCAGGCCTGGATTTAAGTTTGTGTTTTGGTTTTGTTTGTTGCTGTTTTGTGTTATTTTGATTATTAAAATGTAATTTGATTGTCCGCCGGTTCCCACCTCCTTCTTCCCGATGATTGTGAAGGTTATTGTTCCATTGGTGCCGAAACCCGGGAGAAGGAGGGACGTGCTGCTGAAGATCCCTAAATAAACTTTCCTTGCCTATTATTGATACACTATTTTCCTTTTTAACACTGTAAAGCTGCAATCTGTATTGTAGTGTAGTGCTATATAAATAAAGGTGACTTGACTTGAAAGACCTCAGATGTGAACAAAAAAAGATATCTCACTATACAACTAAATCTGGTGTTATGCAAACAATGTGTGTACAGTGAGTAATATTAATACTCCGTCGAAATAGGATTGCACAATGGTGTACTTAGGGTATTTTACTGTTAATGATTCATAAGTCATCTATGTCAAATCCACACACATCAGAGTAAAAATTTCAGCAAGAAATAAAACTATAATCAAATAAATTATATTTATTTTAAAGCTACTTCGTACTACCTTCCATCAAACTAAACAATCATGAGAGATGTTCGATGTAGAAAAAAAAGTCACAAGAAGTATTATCAGGTGTTATGATCGGAAGTTGTGGCACAGGTGTAATCTTATCTTAATGCAGGTTCTTGGCTCAGACTTTTTTTTTTTTTTTTTTGGTTTTCAGAAGATCCTGTGAACTGTATTTTTGAAACACAAGCATGTTTTTCTTGAACATTTTCACTGATGAAAGGGATGCAACACCCCATATTGGCATTTCCTCTGTGTGGTCTTATCAGAGGATTTGTGTTGAGTAGAGTGGCAACAATTTTCCCTCCACGCTCCACGCATTCAATAACCACTCCGTTCCAGTTAAACCATTTTCTGCTCCACACTCCACACCAGATTTCTTCTCATTCGAAATTGGATACAGATGAAGTTGCATTGTAAGATTACATTTGTCTGAATGCATTTCTGAACAAGTGTTATCCTTGTTTAAATCACACTTTCACCTGAAAATATTCAGTATCTAGAAGGAACAAACAAAGTCCTTGAAAACTAACTTCCTGCTAATGTCCATTGCCGTCATCTTAACCTTCACATTCGTTCCAATTTGAGTGATCCATTTTTATCAAGCTAGCTAAATATGTTTAACGTGAATTCTTGCTAAATATTCAGTTATATTATGGACCATTGGCATGAATTGTGCTCATGATGGAGCGATAGTGTAGTACACTTGGAGAAGGTGAAAACCACAACCCTACAAATAAAAAAAAAAAAAAAATCCTTACTCCATTCAAAATCACACCGCTCCTCTCCGCACTCAGCTACCACTCCACTCCGCTCACATACTCTGGTTCCAATAACGCAAGTGTACTGACCCTCTAAATTTTAGGGTTCAGAAACCATGCAAAAATGTATATGACGGTAATTATATGAGGTGTGTGTAATAAAAATACTAAAATTTTTGAATTCTTAAAATATAAATGACCACTTCTGGTCAATAGTTGTATACTTGACATCAGAGAGTTGTGTATTTAACAATTGTTTTCACTTTGTGTGGTGTGAAGCAACAGCTTTGGATGTCCAGTACACTTGCTTTCTATGGACACACAGAGATGGAGTATTTTTCAAAAAATCTTTTTTCATCTGAAAATAGAAAGTCATATATATCTGGGACAGCATGATGGTGAGTAAATGAGAAAATGTAAATATTTGGGTGGTGTTTCCCTTTAAGGAATCATTAATCATAATAAGTAACTATAAGGAATCATGTCAGCAAAGAGATTCAGGAGGAGGATGCACAACCCAGGAGGGGGACGACAAACAAAACCCAGGCAGGTGTAAGTGCAGATGGACAGGAAGGAGTCTTGAGTAGCAGAGGGTAGGTGGAGACCCAGGCCACAGTCAGGACTGCGCTCCATGGCGGCATTGCTTGAAAGGATTAGCCAAGGCATGATGGAAACACAAAGTGCCATGGGGATGACCGGAGGTGATGATAATGATGGAGGTGGAGCCCACAGTGCAGACAGAAGGCCGAGGAGGTGGATCGGTGCCAAAGGTCCAAGCAGCTGATACGGAGTCATAGCGACGGTCACCTGAGATGTAGGTAGGGATCCAGAAGCCAGAGCGTGAGCTGAAGTGACTGAGTCAAGGAGGCGGAGGCTGAAGGAAGGTGGAGCAGGCTGTAGGGAATGGGAATGGAGTACCAGAGAGCAGTGGACGGCCCACAAGTCTGCAGCGGAGAAATGGCTTGTGCTCTTACACTGATATGTGGTGCGCACAAGAACATAATGCACGTTTTTTTTTCTGTCATTCTTGTTTGCCAGTTGTGACATAAAGCAAGTTTATACTTGTCTTTTTTTGCAAACAACAAACTTAGGGGGGAATTGCCATCCACCCAGAACATTGTTTATGAAAACACAGACCTGATAACTACAATATTCTTCTTTCCTGTACAGCACTATACCAACCAGTTTTAACGCTCAATCTGTGCTCAATAAAAAAGTAATTGCAGTAATGCCTGGAGAAGGTATGATTTAGCTCCTTTGAGGCCACACACACGTGAACCAGAACAAAGAGCTTTTGCAGTGATCTGTATCACTGCAAGGCTGCAACTCTGAGCATTTTCTTTATCTGGAAAAGATACTAGGTAACATTTTATTTTGATAGTCTATTTAGACATTCTACTAACTATAAGTAACTGCAACTACATGTCACCTTGTTCAGTATAGTATTAGTAGACTCTGCTCTGCTTAATATCTGCTAACACTATTTTGATGTTAACAGATATGCTAATAGTAAACTACACAACAGTCAACTAAAACACCTGGGCCTGTCCACCTCATTATGCTTATGGATCAGAGACTTTCTAATGGCCTGGCTTCACAGACATTAGACTAAGCCAGTATTATAGTTTCAATAAGGGCTTTAAACTAATTTGGATTAACATACCTTAAAGAGGTCATGTGATGCTAATTAAATTTTTCCTTTCTCTTTGGAATGTTAAAAGCTCTTGGTGCATGAAGAAGATCTGTAAAGTAGCAAAGACTAAAGTCTCAAATCCAAAGAGATATTCTTTATCAAAGTTAAGACCTCCTAAAACGCCTCATTCAAACATGCCCCACATGTCTACGTCATTATGTGGAAATATCGAGCATCGCGTTAGTTCAGTCAGGCCATGTTAGTCACGCTTGCATCAGCTGACAATCAGCTGTTCCTGATGTGTACCAATCCAGTCTTGACACCTATCACCGGCGGTCAATTTAAATTCCCATTATTCAGTGTCTCTTCCATCGCATTGCTGCTTGCAATTAACTCCCTCCTCCAACCCCAACTCCACCAACTGAACCTGTAATCCGATCTAACTTGTTCTTTCTTTACAGTGTCTTCATTGGAAGCAGTCTCTATGACATTTTGTTTACAACTCATGTAATTGTGAATTGTAATTATATATGCTTATAATGGTTCTGTTCTGTACCCCAGGGGGGTTACATGGACAGGCGTGTGGAGTGTTGCCCAGAACATAACCATACCGCCAAACATTTACTGTATGCAATTATAATTGTCATAAATATACTTGACGGAAGTGGTCCTGATTGAAATTTGTTTAATGCCGCCTAAATGTACACACAAAGAAAGAAGGCGTGGTTTCAGTGACCACAGTTAGTGTTAAAGCAGCCATGTCAGGGAGATGATGTGTGTATGTAGGCAAAAGCAAAAGCACTTTATTTGGCCTTCCGAAAGTAGATGCATTTAGGAATTTTTCTGATTACTTACAACAGAACACCAACGCACTTTATGGATGACCGCGCGCATGTGTGTGTGTGTATGTTTGTGTGTGTGTGTGAAAGAGAGAGAGAGAGACAGGGTCACACAGTGGAGTCAGCTGTCTTAACCGTCGGTGGCTTGTGTAATGCAAACACATACGAGCTTCAACACTATGCCTGTCAGGCCACTCTGTTCCCCTTTTGGGTTCGAACTGATAGTAAAACTAAGGACATTATTAACTGTCATTACATTTATTTTGAAAGATGAAGCTCGCAATTATGGAAAGGGGCACTACATTTCCCACGAGTGCTTACGGTGTTCGTCCAATCACAATGCACTGGGTCAGTTGGCCAATCAGAGCAGAATTTGCTTGTCGGAAGGAGGGACTTTGTAGAAAATTACACATTTGAGAGAGGTGGGGCATAGAGGACCTACATTAATGTACAGTATTTAAAAAATAATACGTTTTTTTAACATTACAGCATGTCAACATATTCTGTTACACCAAATACACAAAATAATGATCTTTAAAAAAGCATCTTATGACCCCTTAAAAAAAACATTACTGTTGTGCATTACTAGTCTACACTTGAGACAAAATAAAGTCACTGATATTTTTAAAGATCACTCACTGCAATTTTCTTTCAATTGAAACAGCTCAGAATTACATTTTAGCCCGGGGCTAGGCTTAAGCCTTGTCTTTGTAATGTCTTACAATAAGGTCTCATTTGTTGTTCATGGAATGATAATTTTATATATATATATATATATATATATATATATATATATATATATATATATATATATATATATATATATATTAAGTGTTTGTTTGTTATTAATCCTATACGTTATGGGGTCCAAATGACTCTACAAAGATAATAATACCAGTAAACTTTGACAGACAACTGTGTTAGTAAAATCATAGCCATAGGCGACTGTCTAGCTACAACTGTAATTTGTAAATAATACAATTTAATTACAATTCAGTTAATTACTTTTATATTTTATTAAAGTTCTATTTTGACCCCCTTATAGTAGTTGTTTTTACTTCCACAATAATTTGGGGAGGGGACACAACAATACAGTTCTGCTTAGGGCAGCATTTGGCCAGCAGCGGCCCTGCTTGTAAATAGGATGAAAATAAAGCATAAAAATCAAGCAAATCGAGGAAAAAAAAAGAAAAATTAGAAAATGAAATATTAAATAAATAAAAACAATCAAAAAGACTATATTATTTTATTCGATTTACTTTCTTTTACAAATGTAGTAATATCATCATATAAATTACTAGCTGTTTTTCCTTATAGACCTGATAAAGGTCTTTACCCTCTTTAGTGACTGAATAACATGACATCTCATTGAGAAACTCATTGCGGTATTTCCTACAATGAAGACGTACACGATCAGCATAATCTTGTCGGCAGTATGCATTCACCATTTGGGTGTTTCCAATTTTATATAATGCACTGTTAAGTCCAGTATGACTTGCTCTCATCCGAGTTAGGATACTTCATTCATTTCAATTAATGCTTTCCTTCATACCACAGCTTGTGTTTGTATATTGTATAAATGCCTGTTTCATTGTAATTCCAATATATCTGCCATACTGATGAGTATGGCAGATGAGAATGATATTCTAATGTGTACTTTAGCTTCTGCTTACTTAATGAGATCTGTTTTGCTTTATTCTTAGTTTATTTAGCTAGAATATCCACCTTCTCATTTCCCTCCACACAAACATGAGCAGCAGGGCCAGAATGGGACACAATTTCAGGCCGAGAATCTCACACTCATCCAAGCCATCACCAACTGCAAATTCTGAAACCATAGACAACCCTATTATTTGTATAACCATCACATAAAAATGTCTAAATCCTTAGGCTCTGGCAGTGCAAAATGATTAAAGGTTTTCTCTTCAACTGGACCTTTACTTCCTTTTTCCATTTCTTCATTTCCCCTGGTATCTCTTTCTCTCTTTTTTATGTATTTATTTTTCTATTTTTCTTGTACTTGTCACTTCTTCACGACCAGATCTTCTGTTACGAACAAAACTGTCTCCACCTTGTTTCAAAAACACATAATTTGTTTGCACAGAATCTAAATTTAACTAATTTTAGTTAAATTCAAATAATTACATCAGGACAATGTGTTATTGTTGTTATTTATCCTAAAATGACTTAAGATTTACAAAGTATTTTTCACACTAATTCATACAAAATATATTAAAACTAATTTTCTGCAGTGCTTTAATGTTAAATTAGTAGCCTACAATATCTTATAAAAAAAAAAAAAAAAGATTATTATTGCATTATTATGACTCATATTTTTATGTTATTCTCTACCTTTACTATCCTATAAACCAATGTGAACATCCATAAATATTCCTGTGAGTGCCTGCTCTCTCTCGCTCTTTCCCTCCTTGGCTGTCAATCTCTTAGGCGCCTCCCTTGTCTGCTGATTGTCTCTGGAAGCTGTCCGTCTTCATTAATCAATGTGACACCAACCTATCCAGTGCCAGTAAAGTTTCCACCATCAGATAAAAGGACGTGCAAGGAAGTGAACTGAAGAAATTTTTGCTTCCTGGGGTTTTGTTGTTATGTTACTTGTTTCTTGATTTGATTTGTTTCTTTGTTTATGCCAAATTTCAATTTGTTTGTTTTAACCATTTTTCTTTTGAACCTTACCTCTTTTTGATTTGCCATTTTGTTTGTTTTTGTCACTTTGTGACTTGGATGGCGTTGCTCTTTGAGCTTTGCTGAGCTTAGGCTCTAGGATGTTTACTCCTTACCCAAGAGGTGGATAGGAAAGATGTCGTGCGACCTCTATTGTGCAACATTTAGGTAACTCGATCTGTTTAGACACCCTAGGTAAGAGGTGAACGCCACCCCCTGTATGTTTGGTTTTTATTAGTTGAGAATAGGGAAGTTTATGGTGCTTGGCGCTGAAGATTTGCTTTCTTTTCTTTAGTTAGGTTAGAGGTTTAAAATAAGTTAGAAGTGCTTTTGTTTTGTTTCTTTCTTTCTTTTGGCGTCACTAGCGTCCTCTTTCTCTTGGGTTTATTTGTATTGTTCTTTTGTTTTTGTTTTCTGAGTTGTAAAAATTTGTATATATTGGTTGTCTCTTTAATGATTTATATTCTTTTTGGTAGTTTTTTTGGATTTTCACGTTGTACAATAAATCACATTTGTTGGCAACTGGTGTCTCTGCATTGTATCTTGCTGCCTCCATCAGTTTTACAGGTTTACCGCAAAATTTTTGAATGTTACTCCTTTTACCCCTAGACCATTTTTAAGAGGGTCGTAACAATTATCCTAAAATGACTTAAGATTTACAAAGTATATTTCACACTAATTCATACAAAATATATTAAAACTAATTTTCTGCAGTGCTTTAATGTTAAATTAGTAGCCTACAATATCTTATATAAAAAAAAAAGATTATTGCATTATTATGACTCATATTTTTGTTATTCTCTACCTTTACTATCCTATAAATCAATGTGAATGGGTCTGCTAAATTATTAATGCAACTTTACAGTAAATAATGTTATCTTAGCATAAAGCATTCTGACCGACTATAATAATAGGGTTGTATTAATAGAAGCAGTCTACTTGCAGAAGAAACTGACCTGCATTTGAAAACCTGAACAGGTCAGTAAATATTGCTAAATTTTGCTGACAAGGCAGAGTTAAGACTAATCGATTCATTTATTATCGAATGTCAAAATCTAAAATTATCACTTTTGGTACCTAACAACACAGTGATAGCTGCTGTAACTAAAAAGTAGCCCAGTACACACATTAACCTCAAATATACATGGAATAATAAATCCACCGCTACCATTTTATTACATTGTTTTCTGTTTGTACTGTTTAGGTTTTAATTCTGCATTGCACATCTGAGCTGTTTGCACTATTTTAATACTGCTGCAGATAATTTCATAATTGATCATTTTATATTGCCTTTTTTAATCCTTTGTTTTTTTTAAGCTTTACTATCAATTTGGAATTTTCTAAATAAATCTCATTTTAACATTACTTTTACAGTGACAAAGGCATTCTATTTTACAATCGCTTGAGTTTGTAAACACGTACAAACGATAAAACCTTTACTCTATTAAACTGAACTGTGGACCTAGTCACAGATCACTAGCAACTACAATCTGCTCCCTTCACTAAAATATCACGGTTCCTAAATATGATATGATAACAAATAATATATATATAAATAGTGAACGTCAAAACAAAAACAAAGATACTTAAAAGAGCTAGTAGGAATGTCCTTTATCGTTCGTTGTTTGCCTGCTGCTCTCCAACAGTTAAACTTAGTGCTCTCTTATGTTAAAACAAAATTCTAAATACAACACTGATCTCTTTAACTACTCTCATGTCTTTTAAATATTTCACATACTTTTGAAAACCCAGTGTTTAGTTGATCCTGATAAGTGCTCGTTGTCACAGTTGTAAACAGTTATAACGGCTTTTTTCTTTCGTGAAGGGGTTTGCCACATAGACTGTATATCACAGGTTTCCCAAAATTATTAAGCAGCAGAACATTTTCCAGCACTGATAATAAATCAGCATATTAAAATGATTTCTGAAGATCATGTGACACTGAAGAATGGAGTAATGATAAGTGCACCAGTGTGAATCATAATTCCAACCACATTTGTTGCATATCCATATCTTTGTCATAGTATTCTTTCAGTGATTAACTCATTAAGACAGTCCCTTGATCCACCTACTGGCATAACAATGTAACCTGCAATGAAAGAAGCTCAGGCATGATATTGTTATTGTTTTTTGTCTGTCATCATGAAATGACGTATAACATCATTACCAGTCAAAATGTGCGTTCATTTAAATGGAATGTGTGGACTTTTTACACCGATCTCACAGTAATTTGTACACACAATAGTCGTATAATGCAATACTCTACCAACTGAGCTACATGAAACCCAAATTATTGCGCAAATAAAAGAGTACAAAACATTAATTTGAAAACATCCTGTTACTGACAGGGGGATAATTGTAGTATATGCTCTGATGGGTCATATTTCAGGGATTTGGACAAACGACCTATACGCGCGTATTGGTTGGAGGACAGGTTGTGAAAACATCATGAGCATTCATCATTTTTGTTGGTTCATGCTGAACTGGTGTTGATAAATATAATATTTATATTAATAAGTCAATTTATACACAGTGGACCAACACCAGCAGTTGACATTGTACCCCAAATCATCACAGATTGTGGAAACTTAACACTGGACTTCAAGTTACTTGGGCTATGAGCTTCTCCACCTTTCCTAAAGACTCTAGGACCTTGGTTTCCAAATGGAATACAAAACTTGCTCTCATCTGAAAAGAGGATTTTGCACCACTGGGCAACAGTCTAGTTCTTCTTCTCCTTAGACCAGGTAAGATGCCTTTGATGTTGGCTTTGGTTCAGTGGCTGAACAAGAGGAATACGACAACTGTAGCCAAATTCCTTGACACGTCTGTGTGTGGTGGCTCTTGATGCCTTGATCCCAGCCTCAGTGCATTCCTTGTGAAGTTCACTCAAATTCACTCAAATTCTTAAATTGATTTGGCTTGCCAATCCTCATAAGCCTGTGGTTCTCTCAGGTGGACTCGGTTCCACACTTTTTCTTCCCCCTCATCTTTCTGTTAACATGCTTAGATACGGCACTCTGTGAACAGCCAGCTTCTTTGGGCAATGAATGTTTGTGTCTCTTTTGTGAAGGGTGTCAATGATCGTCTTCTGGACAACTGTCAGATCAGCAGTCTTCCCCATGATTGTGTAGTGAACCAAACTGAGAGATAATTTTGAAGGCTCAGGAAACCTTTGCAGGTGTTTTAAGTTGATTAGCTGATTGGCATGTCGCCATATTCAAATTTTTTGAGATAGTGAATTGGAATTCACTAATTTTTGTTAAATGTGAGCCAAAATCATCACAATTAAAATAACCAAATTCTTAAACTGTTTCAGTTTGTGTGAACATTTCCACGACTTTCTAATTTATTGAGATGCACCTGTATATAAAATGAAAACATTTACATGTGCGGATATTTAATTTATTTACATTAAGTTTGAGTAAATGGGAATAAAACATGTTTAAGTTTATTTATTTAAATGTTTGAATGTTTTAAAATGTATTTCAATTGATAGAAATGTATTATATTTACATGAAATGTAATATGTTAACAAATATTGGAAGTTAATATATGGACATATATACATATATGGACATATATTGCAAATTAATATCTTTACATAGTCTGATATCTAAATGTGTTTACATATAATTTAAATATATTTAAATATTTCCGATAAAAATATTTTTACATTTTAAATTAAATTTATGCATTTAGCAGACGCTTTTATCCAAAGCGACTTACAGTGCATTCAGGCTATCAATTTATACATATCATGTGTTCCCGGGGAATCAAACTCCCAACCTTGCGCTTGATTGCGCAGTGCTCTACCAATTGAGCTACATGAACACTATTTACACATATTTAATATGTTAAAAAATATTAAAAAACGGCCAGAATCAAATATTTAAATATATTTTTAAAATATAAGTCAACATATATTTAAATATATTTTATAAAAATATATTTTCTTCTATTTGAATTTAAGATATTTAAATATATGAAAATATATGTATTATTAATACATTTCACTCTATGTTACTTCTGTATGGGGGTGCGGGGTAGGGGTGCATAATCTGGCAGGGGTGCAGAATTCCGCACCACACCGGTGCCAGCCCTGGACACCATGTACCACCCCTGGTCGTGTAACAACATTATTCAGGAACTGGACTATTTAAACCATTGGAATATGTCCAGAACCAATGTGTTGAGCTCAAATTGCCGCTGACGAAAACATTCACGTGGTTTCAGGAAAAAGAAGCTTTTTACTTTCACATTCAGTAGGCTACATCGTTATCACTGGCAGGCACACGTTTCTGTTTTTCTTCACTCTGCTCGTTTGCTGTCTAAGGTAAGAACATTTTGCACAAAGTATGCAGGAAGCAAAGCATTCAAACTACATTCTTTTGTGAAAATGTAAGATCTTTTCTGCAAGACATGCAGAGTTAACTCGATTTCACAAGTAAATCGTGTGCAAATAAATGAATAAATAAATTCAATATAATTTATTTATTTATTTATTTTAATGCAGTGTTGTCTTGCGCCCTAATTCTTTTTATGTTTGTTTTGGAGATATATTTTCCATTCTTAATACTTAAATGTATTAATTAGTAATTAAGTTACTACAGTTTTACTTGCGATTAATTAAATGTTTTGCATTGACTATAATGTAAGATTCATCACTGACGATAGTGTCAGATTTAAATTTGATTGACTGTAACATAAGAAGTCTGTTATATAAGATGTTTATGCTTTAGTATAGTAGAGAACAGAAGCCCATGCTTTCACTGGTGCCTCATTTGAAAACAGACCCACCCCCCTTCTTAAAGGAAAACATAGAAAAAAAAAATCTGTAATTTATTCCCTAAGCCTGGTGCTTATTTATCTTTTGGATAAAAAAGACGTTTGAAAAATCATCACACAGCTGTTTTCTACTAAAAAAAAAAATCTCTACTGGCAGGACATCTCTGCCACATTTTTACGCCAGACCAGGGGTGCGTTTCCCAAAACCATAACTAAGTTAGCAACTTTGTTGGTTGCAATTCAGTTTCCTATTGCCAACCAACTAAGTTGTTAACAGGTTAGCAACTATTGTTTTGGGAAACGCACCCCTGAACAGTGCACACACAAAAAGTGTAACTGTTTATTTTAATGTGTTTATTTATATTTTATTTTACCCTGATGTTACTTAATGCACATTTTACTTTACCTGAGAAATATTTTTAACAGTGCTGTTACCGTGAATACAATCTCTATTCAATTTTATTAAAAATAAATCTAAAGCAGCACAGTTGAGTTCTTTATAATATGTGTGTGTGTGTGTGTGTGTGTGTGTGTGCGTGTGCGCGCGCGTGTGTGTGTGTGCGTGTACGTGTGCGTCTGTGTGTGTGTGTGTATATATATATAGTGTATAACAATATATATAGCTAGAGAGAGCGAGAGAGCGGCACACTATTACACTTTTGTGTGACTGTAATTTTTTTTTTGCCGTTTTGTGCCCAGCATCCGCTATTTCCACCACTTAACTCAAGTTTTATTTCATATGTCATAGCATTTGCTACCGTGTTGAGCCATTTCATCCTCAACCATTAAAGTATTCGGCAGAATATAGTACTTGGCGCACATATAGTAGGCTACTTATTCTGTTTAAATGAAAAATACGAAAATTCAATCAAATGGCTTTCCCAACTCATTGTTGCGCGTCCTGTGCGCGGCATGTTATTAATATTTCTCTGCGGCCACGCACGAGCACGTCTTAGCGATAACATCGGTGACGAGCTACAGAGCTGAAATGATCACATGTAGGCTAATCTGGATAATGTAATCAGATGAAAAAAAAATTAAAATAAGTACTTGTAATTAGATTGATTTACAGTTTAAAATACTCGTAATCAGACTACATTTTTACTTTTTTATGGATTACATGAATAGGCTACATATTATTCACACAATAGCAATAAGTTATTCATACCTGTAGGCTAATTTATCAATTCTTCTAATTCATATTTTTCATCTTTAAATGTCTCTTTTTAAAATATTCTATTGCTTATATTAACTCAATTTCATATTTTCTTATTTACATAATGCAGGCACTGCCAAACTTTTTTTTTGTCTGCTGAATATCTTTCATCTAATATATTTAATTAAAATACCCCTGAGATTTTAAAATAAATATTAAAAAAATAAATATCACATTTCCTTTTTTTTTTTTTTTTTTTTTACCTTTCTCTGACATTGGTTAATGGTAGGCAGGTAAAAATGATATAATTAAAAAAAATGTAGGAAACGTTTTATTTCTTTTTATGTTATTTTGAAATTATTAATTTATTTATTATGAATTTTATGAAATAAATAAGGTAAAAGATTATCTTATTTAAAATCAACGTGATAAGTGATTAAAGTCAAAGGTAATCTAAAAGTAATCTGATTATACTACCTGAAATGTGTAATGTAATGGATTACATTACAAACTACAATTTTTGTCATGTAATTTGGAATCTGCGAGTATATACACAGCTAAAGTCAGTTATTTCTATATTTTTCTATATTGTGTCAGTACATAAAAAGGTAGGTCTCTTGAAGCATCTTGGAGACGTTGCCTTCTAGATTTAATCTTTCTCAGTTTTTTTTTTCTTCATGTCATTCCAGACAGACTGGATTATGGTGAGATCAGATCTCTGTGTGGAGAACTGGCTGCTGTCAGAATCAAATTCTCACTGGATTATTACAATTAATAGCAAAATGAATGTTTGGAAATGTCAACAGAAAATAACTGACTTAGATAAATAGATATAAATAACTGAATTTTAGCTGGTGAAAATACTAGTGTTCTAATCATTTTGGCCACCACTGTACACACACACACACACACACACACACACATATATATACACTGTAAAAAACAATACCGTAAAAAAACGGATAATGTACTGGCAGAAAATTACCAGGACATTTTCCGGCAATTTACGGACACCTCCTTCAATATTAAAACGGAAAATTCTGTAGATTAACATTTTCTTCCGTACCATAAACAGAAAGTCCGTTAAAAATGTATAGCATAAGCCTATATTTTGTAGCAAATAAATCCAGCACAATGTGTACAAATTGAACATGGTTTATTTTTACCTCATGTGAACATTCTTAAAAATGCATTTAGTAGCTTTTATTTGCCTTAAACATAAAAATATTATGACATCAATTAATTTAACAATGTGAAAAGTACCACTGAAAATGTTTGTATTATAGAACACTTTTAAGTTTTAAACAACAAAATGCAGAAAAAGAAAATATGAGCAGGTACTTGTACAATATTGGTGTTGCACCAAATAGTGGTCACAAAGATAAACATTTTCAAATACATGGGGTAAACATTTATACAAAGACAGGGCTGTCATTATTAACAATTGCTACAGACTTATAGTCAATAGTCAAGTGAAATGACACCATTTTTCTATAGAACACAACATTATTTAAAAGCACAAAATGTAAATTCTGACATCAGTTACTCTCCCTTATATGATTTCCATTAATCTTTGAAACACAAATGAAGAGTATTTTTAATGAAATCTCTGCTTTCTGTCCCTTCATTGACAGCCTATGCAACTACCATTTCAAAGTCCAATACAGTATAGCTGTCAGATTTCATTAAAAAGGACCTTCATTAGTGTTCCAAAAATGACCAAAAGTCTAACAGGATTGGAATGAGATTTTTCATATAATATTATGGGTGAACTAAACCTAGTTAGATTAACTAACCTTTTTTCATGCTAAATTATCTGCATCTACAATTGACATCAAAAAGAAAAGAAAAAAAAAGCTTGTACAGCATTTGAAAATAAAGAACGACGATTAATGCACTCATGCCTGACATTTCAATGTTAAACTAAGAGAACTATACAATCTATACAATCATGTTTGTGTGCTTTTAGTATCTGTTGCCATGTGCCCGTTTGAGGAAACTACTTTTTCCAAAAATGAAAAGAAACAGAAACACCATCAAATCTCTTTTAAATAAAAAGTTGTAACGTTAATGGTGTCTTCTTTTCTTGACAGTTACTCTGCCTGCTCCTGTTGAAGGCATATAACGCTGTAAACACAGTTGTACTGCCATTCAGATTTAACGTTTTAACAGCTGCTCAATATCACCTCAGAAACGTTAATATGCCTTACGACACGCCCATTAACAAACACGTTACAATGCATCAACAACAATAAAAACTAAACAAAACTAAAACTGAGCACTGTAACACGTACCTCTACGTCGAGTAACGTTAAGATGTGACGGTATGCTGAAAATGTTGAATGCGACGGCTCCGACATTCATTTGCCAAACAAGCCAAGCAGCAACTAAGTTAACGATATATAAATAATAATAAATAATTTTCAAAGGAAGTGTAAGAACCATTCTCAAAATCCTAAATCCGACTTTAAAATGAGATTTTGACCGAGACTATCTTCGTGAATAATGGCGCCTGCTCAAGCACTGGTTTCGCACCAATTATCGTCTGAGCCTCTTTTACCCACAATGCAAAGCGTAATAAAAAAATATGGAGAAACGCCTGTAAAAAGAAAATACGGACAATTCATTTAAATTATTACGGTATATTGTACAGTATTTTTGCGGACTTTTTTTTACAGTATATATATATATTTCTATACATTTCTTCATGGGCTGTGTATTCTTCTCAGTAAAACAATAATCCATATATTTTTGTTTCAGGCTTTACAAAATGTCTGGAGACGACAACAGCACTGACTATGATTCAATCATTGAAAAAATTAAAGACAAAAAGACAGAAATGTATCAGAATGTATCAGGAAATATAACCAAGCAGTACCAACATGAGATCAGGATGACCTACTTAATTATATATTCTATTGTCCTCATCCTTGGTGTCACCCTCAACTTCATCGTCATTTTCATCAGCTGCCTAAAAAACAAGAATTCCCCAAAAGTTGCAACTTGGATTATGGCATTGGCTTTAACACACTTCGTCTCCTGCATATCTATTGTTTTTCAGTTCCTGTATGCTTACAATAACTTCATATGGAATTACGGAAGTCCAAGCTGCAAGCTGTCATCCTATATCACCTACGGCAGTATGTTCTCCACATCAGCCATGCTGAGTTTCTGGAGCATTAGTTCTACTTTTTCAAAAGTCGCGTGCATTAAAAAGTGCAAGAATTGTAACCTGATTCTGATTTCATTTTCCTGGACCATTGCAGCAGTCTTGGCATGTCCTTCATTGTTCTCCAGAGAGATCCGATCTTCTCAGTGCATTGATGATTATGACTTGGACAAAGCAAAAACAACTCAAGACGGCATTATAAGGCTGAAGACTGTTGTTGTCATGCGCTTTCTCTTAGGGCTTCTCGTGCCAGCTTTGATAATGTTTTTAAGCTATTTGGCATCAGCTCAAAGAACATGTCAAGACTGCAAGAAGCAGGCACAGATAATCTGTGCTATAAAGATTTCCTACTTTGTGTTCTGGGGCCCTCAAATCGTCTTAACCATGCTTCAAGCCACTGTAAATGAGAGCTTGGGTTCAAATATGTTGAGATATGGACTTCCAGGAGCTACTGCAATGGCCATAGCCCACTGTTGTATCTTCCCACTCATCTATCTGTTATTCGGAGGCAGCATTAAAATGAACTGGATGACACATGACCCAGATCATGGAATGGAGGATTATAATGGCATCAGGTTGCAAATAAGCCAGAGGGTCTGTCTGTGTGGAGGTGTTCGTAGTTGAATTGGAGACACTACTTGACTGTGAAGTGAATGAGAATGAGAGTTTTCCCTATGATGGACAGGTCATCTGTCCAGTGTTTCTTCTGCCGTTCTAACCCAATAGATGCTGGGATAGGTTCCAGCCACCCTGCGCTCCTACAGAGGATAAGCAAGAATTGATGGATGAGCCATATCACAACAATGAAGAGAATCCACCAAAATGCATGGTTGTAATTTCTGGATGCAAACTGACACCTGAAAAGTCCAAACTTTTAATACTAAGAGTATTCTGAATGTTGGTCGTGTTTTGTCCACTTTCATGCTTTGCTTCAAGTTATATGCTGCTTTTGTTGAAAAATGCATCAGATGTATACACTAACCAAAAGTATAACCACATCGCTAGAATAAGCATTGCTACAGAAACACTATTATCCCAAGTTTTATATCCTGTTGTATCAAGCTCATATAGAGGACCATTTGAAGCCATTTTTTAATTGATGGTGTGTCATAGTATTGTTTCTGTTTTGTCATAATAGTGTAATTTTCCCTTTATTATAAATGTAAGAATGTGCAAGTATTTGTTTTTAGGCATTTATATGGTTACAATGTAATGAATATAATGCAGATTATGTATTTTCATATGTTATGTTTTTACAAAACACCTAAACAAAAGAAGTATGACCATATTAGGCCAGTTCCTTGCACTGTTTGATTAAAGACCCATATTTTTAATCTGGTATACACAAAACACTATCACATTTCTATCATTCTAATCCATTAAAGGATTGTTTGGCTGCATTAGGTCAACTGGAACCATGAACACTTCCCATGACACCCAATGTACTTGTAACATAGTAAGAAGAATGGCATCTATGCTAATATTAGTCTGTCTTTCATTCTTATTCCGAGATCACCATAATCACCTGGATTTGACAGTTTACTATTGTCCTCTTTTTAGAGCTGGTTTACAGCAGAACTTTATTTTGTTCTCATTATTGAAACATAATTTTCCTGTTTAACTGTGTAAAGCTGTTTTGACACTATCTTTAATGTATAAAGCACCATATAAATAAAGGTGACTTGACAAAAGAGAAAAATGGTGGTCGCAAGTTTCGTTTCGTGTCGGTTTTATATAACTTCAATAGGAGGATGTGATGTTTGTTCCACCCAAGGCTTCTTCCTTTTGATTTTTTTTAGGTGGGGTTGCATTGGCTGGATTACAAATAATATTAAAGCACTATTTCTCTGCTCTGGAACAATATCCTGTTGCACAAAGAGCTATTTAAATAATCTGTCATTTTAATTATAATGTTACTGTTTTAAGATTAAGAGATAATAAAGTATTTGAATAAGTAGCTAGTCAGCTTGTGGTCATGTATCAAGAGAAATCTTTATAGTTAATGGGCAGGCAATCTGCCATGTAAAAAGCACAGATAATTTCAACTCCTCATTCACGTGACACAATATAAAGAACCCACTGTCTCAGTGCAGTCTGTCGTGTTCAGAAGACAAATTCCCGGCACTTACACCAGATAAACAGCCGTTGTCTCTGTGCAGCAGTCTGTTGAGTTCAAAAGACAAAATTCCTGCCACACGGCATAAACAACCCTCTGTCTCAAAATAGCAGCTAGTTGTGGTCAGACTCAGAGCATGGGAAAAAATCCAGTCACTCATTCAAGAACACAATTAAAAGTCTGTTGTCTTAGAGCAGCAGTCTCCTGTGCTCTTGCACAAATCTTAGTGCTGTGACCTGCTATGCACAGAGCAGGAAGTGCTTTGATTGCTCACTCATAAGCAGTAAACAACCCCCTGCCTCAGAACAGCTTTCTGTCTTCCATAATGAAATGAGCTTTGGCCACTCTCTCACTCTCATAATATGCAGCTCCCTGCCTCAGAGCGCTGATCATGTATAGAGTTTAAAGTGTTTCAGCCACTCACTCGCTCATGCAATATAAGCAGCTCCTGTTTCAAAACAGTGTTCTGTCCTACATAAAATGCTCCAGCTGCTCCCTTCTGTTGCCTTCTGTGTTGAACACCAGCTTTGCCACTGTTTTCTCATATGGGCATGATGTATTGCTTACACTATCCATAATATGTGGCCGCCGTTCATCACCTCCTGTTATTACTAACCTAATTACCATGAGAGAAGCACATTCAGTAATCAAATCAATTAACAAGATTAGAGGTATATATACACAGCAGACTTACCTCTGTTCCTTGATAGGTTTTTAGCATCCCTCCACCACCCCAGTAGGCACACAAGTGTTAGTATCTGAACAGTTGATGGGCACCATTGACTTCCATATTATAATCTTTTTCCTACTGTGGAAGCCAATAGTGCCCATCAACTGTTTGTATACTAAAATTTTCAAAATAACTTATTTTGTGTTCAACAGAAGAAAGAAACTCACAAAGGTTTGGAGAATTTTTTATTCTAGAAGTGCACTACTACTTTAAACCTGTGTGCATTATGTTCATAACAGTACCAACATCGGCGCTGAAGTGGGCATCAGTACTAGGTGTTGGCACGACTGCCACCATTAACCACACAGCACAGTGCCACTGGATGGCACATTATGCAGTAGTTTCTGTGTTGCTGCTGCATGCATTATTTGGCCACCAGCACACTGTGACGGTGCAGTGCTCACATTTGGATGTCACATATCCCGGGGTAAACATTGCTAGGTAATAGTGCCACCATCTATCCATGTGTCTGGGGTGCTGAAAGGCAGCTGTTAATGTAGTCTGGATACAAGCACGGAAATGAATGCTGGCAGTGAGTGTATGGTTAATCCAAGATGCAGACGAAAACGCTGTCCTTTACACTGTGATGTGTTTACAGTAGTATATTGCTTGCTCTTAGCTAGTATGCTGCTGAGCTTATGAGGTCTTCCATTGTGTGAAGTACTTTTAGTTGAGGTCAGCGGCTTTGCTTGCAGCCAATCTGGACCTTTGTTATCAACAAGTCAGGATTTTTATGAGTTCCCCATATAGCGAAATCTTCGGGAGACTGACTAAAAAGATAACGCTTCCTAACATTACCTCAGTTCCCTGTGTAGTCTGCTGCACTCTGCTTCAGTCTGAGGCAATGGCGTTCTGTGCTGCCTCTATTTAGCTTGAATGCCATTGGCAGGCAAATTCCATTAGGCTTTGGGAGAACTGAGGAAGGACTGGATATCCATATGGATATATGAAGAGCAACATCCTCAGTGACACAGTCTCGTTCCCTCTTCTCAGGGAACCAAGGTTACATTAGGTAACTGTAGACATTTTTAACTCAAATTACCCATATTGTTTTCAAGTACGCTCAAAAACAGGATAGAAAATAGCCTTTTATTTCTATGTAAAATTTCACTAAAATGATAAGTGGACCACAGAGAACATTATAAATTAATAAATAAATACTTTTTATTTACGATTTAAAGGGTCATTAAACTACATTTTCTGATATTTAAATTAAGGTTAATGTATAAGAACCACCCAACTGGCCCAACAATGGAATCTAATGGCGTGGGCGAAGGTATAATGCGTGTAGGTCTTATAACTGCACTTCTGCACTGCACTATATCTGTTCTCATCTTAGACAGAGGATGCAGGATGAATATATCTATATGTCGGCCGCTCTGACGTGCTCTGCTTGCTCATGACAAAAAGCATAGTTTTTGTATATTCACGAAAACTGCAACTTACGAAGGCAGTGATAGTCAGAAATCGAAAAGGTCTCAAATATTGTAACCCATGCTCCATTCATTGAGGCTTTTGTATGATCTATCCTGAACACAGATTTACAGTGATACAAAAAAATCTGCTGTAAAAACATAAAAGACCTTTTGGTTTGTTAAGATCTCATGACCAAAGGGTCACAACAGGCCAGAAATAAGAAATTATTCTCACAGACCCTAAGGGAGACCCTCCCCTCAGCAGCAGGACAGAATTCCTCTCTTAATATAAGTGACTCTCTGCTTCCTGTTGGCCTGCTGGCCTTGCTGGAGCTGATCGTAGCTCCGTGTAGCTATTTTTTTGTTCTTTTTTATCTAGAATCTTTATCTTACTTTTACTTTCTTTACTTTCACTTTATCTTACTTTTATCACTTTCTGTTTTTTAAAGTGATAAAATATAACTTAATTCACACCATATTTCTGATATTATCGATCAATCTTATCAGATTAATTTAGATCGTTCACTTTTATTTTATATCCGTGATATCCGTTAGCACTCGGTAGCTTGTCATTAGCGTTTTCATTCGAACCTATGGCTGTTTTCTTTTCTCCTCTCCTCTCGCTCCAGTTTTTCACAAGTTCATCAAACAACTGTGTTAAGAATTTTCATTAAGCACGGTGAGTAATGGCTTCTCTTGCTATTGTTATTTGCACATCTTGCCACATGTACAGTTTATCTATCTCTGTCACAGATGAGGGATTCGCATGTGATAAATGCAGGGAAGTAGTTAGGCTGACAGAGAAGATTTCAGAATTAGAGACACGCATCCAAACTTTAATTGAGGACAGTAAGAATGTTAGGGCTCTAGATATGGCTTTGGGTGCATCTAGCTCAGGGATTCCTGTACATTGTTTGGTTCCGGCAACAGAGCCCCTGCAGCAGGGTAACTGGGTGACAGTGAGGCAGGCAAAGGGGGAGGTGTTGCTTCAAGTTAGAACAACGTTTTCAGGATTTCTCAGAGGGCAGGCTTCAAGTATAACTCGTTTGAAGTAATGGTGCTTCATATAACATTATCCAGAGAAACAAATGTTAATGATAAATCCCCTGTGATGTTTGTACTGGCTACTGTATACAGGCCACCATTTATTAAACAGACTTTATTAAAGAGTTTGGTGATTTTACATCCGAGTTAGTTCTGGCTGCAGATAAAGTTTTAATAGTTGGCGATTTTAATATCCATGTTGATAATGAAAAAGATGCATTGGGATCAGCATTTATAGACATTATGAACTCTATTGGGGTTAGACAACACGTTGCAGGACCTACTCATTGTCGAAAACATAGATTTAATACTGTCACATGGAATTGATGTTGATAGTGTTGAAATTATGCAGTCAAGTGATGATATCTTAAATCATTATTTAGTTTTGTGCAAACTTCATATAGCCAAAATTGTAAATTCTACTTCTTGTTACAAGTATGGTAGAACCATCACTTCTACCTCAAAAGACTGCTTTTTAAGTTATCTTCCTGATGTATCCGAATTCCTTAGCATATCGAAATCCTCAGAACAACTTGATGATGTAACAGAAGCTATGGACTCTCTCTTTTCTAGCATTTTAAATACAGTTGCTCCTTTACGCTTAAGGAAGGTTAAGGAAACCAGTTTGACACCATGGTATAATGAGCATACTCGCACCCTAAAGAGAGCAGCCCGAAAAATAGAGTGCAGCTTTAGGAAAACAAAACTAGAGGTATTTCGTATTGCTTGGCGGGAAAGTAACCTATCCTTCAGAAAAGCATTAAAATCTGCTAGATCCAATTACTTTTCTTCTCTTTTAAAAGAAAACAAACATAACCCCAGATATTTATTCAATACAGTGGCTAAATTAACGAAAAATAAAGCCTCAACAAGTGTTGACATTTCCCAACATCACTGCAGTAATGACTTTATGAACTACTTTACTTCTAAAATTGATACTATTAGAGATAAAATTGTAACCATTCAGCCGTCAGCTACAGTATCACATCAGTTAGTGCACTATGGACCCCCTGAGGAACAGTTCCACTCATTCTCTACTATAGGAGAGGAAGAATTGTATAAACTTATGTATGTTAGACCCTATTCCATCTAAGCTCGCTAAAGAGGTGCTTCCAGAAGTCATAGATCCTCTTCTGACTATTATTAATTCCTCATTGTCATTAGGATATGTTCCCAAAACCTTCAAACTGGCTGTTATTAAGCCTCTCATCAAAAAACCACAACTTGACCCCAAATAACTAGTTAATTATAGACCAATCTCGAATCTCCCTTTTCTGTCCAAGATACTAGAAAAGGTGGTATCCTCTCAATTATATTCCTTCTTAGAGAAAAATGGTATATGTGAGGATTTCCAGTCAGGATTTAGACCGTATTATAGTACTGAGACTGCTCTCCTTAGAGTTACAAATGACCTGGTCTTATCATCTGATCGTTGTTGTACCTCTCTAGTTCTATTGGATCTTAGTGCTGCGTTTGACACAATTGACCACAACATTCTTTTTCATAGACTTGAACATTTTGTTGGCATTAATGGAAGTGCATCAATTCGTAGCAGCGAATGAAGAGGTATCATATCGATCACAAGTGCAGTGTGGAGTACCCTCAAGGCTCAGTACTAGGGCCGCTACTCTTCACGCTTTATATGTTACCCTTGGGATATATCATCAGGAAACATGGTGTTAGCTTTTACTGTTATGCTGATGATACTCAGCTCTATATTTCTTCGCAGCCCGGTGAAACACACCAATTTGAAAAACTAATGGAATGCATAGTCGATATAAAAATTGGATGACGAGTAATTTCTTACTGCTAAATACTGAAAAAACAGGTGTTAATTATAGGACCTAAAAACTCTGCATGTAATTACCTAGAACACTGTCTAAGACTTGAAGGCTGCTTTGTCAATTCTTCGTCATCAGTTAGGAACCTAGGTGTGCTGTTTGATCGCAATCTTTCCTTAGAAAGCCAAGTTTCAAGCATCTGTAAAACTGCATTTTTCCATCTCAAAAATATATCTAAATTACGGCCTATGCTCTCAATGTCAAATGCAGAAATTTCAATCCATGCATTTATGACCTCAAGGTTAGATTATTGTTCTGCACGCTTAGTAAACAAACTACAGCTAGTCCAAAATGCAGCAGCAAGAGTTCTTACTAGAACCAGGAAGTATGACCATATTAGCCCGGTCCTGTCAACACTGCACTGGCTCCCTATCAAACATCGTATAGATTTTAAAATATTGCTTATTACTTAT
Source organism: Carassius carassius (assembly GCF_963082965.1). Classification (NCBI taxonomy): domain Eukaryota; kingdom Metazoa; phylum Chordata; class Actinopteri; order Cypriniformes; family Cyprinidae; genus Carassius; species Carassius carassius. The sequence goes on along the minus strand of NC_081758.1, from coordinate 34,218,556 downwards.
AAAGCCCTGAATGGTTTAGCACCTCTGTATTTGAATGAGCTCCTTTTACATTATAATCCTCTACGTCTGCTACATTCTCAAAACTCAGGCAATTTGATAATACCTAGAATATCCAAATCAACTGCGGGCGGCAGATCCTTGTCCTATTTGGTGCCTAATCTCTGGAATAACCTACCTAACATTGTTCGGGAGGCAGACACACTCCTTAAACACAGTTTAATTCTAGATTAAAGACCCATCTTTTTAACCTGGTTTACACATAACATACTAATATGCTTTTAATATCCAAATCCGTTAAAGGATTTTTAAGCTGCAATAATTAGGTAAACTGAAACCGGGAACACTTCCCATAACAACCGATGTACTTGCTACATCATTAGAAGAATGGCATCTACGCTAGTATTGGTCTGTTTCTCTCTTATTCCAAGGTCACCGTAGCCACCAGATCCAGTCTGTATCCAGATCAGAGGGTCACTGCAGTCACCCGGATCCAGTACGTATCCAGACCAGATGGTGGATCGGCACCTATAAGGACCTCTACATCCCTGAAAGACAGCGGAGACCAGAAAACTAGAGCCCCGGATACAGATCCCCTGTAAAGACCTTGTCTCAGATGACCACCAGGACAAGACCACAGGAAACAGATGATTCTTCTGCACAGTCTGACTTTGCTGCAGCCTGGAATTGAACTGCTTGTTTCGTCTGGTCAGAGGAGAACTTCTCCCAAGGTTTTTTTCTCCATTCTGTCACCGATGGAGTTTTGGTTCCTTGCCGCTGTCGCCTCTGGCTTGCTTAGTTGGGGTCACTTCATCTACAGCGATATTGTTGACTTGATTGCATATAAATGCACAGACACTATTTAAACTGAACAGAGATGACATCACTGAATTCAATGATGAACTGCCTTTAACTGTCATTTTGCATTATTGACACACTGTTTTCCTAATGAATGTCATTCAGTTGCTTTTACACAATGTATTTTGTTTAAAGCGCTATATAAATAAAGGTGACATGACTTGACTTGACTGCTGCAAAAATTAAGGCCATTTTACCAAATGCATGGAGACCTGTGCACCATAATAATTCATGAGACTGTCCTTCTCCTAGTTTCTCGTTTCTCTTAATTCTTCTCGAGAGCATGTGTTGATGACAGATGCTTTAAATTGTGAGATTGCTTTTTATTAGTAAGTGATATAGTAGATGTCATTTCTCTTAACTCTTCATGAGAGCATGTGTTGATGACAGATGCTTTAAACTGTGAGATTGCTTTTTATAGGAAGTGATAGATGTCGTTTCTCTTAACTCTTCATGAGAGCAAGTCTTGATGACAGATGCTTCAAACTGTGAGATTGCTTATTGTAGTAAGTGATGTATTAATGGACAGAAAATAAGTGTTTACTCTTAGTAGGAGTTTCTGTGTGGCATAAATTCCTTTCATATACCCTAATTCTACAACAAAGCATGGGACGATTTGTGGGAAATAATGATGCTTTTAACTCAATGAGAGCATAATAAAGTTTCTGTTGTGTTGTCTGTCTCCCCTGTTCCTCCTCCACTCCACACCCACTTGCAGCATATTCAAAAACTGTGGTGAGAACCAACCCCCACTGGGGTTTCCTGATTCTTTTGGGGTTGGTTATTGCAATAACCTTTGAGAAAGAACAAAGTGTTAAATGTTTGAATCATCTGATAAATTATTCAGTGATTTAATTCACAGAATCTTAGATGGTGATGATTATCCAGGCTTAGGTGCACCATAAACATGTACTTAGGTATATTTCAATATATTTGGGATATGTTCCATTCATCTTTGAAAGGTTTAAAGTTAAATGTACCTGTATTTTTTAGTTTGTTTTAAATCACATAACACAAGAAGCGCCAGAGGTTGCTGTATACCTAAAACTGCCAGCGGGTAAATTTTACCCACGAACATTACAACTGTATTTATATGGATAAAGAACATATATTTCACGTGTCTAGAGTCATGAAATGATTATGTCATCAACTATATTTTTATCCTGTTGTTTTATGTTCAAGACTTTTTAATGCAGGCTACACGAATATATAATGGTCAGCAGGCTAAGGTAAAAAAAATAAAGGCCTTCACTGACAGCGGAATATAGAAGGTAGTAGCCTAAATATTTGGGTGGTATATTATTATACAATGTCATTAATCAATATATTGAAATACTAATAAAGCCTATAGACAATAATGAGCAATAAAAATTCACCACACTGCATTGGATGATGCGATGACAAATTCAAGCACACAGCCAAATATTTATTAATTTGTTTAGTTATATCATTTATAGTTTGTATAAGAGAACAACACCATTAAACTTGGGTAATCAAGTTTTATTCATTACATCATATAGCTCAGATTTTTATTAATTTATTTCTTCAGCAAACAGCCAGACTAGAATATCAACACAGTAGCGAACAATCAATGATATGGCAAGACAAAAATGTAATAATTAAACCAAAGTTTGACCAATTAGAGTAATTTCAAGCTACAACATGTAAATATGATAGTAATTATGATATCTGGATCACTGTCAGATGAGCCCTCAGATGCTAAGGTGAACCAGGACGCAACTTACCATCAGACTCTTCATCACTCATAGCATTTAGTGTCGCCCTTTTTTTTTTTTTTTTTTTTTGCTTAATTTATGAAACTGATAATTGCAAAATCATTGAGTGAAAGGTGTTGCCTAAAAATTTACAATGTTAAACATAAACAGCAAGTAAACGACAGCGCGAAAATATGTGCATTCAATAGTGACGTGACATACAGCCAAGTATGGTGACCCATACTCAGAATTCGTGCTCTGCATTTAACCCATCCGAAGTGCACACACACAGCAGTGAACACACACACACCATGAACACACACCTGGAGCAGTGGGCACCCATTTATGCTTCGCCACCGGGGAGCATTTGAGGGTTCGGTGCCTTGCTCAACCTCGAACTCAAACCCACAACCTTGGGTTAGGAGTCCAACTCTCTAACCACTAGGCCACGACTGGGTAAATTTGACCCACTGGCACTTATAGGTATAAATGCCCCATTCTTTTACCTGGTTTTATCTAAATATTTTTTATCTAAATAAATTTTAACAACATTGAATTGTAAATTACATAATTTTAGTAAAAGTCAATGAATGTTTTATTTTAGATCTACTATGTAGGCTACATTTGAAAAACAGCCACGAGTGAAAGGCGGTTCTAGCGTTAAAGGTAAAGATAATGTTTGTATGGGGGAGAAGGTGTAAATGTATGCTGGTATGACTGATCTGTGGCAAGCAACAAATTTCCTGTGACTGGGCTGAACTTCACATTGACGTGAAGACACACAGATAAAGTTGAATCTGCATTGAATGGTGCTTTAAGGCTGAAAAGGTATGTCAAACAAGTTTGATTTAAATTTTGTATTATATTATAAAAACCATTTGTTAAAAATAAAGGTACAAGGTTTTATAAATTTGAAGGTGTGTGCATGTGTTCAAAGTGACTGCACAGACCTGTGATGGTATACTTTATTGTCTAAGAGAAAGTGTTCGAGAAGTGACCTGCTTTACCATGTTCAGAGCAAGAGATTGCACTGAATATATTTTAAAAACTGAATAATTATTGTTAATTAGTAGGGCTGTGGCATACATTATGAAAGGAATTCTATAAAGAATGGGCAGAAATATTCCCGCTCAAACTCAGAAACTGCAACTTCAACTAATCACACAATTAATTGAATACGATGCCAAACAGAATAACATCAGCCTAACAGGATGGAAATAAAGAGCTTAAGTTAGCCATCGCTCAGTCAGTGAGAAAATAAAAGCTATCTTCTGAAATTTTGATAGTGTAATACCATTTCTATAATTTAATAATAATTTAACATGAATTAATTAGATAAATGAACAAAAAGACACAACATCACAGAATTCATTAAATCCACAACTACAGATATTTGTGCTGTTGCCTTCTCACTAAAATGATGTCACTTTCTGGAGGCTGATGTAACTTAGGAAGTGGGATAAGTTTTTCTTTTAGTTCCATCATTTGCAAGTACAAGGCAAATACGAGGCAATGTTGTACTGTTTAAAGCATGTAAAACAGAATAAAACCAACAACAAAGCATAAAATTAACGTAAACATACTAGGATATAAAAAACACGATAAAAAAAGTGCTATATAATATTAGTGCAGAAATGTTATTGTTTTTATAAGCTTCCTATTTTTTTTATCTCATATTAGAAAGGGTTTCTATATATATAAAGCTAATATATGATGGTTTCCTTATGATGGCAACATAATTAACAGATGAATATTGTAATTTTGTTTTTCAGAATATGTGGTTTGATAACAAAGTAAAATATCAAGAGGTACATTTGTCACAAACAGTTGCATTAACAAGATAACATGTGAATAATTTTGTTCTGTGAATAACTTTTACTTTATGAGAAATAACACATTTACATTATAATATCCGACTGCTATGCCAAGATATTTAGTAAGATTTAAGCCATTTTGATTTACTGTACATTTGGATCCAACATTAAAAGGATTTCTTATAAAACTATTATTGAAACACTTGTCAAAAAAAGGAGAGACCAGATAAGTTTTTCTAAACTAAACACACGTGACGTACATTTTATTATACAGTGAAAAAAAAATATTTTAAGTATTTTTGTAAATGCCAAAGATAAATAAGCCCATGTTTATTTAATCAATTTTTTATTTTAATGACAAAATTTCAAATTCATAAATGTCAATTTTGAGGAAAAACAAAAAGCAAAGCATGCTTTGTAGTTTTTGAAGCAAATCATTATATTACGTAAATATTTATGCATTTTTAGCAGACGCTTTTATCCAAAGCAACTTACAGTGCATTCAGGCTATCAATTTTTACCTATCTTGTGTTCCCAGGGAATCGAACCCCCAACCTAGTGCTTGATTGCACAATGCTCTACCAGTTGAGCTATAGGAACAGGCCTTTTGAAGCAACAAAAGCTATTTTAATTTGACAAACATGTGCACTCCTTAATGTTGTTCATTCCTCCCCCTAGCAGGGATTTGGTGTTGCATTTTGTGATAGCATTGTTTGTTGTGATAAATAATAAAAAGTAAAATTTTTCTAAAAGTTTTAATCTATAGTTTTTATAAAAGAAGTGATCTGAGTACATTAAACCCTATAAAATATTTACCTATTAAAACAATATTCATACATGTTGATGAATATTCAACATATTTTACATGTTGTCTTGCCTGGTCTATAGCTTCAGATAACAGCACTGAGTTAAATCAGATCATGTAGAGGGCCAAGGTTTTGAGTTAGTTTCTTGAAATCAACCCCCCCCCCACCAAGAAAAAAAAACCCACAACTAAAAGAAAAAAATCAGGAAGTGAAAGTAGGGGATCTTGTTGATGAGGAAAACAAAAAAACAGTTGTGGAAGTATTATGTGGAAGTACAGCATGTGGAGTCATGCACACAATATTGCTCAATAGAAGGATAGGACACCGGCTTATTATAAAAGTGACACAGTTGTCAGATGACAAGATGATGTTTGTGCAGTAATGCTGGAGACACTGCTATTAGGCTGAGGTGAGAGACTGCCTTGTTATTTTGTAAGACTTATGAAAATGTACTCCAAACCACATCAAAGTGTTTGCCTTTTAAGTGTTTTTTCTGTAGAGACACATTCATTCATATATATATATATATATATATATATATATATATATATATATATATATATATATATATATGTGTGTGTGTGTGTGTGAGTGTGTATGTATATTTATATATAATATTGTTTTAGATATGTTTTATTATATTTAGATATTGCACGCTTCTAACTTATATTTTAGATTTCAGAACTGAATTTGGTAATACTATGAAGCCTGTATTTATAATATCTTAAGGGTATTCTTAAGGGATTATAATGAATGCATAAAGTACTGTATTATAAAAACAAAAAAAATTATAATATATTGTATCATCTCATGATTGATCATAACAACAGTTTTAATGCATTATAATATTTACTTATTTGTGCTGATAGCTTTTAATAGTATGATGATTTATATCACACAATGAACACAATGCATCCTCTTAATTTACAACGGATTATATTTTCCATAATTATAATGTACAATAAGTCTCATATTTGGCCATTGATGACTTCTTACTTAACTTAAAGCAGACAAAGGCCTCTTATAAATAATAAACGACAACAACAGCAATAATAATACATAAAAAAGCTTTTTCCTTAAACAGCCATAAGATTATATATATGATCAGATGTATATGGCATATTTGCTTTTAACCACATTTAATGTAATATCAGTAAGATCGTAAGATATTTAGTTAAATAATGTCAAGATATGAGACTTACAGTACACCATAAATTAAGTGGATTTAAAGTGGTGTTCATTCTGTGTTATAAATAATCATACTCATAAAAGTTATAACAAGTTCTATAATGTATTATTTTTTTTATGATGATTTATGAGATGAAACAACATATTATACTTATATATATATATATATATATATATATATATATATAATCTATACATTCATTATTATGTCTTAAGACTACCCTTATAATGCATTATAAATTCGAGCTTCATAGAAAGTGTTACACTGGAGGTTCATGATATTACTTGGGTTGAAATTACATATAGCTGAGAAATAATAATCTAGGAACCGTGATTGTGATATTGTTGAGATTTATACTTTTACTGAAGAAATATTTATTTAACAAAAACATTTCCTTTTGTTCTCTGCTTACAGGGACGTAAATTACAATGGAATCAACAGATTTTGTATTTGAATATAATTACATTGATTATGATAATTCCACCTCCTCTGATAATTTAAATCATGAAGAAGTTTCTTTCCACGTCCACCCCATCACATGTTTCACTCAGGTTCTTTGCCTGTTGTTGCTGGTGATCAACGTGATCATCTGTTTGCTGGGCCTTGGAGGAAATGGTGTGGTTATCTGGATTGCAGGGTTTGGCATGAAGAAGTCAGTCAATACTAGCTGGTACCTGAGTCTGGCTGTGTCTGACTTCATATTCTGTGCCTGTTTGCCTTTTAACATTGCCTACAGCGTCACATCGGAATGGATCTTTGGCCTCTTCATGTGCAAGTTCACATCCTTCATCATGTTCCTCAACATGTTCAGCAGCATCTTCCTCCTCGTCATCGTCAGTGTGGATCGCTGCGTCGCTGTCATGTTTCCTGTTTGGGCACAGAATCACCGCACTACTGGAAAAGCGTTTGTATTAATTGTACTCGCATGGATCATCTCTACAGCTTTAAGTATCCCATCTATCATATACCGTGACGTCCAGAATCACCTGGGCACAAACCGATGCATTAACAACTACACGTCCAGCCAGTACACCCATGAAATCATCGCCATGAGCCGCTTTGTTTTTGGATTTGTGATCCCTTTCATCCTCATCATTGTTTGTTATACCGTCATCATCCTCAGACTGAGAGCCACCCAGATGGCGAAGTCCAACAAACCTTTTAAGATCATGACGGCTCTCATTCTGACCTTCTTCCTGTGCTGGCTTCCCTACCACATATTTGTGCTAATCGAACAAAAAAAAACCTTCCACACTGAGGTCATTATTCTTGGACTGAAAATTGGCACCACTGTTGCTGCTGCAAACAGCTTCCTAAACCCCGTTTTGTACGTTTTCATGGGCAATGACTTCAGGAAGAAGTTCAGGAGCTCCATCTTATCAAAGATTGAGAATGCTATTGGAGAAGAGGGCCGAACGATCAGTCGCTACCTGTCTCGCTCCAGCTCAATGGATGCAAGGGCATCCACTCATATCTAAAGAATAATTTCAAAATTATATTTTTTTAGCCACTTTTTACAGAAGGGATGTCAATTAAATGCATTCATTTAGTATGATTAATTTTAAACTGAAATAAAATAAAATAACACACTTAAGTGTGCCTCCTGTCTGTAAATGCAATAATAAGGAACTTTCCTACACTGTTAAAAAAAAGTTGTAAAATAGTAAAAAAAAGGATTATTGAATTATGTTTTACTATATATATATATATATATATATATATATATATATATATATATATAGTGTATATGTTTTTCTACTTTAAAAAAAATTATGTTTGATATATACATAAACCAAAAAAATAAGTTGAATGTTGAAAACCTGTCCTGTGTGAACAACCTCTAAAGTCATATGTTTATGTTAAATGATAAGGAAATAAAGTAGTATTTTGACTTCTTAATCCACTATTTGCTTGTCTGCTTTTACTTGTCCAAGCCTTCATTTGCAGCTTTGCAATTAGAATATGCAATTAATTTGAATAAATTTTTTTATTTTCAATCTAAAAACAAACCATCATTATGCACAATGCAAATGGCTTCCTGATGCAAGGTAGCGTTCATTAATCTTCATAACGACTTGTACTAATCTTGTACAGTTCTTAATGTTTTTGAAATTCTCTGTGACTAATAAACATTTTTGTTTTGACTGCAATTATGACACCATGAGTTACACAGCAGAACAAATTTCAGCATCCTCCCACAATGGTAAACGCGGTAGAGATGTATAACTGAGATGATTTTTTATTATTATTTTTTTTTTTTAGCTCAAACCAGCTTATCGCTAAATACCAGATAAACTGAGCAGTTCTGAATAAGGTTCTTGTTAAGTGTGGCTGTCGACAGTCTCAGTCCTTTGAATTTTTTTTGTTTGTTTTTTTTGTTTGTTTTTTGCATTTTACAGAGGAACTTGGTGTTAAAATGTTTGGGCAATAGTTCGGTCTGCACTTATCAGCAAACAACACAGCAGCAGAAGTTGATTTCTTAAGCATTGCAAAGGGCATTGTGAGGCTTAATTTGTGAGGTAGGTTAACTTTAGATGTCATAAGAACTAATGCATCAAAGATAATATGTGTATCTGATCATACAGTGAACACTTGTTTTCAGTTGAATTTTAAAGATAGTATAGCAAAAGAATTAAGATGCATATGATTATCAATTTTATGTTTCAATAAAATCAACTAGGGTATTTTCCAAATTAGGATTGCAACAACAGTAGATATCAGATACAATACAAAATGAGAAATGTTACTAACTTAAATGTAGCAGTCATCAAGTTACATTTAAATTGCACTTAAGATTCAAATGTGAATAACATGAAACTTGTGTAAATTGTTCTGTTCTGTGATTCTTTATGGATTAAATTCTGAAATAGTTTTTAAAGTAACAAATTAGGCAACTTTCTTCATACAAACAGCTATGCATATAACCCATCAAATATAATTTAAGGTCAAAAAAGCATAATCAGAAAGTGTAAACATTTTACATGAAAAAAAGGAAGCTATGGGAGAATTCTGCTTGCATTGTGCTTTTTACTGGTCTTTTCTGACAGTTCTGTTCGTCAGAAAAGGACTCATCGGAAATATATTGTATGCATCATGCAGAATTTGTTCTGTTATTTTACTACTGAGAGGATTTTTTTTTCAATAGTGACCCACCAAGAGATTGCCAGTGAAAATGATCTATTGGTTAAGTAGGCAAAAAAACAAAAACAAAAAAACCAACCAGTACAAACAAAAATATTTGCTATGTGCCCAAAACAAATTTTATCTATTTTATCTTTTGTTTTATTAATATTTTAAAGTAACTTTATGGAAATTATAGGCAATTATTATTCTGCGTGGATTGTGTGGTAATAGTGCCATGTTTTTGCACAGCCACTTTAGTCATTTTAAAAATATGCAAGATGACTACACTTTAAATATAGTTGGATAAATTGCTTGTTGTTTTTGTTACAGAATTCTGCTTCCTATTCAGTTATAATAGAAGTCACAATGACTCCAACTGGATATCCAAATTATGATGAGTTTTTACAAGCATTAACTAAAGTGCAACTTCATGAGGACTTACATCCTGGATACTGCAGGGAAGCAGCATGTGTAATCACAGTGATCTTTAATGTGATCATATTCCTTCTTGGCATCACTGGAAATGGTGCAGTGATCTGGATTACTGGTTTTAAGATGAAGAAGTCAGTGAACAGCACTTGGTACCTGAGTCTGGCTTTGTCTGACTTCACTTTCTGTGCTACTCTTCCTTTCACCATTGATTACATGGTTAAGAACAGCTGGAGCTTTGGGCTCTTTCTGTGCAAGTTCAACTCTTTTGTTATGACCCTCAATATGTACAGCAGCATTTTCATCCTGGTCATCATAAGTGTGGATCGCTGCATCACCGTCAGGTTTCCTGTCTGGGCCCAGAATCGACGCACTGTAAAGAAAGCTTCGTTAGTTGTTGTGCTGGCTTGGTTTGTGTCTTCTTTGCTTAGCATTCCATCTGCCACATTCAGAGAGATTCTAAATGAATCACCAGAGCAATGCTATAGCAATTATGAGGATCACCACAAAACCGTCGTGTTCATGCGCTTTAATTTTGGGTTTTTGATTCCGTTCCTGACTATTTTCATCTGTTACACCATCTTGATCCATAAACTTAGATCAAACCAAATGTCCAAATCCACCAAGCCCTACAAGATCACCACATTACTGATCGCAACTTTTTTTATCTGTTGGTTGCCATTTCAAATAGTTTCTGTTTTAGAGTTGGACAGATCTGAGCACAACTCCACCTTTAAAACAGCTCAACAAGTATCTGGTACTCTCGCCAGTGCAAACAGCTTTCTAAACCCATTCCTCTATGCATTCATGGCCAAGGACTTAAAGAAGAAATGCTATTCCTTTCTTTCGAAGATTGAGAGCGCCATTGATGAAGAAAGCCGAAGTGCTTTCAGAGCTACTTCAGTTACCAGTGCTGCAGATAACGGACTTTCCACTGCTGTCTGAAATTTTAACACGTGTCATGGACTAAATCTATTTCTCTTTATTCCCTTCCAAATGTGGTTGGAGAACGCTGGCCTATAAAAAAGAAATTATTAGCAAGCAATGTGACAACATTAAAGGGATAGTTCACACAAAAAATAAATTTTGATGTCTGCCGTTTTTTATTTTATTTGTATTGATCTGCTTACCCCCAGGGCATCCAAGATGTAGTTGACAGAACACAAACTGAGATTTTTAAAATAAACTGTTGCAGTCTGTTAGTCATATATAATGGATGTGAATGGGAATCATGGCTAAAATATACAATAAAACTAAAAAACCAAACATACACAAACAAAACCAAATTAAACCCTGCCGACAGTGACGATACATTGATGTGTAAAGACACAAAACGATCGCTGATGTGTAAAAATGTGCAAGAAACTGAACAGTATTTATATAGTTTTTTACCTCTGATGGCCTGAAATGCCTGAAGCAAAAAGAAGAAGACGCCTCACGCGCACGCTGTGTTTTGAGGAGGCGCTCATACAGTTCAGGCATTGCAGGGCATCAGAGGTAAAAAAAAACTATATAAATACTGTTCAGTTTCTTGCACAAACTGATCATTTTGTGTCTTTACACATCAATGTGTCGTTACGAGCCGCAGGGTTTAATTTGGTTTTGTTTGTGTATGTTTTTTTTAATTGTATGTTTGAGCTGTGATTCTCATCTACTTGCATTATATGACTAACAGACTGCAACAGTTTGTTTTAAAAAATCTCCATTTGTGTTCTACTAAAGAAATATATGTAGGAAATAAAGTCACCTACAACTTGGATGCCCTTATTTAAAAAAAAAAAAAAAAAAATTGGTTCAATAAAAGCTACTTTAAAAGTCATTGTAAATTGAAATGCCACTTTTTAGCTATTGCAGTATACATCTTATCATTTCTGCATGTTTAACACATGATGCTTATTACATAAATATATGGGGGTGAGGGGTATAAAAGAATTTGGGTGTTTTTGAATGTACAGAATGTATTAAACATTTGAGCAAGATCAACAAATGTAGTCATGCTCCACATCTCTATCGCTCTTTGTTTTGGTAACATATGCATAAAAATCTATAATAAAAATCTTGTTCTTAGCATTCTGTTTCTTTAAGTGCTGGTAATTCTCTTAATTATTTAATATGCCTATACATGTAATCCATACACAACACATTCAAAAGACAATTCAGCATTATTCATTTTTTGAAATGGTAAACATTATTTTATACTTCCTTATCTTTCAATAATTACTTCCTATCTTTAAATAATTCCTGCTTTATAAGCATTACAGAAATAACTATGCATCATATATTTAGTAGTTTACACTTTATTTAGTATTCATAGATTTATAGAACTGATCTTCATTTTCATACAAAAAAAAAGGAAAAAAAAAAACATGAAAAAAAGTAAACATCAAAGCCAATAGTTTAAAACCTAGTTCCCTTGGCATGTATTTTCTGTGTCATTTTGACAAATGGCCAGTCAAAAGATCCACAAAACAGTCTTGAATTCGTTTTGACCATTTAGTTTACAGCAGTGGTTCATTTTATAACTGCTGAGTAAAACAGACTGACAAGAGTTTGGAAATAAATCCTTTAAAATTTATGATTTGGAGCAGTGTTTCTGAAAGAATGTTTGTCCTCAGAAAGACATTGCATCCTGGAAACTGGTTTCTTTGTGCTATTTCCTATGCTATTACCCATTAACCCTGACTATAGTAAGTTGCAAAATAACCAGCATTTAAAATGCAATGTAAATAGAGCTGTAATGAGAGATTTAAACAGATTTTACCCTAAAAAAACTGCATAAATAATGTTTTGGTTTTGGTTTCCAACAATTCACCCTTCTGCCATTGGTTGGACAAATTTGTAGACCCAAATCATTTTCCATGTAAACTGCTTCATCAACAATTTCACCAAATGCATTAATAAATATAAGTGTATAAATGAACGTTGGGCCTCTGAGAATTTGGTGCTTTATAATTTATTGGTCAGGACATCTGTCACATCATCCAAACAAGTGCAAAACTTTTGCTCATATTCACACTCTCAGCTTAAAATTATGAATAAAAATCTTGTTGCAATCATTTAATTTCCTTTGCATTGCTGGCAATTACTCTCTGATTTACATAATTATTTGGTAGAAACTCTGTACATTCACTCCATACAAAATGCATTCAGAAAGACACAACAGTTTTGCTCCTTTTCCAAATGAATATCATGTAATGCTCAAATTTAAAAGCCTTTTCAAAAATATAGGTGACACTTTATCTTTTAAAGTCATTCTCCTTGTGAGCATTACAAAAATATATATGTGTATTTACATATATTGAATGTTATTTGTTAGGTCTCTAGCTGTCAAGAAGAAATTTACCCGCAAGATGTTTTTTGTCTCTTTTGCAAATTGCTTCACACTTGCTTTCACCCCGTCAAGATTTTTTCATATATTATAAAGCTGATTTGCAGTTTTGAATAAAAACTCCTGCAATTAAAACACTAAAAACTAAAATAGCAATTCGGAGCATTTTTACAGGGAGCAAGTTTATAATTGCATCCAAAACCTGACATCTAATGACATTTTGGGAGGAATTATTTGATTTTGTGGGGATGCATCTCACACAGTACGCAGTACGCACAACTACTCTCATAGTTTAACCTGGGACATAAATGCATAATGAAAATTGTCATCATTTACTCATCTTCACATGATTCCAAATATCGATGCACAACTCCTCTCATGTAACAGCAGTGTTTTAGACCGTGTCTGTCAAAAACATTAATAACTGAATTAATTTCCAGATTGGGGTACACTTCAGTATCCCTTTAACAGATAAAAAAATTGTGATTGAGAAAAGTAGAGTAAAGGGTCATTTAATGTATTTTAAGCAATTTACAAGAAGCCCCCATTTCTTGTACTTTGTGAGCACACAATTAAATTACTTATTTTTATCATCCACTGCAAATACACCTTTAAACCTAAGTAAAAAAACAAGTTAACTTGATGAAACAATCTCAATTTAAAAACACTCTAAACACAAAACAGAAGAACTTTTTTTGCTTTCATTTAAATCGATAGCTCAGTAAGAGCTGCAATTTGCCTGCAAATCCCTGAAGGCAAATACCAGACAATGTGTTTTCGAGTTAACCATGCATTTATCTAATACACATGGTATATCTTAAGAATTTTTGTTGCCCATATACAGTGCAGACCAAAAGTTTGGACACCACTTCTCATTCAAAGAGTTTTCTTTATTTTCATGACTATGAAAATTGTAGAGTCACACTGAAGGCATCAAGGACTATTTGACCAAGAAGGAGAGTGATGGGGTGCATTACCTGGCCTCCACAGTCACCGGACCTGAACCCAATCGAGATGGTTTAGGGGTGAGCTGGACCGCAGACAGAAGGCAAAAGGGCCAACAAGTGCTAAGCATCTCTCGGGGAACTCCTTCAAGACTGTTGCAAGACCATTTCAGGTGACTACCTCTTGAAGCTCATCAAGAGAATGCCAAGAGTGTGCAAAGCAGTAATCAAAGCAAAAGGTGGCTACTTTGAAGAACCTAGAATATGACATATTTTCAGTTGTTCCACACTTTTTTGTTATGTATATTCCATATATAAATCCACATTCATAGTTTTGATGCCTTCAGTGTGAATCTACAATTTTCATAGTCATGAAAATAAAGAAAACTCTTTGAATGAGAAGGTGTGTCCAAACATTTGGTCTGTACCGTAACTATTTCACTGATCAGTTTTAAGAAGCATCATAACATCATAAGGCAATTTCCAGATATTTGTGTTAACAGGGGTTCAGGTGTTAAAAATGAAATGGCTTTCCATATATTCCCAATGAGACTGAAGTGCTTAAGGGAGTCCAGTAGTGTTTAAAAGCTGTCCCTGATGTCTTGATGGCAATAGACACATTCATAAAAAGGGTGAAGAGTCATTTCTCTTAATGACTGAACTGAATCTGTAGTTACTACACACTATTGTGCCTAAGGAAGATTAATCCATGTGATTAAACTCAAAGCCAAATTGTTGCACAAGCCCATGTCTCACTATGTAGTGCAGATTATTAATGAAAGGACAAACAGTTTTTCAGCAGTTCATTTCTGCAATACATACCATTCTTAAAACTGAAAGCAAACTTGGAAAATGATGATACCCAATTTCATATTCTAGGGAAAAATGGGTATAGCTGGGGGGAAAAAGTGTGTTTTGGGAAAAAAAAGCATAAGCAAAGAGAAGAGTGCAGTATCATCTGGGCCTGTACTCTTCAGGTACACTTGGCAGGTGTCTCTTTCTGAGTGCCGTGTCCACAGTCTTAATTAGCCCGTCAATGGTGGCATGCATTTCTGGAGTATAAGGGTCATATTCAAGCTTCCTCAGCCCTGAGCGTTTGAAGTTCCCATCCTTCTGTCCTTCCACACACAGCAGACGGTCCTCTGAGACTTCTAGGCCCAGAAAAATGACCATGTCTTTTAACCGAAAGAAAAGGTCCCGTTTTAAATCCTCAAAGTGTACAACTTGAACTTTCTTCCCATATTTCAGCCAGTCTAGTGTGTGGGATGCCCACCATGGAGCATAGTTCTTCACAAACTCTGGCCACTCTGATTGAAAGAGAATGAAAGAGTTAAACTTTTTGAACAATAACATCTTGTAGTAACATGCTGTGACACAGCGCCTTAGATTAAGTGCATTGGAAAAACTTGACACATATCTGCAGATGTGTAACAGCACTGCACAAATGTGCCACACATATCAGACAAATGCATGTAAAAAAACAACTTAGTGTTTTTGCAAGGGCGGCAATAGTGGAGCTGCAGAAGTATATTATCAATCAGTGACAGCACTTTTCTGAAATCAAGAAGCAGAAGTCAGTCATACTCCAAAGTGACGCACTTATTCGTGATCAAGTAACAGAATGTCATTTTCTGCTGATTCTCATCAGTGGAGAGAAAAAAAAACAATACAATAGCTAATGAAGAGCTAATGACTCTATCTCCAAACTGAATTAAATTATCATAATCATGATGTTCGGAGGATGTAAAAAGAATGGAATACAAAAGGAAGAAGCAAAAAATGCAGATTTTTTTGTTAGTGTGACGCATTAGAAAAAAATGATTAATTCTATTATATATTATATTATATTAATAGGCATGTTGGCACGGGAACAAGAACAGTGAAACAATAACTCAGGAACATTGTGTTAAATGTTCAATTCTGTTAAACAGACAACTTCATAAAATGAAACAAAAATAGAAAGATGCTCATTTCAGTAAACAAGACACCAACATGTCACAAGCATCTCTTCTCCGTGTGAAAAAAAAAATATATATTGTAAAGAAGCAGAACAAGAGGAAAACATTGCTTAAAAATGGACTTCATTGGTGGAAAAGACAACTTTGCACAATCGATATATTGACTAATAACATAGTTTACAAACTTTTGATGAACGCAAAAACTAAATTACATTAACTGCAAGTAAAATGTGTTTTGGTTTAATGGTTAAAACCACTAGTTATTCAAAATGTAAACACCAAAAACCTGTTAAAACAAAAACGTGTTAAAAACAATCACAGCTTTTGTGTTTGATAAGCTCACACGCTTGACTGCAGTACAGCAAATATAACCCTCAGACTAATGACAACATCAAGAACAATACAGAAGTTCTTTTAAACATTTAGCCTGATTATAAACACTGGGCTGTTAGCCTATCAATTTCACCTAAGATACAGATAAAATTGTGATGAGCTCAATGAAGACAAAAAAATGTGTCAAACCAGAGTGTGTAAATGAAAGAGGAGCTGGACGAATAGTAATAGTTAAAAAATATCTGTATAGCAGCAGTAGAAAAGAAAATTCATAGAATATTTTGAAATGTAGCATTACATCACTTGCTCACCAATGGATCCTCTGGAGTGAATGGGTGCCATCAGAATGAGAGTCCAAACAGTTGATAAAAACACCACAATGATTCACAAGTAATCCACAGGACTCCGGTGAAGTGAAAAGCTTTTTTAATAAACAAAAAGTGTGTTTTTTAATAAACAAATAAAATAAGACATAGTATCTCTATGCATAATATTGCTTTGTCCGGTGATAAAGTCATCTCATCTGAATCATGAGGGAAAATATTCACAGATCAAGGACTGTTTTAACAGTTTTATAGAATATGTCAGTGGATTTGGATGTGAGAGGACAACAATGGCATTATTTTTATTCATTATTATGACTTACGTTTATAAATAAGTTATATAATTTATAATAATAATGAACTATTATGCATTATTGTGAATTTTGACCAGAAGTGATGATTTAAAACTAATACACCTAAATGATAGATTTGTTTCTTACAAAGATGCAGCTTTTCACTTCATACGAAATTCACTGATAGACTAGATTCATGTGGATTACTTGTGAATCATTGTAGTGTTTTGATCAGCTGTTTTGACTCGCATTCTGACGGCACCCATTTACTGCAGAGGATCCACTGGTAAGCAAGTGATATAATGCTACTCCAAATTTCTCCAAATCTATTCTGATGAAGAAACAAACTTATCTACATCTTGGATGGCCTGAGGGTGAGTATATTTTCAGTAAACTTAAATTTTTGAGTAAACTATTTCTTTAACAGAGACAATAACATAAACATTTCTTATGTGATTTATACAAGTACTGCTGTGTGTATTGTGCACTAAGTAGAGTGATCACTAGGCTTTAGAACAAGCTTTTATATCTCACCTTTCCCCCTCCAATGAGCCTGAGAGGCAAATCCAACATGGCCACCATATTTTCGGTTAAATTCTGCCATGAGGGCTTTATAAGGGTTCCGGATCATGAGAATGCTGGCGTCGAAGGTCTCAATCTCCTTCCTGCCGCTCTCATGGGTCTTGATACATATAGTTCTACCACTGCGCCAGTGATCTCTCTCTCCTTTAAAACCTGCACATGCAGAGAAATCAAAGAGAGAGGAAGACCATCAGCAACCAAGAGAAAAAAAGATGGCCCTATGGAGAACAAAAAATTAACCTTTGTTGTACAGTGAGCCATCAAAGTAGTAGCTTCCAGTGTAGTAACCCGTAGCCAGCTCAATAAGGTGACGGGCCCATGTATTTCCTGCGCCTGGAAAACTAGCTAGTGCCACTAAGTGCTTGGAACGAGTGGGCAAAAAACGCCGGTCCATACAACGATTATCTGTAGAGATGAAAAACACATATCAGACCAAACATGAGATAGTGAAAAAATATTTTCTCCTGCTTACGTTCTACCTTACAGGCACACACATGCGCAGTTGTCATTCTTCCACAAATTACCATAAATGCTCTATGTGACCGTTATAATATGCAAAAATAAAATAAATCTCCAAATCACAGAATCTCTGCATTCCTTAAAAGACAGATAAAATGTCTCAATCAGGTTTGAGTGGCGTGATAAACCGAGAGAAGGTTTATGATGCACACATCACCATTGATCATACGCTGCTATTTTGATGAAGTGAGACAAGTTGATTCAGTCTATTCAACTGTTGTCTTTCTTAGACTTCAAATTTGGTTCGAAGCTGTCATGACTTAGGTCTGAGTTGCTGTGTTTTTGTCTTGTTGTCTGTGTGCCTAGTCTCAGAACACATGGGTTTTGTTTTGGCAGCTCATGTGTTCTGCTGTCAGTGTTGTTTCTTCCCCCTCCCACTCGTTATCCTTAATTCTCTGTGTTCTGTCACACCTGTAGCCACTCTTTCCTCATTAGCTCTCCTCTATTTTAGTTCCTCTCGTGCTTTTGCCAGACCGTTGTAAGTTGTTTAATGCTTCGCTGGTGACCGTCTTGTCCTGTTTGCCTAGTCCTGCCCTGTTATGTTGTTTTAGGCTCCATGTATTTTTTTTATTTTTTGTTTTTGTCTGGAACTGTTCCCTCTCTTCCTGTCAGACTAGACTGGTTCTGCCTCCGGTCCTTGCATCGCTTTTCTGTTGGGATCCCCCAAGACTTGACTCCAGCTCCTCTCTGCACTCTATCCTCTCATTCAGGGAGTTTGGTGGGCCTTCGACGCTGTGTCCCAAGGACTCTCAGATCAGTGTGACTTTGACGTTGCGTCCCCAATGACGCTCTGGTTCATGTGACTTTGATGTTGCGTCACAGAGGACGCTAGGACCGGTCCCCGCTGAGAGGTTTCTTTTTGCCCTGTGGAGTGATCATTCTTTTGTTTTCCGTTTGCCCAGTGAGGGCTAAATAAACTTTTTGTTACCTGCAACTGAATCCTGGGTATCCTTGACAGAATGGTCTGACCACAATGGATTCAGCAGGTGCAGACCAAGTAAGAGTCAGCCAACAAGGCATTCTTCTGGGACAGCATTCCAGTCAGTTGACTACCACCTCAAGGGAGGTCGAGTGCCTCACAGCCCAAGTAGCGGAATTCAAAGTCCAGATTCAAAAGCTCCAGCTTGAAGCCTTGGCCGGCAGATCGGCTACTACCTTTGGCCATCCCAAGTCTCATGCTGAGCCGGAACCACATGCCAATAGTCCGCCGCCATATAATGGGGACCCTAACTCCTGCCGAGCCTTTCTGTCCCAATGCTCTCTGGTCTTCGTCCTCCAGCCTTGCCGCTATGTTACAGAGGAGTCCCAAGTTGCATTTGTAATCACCCTCTTGAAAGGAAAGGCCCGGGACTGGGCGACAGCTGTGTGGGACGCCCGTGCTCCATTCTGTGCCACTTTTCAGGACTTCAGAGCTGAGATGATCAAATTGTTTGACCGCTCTGCCCAGGGCGATGAGGCAGCCGCACAGTTGGCGCGTTTGAGCCAGGGCAGATGTTCAGTCACCGATTACTCCATCCAGTTCAGAAATCTGGCAGCCTCCTGTGACTGGAATGAGGCAGCTTTGCGTGCAAGGTTTCAGGAAGGTTTGGATGATGACATCCAGGATGAGATCGTTACTCACGAGCTGCCTCAGAGTCTTGACACCCTTGTGGATCTGGCCCTCCGTGTGGAGGGGGGCCTTCAGTGTTGACGTCAGCGGTGTGCTGCTCCGTCCTCCTGGATGCTGAAGGAGGGTGCCCCTAGTAGTGCTTCCACCACCTTGTCACCGTCAACAGACCCTGAGCCTATGCAAGTTGGGCGTCTTCGCCTTACCCCTAAAGAGAAGCAGGATCGTTTGATTGGGAGCCTCTGTCTATACTGTGGGAAGCCAGGCCATCGGGCTATCCAGTGTCCTTTAAAAGCCAGAGTCCATCAGTAATCCGGGGGATCCTGGTGGGTGCTACTCCTCATATCGACTCCCCCCCCATCTCCCGTACCCTGTTAAAGGTCTCTATTCAGCATAAGGACTCCTTTCATTCCTGTTCTGCACTGGTCGACTCTGGTGCCGAAGACAACTTCCTGGATGCCTCTGTTTTGGCACGGTGGGGTATTCCTACCATTCCACTTCCTTCTCCTATTTCTGTCCGCTCCCTAAATGGTCTACTCATCTCTTCCATCACCCATTCAACTACCTCTGTAAGTCTGGTGGTATCTGGCTATCACCGTGAGGTAATTGAGTTGTACCTCCTAGATTCCCCGGGTGCTCCTGTTGTCCATGGGCACCCGTGGCTGGTGCAGCACAACCCTCATGTGGATTGGTCCGGCCATTCTGTGTTCTCTTGGAGTCAGTCATGTCTTGCGTCTTGTCTTGGTTCTGCTTTGTCTCCTGGCTCTCTGTCTTCTGTTTTTCAGGTTGAGGTGGGTGAACTTGCCGGGGTCCCGGAGGGGTACCGTGATCTTTGTCAGGTCTTCAGTAAGTCCCGGGCCACATCCCTGCCTCCTCATCGGCCGTATGACTGCGCCATCAATCTTCTCCCAGGCACCTCTCCGCCCGAGGGTCGTTTGTATTCCCTGTCTGGTCCTGAGAGAGAGGTCATGGACTAGTATATTCAGGACTCCTTAAATGCCGGCCTCATCCGGCCCTCTTCCTCACCTGCTGGGGCTGGGTTCTTCTTTAAGAAGGATGGCTCCCTGCGACCCTGCATTGACTACCGTGGCCTCAATGACATCACTGTAAGAAACAGATATCCTCTGCCTTTGATGTCTTCAGCCTTTGAGTTGCTACAGGGAGCCAAGGTCTTTACCAAGCTAGACCTCAGTAATGCCTACCACTTGAACTGTATACGTGAGGGGGATGAGTGGAAGACAGTATTTAACACCCCGACGGGACACTTTGAATACCGGGTCCTACCCTTTGGGCTTACTAATGCCCCAGCTGTCTTCCAGGCCCTGGTGAACGATTTGTTGAGAGACATGGTGAACAGATTTGTCTTTGTGTACTTTGATGATATTCTTATCTTCTCTCCCTCATTGCAGGTCCACACTCAACATGTCCGTCAGGTGCTACAACGGCTGCTGGAAAACCAGCTGTACGTCAAGGCGGAGAAGTGAGTGTTCCATGCCAAGTCGGTTTCGTTCTTGGGGCATATTATCTCGACGGAGGGGATCAAGGCCGATCCCGCTAAGGTAAGGGCCGTGGCCGAGTGGCCAAGCCCTGACTCACGGAAGGCGTTTCAGTTCACCAACTTCTATAGGGGATTCATCAGGAACTTTAGCCTGGTTGTTTACCCCCTTAACTGCACTCACCTAAGGTACCATTCATATGGAATGTACAAGCTCAGGAGGCTTTTGTTCTCAATCCCGTTTCATCTCTGCTCCTGTTCTTTGTCTCCCAGATCCGGAACGGCAATTCATTGTTGAGGTGGATGTTTCTGATGTTGGGGTAGGCGCGGTCCTGTCCCAGCGGTCCCCCAAGGATGGGAAGGTGCATCCTTGCGCCTTTTCTCACCGTCTGAGCCCGTCCGAGCGAAACTATGACATGGGTAACAGGGAGCTGCTGGCAGTCAGGCTGGCCTTCGGGGAGTGGCACCACTGGTTGGAGGGCGCAGCGTTGCCCTTCTTGGTCTGGACAGATCACAAGAAATTAGAGTATATCCGTTCGGCCAAAAGGTTGAATGCTCTCCAGGCCTGCTGGGCACTTTTCTTTGGGCGGTTTAATTTCTCCCTCTCGTATCGGTCATCCCAGGGGTTTGGAGATCGCTGACTGCCATCCGTCAGTGTGTGTGTGTTTTTTTTTTTTTTTTTCCCCCATGGTCACATCTGGCCCTTGATTTCATCACTGGCCTTCCCCCGTTGAGTGGTAACACCATTATTCTGACGGTGGTGGACCGCTTCTCCAAGGCGGCCCATTTTATCCCCTAACCCAAACTCCCCTCCACCAAGGAGACTGCTGAGGTGGTCGTGGACCACGTCTTCCGGATCCATGGTCTTCCGGTTGATGTGGTCTCCGACAGAGGACCACAATTAGTCTCCCAGTTTTGGAGAGTTCTGTAGACAGATCGGGGGCTCTACGAGTCTGTCTTCAGGTTTCCACCCCCAGACCAATGGGCAGGCCGAGCGAGCCAACCAGGATCTCGAGAATGCTCTCCGTTGTCTAGCATCACAGAGTCCGAGCTCCTGGAGTCAGCAGTTGTCGTGGGTTGAATATGCCAACAATTCCCTCCCGGTGGTGTCTATGGGTATGTCTCCTTTTCAATGTTCCGTCGGTTATCAACCACCCCTTTTCCCTGCACAGGAACCCGAAGCCGCGGTGCCGTCTGCCTTGGCCTTTGTCCGTAGGTGTCGGCGCACCTGGAGGAGGGCTGAGAAGGCCTTGGCCCGGGCTTCCAGACAGATCAAAATGGCGGCTGACCGTCACCGAACTGCGGCTCCCCAGTACGTTTGCGGTCAGAAGGTATTGCTTTCCACCAAGGACCTGCCTCTCCTGTGCCTTCTCGTAAGCTGGCACCCAGGTTTATTGGGCCATGTCGCATCACCAAGGTTCTGAGTCCGGTGGCAGTGTGGCTCAAGCTTCCTCCCGCGCTTGGTCGGGTTCACCCTGTATTTCACGTGTCCAGGGTTAAGCCTGTGTATATGTCCCCCCTTAATCCCATTGTTTCTTCCCCTATACCCCCCCCCTTTGTCTAGTGGATGGTACTCCAGTTTACACTGTGAGAAAGCTTTTGGATGTTAGACGCCGTGGTCGGGGTTTCCAGTATCTAGTGGACTGGGAGGGCTACGATCCTAAGGAGAGGAGTTGGATTCTGGCTCGGGATATTCTGGACCAGACTCTGATTGAGGTCTTCCGCCGGCGACGAGGTGAGCCCCTCCTGGTTGTGCCTGGTGGTACTGCTGGAGGGGGGGGGGGGGGTACTGTTGCTTTTGTCTTGTTGTCTGTGTGCCTAGTCTCAGACCACATGGGTTTTGTTTTGGCAGCTGTCAGTGTTGTTTCTTCCCCCTCCCACTTGTTATCTTTAATTCTCTTTGTTCTGTCACACCTGTAGCTCTTTCCTCATTAGCTCTCCTCTATTTTTAGTTCCTCTCATGCTCTGTCTTTTGTCAGACCGTTGTAAGTTGTTTAATGCTTCGCTGGTGACCGTCTTGTCCTGTTTGCCTAGTCCTGCCCTGTTATGTTTTAGGCTCCAAGTGTTTTTTTTTTTGGTCTGGAACCGTTCCCTCTTTTCCTGTTAGACTAGACTGGTTCTGCCTCCGGTCCTTGCATCGCTTTTCTGTTGGAATTCCCCAAGACTTTACTCCAGCTCCTCTCTGCACTCTATCCTCTCAGGGAGTTTGGTGGGCCTTCGACGCTGTGTCCCAAGGACTCTCAGATCAGTGTGACTTTGTTGCGTCCCCAATGACGCTCTGGTTGATGTGACTTTGACGTTGCGTCACAGAGGACGCTAGGACCGGACCGCTGAGAGGTTTCTTTTTGCCCTGTGGAGTGATCATTCTTTTGTTTTCTCTGTTTGCCCAGTGAGGGCTAAATAAACGTTTTGTTACCTACAACTGAATCCTGCATATCCCTGACCGAAGCAGTACATGATTACTATTCATAATGCACCACAGAATGAATGACTATGAGACTGAAGAGGAAATGAGATATTGTGTTAACAGCAAAGACTATAGAATACCCAAGACATGCCACTCGTATTCAGTAGTTTTGAATGGGGAAATGCAACTCTCAATATGGCCGCTCAATCGCAGGAAGCCCTGAATAAAAGTCAGCGTGTAGCTTCAGCTGCAATTAGAAGTCCCGGTTGCTATAGAAACAGTCAACGCTCTGAGACTTGAGCTTAGGACTGTGCATGCGCACTGGCTGATCTAGTTTGAAAAATAAGCTTTTAATAATGCTATTTGAGCAAAAGTAATAACATGACACAGTTGTTGTCAGATTTGGTGATTTCAAATATGAAATTTTATCATAAGCTTAGTGAACAGTTTTGGAGAATTTGATGTTTCCCCATTCAAAGAGATAGAAGTTGCACTTGGATGCCTAAGACGCGTTTCAAAATAGCCAACGAGTGACATGACATTGTCTTAAAGGACTTTGATTAACCGTTAAAGTGTGATACATTTGCTTACCAACCTTATTTCTGTAAGGCTGCATGTAAAGCTGTAAATCTTTGTTGTCCTTGTGACTTTGTGCTTATTAATTTACACAATGTATACAGAATTCTAAGTCAAAATGTTTTATTTTTATTTAGTTTTTTACTATATCATACTACCGTGATATCCCCACCCACCACCCCCCGCACCCCCCCCACCACCCCCCGCAGCTGCAGCAAATGAAAAAACGGCAGTGAGAACTAACCACTACTGAACAAAGGACTTCTATGACCCTTAAAACTGGAATTTCCCCCTCCCTCAAAGTCAATAAAGTGATTCTATGTGGGTTTGAGGCCAAATTTGCATTCGTTTCAGAAGAAGGCTCTGAAAAAGGAAAGTTGTGGCATTTAAGTGGAAGATAAATGTAAATGCATGATATATTCTATCAATTTAGTGCCAAATATTCCTTTTGTTATGCCTTTGACCACTGTTGAAACCAAAGCAAAAAATAAAATAAATCTGTTTACTTTGATAGCAAACTCAGAGGAAGTGTAGAGGAAGTGGAAATTTAGCAAACATGAGTGTAGACCTTGATAAGTGATAAGCAGCCACAAAAGCTCACATTTGAAACACTGTGAAGCACTACCTGGGGTATATTTCATGTTTCTATATTGACCTGACATGTTTTTTGCCCTAAAGTAATCCTAAAGTAAATATTGTGCATGTGGGCAGCCTGTGCATTGGCCTGAGCACACTGTTTTGGCCCAAATAAGATAAAAATACCTTGCACTTGGGTCTGGTACACCACAAAGAAGTCATTGTTTCCACAGCTCTCGAAGTCTTCTCCTGCACAGTGCTGGAGACACAGCTCCTCATCCTCACGGTCATGCAGGGTAAAGAGCGGTGTAGGAAAGGCACAGTGACATTTTTCTCCAGCCAAAGCTGCCAGAGAGAATTCCTATGACAGACAAAGGAAGAGATCATATGACAGACAATAAACACAGTAATATGAGTGATACCAGACGCACAACATGCATGCATACTCACTTTCTCTGTGCACATGTCAACACATTTGTCCACTGACATGTTGTTAATAACAGCACTAGCAGGAAGCGCCAGGGTCACGTTATGTGGCCTCTTGAAACATCCCTTGAAGATGGCACTCCCATCTAAAAAGCAAAATAAATAAGTATGAATTTTCAAAAGGTAAAAATGGGAGTGTTGCTTGTCTGTGAAAACCTCACCAGCTACTGTTTTGTAAATACTTTTTAAATGACTCATCAATAAAATTGAAATCCTCGGGCCAGCAATGGTTTTTGCACATCTTAAACTTGGCTGAGTTAGGTGTGTTCCAATGCCAACATATTCTGGAACAAAATTTTAATAGAAAATTTTAATCTTGAACATATGCCTACACCTAAACCTAACCTTAACCATGAGTAATCCCTAAAATCAGAGGAAATGATAGATGAACAACACTGATGTACAAGCACCAAACACTTATTGTAAGCCTAAACTTCACAAAACTATAAACTGGTTCTTCAAATCTGATTAATCCCAATGTTGTTCCAGGGTCATGTCACACTTGGTAAGAGTAAGGCTCTGCCAATGCTTTTTTTATCAAAGGTCAAGTTGTTGCTGCACAACTACTGTTTACAATTGCAGAGTTTATTACTTACGCACACAGACATCCTGTCACATGAGAAAAGTGCTTATTCAGGAAAAGGCTGGAATGTCACAAGTTTCTGCCGGTGCTATTTTTTTTTATCAAGAAAGGAATGCAGAGGCATGAGGAAAAGGGTAGAGTATGTGCAATAAAGACCTGGAAATGGATATGAATTTTTATTTATTTATAGTTTACAAAAAAAAATGGATGTCGTGAGAAGGAGCTAAACAATACTGGCAAACGTTTTCAAAGCTACAACAAATCAACACAAATGTTTGAGATAGGAAAAAAAGAGGGATAGGTTTTTTCACTAGAAGAAAATAATCACTCCCATGAGAGCTTGATGGTGGTGGGCCATTTGCCCTGTACTATGCTCTTGGATCATGCTTGGATTATAAAAACAGCTTAAAGATAAACACTTTCTGAAAACACATATCATTAAGATTTATTTTTTTAACATAAGGACAATATTTTTTTTTACAGCATTTATTAATCTTTGTTAATTATATGAAAAATACAATTGATCATTTTTTGTTCGTGTTAGTTCACAGTGCATTGACTAAACATAACCTGTCACGGCGCGGTAGAGACGGCGCCGTGGAAAGAACAAGGTCAGGGTCCAAGATGCAGGGAAGATTAACTTTAATAAGAATGAAACAAAAAGGCCAACACGGCAAAAAACAAAACAGAAACACCGAAATGCAAGAACTAGAGACACGTAATGACAACAAACATTAGCAAATAACATTACAATAATCCAGGCAGGCAGAGTGGTGTGTGAGACAAAACTATATACTAGTGAACAAATGGGGGACAGCTGTGTGTATGAGTATGTGAACAGGTGTGCAGAGTGAACCAGGTTTGTAGAGTGAATGTGTGAGTGGGTGACACAGCTGTGCAGAGTGATGGTAATGAGTCCGGGATCAAGGGAGAAACACAGGTGGAGCAACTAAACAGTAATGAGGTGACAAGGTGGCCGGGGTCAGAAAAGGACAGGAGAGAGCACATGGCACCAAACAAACACAACACTCACAGAAGACAGTGACAGAAAGACAGAAGACTGTGACATAACCAAATGCAACCTTTTAATTTAAAAGTGGATTAAAACATTTTGAAATTAACTTTAAGATTAATAAATGCTGTAGAATTATTGTTCATTTGTAGTTCATGTCAGCTGAAGTAGTTAATATTAACAAACAAAATTAAAAATTGGGTTACCCAATTTCCTGTGAAAAAAATAAGTCATGTGTTCCTTTCTGTTTTTGAGATTGATAGATACATGCAAGTGTGAACTTGCAGATGCATGTGTGTAAGTGTATGTGTGTGTCAGGATACTTACATCTGCGGGCCGACTCCTGGCTCAGCTCCAGTCTATATATGGACAGTCGATTAGGTCCTCCACAGAGGTTACTTTTCTCCCCTTTACACTCCATATTACATTCACTCTCTGACACGTTGGGTGCCTGGATCTTATGGCCACAGTAGCACTCAGCTCCAAACTCCAGACCTGCATAGAGATAACCCCTAATTACAGAAGACAGAGAGAAAACATCATTATTCATTCCATTCATTGTAATGTTAGGGCAGTGGATTGCCAGTTATCTGACAAGCTAAGCTATGGTTCTTATGAAGAAGTGTTAGTTATCCTGCTCCCAATGCTGATAGTTCTCTACACTATCACAGTTAATAAAAGTGCCTAAAATATGAACAAAATGAGCAAAAATGCATGCCAAAAAATGTTTAAAAAATGCACAAACAGGAAGAGATAATATAAACTGTATAATAGATTTTCTTCCAGTTGATGTTAGCCTGAATGCACTGTAAGTCACTTTGGATAAAAGCGTCTGCTAAATGCATAAATGTAAAAGGTTTTAGTCAAATGTGATAACATTTGAAAATCCTCCTCAGGTCAAAATGACTGGACACAATATTGGGGTTAAAAAAAAAAACAAGTAAAGAAAGAAAAAGGAAACACACATATGAATGACTGAATTGTTTACAAGAAGACCTATAACATCCATTTAGCAAACAGACAAAGAAAAATTTTTATGACCACTTTAAACACACTGAGAGAAATGCACGTATTCCATAGTAAACAATATTCTACATACAAATTGACTGCACAAGTCAAGTCACCTTTATTTGTATAGCGCTTTATACAATACTGATTGTGTCAAAGCAGCTTTAAAGTATCAAGCAGTAAAACAGTTATTCAATGATGCAAGAAGACAATAAGAGAGTCATTTTTCCAGCTAAAGTCAGTTAATTGATGATTCATTGATGTCATCATCCAGTTCAACTCTCTTCCAATAGTTTGTGTGCAATCAGCCAAGCGTCCCCAACTAAGCAAGCCAAAGAAGACAGTGGCAAGGAACCAAAACTCTATCGGTCACAGAAATGGAGAAAAAAAAACAGATACTGTACCAGACAATACATACTTTAAACAATTACAATGAACAAATAAGCATAAAAAGCAATGGGAGGTCAGGGATAAATTAGTATAGGCATTGTTTTTACAAAAATAAAATAAAATAAAAAAATAATGAATTACACATGTGCATAACTGCATATGTTCACTGGGTCATGATGTAGCCTAGAGTAGTTAAGTATCTGGGATGGTAACTAAAAAGTTGCACATTCAACTGGTGTTTTATGAACTGTCACATTTTTCCCATGATCAAGTTACTTAATAACAGGCTGTTCAAGGGAGAATGTAATGCATTTCCTTTATACTGAAGGCTTTTGAGGTGATCATGAGTGAGCATGTAGATACAGATCTTGTAAAAGGCAGGAAGCATGTGGTTTTTTCAGTGGTTTAGCTAGCAGACGTGTCAGATGGGCATAGGCCTACCCACTATGATGAATAGGGCCCTCCAGTTGATTATACAAGTATAATATTTGTTAAATTATTGTTGTTTAATATATTTGAACACAGTTTTATACACTTCAATTATATCTAATATATTTGAGGAAATACGATGAGGAAATACAGTGCCTTTGAACATTTTCTGTAGAATGATGAAATTAAATTTAAATGGCTTCTGTTTCTGGATAAACAATACAGTATTTAATTTTTCTGTTCTAACTGCTACTCAGGTTTTGTATGAGGACAGGTTATAGTTATATTTCTCTTGTATGTCGATATTCTATGACTTAATGGACAATGAAATTATGAAAACGTACACAGACCGATCTATCTATACAGCTTCTTACTTTATAGTTTGAGTGGCCTATTGTTATCTGCAACAGATTTTAGGGATTGGGGCTATTGTTAATGATTTTAGGTTATGTTGACAACAGGCACATTCATGACAGAGATGTGGTAGTTTTACTATGCGTGTCTTCCACTGTGTTCTATGGTCTGTTTCTCAATGGATAAAAGAAAAGACTGAAATGACCTGAATATTGAGTCTGACTCCTTCTGTTATTTACTAGTTTATGCTTATTTTTGGCCAGGCCAGATCAAAAATAAAATTCTGCCTACCACACTGGTCTTATTGTTCTGACACTTGACTTGACCATCTGACTAGCAGTTTTCCATTCCTCATATTCAGAGCTGGATGCAAAATAGACTGTTTTGCTTAAGAAATCAGTTTCGATTCGGCTCATGCACGAGGTGAAAAGTTTAGTTTCCAAGCACTCTCGAAAAGGTTTTCCCAGGCCTTTAATATGTCACGGTTTCACCAAACAGTGTAAAATATATCAGTGCATTTTGTTAAGTGCAGATGCAAATTGTACTGTGCCTTCATTTGAGGTTTTGCTGTTAAATCTAAAACATCTGTCTGGACCGAAGAGCGTTAATGTGCTCTCCAGTCCTCGACCCCCCTTCCTTTCAACCTCTCTTATTTTCAGATTTTTTAAAAATGTGATCACTGTGTCAAGCAGACACTTCAGAGAACTGTGTCCATAACACAGAGCTGTCCTTTGAAACAAGATGCATGAGAGCAATTTTACATGCATGATTTTTAAGAGAACAGTATAAGGATTTCTTTCTTCAGTTTCTGGCTCATCCCTTTGCATGCTGCATCTTGTTCTAATTTCCACATTATGGGAGGCAGGATTCTTGAATGTTGAGAGTGGGAGCACACCACTGAGTGCAAACAGATGAGCTGCAAGTGTTAGCTCTCTCTCTAAAATTACTCATTCTGTAAGTTACGACATTTCCTTCAAAGCATTCCCTAATGACAGAATCCCTCAACCCTTTTTCTTCTATTTCATGAAATAACAATGAATGGTAATGCAACAAATATGTAAAAACTGAATAAAATGATGATTAACTTAGACATTTCATGACTTTTGAGGACATACAATTGCATTAGGTGAGAAGCAAACATAAAAGTCACTATATCCACTGGTTTATCAAGTGAGCAGTTAACTGCAGGAACTGGATCAGTGAGTCAATCTTGATCTTGTCTGATTGATGAATGTTTGTCGTTCTCTGGCATTGGCCAGCAAACTTCCAAGGGAGCTTCAAAGTTACTTAAAAAAATAAATAAATCTATATAAATATATTCTTAATCCAGTAAAACACAACAAGTAGAGTGTGTGTAATTTTAATTAAAAGAAATAAGTTACATTTAATTTTAAATAGTTAAGCTCTTTTTTTTCAGCAAATTGATCTGGAAATTTGGGGGCTTTAGAGTTTAAAAACTTTGAGAACCAATTATCAACCAAGTCATTAAAAATATCAGATTTAAAAGTTCAGTTAATAATGACTTAAATTTAAATCAGTTTCTTCAGTTTCTATCACATGCCTTAGTACGACGCTGACCATCTTTACTTTTATGAGGTTTATGCTAATGCACCCTTGGTCGAATTCAAATGTTTCAGTTCTGATTCACTCTTGTTCCACAGAAAAGAACAAGCTCTCCTTGTGTATACCAAGGAAATAGAAACTAATTCAGGTTTGGAAAGAAATGTGGGTGTTTTTTTTTTATCCCTAAGCTAACATTTGTAAGCACACATAATGAAAAAGAAAATTAAAGCACCAATCTTAGTAACATGTAACAGATGACTATTAGAGGAAACGGCATATCTGTCGACCCTGACCTCTCATTTAATCAAGAATAAAGTGAATTAGATTAGTATGTGTGTTAAATTGCTTATGTTTGTCAGTTAAGGGTCATTAAATCTAGGGAGAGAGCAATTACATGTTTATGATGACTTAATGTGTATGTATGTGTAAGTCAATTTTTTACCAACATTGTGGGGATGGAATGTCATCTTAAAAAGACAGTAAAACTTGAAATCATTTGCTTGTGGGGAACAGTTATCTGTTAGAAAGAAAGTTTCAACAAACTTGAAGTCAGTGGTTAGGGCACAGAAAAAATCAAGCAGAGTATAAAAAGAAAGTCTGAAATGTGTGTGTTCTTGTATATGGGGATAAAACTTTTCGAATGATGACATACCTCTCAGCGCAGTTGTCCTGGCAACGGAAGACAGTCATTTTTTTGTAGTCAAAAAAGGAAACCCCTCTAAGAGCCCGTTTCTGTGTGTCATCAACATAACAGCCGATGTACTTTGCTAAAAAGAGAAAGAAGTTAAAAACATTACTGCTAATTCCAAAAAAAAAAAAAAAACTGTGCTGATTTTTAAATCTCTTCACATGTAAATGCTGTTGATTCAAGGAATTACATTTAACACTGTAAAGCACATTTAATCGTTTTAAAAAGTTGAAACACATCACCATCTAGTGGCCAAACAGTAAAATCACAACAAGAGCTTTATGACTTCTGGACCAGGGAAGTTTACATATTTATTTGTTCAGTTAAAATATTCACATTTTAAGGACGCAAAGCATCACTTTAAGGTATTTCAAACATGCTGAAAGCATTTATAAAATTGTATTTTTATTAATAAAAATAACATCATATAATTGTTATAGATCTAAATATATTAATATGAAATATTGTGAATGTTATGTTATAGTTTATTATTCTATTACACTAGTTAACACCAAAATATTTGTGACCCTGGCCCACAAAACCAGTCTTAAGTATACATTTTTCAAAACTGAGATTTATACATAATCTGAAAGCTGAATAAATAAGGTTTGTTGGGATAGGACAATATTTGGCCGAGATACAACTATTTTAAAAAACTGGAATCTGAGGGGGCAAAAAAAATCGAAATATTGAGAAAATCGCCTTTAAAGTTGTCAAAAAGTTCCTAGCAATGCATATGACTAATAATAATAATAAAAAAGTGTTAATATTATTACAGTAAGAAGTTTACAAAATATCTTAATGAAACATGATCCTTACTTAATGATTTTTGTCATAAAAGAAAAATTAATTACTTTCATCCATACAATGTATTTTTGGCTAAAAATATAATCCGGAGACTTAAGACTGGTTTTGTGGTCCAAGGTCACATTAAGTATATATAAATCTGTAATAATTAATTAGCTATTTGTTTATTATGTGTATTTTTTATGTTTATTCAGGTGGAATGCTTCTCCCCATTGACTTCCATTGCAACTGCATTATGCAA
Source organism: Carassius carassius (assembly GCF_963082965.1). Lineage (NCBI taxonomy): Eukaryota > Metazoa > Chordata > Actinopteri > Cypriniformes > Cyprinidae > Carassius > Carassius carassius. The sequence continues at coordinate 34,186,124 of NC_081758.1, read as the reverse complement.
ACATAATTTAGCTTGGCTTTAAAAACTGAGGAAATAAAATGCCATAATTAACATTCTTCTGTAAAGAGCATAATTTGTATAGAACCCAGAACATTCCGTTGAATTATAACAAGTGCTAACAGTCTGGCATCACATATTGTGATTATTACCATATACTGTATGTAGAACACCATTTCATATGTAAACAGCCTGTGACATAAGACATTATAAAACATCAACAGTTTGGATATGGTCACGTTGTTCTAGGCATTTTGTTCTCGAAAACATTCACAGTCTGATGCACTGATGCATCATCTGCTTCATCAATCTCATCATTTGTGACACGCACATGCACAAAAATGACCCAAAATGCCCTGTTGCATGACATCCGTTCTTCCTCTGTAATCTCTCCAGTCCCCATTAGGTTTTAATGTATTTTCTAATAGCTGAGATAGGCTAGTTCTGTCACATACACACTAACCAGTACAACATTACAGTAATTGCAATTGTCTAAAAAGCAGTAAGCTTTTTTTTCTTGAGCTGTGAGTTAATCGTATTCCAGGCACAGAGGGCAAGCTCAGTAATCTACTTTATCTACAAGTCAAGCTCTATTCACTCATCACTGGACTGCCATTCTGTGAAGCGGCTAAGTGCAAGGATGAAACTCTCACTAACAGCATGACTACAGAGATAATGCGATGATGCTCCGCTGTACTCACATGATGAGGTCTCTGCATGAACCGTTTGCTCTGGACATATGAAATATAATGAAGAGGGAAACAGGAATGGATTCTAATAGTTTCACATAACATTTAAATAAATCTAAATATCATAAAATTATAACTTTAAGATAAAATTTGCCTCTCCCTTTTATTTTTTTAATCAGAATTCAAAAAATTTGTAAATATATATATATTAAAAAAAAAAACTTTAATAGACCAATATCCTATTTAATAAAAAAAAGTATTTTTCTTTGCTTTTGTGTGTCTGATATTTGTGACCTGAGGGAGGCAGAGTGGAGACAGGGACAGCACATGGAAGAGAACAAAGTAAGATTGTCTGTCAACATGACTTCAAATTTTACCCCCCCCCCCATGCTTTAATACGTCCATGCTCTTCGTGATTCAATGGTACATTATTCTGAAAATATAAATATTATAATTATATTTTAATCTATTACAGAAATATAGCACAAATTAAACTTTCTCTGCAATTATTATATAATTTGTTCTGTTAAATCATTTTCTCTTTATTTCTCCTCAATATCCTGTTTCACCCAAAAATACATCAGATTTCGAAATGAAATAGAATTGTACTTACACATGCACCACTTGTACTTAAAAACACTACTCTGTAAACTCGCAACATAATTAGAGAGCGACATTCACGCATTTCCACCTCTGTACTGTCAGCCTGTCTGCTGCTATTGATATTATAGATATTGTAGAGAACAGACAAGGATGTTGGGTATCTGAGATCATGTTCCTGTCCTTGACTTCCTTGAATATACAATCTTCACAATTATTACAAAGTGGCTTCCTCTTTATCAGAATTAGATTGCTAAAGTCAAACCACATCTGACTGTCGAAAGTGAAGAGTGCAGTTTTTATTAGAGGCCCTGAGGGTTACACTTGAGAATCATCTGTTCAAACCTCTTAAACTTCACTATGGATAAAGGCAATGACCTGAGACTTAGGAAATCCACTAATTGGCTTTCTTCTGCCTTTTTGTGGGTTTCTGTGTGAACACTATTAGACTTGTGGATGCAGTCCATCTTTCACAGAGAAAAATGATTTAATTTTGCAGGGGCCCTCAAAGTTCACTTTGTAACTTGCACCTAAAAAAATAACTGCACATGAAAAAAATGTCCTTTCTGCTTTGTACATCTAAGACCTTCACCACCATGCATATTTAATTGGATTAACTCAAAGAAGAAGCTTTTATTTCAAATATTAATAAACTGTCTTTATGTTTATGTACAGGAACATTCTGAGAAATTTGAGAGAGTCATATTTTTCCAGCTCCGCAAGACTTACCCATAACCAACCCATACATGCATTCACTTTGATCATTCAAATGAGGTTTTATTAAAAGCATCAAGGTTATTTTTTCCTATACTGCTTATTCTGTTAATTAAACAAAAATTAAATATCATACATTTCCTGATTTTAAGACTACTTTTGTGACTACTGCTCATCAACAAGATATTTAGGAGCTATGAAACATCAACTTAAGGCAATGAACTAACAACAGCTCTCAAAAGTGCTACTCTACAATCAATAGAAGAAAAAAAAAACAGACACACATTCATTATTTACTTAAACAGTCACCAAAAGGGCACTTCATTCCTCCAGCTTAAAGCTTTAAAGACACAGGTGCTTTGCTATACTCCACTGAGCTTCAACTACGGCCTTAATACCATGATGACTGTCTGCGACAACTGACCGCTGACATGCTGAATCATTCTCTTCTGATCTCAAAGGCTCAATCAGCTCATTCTAAACAATAGGCTCATTGTGCTTCACAGGACACAGTGTTTACTGTATACTCACAACACCCTGTGCACTTCATCTGATAAAAATGAGCTCATTCTGAAGCTCTGCAGCACAGATTATTTTTTATTATGATGATGATACCAATACCATATATATACCTATATATACCAATTAGGATGTTATAAATCCATATATATGCAGTGACTATATGGTAAATTTAACTTTCCACTTCCTGTGAAGTGATCTATTGATGTATACTGTATGCACTTATTCCTCGTGCTGCTCACAGTGCCCTTCAAATTAAACATATACGGCATATATGGAACCTCTCCAGGATAACCAGTTTTACCTGTAATCTATACTGAGTGTTTGGAACACTCAAAGCGTTTCTATAATCACAAACTTGCTAAAACAAACACTGTTTTAAACACTTAACTGCACAGACCACCTTCAACCAGCTTGGTCATTACTGTTGTTGTCAACTAGCTTCACCAGCAAAATGGCTGGTGAACAGTAACTTATGCCCCATAAAAAACATAAATAAGTAAATAAAGTAAAAATATATGCTTTAAAAAAGAGCATTTGTGTCATAACTTCAAGTGTAAAAAATCTCAACTTTAAACAAGATATATTTAAGATATTTTAACTGATTTTATTTTACAAATTGGCAAGATTTAATGTCTTGTTTTTATACAAATCAAATTTTTGTTAGGTGAATGTTTAAAACAATAAAATGTAAATTTCTATTACTGACTTTAGCATAAAACCTTAATACATTTAATAGATTTCTCTAAAACATGTACTGAAATGTAATTTTCCTTCTCACAGGAATGTATCTTGTTTTAATGTTTTTTGTTGTTGTTGTTGTTTTACTAAAAAAAAAAAGACAAAATTATATACTGTATATTATTTTTCAGTGTAGTATTAATCAGGTTGGACAAGAATGGAAATTTATTTAATGCTACTGGTTTGGCCAATAGTCTGGCTATATATCCTTTAGATTTTGGTTAATATAAGAGCCTTTTCTATATGACTATAACTGGTCAAGATTGTAAGATGTTAAATCCCGGTGAAATGGTAATGGAACTGTTCCTACCTCTCGCATTATCCATCTCTTTGGTGGTTTTTCCTTTGGCTCCATGGCTCCAGCTGCTAGTATGTTCGACTCCTCTTCCGGCCCACTCCGATACATGCTGTGCCCCATTTTCCTTCATCCATGGGGGTCTAAATCTCCGGGGGGCTCTCCGTGTCTCCTTAAATACCCTTCCTAGGAGCCCGAGAACCTCAGAGGTAGAGCTCCCACCACCTGTGCTGGCCCCACCTTCAGATATAAGTGGGTCACGGCCGCTTCCAGAAGCTCCAGTGGTGGAAGTGTTGCTGGAGAATCCGGAGTGGAGGAAAACAAGACTGCCAGCAGTGAGGTAGAGGAGGATAAAAGAGAAAAAGCGTACCGGTTTACGCCGGAAATAGCGGTGGATCTTCAGCAGCGGTCTGGCCATGATGGGCTCTCGAGCCACACGCATTGGCCTTCGATGTTACACAGGAACATATAAAATCAGAGACAGCACCTTCCTATAACTTCTATTGTCCTACGAGTCCCTTTGAAACATTAAAACGATTCCCATACCAGGAGTTGTAATGATGACAGTACAGTTTGTCCATCTGTATGGCACCTTAAAGTCTGAAGACACTTCCCCAGCTTTCCTCTGTAGCAGCATGCAGGAATGTGTCTGTGTATCCTGTGCCTTTCTACATCCCCAAAGAGATAGCGACAGAGGAGAACGGTGCTACTGCAGAGGCCATGTTGTGAAAGACGAGTGGCAGTGAAGACTGAAAGATGATATTGCCGTGGCGATGCTTTCACTACTGTTATCTGACTCTCACTCTCCTGAGGCCTTGTTTCCCACCAAGCTGTCCGTCAATCAAAAGCAGTGCTGATTCACTCCTGACTCAGGCCTCACTCACAGACTGAAAAACACAAAATGACAGATACTGAACAAGGAGTAAATACCGATGAGGTCTCTGTGCAAAAAAAATAAATAAATACTTTATCTGAAAGTGAGTAAGGATAGAGGGTTCAAATTCAATAACGAGCTGCAAAAGCATTATTCATGAGCATCTAAACCAACAAACACAGAATTGGCCTTGTAGAAATTTTCCAAAAAGAGACTGTACCAATTTATGCAACAGCTACACTAAAAAATAAAGAGGATGATCACATTTTCAGTCCAAAAGTTGTTCAGCTTGAGGACTTTTCAGATATTTCCAAAAGACAAGACTCCTATTTATAATTTAAAAACCCATCTTGTGATTCATTGATCATCTTTAGGACATTAAAATAGTTATTTTCAGTTCATTTCAAATGGATTTGTTCTTCAGTTTATTTTTTATTTTCTCACAACAATCATTACTTCAACATTACATCACTCAGAGATACACAGTGCCAAAAACTTAATTTGCTTCAAAGAATGAAACGACCAGTGTTTCATGGCAGAGGAAATGGAAATAAATCTGTCATAATGATATTGTCACAATATTAATTCTTAGCTAAGCAAAAATGAAACGACTTTACAACCACAGCAAAAATTATTTTCTAAATGAGTATTTTTGTCTCATTTTTCAGTAAAAATATCTAAACATTTTTAAAACAAGAATAATTAACTTTAGGAAAAAAAACTGCATATTAAGACTCATATTCAGAGAATATACCTTGAAGTCTTTTTCACACCCAGTTAAAACCTTGAAAACATCTAAACATTATTAAAAATAACAATTTATATGAGAAAGGGGGAAATAGTCACAGGCCCCCCCACGGCTGTTGACAGACACATTGTTTCGACGCCGGAGAAGATGTAGACATGAACGTCTCCCTAAGTGATTGAGGTGTTTTGTTGTTGGATGTAATGAACATAGCAGTCCTCATTTACTCCTAACATCTGAACCACTGAAGACACAGTGTACTTTTTAAGGGAATGCATTTATGTCTGCACAAATCATTTTACTCCTGACTGCTTTCTTAACGAGAGATGATTCAAGGCAAGTTTTGCTTCATTCATGATCCAGCTGCACCTCCAGAAGAAGTAAGTCTTAAACTTTATATTTTTATTATTATTTGCAAATCGCTTTTCCTCTTCCATGGAAGAGAGGGGCGGGGGTGAGTAGAGTTCATTAGCATTTAAAGAGACATGCACCGAAATGAGTCGCTGTACAGAATACAGAGCTGTTTTGACAAGATAAAAAGCGTGTTGTTTTACTCGACCACTAAGGAATTTTAACCAAAGTATGTTGCAGACCGTTCATGAAGACCCTCTAAAGGGTCCTACCAACTTGTGGAAAATGGGGATTAAGGTTCAAAGTTTATTATAGCCCAAATTCTGATTATTAGTGCAACATAAAATTCGTAAACATATCTTACAAAACACACAAACAGCAAAAAACAAAGATGTGTACATTTAATGTGTACATTTGGGAATTTTGTAAAATATCTATTTTTGAGTAAAAAATAATTTACTTTATAAAACAAAACTGCGTTAGATATTTACACATGTATTCAGAGAACAGATCTTGAATACAAGTTTATTTTTCAAACCCAGTTGAACCTTCACAAAGACCTACAGCCGATATTTACTTTTGCTATGTACAACAAGCCATATATCATCACACAGTGAAAAATACATCATGGAGCAAAGAGGACAAGTTCAACTCTATTAGTCTGATTTGTTTGTTGGCATTACGATTGGTCAGATCACCTGTCAATCCAACCCCTGCGAACGGCCAATTAGAGCATAAAATAAATGTTAATAAAAAAAGTAAGGTTTGTGTTTAAAAATATAAATAACAATATTCAATTTAATTTAAAACTTGTTGTCAGAAAACAACATATTTTTAATGTTTTATAATCTTACAAAATTTTGCTTCTTGAGTAAAGTTAGTTTTAGGGATGTTTAGATATTTTCACTCAACAAAAATGATAATTAAAACAGATTTTTCTGTAAAGCTAGACAGGATGGAAGTAGTCCACTCCTGTTCTCTCAAAGACCCTAGTGTCCACAGTGGGCAAAAACATTCAGGCAGAGTGTTTAAACAAGGAGTCCTAATCAGCCTCCTTCCGAGGGTAACGGAATTTTCCGTAGCTAACATCTCACTATAGACTTAATGTGAGCGTACATGTGAGTGTGAGTGTGTGTGTGTGTGTGTGTGTGTGTGTTTGGGTATACAATGACCCAATTTCACCATTACCTGACCCCTGGGCTCCCACCTGCTGCAGTCAGAGCGGAGTCAGGCTGATGTTATCATGACAACATTGTAAACCAGCAGCACACAGACTTCATTCAGAGCAGATATAGCTCAGTTCCTATAGAGAGGGAAGAAGTGGAGGGGAAGAGAGGAAAAACTTATTTAAATTCATGTTGCACGCCAGGGTGTCAAGGATTTCACTTAGTGTAGTCACTTTATACTATTTTTTTTAATTATTATTATTTGCTTTATGCACATGTTTTTAACTCTGTAGACCCAGGCCTGTAAAAGGGCTTGTAAATGTGTATGTGTGTGCAAATGTTTTCTCTGTGATAAAACTCATAGACACATATGGCCATCTTTTGGTGTGAAAGATCATTTTAAATAGACACAAATAATAATAATAATAATAAAAATAATAGATCTACAAAAACTAGACCTACAATCAAAAGATTCATGAATGTAATTGCAGTTACATTTATTTTATTTAAAAAAATTGTCAAGCACACCTTTATACTTTATAGGGTTTACTGTAAATTATGATTTAAAAATATACTGTAAAAATAGTTAATTGTCTAACTGTCAGACATTAATGGAACATGTTCATATTTAATAATTTATATTAAAGGCAGGGTAGGTAATAAATGTATAAACAACTTTCTTCCAAATTTGTTTAAACTTTCTATATATATCAATGCATAATTAAAATGTAAGTACTCTGAAATTAGAGAGTATAAAAATATAAAGATAAGATAAAAGATAGAAAAATCGAGTGACTCTAGACCATTTAATCTGTATTAAACACAGCTCATTATTTCCATTTCGGGACGAAACATAGGATTGGCTTAGGCGACTGTCACTCTCTCGCAACAATGGCAACCACCCTTTTGCCACACATGACCTGCCCACTTGCGCGTGCACGTTTGATTTGAGGAATTCAACAGGCACGGATCCTAGGAATACCAAAACAATGGCAGAGAAACAGCAAGCAAAATTCACAGTACCAGCCTATGCAGTTAGTGAAGGCAAACCAGGCAAAAAAAAGGAAGACAGTAACAGTACAAGAAAAGGCAATGAACAAAAAGTCTTTGGATAAACAAAGAAATAAAACGCGAGTTAATATCGGCGTGGCTTTCCAGCGATGGCGAGAACTGAGGGAACTGAAGGGGCTGACAAGTGACTCCTTGATGGCTTTATTTCTGCTGGACAGGTAAATCTTTCTTTTTGTATTTTGATCATACATATTTTTTTCATGAAGCACGTGTCATTAGCACACGTAGCTGCGTAATATAGCTAACATAACATTACTTAGCGAGCCGTAGTAGAGGCTTTGGAAGGAGCCCAGAAGGGAGGGGGTGGAGTGAATGGAAATAATGAGCTGTCTTTAAAACAGTCGTGAGAGGTCTACAGTCACTCGATTTTTATACTTTCTTTTTCAGAGTACTTACATTTTAATTATGTATTGATATATAAATAAAGTTTAAACAAATTTGGAAAAAAAAAATTTTATACATTTTTTTACCTACCCTCCCTTTAAGACAGAACTCTGCACACTTCTTTAATAATTTAAAGGACATTCTCAGTGAAGCAGGATACTGAAATGGAAAAAAGTGGTTTGACCTCTACTATAATTAGACAGATCCGATGGATGTTTTTTCCACATTGACACCAAATATGACTGGAAATGTTCACTTAAGAGAGAATCTTGGGCAAATCATGTCAGAATTAATCTTGGTTTCTTTGAGTTAAGGGAAAGGACACCCTTAAATACACCCTGCCTTACTGCTAACCAAGCCACCAAGCATCAGCATACAGAGAACTACAGTGCCATTACAGACCATTCCTGCATTGTAAATAAAAAATACCACCGCTCCTGTGGGACCACCCACACTGTCACAAACCGTTGGCTGAGGTCAGGTGTGGGGAAATTCCATGGACATCTTTTTACACTTCCCACCCAAGCGGTGCACAAGTTGAGGACTCGTAATTTAAGGTTTGTTTTCAAATGCTGAACTTTCAAAAAATATCGAAATTGCAGTGGAAATAAACAACAAAAATAAAGTCATTAAAAAAAATCATAAAAGACTACAGACGCAAATTTTTCTGCCTGGAATTTGCAAACAATGTGACGTAAGAGAGCAATGAAAAATCTAGTAGTCTGCTGCAAAAAAAAAAAAAAAAAAACTACGGTTTGAACTACTGTTGAGCTACTGAAACATGTAGATAAGTTTGAGTCATTATGTTTAGTTACTCTGATAAAACACTGATTTTAAACAAAGGAATTTCAGACCAGTGTGTTGTTTGAATTCCTTTACTTTCTGGATGCAAGCACTGGCTAGTGCAGTGTAACCTCAGAACTCCCTTGTTTCCTCATCTGATTGAGTAATTGAAGTTACAGGCTATGAGGTCAGGTGGGGAAAGTCCATGGACGTCTTTTCACACTCTCCAGCCAATTGGTTCACACGATGAGGATTTGCATTTTTAGGATTGTTTTCACATGCTGAATTGTCAAAATATACAGTATCAGAAACAAATAAACTATAGCCCATTTTGTGTGAAAATAAATCCACCTCCAAATCACAAAAACAAACATTCACAGTAAATGAAAAAACACTTTCTTGAGTGAAACAAAATTTTGATAATAAAGCAACAACAATGTGACAGTTTCAGCAAATGTTTCCCATCATAAATGATGTAAGTAATTTTCTCCGCATGTGATTGTGGTTTGGCCACAATTATGATTCTGTAAAGCATTCCGATCAAAAAAGTTCCCAAGAGATGTGATTCTTTGTTGTTACAAGTGGGCGGAGGTAATAAATGGACCCTTATTTTGGTTTGCAATGCTATCTTCCTTTAATTGGCTATTTTAATATGAAGTTTATCAGGCTATTACATTGGCTTGAATAGACACATGTGCTGCTCACCACCAAACCAGCCTTACAGCAGGACTCAACATAAGAACTGCCCGGTGGCCCGGGGCCAGAATGAAAGAAGCTTGGGACAGTTGACGAATTTGTCAAGACACTGCTGTGTTTTTACGAGTTAAGCATTTGCATGTGTTTTTAAGCCTTGCCAATTAAAACATTCAACATTCAAGCAATTTTAAACCATTTAAGTGCATGAAGACATGAGAGAACTCAATTAAGTAATTAAAAGTCAGTACAATTCAGTACAGAGTGTGACTCAGACAGTGTGCAAGTCCCAAATGGAATTCTCTTTCATATCATCTTTTGTTTGAATTAACAAATACATACAAAAATTTCGGATAAAATGCCCCTCTTGATGAGTATCCTCGAAAACAGGTTATGTCTTAAAAGAATAGAAAGAGTTGAGCAAGAAATCGGATGTGAATTATTATATTGGATCCATGCATTGTGTCTTAAAGTGACCACTGTCAGAGTATTTAATGTTAATTCATAGGAGAGAGAGAGAGAGAGAGAGAGAGAGAGAGAGATAGGTTGTATATTTTTTTTGTGCTGTTGCTTGTCATTTGTTTATTTGTTCTTATTTTATTTCTGACTGTCCATTTGTCTTGTTTAGGACTAATAGTTTTTGCTCTGGAAATTGGAAGCGAGAACTGTAAAATGTAACTGGTATCTAAAATGTAACTGAAAACTAAAATATATATTTTATTTGTGGCAGGGGTCAATGAAAATGTTGGCAAATAAAGCAAAGTAAAAGGGCAAGCAAAAATTTAACCACTGGCCCAGCCTGGCCTGACCAAAAATATTTTGCATTGTGCCTGGTTACAGTTTTCACCTGGTGAATGATAAAAAAGGGGAAAAAAGTCTTATTGTTGAGCTTCTTTGACTTGGACCAATAAGTTCACAATCAAAAAATGTCTTATCAATGTTCTAACAACCACCCTTATCTTTCTAGATTGACTGAGGGATTCACTAGAAAATCTAAAAATGATCACCAAATATCATCTCGTCTCATTTAATTTTTTCTCCAACAAACCTTCATATGACAATAGGAAATTGCAGTAAAAAATAAACAACTAAAAGTCATAAAATAATCAACTAATCATCTTAACAGACTACAGAAGCTAATTTTTCTGCCTAACAGAACCTAGCTTTTAGGTTTTTGTTGTAGTAGAGGTAAAAATTATTCACAGCAGATAAAACTGACTTTAGCTGAGAAAAAAACAGACATTCCTCAATTCCTGCCAACAGTTCAGAAGGGACCTCATGTAGTGTGTTAAAAATGACAGCATCAGCATTTCCCTATTAAAGTGCCGTGACCCCAGAACCACAGGGGGCTTTCTCTCGGCCTTGCTCTCACTCTGCCTTCTTATGTTTTCTTTGTTTCTGTTATGGCTTTCACTTCAGGATTAAAGGCTGAATTCCTGAAAGACGTCCTTAATCTCTTAAATCGAAAACAAAAAAAACAACTAGTTTATCAATGTATTATTTAAATGTTTATTAATAAACGTGCGATTAGATGACTAATGCTTGAAACAAACGACTACTAATCGACCAGAAAAATCTTTAGTCCGGAGGAGCCTTAGTTTTTTGACCCTGCATGCATGTAATCCTATTGTAGGAGACTCCCAAAAAAATATATTAGGAACCATAAAAATGGCATAATTGGGGCACTTTAACACTACCCAGTAACATTTTCCAGCATCTCTTGGTGCAAACAGCATCTGCAAAATATGTCACAGAAGTGTACTGGAAAGGATCATTAACTAGTCTTTTAGGAATATATCTGTCCCCTCATATCCCAATCTACTGTACACCCATATCTTTTGACGGGATGTCTTCTCTGTGGCTATTGCCCGTTTTAGGCACAAAAAGCCTGCCTCACCCTGTCGTTTTCATGCCAGCCATTTTAATTAGAAGGATGTCTGATCTCTTAGCATGTGCCAGTTACTGGCTCTTTGCCCAACTGCAATTAATTACGGGTGTGCCCGCTCAAATGATCTGGCAGCCAGATAACAATTTCTCAGTGAGAATCCGCAGGGATTTTCTCTCCCCCATTTGATCCTGCTACGAGGGTTTACATGCCACTTGAGGCCATTTTCCTGGGTGTAGCAGGTTAGAGGAGAACTGGGGTAGCAGAGCACTTATCAATGTCTGACTACAAATAACTAGATATAAACATTACATTTTTTTCCTAATACAATATACAGACTGATGGTGTGCACCAGTATAGTTCAGAAAACTGATTTCATAACAACCAAACATATGTGGTCATCTAGTGCAAATGTAGTGTAAAAGTATCTGTTCCATATAAAATTGTTAAATTGTTAAAACATGTTAACATTTTTATTTCTAAGCTATTCATTTTTTTCATTAAACAGCATTCTGAAATACAAATAAAGCTCAAAACACAAAAAAGGTAACGTTAAAATACATCATGAAAACATGGCAATTAAAAATTGATGGTAGGAAATCAGTTATAGCTCATTATATCACAAAAATAGCCATCTAGAAGGAAATGAGACAAACCGACTGAAACAAATAAGGTGAAACATATTAAAAATGCATTAGACCACAAAGGCAAGAGAAAATCTGCTGTACTGTTTGTCTAATTGTTACTTTTTCCATTTGCTGACAATGAGCAACTATTGCCATCAATCAATGTCTAAAATCAACTAATAGTGATTGCACTGATTCTATGGCTAGCACAATAAGAGCATTGGGTTTAATAGTGAAGCTAAAACCGAGGGATTGGAGAGAAGTGCCTTATTGTAATCTTTATAATATTACATAGTCCATTACCCCTAATCCTCATGTTTTTATTCATCTGGGGAAACAGGAGGACGTAGGGACAGAGAGAGGGGGAGTTAACAAAAAAGATTTAAAATACAGTAATCCCTTCACATGCTTTACAATAGCCCTGATTTGGTCCATCCATGATATTCTATATTTATGCCGTAACTGTGCATTTGCTTGTTAGTCCTTAGTTCTCCTCACCAGCACTCAATGGTGAAGTCCTGCATCTTGCATTAAAATGTGTGTAAACTACATCGAACTGTTCAGAGGCTACAGAGATCATTTATTTATTTATTTGGGCTTTTTCTCTTGAATTCACATAGCTATTTAGGGCCTGAACACCAGAATTACCAAAATAGTTTTGCAATGTCTACAAACAGGGGGAAATTGACACACTGAATTTTTTTTTTAAACTAAGAAAAAATGGCTGCTTGAAAATTCAGCTTACATTTGAAAAAATATTACTGTGGAACACAGTTATAATCATTAATATATTACAAAATATCTGTTTCTGTTGAATTATTGATCAAATAAGTCTTGGTGGGAATTACAGACGTCTTTCAAAAACTTTTTTTTCTTTCATCTTACTGACCCGCCAAAAATGGTTTAGTTTATTTACAGAATGTGATAATGTATGTGTTATGCAAGGTGAACTTTGTCAATCTATCATAAATTTAAATAGCATAAAAAAGCCTAGCAAACTATATTTGATAGAAGAAATATCTTTTGACTTATTTCTTATAGGTATCATCTTGGATCACTGCAGACACAAAAGTTAGTGAATAAATCTAGAAATATCTGACCCATAGCATGATTGCTACACACTCAAACATTAGATGGATCTTAAAAATAACTGACCTGAAACTCTCTTGTGCTATTTCAATCAGGATAATGAGCAGCACAGTGGTTTGGACCATTGAACTGATTAGATGTTTTGTTGTTTTGCTCATTAAACCACACTCACTGTATCCAATGAAGCTTACCATAAGCATGGATTGGCCTTAAAGATTTTATAACAACTGCCCTGAGGCCTGTTATTATTATTTTTTTTAATCAGACTTATCACTACTCTTCATATCAGTCATAAAACACATTTAGCTTCTTGAACAAACATTGTTTTTATGACAGAGATTGATGCAAGCTAAATCAATGTACTAAATATGTACCGTATTTTTCGGATTATAAGCCGCACCTGAGTATAAGTCGCATCATATATAAGTCGCACTGGACTATAAGTCGCATTTATTTAGACCCAAGCACCAAGAGAAAACATTACCGTCTACAGCCGCGAGAGGGCGCTCTATGCTGCTCAGTGGTAGGCTTCAGGAGCACTGAGCAGCATAGAGGGGCCTCTCGCGGCTATAGATGGTAGTGTTTTCTCTTAGTTCATTGCTCTCGGTTCATGTCAAATTAATATTGATAAATACCTGACTATAAGTCGCAGGACCAGCCAAACTATGAAAAAAGTGTGACTTATAGTCCGGAAAATACGGTATATCAAGACATAAGCTGAAGACAATTTAAGCAGTTACAGTTGAGAACACACTCACAGTAGAGTTCACTATGGCAGTGTTTCCTGTGTCACCTTCGGTCAACAGCGTCATTAATTAACTTAGAGGAACAGTATGTTTTTCCACACTAACGCCAAGCCGGAAAAACACTTCACTTATCCTTCCTGAGAGGAGTGTGGCTTCCTGGATGTTGTTTCCAGACCCTGGTGTTTTCCCTTTCATTATAACTCACATAAATTAAAGTATTGATTTTTGTCATGGTTAAAAGCACATATTCTAAGAATATTCAAATCTAAAACCCTTGGGACAAAGCAGTATTCCAAAATCAAAGGACAACACAGAAGCATGCCCATCTACTTCAATCTGCCACACGCTGACCCATGCATATCTGAGTCAGAGAGGGAGAGGGGCAACAGGCCAGTGATCATTTTTATTTTTAAGTCTGGCCAGAGGAAGGATTTTGTTATTTGACTAATATTAGTCAAACACCCACCCTACACAGACCCCAAGACGGCCGAAAGCCTTCTGTCTTGAAACATATCAATCCACAGCATATTGCCAGTGTAATATTGCTTGTCTTCTGCTTAACAAATACAATTCAATGAACAACCATCAAGTTAAATTCATTTCAGTTCTAAGCCCTAAATCATTCCATACCAGTCCACTGGTTGTTTGGTCATGTTTATTAGGAAACTCCTATTGGTTTCACTCTGAATGGTATTGTATCCTAAACAAGTCGAAAATGACATCTAAACTTTAGTGTAAACTGACTGCGAGACACTATAATCCTGTCTGTCTTTTGCTCCTAAAGCCTCTTAGTCTAGACTGACTCCTCTTAACAGGTTGAGAGAAAACCAGACTCCACCCTGATAAACAGCAAATCACATCCTCAAGCTAATTATGAAGATAGCTGAGAATTTTCTCATATTATATGCTCTTTCTTCTATACATCATCAAATTCTACAAAACAGTGAAATTGTATACCATTTGCTGAAGTGATTATTTTAAGTATGCAACTAAATGTTTCATATAAAATCTTTAAATTTCTATTGGTCGTTATATTAAATAATGGAATATATTTCATAACGAAGAGAAGAGAAGAGAAGAGAAGAGAAGAGAAGAGAAGAGAAGAGAAGAGAAGAGAAGAGAAGAGTGTGAGCGGTGCCTTGTTCTTGCTTGCTGAGTGAGCATTTAGAGTGCAATACCCTTTATTTCAGCTAAAGCTCTAGTTAGAACTGGGTTAGTCTCATTAGGGCAGTGAGACAGCAGGAAAAACACAATTTGGCTCTTGATGTGTGTCAGGAGAGCACTGTGTCCCTCAAATCCTTCTAGAGCTGAGAGACTAAGAGAGAGAGAGAGAGAAAACCAAGAAACAAATTAATGTTTTTATCACAGAGTCTTTCAACATTAAAAATATAGTTCACCTGTCATCATTCACTCATTTTCATGTTGTTCAAAACCTGTATGACTTTTTCTTTCATTGAATAATGAATGCAGCTACAATTCGTAATGAATGCAGCTACAATTAACAGAAACGTCTCGTTTACGTATGGTAACCCTCGTTCCCTGAAGGAGGGAACGGAGACGCCACGTCGGTGACCGACGAATATGGGATATCGCTTCGATAGACCAATCTACTTCAAGTGTAAACTAAACGAGCCAATGTGTAAGTGCCGGGTGTCGATCCCTGCAAACCAATCTTGAGGACGGACGCACCTGAAAATGCGTTTCTGTGTCAACATTTTGAACGGTAGCCGATGGAGGGCCCGATTCAAAACTCGCAGATCCAAGATCGGTCGTAACCCACCGCCTTTCTTGGGTACAATGAAGTACGGCTGTAAAACTCCGTCCTCATATCGGCTGGAGGGACCGGCTCTATCGCGTCCTTCGCCAGTAGGACTGTGATCTCTTCCTGCAAGACAGGGGCATCGGACGCTTTCACTGTAGTGAAGCGGATACCGCAGAGCTTGGGGGGATGCCGGGCGATCTGAATCGCATAGCCGAGGCTGATGGTTCGCAGAAGCCAGCGAGACGGGCTGGGTAGCGCTGACCAGGCGCTTAAAAACCGTACAAGCGGGACCAGCGGAACCACAGCCGTACCCGCAGTGGGGCAGCGAGGTGGAACACAGGGACCCAACTCGGGCGGCTTGTGAGCAGGCTGGAGTGTGGTGCGAGTGTGGGGTGCAGGGCTCACCTGGTTCCACGGGTTATCAGAGGGTGAGTGAGTAGGGCCTTTGTTGACGCTCTCGAACCGCCCGCTGCTGCCATCTGGCGAAGGAGGAGGATGAGTGAGGTCCGGTGCTTGGCCGTCTGCAACTCTCCGTGCCCTCCTGGGACCCAGAGAGGGAGAAAACTGCTCTCCTGTTGAGATTTCCAGATTCTCTGCCTGGCCCTCCTCCAGGGGAGGGAGAGGTGTCTTCACCATCACCCAGAAAGCAGCTACCTCTCTCTGGGTCACCCGTCCCTGGGCCTCTTGCTCTTCTGCTCACCGCCAAGTTTGACGGGGGCCGGGACGGGAGGGGCAGCCTGCCTGCCCAGCTCCACGGCACCACTTGGAGGCTGCTGCAGATGCGGCACGTGAGCGGATATGCAGGGGGCTGCCCTCGGCGACGAGCAGGCTGGGGCACTGCGGCAGGTGGGCGAGTGGAGGCAGCAGTTGCCCGCCGGGGCAGGATGTGTCGGATCGCCTCAGTCTGCTTCTGGGCAGCCGAGACTTGCTGGGCCACAGCTCACAGTTCACAGCAGACACAGTTGAGCAGAGCGGTACTAACGCTCGGCTCCGAAGCGAAAAGCTGGAATGCATTCCACCTGCTGCCTTCTTATACTCACGCAGTGATCAGCGGCAGCTGGATGCAATAATTGCATGCCAATGTGCATTGGCTCGTTTAGTTTACACTCGAAGTAGATTGGTCTATCGAAGCGATATCCAATATTCGTTGAAAGGGAACTAAAGCTGTCAAAGGACACAAAGCACAATAAAATTATCATTGAAGCGGCCCATTAAAAAAGCTATTTAATAGTTTTGTGTATGATCGTTCACTGAAAATCAGCTGAGATCGCTCTACCTTTCACCGACAACTGAGAGAAATCCCGATCTCCAAATATTCTTTTTGATGTGATCTTTTCAGTGAACCTATTGATCTGCTTCACAAAGAAACAAGGAGCATTTCGATATTTTCATCAGTACTGAGATACAGACCTCTCATCAAAACAAGTAGCATCATATTTCGATATTATTTTTATACTATTGTGGATATATGGCTATATAATGTCTTTTCATGCAGTAGGGAGTCGTTCACAAGCTGCACAATAAAGAGCTGCATCATCGCTGACAAACAATACAAATCTTTGCAAGTTCTGTTTCCTTTGTACAGTAGGTACATACTCCCCCAGTGCTCTTTTTGTTTTCTGTCTTATAAAATAATCCTTTTATTATTATGGTGTGAGAAACAGCTACCAGGGATTCAGTGAATGAGTGAACTGTTTGAATGAATCAAATGAAATGGCAAACAAACACATCTTTTTGCAAACCCTTTGACTGATGGGTTAAATAAAAAGCTAGTTTATAATAGAAGTATTTGGTTTATTAATGCAACTGAAGAAGAGGCAAAGGGGAAAAACCACAACAACCAGTGCTGGGAGGCTACATGTGACTTCACACACACACAAAAATCCATCTGTCAGCGTCAGTGAAGAATGCGGTGTAAATGTCCTTGCTGTTGAGCGCCTGCATGCAGCACTGAAGTTTCCATTCTTCTTTTTAGAAACCATTCCGAATATGAATAAAAAATGAACTGAGAGTGCAAGAGAAAGAGAGACCGCAAAGGAGGGTGAGAACAAGACAGAGCTGGTGGTGAGTGAGAGAGTGGGCGGAAAGATAAATTGGAGATGTAGGGTGAACTACGAGAAGAACGGAAGAACACGTGGGAGGGGTGAGAGGTGCATGCATGAGAAAGAAATGACTGGGTTCCTATGAGAGATGTGGATATAGACAAAAAAAACTGTTGTGGAAATGTAATGCTAATGAATTTCACACATCCCCTCCTTCAACACTATTAACATGCTTCTCCTATGATGACATGCACTACAGCTCTAGATGTTCAATGGGATATGAGTTCAAAGAATAAAAACAGTCTTTTTTAGAAGATTAGAAAATATTCACACTTGAATCCTTCAGCAGGTAATTTAGGTGACTTATAAATGAAATAATACAAAGCTAGAGCAAAATACAAGTTCTCAGATCAGACCTGCATGACACAGAAGGATGTCATTTTGACTGTTTAAGTGGTCTCCTTATCCTGAGTTGTGTTTATTCAGTAGGTTTATTCAACAGTGGTGAAATGGTAAGATTCATATCCTTTGTTGAGAGAATAATTGCACATCTCAATGGTTTGTACCCATTACGTCACTAAAAGCCAGACCTCCTGACATGCAGGAATAGCTGTTGACATTCCTAATGTGCCTGGCAGCATTGTTTAAGCTCTTCTCTTTGGCAAGAGCAAAGTGCTTGATGATTTGTCTAACTTAAATGCATTCTACAGCGATATGAGAAATACCTCACACAAGGATAAGCTGAGAATGACTTATTGGACCACAGACACCCTGCCACCATAGAGGTTTACATTTTTTGTAGCCTCAATAGAGTAAACCTAAAATCCTGTTTATACAACACTGTGTTAATGCTGTTAAACAGAGTGCTACTGACTGTTATTTGTATATGGTGACTTAGGATGAAACGAATCCCGATTGCCGGATGAGCTGTGCAGGATGAGTTTATTATTTATTTTCTATCTTAATGTAGCTTATATTTACGAAGGACTGTTGATGGCAAGCCCAAGATTTTGGGGGCTAAGCCCACCTATGTGAAATAGGCTGTTTAAACATTTGGGGTCAGTAAGATTAATACTTCCATTCAGCAAGGATGCATTACATTGATCAAAAGTAATAGTGACATTTACAATTTTACAAATGTTTTTTATTTATTTAAAATAAATGCTGTTCTTTTGAACCTTAGATTGAACTGTTTAAGGAATGTTCGTTTCCACAAAATATGAAGCAGTGCATCTGTTTTCAACATTGATAGTAAGAAATATTTCTTGTACACCAAATCACCATATTAGAATGATTTCTGAAAGATCATGTGGCACTGAAGACTGGAGTAATGGCAGCTGAAATAATATATTACAATATTACATTTTGCAGTGTATTTTGGTCAAATGAATCCATCCTTGGTGAACATAAGAGGCTTTTAATTTTTGTTTTTTTATTATTAATATTATTATTATTAATATTTGACCCCAAACATTTGAATGGTATATCCTGACTTTGGTGTGAGAAGTTGCATGACTTTTTAAAATAAACCAATTAAAATGACAGATGTCAGAGCATGTTAATAGTAGTGTGGGGTTGTCAGGGTTGAACAAAATTCAGAACTGAAGAATAAGTTTCCTTTCAATTCATAAGATTATCTTGAATTGAATGGGCCACACTCAGTAATTCAGCTCAGAAATTCAGTAGATTGTAGAGAAATTCAGTAGATTGCAAGTCAAAGAAATTTAACACAGTCGATGCATTCTTGGTCTAGGAAATTAAGCGTTCTTCCACATTGGTCCACAAAAGTTAAATAAATGATGAAATGTATATTCTATCCACAATCATTCACACTTCAAGGATTTTGAAACTATTTCATAACTTTCAAACCAGACTTTGTCAAGCAAGCATTCAAACTATGTGCACGCATTCAAACCTTTAAACTATGTGCATGAATCGGGGTCGGGGCCCTAGTTTCAGCAAACATGAAGAGTGAGATAACACAAATCACAGATCTTTAGAGAGGCTGAGATATAAGACAAGTCCTCTAAACAGGGCCTTAGTTACAACCTCTTGTTTACAGTATTTCATAACAAAAGTGAATCTATAGTGCACATAAGCAGAATTCATGTTTGGTCAGCAAACAAGCCAAAGCATTTTTACTTATGTATGCAAATTACTGTAACATTTATAAACCAAAAATGCAATGAATGGTTCATGTTTTACAGCTCACTCATAAAGTGTTTTGTGCTGTCCACATTTAGAGCGACCTCCCAATAATGCTTTCTCTCAGTCTAAATAACATTAACATGATTGATTATTTTCAGTGTTCCTGGTTGTTATGGTTTTGGATTTGATCCTGCTCCATTAGCAAATGATTACAGGGTGTATAATGAGTGCATTAATAAAAGAGACACAGCATATGGAAAAAAGACAGGTAAAAACAGCAGCAGTCTGTTTATCTTTCCCACTCAGTCCCACTGATCAGAAAAATAATGATTTATTTTAGGAATTAAGCACAATACGGCTAAATTCCATGGATTGGGAGAGCTAAGCGCATTACATTGCAAGCGGATCTTACCATCCTTCTGGTCTCATTTATTTCCTTTTATTCCCTCCATAGCATTCTATTGTTACATGTAATGTGTTCCACTCTATTCTATTTCATTCCATTATACAGAGTGCCATTCCAAGCCACTTAAGTCCATTCATTTTCATTCTGTTCTATTCCATTCCATCGGTGCAAGCTGATATCACATTGCCTTCATTGTGTCTGGTAACTGCATCCAACATCCTGATTGGATTGAACGTGGGAGTGAACATTGGCAGGACCCCAGAGTCTGGTGGCCTTGAGTCCGGCCACCCTCTCAGGTTCACACATACCTACAAAAGCCCTCCTTTGAGCCGACGAAAGAGTTCACCGTCGAGCAAGCGCAGGTCTGCCATTCCCAGTGGGTAACTATTGTTTTCTGCAAGTCTACTGACATGCTGAATGTTAGCTCAAGATCACTTTTAAGTCCCTATTATTCGATTTCTCTCTCCCTTTTAGGGCCATCTTACTCATGGTCCTGTCTTTTGCACACAATCAGTTCTTCATTATCCCAGGTCACATTGGTCCAGGGTAACTGGTCTACCCTTCAATAAAGAGACTGGAAAAAGAGGGTGAGATGGCTGCTTCACTGCTGTGAATAATGTCTGTGATGAAATGGGTTATATCAATAGGTTATAACTAACTGAATTGGCGAATGAATCTACAGATTTTAAATTAATAAAATTCATATATTCACAATGATTCATGATTCCCTCATGGTGGATAAGGACAGACTCTAGAGTCGTGCAATAATCTAGTGAAAATAATTGAAATTAAAAATATATAAATTACTAGTTCCTCACACAAAACACAATTTCTACAGTTTTTTGTTGTTGTTGCTTCATGCAAGCTACTCCATAGCTGTCTTTTTAGACAAGTACTCAACTGCCTTCCTCTAGTCCTTGAAACGCTTTGCTGGAAAAATTACATTTTTTGATCCATTTGCTAAACCACATGGACCACTGCAGATCATTACCAAGTGTTCAAGGCCCCTTTAGACAAAAGAAGACTGTTGAAGCTGTCTGCATTAGTCAGGTCTCCATCATGAAGAGCAGACCATAAGATTGACCTTGAATAATGGCCATGACACTATTAGTGCACCATTATAAATCTGTTGCTGTCAGCAGCCACCCTCTTTATCTTGGTTATATGTGATAAAGTCAAAAAGCCTATAATTAGCCTGGCCAAGGTCCCATTAATTCCACTTTGAACTTCATGTACCACAATACTGGCTTGTTTTGTCTTTCATAATTCCCTGTATTAACTATATAGTGATATATACCATTGCGTTCAAATAAAATGCCTGAAAATAATGTTTTGATCACATTGCCCACCCCTAGATCTTTACAGGGTCCTATTAATTATATTATGGACTTTATGAACCAATATACTTACCTTATTTTGTCTTGTGCAAGTCCCTATAATAACTATTGTGATGTGAAACCATTAGTTTCATACAAAAGGACTAAAAACAATATTTTGGTTATACTGGCCACCCCTAGATACTTATGAGTTACACGGGTTACACAATCACTTTGAAAATCCATCCTTCATTATAACCTTAAAAGGACAGATTTTCAATCCCCCACAGAGTGCTTTAACATGGTCATTAATCAACTAACCTATGGTTCATTATCCATGCAATAAAACAAAAAAATTATCATAGCTTAGAACTGTGAAAGGTTGACAAGACTCAAAAGCATCTGGAGGCCAGCTTTCAAACACTCCCTGTTCACACCTTCACAGGAACACACACACATAAACCTCTCCAAACTTCACCCTGTAGTTAATTCCAATGGCACATAGAAATTCTAATTTACCAGCCACTGGGGATTTGAAACATCTGGCTAGACCTTTTAAATTGTGTGTTTTAAAACAGAATCTAATTAAGATGCAAATCATTAGAATAACTGTCCAGATTGCCAAGTGATTGATTAGTTTATACAGTTATGCATTAGGCAAATGTAAATTAATGTATGTGAGCTATAACATACAGTCAGTCCATCATTACTGCAAAAAAATTTAAATTTAAATTATTTTAATATGTGGCAAGAGAGTAGAGACCAATGTGTGCAATGAGATATATGAAACAAGCACATCTACTGTACTAATGTATGAAATTAGTTGGCAAGGACAACTGTCGATTATACAATAATTTTTAAAGAAGTTTTATAATTTTACAAATCTGAATTAATTTAGGAAACCAACATCCACATTTTTTTAGGATGCCAACAAAAAAATAAAGAACTATTGCTCTGTTCTCTCATATCCCACGACCTGTCCAAACAGCAATTACTTGAGTATTATTTAATGAAAAAGCCCACTGTTACTGATAATCCGGGACTAATCTGAAAATCTAGCTGAGATGTATATAGCTACTCTGCAGTCAACCCATTGTTCAGGCTTTCCTTGTAACAGATCTATTATCCTTTCTCCATCGATGAAGAGAGATACAGAGGAAATTTTATCATAAAAGTCTTATGTTTGTTGATATATAATCTATAGTTTATGGTGAAAACAAGTAATGTTTTGATAGTGCCACAGTGTTTAGGCTTCTTGAGGCATTCAGCCTACAAATGGCTTGTCTCTGCATATTAAGCTGGAGTAGGAAAAAGTATTTTACTTTTTTTTTTGTTATTTGGAAAAATAACACTTTCTGGAGTTTCTAAAATCCCAGGTAACTCAATCCGTGCTAAAAGTTTCAGCCTTTCATTGAGCGAATGGTAAAGCTACTAAATTTTTCAGTTAAAACCCATTTTCTGAGCCAAGCATTAACAACAGATTTATGCTTATGCTGGCATGACTGTACATCCTCCGACAGCCCAGGCATCTTGAATGCAAACATTACTTACTGTAACTCTGAAAGTTCAACTCAAAGAGCTTATTCTGATCTTGTTCAGAATGATTTAATCTCGCACTGATGCTGAGAGTCAGCGATTGGTCAAGCAGAGGACAGGGATGATCAAAGAAACATATTATGCACAAAGCTTTCATACGACCGATAAAAAAAAAATAATAATAAAAAGATTAACAAATTGCACTGCCCTTCCCTTAATCTTTGAAGATACATGAAATACAATACTTGAAGTTAATATCTATGTAGTAAAACATGCAGCCAACAATTCAAGCTCTGTTCCAAAAACATCATATTCTGAACACAATCCTTTTCTAAGGGTAGACAACTGATTTATGATGCTAAGATACCTAAATCCCAAGGCAATATCTTTCATGGATAAAAACAATTCTAAAATGCATCTTAACAAGTGTAGTGAAATGTCAATTAAACAGTAAATATATTTAATAAATAAAACTATATCACTGAATAGCAAAAAGGCTGTGAGGTAGTTGCTAAGTTTTGGAATATACTTTATGTTTGCTATTGCAAGCAAGAAAATCTTATAATGTAACGTCTTTAGGACATGCACATTTGTACGCAGGCCAAGTAATGCAATTAATTTCAAATTCTGCCAAGGTCAAGAAGAGAGTTCAGCAACAGACAGTAAGTCTTCAACTCATACAGTACACTCAGGACTCTTGAGAACAAGAAATTAAGAGTAGATCAATGAATACAGTGAAATAAAAGCCATAAAGGATAAATCAATGAGAACCAGTTGAAGTATCACAGAGCTCAGGGGACCAAATGTTAAAAAACAAGATATATTCTCTTTTATTATCTATCAAATATTGTCCAGAGATTTACTTTTGGAAAGCAAACTCTGTTAGGAACTAAATGGGCGTGTAGCCTTATTTATACTATACCTACTATTAATATCAGTCTCAGACGACAAAATGTGGCCAGCACTAAATACAGGTGTAAACAGCCTCCAAAACTCTTTGTCATTCCTGAAGATTTATTTCTGATGGTTACAATCATTGTTTTAGACAAAACATATTGAACACTCAGATGTGACATGTAAAATACCATTCACATAAAATACCATTATTTATAATCTGTCCAAAAATATAAAAAATAGGCCTTGAATCCTGTTTGTCCCAGATCACATTATGATGATGTAGCCCCGTCTGTTCCACATTTGGCTACAGACACATGGATAAACGTCAATGTGACATCCAATGTGCACTCAGCAATTATAACCCCCAGGAAAAAGTAGATTGATTGTTGATTGTTGAACTCTAGTTTAGTTCCTTACCTAACTGTGCAACAGCAGAGATTTGACACTTTCAGGCCAGATTTACCAAAGTGGAACTGAATAATTCATCTTCTGAACAGTGCTATATAGGCAAAGATCTGCAATAAAAGGAATAGCAGCTGATCACAATTTAAAGTAAAACGTTGCAGTGTCATATTTAACATACTAACTAGTGATCAAAGTCTGAATTCTAAATACATATTAGATTTTAATTTACTGCTTTAAATTAATTAGGGGTCCTTGATTAATTGAGTGTACCTGAGGCTCAACTAAGCTGAAAAATATTTAAACATGACATGAGATTGCATGCCTGTCTGCCACGGTACCAACTAAATGGTACAATACGAAATGCAGATAATATACAAATCTTTTTAAGATCAATTTAAATATGAAATACTGAAATCCTGAGGGGAGAACTATTTTAAAGAAATAGTGATCATTTTTGATTGTTTTACATTCTTGTAAAATGTGCAGGTTCTAAATCTTTGATAAAAATGTTTGAGAAAATAGAGCACCCAGTTTACGACATAAGGTCTTACAGTGCATCACTGCTGTAGTCACTGAAATGACATGTGCAAACATCAAACGCAACCTAAAGACTCTGTAAATCTGGCACTTTGTGTCCGATAACAAGTCAAATGAAACACAGCCTCCGATCAGAGGAGTTTCATACCTCCCAGAACACAGACTAATTATTAATCTCACACCCCACTGATCAAATAAAATAAAACAGCCCAGAGCACTGTCTCTATGACAAACACACACAAAAAAAAACACTAATCCATTATGGAAATTCTACTATTCCAGAACAGCATTAGTATTGAAATTCCTAGTGAACAAGCTCATGTAAGGCACTGAAGTGTTTGTCCTCTTATGCAAACAAAAATCGCCCCCAGCTGTTTGAAGGTTCATGTCGGCTTCATTACTTCTCTGCGTTTTATCTTTGCTGGTTTGGTTTGCCACTTGTTTAGAGCATGAAAAAGTTCTCTTTAAAAAAAATAGTCTAAATGGAAACAGAAATGACGCATTAACGGAAGGAGTTAAATTACAGATGTGTTTTAGAATTTATAGGGCACTAGGATGAAGTTGAGGGTAGCCAGAGAGGCTAAACGAGAGAATCATCTAACACAGGGGTTGGCAACCTACGGCACGCGTGCCAACAGTGGCACGCAGAGGGATAATCGCTGGCACGCAAGCAATAAGGAAAACTGTATAATGACGTACAGTTTGATGTAATAACTTCTCATAGTCACACAGCCTGTTAGGAGCTACAAATACTATTAAAGTGTGAGAATTAACTTGCATGGATGCACGTGCAAACACTGCACATACTAGGTGCTTCAGATCAAAGCCTCGGTCTAACAGCACTCGTCAATGTCAAAATGACTGAGATGGCCAATCAGATCAAAGTAGGCGGGGTTTACTGTTCACAGAAGCAGAGCGCGAAGCGTCAGTTTAACGTTAAAGAGAGTGAGGTAAGATGAAGCTGCAAATCAATTAACATTAGTCAACTTTTAATAATACGTTTTACCATAGAAATGTTAAATGACCTAAAGCTATATCCAGTGATGAAAATATGGCCATTTTGAGAGAAAGAAAGTGGGGGGGGGGGGTAAATTGTCTCTCTCTGCAGACAATGAAGCGATTTTGCCCCTTTGTTGTTGAGAAATATAATGTAGCGATTCAGTATCGATTAATAAAAGAAGCGTGACAACACTCTGAATGCTACTTTTTGCACAGCACGATCTCAGATCTCTGTGTGCGAGTGGTGTGTGTTGTGTGTGTGTGTGTGTCTGTGTGTGCACGTTCATCAATTAAAGCAGTGCATTAACGTTGATTAAACGTTAAAAAAACGTTTTTTTTATCGCATAATAAAAAATTGTGTATGTACCGTTTAAATACAGAATTATCTCGGGGTGTGTGTGGGGGGGGGGGCTGTGTTGGCACAGTGGTTAACCATAAAAATAAAAAATGGCACGTCATGCCGAAAAGGTTGCTGATCGCTGATCTAACATTTCAGAAAAATGTAAAGATAAATCAATGTTCTCGCAGAATCTGGGGATATGTGGATGGAGGCTATGAAGAGGACCACTCAATATAGCAAATACACCCCAGCAACAGAATGAAGAGAATCAGAAAACACACACTGTGCTGCTCATTTGCTGAGAAGCTTCAGAGACAGTAGCAAGTTATTAAACCTTGTTACAAGTCAAGCTCTGCAAAACTGAGAAGGGTCTGGCTGCAGCCATGCACTTGCACTCTAAGACACCTGCGTTTCCACAAGTGATGTCTTTTGCAATGTTTTTTTTATTATTGAATCTCTCAACATTTTACAAAAGTAGACAAGAAAAAATAAATAAAATTACAATGGCACTTGCATCGCCACCTGCAGTCTCCACTACCTGCGACACGTCACTTGCAATTGCCACCCATCGTGCATGTTGCCAATGGAGATGAGACACTATGGTGGTTAAACGAGTAAAACAAATTTAGTACCATAACGTACAAGATCCTACAAGTCACCTGTAGGAGAAAAGGCAAGACCTGCAAATCTGTGGCCACAGAACAGCAGAATATGAAAATAATGCACAAAGTCTCTTGTTTAGCGTTTTCCTCCGATATAAAACCATAAAAAGTTAATTTGGCTTAATGTATTAAGACAGTGGTATTAAAAGATCAAATTCGATAGATGCTTGTAAAATTTGCAAGGATCCACTTGCTTATGTAGTGGAGAACTCTCTCAGTTTGGAAGTTCTGTTTGATGTGCAAAACTGGCTCTTGAGAATATTTAACACAAATATTAGAGTCATGAGACACAAAGAGTCCAACTCCTTCTGGACATTCAACAGCTTTAGAGTCCCTGAGGATAAAGGAATTTCTTCAACATGTGCACCGGAGATCATGCAAAACAGAACTGCTGTCTAAACAGTGATACTGTTAAAGAAATAAAGACTTACATCTTTTTAATGAATGCATTTAAATAATCAGAATAGGACTTCCGGTTATTGCGGTGGCGTGACAAGTCGCAGATTTCAACCCTCGTGCATTAGGCTTAAATCAATCCTTCTAAACCCACTTAAGATACTTAATTTAAGTTGGTGGAATAGCTAAAGCGATTACTAAAACAATGCCGTCGAAGAAAAAGATACAAAATAAAGGGAGATTGGAAGCGGAATCACAAATTATGCCATCCGAACCTGAAAGCCTGAGTGGGCATGAAGAGACAGAGGATGAAGGGGGTGAGGCCTCAAACGAGAATCCTAGTAACACGGAGATGATGAAGGCCTTTAAAGCAATGTAAAGACAAGTAAGTGGCAAGGTGGACGAAATTCTTTCGCCGGTCGTGGATGTCAAAGGGAGATTGACAGAGGCGGAGGAACGAATTTCAGGGACAGAGGACGAAATCGTCCAACTGAAGGTCAGAAATGATACGCTGGAAAAACAGATGAAATCAATGGCTGATAAGGTAATTGACTTGGAGAACAGAAGTAGGAGGAATAATCTTAGGTTGGTTGGCTTGCCGGAGAAAGAGGAGGGATCGAATGCGTGTGCTTTTCTGGAAGAGTTTCTACCAGAGACTTTGGAATTGGGAGAAAGCGTTACGCCATTGATAATAGAGAGAGCCCATTGAATACCCAGCTCAGGTCAAAAATACGGACAAGATGGTAAAGTGCAGCCGAGGACTGTCATAATGAAGTTCCTCAATTTCAAACAGAAGGAGCATGTTCTAAAGGCTGGAAAGAGTAAGGGAGCAATTGCATACAAAGGTTCCAGTCTTCGTTTTTTTCCGGATTTGTCAGCAGAGCTTCACAGGCAACAAAGAAAGTACGATGCTATCCGTCAAAAATTGCGTGACAAAGGAATCAACCGACACAGAGTAATCTTTCCTGCTCGATTGCTTCTTACACATGGAGACCGCACTGTGATTATGAACAGAAGAAGTGGAGAAATTTATGCAGCAGGTCGAGGACAAGTGAACTGAGGTATCGAGTCCAGAAGAAATGGATAAAGAGATGCAACAAATTGAGAACAAGTAAACGGAGGTATTAATGCGAGGTACTGAGGACTAAATCTAAAATTGTAGTTTATTTTCTTTGTCAGTAGGTTGTATATTCGTCCAAAGTAGATATTTAATTTTGGTTTAATAAGGGTAACAAGATAAGTATTTGACGTTTAAGTTAATTCATTTAAGGTTCAGAAGAGGGTGCTTTTGCTATAATATTTGAAAAAAGAAATGACACAAAGTGAAAGTTTGACTTTATTTTAAGATAATAGTTTGAAGATATTAGGTTAATATAATGTGTTTAGTTGGAAAGATGTTACTTGGAAATATAAGACTGACAGACTGTCAGCGTATTTCTTGTGTTTTTTTTTCTTTTCTTTGAGGTAATAGTATTTTATTGGACAAGTCATGGCTTGGTTAAAATATGTGGGTATAAAAATGGATAAGAAGGTTGAAACGGTAACGATGGATAGAGGTGTTGGTGTTCATTTTTTTTTTTTTGAACAACAACAAATAGGAGAAGACCATTTAAGAAGTCGAGTGTAAGGAAGGGGGTTACTGGTACAGATGGTACCAGTGAAGCATGGAAAATGCTGGGGTAAGTTCATATTTTATGTTATTAGTTTTGTTTTATTTATTTTAGGTTTGGCCTCTTATATTTTGGCAAATATATGGTTCAAGGTAATGAGGATGGTTAAAACAAAAAATGGCACAGACAGGAGGGATTTAAGCTTCTATCATGGAATTGCAGGGGGCTGGGGAAACTAAAAAAAATTAAACAGGTGATGACTAGAATTAAGCAGATACAGGCAAATGTGGTATTCTTGTAAGAGTCACACATGACTAAGGAGGAAGTGATCAAAATTGAAAGAAGATGGCAAGGACAGGTATTCTCGGCATTTTTTACTACACAAGCCAGAGGGGTATTTACATTAATACATAAAGCTACGCCATTTCAAGTAAATAATGTTATTAAGGACCCAGCTGGCAGATTTGTGATTATTCAGGGAAGATTGGTAACAGTGATAATACATTTAGTAAATATCTATGGCCCTAATAAGGATGACTCTAAATTTTATAGCAACATATTTCTGATGGTGGCTTCATTACCAGGTCAGGTTATAATGGCGGGGGATATGAATTGTACACTTGATCCAGGAAAAGATAGATCTACAGGAGTTGATACCACACATGTGAATTCTAGAAAACAGATTCTACATTTTATAGGAGAGCTTAAACTAGTGGATATATGGAGGCATCTTAACCCAAAACAGACTGCATATTCATGCTATTCGGCAACACACCAAACTTACTCTAGAATAGACTACTTTCTTGTGTCAGCCCAATTGCTTTCAAAATGTATAGATTGTCAATACCTTAGTATTGTCATTTCTGATCATGCACCAGTGTCTTTGTCGAATGTCGATTCAAAATTAGTTAAAGATCCCCCTAAATGGCGATTCCAGCAAAGTTGGCTTAAAGATGCGTCATTTGTAGAGTTCTTGGGCAATCAAATTGACAATTACTTTGAAACAAATCAATTGGAAACTTCAGCAGGAATTCGGTGAGAGGCATTTAAATGTTTTATTCGTGAACAAATTATTAGTTTTTGTAGTTCTAAAAGTAAAAAATCTATATGTGCAGAAAAACATAAACAGCTATTAATGCTTCGATCTAAATATAATACACTTTCTGCAAATAAAACTGTAGCTAAGTTATTAAAGCTGAAACAAACATTTTATGATCAAGGCGAAAAGACAGGTAAAGTGTTGGCGTGGCAAATAAAAAAAAAGCAAATGGAGAGTGCTGTAGATTCGATTGAAGAGTCAGATGGTAATATCATTGTTGACCCACAAGAAATTAATAATTCATTTAGATCATATTATATGAAACTGTATAATTCTGAATGTACTTCGGGTTCAGAAATACAAAAAACTTTTTTGGATAATTTGGAGTTACCTAGTATACCAGAAGAACATAAAGATGAAATAGGAAAAGTCATTAGTTTACAAGAGGTGGTAGAGGCAATCGATCTGATGAAAGCGGGTAAGGCGGCGGGACCTGATGGTCTCCCCATAGATATATATAAAAAATGTAAAGATAAATTAGTAAGACCTATGTTAGACATGCTAGTAGAAGCCTTTGCGGAGAATAAACTTCCTATGTCTTTGAATGAAGCTATAATTACTTTATTGCCTAAATCAGGAAAACCTAACAATAAATGTGAAAATTTTCGACCTATAAGTTTACTCAACTAAAATCGACACTAAAATCCTGAGCAAAATATTGGTAAGAAGATTAGAAACTGTAGCAGCTTACGTCATAGGGATGGATCAGAATGGTTTTATGATAAATAGGCAAGGATGTCACAATGTAAGAAGAGTGCTAAATATTCTGCATCAACAAAAGGGGGAAAAAGATACTGCATTACTAGCATGGGCAGAAAAAGGTATTAAAAGTATAAAGGATTTATATAAGGAAGACAATTTTATGTCATTTCAAGAATTGAGTAATACATTTGATATACCTAAAAGTCATTTTTTTAGGTTCTTACAGATAAGTTTCATTTTATCATTTCAAAAAAGTACTGGAAATATACCACCATTATCAGTTTGGAAAGAGTAGTCACCAAAGATTGTTATGATAAAGGTCGAATTTCACTTCTGTATAATATGTTGGTAGAGGGCTTCCCAGAGTCTTCTAGCTCTCGTTTAGGAGCATGGAGTAAGGATCTTAACGAGGAGATCACACCAGATGAATGGAGTGAGATTTGTCAAGATGCTCAAGTACAAACAGTTCATACAAGATTAAAATTGTTACAATATAATTGGCTTATGCGAGTATACATAACTCCAGTATTATCAAACAAATTTAATGAAAATATACCAGATACATGTCCCAAGTGTAATGTTTGTAAAGGCACCTATTTCCATTGTATATGGGAATGTGAAGAAATATCGAAATTCTGGAAAGAAGTGCATAATATGATTGGTAAAATAATAAATGTGAGTCTTCCTTTTGGACCAAGGATTTTTCTAATGCATCTGTATCCTAAGCTTAAGTCAAAGGAATGTATCTTTATTTCTATGTGTATCTTACAAGCTAAACACCTCATTGCATTACAATGGAAAAATCTAGACCCACCCAGCATAAAAAGGTGGCTCAGGGAGATGGTACTGAATATGTCAATGGAGAAAATAACATATATTATTAAAGGAAAGGGTAAGACTTTTGAAGATGTTTGGAATCCCTTTAGATCCTTCATAGAGAAGGAGGATAGTGACATGTTTAAGGAGACAATTGAAGATATGTGAGATTATAGGGTGTATTTGTATTAGGAGGCCTTAATAGTTAGTATGTGTTTTTTTGTGTGTGTGTTTTAATTCATTAGTCATGAGTCCTGTACAAATTGAGATATGCTAAGTTGTATTAATGCGAAGACATCAATATGTGTCTATACTGAATTTTGTATTTTTGTTCCTGGTGTGTGTGTAATATATGTTGTTAAAAAAGTTAATAAATATAATAAAAAAATAATAATAATCCGAATAGTGCATTTGAGGTATGGGTAGACTGTCAGATAGTTCAAAGGACAAAAAACAAGGGACATGTAGTTTTCTTTTGAAACATAAGTTTACATACAAACAAATGTGAAATATCTTTAAGCTCAGAAATATGATTATAGTGTGTGAATGTGGTCATAATTAACCCAGTTTATGCTATATTTAAGTTTTTTTAATTAATTAATCTAATATGCTAGATCTAAATTTGGAACCTGTTTGGAACATTTGTACATAATCAAAAACTCCTCAACAGTTGATATACCAAGTTGGTGCAGAGTTTATGTGACACCATGATGCTCTTACATAAAGTCAACTACTATAGATGCAAAATCTGTAATCTGTAATACATGCAGTACTGGGCCTATTGTATTGCAAATGTTTTGCCAATTACCTTATATTCTAGTTCTTTGGAATTATATATATATGACTTGAACAAAGAATGAACGGTTGTATTTTTATTAACTAACATTAAGAAAGATTAATTCATACTAATGAGATTAAAAGATTAACAAATATAATGCTCATAGCTAGTTAACGTCATTTAATGCATTAAATAACTAATGAGATCTTATTGTTAAGTGTTACCAAAAACGTTGACTTAATTAAAAATAAAATTCCACCGAAATTGATGGATATAACCCACAGTTAACACACAGGACATGTCATTTACTGCAGTGTGACTTGCTATACTTCATCTAAAACAATTTTAAACAATGTATATATATTTTGAGTTCTTGTATATAATTATTAAGCATAGTTTTAATACCTCCAGTGAAGCAAAAGCTGGTTAAAAACGAAGAACTTGTGACATTTACTGCATCTAAAATATGTAGCCTACTCTCGCGATTTTTGAGTTTATGTTGAACTGCGATTTTCTTTCAAAATTATAAACCCCTAAGTATAAGTTAACGGTGCAACATAGCTGACACATGAATTCTGCAGGGGGTGGCTCCAATTCACTTTGGCCCTAAAATGTCTGACGGCATGATAAACTTACATATTGACGGCTTACCTGACTGTAAGGGCTTTCCAGAAGCTTAAACTGAGCTCTGCAGAAAGTACGAAATCACTTGCACCGTGAGCACCCCTTGAGTGTAAATTCGCATTCAAATGCTCTGTCTCTTCCACTGTGGAAATCGATCGAAGAACGGAACGCCTGGAGGCGCAAACAATGAATACGTCTTTAAATGATTGTCTGGTTGATTATTTGATCAGTGATCAGTGTGGTTTCCCATGCCTCGCTTAGTTTTACAGTCCCAGTTATTCCATATCACAGTTGCCGCAGAATCCGCACGCGCTGCCTTTTTACATCGTCGCGCGCTCAGAGCCGCAAGCGCGCACCCACAACGCGGCCACATAGTACCAGCTACTCGCCTCCTCTTCTCAACAGGCGGTGAATCAGGTCAGAGAGGAGGTGTCCTGGTTTTTGTAACGTTGTCAGGAGACCTGTCTGTCTCTTCTCTCTTTACGTATACTGCGCGTGCCTCGCATCCCTGCGCTTCACAGCAACAGCAGCATCAGCCGCGAGTCAGCTCGCGCTCCGCAGAGCCCGACAGCACTGCCTACAGTTCTCACACTGACACAGCACGACACATATTGTTAAATACACTTACAGAGATGATATGAATAAACACGACTGCTCGAACAGCACACTCTCTTTTATAGAACACTGTGGCAAGAAATCAAAAACACTTCTGTCACATGGCAGTAGCCCGGGATGAGGAGTCAGAAAGTCAATCTGTTTTTGGTTTGGTACAAAAATAAAGTACATTAACTAATCTAATTAATTGAATGGACAAAGTTACGAAGCAGTGCTGAATTTTAGTGTGCTTTGAATATGTGTGTGTTTTTTAAGAGCTTGCCAAACTTATTCGCGACTTTGCGTAAAAGTGTGTAAAGACATTGTGCTTTGCATGTATGACTGATACAATCTATACATGCAGCACTCGACTTAGGGCATAGGCGTTGTTTAATATGAATGGACAGACATGCAGAAATTTGTTCTATAAATCGTAATCGCTCACTTTAAGATTAAACTCGCCTTGCAAGCACGATTACAAATGCTGATCGGAAACAGACCATGTGAGTGCCATTGACGGTAGGCCTCAAGTTGATCAAGTTAAATTGTTCTCAACTTTGTGAAACTTTCCGTGTACAAAAGTGAGCACAAGCTACATTAAAGTGATAATTACGTTTTGATATGGATATTTTTCTTACAAAAACACATTGATTTGCTACAGAAAGCCTTTGTTCATCCTCCGGAGCCATGTGAGACACTTTTTTTTAGAGATGGGTGCTTTTTATTTAACTTCTTTTGGACTGATGCACTGAAACACTGAGTGCAATTAAACAGCTTGAAAGATAAAAGACAATTTTAAATATAACTCAGACTGGATTCGTCTGAAAGAAGAAAGTCATAAAGATACATTGAGGGTGAGTAATTTATGTGGTAATTTTCTTTTTTGGGTGAACTAACCCTTTAATGCCACAGTTTAATGGGTAAATAATTTTATCAGAGACAGAAATTCAACACACACACACACACACACACACACACACACACTGTTAGGCTTTTATTTCTGCATGTAACATGAGTAGATCTATGGAATTTGTAGTCGCTGCTTCGTCCTCAGTGTCTTTCACAGACTTTTGGCTGATATATTTTTTATTAACCACCAGATGGCGCTGTTTATGACACTCGAGAAGCTTTGAATCTTTTCCCGAAGCAGTTAGAGGAAAGCCTCAGTGCTTCATGAGGCTTCATTTGCCCATCACTAGCTCACAGTTTTGCAAAAAGCTGCACAGTTCTTCGGTCACTGACACACTACACCGCAATTTATTTGCATTTATTAATTTACCTGATAATGTATAATCTACATACGCTACAAATGAGATGTATCAGCTCACAGTGATCCGGGTTAACAACTCACAGAATCACTGAACTCTTTAATATTAGCATCTACGCTGATATTAGTCTGTTTCTTTCTTATTCCGAGGTCACCCACCAGATCCAGTCTAAGGGGGTCACTGCAGTCACTGGGATCCAATCAGGCGGCAAGGAAGTCGACCGGAAGTTGAAGTCGGCCGCGAGCTGCCATCTGAAAGTGAAAGTGAAAGTGAAGTGACATTCAGCCAAGTATGTTGACCCATACTCAGAATTTGTGCTCTGCATTTAACCCATCTGAAATGCACACACACAGAGCAGTGAACACACACACACACTGTGAGCACACACCCGGAGCAGTGGGCAGCCATTTATGCTGCAGCGCCCGGGGAGCAGTTGGGGGTTCGATGCCTTGCTCAAGGGCACCTAAGTCGTGGTATTGAATCTTGTAGCAGAACTTCACTTGCGTTAGCATCCCATTGACTTTGCATTCATTTTGGCGTCACTTTGACAGCGAATAACTTTACATCTGAGGCGTTTAAAGACTCCATTTGTCCATTATTTATTTCTAAAGATACACGACAATGTATAAAGGGCCCCGTTAATGTTACATTATGGCCCCGTAGAAACAGATTTTGTAAAAAAAAGGCTAACGATTGCGTCATAACCACTCGACTCTCTGTCTCACAGTAGAGAAATTACCGTACAGACAGGAGGAGAAGCTCACAGGCAATTAACTTAATATGGCATACTGGCGTTACATTTGAAAATACTATACAAAATAATTAATCAGAATACTTACTCCTGCTCACTCACGCCAAAGAACTCCCCGCTCAAGCTCGCCGTCTCTGCAAGATTAACGATGGCAGTTTGCACGCACAGCCACTAGAAGATTTACATCTGTCAGACAGGTTGCTGACGTCATCAAGCTAAGTTTGAGTCTGCGCGTCAGAAACGGAAGTGCTAAAAATCGCTAAAAATGGGCTTCACTTGTCTCAATTGAGTTCCAATGGGGTCGCTGTGTCCATTTATTTTACTGTCTATGGATCCAATACGTATCCAGCCCAGATTGTGAATCAGCACCTAGATATATACCTAGACAGCCCTGAATGTCAGTGGAGACCAGGACAACTAGATGAGCCCCAGAGACGGATCCCCAGTGAAGACCTTGTCTCCTACACAGCCACCGGGACAAGACCACAGGAACCAGATGAGTCCTCTGCACAATGTGACTTTACCGCAGCCTGAAATTAAACTGCTGGTTTCGTCTGGCCAGAGGAGAACTGGCCACCCCACTGAGCCTGGTTTCTCCCACGTTTTTTTCTCCATTCTGTCACAGATGGAGTTTTTGTTCCTTGCTGCTGTTGCCTCTGACTTGTTTAGTTGGGGACACTTAATATCCAGCGATATTGTCAACTTGATTGCACAGATATTTAAACTGAATTGAGCTGGATGATGTCATCACTGAATTCAATGATGAACTGCCTTTAACTGAAAATTAAATATTTACTATTTTCATTTTGCATTATTGACACACTATATACCTATTTAATACTGTAAAGTGCTTTGACACAATCTGTATTTTTTGAAAGCATTATATAAATAAAGGTGACCTGACATGACTTGACTTTAAAATGTTGAGTGAAGGAAGAGAATAAATTAACATTTTGTAGGCCTATTTCCACAGCGATTTATATATAAGACTATAAGACTGGATTATTTAAAGTTTTATTTAGTTTATTTATTTATTACTTTTATTTAATTATTATCATTATTCATTAATTTATTTAGTTGCACATTTATTTAGTAAAATTTTTTATGATTATTTTCATGGGTCTGGTCCTACAGAAGCAAGAACAGTCAGTTTGTTTGTTTATATCCATGCACATTTACTTATGAATATGGGGATAGTTATTTATTCATTTATTTATTACAGGTTTTGTCCTCCAAAACCAAGAACAGTCTATTTCAGACATGTCTGATTCATAATTTACATTTACATTTAGTCATTTATCAGACGCTTTTATCCAAAGTGATTTACAAATGAAGACAATGGAAGCAATCAAAATCAACGAGAGCAATGATATGCAAGTACTATAACAAGTCTCAGTTAACGTAACGCAGTACGAAGCAAGTTTTTTTTTATTATATAATATATAAAAAGAAAACAGATAGAATAAAAAAAGTATAGAGCAAGCTAGAGGCCTTGTTTTCTTTTGTTAATTATATAATAAATAAAAAGAAAACAAATAGATAGAATACAAAAAGATTAGAGAAGATAGTGGGATTTTAAATAAATAATAAATAGTTATTTTATATTTAATAGTTATATTTTATCATAATAAATTGAGAACTGATAATTCCACTGGTAAAAGGTGTTAATTTTAAAGCAGAAATGTTACAAATAAATCACATTGGTATCTGATTCTCAGATTCTTTCAAGCTATAGGCCCATAAATTAAGGAATTTAAGTTGGCATGAAACTAAATGTTTGTCACATTATGAAAAATATTCATTTTTACTGTTTACTGATTTTCTATCACCCGATTGAGGATTCTTTAGCTCTATGATAACGATTCACATGATAACTGTTCCCCTGCCAGCTCATTGGAATGAATGAATATGTATCCCTTCTGATCCAAGGCTGATCTCATCCTTCTGAAGACATTTCTCGCCCACAGACCCCCGACTCAAGAAAGAATACAGAGATTTCATGCAGTACTTCATCTAAGCTCTATTTATGCCCTGCACTGAATAAAGCTTCTGTTAGGTTGATCAATTTGCATGTTGAACTTTATGTCTTATTTACTAAGTGACTTCTGGTAACCAGTTCTGACAATGATCAGACAAGAGTCAGAAGCATGACTCTTATTTGTTTCATGGAATTACATGTAAAACTTCCAGAAATGCAAAGATCTGGAAAAATAAATAAACAATTCTTCGGTACCACTTCTGTTTTATGATGTATTACCCAATGACTGCTGAACAGCTATTTCTTGTTCTAATGTGATGATTCATGCTGATTAAACATGTTTGCTGAAAGCATCTTACTGCCAGCTGCCCCTCTGTACTACTTCAGGCCAGTTAAATGCATTACAGGATACAGTGCTATTTCGGAGAATGAATGATTCCACTGGTAAAGCAAAGCACATTCTATATGACATCACAGTTCGGGTGGAAGAGAGGGAGTGGAGGACGGGTTAAAGGTTGGTTTATTGTGTTGGGCCTCAAGTTACTGTCAGGTCTGATCATTCTCCTCCACTATTACTGGTTAAAAAAAGTGAACCCAACCTGGAGGCCATGGATGGGGCCTCTCTACTCTTCTTCATTTAAAACATTCTTTCTGGACAGACAGAGGCAGTTTGCTCCCTCAAACCACGCTGAATGCAGTCTTATCATACAGTCTTAATAAGGAAAAAATACTGAGTGAACCGTTAAAGTGACAAATTCAGAGATATGAAAAATTAAAAGAAAAACAAACTGAAAAACAGCTGACATTTGATTTTTTTTACATTGTTTTATTGGGATTTAAGGTGAAGTTATATTCCATAAAAAATAATAAAATTCCCCCTCATCCAAATATTAGCCTAAGTATTTTAAAAACATAAAAAATATCAAAGGTACAGGCCCTATTTAATAAAAGTACGGAAGTCACGCAGACGTCACATGAACAAACAGAATAAAAGCCCTATTATACTGATTTAAAAAATATGCTTCAGTATCATAGAGTTTCAACAGGTCCATAATTCAAATTTAAAGGGAAAACAAGGACATTTTGGACATCTTGGCGATAGCAACCAGCATTGATTACAGACAAAGTCTGTTGGGATAAATTATTCATCTTGGCACTCACAGAAAATGGCTGAAAAAAATAGGTTGTGAATTATTGAAGGCACATGAAGAATTAATTAGAAGTCAGATGAATAAATAACAAGATTTTCTTAAACTCTTGCCTTTAATTCACAAAGCCCTCGACAGAAACAGAAATATCCAGTATAGGTGATTTCTCAGGCAAGAGCAGGGAGTAGGGTGACTTAGAGTTCTGGAATGTAGAACTCATTATCGAAATTCAGCAAACCCTCATTGTTTGGCCCATAGAACAGGATCAGCTTTTCTTAAGCAAATCATTCATGGATTTATTACACAAATCATTGAAACTCTGAATTCCTCTCTTCAGATAT
Source organism: Carassius carassius (assembly GCF_963082965.1). Taxonomy (NCBI): domain Eukaryota; kingdom Metazoa; phylum Chordata; class Actinopteri; order Cypriniformes; family Cyprinidae; genus Carassius; species Carassius carassius. The sequence continues at coordinate 34,147,001 of NC_081758.1, read as the reverse complement.
CACTAAACTTCCTTGGGAATAGAGACCTCTCAGGATTTCAGTTCGTGGTAAATATAACAGCCAGTGAGTGACTTAAATGGTATAAAAGCGAGGGCATTATAATCACACCTTAATCTGGACACATGCCAGACAACCTTTCTATTTCTTCAATAAAGTTCAAAAAAGCTGAGCCTTGTTCATGTACACTTAGAAAACCATTCTAATAAAGCCCTAGATTCAATTTTGTGCAAAACAATATAAATTATACTTGGTTTGCCAACTTCTTACTCAGGTATTTGTTCTGCTTCTGTTTCTTTAATTAATAAGGTCCATTGACAGACATGTCTATATTCGCCATGATAATGTTTCAAGTTCAAGTTTAAAGTTCAACCCTTTACTTCACTCCTGAATGAATCAGCCATTTGAACGAATCAAACAAATGAATAAATGACTCGATGACTTAATCATTAATACATTTACCACCACCTACTGGCAGTTTTAGTTTATTATTTAAAGTATAATTTCATTAAAGAAATAATTTCATATTTTCATAGAAATAATAATAAAATTAAGAAAATAAATTATTAAAGTTATAGTTCACCCAACCAAAAATGACAATTCTGTCATCATGTATTTACATGGTTCTGGTTCAAAAGAGTAGGCATAATACATTTTATCAAACAAAATATTTCTTGCTGAAGTCTGTGATATAATGTATAAAAAGCCTACAGTGGGTCCAAGAGTCTGAGACAACATTAAAATCACACTGGTGGGAAGAAAACAAGCTTTTACATAAAAGGAAATATCTGCATGACTTCTAGGTCAATAATACAATGTAACATTTGATATTTACTATGTTTATCTCCTTTGTACAGAAGGTCAGATGTTCCTGTTTCCATTAAAACACAAGATCATTCTCAAATCATGCTGGAGAATGTAATCATTAGGATTCACAAACACTTGTGGAGTTCATGTCCCCTTACTTTAAAATCCTCCAAATGAACAGATGGTCAAATGGTTGTTTTGTTTAAAGGGGGTTGAAACTTAAAGCATGTAATTTTGAGTGATCTCAATTCCTGTCAGCACATATTGATATGTGGCTTCTTAAATTGCATGTATTACAAGTACATCACATTTTACTTGGTCCCTGCAAAAGATCAGATCGAGACATTTAATCTGAGGCCAATCCATTAAGAGGAACTCTCCTGGAGCTTTAAGTTACACATGTGAGTATAAGAGAGTTATGACCCAAGATTATCCCACATACTGTAAATCATCCAAATACTAAAGCTGAAAATGAAAGACAAAGGTATAATTGAAAACATGCGACCAGGAATCAATTGCAGTGTAGTGACAGAAATAATGTACTATAATAATCAAACTTGCAGGGAGTGGTAATGTGTAATATTGTCACTAATAGATTTTATTAATAGAAACTTGTGAGTTTTACAGTTTTAAAAATGCTTTCCGAGATCTGCAGTGCTAAGATGAAGCAGCTCACAATGCCAGTGCTGGGAAGTGTGATTGCCTCATGGCTCATAAGGATGATGAGGTCAGTCCACTATCAGCATTGCAGACAGGAAATAAGGGCTCAAATCTCATTCAGCAAGTTTTATGGGACGCCCATGCAGAGAAGCAGCAGCCAAGAGGAAAAGGACCCTCATAGGAAATTAGAATAAACTAATAAAAAAAACAATAACGTCCTTCATTATTTCTTCTCTTAGTAGGCTCCTGTGTGTGTGTGTGTGTGTGTGTGTGTGTGTGTGTGTGTGTGTGTGTGTGTGTATGTTTATAATAAATGAAAGTGAAAGTGAAGTGACATTCAGCCAAGTATGGTGACCCATACTCAGAATTTGTGCTCTGCATTTAACCCATCCGAAATGCACTCACACAGAGCAGTGAACACACACACACACACTGTGAGCACACACCCGGAGCAGATGATAATAAATCATCTGACAAGGACGAAAAAAAGGATTATGTTTATGTTAGATGTACATTTTTGCAGATACTTTGAGAATTGTTTCATTGTGTAGATAATCAGTGAAAATGGTAGGCCCTCACACACACCAAAAAGGTTTGCATCAAAAGTACTAAAAAAGAGAACCATGTTTTATGATTATGTAAAAATCAAAATACATACAACTAACAGAAGACCTCAGAAGTGTCATATCCATTCAAATGAAGTGATTTCAGGAAATAAAGTGATGCTTTGAAAGCTTTGGAGAGCCTCAGTGTTTACAGTTATCAGGGAAATACAAATAGCTTACTTTCACACCATCTTAACGCTGAAAATATTAACAGGAGAAAAATAGATGCTATGGGCTGTATAAGCAGCCAAATAAACATTCAAAGATTTTATATATTGATTTGTAGGGTGCAAATCAATTCAACCTTTTAATTAATCATAAATATTTTTACACATTTAATTAATGTAACACACATTACAAATTAAGGTAGATTTTGGAAGTATATCTTCTTTCGAGACACTGCTAATACAAATACCCATATTAAATGCTGATTCAAATTTTGAAAGTCATGGGTAATACAATGACTAATTAACAATTTAATAACAATACTTTTATGTGAGACTCTATTCTCTCTAAATAACTTCAGTATCACAATTTTGGAGAAAAAAAAATCTTGGAATCCATGAAGTTAAAAAAAGCAATGCATTTGTGAATTATTTTGAAAGCATGAAACAGACAATATTAATTGCAAAAATGACCATATTATTTTCCTCCGCCCTAGTTAATGTATATTACTTCTGTACGCTGATTTAAATGCAAAATTGAAGTGTATACTGTATGTGTAGATTAAATTCATATATACACCAAACAAAACAATGTTTTTCTATCCAAACACAGCTCATGGCATAGAACAGAAGTGAAATATACAGTATTCTTAACATTACACTCTTTGAAAGCTGATAGGCAATATGCTATAATTAAAGGGGTCATATGATGCTTTTTTAAAGATCATTATTTTGTGTATTTGGTGTAACATAATATGTTGACATGCTTCAATGTAAAAAAAAACACATTATCTTTCAAATACTGTACATTATTGTAGGTCCTCTAAGTCTCTCTCATGTCCTCTAAGCCTTAAACTGTAGTTCGTCAACTGGCCATTTAAGGCTGGCTGCAAAAAGGAGTCAATACCATTGACTCCCCATGTTAAAATGCGCAAATTTAAAGCAGAAAAAAACATGTTTACAGCCTGGTTCAAAAAATGATTTTTGTCTATAGGAACTGTGAGGGGGGTGTATTTTTATAACTCATGCGTTTGAATTATATTAAGCCTTAAATTTCTGCATATTTAATGGCATGGTCACTTGAGTGACAGGTGGATTGCCCCTGCTGACAAGATGGCGATGGCCACCTCTGACAACTTTTGGCTTCAAAAACGCTCTTCGGAAACCTATGGGTGACGTCATGGACACTACATCCATGTTTTTATATTATTTTACCATCAGTTCAAGGCCAAAAGGGGAACAGAGTGGCGTGACAGACACAGTGATGAAGCTCTTATTTGTTTACAGTACACAAGCCATGGATGGTTAAGACAGCTGACTCCACTGTGTGACCCTGTCTCTCTCTCTCTCACGCACACACACACGAGCGCTTTCAGGAGGCCAAATAAAGTGCTTTTGCCTAGAATCACACAGCATCTCCCTGACATGGCTGCTTCAACACTAACTGTGGTTACTGAAACCACGCTTTCTTTCTTTGCATGAATATTTGGGTGGCATTATACAAATATTTCCACATTGTGAGGTAGACATGTGGGGCGTGTTTGAATGAGCCGTTTTAGGGGGGGTGTGGCAGAGTCTTCACTTTGATAAAGAATATTTCTTTGGATTTGAGACTTTAGTCTTTGCAACTCTACAGATCTTTGTGTAATAATAGCTTGTAACACTCCAAAGAGAAAGGAAAAATTGATATCACATCAAATGACCCCTTTAAAATGCAAAGTAAACTGAAAGTGCTTTGCTCAACTCTAGTGTACTTAAGGCTATGAGAAATAAAGGAATGCATTTATTTGCTGATTTCCTGTAACCAGGAAAGGTCAGACCTGAGGTAAGCATGATCTATTGTTGTTGCTTCCTACACATAAGACTGTGGCAAACAATAAACTCACTAACATTGTTGTGCAGAGTGGGAGAAAAAAACTACTAAAAAATAGTTACAATTAGCTGACTAGAGGCTAAAATTCTAAGATCTGCACTCAGTTAAAATCCTGTGAACAGAAGAGTCACACAAATATGCACACTTTAGGCAATCTCTATTTTAGGAGACCAGAGTCTGGTTTTAAAGTCTTGTACACACACACACACACACACACACACACACACAACCCAAATGTTCTTAGAAGATTCATCATAGTAAGCAGAGACATCATAGCACTCTTTCATCCAAAGGTCACATCTACATGCTCACTGCTCACCATCTCACCAACATTACAACTGCGGACAAATGTAAATCTTTTTTTTTCTTCTTAAAATGCACTGGTGCACTGGGTTCTGCAATGCAGCAGATGTGGGGGAAAACATAAGGAAAGATAAAGCTCAAAAATACACAAAAGATCAAGCCCTTGACCTGTAATCCACCACAAGTCACATATAGTCAGCACAGACACAACCATATCAGTGTGTGTGTGTGTGTGTGTGTGTATAATCATCATCTGTGTAAAAAAATAACAAATCATTTTTACCATGCAGTATTATAATACTTACTAATACTTATAATACTACATCTAAAATCCATATAACATTTTCGTTATTTAAAAAAAATAACCATGAACTGAAATAAATTTTGTTATTTCAGTTAAGATACATTTTAAGTAACAAAAATGCTTTTTATGGTTTTAGTATAGTACATATTAACTACATATATATATATATGTATATATATTCATAATAAATGTTATAAACTGTAATAAGGTTTTTAAAATAGTAACTAAATGTTTTAATGGCTTAAGTTAAATATAATAACCCTGGTGATTTTTTTTCTTTTAATGCAAATTATGATTATCTCTGTTATAAAAAGAGGGTCAATTTAAATTGGTAACATAACATCAAGCTGTAATTTATTAAACTCTTATTAAAGTCTTAATTGTGTGTGTTTTGGATGACTGCTATAAAATTATTCCTAGCAAGACAGTTTATATAGACTGTTGGTCACTGTTATTAGACACATTCAGGAAACGCTTGTTGTAAGAGAGTTAAGATCTGTCTGTCAGAAAGAGTGAAGAAAGAGAAGAAAACATCTCCTCAAGTAATGGATCTGAGAAGAACACAGACATATACTCTGGCACCAGACGGTGAGGTAAGACTAAAGGTGACTGAGTGAGTGTGTATTTTCAGCCTTGCTTTACTTCTCTCTGTGTCCTTTGAGCTGCTCTGATTCATCCTTATCATGGTTTTCAGACTCACAGCTTCATTACACAAACACATATCTCCCCCTTCAGCAAACTCTAAGACAGGCACAAACACACACAGATTGGCAGACTGCATACACTCAGCTGTTAATGCTAACACAGCTGCCCCTTCATTGCCTGATGGGAATACACAGTAGCAAGAGTATCGTTTATTTAAACTTTCATTCATTCATTTTATCACTTGCTTGTAGTTTTATGTAACTGGTCATAGCTATTGCTGTCTTTCTTGATTAGCATCACAGAGGAAGTATTTATTGCTCAGAGGCTGCTGTTTCATAACTCAAGAGACCTCAGTTATGTTTCAGTTGAGTATCAACTTCATCTCATTTTCCAACAATGAATCTGGAAAAATTAAAATACAAACAAATGAGCGAATCCTTGAGCTTCTATAGTAGAATACAGGGGTATTGTGGATAACACTGTAAAAAGACTGTAAAATGTACATTAAAAACCTATTAATTGGTTAACTGTAACTTACCATATATGTGAATAATTCTAAACGGTTGAACAATAAATGTAATATTACTGTAAAACACTGGCAAAATTATTATTATTTTCAAATTAAGAGTAGAAGGAATTTGATGAGAAGTGTGAAATATCTCTTGAAAGATCCAACTTTGATCACAGACTTCAGTATCTTGGCAAATATAAAGCAAGTGAATAGTTTTCCCACTGTTAAATTACCTTATGAATCTGTGAATTTGTGCAGGGACTATCCATTTCTCCAACCAGTTGAAGTAAAAAATAATGTTTGTTTGTTTGTTTTTTCATGTCAGATAACTGCTGGTGTTCATATTTGCTACTGTTCATTGAATTTTTACAGGCTTGGTGAAATCTAGTAATTTCATTAGAAATCCACATGATCGGGAAGTTTGCGTGAAGATGCTGATTTCACACCAGGTTCAGTTGGTCACATGGATCTGCATGGTTGACCAACAGAATACTGCTTGATTTAAATGAGATTTGTGTGAACTCTGATTTATCACTACACTACTGAAAATATACCTTTTTTTGCCCGTGATGTTTTGCTAATGTGACCACAAAAGATAAACAGTTGAGATATTGCAACAGTATCATAGAGGATCAATTCTTGAGCTAAAACTGGACAACCGTGGTTGCTCTTTCACTACAAGCCAATATTTACAATTATGTAAAATCAATGCAAAGGCTCAAATGCCTGTTTTCCATCTGAACCACATATGTATGTGTGTGTGCGTGTGGAGGGTAAAAAGAGGGACATGTGTCTTCATTTCCCTTTATGCCTGATTTCCTTTTTCACTTGAACTGAACCCTCCCCTGCAGTGACACCGAGTGTGCTATAGCACACCTGCGATCCTCCACGGCAGGGAAGAGAAAGAGAAGGCTGATTTGGCTGGGCTTCATTTGCAAAGGTATCCCACAGGTCAGCCAGAGGTGACCAAAATGTCAGCCAAGCCCTAGGGCATCTCTCCAAAGACCTGCGCTTCTCCCATCCAGCCCTGTCAGGTCACAAAGATATCAATTACCAATGCCCCAGGTTCTCGCAGTTATACAGACACATTCACGTATTGGAGTCTTTCCAGTCCTTAAAAAGCTAATATACACATCTTCTCTGTTGTAGACACACACACGTAAACAAATGTCCCTGTCCTCTGCCTGCACACACTGCTATTTCAGGGGCGCTAACAGCAGTGTAGCACATCTCTCCCACCGAGGCACTGCTCTGTCACAGGCTGTAGTGTATTGATCTGCTGCTGGCAATAAATGAGCCACTGTGGTGGCATCCAGCCTCCGTTTGCATTGAGTGAGGGTATTGATCTGCCATTCGAACCCCAGTCTCAAATGACTTCCGCTTTTCAGTTACAAAGTGCACAGACACAGGAAACGCAACTGATCTAGAGGAAGAGGTCACCAGAAGTCATATTTAACTTACACAACCCCCATCAAGCTTTGCAATGTGACAAAATAAATGCACATTTAAATCTATTTACCTTTACTTCGAAGGCTGCTATAAATGGTTCTTATACATAAGAATGTGATATTTCTATTATAATTAAAAATATTTTTATGTATAAAATCTAAATATATAGTTATGTAATGCATTTATAAAAAATGAAATTATAATAATTATTTTAAATAATAAATGACGATATTGTATTAATAATATTATATAAAGTTACTGCCTATGAATGGCGTGTTTATGACAAATGAATACTTTTGACATCAGTAGTTAATTGTGCTGCGATGACATCTTGTGGTAAACGGCAGTATGTTACATCATTACACGGAACTGAAACTGACAACAAAGACTTTTATTTTGGTGAGAGAAGAGCACTTGCATATAAAACTGCCAGTCATGACATAAAAACAATTTTAAATATACAAAAATGTTTCACCTTAGACAGGTTATAATGACAAACAACAACAACAACAGTTTGAATGATTATCCTTGTGTGGTTTCATTAACAACAAAACATACAAAATAAGTATTCATTCTGATATGTAGATGTTAAAAAAAATACAATATAATAATCAGTCCTTGAGTTGCATTTAAAACAAAGTATTTTCTTTGTAAATACGATTTTTTATATAAAGGCCACTTTTTTAGGGTGGGGGCAGAAAATAGTACATTATTATGAGTTCAAAATGAAGCATTATACCCCATCTGAACTATATTGATAGTAGTAAAATAGTTAATACTAAAATAAAAAATATTAAAGATAGCAAACATGGATTTTAGTAGAATTTCTATATCAGAATGCATAAGCCTTATGGATGACATCAGAAAGTGCTTACTAATAAGGTCATCCATTTTTACTTACATCCTTTATCCTTTTCCTCTTTTTTCTGTAAAGTTGGGCAGTTTTAAAATATGTGCAACAGTTCAAGTTACAAAGTAGAGAGCAAAAGCTGAGTCATAAGCAGTTGAATATGTAGAGTTCAATTCATATAACCTTGGTTCATTGTGAACACAAAAGGCATCTGAAAGCAGCACTCTGTATTTCTTTTTTTAGAATCTACAGAATCTGAATGAGTTAAAGCCTATGAGAGTGAATGTTGTTGTACCCACAATAAATTGATGTTGACATTTGAGTTTCATGAAAACAGGCATTTGTTAGTGCAGTGGCATCCGTTTTTGAATTGTTTAAAATTCAAAGGTTTGTCAGTCCTTCAGCTCAGTGTATGAAAAGATATATTCCATCAAATTTCAAGCTCAGTGAATAATTATTCTAAAGTTTAAATAACGGAGAAAACCAAAATCTTGTCATTTCTCTCTCATTAGATCATCATATATTTTACATTTCTTTTCCTGAAGAAAAATATGAATAAATTCTCTTAATCTTTTTACATAAAAAAACAACATCTGTCAGACAATCAAATAAATACATGTAATACAGTTATTCAATTAGGCAATAAAAAACAGATTTTCATCAGTATTAATGCAATATTGTAATTCTGGGACCTTTTTGGTGTTTGTTCTTTTCAGCATTAATCTCAAATGCAATAAATAGAAAATGAACACTAATAAAACATAAAATGATAGTTTTTACAGTTTAAGCAAAGCTACTTTGTACTTCTAATGAGTAAACATACCAAAACACAAACGCTGGTGTCTAAGCAGCCGTGAATAGCGCTATGGACTCAGCAGAAGGCTTCTCTGAAACAGACTCCAGATCTACAGTTGGTGTTATGGACTTTTTCAACCTCTGCGTCAGAGACAGAGAGAGGCACTGGGTTCATTTTGGCATGGAGAAACAAAACAAATATTGATATAGTGAATGTCTGTGCACTGTACATACCTGCAGCAGAGACCCTTCTGTGGTCCAAAGCTCATGTAGAGCCCCAAGTGGAATCCAGATGATGGAGAAGAGAGAGATGAACCAGCCCACCACCTCTGCCCAGACCGGGTATTTGTAGGACTTACCGTATCGAGCTGGAGTATACTGAAAAATACTGGAGATCAGAATACCCTGCAGAGAGAGCCAGGAAAGAGGACATTATTATGAGTTCAAAACAAAGCATTATACCCCATCTGAACTGTATGAATAGACTTGAACTTGAACAGACACAAACCAGGCTTTACTCTATCGTTTACTATCAATAAATGTATTATCAATGTTAAGAATGTCCTCAAATTGTAAAAAAAAAAAAAAAAAAAGTGAATTTAAGGTAATGCAATGGCATTTAGGATTCCCAGATCCCATGTATAAGGATGTGTGAACAGGACAATCTGACAAAAAAAAATTAGTTTTGTCATTGATTTAATTTCAGTTTACTGCTACTAAATGGAAAATTTGTCTTGTTGGGGGAAAAGTGACTATTGTAAAATCATCTGAGCTTTGAAGCCATTCCGGAACACACATCTATATAGTTGTCAATGTTGTGAGATATAGAGGATCCCAAAATCGTTGTTTTTCTTTTCCTCACCAGCACAAGCATGGGTGACAGGAACTGCCAACAAACACGGAAGAAGAGGTTTGGTTTCTTTCCCAGCATATTCTCCACCATTATACTGAGCCGTCTCACTCCTGTGTATGTGCGAGAGAAAGCACAAGTTGTGGAAAAGAGCAAGAAAGAGGTGAGATAAAAGCATAAACTTTCATATCTCAATAGAAGCAGTGGTACAATGGCTACATCTGATCTGAGTTTCTATGATCAGGCTGAAGGAAGTGAAATTCACCAAATATGAGAGTGATGGCGAGCACCTCGAAGAAGGCCAGAAACATTAGAGACACCACAGCTGTGTAGTGATCCATCAGCTGAAACACATATATCCCACCCTGCACACACACACAGTATTCTTTCATTAGCATCAAAATGAGGGTTAGGTTTTCGTGTCCATATTTAAAACTACACACACACACTTATTTATTTTTATTTTCTTCTAAAAACTAAAATTATGTGTAAACAGCTCCAGGTCCAGTCGTAAATCCAACTGATCCAAGTATAACAAAATCTCAACTGTAAGAACACAATACTTAATGAGGTGAATCTAGATCATATTTACCCTAGTAATATGAGGAATCCCAAGCAGAAACCCAAAGCTGCACACTGCCAGAACGATCAGCTCCTTTCTCTTAAAAACGGGCAAAATTTTCTTGCCAAATCCGTCCATGATGAACGTCACAGCCACCTCCACCATGGCAAACTGCACAGTGTACATGTACACGTATAACAGATCAAAATGCACAAATACATTTATAGCTCTCTTGGAAAACCTGGTGAGTTGGGCCCTTCCCTCATTCTGATCACCTTTCCACACACAAGAATTAGACATTTTCATGTATTATCCCGCTCCATCTTAACACATGGGGCATTGATTTTCCAACTGCGCTCTTGTTTCTCATTTGCTAGCAAGGCGTTGACACTATGTGCAATGAAAAAACAGCTTTTCAAAGCTTAAAGGGAATATAAGAATCCTGTGTGATCTTGGTCCTTTAAGCTCTGATTTATGATTTTTGGCAGTTCAGAAACATAGCAGTAAAAGCAGATGATAAATTTAGTCCTTTTTTAGCCCAAGAGATTTATTGAATTACCTGCTTCATTTCATTAATTTCTGCATGCCACACCTTGAGAACACACAAGGATCAGCTGCAGAAATGTAGTTCAGATGAAAGAAAACAAAACAAAGAAATTTGCCATCTGTGGCCTACCAAACTTAACCAGGGCAGCATTAGGTTTATACATTGCACAGAAGACAATTCTAGAATGCACGGTGACAAAAATGATTCAATTTGAATGCAAAGAATGGTCAATTATTCATATATTTGCATATACAGTTTAAGATGCTGAAAAAGCAGTGAGATCCACCGCAAAGGTTAAAGGTGTCAGTTGAGCACTTGTTGACAAAACAAGAGCATATCCTGTGTGAAAGGCTTCTTAAATAGTAGCTTTAAATAGTGCTTTTTCAAGGAATTAAGACAGAAAGAAAGCTTACTCTGGTCTAAAATTATATGTTTTGAAGCCTATTTTACCTGACTGTCCAATCCCAGGCACAGTAACATGATGAAAAACAGAGGAGCCCAGAGCTGAGAGACTGGCATAGTGGAGAAAACTTCAGGATACACCACAAACACCAGACCAGGCCCTGCAAGAAAACAAACACACACACACACACAACATCACTCTTGCTTATATAGAGAAAGATGACACCAGCACTTGTGCCAACATACACAAATAATTACAGAGGTCTTGGGAAACAAGGAGAACCATATTTTTCACTCTTTTAGAGAATCTAATTTTAGTATGTTTAAATCAATTTTGTTCTGTAATTTTCCCCCCAAATCTGTGCAGAAATTGCTAAAAAGTGCAGATGATAGATTCCTATAGTACTCAAACCCCAAAATATGACAGGAAGGGAAGGAAAAAAGCTAGAGAAACCAGAGAAAATTATTTTTTGTAATTGCATTTCTAAGAGGAAAACATCTTCATCATTTTTCTTAAGTATAATATTATCCAACAGCAGATGAGGTCTTAATGGGTTAAACTTGTGGAAACTGTTGGACTTGAATGACAACAAATTTTAATAAACAGTGCTGTAATATAAACACAAAAATATTATGGTATTGTAAACTGCTGTGCAGTACTCTTGAGGGCAGCTCAACTCAATGACATGCTTTTATCATGTTTTTACACTGTTCTACTTAGTCTACCTTCATTCGATTCTTCCTGATTCTTTTTCCTCCATGAATAGACCCTTTTATTCTTTTTCTTTGGCATAATCCTCCCCACCCTTCTCCTCCTCTCACACTTATCCTCTCTGGCAGTAAAGAAGGAGAAGGTTTCATTTATTATCCTGCTTTATCTCAACTTCTGAAGCTGGAGTTTTCCCACTACATTCTCATTTCATTAGCTTGCATGGCATTGACACACACATTCTTAGGGATGTTTTGTGCATGAAAGTAGAGCATATTTATATCAATGCCCATATTAATGGTTCACGGCAGTATTTACATTGCCAGTGTCCTGTTCTGTGTAGATTAATTAGGATTTGGATGATTGTAATCACCCTCCTCATGTACAGTGCATTAGATCTCCAATGATCACAAGAACACAATGGCAAAGAGCATATCAAAAAGATAACAGAGATCCTTTGTGGACCTCTGGTCCTTAAAACTATATTGTGGTTCTTTGCTGTACAGAGACACAGTAATAAAACCAGACAGTAAAATTGGTTCAACCAGACCAAGCGTTTAAGTTAATTTCCTGCGTGTGAAAAAACCTTGAAACACACAAGGACAGGGGAGGACTAGATTCACAGCTGCAGAAACTGTTATTACAAAGAAAAGGAAAACAAACTTACCATCAGTGGCAATGTCATCTACAGGCAGGTTGTGAATGTGGGCCATGTACCCAATGGCAGAGAAAATGACAAACCCAGCCACGATACTAGTGGCTGAATTAGCCAGACAGACGATAAATGTGTCCCTTTAAAATAAAAGGTGAAAAGTGATGAGGAGAAAGAATCATGTTTTCATGGACGATAAAAGAGTGCTTTGTAATGACTGGACTTTTATTGTTTTTATAAGACTGTTTACTGCTCGAAAGATAGTGGAAAGATGCTATGCGCAATGGAACGTAAATCTCCCTCCAAAGGTACCATTCCTCATTGGCTCACTCAAATCCTGAGGTTGTGACATCCTCACACTTTAAAGATCACTGAAAACAAGATCAGGGCAGTTTTTAGATTCTGAGAAGATGAGGACACTGAGCTACAAGTCTAAGGATCCCTAAGTTTATGCCAGGCTACGGTCTGGTCTCTCCATTCACCAAAGATCCTCAGACTTCAGCTGGTTCGCTCTCATAAAGACAAAATCAGCCAATATCAACTGGAGCCTCAACAAACGGCATCAGGACACTTTTATTTAACTAGACAAGACACAAAAGAATCAAACTTAGGCTCATCGTTTGATCATCGTTAAGTATCCCCACCTCTTTTAAAGAAGAAATGAACTTAGAAATAGTTTGGTGGTTTGCTCATGGCTGTTGATCTGCTGAATCTCAAACAATACTGTAACTCCTTGCATTCCTGTACTCTGCTTAAGTTCTCCCTCCATTGCTAATGTGTATGCATTTATAAGTGTTTAGCGTTTAGTTAATAAAGTCTGGTTTCACACTCAAGGTTGTTTGTTAGTTTGCTCATAACTGGAGTCCCTAATTATGTAGTATTGTACAAAAAGGCCATTATTTCCCATACCCTTGAAATAACCTTTTTTTATTTGTATTAATAAACAATTAAAACGACCAGATTTGTTAATTGTAATATTAATTCCATTAGCTGGAATATTACATCATAACAAGTTATAATTAATTATTAATATTTGCCTTTTGAGCTAATGTGCTACGCCCTTATAGCTCTGATCAGATTAATAAAATTAAAATCAAATAAAAAGCAAGGTTAAAGTTTAGTTCCGGTTTAGATTTACTTAGATACATTTATTTTAATTAAATAAGCTTTTAAAATGTAAAATCAGTCCCTGGGACAAAACCAACCAATACCCCTAACAAGTATCTTTAAAAACCTTCACTGCTATATTGCTTACCTGAGGATGTTGTTGTTGAACTTGTTGTAACTGGCCATGGATATCATAGAACCAAAGGAAATGCCAATAGAGTTGAAGATCTGAGCAGCAGCATTGACCCACACCTACAACATAAGATCAACAAAGACAACCAAGCGCAAGGTTTTATTTTTGTCCTGTCCATATATTGTTAACATAAACCCATCTAAAGTTTTGAGTTTTATTAACAGGAATCATATGTCATGTTTGCTTTATTATATGGAGTTACTAGAATTCTCAACTGATCTGAATATTTAATAGTAATTTAATTCTAGTAATTTTAACTAAAAGTTAACCTTTTTATGAAAACAAAAAACAATTTGAAATTATTGGATTTGGCAATTTGTAGAAGCATTTATACAAGTAACACCAACAGAAACGGGAAAAGTGTCATGAGAAATAAAACCTGCCATTCATTCAGTGCTCTAGTATTTACATGAACCATAGGTGTTTTCAAAGATTTTCTGGTGTTAAAGTTATTATTTCAAACCTCCTCCGGACCTGCTGAGAAGTGCTAATTACATGTCAAATGGTAAACCACCACAGATCTCACAGTAATCTTGTTGTTTGTCAGCTGTACTACAGTAATGATGTGTTAGCATGTAAAAAGCTTCTAGCTTGTTTTTAACACTATGTGACTTAATGTCCCTGTATGTTCATTCACATATAATCTCACCTGGACTTCCAAGAGTTTACTCCAGTTCGGCATGAGAAAGAAGAGGATACCATCTTTTGCTCCAGGCAATTGAACATTATTAATCAGCAATGCAAACAGTATGAAATAAGGGAATGTGGCAGTAAAGTACACAACCTATGGACAGAGTCAACAGAGGAATTTATATTTATGATAAAGAAAATCTAAATAATTTATATATATATATACACACACATATATTATTTTATTTCTGTCTTTTTTTTGGACAAATAGGATGAAATATATTGACTGTTATTCACCTGAACAAACATGATAAATATGGTTACCATTACAGTTAATATAATAAGCCTTATTCTAATCAAACACATTGTTTATATTTTTATAAAAGACAAAATCCTTAACTATTTATGCTAGTATTTAATATGCTATTGTTTCCCATACTAAAGGCTTTATTTAGATTATTCAAATGCATTGAATCTGTAAAGAAATGATGTGAGTTCTGAGCTCAGACCTTTCCAGTGGATTTGACCCCTTTAAAGATACAGAAATAAACAATGGCCCAGGCCAGAACTAAAAGACCAAAGAGTTCCCAACGAATCCCTCCAGCATGCTCAATCCCTGCGGTCATTTCTAGCACCTTATGACTGAAAAACAAAACATTGAAACATAATTTTACAAAGCACAGTCACACAACAGAGCAAATCTCAGGACTCTAACATTACACTGACTTAATGATTAAATGAACATACTTTAAAAATATATATTGTTAAAGACTCAAAGGTTCATTGATGTCCATAATTTCATTTGAAATCCACAAATTCTGCACACAATAAGAAAGCACTCCAAATGTTCCATTTACATTGAATATGAAAAGTCAACAATAGAGAGTGATACACAACTATAATTCTCATCAAATATGGAATAAACATTGAAGACAGTAAACAAATTAAATCTGTTACTCACTCAAAGAACTGTTGACTGGCCGATTTCAGATGTGTGGCATTGCCAGGAAAACCAGTGGAACAGTTGCCAACTGCATTCCATGTGTTGTTGCAGGATTGCCATGGTAATGAAGGGCTGAAGGAGTGAAGCAGGTAGTAGAGAGCCCAGGTCATGAGCACATTGTAGTAGGTGCAGAGCACGTAAGAAATCACCACTGTGGCAAGACCCACACCTGAAGACAGACAAACAAAGAGTGAGACACCAAAAGACGCCACCGTATTCTGCCACCTTGTCCAAGTCTTTCACTGCTGAACAGACTCACATTGGAACAGCACCTAGGGCTCTTCAGAGGCTCTGAAATGTTTATCTTTTGTCTTAGAAGAAAAAGAATAAAACCCTTAACCTTCAGAAGTACAGTAATATACAAGTTCCAAAAGAACAAAGCAAATCTTTAAGACAGATGTTTTAGTCAAGTTATACTAAGAGGGCTCTATCTGAAAACATTTCCAAATATATGCCAAGAAAAAAAAAAAAAAAAACTTAACTCGTCCGTTATCCTTTTTATTGAATATTTTTGGTGGTTGGCCAAAACAACCAGGGATAATGCAAGAGGTTCTAGGAGATATGTATCAGAAAATATTTTTTATTATTATTATTATTTTTTAGGATTGCATGAATAAATCCAGTACGGCTGTTCAGTGTTATGCTAAACATTAGATTTCAAATTTCAAAAGATACACAAGACTTCATTTCAAAAGATCTCAGGCATTGAAGAGCTAAATATTTCTTGTATACTTGTTACCTGTAATATATATATATATATATACACACACATATAAATACAGTTGTGGTCAAAATTATACATAATCTTTGTAATATCTGCAAAATGTTAATTATTTTACCAAAATAAGAGGGATCATACAAAATGTTATTTTTTATTTAGTACTGACTAATACAAAATTGCACATAAAGACATTTACATTATGTCCACAAGAGAAAATCATAGTTGAATTTCTAAAAAAAAAAAAGTTTACATATGTTTGATTCTTAATACTGTGTTGTTGCATGGATGATCCACAGCGGGGGTTTTTTTTTTTGTGATGGTTGTTCATGAGTCCCTTGTTATTTCCTGAATCAATAAACTGCCTGCTGTTCTTCAGAAAAATCCTTCCCACAAATTCTTTGTTTTTCCAGCATCCTTTGCATATTTGAACCCTTTCAAACAATGACCATATGAAATTTAGATCTTTTCACACTGAGAACAACTGAGGGACTCATACACCACTATTACAAAAAGTTCAAATGTTCACTGAGGACAGACAATTGGCCAAAGAGAAACAACCAACAATATTACTAAGTCGAGCTTCATGGTTTCTACAAGTCAAATAAATTTTAATGGTTTCATTCTGTTGGCAGACAGAGTTACTGCACAAAACTGTTGCCAAGTTGTATGAGAGGATGTCATGCAACCTGTTAATATCTGCCTTTGGCTAGTTTTCACAAAGTGACAAATACAACAAAATATCATTGTGCTTATTTGAGTGCGCTGGCTTTAACCTCAAACAAAAGCTGAATAGTAATAGCTAAATAGTAGTTCTGTTTCTCAGTGATTTCAAGTATTAATTACATCCTGATAAATAGCAATCTATTTATTGCTAAATTAGCAATCCACAGAATATGTCTTCTTCACAAAAGGATTCAATGGTCAGGGTTAAAGGGGTCATATGAGGAGATTAAAATTTTTCATTTCTCTTTGGAATTTTACAAGCTCTTGGTGCTTGAAGAAGATCTGTAAAGTTGCAAAGACTAAAGTCTCAAATCCAAAGAGATATTCTTTATCAAAGTTAAGACTCGTTATTAACCGTCTTTACATTTATTTTGAAAGAAGCTCGCGATTATGGAAAGGGGGATTACAGTACATTTCTGATGAGTGCTTGCAGTGTTCGGCCAATCACAATGCACTGGGCCAGTTGGCCAATCAGAGCAGAATATATATTGGGACTTTTTTGAAAACGACACGTTTGAGAGAAGCGGGGCATAGAGGACCCACAATAATGTACAGTACTTGCAAAATAATGTGTTTTTTGCACATTAAAGCATGTCAACATATTCTGTTACACCAAATATAAAATACAAAATATTTATCTTTATAAAAAAGCATCATATGACCCCTTTAAACGTAATACACTTTGACATTGACATTCTAATATAATCACAACAGCATTGCTTCCAGTGATTTTGATTTATTTTCTGCAATACAGTAATCAGGGTTGAAATCTCACAGAAGCCTGAAGTGAAACAAAATTTGATTTAGAAACTGAATATGAACATCAAGATAATGTTTACAAATTAACAGTGTCTTTGAGAAATGTTTTTTATTTAATTCTATGTGGCTGTTTAAAAAAAAAAAAAAAAAGCTTTGGAGAAAGTAAATGCATTCTTAGTGATCTATTTATGATTTACTTGCCAAATCTAACAGTTTGAACAGTTTTGAATCCAATATAAATAGGTGTGTGATGCCAATATAATCATTCAGTGTGACCTACAGTAGTTACCTTGTAACCCAAATCAACTTGGTAGGAGGATAACAGTGCAAAGATCACCGATTAGATTATTATTTTCACGTTTTGATGCCCGCTTTAAATCCATGGATTAACTATCATCACTCTCTGTGGATCTTGGCATTATTTTGTGTCCCTTTCCCACCGTCTAAATGGAATGTTCATTAGTTGTTTCAGGCCTGAATAGTACAAAGCTCTAAAAACAGGAATGTTGTTGTTGGCACGTTCCGTGGTGCCCTCTAAGGTCACCCAGATTCCCTCAGTGCCTTTTGGTCTCCTGAACTTAAACCTATACGAATCCAGAGCTTCAGCGAATCTATAGACCAGAGGCATTATGGGATCATTGGATGCTCTACTTGAAATCCAGAATCAACAGTCAATCCAAACGGTTTTGTTTTTGCATGACCATGGTAACCATCCACTGCACATAACCTTATTGTAAACTTTGTGTTGCTCCGAATTTTATTTCATATCTGTTTAAGTTATTAAGAATGTTTGTATGCATTATCAATTGAGAACAAGTTTGAACCTAAAATGGCATCACATATCTCTAAAAAAAAAGAAAACACTACTTTGCATGTTAATATTAATTATATTTTAATGAGTAAATAAACCCCTCCTTTGGGTTTCACATCTACAGATGTTTTCTTAAGATCAGCCACAGTAGTTATACAACTACACTTTAAATTGTGTGAACAGACAGTAAGGTTTGATTTGCAGACAAAACCCACATCTGCATTAAATGATATTCAGTAGCATTAATTAAAAATATATGTAAGAATTCTGTTTCTGTGACAAATGCCATAACCAGCTGGTATTAGCACGGAGAACGACTTTAGAGCTGACCGTCACACAGGTTTATCAAGACAGTTAGAAAGAGACTTTTCTGAGAAAAGCCCATCTTTTGTATTTTTCTTCTGTTTGCTTTTGCAGAAAAGAACCCACAGAATTAATCTTCTGTTATACCGGTTATCAAGCGCAAGGTTGGGGGTTCGATTCCCCGGGAACACATGATAGGTAAAAATTGATAGCCTGAATGCACTGTAAGTCGCTTTGGATAAAAGCGTCTGCTAAATGCATAAATTTAATTTAATTTATACCACATGCAATTCCACCACAAGTTCCACATTCTGAGAATCACATTAGTGTTGCATGATTAAACAACTGTATGCTTTTTCTCTTTTTTCATGTTAAGTGCACAAATACGTAATTCTAACATCTTACTCCATTCTAGTCTTATACTGAGCTGAATGGTGCCATTTTGACCATGGTCATGCAAGTCATGCAACCCTGAAGTCAACACCTGGTGAAAGACTAACCCGTTAGGAAATGATCACCCTGGAGACAGAAAAGTTAATTAGGTGTGAGGTTACTTTACTAAGCATACCAAGATAGATAATGCAGAAGAAAAAGGATAAGCTTTTTTACAAAGGAGAGCCACTGAATAGCCCATTACTCACTTTTTTTTTTTGTGTGGATATTCAGAACATCACAAAGAATGTGACATAAGTGGACATTTCAATCAAAAGAATATACAGAAAGAACTACCTGCTTCAGTCCCTCTGCTACCAAGGAGCCATAATCGGCTGAAATGAGCCCTATATCAACGGACGGACCCAAAAGATTTGACCGGGTAGACTATCTCTGTCTTTGAGGAAAGAAGTCCTGGTTAGCAGGTGAAAGAATGACAATTTTAAAAAAAATGAAGAAACCAAAATGACGAATAGTGTTGGCTGAACTTCTTAAAGTTGACACGCACTTTGGTTATAAATAGGTTATCCTCAATTTCCATAAAAACGACTAATTTACACAAAAATCACTTATTTTAATTTATTTTTGGTAACAGTATAGATAAGTCATTTTATTTTTTATATTTTATCACATCACAATAAATAAATCTATAATAAAATAAATAAACTAAAATGTATTTATGAAAAATCCAAACAATTTTTGCTCTTGGCACAGTTTTGATTAAACTCATTGATTTAAAAATAGTTCAGTAATAACCGTTTTTCACTTAAAAGTGATCAGGATTGTAGAGGAAATGTTGTTGTTTGCACATGAACAATGTATGTTTTTATAAACACAGAAATTCAAATATGATAAAGTTGATTAGGTACAGAAAACTGAGTAGTAATAAGATCAGCCATCACTAGATCATCAGAGATCAAGTGTAATATAGTTGCCGTCTACACATTTTAAAGGGAAAATCCAACGTAAAGGGGAGAAGACAAGCTCTGCTGTCAATATGCATGCCATGTCAAAGCAAAGAGACGAGATCATTCATAGTCCAGCAAAATGATAATGCAGTTAAAAAGAGTTGAAATGCTTAAAATATGTTACTGTAACACTGTTCAGTAACCATGTACTGTATGTAAAGAACCAAACTTCCATGATATATGATGAGCATTCACTTTTGTTGACACAGTAAACAACAGAAAAACAAAGCAGGACATAAATAATCACTGATAAGAAAAAAACAAGGTACACAGCAGGCAAAGCCATCCAGAGGTTTTACAAGAAATATATAAAAATGTATCTTTAAATGTCAATTTATCATTGAACAGGTTTAAACAGTGTTGAACAGGAGGCTATTTATGTGATTGAAATATTGGAATGTACACACAACATAAAAAATAAAAATAAAATAAAAACTACCCATTTTTTTGGACTATGTTTAGATGGTAGATTTAAACACTGGAGATTTGAGGGATTGGGGCACACGGCCCACTCACCTTTGAAAAGGGGACATATTTTAGCCAGAGCGTGGACCGGCCCCAGACGGGTGTACTGCCCAACAGTGAACTCCATGAACAGCAGTGGGATACCACAGAGAAACAACATGATCATGTAGGGAATCAAGAAAGCACCTGGAACATGTGAACAGATGATAATGACAGATTAAATGACTAAATATTCTTTAAATAAAACTGACACCATTATTAAAAAAATTTTTTGCTTCAAGGGACACAAATGCACTGTATTTTTTGTCTTCTGAAATTTGACAGGGATACATCAAAGGAGCAGTCAAATAGTCTTGTAATCTCATTTTCTAATCTACAATTTGTTTTGAATGGGAGTCATTCTGTGAGGTTAAAACTATTGCAATACATATTAAAGCAAATTTATCATGAAAAGAGGAAGCGTCTTTCACAAGAGTAAGATGATTTATTCTGACTTCTGACTTCTAAACTTTTTTTTTTAAGAACAAAAAAGAAAAAGAAAAAAAAGAATCAAGAATCATTGGGTCAATGAATGGTTTCACTTTCTATTAAAAACAGGTGGAAAAAGCAAAAATTTGTCTGGACAATATGCATTTACATTAAGCAAACAAAAACTATATGGAGAAATAGAAGCATGAAGCAGTGGGAAGCAGCATTATCTGCTGTGAACTTTGTGACAATTGTCCTATGGAACATGTTTATCCTAAATATCACAGATCACTGCTTACAGAAATTAAGTTTTATTGACTATTACTCTTGGGACAGTATATATTGCACCTCTTCAGACTTTATTATTATTATTTTTTTATCATATTGACACGTATTTGGTACACATTTAAAAAATAATAATAATTATATACAATAAAAAATATTGCATATGGCATTTTGCCAAACCGATAAGGAAATTTTAATGTTGATAAATATTCTTCGAACCAACAACCCCTTATGTTCTAACTCGTATGATTTAAGTCAATAATTAACAATGGAAAAACGGTCAAACGAACATCATAAAAAACAGAAACAAAGGCTAGCGTGAGAAAACAAGAGACATATCCAATTGCACAAACTCCTGGAGTTTCTATTGTTACATCTTACAGTTATACAACTGCTGCAACCTTAGCTTCAAATAAATTACAGAAATAGAAATAAAATAAACACAAAATAATGGTGACAAAAATACAGTTTGAAAATGTAGGTCATGAAAATAATTTATACAATTTTCTATAAATATTTTAATTTTTTTACAGTCTAAAAAGTTGGTAAGTCTTTAAGTAAAAATGATTAAGACTTCCATTACAACATGAATGCAATCATGTTAAAATCATTGTTAAAACCAAATATCAACAAACATCAAGAAACGTGCCTTTTCATAAAAAGTCCAGTGTTTTGTGCCAAACTTAAATAATAATAATAATGATCTTGACATACAGGCCAGTATTATAAAGGGATTCTCTTGGGGTTATGGTTTTTAGTTCTTATGTCACATGGTAACAAAATGGCTTCTTGTATTTTAGTTGGCCACACCACACTGACTGATTGGCAATAAGGTGAATACAAACAAGCACACAGAGCAGAACAGAGAGAGGAGCAGGAGTGTCGTCACGTCACTCACCTCCCCCGCTCCTGTAGCACAGGTACGGAAAGCGCCACACGTTTCCCAGCCCCACAGCATAACCGATGGAGGCGAGCACGAACTCCAGGCGCCGACCCCACATTTCTCTTGTCTCCGTTGACTGGGGTTCAGCTTTTGGCAGCCTCGTGGCTTCACTACTGCCGGGTGTCATCTTGTCGAGCTCTACCTCCTCTTTTTCCTCTTCAAGCTGCTGCAGTGTAAACTTACTGGATGTGCTACCGGTTGTGTTATCAGCTCCGACTCCCATCATTACAAACGTTTCATACACACATACATTCAGCTTTTAAAATAGCGGCCAGTTTTTTTTTAACGAATCAGATTTAGACTGTTACAAGGTGCCGGTATAGCCTTACCCAGCGTCGCTATCACCGCTTTATTAAAAGAGGTGAATGATGCCGAGTATATTAAATAAATCTGTCCTTATAAAACAACAACGCGCTACTGCATTGTCTTTAACGGTTCTTACCACAGAATAGTCACAAGTTGTTGCTTATATAGCTCAGTTACACAATTTTTAAGACCAGCCCCAATGTTGTCAAGACGATAGTGGCCTCTTTTGGCTCCACCCTTTTAGTGTCGTAGTCGGCTGTAAAAGTCCGCTACTCTCTGTCTAGGCGCGTTCGACTTGAAACAGCGCTGCACAGAATGATCACTGTATAACATCAAAGAATCGCGAGAGCTATAATAGAACACACGGATCCAATGCATTAGAATCGCTCTCGCGGTACTTTGATGTCATAAGTCGAACCAAACATCAAACATTGATGTCTCAATGATATTTGCTCACGTGCGAATTTAGAATCGAGTCACATAACGTGCATGCACGTGTCGGGGTTTGTTCGCTTCATGCCGAATTAATGTAGCCTGTATTACCGATTTGAAACATCTTACATTGTCAAACATTACTGGAGATGATACAGTCATAACGTTTGATTGATGTTGATAAGTGATGTTTAATTATAGCCTACTGGTGGTGTTAGCGCAGTGGATAAGACACATGCCTTTGGTGTGAGAGACCCGGGATCAAATCTGTGAAACACTTGAGCAAGACACTTAACCCCTAGTTGCTCCAGATATAGCAATTGTAAGTCGCTTTGGGAAAAATGCCTCAGCTAAATGAATAAATGTAAATACTGGACACGAATAGAGCATTTAGATTGGCCATACTGTAGACCAGTATGTCAGTAATTTAAGTTCACACGCAACATCCTCTTCTTTCATGTACTGACTAAATGCACTTATGGGATGGGATTGTATTGCCGATTCATCATGAGTTTGCAGAAATGAGAGGGAGGAAGGCTGGTGTCATTAGGCAAACGATAAAGGGAAAGGCGGGATTTTAAAAAAGTAAACCCACCCACAAGTGCATTTAAGTCATTCTTTTACTCTATACGTATTTCCTCTTCTTGTTCATTGTAACCCAATACAAACACAAAACCTTAGAATTTAAGGAAATACTCACAAAAGGTATGGCGGTTTCCGCACATTTCCGTTTTTAGCTTTAAAGGATGTAGACTCATCAGGGGTGGGGGAAAAAAGGGACAAAGATGCGACCCCCGACGCCATTTTTGATACAGTAGCAATAAATAAATAAATAAATATTTGTATTGCCTTTTTTAACCACTTTGATTTTGTTCTAATGCATTGTTTTTCAATATTCCTTTGTCTTTTTCTGTTCTGCACCCTAGAACGTTTCCCTCCTCTACTCTTTTTGGCATCTGTGATTGATTTTATGTGTAATGTCCAAGGATAGCCTATGTACCAAAGTCCCTTTTGTATTAATAGTCAAACACATTTTAACTAATTTAAAATGCTAAACAAAAGTGATTAAAAATGTTTGCTTTCGTGATTTTTAACAAATACGCTTTTGATGATTTACAACGTTTTATTAAAGATTTTCAGACTGATTTCAGCAAAATGGCGCCCCCTATCCACTATATTCTCTATTTTTGCGCCCCTTTAAACATTGGCTGCGTCCAAAAGCTAAAAAAAATGCTGTCTTCAGAGGAAGCATTCCAAAATAGGAAGGCATCAAGGCACGTCCTAATCCAATGTCAGCCTTCGTCTGGTCGATGTTTGAAGGCAGCATAGATGTACCTTCGCTGCCTTGATATCCCACAATTCTGTGTGTTCCTTTCCGTGATGGTTGAGCTAAAAAAAAATAAAGATGGCATTTGAAAGTAGGGCTTGGTGGTCAGTTTGTGTGTATATTTGTTTGAATGTATGTTTCTGACTAACTTTTTGCCTTTCTGATGTTATTTCTAGTGATTAATTAGTATTTTAGTATTTAAATATTCACTTAATTATCACCAAAGCTCGTTCTGTTTTGTAGATCATTAAACCATTAGGCTGCCTCGCAAGCCCGTCTGAAATCAGTTTCGTGAGGTGCCTTCGTGCACCGCCTGCAAAGTCAGCAGCCTAAGATTTTGGACCCATGCAGCCACTGTCAACCAAAAATGTATACACAACATTTTTCTGTGGATCTTTATAAAAAAGTACTATAAAAAGTAGTAGTAGTATCAGGGCGCAATGTTCTTTGGTTTTGTTTTGTTTTTTAATTGATGGAGAGGAGACCTCTGCTTTCAAAATAAAGTCTTGCTAATGTTTTAGCTGTTAAAATTGCTTTATTTCTTTTTAATTCTGGTTTTGAATATATGCCTTCTAAATTTATATCATCCAGGCCTGTTTTCAGGCTATTTAAAGCAGTGTTTACGTGAGGCAAAACTGCTATTCTGTTCTTTGACAGAGCTGCAGCTTTTTATACTGCAAATAAAGTTATTTCTAGGCTGTTGATTTGAGTTTTTCCTTTAACAATAGCTATTATAAGTCAAAAATGCTGAGTTGGTTGGTGTTCTGATCTTGATAAAAAGATTTATTTTTTTTAAAAAGGACACTATTTGGCCCTATGCTTCTGGTGTGCTTCAAGGCCGGCTCTGTCTGATGTGGCCATTGTGATAATGGGCTGCAAAATGGATGCATCCAGCTTACACACATGCATACATGTGAATACAAATGTGTACAGCAGGCCTCAACATGTAAAAAAATCATGTCTGAAGGACTTTAGGGTTCTATAGATTTGAGTCTTGTGACTTGAACAGTGAGTTGATCTTTCTTAAACAAAAACAATCTGTATTCTGTCCTGTCCCCTTCCTAAAGTGCCAAACCTCTGAAAAAGCATAATTTGACCTGTTTCCACACTCTTTCATCTATGGACAATCTATGGAAAATTATTATCATCCTCATTTCAGGAATCTCATAATGACATTCAATATGAACGCAAAGGGTGGCAAACCAGAAAAGCCTTTTGATGTTTCAGACACATTGTTAGGATTTGCTGTTTTTACATTTAGCCAAATACACTGGGAGGGGTTCAGTGTGCTGCATGAGACAATTGGAATTCGCTGCTCAGATTCTTAGTTTAACAATATAGACAGGTGCACTAGATGGCACAATAAGGAGTGTGACCCGCCCAATGACTTGCGAAAACTAAAATAAGTTCATAGCTAACCGTCCATCCAGTTATGGATTATTATATGAACTCCCTCTACTGTTCAATTGTCTAGAATAGGATCCATATAAACCAAAAATTACAAAAACTAGTTACATGAGAAAAGACCAGTTTCATTTATTCCGTTTTCTAGGTTCTGTCACTATATACATTGCTACAGAGTGAGTAGTTGGAATGTGAGAAAGTAGTTTCATGAGAAAAGAAATTAAAACATCATGTTTTATGACTGTTGGGTGGATTTAAGAAACTGTTGAAGATGAAAGTAGAGCACAGTCAAAAGCATAAAAAATGCAAATAAAAGTTTGCATAACTTCCAACATTTATTATCAGAGTTTTGAAAATTTGAATAGTCTACACTTCAACAATGAAAAGATATGTGCCAACAATGAAGCCATCATTGAACGATAGTCAGACTGTCACATTGGCTGAACATTTTTGAGGGCACCTCAAATATTCTATTGTGTACTTTAGGGACTTCAGTGTGTATTTCAAGTGCCTCAAATCCAACCTCAAAACATTCATTGTCCAGAAAAATTTTCACTGAGAAAAGATTCTCTAAAGGATTCCCTGTGTGTTGCAATCTGATTTTATTTTTTTAATACACTGTGGTAAAAGTATGTGGACACACCTTTTTAACTAGCAGGTTTGGGTACTACTGTGAAAATAAATCTCAATACTATACAATACAACACGGGGTGGAAAACACTTGCACAAAACTTTTAACCATCTCAAGTATCACCAATGTTGGGGAAAGTTATTTTTAAAAGTAATGCATTATTGCGTTACTCCCTAAAAAAGTAACTAATAACATTAGTTACTTTTTGTGTAAAGTAATGTGTTACGTTACTTTTAATGTTACTTTTTTAAATCTGGGAAGGGATTGCTTGTTAGTTTTTTAATATAAAACATTTATTCTTTTACAAACGTAAAAGCACTGTAACACCAAATCTGAAATTAATACTTGCAAGCGCAAGTAAGTCTGGCTTTACAGAAACTCGCTGAGCAGATCACAGAGACAGAACAACAACACCCGGACTCTGTTTTAATCATTCTCGGGGACTTTAATAAAGCCAATCTCTCCCGTGAACTGCCAAAATACAGACAGCATGTTACCTGTCCACCCAGAGACAGTAATATATTGGATCACTGTTACACCACAATAAAGGATGCATATCACTCTGTTCCACGAGCAGCTTTGGGACGTTCTGATCACCTTCTGGTTCATCTTATACCGACCTACAGGCAGAAACTAAAATCAGCTAAACCTGTATTAAGGACTGTAAAAAGATGGACTAATGAAGCAGAGCAGGATTTACAATCTTGTTTTGACCTCACTGACTGGAGTGTTTTTGAAGCTGCTGCCACCGATCTGGATGAACTCACAGAGACCGTAACATCATATATCAGTTTCTGTGAGGATATGTGTATTCCTACCAAGACTCAACTAAATTACAACAATGACAAACCGTGGTTCACTGCAAAACTCAGACAGCTCCGTCAGGCCAAAGAAGATGCTTACAGGAAGGGGGACAATGTCTTGTATAAACAGGTTAAATACACACTGGAAAAGGAGATCAGAGTGGCAAAGAGGAATTATTCTGAAAAAATAAGGACTCAGTTCACTTCGAACGACTCCGCATCAGTGTGGAAAAGTGTAAAGAAGATCACCAATTACAAGACACCACCCCCCAGCACTGTGGAGAATCAACGACTGGCAGACGATCTGAACGAGTTTTACTGCAGGTTTGAAAGAACACCCATCACCTGCCCTGAACACCTCTCCACACAACCGTTTACACCAATAACAACTCCTGCAACCAACCCTGAATGCCTCTCCACACAACCGTTCACACCAATAACAACTCCTGCAACCCGCCCTGAACACCTCTCCAATCAAGCGCTCTCACCATTCACAACTCCTGCATCCCCCCTCTCCCCCACACCTGCAATACAGATCAGCGAGGATGCGGTGCGCCAGGTCTTCCGGAAGCAGAAAAGGAAAAAAGCACCAGGCCCAGATTGTGTTACACCAGCCTGTCTGAAATCCTGTGCTGACCAGCTGGCCCACATCTTCACAAAGATCTTCAACAGATCGCTGGAGCTGTGCGAAGTCCCTTCATGGCTGGGGGAAGTCGTGGCCTAATGGTTAGAGAGTCGGACTCCCAATCGAAAGGTTGTGAGTTCGAGTCCCGGGCCGGCAGGAATTGTGGGTGGGGGGAGTGCATGTACAGTTCTCTCTCCACCCTCAATACCACGACTTAGGTGCCCTTGAGCAAGGCATCGAACCCCCTACTGCTCCCCGGGCGCCGCAGCATAAATGGCTGCCCACTGCTCCGGGTGTGTGCTAACAGTGTGTGTGTGTTCACTGCTCTGTGTGTGTGCATTTCGGATGGGTTAAATGCAGAGCACAAATTCTGAGTATGGGTCACCATACTTGGCTGAATGTCACTTCACTTCACTTCAAACGCTCCACCATCATCCCCATCCCCAAGAAACCTAAAATTACAGGTCTAAATGACTACAGGCCTGTGGCTTTAACATCCGAAGTCATTTGAAAAACTGGTGCTGGCCCACCTGAAGGACATCACTGGACCCTTGCTGGATCCTCTTCAGTTTGCCTACAGAGCAAACAGGTCTGTGGACGATGCAGTAAACATTGGACTGCATTATGTTCTGCAACACCTAGACATCCAGCACCCGTACAATCAGCACCGGAGCTCCCCAGGGCTGCGTTCTCTCCCCACTGCTCTTCTCCCTGTACACTAATGATTGCACGTCTAAGGACCCCTCTGTCAAGCTCCTGAAGTTTGCAGATGACACCACACTCATCGGCCTCATTCAGGATAGTGACGAGTCTGCTTACAGACAGGAGGTTAAAGAGCTGGCTGTCTGGTGCACTCTCAACAACCTGGAGCTTAACACGCTCAAAACAGTGGAGATGATCGTGGACTTCAGGAGAAACCCCCCTGCACTCCCCCCACTCACCATCATGAACAGCACTGTGACTGCAGTTGAGTCATTCAGGTTCCTGGGCACCACTATCTCTCAGGACCTGAAGTGGGACATTCCATTGTGGGCCATTGTGAAAAAGGCCCAGCAGAGGTTGTACTTCCTTCGCCAGCTGAGGAAGTTTAACCTGCCACAGGATCTGCTGAAACAGTTCTACTCCACCATCATCGAATCCATCCTCTGCACTTCAGTAACTGTCTGGTTCAGCTCAGCTTCAAAATCTGACCTCAGAAGACTACAGAGGGTAGTCCGGACTGCTGAGCAAATCATCGGCTCAACTCTCCCATCTATTCATGAACTGTACTTATCCAGAGTGAGCAAAAGGGCTGTTAAAATCACTCTGGACCCCTCACATCCAGCACACTCCCTCTTTGAACTGTTGCCATCTGGTCGACGCTACAGAGCACTGAGCACCAGAACGACCAGACACAGGAACAGTTTCTTCCCTCAGGCAATCCATCTTATGAACAGCTGATACACACTGAACACAATGAACACACTACACTTTATATTTATATACACATACACTTAATTTATCTAACACACATACTTAGTATACACTTACATTTTGCACATAATAAACATGTACATACATAACTGCATTTTTATAATATACCTGCCTACAATTGTAAATTTGTATATTGTCATTCCTTATCTACTTATTTGTATTTTTGGTATTTTTATATTCTTTTATTATGTGTTTTATGTTCTGTCGCTGTCATTCTGTTGTACTGCGGAGCTTCTGTCACGAAAACAAATTCCTCGTACGTGTAAACATACCTGGCAATAAAGCTCATTCTGATTTCTGAATACACCTCAGGCTGAAGGAAATGTAAATTGACGTCTGTACAGTAGAGGGCGCAGCTCAATCAAATTGCATGAAGAATCTGACCCAGGAGAAAATACTATTTAGCAATAACAAAAATCATACACAAATGTGCTATATTTTCTTATAAGTATGGTTGAATTGGATCATCGTAGGTCAGTAGCAAAGACATTGGTTAATAAAATGGGATTAAATACAAATGTCTTATTTAACATATTTAATTATTGCATGTTTGTAGAACCACACTTCAGTGGTTTGAGTCTTACCTATCAGATAGGTCTTCCAAAGTATCTTGGAGAGGTGAGGTGTCCAAGTCACAACATCTAACTACCGGGGTGCCTCAGGGCTCAATTCTTGGTCCACTTCTCTTCTCTGTCTACATGGCATCATTAGGTTCTGTCATTCAGAAACATGGCTTTTTATACCACTGCTATGCTGATGACACTCCACTCTACCTCTCATTCCATCCTAATGATCCGATGGTAGCTACTCGCATCTCAGCTTGTCTAACAGACATTTCTTGCTGGAAGATGGACCATCACCTTCAACTCAACCTTGCCAAGACAGAACTGCTTGTGGTTCCAGCAATTATATATATATATAATTGATTAAATGATTAAATGTAATGTAAATGTAATATTCTGTGTTTGCATTTGACTGTTTGTATTAATTTTGGGCAACACTGAATCTGTTTTTGTGCAGTAGCCTAAATACATGTTCATATTTAGTCTAGAGCTACAGTAAGATCATGCTCACACACAACGCCTTAGATCACACACAATGCACTTCGTCCTGATTTCTCTCAACATGGCAACTCAAGAGCTGTCAGTCGAAACATGGGAAACAAAGTAACTGGTGTTACTTATTTGAAAAAGTAACTCAGATATTTCCTAAATTAAAAAGTAATGCATTAATTTATTAGTTCCTTTTAAAAAGTAATCTGATTACGTAACTCTTAAGTTACCCTTCAACACTGAGTATCACATTCCATAAGCAAGACCGCTGTATCAGTTATTGCAACAAACTTGTAAAACGTCAAAAATGTGCATAATACATTGTCAACAGAAAGAACCCTTCTTAAAATGTTGCGGTTGCCACACAGTAAAAGCCTTAAATTTTCTAGAGTGTCACTATAACATCAAGATCTGGCAGCAAGAAATTAATGAAACAGACAAACTTATTAATTAGAAGGGTTGTGTCAACATATTTGTATTATATTTTATGTCATAGAGTGTATATTTTTCATATGATCATATTGCCTTCAAATTGTCGGCGAAGACAACACTTCTCTTACGAGTGTTTATGGGTTCTGTCATTGTACACTGAATAACGTGGGCCTACTTGGTGAAAAAAATATAGCAAGGATTCTGAAACAAAGGAAATCACTGCATTCGCTTCGGTTCATCAGCGATAGATGTCGCTGCGGTATTATTGGAAGCGGTCCGGCTTTGTCGCGCAGTTTGCAGCAAACCCTCCTGTTTCAGGTGATGCTGTTTGATCCCTTCCAGTCTCCGTACATTTCTGTGTTATGACGTCATCTGGTCGGACGGGACCTAGAAACTTTACTTGCTTGGAACCTGGATGAAATTTTGTTTCCCCCTCAATTTCCAGACGGATTTACTCAGTGAGTCTTACACGTGGATCAGAAATGGAGCATCGCCGATGTGCAGCGTGTGAACTTCAGACTTTTCTGGACCAGCATGTGAGCTTGAACAAATATAATTAAATCAGACAGGAGAGGACATGGACGAACGAGAAGGTGAGGATTGTGCGAACGATATTCACGCTTCTTCCAGTAAATGTTCACTTGAGCTCCTTTAAAACTTACCAGTTCTTTATGTTAAGGCTGTCACAGTCCATAGACTAAAGTTAGTTACTCAAATGTTTTCAAAACAGATGCAACAGAAACGAACATGTAGGAATGTGTTTTCTCGAACGCTTGTTTTGTTTGGTTTTTTTGGGTTGTATATTGAAGTTTGTCGCTAAACAACAGTTAAATGTCTACATTTGAATATGTAATTCAAAAATATTTAAAGGGTTCTTTTAATAATCGTTTTTTTCGTATTTCATCTCACAAGTAAATAAACAGCTGAAATGGATCCCAGCTTTTTTCATTACAGAAAGATTTTAAAGCAAATAAAATCCATTGGAAAAAATCAATTGCATTTATATGAGGTTTTAATAGTAAAAAAATCTCATAATTTGTATAAATGTAAAGCTGAATAACGTTAGATCGAGATTACATAATGTGAAACTTAAGCTCGTGCTCACAACGTTAAAAACAAAATGTTCCACGTCGAATTGAAAGTTAAATGTTTGGGGTTTCCCATGTAAACAAACATGATCTGTGTATGAGCTGCCAGTTCTGAACGTTCCTCTGATATTTGATTGACAGATGTGACGGAGCGCGCGTGCACGGGCTGTGGCGGGAGGATTCAGGACGCGTATCATGTGAAGGTTCTTCAAGACGCCTGGCACAACTCATGCTTTCAGTGGGTCTTAACTTGATTTCTCCTTAAACTGAGGAATGGGGCGAAGTAAACTAAATGTGTTTGGTTGCTGTTCTTGGATTTGCTTAAGTTTTTTTTAAATATTCACCCTGCTGAAGTGGTTTGCTGATCTTAATCTCCAGCTTTGTCTGTTGGCTAGTAAGTGGAATTTAATGGGGGGCATGGGGGCCCAGGATTTTGTGCAACGCCCCTGCCTGCATGGACCGCCTAAGTGGATACTCCACCCCAAAATGAAAATGCTGTCATTAATCACTTACCCCCATGTAGTTCCAAACTCGTAAAATCTTTGTTCATCTTCGGAACACAATTTAAGATATTTTGAATGATATTTTGGAGGTTTGTGACTGTCCCATTAACTGCCAAGTAGCCTAAATTACACTGTTAAGGTCAAGAAAAGTATGAAAGACATTGTCAGAATAGACCATCTGCCATCAGTGGTTCAACTGTAACGTCATGAAGCAAATAGAAAATACTAATATATATATATATATATATATATATATATATATATATATATATATATATATATATATATATATATATATGCAAAGAAAACAAAAATAACAACTTTATTCAACAACAACTCTGTGTCTCTCCGCATCATCGTAGTGCCATTCTGGAGAACATGTTTTGGAGAACATGACACCGAAGAGCTTAAGCTGCTTGCGTTCAGTGGATATTCTTCAAAAATGGCGCTACAGTGATGCAGAGAAACGCATAGGAGACAAATTGTTGAATAAAGTAGTTATTTTTGTTTTCTTAATGCATAAAAAGCATTATTGTCGCTTTGTAATGATACAGTTTCTACCACTGATGGGAGATGGACTATTCTGACGACGTCTTTCATACTTTTCAG
The DNA here is from genome assembly GCF_963082965.1 of Carassius carassius. NCBI lineage: Eukaryota > Metazoa > Chordata > Actinopteri > Cypriniformes > Cyprinidae > Carassius > Carassius carassius. The sequence continues at coordinate 34,113,820 of NC_081758.1, read as the reverse complement.
GACCTTGACAGTGTAATTTACTTAGCAGTTAATGGGACAGTCACAAGCCTCCCATGGACGAACAAAGCTTTTACTTTTTTAAGGTTTGGAATGACATGGGGGGGGGGTGTAAGTGATTAATGAAAAAAATGTTGTGGTGGAGTATCCCTTTAAACTTAAGATTCTTAGCCAGAGAATCGTTTTATTTACCAAACTCAGTACACAACTATACAGAATTACTAAGAGATGAGGGTGGCTCAGTTGACCAGCAACCGAGACAAAGAAGAATGCATTTTCTTTCCCTTTCAGAGGAAAATATGCAGACTATTGCATTCAAATGAAAGCATTGTTTTCTTTCACACCTACATGTAGGGATTATGGGCTACTTAGTTCAATGTTTGTCAGCGACTACTAGGAACTCCTAGAACCTTCATTTAGGGGCTTGGGTGTAATTGGGTGTTTTGTTTATTTAAATATAAGAGATAAATGTTTGTTTGTGTAATTAAAAACAAACTGTGAAATGATGAAAAGTGGTAATGGGACCAAGAAATGGCTAAAGGTGTCCACTCTTTTTCCAGCTCTCTTCCAGCTGATCAGTGATTAAAGGGTTAGTTCACCCAAAAATAAAAATTATTTCATTAATTACTCACCCTCATGTCCTTCCAAACCCATAATATCTTCGTTCAACTTCAGAGCACATATTAAGATATTTTTGATGAAATCTGAGCACTTTGTGACCCTGCATACACTGTAAATGTATTCTCATAGCTTTATAACATTATGGTTGGACCACCGATGTCACATGGACTTTTTTATTGATGTTCTTACTACCTTTCTGGGCCATAAAATGTGTCAGTTGCATTGCTGACTATGCATTTTCCATCAAAAATATCTTAATTTTCTTTCTGAAGATGAACGAATGTCTTAAAGGTTTAGAACGACATGAGGGTGAGTAATTAGGGACAGAATTTTCATTTTTGGGTGAACCTTTCCTTTAACTATCAAATGGCATGTGCCAGTGTAAAGGTCTTTTTTTAAAAGACAGATTAATGTGTCATCAAAATAGTTTTTTTACATATTTTTCTTTATTAAGCGTTTCAGTGAATTAAAGTAGAAGCTTTTGGAGTATTGACTTCAGCTTTTGGTCAGACCTTTAGACTTACTGAAACTGATCAGAAAGCTTTTTTTATTTTTATTTTTTAGAAATGACATTCATGGATGACCCTTAAAAAAAGTTATTCCGAAAGTCCATAGCCTAAGTTTAAGAAGCAGTTTTGTCATTATGATCAAGTTAGTCATTTTCTGGAGACTAGTACCAATTTGAGGCTCTGAGGCTTGCGTTTCTTAATTGGAACAGAAATAACTCCAATGCAATCTGGAACATGGGTACAGACTATGCTTTTATTGTTGTTGATATTTTATTTATTTATTTTTTTCTTGGTTGGATATGATCTGTTTTGTTTTGGAAGTTTGAGTTTCCCAATGAATAATATACAAGCTCGTTGTCTCTAGCGTAAAACCATCACAGGGTTTATTGCCATAGTCTGGTGTTCAATTACACATAAGCAATACATTTAGTGATAAACTTCTTTCTACTGTTTATTATTTGTTTATTTGATTGATATTTTAATTGACTGTTTGTCCTTCTGTGAAATCCCTCTTATATTATGGCAGACATTCCCTACTTACCTGTAAGTGTTTTTTCGCACTGAAGGTAGGATCTCCTCTCTGGTTAGCTGTCACATTCCCAGACATCAGCTCATAGCTCTTGCAGACAGATACAAGACTGTATCCCCTTTCTGTAGAGCTGTTTTTGTCAAATGTCCAACTAATGCCCCTTTTGTGATTGGAGGGACAAAGAGAACTCGTATGCTTTAATGACTGTTCTAACTGTAACTATAGGAGGGGCTGGAATGTCCTCTGAATGCGTCCTGAATTTGGTTTTTATTTTTAACTTGCATTTGCTAGTGATTAAAATGCAATTTTTTGTTTGAAGTTTTATAGGCCTGGTTTCACGGGCAGGGCTTAGACTAAGTCAGGAATAGGCTATAGTTCATTTAGGACATTTAAGTAATTTTTATAAATATGACTTAGGATAAAAAAACATTACAGTGTATCTTGAGGCAAAACAATGGTTCTGACATATTTTATGATCAATCAGTACACGTTTATTTCAGTTGAAACAGCTCAGACTTGCTTTTTAGTCTGGGACTAGGCTTAAGCCTAGTCTTTGAAACTAGGGGATAGTGTTATAGCCAAAGTTTTTAATTCCATCTTTACTGTGATCCCATTTTTTGTTGTTTATTGCTGTTATTTTCTGTTAACTTCCTTAATTAAATTATATTTATTTGAAAGTACCTTCAGATAGCATGATTTTTAATTATAGTAACAACTGAGTTGAGTTTTGACCATAATCACATCTGCCATCTTTAAACACTAGGACTTATTAGGTATTTGGATAGTTGATTATTTGGATAGGACATTATATGTCTGCTCCCTTTATTTCTTTTGATCCTGATCATTTGGTACTGTGAGCTAGCAAACACGACAGGGAACACGCAGGGTTTAGAAGATCCGAATACCAGTCTTGAGCACCAGAATGTTTCTTTGTTAATGTGAATGGTATAGTGGAATGAAGGAAGTAAAGGAGTGTTTGTTCTTTATCTGTACTGTTTGTCTTGGAGTGTTCAAGGTTTGAATAATTTCTTTTATTTCACCTGAAGCGCCTTGTTTTTCATCTGGGTGTAAGCTGGAACAGGAAAGAGAACAGGTGTTGACTCTTCCAATGCAGAACTAAAAGACAAAAGCGGTGTCCGAAACCACTCACTCATTCACTAATTCCTATATAGTGTGTGGCAGTTGAGTGCACTATATCAGAAAGGAGTTAACGGATTCGGACGGCGACGTAGGCTATACTCTGCGCGTGAGACTTGGAGCGGTTGCAAAAACATCGTCATAGGCCTATGTACTTTATTTTAGAAAATAATATTAATAGCAATAACGCTCACTCAAAATGACTTCATATTGTAACCATACATACCTTCACGTCAGCTTTGTCATTTCATTGATGGTATATTAATTTGTTTTGTAATGCTTTTATATTCATAATCATTAAATACTATTAAAATACTGAGAACAAAAATAAACACACACTAACACGTATTTTTCGTATCTTGACCATAGACTGTATAAAAACATGGACGGCTTTTCTCATTCAAACTCGCTTGCTCACACTCTCGCTTCCAGCTCGCCATGTCTCCACATTGGATTGTAGGCAAGCTTCAGCAAATGTACATTGGTTGTGCACTCGAAATCAGAATACATTGTGGGTAAAAAGTAGTGGATGAATGTAGGGAATGAAGTCGTTCACTCAGAATTCTGACAGCACTAAAAAATGGCTGACACCCGATATAGTGCACTATATAGTGGACAGGGAGCGGTTTCAGACAGCTAAAGAGTTCTTGAGATACTTGGTCATTGAAATAGGTGTTACAGAGGTTCAGTGTGAGAGTTCTTTACAATGGCAGTACTCCCAAGTCATTGTGAGAATTATTTAAATGTTCCAATAAACATCATTGTTATCATCGGTCATATGTATTTTAGAGGCTTCATTCTCTGCAGTAATAATTTGAATGGTACAGGGTTTGAAAATAAAGGGGCTCACAATATATTGGTTATTTGTATGCATGTTTGTGTCTTTGTGTGTGTATATGTATATACAGGTTCATCTCAATAAATTAGAGTTTCTGTTAAATGTGAGCCAAAATCATCACAATTTAATGAACCAAATACTTAAAACTACTTCAATCTTTGTGCACTGAATTTATTTAATCGTTTCACAATTTGAGTTGAATTACTGAAATAAATGAACTTTTCCAAGACATTCTAATTTGAGATGCACTTGTTTACATATAAAAGGAATATGAAGACCTGCACAAATAAAATTAATACCATATGAGTGGGGTAGGGCAATGTCTATAGTAACATATTAAACTGTAAAATAAAATTATTTACAGTTCAGATACAAGTTTTCACAAAAATACAGTTTTATAAAATTATAGACTTCACATTTCCTTTAAACTATTATCTCGATAGATAGATGGATGGTTAGTTACAGATATATAATATATTGGATTAATTTAGATGAACTATTTCAAGAGGGTTACCAATGGGTATGTTTAGGCTTAGGAGTGGTTAGGACAATAATTACCGTATTTTTCAGACTATAAGTCGCACCTGAGTATAAGTCGCATCAGTCCAAAAATAGGTCATGATGAGGAAAAAAACATATATAAGTCGCACTGGACTATAAATCGCATTTATTTAGAACCAAGAACCAAGAGAAAACATTACCGTCTACAGCCGCGAGAGGGCGCTCTGGGGTAGGCTACAGGAGCACTGAGCAGCATTAGAGCGCCCTCTCACGGCTGTAGACGGTAATGTTTTCTCTTGGTTCATGTCAAATTAATTTTGATAAGTCGCACCTGACTATAAGTCGCAGGACCAGCCAAACTATGAAAAAAGTGCGACTTATAGTCTGGAAAATACGGTACTTAATAATATAGAGAATTGAATATCAAGTGTGAACAGAAAAAGTATGAACTGCTAATACAAACCCGATTCCAAAGAAGTTGGGACACTGTACAAACTGTGAGTAAAAAAAAAAATGGAATAATTTACAAATCCCACAAAATTATTTTATTCACAATAGAATATAGATAACATATCAAATGTTGAAAGTGAGACATTTTGAAATGTCATGCCAAATATTGGCTCATTTTGGATTTCATGAGAGCTAACGTAGACTAACCATGTTCCGTACAAAACGATGTTCCGTACAGGTGACGTTTTAGCACCGATTGCAGAATAAATAATTACAGTTCATACATAAACTATATATCTGTGTCATCCTTATGTTTCTCTCTTTCACCTCCGATCTAAACAGAGACCCATCCGCTATTTGTTTCAGTAAGATTTGTGTAAGTTTGCTCGTTGCGCCCACCGCGCTTGAAAATGGACGTTGGGGAAGGTTACTTCAAAACTTCAGCTTGGGAGGGAAGACAACTAGAGCAGCGAAAATGTACATTTCTATTCCACTTATGTTTCCCACAGTACTACAGCCTTTATTAAATATTATTAATATTGTTATCACAAATTGTTAAATATATTACCTTTTGCTGAATAAATGCATTGAAATGGGAATGTTTAAGCATCGATTGCGGGCGATGACCATTTAGCGTTACCCTTACCTGAGATAGGCAGCAGAGATCTCTTACTTTATGAAGTTTTCACATTGGTTAACCTTTTTTTATTATTAATCAGTGCAAATTATTTGCCATTCTCGTCTTCTGCATCTTCAGAAAGATATGGAAATGATTTTCACTAACCTTTCACATGGTTCATGCTTAACTCACATGTCATAATCAATATCACGACACAATCATGCCTAACTCGCATGCGCCCTTTATTAAAGCAGCAATTAACTTGTATTTTAATCAAATAAAAAGGTACTAATCTTTGATATTCATTGAAATTGTTTTCTTGCAGTTATAATAAATAAACAGTTCCCTTTTGATCAGTTAAATGTCAATTTTCGCCAATAAAATCAAGTTATGAGCACTGTACGGAACACCATTATAAGCCTGTACGGAACACCGTTAACCCCTATCATCTTCCGTACACTGGCGGAGGTGGTACTTTTCTCCAGTTTTCTCAAAAACTATTGGTCCTAAAGACATCAATCAAAGTGTAGACTGTATAATAGGTATTCCCCCGGAGAATGAGCACACAAGCATGCTTGTCTGTCTTTCAACGCCGGAGGAGTGGTCACTGGCATGCGGTGAATTGCGAAAAGTGTACGGAACATGGTTAGTCTACGTTACACATTCCAAAAAACAATCTGTTTTGCAGATGGTTATAAAAAAAAGAGGGGATGCCACACAGTGGTAAACATGGCCTTGTTCCAACTTTTTTTAGATGTGTTGATGAATGAACTTATTTTTCCCTTAAAATGATACATTTTCTCAGTTTAAACATTTGATATGTAATCTATATTGTATTCTAAGAATATAATAAGATCATAATAAGAAAAAAAAATTATAGGGCCTGAAACTGCAGCCTCCAGTATTGCAGGAATACCCTACTCCAATAAAACAGGCTAATTGAAAATGCACATTCATTCTCTGCCAGCAGGAGGTGCTTTTAGAATGGCAGAAATATAACCGTTTCCCCGGTAATGGCAGAACACAAAGCAGCACTCTAAAACATGCAGTGCTGGTGTTTATTTAATGAAATCATAGCCTTTTGAGGTTTAATCATCAAATTAAGCCAAGATTCAAGACCTCCTGAAATCATTATTAAGACTTTCTTGTACAAATTATGGCCTTCAATTTGATACAACTAAATTTAAGACTTTTTAAGGACCCACGGAAACCCTGTATTATAATTTAAAATAACCTACTATTTTTATATATTTTGAAATGTCACATGATCCATTAGAAATGATTTAAATACGCTGATTTGATGCTATTTTTTTTTTTCAAATTATGTTTGCCGTGACAGTTTACATTACATTGTTGCAATGCCTAAATTTACCATTTAGATTGCAACATAAAAAATGTATAGGTATTCTCCATTTAGAACACGTCATGTTTTGAAATTAGTGACTTAAATGTACCAGTCGCATCTGGTGCACAGGTGAAAGTTTATGTCATGTGTGCACACCTGCTCAGCCTTTGCAATGTCCTCACAGATGTTAGACAGAGAATGATTCACAAACCTTTTCATCTGCTATGATGTCACTGTCGGAACACAGGTTGCCCAACTCAGGAGCAGGTTTTACCCTACAAGCACACAAATGTTGTCCATGTTTGGATGATGAGGTTCTGCCCACACTACGTGGGTAACTGGGTTATTTCTCCCTATAGAAACCGAGATTGTCAACAAAGGCAAAAACTGGGCACATGGCCAAAATCTATCTGGTTCTGTTGACAGGCTTGAAGGTTTGGTGGCCTTCTCACAATAATGTAATCATTATCAGATCATCTCAGCACTATGTTGCTTTTCCATATCCTCCCCATGTTCATTCCATTGAGTGTTTTTTTTCCCTTTTCTTTCAGTTTTCCCCATTTCTTTCCCTCTATTTCCCTTTTTCTAGCACATGGTGTACCGGAGAGCACAGGCTTCTGCAGAACATTGCATGCCAGATGCTTCCCTTTGGCACTTTGTCTTGTTAGGTTTGTCAGAGAGTTGTTTTCAAGTGATTGTTGGCCTTCAGTTTATAGGCCTTGATTTAGATGCTAAACACTTTGCAAAGCGTAGCTCTAAATGTGAACTGCAAGAGTTCTAAAATTGTGGAAATAAAAACTAGTAGAACTTGCTTTAATTTAAGTTAGTAAACCCTTAGAAATTTCCATTCATAACGCACACCAAGACATTCATGCTGTGTGCCAAATCAATTTTAATAGGGTAGTTAAATAGATTCATTGTTAATCCCTTCAGCACTGTGCGCTTCATTGTGGAAATAAAGATCATTGTACTTCTGGAATATGGCCTGAAGACGATTTCCTGCTTGGATGCTTTGGTTCAGACCTGGCCGTCTACCTCCTTTCCTGACCAGAGTCTTATAAAAATTTGGGTAACTGTTTTCCAAACAACATGACTAAATATAAAATTCTGTGCAGAATTTTTGCTTCACTCAGTGGAAAATATGACCATATTTGCTCCTTAGAGTTTTATTTTTTTATTTTATTATTTTTTTAAACACATTTGGGAATAGAAAATTGAAAAAAATCACAATTTGTTCCTGTGCGTGACCATAACGTAAAGACTGAAATGACATGCCGTCATGTAAATAAAATAAATAACATAAGGCTATTTAAATTTGTTTAATAAAAGAACAAGTTATAGACCTGTTCTATCAGAAAGGTAACTTTAAATGAGTTCTGTTGTGATCTGGCACTATAGAGATAATATTCTTAAATAAAATTATAATATTAATGGCAGGGGAAACACTGAATAATAACTTCACAGTACACAGGCGTACTGTTAGTGTGTTTTAGCAATTGATTTATGAAATACTTGACATCTAGTACTGCACAAGTAAGCTGGATGTCAGTGATCTCCATTTGAGGTATTCTGTTAAAATGAAAGTGTCTTCAGCCAGTCTGTGTTCTGTAATTGATCTTGACTGCATTGTTTGAGATCACAGTTGCTGATTGTAACGTTACTTTCGCAACCTCTATGCACAATGTTTTGTTTTTCCCCCGTTGTTTTAAAAGAGAATTATTGAAATTACTTTTAGGAATTTATCTGTTATAATATTTGAGAGTAGGTTACGCTAGTTTTCATAACAGGGTGAGTGTATATCTCTTTGATGTTTATTTAGCCTCTAATTGATATCCTATAATTTTAACTATCATACAGTAAGATGAAAATATGACTAAAATATGACAACTCACCAAAACGCTCAGACATTTAGTCGACTAAAACTTGACTAAAACTAAAACAGGACAAGTTGACTAAACATGATAAAAACTGAAAGTTACATTTGACACAGGACTAAAGACTAAATTAAAAATAGCTTGCAAAATTAACACATCTGTCAAATCCTGGGTGTTATGACGGTATATATCTGCAGAATATCTATCATTAGAGATTTTGCTATATCGTGTATTCCGCGGTATGCAAATATTTCTGTGAAACCATAGTACTACTTAAAAGTTATATACACCTTGGAGAGACATATGAATGAGAAAATAAAGAGTGGGAAGTACTTGATAGTTATTAAGTGCAATAAGCAGTGAAAAAGAACTCAATGCAGTGCTCGCACTGACTGACACACACACACACACACACACACTGAGAAAGCCCCTCTCTCAGACAGCATGCAATTTCGAAAAAATATCTCTTTTGTGCTTGAATGGTCAAATACGCACACAATTATGTCAAAATGCCCTTCGTGTGGAGTATCTGTGTAAACATAGTCAGTTGTGTCTTAAATAAATGTAAACAGTCGAGTGAGAAACGGATGTGTATCAGTTGGTCTTTAAGGGATAGCAGTGTAATTTACCTGCTGCTGTTTGTCATGATTAATGTGAATCACTCACTGCACTTGACTGAATCACTTTTGGATCTTTAAGAATCAGTTTGATTGATACAGTGAAGACTATGCAGTGTTTTATACACTAAATTATATTTCTGTGAAATTTCTTACTACATGTTAAAGGGGTCCTAGGATACCCATTTTTCACAAGTTGATATGATTCTTTAGAGTCTTAATGAAAAGTCTGTAACATAGTTTCTTTAAAATTTCTCAATTGTAGTGTAAAAAACTTATAAAAAAAAACTAAACTAAACTAAAAAAAAAAACTAATAAAACTGTCTCGAGATTAAAATCATTTATAATAAAAAAAATATATATATTATCATAATGTAAATCGAATTGCATCGTGAGCTGAGTGAATCACTACATCCCTAAAAATTAGGATTGTTTAAATGTGTTTTTTTCATTATATTAATAGTTGTTTTGGGATCATTTACACAGCAGCACACATACAGTGACTATGACTGTGTCTGATGTATATTTAGAGGAAATACCTTGGGCATTCATCAAGGTACTGCCATTTGCCTCTAAGGCTGTACTTTTTCTACTAAAGTTATGTACCCATTAGGTGTTTCACATTTGATGTAGTTCCCAGTTGCCCCTCTCCTCACCTCTAACTAGTCTGGCAAAACAAGTTGTGGCATGTAAAAAGGAAGTTTTTGCTTTTTATGCATCCTTCCCTATCTCCTCTGGATAAATGATCACTTATTGTTTCAAAAAAGCCTCAAGGTACAAGTGCTCTGCAGTTCTAAGTCTTTAATTAGGTTTATTTTTTTCTCATAGGAAATAGATAATAGTTTAATGTGGCATAGCTTGTGTCCCAGCATCAGGTTCCAATTGTAGGTAGGGTGGCTGACAGGAGAGAGTGTGTATGTGAGAGTTTCATGACTAGTTTTGGCTCATGTCCCAAATTCCTTAACTATAGTGTTTGTGTGTTGCCTGGTTGGACTTTGTCTCGGTCGAGTGAACGGCTATTTTTTTCACGTACTGTATGTCTTCTTTAACATCATTGACCACTACTGTAGCATCACCTCAGATTCCAAGAAGATATGTCTTAAAGTAGAAAGTGCTTTGTGTAAGATGGGTCATGGATGGGTCTTCCAACATGTCAATGGCTTGAAACATACCACCAAGGCAACAAAGGAGTGGCTCAAGAAGAAGAACATTAAGGTCATGGAGTGGCCTAGGCAGTCTCCAGACCTCAAACCTATAAAAATTCTGTGGAGGGAGCTGAAACTTCGATTTGCCAAATGACAGCCAAGAAACTTTAAGGATTTAGAGAGGACCTGTAAAGAGGGGTGATCAAAATCCCTCCTGAGATGTGTGCAAACCTGGTGACCAACTACAAAAAACGTCTTACCTCTGTATTTGCCAAGGGTTTATGTCATGTACTAAGTCATGTTTTGCTCGGGGATCAAATACTCAGTTTACTCGCTGAAATGCAAATCAATTTCTAACCTTTAAATAAGGTTTTTTTTTTTTTTGGATTGTTTTGGTTGGTTTTCTGTCTGCTTTATCCATTAAAATAAAACTACCATAAAAATTACAGACACTTCATTTCTTTGTAAGTGGGCTAACTTACAAAATCAGCAGGGGATCAAATAAATATTTCCCCCACTGTGAGTCTTTTTCTTTTTATCTGTATTTATTATCTTTGTATATTTTTATATATTTTATCTATATTTATTATCTTTATACTTATTTCTGTTTACTAAGTTATTAAATTACCGTTTAATTAGTTTAATAATTTTTCAGTACTTTTTGAGGATTTGTTTGAATTTTATTTCTGAATTACCATAGTATTCTGCAGTGAAATTTAGCTGGTATCTAAAATCTAGACGTCATAGCAACCTTATTTAAAGTAAATATTTAATATTTATCACATATATATATCACGTCTTTAAATAAATAAGTTTTAAATAAAACAATAAAACAAAGTTTTGGTCATATGGCCCGCTCATAATCATGTTAAATAATTTTGATCACAATACTGAGAAAAATAATCGTGATTGTTATTTTTGCCGTAATTGAGCAGCCCTAGTTGTTTTTCTCTAAGAGGAACAGAATAGTGTCTAGGATATTCTTCAGTTTTTCTCCCTTTTGTGTTTCACAGCTGACGCAGAGTAAATGATTGTTAAGTTAAATATTTCTTTAAAACTTTACAGATGAAATTCCTGATATGCGGTGAACATGTCAAGTACCTAAAGCAGTCACATGCTTCAGTACTGTTTATGGCCCAACAAAGCCATAATCCTCACTTGCCAAACATTTCAGTCACTCAGGTTCCTTCTTTTTCTTGGAGAGCTGATTTCAGATAAGGGAATGTCTACAAACAGAATGTTTCACTTACAGACTTTTCCATTCTTGTTCCTGCAGGTGTTCTGTTTGCTTTGATCTCCTGACAAACTGGTACTTTGAGAAAGAGGGGAGGCTGTACTGTCACAAACACTACTGCGAGAAGTTTGGGGAATTGTGTCATGGCTGCTCGCTGCTTATGACTGGACCTGCTATGGTAAGAAAAGCCTTGTGAACTTGTCTGAATTGCATGTCAGTGTGTTTATTTTTCAGAGAGTTTCAGCAAAAAACAAAAAATCTACTGAGAGAGTAAAGAAATAGACTATCCGTAGAAAGGCCTTAAGAAGAAGATTTCACAAGGCAAATGCTAACCTGCACAAGAACCACTTAGATAACATGCCATTGTCTCATTAAGTAAATATTTACATGGCTAAAACAAGAGGTCTAATGAAGGCAGGCAAAAGTCAATAAGTGCAGATGTTTCATGGTACTGAAGAGGTCACTGATAAGGTTAAGGGTGGTTTAAACTTTCTTTTCCACTTTTCCACTTCTAATGTGTGCAAATGAATCACATAAGTAATACTTGTGGGACGAAATCATATGAAAGACACAAAGCTTGAATCTTTCCTTGCGTCATCATTACAAAATGATTTCTCATACTTATGAATCTAAAACTTCCCTGCAGCTGTCTCTCGCATGAATCACTTACCCTCATGTTGTTTTGCAAAACACGAAAGATTTATTGAAGAATGTTTCTGTTTATTTTATCTACGAAGATCAATTGAATCTAATACTGTCTAGCTCCAAAATGAACATTTTAATTAATTTGTATGTATTTATTTCTAGCTTTCAGAGCTTAAAGGTAAAGGTATTTCTTTGTTTTTCTTTCTTCTCCTTCTAGGATATATAACTAATTAGTTTTGTCTTTGAATCATAGCAGTCTTTATATCATATCTCACTGAAATCATATCTCAGTCTTGAAGGCTGATCTGAAGGCTGGAGTGGCCTCAGTGTTGTGTGCTGTTTCATCATGCATCTGGAATGCCTTTGCATGGGCTTCAATGAGGAGCTTTGTAATTATGACGAAGCCGTATCAATGTGTGAGAGAGACTTTCAAATCCATCTCTTATTTAATCGAATCAGTGCTAAAAAAAAAAACGGTAGTTTTTCAATGGGTTCAGAGAGAAAAGGGGGAGAGAGAAGATAATTTGCCAGCGAGCAAATCTCATAATGGGCCTTTTCTGTTTGGGCCCAGATTGACGGATGCCAAGTATTTCTGGTCAGGGTGCGTTGCCAATTGTGGGCTCAGAAACACAACCGGCAGGGTGTCAAAACCTCTGAAAGACAGGCAGGGAGAAATCACATGCTCAGCTGAAGTGCTGGTTTATATGTGTTTGTGCATTTGCATAGACCATCCATGATAATGAAAACTTCTCTTTGGGTGGATTAAAGTTACTCACTGTTCAGCTGAGTTCAGTTTTTAATCGTTTCCCCACCTCTTTTCTTCATCCTGGAGTTTAATTGTCTAAAAGCTGATGTTGTGGATCTGCTACCGCTTTTTAGCATATCACATTCTTGGGTGACAAACTCTAATGTAGATTTTTTTTTCTTCTATGTTCTGTGTTCAGTTAGCCGTGGTGATATGACTCTTTGTGTCCTAAGGGAGGGGAGGCTCTTTTACAAAGTACTGCTGGGAAACAGTCTTTCTCACATGCACATTCACACTCTGCTGTAACACACAGACAGGAATGATGTATATGCACAAAACACTAGAACACCATGCTTACTCACAGGTTGAACCAAGTGTCAAGCTGTTACACTAACTTCCACTGTAAATGTAGACATTTGTTTACATCACTCCCATACGTTGTCAGGACAGTGAGTTATTTTATATACAGTACAATGCATAAAAAAGAAAAAGAAAAAAAAAAAAGAAAAAAAAAAAAAATTATATATATATATATATATATATATATATATATATATATATATATATAATATATTAATTCTGTCAGTGTTATTATTATTATTGAGTGTTATGGTAATTTGCAATGGTGAGATTCTTTGACATTTTATGCTAGAATTACCAAGACCAAAACCAAGTAGTCATAAAATCCCCTAATTGCCTGTCTACATGTTCTGAACTCTGATTGTTGAATAGTTTAGTCTTCATGAGGGGGTGTGGCTTCCCCAGCCAAGAAATTACCCAAGAATTTGGTTAGTCAAACCCTGGGACCGTTGATTCACAGCTTGGTTAACATAACTGCTAATCTGCCTTTTGTGGTTCACATTAAATGAAACCTCAGTGTGACCTCATACTTTCTCAATTCAGCCACTCTGAAGGGAAGAGCCAGAGGGTTATTGGTTAAATAATTTTCCATTCAAAATAAAAGAACAAAAGGTTGTTTCTATTCTGAAACCCTTCTTAATTGGCAGCTATTTTTATATTGAATTTATACAAGTAAATGAGAGTGGGCATACCGTGTGTTTATCTTGGTATTGAGACTTTTTGAGTATTTATGCTATATATTTATAGTGTGTGTGTGTGTGTGTATGTATATATGTATATATGTAACATTAGAGCTGTAAAGAAAGGAATCTGGGGTATTTCATTGTTTACATTTAAAATATGGTTGGGTGTTTTATTTCTGTGGAATTGTATCTGCTAATTACTAGTAAATAGATGTTTATGGTTAATGTATTTCTTGTAAATTCTCAGATTAAAATCTTATGTATGGTTGCATATTTGAATGTTTTTTCCGGTTTATACATTTTTCAGGGTGAAACACCAATGAATCAAAGTAAAAAAGGGGCAAACAAAAAGAATAAACTTTTCTTGTAAATTTGTATTTTCTAAGATTCATGTAAGGGAGGTCCAAGCAAGAGCCTGCTTTAGAGGTAGGTGGTGTTAAACAGAGATTGACAGAAATGATGTGTTGTCTAAGGGCATGGGATCACGGCTGTGGAGAAGGGTCTGGCAGCCTTATGTCACTTCTGATAACAGACAGACTCAGACACATGCAGGTGTTACAGAAAAAGACAGGATACACACTCACGTCACTGTTAAAGAACGCAGACTGAACGAAGACCGTGCACTGACACAAAGCAGCTGAAGCACAATGAAGGCATGATCCACCATGCCTGGGCTTGGCAGAAAGAGCAATCTGCATACACGCAGGATACAGGAATATCCCAGAAAGAGTATATCTGGACCACTGTCAGGGCTGGTGTTGCTGGTCCTGAGGATTATTGTAAGACCGTATGGCAGTGTTCTGATGTGGACTGGGCATTCGTGTGTTTCAGGTGGCAGGAGACTATAAATACCATCCCGAATGCTTTGTGTGTTTAAGCTGCAGAGTGGTGATTGAGGATCAGGATTCCTATGCCTTAGTGGAACGTACTAAACTCTACTGGTGAGCAACTTTACACATTTCACCTTCAAACTGTACATGTATTTACTGTAGACTGTACTGGTGAGGAAACCTTACACGCATTAGCTTCAAACTGTAGTGATGATTCCTCTCTGTTGACTTTACAAATCTTAGCTAGGGTGACCAGATGTCCCGGTTTTATGAGGTGTGCCCTGGTGTCCTGACAATTCACAAAAAAATTTAAATATGTCCCACTTCCAGTTGTAGGCTTACTGACTTAAAATATTAATTATCTTTAATATCCTTTTAAGCTATGATCTCTGGTTGTCATTTGTGTTGTTTAATAGGATGACATTACAGTTAAGCAAACTGGTCAAAATCTATTTTCTTGTGAAACACAATTGTTTTTTGCAAGGAAACTAATTTTATGCAAATCTGGCTTTTTTAACATTCATTTTATAATATAATTGATTAATTCTTTAATAAATTGACCCATTTATTTGAAAGTACCAACTTACAAAATAATGGTTTTATGTACCGTACACACATTTGTTCTATTCATGTTTCATGAATAAGGCCCATTAGTTCCAAATTTTACTGAGGAAACATCACATAACTGCGAACAACCCATAAGTAGCCTTTACAGGTTAAATTCAACCTGTGGGAACTTAAATGCATATTTGAGTTCAGGTAAGCAGCGATATTTAATACTTGTATATTTAATCATAACCTCCCAAACTCTTTTATTTATTTTGACTCTAGTTTATCTTCATTTGTTGTTTTCAGTAAAGCGCAGGCAGGTTGACACACATCTGCATGTTTCATAACATGTCTAGAGATGACTTGCTCCTGTCAGGTCTTGTCCTGAAAGTTCAGGTCCTAAAGTTTTCGAACTCTAGTGAGGCATTTCAACTTCTCTCTCTTACTCAGTGGTAAATGCTACAAGCAGGTGGTCCTAACACCAATGCTGGAGAAGCGGGGTTTGGTTGACTCTCCAACGGACCTGCTCCCTCACACAGTGACTCTGGTGTCCATGCCTGCTGCCACCAATGGTAAAAGAGGTTTCTCTGTCAGTGTGATTAGAGACTGCACCAGTGCCACGGCCAGTGTTCAGGTCAAAGAGTAAGTAAAGACATGTGAAATTAACACTTGATGTATTTTTTAATTACTTTTGCTTGAGATCTTTGTTTGAGTCCTTGTTAAGCAAGCAGTCAAATAAAGCTGAATATGTTGAGAAACATTTGGAATAATAGAGACTTGCTTAAGTTATTTATCACCTCGGAGATTCACCACAATGTCACCACACCCAGTGCCAGAGACAGATGGAATGGGTTGCATAACTGTGGTGATACGACTGCGTATGTTGGACTGAGGGCACAAACTGCCTCTTTCTTTGTGTTCTTCAGACGTGAAACCATAACAAAAAGCTATGAGATTCATATCCATATTCATGTTTTTTCATGATGGGAATCTCCCAAAATCTTATCCTTATAGGGTCAGAGGGATGCATATTAGTCCAGAGGTTCGGAACGCCATCCATGTTGGGGACCGAATTCTGGAGATCAATGGACTCCCGGTGTCAGCTCTGATGGAGGAGGAGGTACTTTGCATTTTTACCACTACCATTCTTGGTATTAGCTTTGAGGTTAGGTGAAATTGTGCCAATGTTAACTTGCAATGTGACAGTACAGAGGAACAGCATGGTAAGAATTTGGAATACAAACTCATACTATAGCTTGTCCTAGTACCTACAATGACACTCCGTTCATACTATGGTAATTATTTTAACCTGGTCATGCACTAAATTTACACAACTCCCTAGAAACAGGCTGTGTTTGTTATATGGCTTTGATGTGTTTCTTTTTGGATCATAATACATGTGACACTTTGGCTGCATTTACACTTGGCATTAACACGCGATCATCGTGATCCGATCAAGCAGATCATATCATGAATCAATCAGAACATGTTTTTTTACACTTGGCAACATCATCTGACTTTTCTGTTTGGATAACCAATCGGATCTGTCTTTCCCGCGCAATATTTAAGTAAGTCTGCAGAGGATGGCCCAGTGCAAAGTCAACCTGAAGTGGTGGGTTTTCTTTTGAAAATCATTTTCAGTCGTGGGTCATTTTACAAATCAAAGAGGGGTGTAGGAGTCTCATAGTGCTCCACACACTTTTTTTTAATGACAGTTCACGAGAAAGGGGGTGGCGTTTTTGGTGACGTCGACCTGTCTATGCAGACACGATGGCTGGATTGCGTTTACATTACATTGAGATCCACAATGCGTCCCCGACTACCTCTGGACCAGGACACGCTTATCGAATAACATTCTGCATTCACAAGTGCATTTACACTTGTCTTCTCAATGTGTATGTGGACAACATCCGGATACTGGTCACATGTTAATGCCTAGTGTAAACGCAGCCTTTGTTGATGTTGCATAAGCAGTATTTAGTTTTCTAAAAAGTAGTCATGCAAGAATTTAACTTTGTAATGCATACCTATCTTGGGAGGTATGTGTATGTAGACTCTTGGACTAAAGTGACTTGTCAGCTCCTACAGTATGTACTGTAAATGCTTTGCATTCTCATTGTGCATTTGTAAATGTAATTTCATTTTCCCACCATTTCTCCTTAACGTCTGAATTCCACTGCTTTATTTCTGCTGTCATGGATTTGTGCCTTAATTTAATCTTGTACAAGGAGGTTTTTGGACAGACTTTGTTTGGCAGCCCTCTGCCCGATGTAATAAGCAGCCTAAACATTTTTTATTATTAAGGACATAGCACTATCTGATCACTTCTGTATTTTCTTTGATATATTGATCTCTGCTACCACTGAATCTAGATCGGTCTCTGTCAGAAGGAGATGCATTAACGAGAACACAATTCATTTATGTAGGCTATATCTTTAACACCAAGCATTTCTGCAGACTGTTGATATTCTCCTTGATTCCTTCAACTCAAAAGTAGAAATAAAAAGAATGTTATTGATGATATTGCTCCAATAATAGTCAGTAAGAAAACAAACAGACAGAAATCAGTTTGGAGAAGATCAACAGCAGTTTAGACTATGAAGAGAAAATCCTATGAAGCAGAAAAGCCAGAGCGGATGTGGCGGAAGACAAAACTTGAAATTCACTATAACATCTATAAAGACAGCCTTCATGCTTTTAATGTGAAACTAGCCACAGCTAGACAAAATTTCTTCTCAAACCTTATAAACAGTAACTTAAATAACACTCGTACTCTTTTTGCCACTGTTGAGAGACTGACAAACCCCCCAATTCAGATTCCCAGTGAAATGCTCTTAGACAGCAAATGCAATGAGTTTGCTTCCTTCTTTTCTGAGAAGATCATCAATATCACGAAGGCGATTAGCACATCCTCAAGTAATGCAAAGGTCAGACAGATTCAGCCACAATATCAAAAAGATACTATGTCTATTCTTGAAGCAGTTAATAGCAAAAATCTGGAAGACATAGTGCAGCACCTAAAATCGCCAACCTGCTATCTTGACACACTTCCCACATCTTTTTTCAAAAGTGTTCAGATTGACCATTTTCAATCTGGTTTTCGACCGCATCAAAGCACAGAGACAGCACTCATTAAGATAATAATTGATATTCGCTTAAATTGTGATTCTGGCAAAATATCGGTGCTGGTATTGCTAGATCTCAGTGCTGCGTTTGACACTGTCGATCATAACATACTACTAGAGAGACTGGAAAACAGGGTCGGGCTTTCTGGGATGGTACTCAAATGATTCAGATCATACTTAGAAGGGAGAGGCTATTATGTGAGTCTAGGAGAGCATAAGTCTAAGTGGACGTCCATGACATGCAGAGTCCCACAAGGGTCAATTCTTGCACCGCTCTTGTTTAGCCGAAGTCAAACAATGATAAAGAACCAAAGTGCCTATCACAGCTATGCTGATAATACCCAGATTTACCTAGCCTTATCTCCAAATGACTACAGCCCCATTGACTCCCTCTGCCAATGCATTGATGAAATTAATAGTTGGATGTGCCAGAACTTTTTTCAGTTAAACAAGGAAAAAACTGAGGTCATTGCATTAGGAAACAAAGATGAAGTTTTCAAGGTGAAAAAATACCTTGACTCTAGGGGTCAAACAACTAAAAATCAAGTCAGGAATCTTGGTGTGATTCTGGAGACAGACCTTAGTTTCAGTAGGCATGTCAAAGCAGTAACTAAATCAGCATACTATCATTTAAAAAACATTTCAAGAATTTTATGTTTTGTTCAAGACTTCTCCAAGACTTGGAGAAACTTGTTCATGCCTTCATCACCAGCAGGGTGGACTATTGTAATGGTCTCCTCACCAGCCTTCACAAGAAGACCATTAGACAGCTGCAGCTCATCCAGAAAACTGCTGCCAGGATTCTGACTAGAACCAGAAAATCTGAGCATATCACACCAGTCCTCAGGTCCTTACACTGGCTTCCAGTTACATTTAGGATTGATTTTGAAAGTACTTTTAATCATATATAAGTCACTAAATGACCTAGGACCGAAAATACTTAGCAGATATGCTCACAGAATATAAACCTAACAGAGCACTCAGATCATTAGGATCGAGTCAGTTAGAAATACCAAGGGTTCACAAAAAACAAGGGGAGTCCTCCTTTAGTTACTAATCAACTTCCAGAAGAGATCAGATGTGCTAAAACGCTGGTCACATTTAAATCTAGACTTAAAACTCATCTGTTTAGCTGTGCGTTTCTTGAATGAGCACTGTGCAATGTCCGAACTGATTGCACTCTATTTTCACTGTTTTTGTAATGTAAAATCATTTTCTGTTTCTAACTGTTATTAAATTCATTTTAAATAAGTACATTTTTTTATAATTTTAAAAGTTTAAAAATTGCTTGTTTTATTTTTATTTTTCTTCATGATTGTTTTACTTTCTTTTATGTAAAGCACTTTGAATTACCATTGTGTACGAAATGTGCTATAAATAAACTTACCTTGCCTAAAGTCCTGTAATCCTAAAAATGGAAAATCCTAAAGTCCTGAAATAAACATACCGTATTTTTCGGACTATAAGTCGCACCTGAGTATAAGTAGCATCAGTCCAAAAATACATCATGATGAGGAAAAAATCATATATAAGTCGCACTGGACTATAAGTCGAATTTATTTAGAACCAAGAGAAAACATTACCGTCTACAGCTGCGAGAGGGCGCTCTATGCTGCTCAGTGTAGACTACAGGAGCACTGAGCAGCATAGAGCGCCCTCTCGCGGCTTTAGACGGTAATGGTAATGTTTTCTCTTGGTTCATTTGTCTTAGTTCATTTCTCTTGGTTCATGTCAAATTAATTTTGATAAATAAGTCGCACCTGACTATAAGTCGCAGGACCAGCCAAACTATGAAAAAAAGTGCGACTTATAGTCCGGAAAATACGGTAATCACAATTACAGAAAGCTTTCAAACATCTTCATTACTGCATGTTCAGATTTGTTGATCTGAAATTTTTATTTATTCAACTGTTCCTGTGTATTACATAATCTTCATTTCAGTGCTGGCTTTGATAATTTATCTTTTGCACCTTCATAAAGAACTTTTGTGTGGCACCAACTTTGACTGGAAGGAAAATCAATGTTATGTAAACAGCACTAATGAACAATACTGAAGTTTTATGACTTAAAGCTGTCCTCTAGGTTTTATTGCTGTTGTGACCCTAATCAAAATAACCACAAGAGTATTTGACCTTCTGAATTTGGATTGGTTGTTCCAGGTGGAGGACTTGATCCATCGGACCAGTCAGACACTGCAGCTTTTGATGGAATATGATCCAGTCAGACAGCGTCTGGACCGACTCCGCCTGGGCTCCCGCAATCAACTGGGTGTCCCCGCGGCTTCCCGTATGCGTATGTCCTCCTCAGCAGATGCTGAGATCGAACGAAGTGTCACAGTGGGCAATGGGACGTTAAAAAGGAGGTCCCTCAGGTAACTTATGTCATTTAATTAGGTGTCATCACGAGGCTTGTGTAGGTTCAACATTCAAAGTTGGAGCACATTTAATTTATATTTTTGATTCCAAGTGGATGTGGATATACAAAGTTGGTGCAAATAAATACATTACACACTTGTTTATCCTTTTCCGATTGATATTAAGTTTGTACAAATATAAAAATTTATCTTTTGTATTGTAGACGTAGCAACAGCACCTGCAAGTCTCCAGTGTCTTCATCTCCAAAGGACCCTCCGATTCTAACTCGAGATATCGGCCGCTCTGAATCCCTACGTTCTACTTCCAGCTGCTCCCACCGTATATTCCGTCCCTGTGACCTCATCCATGGAGAAATCCTAGGAAAAGGTTTCTTTGGACAGGCCATCAAGGTGTGTGTACATTCAACCTTTCCTCATTTTCTGTGTATTGCAATGTCTAGAACTGGTCATTGGTCCCTTAATGTTTTCTAGGAGAGCTGGTTCACTGCATTGAAGCTTAGTTCAGTGCTGGAAGACAGGCTTGAATTTGCTTTCGTAAAGGAATGATAAGTAATTTAGATTCCACAGTTATGAATTGTGGTTTCTTTATTGTATTATTGAACAACTTAGCTAAAGCACTTCTTTAGTGGCATAGTAGTTCCATTCACAGTTGGCAGATGAAATTCATTAAAACTATTTGGTTTTCAATATTTTGGAAGAACTGGAAATAATTTATCTTCCAAACCTAATGCTGTGTGATTTTTTTTTTTTGTAGGTGACCCATAAAGCCACAGGTGAGGTGATGGTGATGAAGGAGTTGATCCGCTGTGATGAAGAGACACAGAAAACATTCCTAAAGGAGGTATGAAGATCCCTTTCTTTCACCACACGTATCACTCAT
This sequence comes from Carassius carassius, assembly GCF_963082965.1. Lineage (NCBI taxonomy): Eukaryota > Metazoa > Chordata > Actinopteri > Cypriniformes > Cyprinidae > Carassius > Carassius carassius. The sequence continues at coordinate 34,092,213 of NC_081758.1, read as the reverse complement.
TTCATCCATCTGATTACCATGTAATTTTTCCTTCATGTCTCCTATCTGCTTTTATTCCTTGCATCCCACTGTTGTCTGCTCAGAGCCAGTATCAGGGTGATTTAAACAGCAGATAAAACTGATCCATGTGGCGCCGGGATTCAGTGTTGCTGTAGCGTTTGTGATTGTTTTCAGAGGAAAAGAGACTTGGTCTTAGATTTATCCAGACTATATTTAGTATGAATCATTTCAAGTCAAGTCAAGTTAGGCTTTATTGTCATTCTGCTACGTGTAGACATACAGTGGAACGAAATGTCGTGCCTCACAGGACCACGGTGCTACATAAATACAGACATACAACAATTAAGTAAAACAGTGTAAACCTATAAACAACTAACCTACTGACGCATTTTGACAATATATATACTATATATAAATGTTTGCCTTTACATAAACTAAAAAATAAATAAATAAATACAGACTACACAAATGCTTCACATAACACTGTACATGTGCGAGGGGAAACATAAGTCAAGCAGCTGGCTGGGGAACAGTGCAAGATGATTTGTAGGGCATGAGCATGTAAACAAACATACATATATTAGAATATTTGGGATTATGTACACACAGTAGTGTGTGAAACGTGTACAGGCCCACTCACCTGTGTGTAGCACACTTCAAATTGCACACACACACAAAAAAAAAAGTAAAAAAAAAAAAAAAAAAGTTTCAGACAGTTTTCAGATTTTAAGAATCTTCGCAATTAGTATTTATTCCCCTCACTTTCTCTTTCCCTCTCTCTTTTGCAGGTAAAAGTGATGAGAAGTCTTGATCACCCACACGTTTTGAAGTTCATAGGGGTTTTGTACAAGGACAAACGGCTTAATCTGATAACGGAGTTCATTGAGGGAGGCACCCTAAAGGATTTTATCCGAGATACGGTGCGTCCTGATTTTGAAATCCCCTTTTTCCTTTCCTCTTGCTTCTAGGAAGGACTGTATATCATATGTTAGTGGTTTAGTCTTTATCACTGTCTACATTCACCTGAGATTAACTTTATAAAGAGGAAGGGAGAAGGACAGGGTATAGGGGCTGTAAAATAAAAACAGTCGTTAAAAATGAGAGGAAGAAAATGCAGTTGTGTGGTTGCAGTGGATGAGAGGTAAAAAAGGTATGAAGTGTTTCCAGGTGAGGGATTCTAGTGAGAATGTTTTCCAGATCACCCAGTGGGTTTGCTTTAAAATATGGGTCTCAACATAAAACACAAGGATAACAGATGATATACCTCTGCTTCAGTCTTTCATTATGTCTCTCTATTGCGCTATAATGTTTTCTATAAAAGTGTGTCTGTGCAATTTGTGTCTGTAATAAGTGGCTGCCGTTGTGTATGATTTCCTCTCTAATTCATGGATAGCATAGTGTGCTGTCACACTGGGCTGTATTATAGTGTGGTTATAAACTAGGCCAGCAATTCATCTCTCTCTCTCTCTATGTTTTTGTCTCCCTGTCCCTACAGGACTCATTCTCATGGGAACAGAGAGTTAGTTTTGCAAAAAGCATTGCATCTGGAATGGTGAGTGGTCTTCTGGGTCTGCACACATATAGCTTGGTAAACAATAAAAGCTATTGTTGTACAATATTTGAGGTAACTATTGGTCCAGAGTTGACAGTTATATATTCATACTTTGAAGGAAACCGTGAGATTATTAATTTTTTGGGATGTAAAAAAAAAAAAATCCCATCCAAGCTTAATATTCAAAGACTAAAAATAAGACTTCCATAGGTTGATTTTGCATGTGAAGTGTCAACACTTTGGGTCTGGTACTTCCAGCATTATGTTGTTGTTTTAGTGTCTCAATCAGTCTCATGCAACAACATCTGAGTGGTTGAAGACAGACAAGCAACTTTCAGTTTAGCAGGAGGATTTGTTGTGTCCTGTTGCCTAGTGCTGCTGATTGCATCACTTTTTCAGTTTTAGTCTTCGTTCTTCTTTTTGTATTGGTGATCAAGAGGTCTCATGCAGTTTGGTCTTTCCTCAGATGCAAGCTCTTTTTCTGTCTCATCTGATTTATTTATTTATGGTTTATTTATTCTCTTATTCTTTCAGGCATATCTGCATTCAATGAGCATCATACATCGAGATCTCAACTCTCACAACTGCCTGGTCAAACTGGTACGGGAGCACCCATTCCACATATTAACTCAGATCAACGTCTACACTTATTTGGCCTTGCTTGCAGAGCCAAGGGCCTAGAAACAGGTTTTCATAATCAAGAAGAGCTGACAGGCTTGTGTCAGCACAAACAAAACTGCTAAAGTAGACAAGCACCCAAAAACAAGTTATGTAAGCAGTAGAGCACTTAAGCAGTAGAGAGGGGGATCAACGCTTCATATTTTTACTTGTCCTGCCAACATTTTACATTGTTTTTGATCTCTTATCTTGTATTCCAATAAGCTTATAGGATATCAATATTTTAGAAACCAATAAAATTTTACAACTCTCTATTTCAATTTTGATACAACAGCAAAAATCACTAGCCAAAAATAAACATTATTAAAGACAAGTGACAACCAGTAAATAAGAACAAATGAACAAATTACAAGTAATAGCACAATTAAATATAAGCCTATAGCACAAAAATAGAAATGAACTGATGCTTTAGGTTTCCATGTTTGTAGATGTTCAGGTACAGAAATTGAAAAATCACATATAAAATAACATTTGCATATTCTTCACTCTGTGTTGCACCTTGATTTTTTTTTACGTACTTCCGAGAGAAAATGGTTTGATTGAAAATGGGGTTTCGGGAGAACCACATCATAACACGCACCTCCTTGCCATTTCTGTTAGTTACGTGTTGTTTCCTCCACGCACTGTCAACGTTCACGGGGCACTGACAGTTGGAGGGGCGTGCTTAGGCTCATGCCTTAGGTCAGACTGACGTCATCACAGAAGGGCCATCGCTTTAGAGGAGAGGAGCATTCTCAGATTTGTATTAAAGACTACGAAGGCAAACTATTATTTTTTTTTGTGGATTGACTTGCACGGATGAATTGTTCACCACAAAAATAGCAATGTGCGCTAACAAAATAAATATAATCAATTTTGATTTAATGTGTACTTTAAATGCATTATACTGAGACAAAATGAAAAGAAAACGTCATTCTGAAAACAGTCACTTATGTTCCCCTCAGAAACGCATTCATGTAAAATTCAATGTTTGGATTTTCTTTCTATATTTTGTGCATCATGAACAGTGGCCTGCTACAGTATTTTCTCCTCTTTTTGAGCGTCTTCAGCATCTCTGGCCTCTGTTAATGGCTGTTTACAGTTCAAGTATAATAAAAACAATATTTCCACACAAATGGCCAATTTTGAGAAAATTATTGTAGTGCAGTTTGTGTACAAGCACGGAACAGAAGATACACGGAACACCATTGTATAAATTCAATATAGATGAATCATTGTTAAAGCTACAAGGTTACTTGCCAGTACTGGTATTCTGACATACTTTTGTATGTATTTGCCCGTTCATGCGGCAGATCTGAAAGAAGTTGTGGCCTGATCGGGCAAGTGACAAATCCGTCTGACAGATCCGTCTACTGTCCCGAACGTCTTTCACGCTGGCCCCGGGCCATCGGGCAGTCCTTATTATTGTTGAGCCCCGAGGGTGAAGATCTGTTCACTCTTGAGGATTGTTTAGTTAGTGGAAAGAAGATAAGACAGGAAATGCTGTCTGACCCTGACTGACCTCAGTGTTTCACATATCATGAGTGAATCACTTATGACAAGCTATTTAAAGAACAAACCGCATGCCTTTGGGGCTTAGTAAAACATTTAGACAAGCACAAATTGTTTAAAGCTAAGATAGACTTCTGGTGTTATCAAAATCTTTCTTTTTACTTTATTAATTTATTTTGTGAATTATATTTTTGATTTTCTTTTCATTTTTCTTTTTTATTTTGTGTTTTTTAATTTTATGTATTTATAAATTAAGTTTTATTTATTTGTATATACATTGTAAATTATTTATTTACTTTTTCCCCTAAATTCTTTAGGTTTCCATTTGTACTCCTTGAATTTATATCATACAACTAGCACTACCTGTCATGCTAAACATTTTTGCATATTAAGCATCTGCTCAATCTGTTCTTTTTTGTTCCACTTGTCTGACTCCTGCAGGACAACACTGTCGTTGTGGCAGACTTTGGTCTGTCTCGTCTAATCATGGAGGACAAGGTCAAACAGCCAACCCCTGACAAACCAGCCAATAAAAAAAGACTGTTTAGACGCATTGACCGTAAGAAACGCTACACGGTGGTGGGGAACCCATACTGGATGGCCCCAGAAATGCTTAATGGTGAGAAGAGAGTATTACACTAAAGATAGTGCTTCAATAACACTTAAATTCAGATTTTGCCACCATGGTCATGTAATGAATTGTGGTGGTCCATTAAAGATCATTTAAATAAAAGGTTTTTCACATTACTTTTGAATCCAACATCTTTTTGTTTTGTTTTGATTTTTTGTTTTTAATCCAGAGTCCAAGCTCTGGTATAACCTTCACTTACATAAATTATTAAGTTTAAAATTGGGTTAGTAGTATCACTTTCAACCCTGGATTGTGGTCCCAAAGATAAAATAATTCCAATGTAATTGGAATAATTGTCCAATGAACAATGCTTGTTTCTTTAAATCTTAATGGTAATCTGGTAATCACAGAAACATTTACATGCTGCATCTGAAAGATTTAAAAATGTCAAACAGTGACTATAATGGTGTTTTTCCTCTCTGTTAATCTAATTTAACTGTTTAGTTGTATATAAATAAATAAAATCACCTTTATTGCTTTCTGAGAATATTGTGCTCAAGTTTTTTGTGTGTGTGTTCCTCCAGGTAATTGGCAGTCTGCTATAAACATAGGTGTTTTTGTAGGCTTGTTTTTCTTAATGGATGTCTTTTATCTGTGTGTAAACAGGTAAACGCTACGATGAGAAGGTGGATATTTTCTCCTTTGGCATTGTGCTTTGTGAGGTAAGGGTCGTTTGTTGTGGTAAACATCTCTGACTTTATGGCTCGCCTTTATGAGGACAGCACGGGTTCTTAGAACTGTCATTTATGTAAGCACTTGCATACGAATGTCGGAAAGCCAAAAGCAAATGTTACGCTCTACTGGTTTGAGTCAACACTGCTCTATTTCATTTTCAGTTATGTAAGAGGACACTTAAAAGTTTCCTGTTTACTTCACTTCCATTTGTGCTTATTCATTTTGAACTCTTCTTTTGGTATAGATTATTGGTCAGGTTTATGCAGATCCCGAGTGTCTCCCGAGAACGCTGGATTTTGGGCTCAATGTGAGAAAATTCATTGAGAAATTTCTTCCTGAGCACTGTCCTCCGGCTTTCTTCGCATTGGCTGTGGCTTGTTGTGATCTCACCCCTGACAACAGGTTAGTGCCACTATGTTTTGTCACGAATGCCCTTCTTTTTTCAGCAGTAATAACAAAAAGGTGAGTTTAAAATGAAAACAAGACAGATGACTATTATGTGAATGTATTGTTCAAATAAATGGTGTTCTTTTGAACATTCAGTTCTGTGATTCCGAATGTTTTCAATTGATAATAATAGTAATAGAAAATGGAAATTTCTGGGAATAATATACGTGTTTCTTGAGCACCAAAATAGCATATTCAAACGATTTCTGAAGGATCATGTGAAGACTGGAGTAATGATGCTGAAAATTCAGCTGTCATCACCGGAATAAATAACAGTAAAATCTATTTAAATAGAAATTTTGAATTGTAATGGTATTTCACAATATCACTGCTTTTACTTTTTGATGAAAAAAAGTGAGCATAAAAGACTTCTTTCGAAAGCCATACTGACCCCAAACTTTTGAACAGTAGTGTATCTAGACATTACAATATTACCCTATAATAGACAGAAATAGTTCCTTTTCTTACCTCTTTCCACTTCCGGTCTCCTTCAGGCCTGCTTTTCAGAAGTTGGAGGACTGTTTTGAGGCATTGACTCTGAATCAGGAGTTGAATATCCCTCTGCCTGCAGAACTGGATGATCTTCAGCAGAAGTTTTTGAGGACTTATGGACCCAGTGAAATTGTGTCTGAAAACCAGGAAAACATCATAAACTAATCCAACAGCAGCACAGGCTGAGATATCGGCTGGAATCCTTTTTATTTTCTGGATGAGTTTACAGAACTGAATCGGAGCATTTACCTTGGGTTTGCATACGGGGAACATACTGATGCTGGCGTTCTTTGGTGAGATCTGTCATGACACTCAGAAAACGTCTAGAACTGCAAAGTGTTTTTGGCAGAGTTCTGTTGAAGAAACAGGTACTATTTCAGTGACCCTGAACGTCTTTCTGACATTTTATTTCCTTCTGTCTAATTCCGATGGTTTAGTTATGATTTAACCATGCATCACAAAACCTTTAAGAGTGCATACCACTAATTAAGTTACAGATTTCCCTAATGAAGTTTCAAATGTCAGATTTATGAAAAATAATTGTGTAGCATCCATTACACTGATCAATGAGTATTTTTCAATCACAACGAAAGTGTGTTGTCATTAAACCTATCAAGACCATGTCTAGGTCATATAGTTCAACCCATAACAAAATGTTGTAAGGCATTTGAGACCATTAAGATTTGACTTTTAGGATTGTTATGTTCACCCCCCTCCCAGATTCTCAATAATGATATTTAAAGTTGTATTGTTAATGCTTATTTAAATAATAAAAACACCATTGAGGATATTGGGAATTATAGTGCTTAGTTGTCATGGAAATTTATTTTTAAAAATAGGATCAAATGTGAGCCTGACATGTTATCAGGTGGTTAACCACTTTACTTCAAATAATAAAACATATAGACTCTCCATATAGAAACTCTATTGTTGAACCACACTGCCCCCTGCAGGTAGTAGTGCTTAAGTGCACTCAATCCCTTTATCACTAGCACTTGAGGTCCTGACCTCTGTAACTTTACAATCCAAAGACAGAGAGTGATAAAACTCTAATGAAAGGAAGTAATAATGTTTCTGAGATCAGATTTGATTTCCTATGTGTGGTTTCTTGGAAATGCGTCTTACATTATACTTCATTCTTGGTGCATCAGCTATTTGAAAACTGGAGTTTATTCCACTGTTATGGACTCACCTTGTAAATATAACATGACAGGGCAAGGATCTTTTTTTTCTCAGTATCTAAACATGTTCTGGAGTTGTATTCTCCAAGTGAAATAATAAGTGAGATCGTAATGCTGGATATTGACCGGCCCTGTCTTTAAGAGTTATCCGCTCAGTGCTGAAACAAGCTGTTATTAAAATGTCTTCAACACAGAATTGAACGAGTGACGTTTTGTGAGGACGTTTGAAAATGAATGTCATCCTTACTTTGATAACAAATAACGTTTAAATTAACTGGATATATATTGTTCATGTTTGTATAGATTTTAACTCATGTGTTGGGATAATGTGGATTTGTAGTTTGCATATGTTTATAAAATGTGAAAAGCTGTAAAAGAGCATTTTTTCCTAGCCTTATCTGTCAAAGGTACTGACACGTACAAAATTATAACCACTATACTTGTACGCCACAAAATTTCTCACACTAATGTTTCATGAATAAAGATGAGTACGTATTGGCTTCATCTTCATTTGTTCTCTTTTTCACCCGTATTTCCACTTGATTAATAAATTTAATATACAGAAGCCTCAATCGGAGTCGAAACAACACACAGAATAAATTAGTGTTTTCCAAACCTGCTCCTGGATTATCCCCGGCTCTGCACGTTTAGCATAGTTTCCAAACTTGAATTCATTTTAAACCGCTTAAAGGGTCGTTTCAAACCAAAGTGGGCAACCGAATCGTTGCTGTAAGGGGTATTTTCAGTGTTGCCAGATTGGAAATGTCCAAGTATCGTACCAGAAGTTCAAAATTATCGTATTTGGAAGAAAATTATCGTACACGAGTCAAAATAGTTATTTATCTATTCTAAACCAAGAACATTTTGACACGACCTGCAAATTACCACAATAGATAACAAGGCGTATTGTTGGACGGAAGCAGTGAGACAAAATACAATTATCAGTGACTGTCTGCGTCGCGTTGCATATTAAAACATATTAAAATTATTTTTAACACTTGCTTTGTCGCGTCCAGTGAAGAAGGAATTTAGCTGTTGCTGGGTGGGGCAGTTAACTCCACATTTGAGCCGCTGTCATAGGAATCCTGCGTGTTACGAGGTGTTGATGTTCATGGACCGCAACTAGTGCTCGTTGGCTTTAAAGCAGGGCACTCTCATGCATCCTTAACACACCCCCAGGTGCACACGAAAGCATTTAGAGTGTCTGTAATGAGCCGATTTCTTGTATGAGTAAAGAAGCCCTATGACTGCAACTACTATCATTAAAATTTTCATAAAATTCTGAAATTAGCGTACATTACGGGATTTTTTTTCATTATTGATCGTACAGAGGTAAAAATTATCGTACAAATACGATAATTATCGTACGTCTGGCAACACTGGGTATTTTCGAGGCCCTTACTAAATGCTACACGCCGTGCTCACCGCGTCATTTTGTCGTTTATGAGCACGTGCTTCTACGTTGCTCCAATTCAAATCTCAAACTTTCTTAAAAAAATAAAATAAAATAAATATCTGTATCGTGGTTTCCAGACTTAAGTACCTCAACCATTTGAAACTTATAAATAGGTTTGTAAAGTACCAAATCTGCTTATTAGAATTATTTCTTAAGGATAAAATATGTACTAAAATAAAAAGTTATCTTAAATGGTAATATTTCACAATTTTATTTTTAAACTAAATTTTTACCAAATTAATGAAGCCTTAATTAACAAATTCTTAAAAAAAAAAAAAAATGATAAAAAAAGCAGTAACTTTTGATCATTGGTATGTACTTTTTATATCAACTATAAACAAATAAGTATTATTCAGTGTATACTGCACTGTACACAAAACTTTTTTTTGCCCCTATGCTCCCATAATAATGTGCAAGAAAGTGAACATTGCTACAAAGTGATACATGGGCCACATCACTATTGTAGTGTACAATACGGCAAGAACGTCATAAAAAGGACATCAATATAATTTTATTCAAACTGCTGAAAATAAAAAAAACGATCTTCTGGAACCTCAAGCAGTTGTACAATCAACCATGGGAAAACAAATGCATACATAAAAAAATAAAATAAAAAAACCTCTGTAAAATTAGACCACAGTACTTTATTTTACTACGTCATCTTGTACCCTCTCTGTTTCAGGTGCATGCTTTAAAGTCCATCATCTTATTTCTGAACATCTGTACGGTCAGGAACAAACCAACAGTGATACAGATAATGTAACCAGAGTACGCTAATCAGACTCGCTCTGACTGGTTTACTGAAGTCATGACCACGCTCACTTGCGCTTTATCAGATTGGGGCCACAGGAGCAACAATACATTCAAAAGTAATTTACTAAGGCAAGATCTCCGGAAAGTGTTCCACTTTATTCAGTCAAAAGCTTAAGCTAGTTTAGCTCTAGCATCCCAGGCCACATGATCTGCCTAACGAATATCAATTTCTGGAAAAGAGCTATCAAAGGCATTTAACTCAATAAGCTGTAGTTGCTAACCAAAGCTCCCTGCAGAATGAACAGCCCAGCTGTAGAGCAACAGATTCAGTTACACAGGTACAATTTCAGTTTCAACTCTCCACCACAACTGCATTAGGAACATATAAACAACAAAAAAGTCAGGGAAGAAGATAAGAATGGATTGTCTTTCTTTCAAAACGCCAGAACATCAGATGATCTGATCCATCGATACTTGATAAGAGGACGTGGATCTGTTAACTGGACTGTCACCCTCTTATTGGAGTTCAACAAACAGGGAAAATGCATGCCCTGTGATATGCACAAAAAGTACTTGCAATTTTTCTCCAGGTCAATCGCTGGCATGCATGTTTATACAAAACCACCATATCACCTTTTCCAGTGTATCGGCCTATGTCCTACTTTCCTCAACAACTTTGCTGAGATAATAAGGACATTGTCTGGGACAAAAAGCCACAAGTTTCCACCGCTCTCTCAGGGCATATGCCCTACCTTTACCATGAAACTGTGGTGTAAAGTGAAAAGAGACAACAGGCAGAAGGAGGTGAATGTGGGGTTTGGTCCTCTGTGATTCTGCAGTGCTGCATAGACAAGTCTCAATGAGATGCCTTTCAATGTACTCCTCCTGCTCCATCAAGCTCCAGGGGTTCCCGCTGTCCCCATAAGAGGGTCGGCTCCCTCGACCGGCTCCTGAGTGGGGGTCTGGTTGATTGGTTCAGCCGAGATGATGATGGTGTTCTCGTCCACCAGCTCGCAGGTGGGATTGGCAAAGGCAGAGAGGGGAAGAGTGATGCGATGCATCTCCCGCTCGTAAACCCGCTGCTCGTGCTGTTTCTTGAGGTCACGACCCCTATGGGACAAAAAACAAAACCATTTCACTTCAACCACTGCCACAACACCAAGATTTCTTCATGTTTATGTCACTGATCAATTGAATGAATAAGAGAATGGGGTATACAAAAAATCTTTATTTTTATTTTAAATTTTTAAACTTTCAAAATTTTTAATCTTTTTTTTTTAATATTTTTTCATGACCAATTTTTTTAGCATTACAATTTGAGTGAAAAGTTTCATAAAACTTCTGTGTAAAGCCATAAATAATATAATGCATGTATATTTTGAATATTTATACTCTATCACATGACATTAGTAACTGTTAATAGTTTGAATTAGATGAAGTTAGAAGTTGCTTGGTACTAGACATATTTAATTAAAAGCTTGATTAAAAGTGTCATATTTCTTAAGTTTAATTTTTGTTTTTGTGACCTGAAAAACAAAAAGTGAATGTTACATTGCAATTTTATGCTTTCACACGTCAATCATTTGTGCCTGAACCCTGAGAAAATGGTGAAGAATGGAAAAGAGCTTAGGCCGCCATTGTTATGTTCTAAATTAAATTAAATTAAATTAAATTAATGCATTTACCAGACGCTTTTATCCAAAGCGACTTACAGTGCATTCAGGCTATCAATTTTTACCTATCATATATTCCCGGGGAATCGAAACCCCCAACCTTGCGCTTGATAAGACAATGCTCTACCAATTGAGCTACAGGAACTCAGGATCATGTTCTCATGATCTTTGATTAAAGATGATAGCACTTTAACTATTAAGACCCTGTTTTTAAACTTATCAAACGTCTAAGATTTTCAATTAAATGTTCCAAAGAGACTTTTCCAAATTCATACTTTCTGTCTCAGAAACAGACTCGAAGAGCCATTCTGAATTACATAATCAAAATGAATGACTTATTCCTCAGTGCTTCCACTTCATCTCCTTATATATTCTGAAGTGACGCACTACAGACAGAAGGAGAGATTTGTCTCCAGTATCACCTATTTTTAGCATTGAGATATAAATGTGCTACTGTGGAGAGGACCAGCTCTAATTCATAATTTGCTGCCAAAGAAGAAACCAATCTCCTTTACTGATTCAAGATGATGGGATGAATACTGCAGAAATGTCATATTACAGGACACACCCGTCATATCTCTAGCCATTCAGACTTTGCGTGGCAGTTTTGCGGCATGTTATGCAATCCTCCTACACTTACCCAGCACTTTCCAGCCTGATTGTCTGCAGTCAACTCTGCTTCATCACAACTGAACTGAGCACTACCGCTCTTGCAAAAAATAAAGACACTGAAGAAGAGCTCGAATATATGAGATCCATGTGCTGTTACATTATAACGTGGGTGACATTGTCCTGGTATTAAAGGTAAGCTCTCCTCTCAGCCAACATCCTGCCTCTGCTTATTTATACCGAGCAAATTAATTGCTAGATAAATGGTGTCATATTACACACTATATGAGATTTTGATGGTATAAGCAAAAATATTACTATTATCATTATTAATATCATTAATTTTAGTTATATGATTCATATACATATCATTTATATAATTTCATATCATTTAGTTATATAATAATAATCATACACATAATTTGATTTAATAATAACCTAATTTGAAGCAAAAACAGAATGTTCTGACAAGCTTTGTGAAATTATACCACGCAAACTTTTCTGAAGACAGTCAGCTCCCCTCAGAAACAAATTCATATAAACCCCAAAGCAATATTGAGGATTTTCTTCCAATGGTTTGTGCATCATGAATAGTTAGTTATTTTCCTGCTACAGTATTTTTCTCTGTGCGTCCATCTTCAGCGTCTCTGGCCTGTTCACGGGTGTTAACAGACTTCATATTATCACATAAATGACATTGTGCAGTCTAGAACAGAGCGTTGCAATAAGGCAAAAAACGGCCGATTGCCGATAGCGTAAAGGCAAAAATATACATCGACCATCCATGCACCGTCAGCATTACGTTATTTTCGTCATTAAGAGGGCTCGCGGACAGCCGCACATCCTGTGGTACTGCACATGTGAGCTCATCCGTCTGCTCATCTGCGGTTGAGTATACTTTTGAAAGCTGTGCGGACGTGGCTGTGCGCGAGACGGAAAGGAACGCTGAATGTGAAGTGTACCCGAGCCTTAAGATCGGCCCTCCAACACATGTGACTATAATGGGACATTGTGTTTCAGGTTATACTGACCGTTTGTAGAAGAATCCTATTGTGATGCCACCTCCAAGCAGGATGATAATGGCCATCATGAAGACAGCGAGAACATAACCTACCAGGGTAGCAAAGACAACCAGTATACCTATGAACTTCTCAGTAATTGAATGTATTTTGAGGTTTTAGTAATGTCAACCCAACACCTACCAAGAGTCCCAAGGTCTTTTTTCTTCTTGGGTCCACTCCTGACCTGCTGATGGACTCCCTTCACGGGCTGCACCGCCACACCTTCCACCTGCGTGTTTTCGAAGGACTCTACCATTCTTGGGGTGAGTCCCTGAGTGGGGACAAACTCGTCTGGAGCTGTGGCTTCTGTGGAGTTTTGGTCTATGGGGTGACATGATAAACAGGATATGAGTGTTTTTCAGCTTTTTCTCAATCTGCTAATTCAAGTCAGCTCTACACTCCCATTAGTTAACCAAATATTTATACTAAACAGTTTTACTGTGGTCTGGGAGCGAGTGCTCTCAACTGACAATTGTGTTCTCTACCATCCATCTCCTACTGTAACAAGGTTTTTTTTTTTTTTTTAATGACTTAAGTCACAATGTAAAATAAGCAGCAACAAATGTTTCCATCCCTGTTGTGACATACATCCAGAGTAAAACAGACTATTGAAAAAGAAAAACTTTTCAATAGCCGTTATACTTTTCTAAACAAAGCTTTATTCTTTACTGGACACATCAGGCCATTACTAGGACTTTTTTTGTTTGTTTTTGAAGCATGCATAATGAGCTCAATTCTGTCTATTTTTATTTACAAGGGACATTAGGTGGATGTGATATGCTTCAAAGGTCCCACGGGAAGAATTCACATAAACATTTACTTCTCTTGCTGATGTCCAGCTCTCAGAATTTTTCCACCACCTCCTACTCTAAAAAGTTGTTTACACACTCTAGCAGAATTAAAGAACATGAGTTCACAACTCAGCTAGCCAATCAGTGGCTGTTGCAGTGGTGTGCATCTTCATCACGACCAATCAGAATCCCAGAGGGCGAGGCCTACACCTCCTAAACAGCTGCAGAACAAGTTTCCTTGTTTGCTCCTTTGTCTGCCCCGGCTGAGGAAACCGAGGCTGATGAGTTTAGGCTTATGTTGTTCAAAGGAATTCTTCCTTGCAGCATGTTAAGTCAAAAGATAATTCTAAGGAAACTGCATAAGCATGGATTAAAACTGGCCTAATAGTCTCAATAAGAGTTTTCTTTTTAATAAATCAACAGCTAGCTTCTGGAAAAATGATTAAGAGCACAAAAAAAGTTCCGTTTAGTGTAAGCTCTGGGGAAAGTGAATGCATTAAAGCATTTCATTTTCATAATGCCATTTGCTTTTTCCCACAAAAAGTAAGATTGCACATTTCTGCATCATGCAAATAATTTTTAAACTTACTTCTAACTAACGTTAGTGAGACCCAGTTTTGAAATGCCTGAGAAAGACAAAACACCAAGTGATTTGTGATATTTTCTTACTTAGGTTCAATTTAATGCCAAGAATTTAGAAAATGAACATTTATATGAATGCATAGGAGCTGCTGTGATTTTTGAAATATTTTGTTTAATTAAGAGTGAACATGGCTACCTTGGCATGTCATAATATCACACGCTTCTTTTCTGGTCACGCCATCGGACCCGGAGACATAGCACCAGGGCTTCTCTGAACCATCTGGGTTACGACAAAAATTGTGATCTCCAACATCTGGCAAGAAGTAAACAAAACAATTAACTTTGAAAATAAGATTTAATGGATACTTCATATTTTCTATCAAAACATATTTTGTTTATGTGAGCATGTGTCCCACATGCACATCCCCATAAAAGCCTTTGTCTGGGTTATAGAAGAGTGATTGCTCCGCTTTTTGAGTTGTGCTCATAATATATGTGGGCAGCATGCCCACATCATACATAACCATAATGTGTACCAGTTTGCAAAACTGCATTCTCTAATTAATGGATACAGTCTGTGAATATGCATGATTGTATGTATCCTAGCTTGATTTCCCCAAATATGATAACATTGTTTAGGGGTGTTGTTTGATTTCCAATTTTATAGTAAAAATGTACAAATATATCATGAAATGTAGAAACATAAGTTACCTGACTGAGAGTTTAGACTCTTCCAGTTGAGGCAGATATTCCCTGTGGATGTCTTCTGCTGCATTCCTCTATAGTCTTCTCCATTAGAAGTTATACACTCTGGGGAAAACAAATCAACTTCATGTGATTTGGAAGTCTGGTTTCAGTTCCATTCAGTTTAGAATAAATTGGTTACATGTTCATGTTTAAATTTCAATATTTGCTAAACTAAACATAATCAATTATTTTACAGTTAAACATCCTTTGTTATGAATGATAATTTAGAAACAGTGATGTAAAATGCAAAATGGTAGGAAGATATACCCTCATTCATAAACTCCAATACTTATACTCTAGAACTAAATGTATATTATCTTTTTTCTTTTTCTTTTTATAAAGTAATTGCAACACATTGAAATGGATCTTACCTTCAACAACAGACAAAACATTCACCAAACAAGAGCTCAGCAGAAACACAAAGTACAGCAGCTGACACATTTTCATTCGTCGATGTTATTAACAAGAACAAGTATTATTCATGACGAGTCGAAACGAAAACGATCTGTTTTAAAAGGAAGAGCCTGTGGTAAACCGAGTCACACTGCTCTCTCTTGTTTTGACTCGAGCTCTGAGTGAGCTGGTAAACAGCCCTTCTGTCTGTGCACTGATGCCTTTGCAGTGACGCCGCGTCCTCAGGGTCCTAGAAACACCATCTTCTCTCACCAATATGATGCGTGGACGGTTCATGCGATTTATAATGGACGAAATGGCTGGAATGTTCCAGCAAACGATTTATTGTGTTATATATTATAAAAACACACAAATGTTTCACATTTGACAAAGGTAATTTGTTTCAAGAAACTTTTTCTGTATAAATGTATTATTTAAATGTTATTACAGGTCAATAATAAAATATAAATCGAATCTATCTATCTAGAAAGAGAGAGAATTTATATATAAATTATGAATATTTGTATTCACATTTAAACGTTCTTATATAATTATGTATTGTTTAAATGTTATAGATTTATATAGATTATATAGATATATTATAGATTTATTATAGCCAGTCAAGCATATACACCACGGTCATTTAACGAACATCAGCATCTTAAAAAAGCTGGTCAGCAGAAGGAAGCATGAAGTGCTCCAAAATGTATTGGTAAGCGGGTGCAGTGACAATGGACCAACACCAGCAGATGACATTTCACCCCAAATCATCACATTATGGAAACTTAACACTGGACTTCAAGTAACTTGGGCTATGAACTTCTCCACCCTTCCTCCAGACCTGAGGACCTTAGTTTCCAAATGAAATACAAAACTTGATCTCATCTGAAAAGAGGACTTTGGACCAGCGGGCAAAAGTCCAGTTCTTCTTCTCCTTAGCCCAGGTAAGACGCCTCTGACGTTGTCGGTGGTTCAGGAGTGGCTGCACAAGAGGAATACGACAACTGCAGTCAAATTCCTTTGACATGTCTGTATGCCTTGACCCCACCCTCAGTCCATTCCTTGTGAAGTTCACTCAAATTCTTGAATGGATTTTGCTTGACAATCCTCATCCTCATCAAGGCTACGGTTTTCTCGGTTGGTTGTGCATCTTTTTTCTTCCACACTTTTTCCTTCCGCTCAACTTTCTGTTAACATGCTTGGATACAGCACTCTGCGAATAGCCAGCTTCTTTAGCAATGAATGTCCGTGGTTTACCCTCCTTGTGAAGGGTGTCAATGATCGTCTTCTGGACAACTGTCAGATCAGCAGTCTTCCCCGTAATTGTTTAGCCTATAGTGAACCAAACTGAGAGACCATTTTGAAGGCTCAGGAAACCTTTGCAGGTGTTTTGAGTTGATTAGCTGATTGGCATGTCACCATATTCTAATTTGTTGAGATTAAATTGAATTAGTGGGGTTTTGTTAAATGTGAGCAAAAATCATCACAATAAAAATAACCAAAGACTTAAACTACTTCAGTCTGTGTGCATTGAATTTATTTAATACACAATTTCATAATTTGAGATGAATTACTGAAATAAATGAACTTTTGCACAACATTGTAATTTATTGAGATGCACCTGTAGCAGAATTCATACATTCAAATGTATCAAACTATACAATAATGTTTATTATTATATAAATAATATAATAAATAAATATTACTTGTATAATTATTTTTAATTTAATATTATAATTCTTTTATTATGCCATCTATGTGTCACGTTCGGTGTTATGGAAAACACAGGAGAGAGAACCAATTGCGAGTACGTCTTTAATAAGGGGTAATCCAAAGAGAATACACAGTCCAGGCATGAGTCGTAACCAAAAACATCCATCCAAACATAAACCAAACGAAGACAAGGCAAGGGCAAGAACTGACAGACATGAATTAATGTTCAACATTAAACAAGGACTCCGTGACTAAGACTCAGACAGACCAGGTATAAATACACAAAAGGATTATGGGGAAACAGGAGACAGGTGGGGAAACAATCAATTAACTAAACAAGGAGGAAGGTGACCAAATAAGGAGACAGGAAGTGATAATATGATAAACACCGTGGGAACTGAGGACACCTAGTGGGAACCCAGGGAACACAACCCAGACACTGTGACAGTACCCCCCTTCTACGGAGCGGCTCCCAGACGCTCCAAGACAGACACAAAACAGAGAGACCAGGAGGGAGGCGGACAGGTGGAGGCTCAGGGGGAGGGACGGAGGGCCAGAAAAGAAAAACATGGGGAACAGGCACCAGAATGTAAACACAACACAGAAAGACCAGGAGGGAGGAGGACCGGAGGAGGTTCAGGGGGAGGGACGGAGGGCCAGACTAACAGAAAGGAACAGGGACAGACATTAACACAAAAACAAAAGGAAAAAACAACATGAAGCCCCCCAGGGCGGAGCAGACGACCACCACACCCTTGTGGTCAAGGCCAGAGTCCTCCAGGGCGGAGCGGAAGACCACCACAACCGTGTAGTCAGGGCAAGCGCCCCCCAGGGCGGAGCAGAAGACCACCATGTCCGTGTGGTCAGAGCAGAAGCCCCCCAGGGCGGAGCAGAGGACCACCACGTCCTCGTGGTCGACGCCAGAGTCCCCCAGGGCGGAGCGGAAGACCACCACAACCGTGTAGTCAGGGCAAGCGCCCCCCAGGGCGGAGCAGAAGACCACCATGTCCGTGTGGTCAGAGCGGAAGCCCCCCAGGGCGGAGCAGTTGACCACCACGCCCCTGTGGTCGATGCCGGAGTCCAACAGGACGGAGCAGAAGGCCACCCAGTGACTTGACCTGACTCTGAAAGGTCCACGATGACTAGCCTTGTCTCTGGAAAGTCCATGGTACCTAGCCCTGGCTCTGGAAGGTCATCAGTGACTGGCCCTGACTCTGGATGGTCATTGGTGACTAGTCCTGACTCTGGAGGGTCATCGGTGACTAGCCCTAACTCTGGAAGGTCAACGGTGACTAACCCTGAATCTGGAGGGTCCACAAGCACATGACTAGCCTCTGGAAGGTCAACCGGAACCTCACTCAACTCTGAAAATTCAACAGTCACCTGACTCGACTCTGGAAGGTCAACAGGAACTTGACTCGACTCTGGAGAGTCAATGGGCACCTGACTTGGCTTAGGACTGCCTGTGGAGACGTGAGATGCCTCGGCTTCAGGCACCGCATCGGCCTCCGGAAAGGCATCGGGCACCGCCTTGGCCTCCGGAAGAGCATCGGTCACCGCCTCGGCCTCCGGAAGAGCATCGGGCACCGCCTCGGCATCGGGCACCGTCTCGGCCTCCGGATGAGCATCGGGCACCGCCTCGGCAACGGGCACCGCATCGGCCTCCGGAAAGGCATCGGGCACCGCCTCGGCATCGGGCACCGCCTCGGCCTCCGGAAGAGCATCGGTCACCGCCTCGGCCTCCGGAAGAGCATCGGTCACCGCCTCGGCCTCCGGAAGAGCATCGGGCACCGCCTCGGCATCGGGCACCGCCTCGGCCTCCGGAACAGCATCGGGCACCGCCTCGGCCTCCGGAACAGCATCGGGCACCGCCTCGCCCTTCGGAACCGCATCGGGCACCGCCTCGGCCTCAGGAAGAGAATCGGGCACCGCCTCGGCCTCCGGAAGAGCATCGGGCACCGCCTCGGCATCGGGCACCGCCTCGGCCTCCGGAACGGCATCGGTCACCGCCTCGGCCTCCGGAAGAGCATCGGGCACCGCCTCGGCATCGGGCTCCGCCTCGGCCTCCAGAACAGCATCGGTCACCGCCTCGGCCTCCGGAACAGCATCGAGCACCGCCTCGGCCTCCGGAACATCACCGGGCACCGCCTCGGCCTCCGGAACAGCATCGGGCACCGCCTCGGCCTCCGGAAAGGCATCGGGCACCGCCTCGGCCTCCGGAAAGGCATCGGGCACCGCCTCGGCCTCCGGAAAGGCATCGGGGACCGCCTCGGCCTCCGGAGAGGCATCGGGCACCGCCTCGGCCTCCGGAACAGCATCGGGCACCGCCTTGGCCTCCGGAACAGCCTCGGGAATGTCCTCCTGGACGGCTGCGGTCCGCTCGGGAACATTCTCCGGGCTTTGAGGAACGGTAGACGCCTGTCTCCTCCTCCGCCCTCTATGATGGCGAGTCGGTGGCACCTTGTCTGGAGACTCAGGCGTTGAGTCGGCCATCTTGTGCTGTGGCGCTGGGCTGGCGGCCATCTTTTGCTGTGGCTCTAAGCTGGCGGCCATCTTGTGCTGTGGCGCTGGGCTGGCGGCCATCTTGGGCCATGAATCTGGGTTGGTGACAGGCTTGGGCATTGGCGCTGGGTTAGCGGCCATCTTGGCGGAAGAGACAGGAGTGGCTGGGGCATCCCACGGAAGCCTATGCTGCAAGAAGTACACGAATTCCCAGAATTCCAGTGTCTCTAAATGCCCCATCTCCTCCTGAGAAACTGGATCATCCAGCCCGCTGTTGAAATAATCCTTCAGGGCTGCATCGTTGTATCCCATACCCTCGGCCAGGGACCAGAACACCTGTGCCAGGGCACCCACCTCATTGCCCTCTTGGCGGAGGGCGATCAGCCGGAGATACTTAGCTCTCCGCTCCGCCATTTTGGCTGGGGAACGGGAAAAAGACATACCGCTGGATCTCAGTGTGACGGAGTCCTTCTGTCACGTTCGGTGCTATGGAAAACACAGGAGAGAGAACCAATTGCGAGTACGTCTTTAATAAGGGGTAATCCAAAGAGAATACACAGTCCAGGCATGAGTCGTAACCAAAAACATCCATCCAAACATAAACCAAATGAAGACAAGGCAAGGGCAAGAACTGACAGACATGAATTAATGTTCAACATTAAACAAGGACTCCGTGACTAAGACTCAGACAGACCAGGTATAAATACACAAAAGGATTATGGGGAAACAGGAGACAGGTGGGGAAACAATCAATTAACTAAACAAAGAGGAAGGTGACCAAATAAGGAGACAGGAAGTGATAATATGATAAACACCGTGGGAACTGAGGACACCTAGTGGGAACCCAGGGAACACAACCCAGACACTGTGACACTATGAATATGATATGATGTGTTTTTATTTAATTTTCAGATGACACAACCTGCCCTTTTTATGAGACAAATTACAAATGAAAGCAAATTCCAATTATTAGCATTTTTTCTGATGAAAGCTGTGTGACTTAATGAGCTTCCATGCATCATGGGTTTGCAAGGAATGAAATAGGCCAAACCCTGTACACAAATTCATCGTTACAGTACTATCAATTCATTCACGTCATCCATTCTTGTTAAACAGATCTGAAAGAGCAGTCTGTTTTTAATAGTTCAGCACAGTAACTGCAGTGTCACATATTCTGCTTTAACTCATTACAGTTACAGTTCACCATTAATCTAAGTACCATGTCTTCATGCATCAGATAGATATTAATTGTATGACATTCTGGAATTTATGTTCAGGTTTTCACTGCATTGTGGAGCATGGAAGTAAGCAATTACATTTAATTAGACCAGATTGTCTGCTTCCTTTCCATGGTACTCCTGCTAGGTTAACTGACCCACTTTCTTTCCAACAAATTACACAAAGTTTCCAACCCCAGTCAAGTTGGCAGCTTTTTATTTGTGAGTTGTGCACCCAAGCAAATGAGTTTTACTCCTATTACTCCTGTTTGTTTCAGGAAGTCTACCTTAAAATTAAAATCTTTTTGACTGGTTTGTTTAAAAAGTGTTATTTAAATAATAATAATAATAATAGTAATAATGTAAACATTCTGAAAGCTTTCAGAATAGGACACACATGCATAGTCATAAACAATATAGTGAAGAAACATGATAAAACTTCCTATTTACTCTAAAATAGAACCAAGGACAAACAGTACTATAACATTACCATGTCTAATATACTGTCCAAAGATTCATTAAAATCTAACATAACTACTGTGAATAAAAAAATAACTAATCCAGTTGCAGAATAACTTACCATTTCTTCAGTTAATATTGGATCTCCATACGAGGTAAACAGGAAGTAAAATGTGGGTTACTATGGAGAAGACAGAAGATAATCAGTGGAAAAAGCCAAGCCAAACAGATTGTTCTGTTGAATCCTGTAAAAAGACTGCCATATATTTAATTTGCACAAGCAGATGTCTCACATTCAACAACTCAATTTTAAAACAGCTTGAATTAATAAAGAAACAGAAAGTCTTTTAAATAGGCAAATTTTCTCCAAATCCTTTTTTTCATTATAAATAGGCCTACTAAAACATTATTTCAAATTTTTTTAAATAATATAAAATGTTAAATTTCATCAAACAGGTATACAAAGACTGCTATTGTATGTCATTATTTATAAGTTGTTTTTTCTCTCCAGATTTTAAAATAACACCCTCCCAAGAAATCCACCTGATTGTCCTCTAGACTCTAAAATAATCAATATGTCATTTATAATACAATTGCAGCATTCATAGAGCAGTGCGAATCACTTCAGCGTCTGCTGTAAACTCAGACCATCTGCTCCACTGATGGCTACTGGGATACCCAGCTGCGTCCCAATACTGTGTCCACAGCAACCGAGTACATATTCCAACCATGAATCATGAAAAAGCCCTGTGCTGAGGGCAGAAAATGGACACTTAACCTGGGAGAAGACCCTCAAATGTGGCATAAAGCATACACTTTTTTCCTGCTGTTATCGTAGGGCAACTCTACCGTTGCCGCAAAAACCATAAGATCACTGTTTGATGCATTTACCCCTGCAGTGGAAACCAGAGTAGAAGTGGCCTTCGCAAAGATATGATGAAGATGAAAAAGCGGTACAGAGTGAGAAAGAAAGTCACAAAAATATGAAAACAGAGGGGTTAAAATGATCAAACATGTATTGGGAATACAAGAAAGGATTAGGATAGAATGAACCACAGGAGTGAATGAGAGCAGCTGATTGCGGCTGCTTTGTGTGTATCAGAAGATGCTGTGAGGTTGGTGTGAGGCAGCTCAAACCGGTTTGGGCTTTTGTGATGTGTTATCACAGCGAACCGTGAGCCACCACTCCACATAAAACCAAATGAGTCTCTGAGGTCGCAGAGATTGGCTATCAAAATTTCAATCAGCTAAAGATAAGCAGCATTCATTTTCTGGCACACAAATATTTGTTATTGGGATCACAGATCATTGTTAGCCAGTAAGTTCTAAAAATGATTCAATCTTTATTTATTAAATATGTAAAACACATCAATATACAAGCATGAATCACATTTGGTTCAAAAGAGAGATTTAGCTAAAAATGTATGTACCATTCTCAGATGCTTGCTGAGTCTTTGTCCCCGCCTGCAGTGTGCTCTATTTCAGAAATCACCACCCATCCAGAAACAAGCCATTTCTGTGTATATATATATATATATATATAAAAGCATTATAAGGCTGTGGTATATTTTCTCATGACATGTAGAGCAGTTTGGTGTTTCACTTACCTCACATGAGGGCTGGGTGGCCAGGTCCTGGCCAGGTCCAAACCAAGTCTGTTTTTAAAGATTACTGAATACAATGTCTAACACAACGCCCCTCACTCAAGAACATGAAGAGTGTAACAAGATCTACAGGCTGATTTCAGGGCAATATGATAGATATAAAGTGAGGCTACAGCAATAGGTACAGAATGTTAAATGTTAATGTTAAATCAAGACAATTAATTGAAATAATAATAATAAAAAAATATTTGTAAATAAATGAATGTTTTCATGACTGAAAGTAAGCAACACAGAATGAGCGCCATTAACAAAAGCATTTGAAAACGTGTTCGTGTTTGTGTGTGCTTTCTGCATCACTCACAGCATGTGCCTATATTGTCTGCTATATCAAACAATTTTTATATCAATATCAAAGAAGGTGTACCGTTAATAAATATCGATACCGTTTTATCGCCCAGGCCTATTATACAATATAATGCATTTATGTTCATGCAACTGTATGCATGGATTGACTGTACAGCAGTACAGTCCTCAGCACCAGACTGTATTTTGTCGAGCAGGGTGAGGACAGGGTAGAGGGAAGGGTGTAGAAAAAGGGTGGCATCATGTAGGTCTTTAGCCCTGCTTTCCAGCGCCCCCTGGAGGAAGGGCTGTAGGAAGGAGAAGACATGCTGGAATGAGCCCTCTTCACCGGTGGGCTGTTGACCCAACATTCTGTTGCAGAGAGAATCAAACATGTGAATAATTGTGAATTGTAATAATTGTAAACAAAAATAGTTTTTTTGTTATTTACAATTATAAAATAATTGTAAACAAAAGAATAATTGTGAGCATGACTCACAATTGTAGAGCTGCAGGGCTGTGTTTCTCATGGCCCAGCACAGGGAGCTGAGGAGTGAGAGTGACAGGACGGCCTCCACAGGGGTGAACTGTAGAACAGCTACACTCAGACTGGAGCCCTTCACCAGCGCTTGAAGAGTGTGAACAGCACACACCTTTGAGAGATCAGGGGAAGACAAAGACATCTTTTAAGAACACCGCTACTTTGACATATGTCTGATCCAGCAAAACTGTAGATATATTTAATAAGTAGATCATTTACTCCACCTGTGGTAAGTCAAGAGTTTGGTCCCAGTCCTGGGGAAGAGGTTCTTTGGCTGTGTCCAGTAGGGTGTTAATGGTTTCAGCCAAAAGGGGCGAGACTTGATAGAGTCATCAGAGCACTATATGATTTTTTTTTTATATAAAATAAAATAAATCAAAATAAAACAAAAATGTTTAATGGCTACTTAAACTCACATAATTTAATTTGATTAGAATCTCATAAATTCCTTATTGAGAATGTATCATTCACTCTGTTCTACCTGTTGTAAAATGAGGGGCGGGATCTCACTGATCTCTGGGTCAGAGCATGGGTCAGAGCTGCTCAGTAGAGCTCTGCAGTACTTTAGTGAAGCCAAAACAGCAGCCCTCTACTGCCCCCTAATGGAAGAGGAGAGAAAAAGAGAGAACAGGACCACAAACAGATGTTACTGGAGGAAACAAAGGTGTTTGGAAATCAGTGTGTAAAGAGCAAATCTTTCTTCCCCAGTGTCTACATTTCAGAATGTTGTCTTTAAACACTTTGGAAGCCCCTAAGGAATCTTTCACACTCCATGTCAGTTCTTTACAGTGGAGTGACAGAATTCTCTCCACCAGGGAGCCCAGAAAAATACCAATTTCCTAACAGGAAAGTAAATCATCCACTGTATCTTAGTCATACACAATGCTTTTTGTAAACCACAGCTTTAAACCTAGTATGCTGATGTTCTGTCATCCTTTTAGCAGCTTCACCTTCAAGGAAACCCAGCAACAGGTCAGCACTAGACTATGTTCCTCAGAGAGCAGCACATTCTCCTCTCCATCCTCATCAAGCCCCGCCCACACAACCCACCCTGACCAATCAGAGAACTGATTGCATTCCCCATGTCACAGAATGATGGAGGCACATCTGTGGCAAAAAAAAAGAAAAGTATATTCTTATAAGAAAATAGCCCCTCTGCAGAGTGCTTACAATGCCTGAAATAATAAAATACATCCTATTTTTGGATTATTTTAGTATATTTTCAGATATATTAGTAGTGGAAACTCTGCTTAATGGTAAACAATTGTAGCAAGATCAATAAACTCAGTTTTATTTGCTCCTACCATGAATAGGTGTTGTAAGAGCTGCAAGAAACAATGTCATTCATGGCAGTTACATAATGGTGCACCAGTTTGGTGAAAAGGAATGTGATCAATTAATCAAGCAGCCCTTCTGCCCAGCTCAACAGCACAGCTGTGACATCATTAGGGATGAGGGAAAAATTCGGAGAAGTATATATTTTTATATATATATTTATATATATTTTAGAATTTTTTCTTAAGACGACAGAGCTGATTTTTTAGCAGCCTTAACTTCAGTCTTCAGTGTCACATGATCTTTCAGAAATCATTCTAAAATGCTGTTCTGGTGCTCAAGAATCCTTTCTTGCTAACTTTAAATGTCCTTACTGCCACTTTTGATCAATTCAATGCATTCTTGGTGAATAAAAGTATTAATTTCTTTAAACAAATCCACCTGATCCCACACTTTGAACAGTAGTGTATATTCATATAGTTTGACCTCATTGGTTGAATCTTCTAAACAGCCAATCAGGACAAGCATCTTTGACTTTGAGAAGAAATCCCACTTCCCATCTCTTTAGCAGTTTATAAGAGTAAGCATATTGTTGATTGGTGACAAATATTACTCATGCACCTTTTAAATAGTGTTGAAATCATATAACACGTTTTTTCATAAACATTTTAGTTTCAAAATTCCTCACCAACTTCTGAGGCACATGGAGAAAGGTGATTGGTGGAGAGGCATTTTAGGATGTGAGAGGGAAGAGCTGGATACAGTTCCAAAACCTTTTAGGAGGAGAAACTACTTAAAGTTTACTACTAATTTAAATTTACATTTATTTACAATTCATTTTATAAAGCTTATTTTCCAATTCATGTAGTAATTACATAAAAAATTATTTCTGATATAAATATTTTTTTACATTTGTATCAAATAAATATTATAATGGATATAAGAATAAATGTATAAATATTTCAAATTATTTTTTAAAAAACCTAGTTATAACTACAATATTATTAATAATATGCACATTATATTATTATTAATAATAACACAATAGCTAAAAAAAAAAAGTAAAATACAAAAATGGGATGGAACGAATAAGGGTCACTCCTCTTTACCTTGTCTGTTCCTGCGTACAGTAGAATTGCAGTAAGTGGTAAATGTGAGTGGTTGTTGTCTGTACAAAACTTGTGGTTTTAAAACATGGACCTTAGGGGTTTGTTCAAATCCATATACCTGTACACAAAAGGCTTACTAGGCTCTCTCTCTGCATTGCTCCAGATGATTTGTCCAAAAACTCACTGAAGCACTCTTTCAGCCTCTTCAGCCAAATGGTAAACACAAAACACATATGCACACAACTGTTGTCACTGCAGTCATGCACGGACCCAGCGATCTACAGACTGATGTATGCTGATGGAGAGCTTGTACCATGAAAAACATAGTAATGACAGTCAAGCTTTTCTTCACAAAGAGCTGAGATGAAGGGGAACAACCCATTCAGGAGAAGACAAGTCTGATAAAACAAAAGAAAGTGTAAGTAATTATATGTTCCACTTTGGATCATTTTTAGAAAATCTATGTGCTGCTTACGTACCATTTTTTTTGCCATGGTGACTGACAAGAATGTCATTTCTGCAGTAAGTTAACAACCCCCTGTAAACAGCCAGTCTGTCCTCTCTGTCCTGATATCTGGGATGACAGTCCACCTATAGCTCACCTTCTGTCAATCTCCACGCTTCTGAGATGCACAATTTACATATTATGGAAACAGGCAATTAACCAAGCAAATCGGTTAGTTAAATCATACGTTATAGACAAAGTAAAGACATTTCTAATGTAAAAAAAAATGTATATTTCAAATAAAAGCTTTCTGTTAATCAAAAGCAGCACAAATATTTTAAACATTGATAAAAATAAGACATTTTTTTGAGCAACAAATCTGCATATTAGAGATCAAAATTTAACTTTGCCTTCACGGGAGGTTTAATTTATATATATTTTTTCAATATTACAATTGTACTGTATCTTTTTCAAATAACACAAATTCGAAAACATTACAAGAATCTTACCAACCGCAATATTTTGAAAGGTAGTATAAGAAAATATAATATAAAATAATAAATATTCTATAAATATAAGTACATTATGCTGATGACATGCTACATTCATACATTCATTTTTCCGACAGGAGAGTATATTAAATGCTGGTGGATTTGAACTTGAAAACCAACAAACAGGAGCAAAAAATGTTCATGTCATTTTAAAGTAAAGGTGGAAATGACTTGTTCTAATTTGCAGCAGATGGATGAAGTGGCTCTAATTGTAAAGCCAAAACAAGCTGAACAAACTGGTGAAGAGCAGCAGACTATAAGGAACAGAGATCTTCTTTTGGGCTCTTCTGCAGGATCTGTGAAACCTCCTGCAGTCCTGCCAATAAAACACCATCTCTCTTTCACTGTGTAGTGCTTTACAATAATACAGGAGTGTTTCTTCACCTATGGGTATTTTTGGCCCAATTGACTAAAAATAACCTCTTAACTCGACTCGTGAATGAGTCATTATCTGGCTCGGCTCGGTGTTCATCTTCAGTTCTCTCTTCACAGGAGTTCAGTCAGTGTACTGTTTGAGTAAATGAATTACTCCGGGATATTGGTTTGTTTTAACTCAGAGGGAGTGTCAGCCACATTAAAAAAAGTTAACAGCTTAAGTCATTTGTGGATTAATGCGTATTGGAGACGCGAACCGTTTTAAACGATTCAGTTTGATTTGGTGAACTGGTTCAAGAAGATCCGGTTACATCGAGTGATTCGTTCGCGAACCGGATATGACAAACTGCTTTGTTTTGAACTGTCTCACAACAGACACGGGAAGAGAAGATAATGCTGAATAAAGTCGTAGTTTTTGCTATTTTTGGACCAAAATGTATTTTCGATGCTTCAAAAAATTCTAACTGACCCTCTGATGTCACATGGACTACTTTGATGATGATTTTCTTACCTTTCTTAACCTGGACAGCATACCTTACACACAGTTTCAATGGAGGGACTGAGAGCTCTCGGACTAAATCTAAAATATCTTAAACTGTGTTCCGAAGATGAACGGAGGTCTTAAGAGTTTGGAACAACATGAGGGTAAGTTATTAATGACATAATTTTGCAAATTGGGCGAACTAACCCTTTAACCTATTTCCATAACCTAACGGACCTAACAAATTTAAGTTTTAAAAATCCCTGATATAGAATTCAATAGTCAGGTTAAGGAAGTAAAAATCAGTTATTTTCTCCATAGGAGAACTGATTTTTAATATGTTGAAATAGACCAGCTGGGAGCTACGAGGTTGTTGATTGATGGAATAAGCCATCAGCCTGCATAGTTTCAAGTAAAAACCCTTTTAAAACATATTGCTTGTCAATTTTGAATACATGCACAAGATTCTTCAGTATTTAAATCATCTCATTTATTTATATCTTTTGAACACATTTGCTTAAGTCAGGGAATACACAGAGCATGTTTGAGAACAGCAATAACAAGAGTAAGAATCATCAGAAATCAAAAAGAATATCTTCTTATAGAGAAAACAAAACTAACAGAGGGCTACTGTGAGAAAACTCAACTTCAGAGAAACTATCTGGTACCGTTTCCAATCAGAGAAATGATATTACGAGTCGAACGGACACAGTCCTGTGCTTAAAGATGGACAATGTTGTCGGTGCAGGCAAAAATACTCTGGATCTCTGCTATTTACTGAGCTGTAGTTGTTAAATTAGTCATAAAAGACTGATAAAATTAAGAAAAAATGCCCAATTTTATTGGCCATTCAGGTTTGGAGAATATCCGCAAAGCACAAACAGCAGATCTATGATACAAATTAGTGATTTAAAGAAGAAAAAAAAAACATGCATATTTAGCTAATATTGCAAGTGCTTCTCTGAAGTCAAGCAGTCTCATACTAATGAGAAATCTTATAATCGTTAATATAAATATCAGTCACCCTGCATTGACAACAATCAGCTTAATACAAAAGCATGCAGTAGAAATATCACCATTTCAATAATCTTAATATCATTGACATTTCCTAGCTATCTATAGTCTTCGTCATTTACACTGCCATTGTCAGCATAATTTTGGGACAAAAATATTATATGTATATATCTATATATATATGCACTTAACAAAGCTGGTAAGACAGATATGAGAAAGGTTTAGGTAAACCAGCATTCAATAGAAAAATGAAATCAAATAGTTAAATAACACCAAACTTAGTGTTCAAGTGACTATCATGCAAAGAAATTCCAGCTGAAATAAACTGCAGTTTCAATACTGTGTGTCCTGTTTTTATAGTGATGTGACTTTCACTCTTCAACGTTTATTTTCGTGGTTAAACACACAGAGAACAGTACACCTTTTACATGCGGTTTTGTTTTATTTTATTTTATTTTTTAGGGAGCGGTGTGCGGACAGGTGTGGAACTTTTTTGCATGAGATAAAACATCCAAGAATGAGACACAACTGTAACAGAAGCAGAACACCGGAGCACTAACACAAGTACACGTGCCTCGCGGGGTCACTTCGTTTGAGAGACATATTTTGGTTGGATTTTAAAAGATTACCTCTTTTTATCTGTGTGAGAGGCGCTTTGGAAAAATTATTTTCAAATACCAACAACGGAAAAAGATCAGTAGTCATCATCGATATGACGTGGCTCAAAACTAGTGAGTTCAAACATTAGATAAAGTGTGAGAAAATTAAGAAGCTGCGATAATAATATCAAATAAATAAATACAACCTGAGGACACAAGGTCAATAAAACAGTCACATGACCGGGGGACGATGTCACAGTGACACGTCAGTTAACCAGGGTTCAAACCCTTCAAAGTAGAGTGAAACCAGTATAAAGTTGCACAAGGTCTGACATGCACTCCATAAACTGTATCTTACCATTTTCTGACATATAAAACTATTGCTGCCGATTTTGACTGCAAACATTTTCATTCTTAGAAAGACTTTCACACTCCTTGCACTTTGCCCATCCAAAGGGTAAACAATAGTGGTCGACCGATATGTGTTTTTTGACAGCCGATGCCAATATCTTGCAAAGCAGTTGGGCCGATAGCAGATATACAGCCGATATGATTTTTCACACGGACTGACCATCACGCAGAGAACACGTGATCATGCTGAATAAAAATGCACACTTCACAAGATTTCACAGCTGGATTCGACTAAGTTTGCATGGTTTGTGAAATTAAATGTTCATTAGTCATTAAAAGATTTGTTTAAATTATATAAATGCATATTTGCTTAATGGTGACGGCAAATGATAAAGTATTTTAATGTTTGCCTTTCTATTACTAATAGTCCTAATATATAAAAGCAATCGTTATAATACTTTCTGTATACATTAATTTCTTTGTAATTTGTAACGGTTCTATCTGATTATTAGACAGACTTCTATCTGTATTAGACAGAACGATTAATGATGACGATGAACAAGAGAGAGAGTGTGAGCACTGCGCGTGCTCAGGCGCTGCCGCTCTCAGCGCCGTCAAAATAAAAGTCCCGGCTCGAACACATCGACCAAGCAGAAAAACTTATCAGCTCGATGCCGATATTTGAAAAATGACAAATATCGGCCTTGCAGATATATCGGTCGACCACTAGTAAACACACTTTGAAAAGGTTCCAGGGTAACAAAATTTTCACTCTCCTGTAAAATCTCACACACAGGCGACAAACTAAATATATATAAACTCTCAAAAATAGAATAAGTAATATAAGTCAACAATATGCCACGAAGAATATAAATGTCAACATCTAAAAAAACAAAAAAAAGCAAAAATATGTAACCGTCAGCTAAAATTCCTTCAATCAGCTGCTCTTTAATGGCCTCCAATGACTTTAAACCTCCACTATGACTAGTGTAGAGATACAAGAGTTTGATTTTTAAGAACAATTTCCTCTAATGATGTCATTGGATATCCACATCTTTCCATAGTCTTAAAACAGAAATGAAGAGGTAATCTAGTATACCTACTGTATGTTAAACTGAAGTATGGCTTTTAGTTTGATCGGCCCAACTTGAATAGGCGCTTTCCTAATACCACTGACTCAACTGAAGAAGTAACAAAAAAAATTCTAAACATCGCAACATTAAAATAACACTAACATTGCAATTGGTGTAACAGGTTACATATAAAGCACAATTGTGGCTTTCCAGAACAAGGAATTATTCATTCAATATGCAGTTCGCCAACTGACAGCAAATCTGCTGAATTATTCCAAATCTGAGCTAATGATGTGAGAAATAATGACTGGTATAAGCTGGAAGACCCCGGACATCACATCATTCTTTATCAGGCTCTGGTAGAATCTGCCCCAAAACAGTCACACATACCAACAAATGTCCACTAACGTCTGAACACACATGGACTGATGCATCGGTTGGCTGTGAATCACACGGAGAAGCCTGTACATAAATGCTTTTGATATACTGAAAAAATCATGCTCTTCAAAAACGTTAGGAAAGAAAAGGCATAAATTCAAAATCATTGGCATCCAGAACATGAATTTTGTGAAAAGCTACTTTTACAATTGCTTTTGTTTTAATACTAATAACAACAGTAAGAACAATGTTAATAATAATAATAATAATAATAATAACAACAATATTGAAAATCTACACACTGTAAGTGAGGACGGCGAATCAGTGTAACATAACTCACACTGGGAAGGTGCAACAGAAAGCACTTCGCTGAGGCCTTATTATCTGTACTTATCAAACACTGTCCAACTCCACACAGCACATGTGCACAACAAGGGGAGTCTCTGCACGGGTGTAAAGATACAAAGACGGTGCCTGGGAGGGAGGGGGGAAAGTTGAAGGTAAGACAGAAGACGACGCACAGAAGTGATTGACAGGTGAGGGGGCCGAGCCCAGTGTGGGAGGGTCAGGCACTGAAGACTCACAGCCACCCAACACTGGGTTTGCTTTCCTTCCTCCCGCTCTCCAACTTCCCCCCTCCCTCACGCTCTCTTTTTCACTCTTGCACTCTCCATTTCTGGCTGGGCACTCTTGTTAGATGTGGCTACAATGAGCTCAACCTGAGGAAAAAAAGTCTGTCAGCTGCGTACAACAACAAAATCTATTCTAGAATGTGCAATGAGCAGACCAAGGCAACATAAAAAAACTAGTGTAGAAACAATTTTCACTCTGAAATTGCCAGTAAATTTCACAATTACAAAGAAATACTGAATTAAACAGAAATTTGTAGAAGTAGAAAGACTGAAATGGTATTTTCTAGTAAAACGTACTAAAATCTGAAATGAATCATTTTTTATAGTGTAATTGTCACAACTGCTATGTGAAAACTGTGAAAAGACCAAAATGTTTTCTCTAACAGCGGTGAATTATTTAATATCAGCATATTTTAAGGCTACTACATAATGAAGATGCTGCTAAATATTTTTGTGGAAACGGTGATACGTTTTATTCAGGATTCTTAGATGAGTTTCAATAAGTTCCAAAGAACATCTGACCGCAAACTTTGCACAAAGTTTGCACCATAAGCATCTGTTATAGACTCTAACATTAATCTGTCAATACAAGGATGTACCTTTACTGTAGAGGGGCGGCTGGAGCTCCCGAACAGTGGAAATGGACATTCTGCCATTTAGAGTCCCGGCGATGCCACACCCTCGTCTCTTCTGATTGGCTGCTGTGCGGCCGGCCCTGCACATCCACATATTGCGTGAGGCGGATGTAGGCGATGCAAGCGGCCTCGTCTCCAATCAGGTGCACGTGAGGGTTCAGGATGGTGGTGTGGATGGGCTTACTGTTCTTAGACAGCACTATGACAGAGTGAGAAACGGCCACACTTAAAAAAATACGACGTCATGACCGACAGGGTAGAGGTGAAGAGTAATCTGACTCCGCTTACAGTTCTCAAAGTAAAATCTGTGGAAGTCCATCCCCTCCACCAGGTTTCCCAAGGCCTCAGGTTCAAAGCAGGTGAGTCCAGGGTCACATATTTTACTGGAAAGAATTAAAACCATTGATTCAGTGCCATCTCATTTACTGTCAATTGTGAGTAAATAAAGTTAAAAATACGCCTTACACACAAGTAACTTACGCATATGCTTCAAAGTCGCCATTGTTGTTGGCCTCAATAAGCTGTTCAGTGATTTTGATGATCTCCTGTTTGCGTGCTGTAGAAAGAGGAAGTCAGCGTTAACTGAAGCCAGCTCCCTTATATTAGTATGCACATAAAGGAGGAGCATTATGGGTAAGCAGTCTATATATCTTTTAAAACACTGCAAACATGTCTCGCAGGCTCACTATAATTTATTCAGCAGACTCATTTCTAATGTGTGTCTTTCTGCATCAGTACACAAGCTGTTGTGACAGACAGAAGCTTATAAACACAAAAATAAAAAACAGGTTGTCTGAACATCCACCCAAACAGATTTTAGCCACCTACACTACCGTACGTGCGCTCACACACAGCATTTCATTTCCAGCTCTGTTAGTCACAGGACTCCAAATACCACAGATCAAACAACTGAAGGTTAAGATACAACTCAATCTCTGGAGGAAACACAATTCAAAGATTCTCTGTAAGACCAGGTGCTCCTATCACAAGTCGTTTGTTTAGACTATTTAAATATATATGTATATATTTAATGTTGGATTTACATATTTTACATTAAGAAGCTTTAAAGAAGGGTATGTGAAAAGATGCAAAACAAATATGATAATTATGACAGCATGGTAAAAGGTTTCCAAGAGTGTTTTAATGTGACATAATATCACATATTTCTTATAATAATAAGCAATGCTTCTCGAGCAACAAATCACCATATTAGAATGATTCTTGAAGGTTTAATCCTTATTTTTAAGGATTATTTGACACTGAAGAAAATACAGTTTGCCAATGCAGGAAAAATGACTTTTTACCATTTTAAAATATATTCAAATATAAAACATTTTATAACTGTGATAATATTTCACATTATTTCGGTTTTGCTGTATTTTTCATCAAATAAATGCAGCCTCGGGAGCCATACGAGACTTGTCGATAACAAAAATATCTTACCAATTCCAAACTTCTGATTAGTAGTGTATCTTTTCTATTAATGTTATTTGATTAAAACCAACTCTTGTATCGACCTGCAATAACACTTGTGAGAGACTCTCCTCTTCATAATACAAAAGTGGTCAGAGATGACGTATGAGACGCATGTTACTCCCAGGTTTCCACAGTGATGTGATTAAATCACCCCAGAAAACCACACTGCATGCATGTTAGTCCAGTAGCATCACTGCTGCCTGGAATTCAAAAACTCATGCTGCTGTGCCAGTACTGCAGCACACTGACACCACATACTCACAATGTGCTAACAGCAGGGGGCTCGAGGACGGTTGGGCAGGGAGAGGGGAGGGGTGTGATGGGGCAGATACTGGGGCAG
Source organism: Carassius carassius (assembly GCF_963082965.1). Lineage (NCBI taxonomy): Eukaryota > Metazoa > Chordata > Actinopteri > Cypriniformes > Cyprinidae > Carassius > Carassius carassius. The sequence continues at coordinate 34,057,889 of NC_081758.1, read as the reverse complement.
TAAGGGGTCTGCTGGCTGCTGATGGCTCACTGTCTGTATGGGGGGCTGTAGGTCTGCGTACACTGCTCACTAGATCAGTCAAACGTGATACTGGATGCATAATTGACAGAAGGCAGATGACAGGAAAAGACAGATAAACAGCTAGTTTCTAGCAGAAAACAAGTTTCTAATAAACATGGACTCAGCAGAACTTCTGAATAACCTGTCTGCATGCTGGTTCATCAGGGACTTACTCTGTGTGGGAATATTGGGGGTCTGGGGAGTGGAGGGGGCAGAAACAACAGCTGGAGTGATAGTGCTTCTCCCCTCAGCATCACATGTGGGCACAGAGCCCCGACGAACCATACCCAATAGATCAGTGAACTTAGAGGCAGCTGTGGGCCCAGACAGGGCAGGACAGAAATAACAGAGTGGAGGAACAGATTACTCGAAAATGAAAATCTATTTCATCATTGTATACCCATACGTCATTCAAACATTCAGGGCCCTGTCATACACCCGGCGCAATGCGATGCAAGGCGCAGCGCAAATGTGTTTGCTAGTTTCAGTTTCAGCATTTTCCCGTCCAATGCCACGTTGTTTAATTAGAAAATGCATTAGCGCTCATTTTTGCGCCCATGGGTGTGCTGATCTAAAAAAGAGGTGTGTTCAGGTGCATTGCTGGCACATTGCTATTTTAAGGAGCTGAAAATAGACTGCGCCATAGAACAGCTCAAACCTGGTCTAAAGTCTGGCGCAATGTTTTTTCTTAGTTTTTTAAAGAGCGTACACGCTGCTTATTAAACACAGGGACGCACAGCAGCACACAAACATGCAAAATATTAAAAATGAAAGGATTGCAATGCATAAGATTTTTTTTGTAGGCTAAATATATATATTCTGAGTATATATATACGTAAAAATATATACGTTGTCTCTGTGCTGGCCAAATTCCACCGTGTAAATAGCAAATCCGTCATGGCACGAGCGCAACTGGCTCTTAAAGGGAATGGAAGATGAGACTCTGATTTGTTTATTGCACGTTACGCCCAAAAAACACCCATTACTCATTAAGAGAATAGGGACAACCCGTTTAGAACATGTGCCCGGGCATGCCAACCATTTTTCCGACCTTAAAATAGCAAAAGTGGATTTGGACACGGCCTGAGTGCACCTGCGCCGTGCGCTTTACACTTTGGGTTTAGATCGTTAAAATAGAGCCCTCAATGTTTTTTGGGTATCCAAGCTGCAGTAGAAGGAAGATTTATTAGAAAATAATTTCAGCCTTTTCCACACAACATACTGTAGCAAATTATTATATGGAACTATAATAATAATAGTATTTTTTTTATATAGATCAAATATACACTACTGTTCAAAAGTTAGGGGTAGATTGGAGTAATCTGTTTTCTATTTTCTATTAATCAAAGAATCCTGAATAAGAAATAATAAATGTTTCTTGAGCACCAATTCAGCATATCAGAATGATTTCTGCCGGATCATGTGACACTAAAGTAATGCTGAAAATACAGTTTTGCCATCACAGGGATAAATTACATTTAGAAATATATTATAAATTACTGTAATTTTGATCAAAGAAATAACCCCATAATATTGAACGGTAGTATACAATACACATATATTTATAATATACAATTTCTTTTGCAGGGTAAATTTATACAACAACGATGTGCTAAAAAGGAAAAACTCTTCCAGTGGGTTTTTGTGTACAAAGACGACAACTTTGTCAAAACGATCCCTGGATCCATGAAAATGACTTAAAACGCTTATGCACACCAGGCCAGTAGTTGGCAACATATTTTTAAAGCAGCACTATTCAAACATGTACTGTGATACACATGTCCATGACATGAATGAATTTGATTATGTTCGAGACAATAATGGTACCTGTTTTCAAATGCTTGCATTGTCAGGCACCACGAAACAACATTGTCTTGTAAAAGAAAGGTGAAAACGCGTAAAAAGGTTTCAGTTTTTAGCTGAAAATGGCATTTTTGTTTAAACATCAAAAGAAATCCATACATGCTTGGAAGAACATGAAGGTAAGGTGAGCAAATGATAACAGAATTTTTTTTTTTTTTAACTATACCTCTAAAGAAATCCAGAGAAAACACAGGAAATTGGTTAAACAATCAGGACAAAAACAAAATATCTGTTTACTAATGAGAACACAAATTATGACAATAATCTTCAGTAATGCAACTCATTTAATGGCACTACTTCACAAATATTAGTGCTGATCTGTATCACACACATGCAAAAGGAGATTGTGGTAAGATGGTTGAGGTCATGGCAGTCAGAGGGCACTTACTGAAAAGAGCAGGGGGCCAGGAGGTGTGTGGGCGGAGTCAGGCATAACTGAACTGTTATCTACAAGCTTTCCTGTTTTTTCAATCAAAGTTCCTTAATGGAATATGTCACCCAAAAATAAAAAAATTCTATGCCAGTTGTGCAGGTCTAACTTCATGAAATTTGGTAACGAGAAACTTCAGAAATGTTCCTTTTTAAATTAAGTATTCCTTTTAAACGAGACAAGTATCTGAGAAGCAAAACTAGACATATTAAAACTTGCTTTCAGAAAACAGATCTCGAATATAACTGTATTTTGGAGGAAGAGGTAGAGCTTTTTCACATTTGTCTCCCAAACTCTGGAATAGCCTTCCTGATAATGTTCAGGGTTCAGACACACTCTCTCTGTTTAAATCTAGATTAAAAACGCATCTCTTTCGCCAAGCATTCGAAAAATGCATCTCTTAAATTGTGAGTGTAGTTGCATCTGATCAAATGCACATTCTTATTTTTTAGCTTGGTTTAAACGAATTAATTTTACTTTGTTGGAACAACAGCTTTGCTAATGATGTCTCTATTTGTTTCTATGTTTTGCCACAGGATTTACATCCCGTGGTAACTAGGATTTACACAAGCTCCAGTCTGGATCCAGAACACCTGAGAAGAGATGATGCTGAGCCTCAGAGGACCTCAGATGATGCTTACCCTGAATCAACAAACAGAACTAACAAATATTGCTACAAGTGTGACTGCATCATATAATAATTGCTGTTAATAATGTTAATCGTCTGGCTGACTACGTTTGTATTAATTTTTCTGAAAAATCCTGTCATATGCACACAAACTGACAGTCAACACTTAAAAGCTACTACTAAATACTGTAGAAACGTAATTTTCTGTAAAGTTGCTTTGTAATGATTTGTATCGTAAAAAGCGCTATACAAATAAACTTGAATTGAATTGTATTGTATTTTGCCTTGTTCCACTGGCAAACACAACAGAAGCACAACAAAATATAAAGTTTTACTAAATCAAATCAACATACTAGACTATTTAAACTATAAAATGTCCATAAAAAGCATGCTAGCTATTTGCAGAAATCAACATGATCAACATGACTGCATCAAAAATACATATTCAGAGTTTGAAAACACTTATTTATAGTCCTTATAAACTGGCTCTATTCAAACAACTTATTCAAACAGAAGTGCTTTACAGTAAAGCTAGCTTAGATGTTATTAAGCTAACTTCTCACAGCTGTGCTAGAATTCATCACTCAACTATTGCAGCCAGATATTTCCCAACACCACCTCGATGTAAAACACACACACCCTTCTTACCATCTCTTTAGCGTGATCTCGAAAACAAGACATCACGCTCCTGTCATGCACATTGTCTGCCCAGAAATTTGGCGGCAAGTTTTCTGCTCTTATTCACACTCGCACACATGCTCTGAAATAGCCAGGGTCTCTGTTTCCCACTGAGCTTAATTATAACACAAGGTGCCCTTGCCTTGTTCTGGGGCAGAGAGAGCTGAACACAAACGCTGAAAGTAGGAGTGACACCAAGTGAGCACTGAATGAGCTCAGGCTAAAACTTTTCACTAAATTTCTCAGTTTAATATTAATGGACCTTGAAGTGAATCTAAATGTTTAGACTTTTGTTCATACTCTGCATAAACTACCGTTTAAAAAGTTTGGGCTCAGTAAGAATTTTATGTTTTTGAAAGAAGTCTCTTATGCTAACCAAGGCTGCATTTACTTGATAAAAAATTCAAGAAAACCAGTAAAAAAAGTGAAATATTATTACAATTTACAAGAACTGTTTTCTATTTTAATACATTTTAAACGTTTTTTTTTTTTTTTAACCATTAGCCATTACACCAGTCTTCAGTCACATGATCTTTCAGAAATCATTCTAATAATTTTTTGCACAATAATAATAATGTGCTGCATAAAAATTTAGATAATATTATATATACAGTCGTGGCAAAAAGTTTTGAGAATTACAAATATTAGTTTTCAAAAAGTTTGCTGCTTAATTCCTTTTAGATCTTTGTTTCAGTTGTTTCTGTAATGTACTGAAATATAATTACAAGCACTTCATACGCTTCAAAGGCTTTTATCGACAATTACATGACATTTATGCAAAGAGTCAGTATTTGCAGTGTTGGCCCTTCTTTTTCAGGACCTCTGCAATTCGACAGGGTATGCTCTCAATCAACTTCTGGGCCAAATCCTGACTGATAGCAACCCATTCTTTCACAATCACTTCTTCGAGTTTGTCAGAATTAGTGGGTTTTTGTTTGTCCACCCGCCTCTTGAGGATTGACCACAAGTTCTCAATGGGATTAAGATCTGGGGAGTTTCCAGGCCATGGACCCAAAATTTCAACACTCTGGTCCCCGAGCCACTTAGTTATCACTTTTGCCTTATGGCACGGTGCTCCATTGTGCTGGAAAATGCATTGTTCTTCACCAAACTGTTGTTGGATTGTTGGAAGAAGTTGCTGTTGGAGGGTGTTTTGGTACCATTCTTTATTCATGGCTGTGTTTTTGGGCAGAATTGTGAGTGAGCCCACTCCCTTGGATGAGAAGCAACCCCACACATGAATGGTGTCAGGATGCTTTACTGTTGGCATGACACAGGACTGATGGTAGCGCTCACCTTTTCTTCTCCGTACAAGCCTTTTTCCAGATGCCCCAAACAATCGGAAAGGGGCTTCATCGGAGAATATGACTTTGCCCCAGTCCTCAGCAGTCCATTCACTATACTTTCTGCAGAAGATCAATCTTTCCCTGACGTTTTTTTTGGAGAGAAGTGGCTTCTTTGCTGCCCTTCTTGACACCAGGCCATCTTCCGAAAGTCTTGGCCTCACTGTGCGTGCAGATGCGCTCACACCTGCCTGCTGCCATTCCTGAGCAAGCTCTGCACTGGTGGCACTCCGATCCCGCAGCTCAATCCTCTTTAGGAGACGATCCTGGCGCTTGCTGGACTTTCTTGGATGCCCTGAAGCCTTCTTTACAAGAATTTAACCTCTTTCCTTGAAGTTCTTGATGATCCTATAAATTGTTGATTTAGGTGCAATCTTAGTAGCCACAATATCCTTGCCTGTGAAGCCATTTTTATGCAACGCAATGATGGCTGCACGCGTTTCTTTGCAGGTCACCATGGTTAACAATGGAAGAACAATGATTTCAAGCATCACCCTCCTTTTAACATGTCAAGTCTGCCATTCTAACCCAATCAGCCTGACATAATGATCTCCAGCCTTGTGCTCGTCAACATTCTCACCTGAGTTAACAAGACGATTACTGAAATGATCTCAGCAGGTCCTTTAATGACAGCAATGAAATGCAGTGGAAAGGTTTTTTTGGGATTAAGTTCATTTTCATGGCAAAGAAAGGACTATGTAATTCATCTGATCACTCTTCATAACATTCTGGAGTATATGCAAATTGCTATTATAAAAACTTAAGCAGCAACTTTTCCAATTTCCAATATTTATGTAATTCTCAAAACTTTTGGCCACGACTGTATATTTAATTAATAGAAAGTTCAAAAGAACAGCATTAATTTGAAACAGAATTATGTAGTGTTGTAAATGTTATTACTATCACTTTTTATCAATTTAATTATTGCTGAATAAAAGTTCCTTTAAATAAAAAATAATAATAAAAAATAAAAAGATCCCAAACTTTTAAATGGTAGTGTAAATTTGATTTGTTTTTTCAAATATGAACTTTAGGACTGACTGTATGCTCTGTAAGCATGTAAAATCTGACGAGTACACCCAAATATGAAGATTCTTTAATTTCATTGCCTTTGTGTCTTTGGAAACCTTTTTTTTTTTCTTTTTTGGAACACAATCCGTTTTTTTTTGTGTCTGTGTGTTTTGGAGAAGAAACCAAGACATACAGGTTTGGAACAACAGAAAATGTAGTAAATAATTATTCATTTTAATGATTTAATAGATAATTTCCATTTTTTGGCAAACACCCCCTTTCAAATCAGCCCAATTTGAAAACACATATGAGAGCACGTCACTGTAGAAAGATGACAACCTGAATGTACTGAACACGTACTGAACACATTTTTGGGATTTTGAACTAAATACAGTATTATATTATATTTGCTATTCAGACTAGAAACAACTATAATATTTTTGCAACCTTAGTGCAGTGTGTGTTGTTCCATACAAATGCTGATAGTGGAGTCTTACCTTTCATTTCCTCATCCTCCACTGTGGCATTACTGCTGTCCGACGACTCCTGTGATATTCAGACACAGAACACCAATTAGTCACACAAGGTATTAACATTTTTCAGAAAGAATACCACCTAGTGCCAAAGTCCTCACTCTCATTGTTATACACACAATATAAATGAACATGTAAACAGCAGAACTCTGGGGAATCACACGCACAATTAACCGTTCAATAATGCATGTCCATGTCAGCACAACTGTTAGAAGAGGCTTGTTATGTTTGTTATACTTAACGATATTAAACACAGGCCACAACTCCACCAGGAATGAACATTATGAACTCAATACTCTTTCCTAATTTCACAATATCCTGTGCTTAAATCGGAGAGATGCACAAATTACAAGAGTACGGCAAACGCTTCCACGTGCAGCATATGAGTGTAAGGAACAGCATTCACCTGTATGATAAATAATTTCAGTCCTGTGTTACGTCACCACTTGATGTCTAATTTAAAGCAGAGTCCTGATGGATTGCAATTCTTACTAAAATGTTTAAGAACTATTTCATATTTTCAAATTAGCCCAGCTGTATTGAGAAAACAGTCAACGCTGAAGGGTTTGCAAAAACACACTGTAGTGGTAAGCATTTACACACGGCAGCACTTCTGATTGTACCTTATTGCTCAGTTGAATTAATTGACAGAATGATGTCTCAACAGGAAATGAGGAGGAGGGGGTATGGTCACCTGAGATACGGGACTGTGCACCTGTCACAGTGTAACTGTAGCAATCACCAAGGACACCAGCTCCTACTGTAAATAGGCCATCAGTATGTGGGGCGATATTATTAGGTGCTCCTGAAAAGGCTTTTGTACTCTTATTCCATCATCTATGCTGCACTACAGACCTTGTTACACCTATATAAAGAAAGTGTCAAATGTAGCAAAATGGATAGTGTCCCACGCAAGGGTCTAGTAGCTCATTTTCTAAGGGGAATTTAAGACCAATTCAGAATTCCTCCTGGGAGAATCAAAGTGTGATGTGTGACATCACTGTTTTCGGCCCAATTTTCTTCCACTTGATTTCTATTCTATGTTTTATTTTTTAAAAGATTAATTTTGTAATTTATCTTCCACTAGAAGTACTACAAAATGCTACTTAACCACTTCAGCTGTTATTTTGATTTTTTGAGAATTAGGCATATGCAATATTGGACCCACCGGTGGGTCCCCAGAGTTGATGTGGTTAAAAAATAATGACTGTCAAAAATAAATGTTTCCATTTCAAGGAAGATAGTTTCGCAAGTTGCACTATCAATGAGCACCACAAGAGGTCTCTACGCCACACAGCCGGAAGCAAAAGAGACCTGAGACGGCAGGTTTAATATTCTCATCATGACACAGATTTCTAAATGTTGTTCTTCGGCCTAATACTGCAAACGTCTGATGTGTCAAGAGTCATTTCCCATCATCACAATCATGAATAAACATCACTACTAAACAGACCGTCGATTAACCCTATCAAGTCGATTAAGGAGTCATTTTCTCCTGATAACCCCGAAAAGAACTTAAATTACACTTTCAGTTTTAATCGTACAGATAAGAGCAATACATCAATCGAATCTGTAAAGGGTCTACTTTTTTTTGGATACAGACATAATAACAACAAAACTTTGTGCACTTATAAAATAAAGATAACAAACAAGGTGCGCTGTCTGCAGCCTTTGTCTGCGCTGATCTTCTTTTACAAACACGTCATTAAAATGAACTGTAACTCAGTGTATACTCAACGAAAATACATGAGAGAGATATCTATAGAAAGCTTGACATGTCTATTTTTAAACTAAACAAGTGCCACTGAAAACAGATATTCTGTGATAAAGTAATCCATATGAAAACAACGCAATGTCTGTTTTTCATGTCTCCCTTCATTATATCTAATGTGACCACGCCCCCGCGCCGAACGCGCTATTCAGATTCAAACTGAAGCGTGCAGCTTGAATACGCCCATAACAGAAGAAAACGCAGCCAGACTGTTCAAGTTTTTTTTATTTTACTGTTTGCTTCGCGATGAGAGGAATAACACATAATTCACCCCAAAAAGATGTGATGTGGTTGAGGATTTGAGAAATGGATTTCCTCAGAAAAAAAGAATGAAGCACTTTATTCAGCAGAGATCATAAACATGAGTAAGTCTCTTTTTATTTATTTATATACTTGTACTAGTTTTCACATAATGTGTAAACGTTTTACTAGTTAGACTTTTTCCAAACTATAATTTCTGACTAAATGTATAATCAAGTGAAACATTATGAAGTTTCAATAACAATATACAACACTATACCCTTTGAAAGCTTGATGTAAATAATATAAATGTAACAAATAGATAACTGTAACAAATGTAAAAACAATGCTTTTCTTTCCATTTATTCCCCCTAAAAACCCAGAAAAATATTCTCAGCTCTTTTCAACATTAATAATAATGATGATAATAACAACAACAAACTTTTTTTTTTTTTTTTTTTTGTAGAAAATAAGATTGTTAAAAGGATTTCTGAAGGATTGTGTGGCTGGAGTAAGCATGCCAAACAATTTGTTTGAAAGTCAGCTTTGATTGTTTCTAATAAACTGTTTAACTGCTCCCCCAAGTGGATATTAAATTATGTTGTGGGATAATTAAATATATTCTTAATAAACTACAAACATAAAATGATATACATTTATTTTGTTCTCACATTCTCTCTTGTAACTCCTCACTCACAGTGGCACAGATGACTGGATGGCTCATTATGCAGCTCATTATGCGGCCCTTTGTCTTCTCAGGTGTAAATCACAATGATATTCATGGTAGTTGACGCCTACTTGCATATGACTTTTACCAACAAAAAGTGTCTTAGAAAATTTAAATCAATATATTGTTTTCTGTGAGTGAGTAAACAAGATGATTTTCACATCATTTAGAAAGAAAAATTCTAGGCTACAAGCTCCAGTTCAAAATCCCGGGAACCATTGTTCTTTATGTGGTTTATTGCCTTATTCAAGCGTTTTAACATTTTTAGTTTTTCACTAACCACGCATAATATTTTTTTTCTCAGAAACACAATCATGTACATACATGCATTTCACATATTATTACAGCCCAGTTTGTGCTGATTACAGTGAGATTAGTCTTTACCCATTTAGATATTTATAAGAAACTGAAAAAAGCACAAATGTCAAGGCATGACAAAACTTCTCCAGGCCCCAAAAATACCCTTAGAATCCAGAGGGTTAATTGCGAAACAATCGCACTAGCACATATGGAAAGGAGCGCCACACAAACAACTCAAAATGCGTTTCATGAGAGGAACATGTATACTCATTTGCATGTAATGTTTAATTAAAACATGCAATTTGTTATTCAACCAGATTTAAAGAGTTCTAGTGCGAGAACACATTAAACTTCAAAAAGGTCATGCATGCAGCCAACAGGCACACACGCTCAGATGATATCATAGTCTGTAGACACATTAGCAGAAATGCATTGTGGGGATGCAGATCAAACAGAGGACGGATGGTGGGAAGGAAAGAAAAAGAGTGGTGGTGGTGGTGGGTTACCTTAATCCCATCCACTGCATTATGGATGACAGTGGTCTGTGCCTCCTACAGAGCGACAGGGGAGGAGGGGGTGGAAAACATGAGGAAAAAAAAGAGGAGAGAGAGGGTATGTGTGTGTGGGTGGATGGGTGTTTGTGATTGCCAACCCAGTAAAAATTAACAAACAAAACATGCACAAAAACCACCAGAGGTTCAACAGCAGAGAGCTTCATAAAACAAATTACTGCACGTTGGGCTCTAATTTTTCTAAACCACCAACTACGAATGCACAAAACAAGCATCATATCGCTGAAAGTGAAATAGCGGGATTTTGACAATAACTTTGGATGCTATTGCAGCCATTAGACTAACATGTTTATTTTAATCCGTCTCCTTATGTGTCAACCCAGAAACCTGCTAGCTAGACACACATCAGACCGCATAAATCTGTAATGCACACTTCTCTCTTGCAGGAAGTAACATTCCCTCACTGTCCAATAGGCAGCCTGTGATACCCGTCATTATCAGGTATTCATCACCATGACAACCGTTGCCCCGTGCAACAGGCAGCAATTGCATGCTAAGGTTACTATGAACCACTGAGCTATAATAGAGAACATAATATCATAATTATAATAATATAATATAATATAATATAATATAATATAATATAATATAATATAATATAATATAATATAATATAATATAATATAATATAATATAATATATATAGATCAGTGCTATGAACACAAGAGTCTATAAGAAGCTGCAAATGCTAACCATTAATTTCCTTCTTAAAGGGAAAGTTCATTCAAAAATGAAAATTGCGTGATCATTTATTCACCTCAAGTCGTTCTAAACCTGTATTAATTTATTTCTTCTGTTGAACACAAGAGAAGATAGTTTAAAGATTGCTGGTAACCAAACAGTTAATAGTTGCTACTGACTTTAATAGTGTTTATTAAAAAAACTACTGAAGACAATGGCTACCGATAACTGAAAATATCTTCTCTTGTGAGAACAGAATAAATAAATTCATACAGGTTTAGAACAACTTGAGGGTGAATAAATGTCAGAATTTTTATTTTTTTTTATGAACTATAACTTCAATTAATTTTAGTTGATTAGTTTTACTGACAAAATTGTTATTGTCACATAGCTATATATATATATATATATATATATATATATACACACACACACACACCGGCTCACCAGGGGGGTCTTGGGGGGTCTCAAGACCCTGCCAAAAAACGCCTTGACCCCCCATTTGACCCCCCACCCTTTTCCTGATTAAAAAATATATATATTTTTATAAATATAAAGGGATAAAGATTAAAAAATGTTTCTCTTCAAACTACGCAGAACAATAATAAATAATAATTATTTCAACATTTATTCGTATACTGAACCGAGAACCGTTTCTGTCAGACGCGTCCGATTCGAGAACCGAACTGATTCTTTTGATGATTGATTCTGAACTGATTCTGTGCTAATGTAATAAGCGCGGGTAAACCGAAGGCTTGCATGAAGGGCAGTCATCGCCAATGACATTACATCGAGCGCAAAAGAACCGGTGGACCGTTCACAAGAACTGGTTCACTTGAGCACCTGCTCCTTTGCCCCTTAAGTGCCCTTTTGTCAAAGCAAAATTTCCTCGAATTTTTGTAATAACATTTTTGTGAATGCCTGCCCACGCCCAATCATAATATTAGTACAATTTATTAATATTAATTTAGCTGTAAATAAAATGACCAACATGATGACCTTTCACCTGACGACGACGACCTCATCCGACCAGGACGATTCCTCACGCCGCACGCGCATTTTTTAATTGCTAGAGGATATTTTCAACACCATGGCAGCTGGTAAGTGGTGTTTTATTCTCAGCGAAGTGATTTTTATGTTTATTTACTTATGCAGATATGTTGTTTATATTGCTGTGTGTAGCCTGTAGTGTAGAAGTAACACTAGCGTGCTGTTTGAGGAAGAAAAGTTTCACAGGCATCGAAGGGTCTGGTATTTTTTGTTATTTGACTAAACTTTTATTATATTACAGTATTTATTTTATTACAGTATTTATTTTTTAACACCTAGAGTGCCTTAAAAATAATTATCACAACATAGGTAAGGCTTATTCAGATTTTCTCATTCTCTGAATTATCATTATAAAAATAAAAACAATTCAGAAATGAATTAAAATATAATTATATTTTAAATGTGACGCAAATATTTTTTTTCTACAATAGCAACAGTGTTTACAACAGCAAGACCACTTTAGCCTGTAAACTCAATAATATCTCTCTGGAAATAAATGTACAATTATCAATGTCAATAAAAAATGCATAATATACCTGACATCAAAGTGCAGTGTGAAGGATATGAATAACAAATGTAGCCTGTTATTTGTTTACATTGCAAAGGTGTTCAATTTTAGACAACTACAACAGTAATAAAAATATTAATCACTATATTCCAGTGTATCAGTTTTTTTATGTTATATCAATATTTAAGGTGGACTTATTGATTAGGTGCAAGAGTAGTAGTGATGGTTAAAATAATAGATTAATGCTGAAATAGTAAATTAAGCCTTGTTCCTAGATGGACAGAGAGTGGAAAGTAATAGATCAAATGAGAAGGAGATAGAGGAAGAAAAAGAGGGAAATGTAGAGGCACAAGTGACAGAAAGAGAGCAGGGAACAGCAAGCCAGGTGACAGAGGCTGGTGAGAAAGAGGAAAATGTAGAGGCACGAGCGTTTTCTATAGTTTTTAGTATAACCGCAAAGAAAATGTGAATATATAATGAATGTGTTGTATATTACCATGCATTGTTATACTGGCACCTGGCACATAAATTAGTTAGAAGATATCAGTTAGTTTTTCTTTTTAAATAAGATTTAATTATTTTGATACTTTTTTTTTTTTTTTTTTTAGTTCTTATAACATTTTAAATATCCTTGGCAGTTTGATTAAATTAATGGTTCCTCAAAGCACATTTTAAATACAAAACCATAAATATGGAGATATATCAAATAAAGATGCAAAATAAAAATATCATCCAGTCCTACATAACTGTACAGTTAATAGTAAAGCTGGAAGGGAAGCCATGGAACAAAGCACTAAGGCTAGAGTCTTTACTGACCATAAACACCTCCTCACTTCACTTCAAGGTTGAGTAACTATATCTACTCCATAAAACACACACACACTAAGAGCACACAAACTCCACAGTGGCAGCATTAAAGGGCAACTATGAAAGATCCTAAAATTCTGATGTATTGAGCCACGTGTTGCAATAACTGTATATATCATGGAATGCATGTCATGTTTCCATTAGGAGCTTCCTTCCTTAATGCTCGTGGCTCACTCTAAAACCTCTTCACAGTGCTTTTACAGACCACAGAAAATCTACAAAATTCCCCTCAGAACATAGACTATCCATCTGTATCACTCAAGCATGTCATTAAACATTAAATAATCACATCACCCATGTACCCTCCATGCTGGCATAATGACATTTATTAAATTCCCTGCCAGCTCCAAGCAATAAACAACCTTCATTATCTACCGATCAAAGCAGACTCTGAAAGACAAACTGGCATTATGCAAACAAAAAACAACCTCATAAATGTGTGGCTAGAAAAGGGCCTTTCGCACTGCCGGCACCTTTTCATAGTACCAAAACAAACTGTGGAACTACCCACTTTTGGGCATTTTCGCACCTCCGGAACTAGGTGCAATTTTAGTACCGGACTGCCTTTTTTGAGAACCAAATTAGCTCCTACTCCGGAGCAGGGTCTAACCAGCACAACTGGTACTAACCGTGACGTAAGTAGACATTGATTGGCCAGACGTGTTCGAAAACGCCCTCACCCTCCACGATTTAAAACGGAGTTTAAACAGACTTGCGAAATAAGTAGACACAATGTTTGCAGTATGATGAATGTAGCTTGTAGCAAATGTAGCACTGCCAGTTGTCATTGGAGATTCCTTATTTACGTTCTTTCAATCCCTTATAATTCTACATTCCACATCCATTATTGTGAAACCCGCGAGACACAACAAAAACACAGCTCCGATCACAGCGTCCTCCATCCTCCGTGTGTTAACGCTGTTGAACACCGCGCACAAATAACATCGCTGTCGAAACACTGGGAAATAGTTCGCGCAAAATCGTCCTAGTAATTTAGTACTGTACATTTCAGTTTTGGAACTAAAGCGGTGCGAAAGGCCCTATAGTGTATAGTAATATATCAGAATGACAGAGTGCAACTGAATCAACAGAGATTAATTGGGTCCATGGACAGAGCCAAAAAGTAGAGGGCTCAATTAAAAAAAAGTGCCACTTTAAGGCTGAGTCATTTAAAATGTTCATAAAGCACTTACAATAGCGTTTAACTAGATGGCACCTGCTATGGATTAGTGCTGCACCTTTAAATTTTTACAAATAAATGCTGATCTTCAAACTTCCTGAGATGCACACACACAATAACACAGTTGGAATGGCAACAGCACTGCTCAGGACTGTAAACATTCAACTCATTTGACAACTAGTATACTAGACCCAGTGGATTTAATTGAAGAACACCATTAAGGATTGCCGTGAACCAAACATCCTCTTCTCACCACTGCATCCAGGAAACCGTAAGAACAGCTTAATTACTGATTAAGAGTTCAAGGAGGAGTTCCTATCCCCAAACCAATCCAGAACATGATGATGCTGCAAATGGCCTGGACACTGCTCACAGATCAAATACAGAAATATAATCGCCCCCCAAAAGTATTTTGTCACTGTAGAAACCCTTAAAAATGCAAGAATGTCAAATGGTAGCATCAAATGCAAATATCCTTAATATCAAATGCAACTGGTTTGATATCAAACTCATTGAAATTTATACCATTTAAGGGGAGCTTCAGTACACAAATATATTTACAGGCCACTGTATGCACTGTATATACTCGACATACATGTTATTCTCTGCTCTAAACACAATATCTTTGCATTTAACATTTGCAATGCAAAATACTTGTTTATATCATTACATTTTATTACTAGCTTTAAATTGCAATTTTTTTAAAAATATACAGTCGGTTTGCACTCAGATGCAATGAAAATTTGGTAAAACAGCACATAAGAAAACAAACAAACAAAAAAAAATCCTTATTGTCCTAAAGATTGCAAGTACAGTCACAAACAGAGGGAGGAAAAAAGGATGGATTGGAAGAAGGAAAAGGACTAGAGAGGTAAATACCAGTGCAGGAGAGGGGAGGTTTCCCTTGGGACTGGTGACTATGCTGTTTTTGGTGCTGTTTGTCTGGGGCTGTGCAGGAAAACACAACATACATTCAGTTAAGAAAGGGTCAAGTTGAGAAAGAACGAGGGAGAGTCCGGCATGCACATGTACACAAACACTCTCACACAAACACATGCAGTAGGGTACTGTCATTATCTGTTTTAAAGTAAATGACTGATGTAGTGCCAACTAACCATTTACATGAAAACAGTGTTATTCATTGAGACACAATGTTCTCTAGCAACGAAAGGGAAAGGGGTGGGAGGGTCATTATTAAAATCTATAAAATAACATGCAGAGGCGGATTAGCTATGGGTGTTTATTTGTACTCGGTGTCCCTCAGGACTCATGTCTATTAGCTTGCAGTGGTATCTAAAGGTCCATTTTCCCTTGTACAGCTCAGGCACTCATGCGAGAATGTCGTTATAATGGGTCTATGAGCGGGAAGCATGGTCAAGGGAGATGAATGAACAGCAGCCCACAACTACTGGATGAAATAAATTCACATACACGAGCAAAAACACATCTGGGCACACATATCCATTCAAATACACACTGTTCCTAGTAACTTACAGAATTCATTAACAATTCTCAAAAACGTATCAGAGATGGTCATGCATCTCCATTGAAGACCAACTTTATCCAAGTAAACAGGAATACTGTCAGGAAGGACAATATTATGGGACCCATAAGAAAAAATTCCTGAACACTGAGAATATAAGCATCAATCCTGCAAAAAAATTTAAGTTAAAGGAAGCAAGATTTGGTGCAGTCCTGGGCTGGGATGTGTATAAATAGGATCTTCAGATCTTATGGAAATATTGGCAAAACAAAGGGTCTTACTCTGCATGACTACTCCAGTACCTACCTGTGTATGAACAGAAAAGCCTCTCCTAAACCTGCTTTTAAACTTCCATAGTGGTCAGTATTAACCAGGAGGTTTGTGGTGTCCATGGTAGCCAATCAAAAATATTCAAACAAAGGAAAGAACAACGTGGAGGAGGAACCTGGTTTTTGTCAGAAAATACTAAAGAAAGCAGGACATTTTTTCTGCAACCAAGTGGTCTCACAAAGCCAAATCTGAACTCCAAAAAGTCTAGTCCACAGAGTGTTCTGGCCAAGGACCATGCACTAAGACATTCAGATACTGATTGACATGTAAAGCAACCATTCTGTTCTTTTAGTTTTAATGTGCCACTTAGAGGTGGGTTTATATGAAACTGTTCATACAGTATAAAATAAGACTAGACGTGTGCCATTTACGGCCTGTTCACACCAAAAACAATAACGAGAACTATTAAAGGCCTGATATGCATCAAACATCAGGCCAAAATAAAGTTAGTTTAGGGAGCTTGCCAAAGCAAGTTTTTCAGAACAGCTCCATGCAATAGTTCCAAAAGTTCCAAAGCTGTTGTTTTCCATCGGTCGGAGGCAGGCTCCATCTTCTTTTACCCCTCAGCAAAGAACGAAAAAGAACTTTGAGTGTATTAGGGTTTAACTATATGGTTTTAGTACGTGTTCTAATTCTACAAGGGTTCTCTTCTGCAGATATGGACACGAACATAGCTACTTTTAAAATTCTTGATGTGAACGGGCCTCTACAGAAAAACTGTTTAAGTCCGCCATTCATTTAAATTGAATCAGGTGCTCAGTGGACTGAGTGTGGACACTCTTTGAGGCTGAGACTAAGATCCAGGATTAGTTGACCAGTAAAAACATGCATTAAATGTATTTATTTTTTAATAGTAATAATAAAAAAACCCCGAAAGAATTATATATATATATATATATATATATATATATACATACATATATTTTTTTTATACTGGCCATCATTTCATTAGTAAGACGTTCAAAGAAAGCGTTGCACTGGTACAGTAGGTGTAGGTACAAGAAGAGGATGATGAAAGTAAAAAGAAGGGTGCAAATGAAACAAGATTCTCACCATGTACTGAATGGTAGAGCTCGACTTCCGTTTCTACAGAGAGAATGAAAAGGAGAGAAGTGATAAAAATGGTGCAAACTGTGAGACGAAATATAAAAAAGTAGCTGTTGGCTTGTTTGATAACCATGTTTATTTGGAGTGAAGAGAAAAGTGCTGGGAGGAGATCTCAAATGCAGTCAGAGCTGTGTGTATTTTAGTCAAAGAAAACAATTAGAAAAATTATTTTGTAGTGCATGTGAAAGTTTGGGTTCAGAGAAAGGCAATATGTAGAGGTTCTTCTGTACAAGAGGATTTGGAGAAAGATAAACAAGGAAGGGTAGTGGGTCAAGTGGAGGAAAAAGGAGAGAGAAACATGCTACTAGCAGAAGAATAGTTGAAGTGCACCTGAGGAATGATCAGCGTAAGCAAAGTTATCTGATCTGGGGTCAGTTGTTTGTGACATATGACAGTTACCGTTCAGAGACATCTGGCCCTAAACCTGAAGCAGGAAAACAACGCAGGAGCTTACACAAAGTAGGACAGATGTGCAAGGACAGGCAGGGTTGCTGAGAGAGGAAGCAAGCAGAGTCTGTGTGGTTCAGTGATATTTTTTGTCCTAAAAAAAGGGCAGCCAAGAACAAGTTATATTAAGCACAGAATGTTCTCAGAAGCGCTTTGGTTGAAAACGCTGCAGCACAACTTCCAATCGCTGCAACTGCCATATTTAAAAAAAAATTATAAAAATGCCTCCAATCCTAAAGCAGAATTACATAAACAGTGGTAGTGCAAAGATTTAGACAAAAAGTAAGGAAGTCAGCTTCAGTTAATATGAAAAATAGTGACAAGAGACTAAATAAAGATCAGCTCTGCTTGAACTCTGAAGACAGCGACGGAGCATAAAGGTGAAAGGAGAAAAGCAAGAGAGAGAGCAAAGTAATCATGAAAAGGACAGAAGAAATATTTTAAAATGGCTGGAGAGGACGTGGGGGAGCCCGTTGCTAGGTGACGAGAGGAGCGCTGTGCTGCTATTTTCGTCTCAGAGTTTCCAGGGTTTCAGACTCGGGGCTATTCTTGGAATTAGAGTCACATTCCCCATTGAACTATTTCTCAGCTCAAACACACACATGTACATACATACACATGGAGATAGCAGGTGTGAGTCACATAGGTGGGTAGTGGGGTGACGACAAAGTAAACACAGGTAGAAAAATGTGTTTGAGTGTGTGTCTGCGAACACTTCCCTAAGTGTTAAGTGCAGTTCATCTTTGAAAATCCCTTTTCATGAATCAAATTACTCTAGATAGATCCCTCAATGGCATTACAGCCGTCATAGTTATATCATTCACCTAAATGTCTCCCACACACCTAAAGGTGGTGACGGAAATAAACCTTAATTTCGTTTCATCTTTCAGTGGTATTGCTGGCTTCATGACCTGATAGAGCTTATTAGAGTGTTTGGTAATACTTGATGTTTCAATGCTCTTATGTCAGCTAGAGAGCCTGGAAAATTCACTGAAATTCTCACCACAAGGTTCATTGTGTAATCTGCACTTGATTTTTACTTTTTGCTCTAATGTGTGGAATTCTGTGGGATGTATTTAAATACGGAGAGGTGTGTTAAAGGTTGGTTTTATTTGGTAGATAAATAACCATGTATTTCCATGCTCATATGACTGCTGGAGAGTCGAAAATTCACTAAAATACTCATTGCGGCATTTATACTTTTACATTTCCATTTGAATATACTTAAAAAAAAGAATTATTCCTGTGATGCAAAGCTGAATTTTCAGCATCATTACTCCAGCCTTCAGTGTCACATGTAACATCCAGTCTATCACATGATCATTTAGAAATCATTCTAATATTCTGATTTATTATGAGTGTTGGAAACAGTTCTGCTGTCTAATATATTTGATGAATAAAAGGTTAAAAAGAACTGCATTTATTAAAAAAAAAAAAAAAAAAAATCTAATAATATATATTCTAATAATATATTTTCTTTACTATCACTTTTTATCAATTTAACACATCCTTGCTGAATAAAAGTATTGATTTTATTAAAAAAAAAGAAAGAAAAAAAATACTGACCCCAAATTACTGACCAGTAGTGTATATTGTTATTACAAAATATTTATATTTTAAAAACATAGCCTTTTTTTTTCTTTTTATTCATCAAAGTATCCTAAAAAAGTATCAAATGTTCTGAAAAAATATTAAGCAGCAGAACTGTTTCCAACTTTGATAATGAATCATCATATTAGAATGATTTCTAAAGGATCATGTGATAATGATCCTAAAAATTCAGCTTTGCATCACAGAAATAAATGATAATTTAAAGTATAATAAATTTAAAAACAATTATTTTAAAATGTAATAATATATCACAATATTACATTTGTAATACATTTGTAATCTGTAGGTAAGGTAAAATCATTTTTCAGTAGAGGTTGACTAGACTTAATCAGAACGACACTGAAATATACTGTATTTTAATAAGGTGAATTTAGGTGTCAGTGGTCAGGTTTTAAATCTCTCATGTCTTAAAACAAACACATCTATAGACGGTTTCAACGGCAACAACATAAACAAACGTTACTGCGCATGCGCACTTTTGCGGACCTTACTTAACTTCCGGTAGACTTCCAAATAGAATCAATAACAACAGCCAAGTCCCTCTAGAGTAGATATTTTTTGATAACAAACAAAATATGTTTGCTGCGTGGATCAGGCGGACTTAATGAAAATGCAGATTCATTCTTTGCCAGCAGGAGATGTTTTAAAGCATAGACATAAAGCGCGAGAAAATGGAGGTTTCCCCAGTAACAGTTGTAAACAAAGCAGAGCTACGCTCACACGCTGCTTTATCAGGCATATAACATGCAAGTCTTCCTTCAGAAATACAGCGATATAAAAACACCTGTGCCTTGTTTGATATTCAAACATATAAATGTATGGAGTTATTATTATTAAACGTGCAGTACATGACGTTACTCATGTTTATTCAACAAAGCCTTTTTGAAAATCGATCAGTTTTAAAATTGTGGCGAGTCTCCAAAAATAAATAAATGTATGGGAAACACATCCCGCAGCACAACCACCTGACCCCAACTTCATTCTACTCATCACATTGACTTTAACTGTGTTTGTAGAAGGCACTGCAGCCAGACCAATATACACAACACAGACCGGAAGTTAACTTAGGTCCAGGCGCGTGCGTCCGATGAAACCGTCTATACACACACATCAAACACAATATCAACTAATAACACTTTTGTAAAAAAAACAACACAATCATGCAATAAAGAACACACTCTAAACACACTCTAAGCAAGCACTGACAGATTAGCCAGGAAGATAACAGGGCAGAGAGAGACGGAGTAGTGAAAAGAGAGAAGCCATACGGTCATGTCTGGGTCACAGAGGTCAGAAGTTCAACAGATCTTCTTACCTTAACGTCAGCTTTTTTGTTCAACAAGCTCTTGGCTGCTACAATGGGAGGAAATAAGAGAGAGGCGTTAAATCAGCAACATCACATTGCATATTACAAAATTTCCATTTACCCAGGCTATATTTCCTAAAATGAAGTTTCTATTCATCAAGGAATCTTAAAAAAAAATTAATCACTAAGGTAGTGTGTATGAAATGAAATACAATTCAATGTTTCATGATAACTAACTATTTGTTTGTTAAAAAAATAATGACCTATTGAGTACTATATAAAAGTAACAATGACTTTTAAACAGATTAAGATTTATTACTGGGCCCTCAGATTGAACAGTTCCCCATTGTCTAATTCATAAAAATAACATTTAAAAATACATCTTACAGGAAAGACTGCGGCAGAGAAATCTATAATTAAGCTACACATTTGTATCTGCTTCATTATCATAGAAACAACGGTGCCACAGATATCTCATTACTCAGTCTACATTTCTGAACACTTCATTCGATTTTATAAACCATTTGGAAAGGAAACAATCATATGGAAGGGAAACAACTGAATACTTAAAATTAAAATTGAATACTTAATTTTTAGGTTTAGCCAAACAGTGTAGAAGACAGTAACATTTATCAATCCAAGGACTAAGGATAATTTAAAAATAAATAAATTTATGCTTTTCAGTGTTCTGTACAGCATCATGGTGAACAACGTTCATTAAATCAATATAAAGCAATCATTAATGAGTATAAAGAAGCATCTGACAATCACTGTCATTCATGGTTGGTTCTTGTACCACTTCATAATCAAAATAAATATGCAAATAAATGCACACACACTCTGTCAAGCACCTTTGAAGCATCTTTTGGGTATGTTTGTGTATAGCTGTCACAACATCAAATTCAAACTGAGTCACGAAACAAATGTGTTTTCATTATTTACATTCCGAGTACTCTGGTACTTGTGCCCATCCCTATTAAGGATATCTTAACCTTTCTATGGATGAGACTACAGCTCTAGACACGGTTCATTTAATACAATAATTTCAGCAAAACCCTGTCATTCAGAAAATTCTGTAAAATGATCCTACAGATACAGCTGTGTCATCATTAAGATGGCATGAGCTGGAATTATGCATTAAAAAATGCAAGAGGTACAACATAGCAAGAGGTTGCACAAGAAATTAAGTCAGAGTTGAATGCATTTGCTGTATTTCTGGTAATAAACAAAAGAACAGGGTCACTCAAGGTTGGTATTTGATACAGATCCTCCTAGAACTGTATCTGGGCCACCAATCCACCCATCTGGTGGCCCAAAGAGATCAGTGAGAAGAAATGAGCATGTGTCCCTATAGAAAGAGCAGGAGTAGTGAAGTAACCTCTAATACTCTAAAGTGAGTGGAGCTCCTTACCTTGCCATTAACACAGAAAGCAAGAGAAAGAGAGGAAGAGAGAATGGAGAGAAAAAGAAAGAGTATTGGAGAAGAGGTCAAAATATCTCTTGTGTGGTTTATCTATGAATGCTGAAACTAAACGACTATTTATGGAGCTGTATCTATCCATGGACTCAAGAACAAAAAAATGTCAACTTGTTTTCAGTAGTTTCAGAGTTTATCTACCTTGCAGAGAGTCAGCAAATAAGGTTTAGCAAAAAATAGCAGGCAAATAGGTTTGTGCCAGGCTGTTTTGTATAAGCAGTTTCACTACTCTAAAACCTATTCCTAAATTGTTCTCTAATGCTTTTCAAATACGTAAACATTAAATAAATTAATAATTACAATATATTTTTTATTAAACAAACATACAATCAAATGAAATAAAAATTAATTTATATCTTAAAATGTATTTATAGCTATATATATATATATATATATATATATAGCTATATATATATATATATATATATATATATATATATTTGAAAATGTCAATGCATCTTGTGCAATGTATAGCAGTTGCACAAGCAAAACTAAGCATTATTATCGATTGAGAAGACAGCTTTTTGCAACATTACAAAGTATGTGAACTCCTCACTGATTTGTACTTTCAGAGTATTTAATTTTAAAACTATGGGCATAAATAGGGAGTTGTTCCATCATTTGCTGTTATAACAGCTTCCACTAAAACGCCCAAACTAAAAAATGGGTTTCCACATAACCTAAAGTATAATAAATAAATATATTCTCTTTTATGCACCATATTAAAGTCAAATATGAGGATTTGAAGTGATCCAGGTGTCAGTCCCATATGTAGTGTAACTGCCTATAGTGCAGTAGTCTGGTTGCTCAGGCTGGGGACAGTAGAAGGACAACAGAGAGAGGCAGCACTACATAAATATTTGATTGCAGGCATGTGGAGGGAGCATTGAATATAAAGCACAGCCTTCACATTGAGCCACAGCACACGCTCAATGTACCAGCTCAACCCTTCTGCCTCACTCATGATGCACTCTATGTTAAAAAAACAAAAAAACAAACAGGAAAGGAAAGGAAAAAGAAAAGCTGAAAATAAACCCAAATCATGTTTTGCCCTTTCAAAAAGGTAAATGGCAAGACAATGTCACTGGCTTCTCCTCCAGAACAGCTGCTTGGATAAATCAAGAAATTCTAAATGATCACATTTTTTGCCTATACGCTTAAATGCCAAAGGCTGTTTGGTCGAAATGATAATTCCACTGATAGAAAAACACCATTTTAGAACAAATAAATAAATGCCAAGATATTAAATACAATTAAAAAGCTGAAAAATATCTACTATACAGTAAGTCAATCTACAACACATGCAGTCGAAACTACAAAATTAGTTCTATTAGCTTCCACACTAGTGGAGTGATGGGGGAATAACGTAGAGACCCAGAAAATATTAAACAAATCAAACCTATCTTGTATTTCATCATCTGCTTTTCTTTTACTATCGGGTCAAAAAAAAAAATTGCTCTGGAATTGATTTGTTTTGTGATAGATTAGCAGTGGTTTTCTTTGTATTGCTCTGGAGGAGATGCAATGATTATAAAATCTTTAAAGTAAGGGGCAAGAAAAAGATTCCAAATTACAGGCTTTTTAAATTGCACACATAGTGTAGTCATCTATGCTAAACCCTGCAAAATAAAACAAATATACTGCAACTGTATATTCACTATAGCCCAAAATGGAATAAAGAGAGATTTTGTTTCCATGCATTTCCCCTCATACCGTGGATCCAGTTTCTCTAAGTAACGTTTACTGAAAATCTACATAATTCTACATCTTGTCCATACACAAATATGAAATCCTGATTAAAAAAGGCTAAAAAGTGAAGAAGAAAAAAAACTGTTGTCAAGAAGCTTTGACCATGCACAAGTGCACCAGATTCGTTCAGCACATCACACCCCCAAGTTAGTGAACATGCATTAGTCCAACCTCCCATGCAGCATTCAGCACAACAGCAGGCAGACTGTTCCACCCTTTGAAACAGGGGTGAACTTCAACTTCACAGACCATATTAAAGACAGAGTAAAGGAAGGAAGGAAGAATACAGAGGATGAAAGTGAAGAAGGCTTATGGGTGTCAGATAAAAATGGAAAATAAAAATAAAATGAGGAGCAGGTTAAGAATAAACAAAAAAAAAAGTAAGAGGCGTGATTTATGGCACATATGAAAGGAAGAAATGATGGAGAGAACAGGCCTCAAAAAAGAGGGTGGGAGCGGAAAATACATTCATCATGTAAAGATCTTGGTGTAGATCCTCTGTGAACTAAATGAAAGATGATAATGACGGACCGCTGAGAGAACCAATAACCAATACACGTTATAAAATATGAACCACAATAGAAATGAGGTGAATAATGACACAAAAGTGTGGAGGACAAGAAAGAAAAAGAAGAAACAGCAGGTAAGACAGGTAGAGGGTGAGTCATCATGCATGCTTTAGCCCCATGCAGAGACTATCATGGACTAGTGAGTGACAGAAAGGATGTTGAGGGAGGATGAAATACAAAAGGTTTTCTTTTGTAGAAGTAACTAACTAAAAAGAGGGGGGGGGGGGGTGAAAAAGAAATGAATTAGACAAATAAGATAAAAATAAGAAAGAAAAGCTGAAATCAATCAGAAAAGAGAAAAGATATAAATAGAGAAAAGGAAAATGGAAGGAAAAGGGGTAAGAAAAAGGGAAGAAGAAAGAAAAAAGTAAAAGGATGAATAAGGGGTGGGGGAAGGGGAAATTTTAATTGAAATAAAGGGAAAACAAAGGAAAAAGGAAACAGAAAAGAAGGGAAATTAACAGAGAAGTAAAGAGGAAAGGACAGGACAGGACAGGAAAGGAAAGGGAAAAGGTAAAGCAATGAAAAATGAAAAGGAGAGAGAGGAAATAAACAAAGTAAAATGGAAATAGTAAAGGAAAGGAAAGGAAAGGAAAAAGTAAACAGATAATGGTAATTAAAAGGAAATGAAAGGAAATTATATGGGAAGTGAAAAAAGGAATTAAAAAGGGAAAATAGGGGAACAAAAGTAAAGTAAAAGTAAAGAAAAATTAATTTCAAGGACAATAGGGAAAGAGAGCAGATAAAAAAAAGTGGGGAAAAAGAAAAGATCAAATAAAAAGAAAAAAAAAAACCTGTGGAGCACACTGTGAATAGAGAATAATGGAATGGTAGGAATAACCAGAGGAGCGGAGAGACAGAAAGGGGCAGAGGAGTTGTGCCCCGCAGGGCGGTGCTACCTTGTTCCACCAGCCCTGCTGTGGTGCCTGCAGCCGCGGCTACTGCAGCCGCAGCCGCAGTGACCGAGGCGGGAGCCGTGGTCTGTCTGCTACCCACTAACACACACATACCCACCCACACACAATCACAAACAAAATGAGAGGGAGGAACAAAGAGAGAGAGAGAGAGAGAGGGAAGAGGAAACGGGGCAGAGTGAAAGAGAACCATTCATTAGTCTACAGGAGAAGAAACGGTCAGTTATAAGAACACATCAAACTAATTTTCTTATTTTTTTATTTCTTTGAGAAACAGGTGGCTTGTAACAAAATGATCCCCACTCAAACAAGAGCCATACTTTCATTACAACCAAAGTACAACAAAACAAGACTCTGACCCAGAGGGAATCATAAATCCTAACATTCAAACCACATATATTTATAAATGTCCTTTGTTGGACCATCATCTGAAGCAGTTACAAGCAGAGCCCTGGCATCACAGATGAGATCAGAAGGCAGAAAGTGCTGATATAACTACTTGAATTTTCATTAAGGATGCAGTCAAAAAAAAGAGAATTGACAGAGAGAGTTAGGCAATTTACATGTGCAGGGAGAAGTCTAGAAATGCATGTTATTATGTATTATGCATGAGATCTGTGATGTCAGAGCTACATTAAAACTGCAAACTGCAAGATGGAGAGGAAAAGGTTGTATGTACAGTAAGTGGTGGGCAGAGAGTAAACATATAAAGAAAGTGGTCCCAAAAAGTATGTGGACAGTTAAACCACACTTAAAAATGTATCAATGTCACTACATTAGATATTGACCCAAGTGGCATTTATAAGTGGTAATTTGTTTAATCATAATAATTAAATTATTATTTTTTTAAATAAATTACAAATTACAAACAATAGGACAAATAGTTTTTCACATTGGTTAAATATTTAAGCATTTAGAAATTGAATAATCAAATGTAATTTTTTTAAACTATATTTTCTCATTCCATGCATGTTTCTAAATGACACTATGTCAATAAAAATTAGTAGCACTGCATATTTTTTTTTCGTGGTTAAATGGCTTATGCAGGATCATAAAAATACCACATTTTGTTGATTTTGCAATAGTAGAACCGCAAAAACTGGAGAAACTCTATATCATCATTTGTTTTTTGGTACCATTTGGTTTGATTTCTAATGCAATAACATTATAACACTTTAAGTACAACTTAAGTCACCGATTACTTTTTATGGCCACAAAATCTGTGCAGCCCAAATCTTGCCCAAAGGTCACTTTTAATGAGAGCAAGAGGCTTCAAGTATTTATTTGACAGACAACAGACAACAAAGCACATCAAGACGGAGTGGGGATCTAAAAGACACATAGACGATTCCCTGGAGAACCATCAGAACATACACAGAACAGACCAATCAGAAATCACACATATTCCATCAACTCAGCTGTCAATCAAAACAGTTCCAAGGTTAATCTGCAGCTTCGTCACACCCGAATAACTTACCAGAGAAGTTCCGTGACACAAGCATGGTGGTGAGGATGGCCCCCTGTGAGGACAATGAGGAAATATAACCTGTGTGTGTGTAAAATTAGAATTGAGTGAGCATGTGTGTGTGACCAAGAAACACACCTTGAGTTTCCTCCTGGCGTTGAACTTCTTCAGGCATTCCACAGTCTCTTGTCTGTGCATCATGGAAGCCACAGTAGAGCGTTGCTATGGAAACAAATAGGGAAAAGATTTTTACTTTATATCTACATCCGCGTTTTGCTGCTTTTGTCTAAGTGTTCTATATGTCTGCATGTGTGCGTTGGTGAATACATACGCAGACCCATGGGTGTTTGAGAGCTTCCTGTGCAGTGATTCTCTTGGCAGGGTTTATGGTTAGCATTTGATTGATGAGATTTTTGGCTTCAGGAGTAACTGTGTCCCATTCGGGAGATGGAAACTATTAGAGAAATAAATAAAAGAAACGCGATTATTATACAACAACAGATTAGCTCTGTCAGCAAGCACTGCATCATATAAACCATCTATTGAAATTAGCAATTTCAGTAACTTTTGACTAGAAATTTTTGCATTTCTAAGAAAATGTAAACACCTATTGAAGTTCCATTTTCTCAATTTAATGCACTGGCACTATGAAGATGTATAAGTCAATGTTTGCTCAAGCAAAACTGAAAAACCCATACCAGTCGACAACTAATATGAATCAATATTCCCAAAAAATTCTGAACCATGTAAAATGATGCTAAAAGTACTTAATATATCAATATTATCAAAAATCGTCCACTTGTGCTGCATCTATCAAATAAATCAGTCCATTCTATGAAATAAGCAATTTCTATTTTAAAAATACATCACGTAATTTTTTTTAGCAGTCTATTAGACAAACAATGTCTTAAAGTGTAAAAAAATTTGATTGTGCCATCTAAAGTTAAATTAATAAAACATTCAATATAATATTCTATACTTGTGATAGCAGTTAAGTGTTTTGATAATATATGAAAACCAACACATTTCATCATATCAAAGTTTTGGCGTTTTTTGGTAAATACAGTACGCAAAACTGAAAAGATCATAAAACTCACATCATAAGCTCCCGCTTTGATCTGCTGATAAAGTTTGTGCTGATCCTCATCCCAGAAAGGTGGATATCCAACCAGCAGAATGTACAGAATCACACCTTAATAAAGACAATAAAAAAAATCTATCTGTTCCAAGTAGAGCCTATGTAAGCAGCAATTTAAAGGCTGTTGAATACAGTACAGCCAGTTATACTGTGCTGCCAGTTATATTATTTGTTCTATACTCAAAAGAAGTACGAAATATATGAGGTTGCTGAGTCTCTTTGCCTTTGTTTGCTTGTAGGGTTAATTGGTGTCATGCAGGTTTACTGGAAATCACCAACTCTCACTAAAAATTAATGACTACCTCTATCTGTCACTGCAAATCTCTGAATGTATGAACATCCCTTTAGGAGCCTGCTGAAAACAAATAAACCAGCCTAAGTCCAGTTTCCTAGTCTGTTTGATCTTCCATCTTGGTCAAGCTGGTGTTTAGATTGTTTAGCGGCGGGCCAAAAAAATTAGAAAGTGTCCAAAACCCCTCTAAAACACAGACAACCAGACCAGCTTGACTAGAAGAGGAAACCAACTGAGAACAGAAAACCCTCTAGGGCTGGTTTAAATAGCTTTATATCAGCAGGAAAGGTAGACGGTGAAGCAGACAGCAAGGCAGCTCATTTAGTTTTGGCACAAAGCACATAAAACTCCTGTAATTTTTTCAAAATGAGCATGTGCTTGTCACTGAATTTGAGTTTATTTACCGCAGGCCCAGATGTCCACCGGTTTGCCATATGCTTCCTTTCTCAGCACCTCAGGGGACAGGTAACCTGGTGTCCCTGCAAATCCTGTAAATGCACAGTAAAATGTTATAATAAAGGTGTAAGCAGTACAAACAAGTTCTAAAGTATTTGTTATAAATCATGTGGGCGTCTGTCAATATCAAACTACAGATTTGTGTCATTGTAGCAATGTCTTCATACCAAACCATGCCTGCTGGTCTCCCTGCACCTCAATGGCCAGTCCAAAGTCGGCCAGCTTCACAGCGGCGTTCTTGCACTTACTGGCCAAGAGCAGATTCTCTGGCTGAGGGGAGAATGAAGACAACATTTCTCCTGTCTTAACACACAACTTTACACTCATAGTAACAAACACACGGTGCATGCTGACACACACTTCACAACAACAATAGATAGTCAGATACCTACAGTATCACGTGTTCTTAACATAAAACCAGAGCACATTTTAAATGTGTATAATATAAATCAACCTCCCCAAATCAGATTCTGTTAGACATTAGTTGAATGGTGGGTTTGGCTAAACTTTCAGACAGCAGAATGTTTCTAAATAAAGGATTAAGAAAAAAAAAATGTTCTTCACTGGTAATAAGTGTGTGTGTGTGCGGGCATGTTTTCCTCCCAACTGACCCAGATTATCTATCCTCATTATTCTCTGTCACTGATAGATGCTAATAATGTGATATCTACTCTAGTGCCTTCTGCTAGCACACACGACACAATCTTATAAATCATAGTGCTAGCAAATCTGATTTATAAGGGCTAGCTAACAAACCAAATAGACTGTCACACACACCTTTAGCTCTGCAGCAGAGTGAAATCTCAAGGAGATTTTCCTGCATTGCAGGGTCTGGTTGATCTAACATCCACTTCCCTCACTCTCTTATTCACATTGTAGACTGCTACTAAAATGATTTAATCTGTGACAACTGATAACTAAAAAAAATAGCTACCGTTTAACAGTTTAGGGTCGGTAAGGCTATTTAAAATAATAACAATACTTTAATGTTGCAAGGATGAATTAAACTAATCAAAAGTGACAGATGTTTCTCATTACGCATTATAATGTTACAAAAGATTTCAATTTAAAGTAAATGCATTAGTTTGAACTTTCGATTCTTTAAGAAATAAAAAAGAAAAGGTCACTGTTTCCACAAAAATATAAACTAGCAAAAACGTTTTCAATTGTAATATTAAACTGTGTTCATTGACTATCAAATCAGAATGATTCTGAAGGATCAAGCAATACTAAAGAGTCATAAATGACTTATAAAATCACAGCTTTGCGATCACAGAAATAAATAACACTTTAAACCTTATTAGAATAGAAAACAGTTAATGTCATAATTTTTCACAATATTACTACTTTACTTATTTTTAAAAAATAAATGCAGACTTGGCGAACATAAGAGACTTCTTTCAAAACATTAAAGAAATCAATTTTGAAGGGTGTATATGTGTGTGTGTTTTGAGACCAAAAGTTTGGAAACATTACTATTTCTAATGTTTTTGAAAGAAGTTTCTTCTGCTCATCAAGCCTGCATTTATTTGATCCAAAATACAGAAAAAAAACAGTAATATTGTGAAATAATTACAACTTAAAATAATTGAATATACTTAAAAAAAAAAGAATTTATTCCTGTGATGCAAAGCTGAATTTTCAGCACCATTACTCCAGCCTTCAGTGTCACATGTAACATCCAGTCTATCACATGATCATTTAGAAATCATTCCAATATTCTGATTTATTATGAGTGTTGGAAACAGTTCTGCTGTCTAATATATTTGATGAATAAAAGGTTAAAAAGAACTGCATTTATTAAAAAAAAAAAAAAAAAAAATTCTAATAATATATATTCTAATAATATATTTTCTTTACTATCACTTTTTATCAATTTAACACATCCTTGCTGAATAAAAGTATTGATTTTATTTAAAAAAAGAAGAAAAAAAAATTACTGACCCCAAATTACTGACCAGTAGTGTATATTGTTATTACAAAATATTTATATTTTAAAAACATAGCTTCTTTTTTTTTACTTTTTATTCATCAAAGTATCCTATAAAAGTATCAAATGTTCTGAAAAAATATTAAGCAGCAGAACTGTTTCCAACTTTGATAATGAATCATCATATTAGAATGATTTCTGAAGGATCATGTGATAATGATCCTAAAAATTCAGCTTTGCATCACAGAAATAAATGATAATTTAAAGTATAATAAATTTAAAAACAATTATTTTAAATTGTAATAATATATCACAATATTACATTTTTTTTTCTGTATTTTTGATCAAATAAATGCAGGCTTGATGAGCAGAAGAAACTTCTTTCAAAAACATTAAAAATAGTAATGTTTCCAAACTTTTGGTCTGTACTGTATATATATATATATATATATATATATATATATATATATATACACACACACACACGTTCATATATAATTGATTCACTGCTTTCATTAGAAGCTAAGAGTAAACTGACTGTATTTTTTTTCTGATTATCATCAATATTTAAAAAAAACATCAACCAATATTTTTTTAGCACATGCAGAATAATCTAACATTTGTAATTATAACTTAAGTCCTATGAAAAACATCTAGATATTAATACATCTGAATATGTTCATGTAGATACAGTCAACTTGCTCTCAAATGTTCACAGACCAGCTTGACCATGTTTAATTTTAAGCCAGGGGGCATTTACTTTTTTCCTAACATTCCATCCCAACATTCCTCATTATCACAATCACTTCACTACCTTCCCTTCATTCAATTTTCCTAGATTTTGTCTCTATCCTCAGCAGCTCTCATGTAACATAGCTAATGCAGATTGCATAAAAAAAAAAAAAGAGGTTAAACATGCACTCTGTTAAGGGCTGGAACATCAGGAGCTAATCCCAGCCTTAAAGCTCAGTAGTGGGAGGAATTTTGATGAACAGCACCCTCTGAGAACAAATCTAGCTCTCCAATGCTCTTTCACGAGTGTATAACCTCTGCAGTGAAATCAATGACATGACTTCCTAGCAAAAATCTCATCAGCATGGGCACAGCTACGAATCAAAGTACATGTATATGCATATACTGAAAAGCACAGCTGGGTGCACTGATTAAATTGGCATGAGTTGGTTTAGTTTACTTGCTTTGCGCAGTAAAATCCAAAAAAGCATGGGTGTTGGTAGATGTGTGATATTGTGTGTATGTGCAATAATATATGTGCAAGACCGCTGCTCTTTTCTGCAGTGGCATTCCTGTCATGCCCACTCAGATTCCAGCTGTGGAAGAGCGCCTACCCCAGGCTTCCATTTTAAAGGGCAGACACTGAGAGCGTGAAACCAAAATGCCATTTTTAGCATTTACCTGGTTTCGTTTTTCTTGATGCTGCTACTGTGAAAATTAAGCTTGAATTTAAATGTATACGGATTAAATCTAGTGATGCACCAAAATTAAAGCAATTTAAAATATTTGGTTTAAAATGGCAAAAAAAGAACAGTTTAGTTTTCAAAGGAAAAGGTTTTAAAAGGCCAAAATCATTGATCGAAATGAGTGACGTTTAATTGGCGTTTCTTAAATGAGTCGTTTGACTATTTCATGCAAGTCTATTGCAGATCTAGACATTAATACTTGTCAAGTGTTCACGGTCCAATTTTCGGCTAAAAAAAGCAAAAGAAGTAATGATTTTTTGGTTTCAGATTAAATCATTTTGAAATGCTGAGAGGCGACTTGTTGCCAAACTACTATGACTAAATTAATTTATCATCTTAGAACACAACACCTTTAACAGCATACCGAGGTCAATTATCAAATTACGCAAATGTAATTATTACAAATTTTTTTTGTAACACAACTTCTGTGCATTACTAATTAAATCAGATCAAAGCACCTGATTTATTGATATACATCTGGATATCATTTTGCACATGCTCTTTACAGAGTCAACATGTCAATAAAAGTACATAATACAAAGTGTACCGGATCTGTGCATTTTGAAGAAAAGCTGCAGATAAATGTGTATTTATAAAGTGACATCACAGATCCAAGTCACAATCAAACCTCTTATACATGCATACATAAACATGCAGCATAAATTCTGAAGCGGTGTTCACCCAGCAGTCATAGAAATTTTTGTGGCAGTTACGATAAGCATCCTAGGCTAATATCTGGCCAGTTTGCACTGTAATCCGACTGCAAAACATGCCAGGTAACGTGAGATTAGTTAAATTATGTCTAGGAACAACACTTTCCCGAAGCTCACTGCATTTTAGAGAAGGTCAAAGGTCAGAAGGGAGCAGTCAAATGGCATTGCAGTGCACTCAAACCTGGACATGACGACTGGTCTGGGACTGGGACCCTGATGTCTACACTGACTCTCTGGTCAATAAAAGCAATCTAGATAAGAGTTACATTGTCATAGTTAATTTAATTTGGTCTATATTTATTTATATTATTATATGATAATAATTGCAGGGGAGTCATTTTAGTGGGAGCACTTTTGAAGTGCAAGAGAGACATTTGTCTTGATCAATAAACTAAAATCAATGTAGCTCTTTAAGTCAGTCCAATTAGCGCAGTCTTACCTGAACATTCATGAAAGTGAATTTCTTACCAGCAATGGTCAAACACTGCAACACTCAAGCATGTATGCCATGCACTATCACTGTGTGAAATCGGACTGACCTCCCATTTCTAAATCTATTTTCCACCCATTTTCGAAGGGGGACCAAGAGTTCCTATCAGCAATTATGTCAGTCCCCTTTAAATCTACACAGCAGTAGGCACAGATTTCCACATAGCAAGTTTATGAGCACATACACAAGTTCACACACATCACAATTGTCACTTACCTTCAGGTCTCGGTGCACCACGCCCATTTGATGGCAGTGAAGCACCGCCTCCAGGATCTGCTGGATGCAGTGACTGCATGCAAACAGCAGGGGGCGTAGGTTAGTCTGAGCAGCGCTACAGTCCCGTGCACAGGCCAGGGGTGAGGGGTATTTGGGGCAGGTAAAAATGTGAAAGGGAAGGGGAAGGGTATCTCTCTCTTGACTCAAGCCTTGCCTCCATGTAGCTAAATATAAGCACACAATAACTGAAATAATAATAATAATAATAAAAAAGAGTTGCAAAACTGCAGGTGGATTTCAGCACTAAGGGCCCTATCATACACCCGGCACAATGCGACGCAAGGCGCAGCGCAAGTGTGTTTGCTAGATTCAGTCCGGTGCTGTTCGCATTTTCCCATCCAGCGCCACGTCGTTTAATAAGCAAATGCATTTGCACCCATTTGTGCACCCATGGGCGTGCTGGTCTAAAAAAGAGGTGTGTTCAGGTGCATTGCCGGCTCATTGCTATTTTAAGGAGCTGAAAATAGACTGCACCATAGACCAACTCAAACCTGGTCTAAAGTCTGGCGCAATGTTTTTTCTTTGTTATTTAAAGAGCGTGTTAGTATAGGCGGGTCCGCAACGCACGTACACGCTGCTTATTAAACACAAACATGCCAAATATTAAAAATTAAAGGATTGCAATGCATAAGAATTTTTTTGTAGGCACACGAGCAGCTCCATTTCATCTCAGAGACGCATTCTGTCTTTGCACTTGCCAAATTCCACCATGTAAATAGCAAATCCGTCATGGCACGAGCGCAACTGGCTCTTAAAAGGAATGGAAGATGAGACTCTGATTGGTTTATTGCACTTTATGCTCAAAAAACACCCATTACTCATTACGAGAATAGGGACAACAGTTTTTCGGTCCTTAAAATAGCAAAAGTGGATTTGGACACGCCCTGAGTGCACCTGCGCCGTGCGCTTCACACTTTGAGTTTATATTGTTAAAATAGGGCCCTAAGAGTTAGAAAGCAAAACATCCTCTCAGAACTAAAAAATTTGTTTAATATAAATTGATTCAATTGTGATCTATTTAAATTTGGGTACAATATAAACATTATTATAATGGAGGCAATGCTTTGCGTCTTTTGAGAATTTACTTTTATTTTCTTATGCCAACATATGTAGGACTTGTCCCATAAAATTACTATAAATATAAGAGGTAGCAAAAGACTCTTTTTTTTTTTTGGATACAGTAATGTTGTTATGATTCAGTGTAAAAGTGGTAAACAGATCATAGATTCAAATATTTACGAATCCTGTGTTAGTTTCCAACTGCTTATCAACTGGCCTATTATTACGTATGAACAGCTTTAAACTTTAGTTTAAAATGATAATAATAATAATAATAAGCCTCAAGGAAGCATATTTTTTTCTTGAAGGCAAAAATTTGCTCACCGAATGGATCTGAGATCAACTAAAAAGCCAAAAATTTTAATAAATTAATACTTTTAAGGATTTAAACAAGTGACAGTGAAGACTTGCACATTGTTACAAAAGATTTCTAATTTTAAATAAATACACATTTTTTTTCAAAGAATCAGAAAAACTTAGCATGGTTTCCACAACAATATTAAGCCACACAACTGTTGTCAACTTAGATAATAATAAGAAATGTTTCTTGAGCACCAAATCAGTATTTTAGGATGATTTCTGAAGGATTATGTGACACTGAAAACTGGAGTAGTGACTGCTGAAAATCTAGCGGCTCTTAAATAAATGGCAGCTTGATTCTGCTAATTGCTGCTTGCAGCTCTACTCTTCTCCTCCCTAGGGCAGTAAAATAGCGTTTTGGAAATTAAACCTTGAAGTAAACCATACAGAGTAACACAGCTGTATATCTATGCAGTCTTTGATAAATATAGTGTCATGGGAGTGTAATGTGATTGCGGTTTGAGTGCGTGTTAAGGAGTGTAGGATAGCAGCGACACGTGCACGCACACATATGAGCTGGTTGCCAAGAGACCCCTGAACGTTGCTATGCACAGGTACAGCCTACACCAGGGTGAAAGATGGTTTCGCTATTTAACAGCCCAAACCCAGATCCTAGTGATAATACACTGAGGGTGACTGAGGTCGGTGGTAAAGGAAAAGAAGACATCAATTGTGTAAATCAATTAATGCTGTAAATGGTTCTCTAGGTCAAAGCTATTCCAATATACAGCATATCCCATGAGTCAAATCAGTTGGTGCTGGAAGAAAAAGATGGGGGGAGTTGTAGCTGCTCTACAATCACACAGCACATGGAGGGTGAACAGTAAGAGGGTTTGCATGCTGAAGTGAGAGAGCAGTGTGTTTGTGTGTGTGTGTAGGTCATGTGATATGGTGTAACTGTGAATGACATTTGCTGCATTGAAATCTTTAAAGCTACAAACTGACTTACACTACCATTCAAAAGGTCAGTCAGATTTTCTTTGAGAAATAAGTTAATATAAAATAGTGACAATAAAGACATTTATAATGTTACGAAAGATTTCCATTTCAAATAAATGCAGCTCTTTTAAACGCTCCATTCATGGAGGAAACCTGAAAAACTTTCAAAAAAAAAAAAAACAAAACAAAAAAACATTCAGCAGCACAACTGTTTTCTCTTTTTCTTAAGTAACCAATCAGAATAATTTCTGAAGAATCATGTGACACTGAAGACTGGAGTAATGGCCGCTGAATATTCAGCTTTGCCATCACATGAATAAATTACATTTTAAAATATATAAAAATAGAAAACAGTTTCACAATATTACTGTTTTTACTGCTGCTTTGATGAGTATCAGAGACTTTTCAAAAACAATTTTTCTAAATAGGACCCAAACCTTTGAACTGTAGTGTAGGCAATAATTTCATTCGAATAAATAATTTAAAGTTTTATTCTGAACAGATCAAATGCCTTTCACCTAAATAACATTCTTGCAAGAAGAAAATTTAGAATATATAGACTATTATTATTATCATTTAAGGAAAAACTCCTATATTAAGATGTAGAAGATTTGGCAGACTGACTTAGGGCTGTGAAACTAATCGCATTCGATTGTCATATGCATCTTGTCAGTAAAGCTGGTTCAGTGATTAGTAGTAAATCATAATCACCTGCTTTCAGTTTGAGCGGCATTCACTACACAGAGCCGTAGTTCACTGAAAAGCTAGGCGATATCATGTTTGACATTGTGCTATTTGAAGACATAAAATCTTTTGTAAGACTAATATGCACAGGATCAATGTTTAGATTTTTTCCTGGACTTAAGCTTTGCTTCTGACACTGTCAATCTTGAAATCAATTTAGTAATTCCAATTAGCATTAACTGGTCATTTTGCAGACTCTTTTATCCTTAAACTGCAAATTTAAAAGACTCCATTTAATTCGAATTAAAACCATTTTAATCAGCAAAAAACGTCTTTCACACATACTGGAAGATGGTTCTGTCATTCTCATCTGCCCTTAAAAGGCAAAACTGTCTACATTATTAGTCTGACATAAAACGAATGAAAGCAATCTAGTCATTTGACAATATTTAATTTTTAAAACCCCACTTTAATCATTTGAACATTACTGATTGGGACTGCGCTGCCTAGATAGCGTTATAGCCATGATTATTATTATCCATGTGCAGTGTGCTCTACATGAGTTTACAGGCATATGTGTAAAGTTAAGGCATGGCAGTAAAGTTCAGGGCTGTAAATTAAAGTACTGCATTTGCATGTCTCCCATTAAAACACCACAAAGAATGACGTATGGTCACGGCAAGCATAAGACATTTCTGAATAAACCCATTTCTGAGAGTGAATCTGTCGGTTTACTCTGCCTTTAAATGTATGAATGCATATAGGGATATTTATATATGTAATGTTTTGAGCATTCATCACAGTGTGTGCATGTGTGTTTCTTCACACCTCCCCCAGTGTCAGCTGCTGATCATGGCTGGTCTGCAAGAGAAGATGTGTGTATGACTGTGTGATTTTGTGTGTATGTGTAGGGGTGAGACAGGAAGTGTCAATGTGTTTCAGCACAAAAACTCCACTTGAAAGAACTGCTGTGTGTGGACATTAAAATGTACAAAAGTTACATACTGAAACTCACTGTGCTGCCTTCTCTAATATTAGCCTTATTCCATGTACTAACATCACTAAATATTACAGTATTCAAGTCTCTGCTTATTTACATACCCTTATGAAGCGTGGAAGAAATTTAACCATTAACTTTTGCAAGAATCTTCACTGAGAAGTAAAACCTACTATTGTTTGAAATAAGATCATGATTGGCAGTTCATAATACGGTTGATACTAACAGTGTACTGAAACTGATCTTTGTTTTAAGGAATATAACGTAACATTATACAATTTGTCGCCCATGTTTTAACCATTGTTGAAGAAATTGTTCAAAATTCATTATATCTAAAAGATTAAGTAAACTGATCAAATTTTATGCATTTATTTGATAACCACCATTTTTCCTAATAAGTTTGCATTAAATCATAAAACACAGAATCCAGAAAAATTCAAACAGACCACAATTTCTGGAAAAAATAAAACATTTCATAGGTCCATATTACTGTAAAAAATAAATAAAAAGATAAATTATTAAAAGTTGTTAAAGTTCATTCATGCTTTTGATTAAAATTGACTAAAATTTAATTAAACCTTTAAAATAGGGCCCAACTACAACAAAAACATGGTACATACTAGCGAACACTTTAACTTTTAGTAATTTAAGGATGTTTATACAAAAAACCATGATAATACTATAGCCTAAATATTCAATGAAATATAATATAAGGCATAGGTCTTTATCATTTACTCACCCTTATGTCATACCAAACCTATTTGACTTACGGTCTTCTGTGGACATGCAAAAATACATACAGGCTTGTAACAAGATGAGGATGAGTAAATAATGACAAACGTTTCAGTTTTGAGTTGATTATCTCTAATAGTTGAGGGAGCAATAAAAAAAATAAAAAGAAAAACCTCACAAGAAAAAATATCCACGAGTTCTGATCTTCTGCATGACGGCATCAAGCGCAGGATGTAAGGATTTGGCAATTATGGGATGGCAGTGAATGGATTAGGAGAAGCCCATGATGCCAAACACAGATGGACAGACAGACAGGCTACAGCAACAGACACACAGGCAAGAGCAAGCAGGGGCAAACAGACAGGCCATTTACAGGCAGTGTGTGAGCTACATACTGACCTTCAGGTCCCTGTGCACTATGTCATGTTGGTGAATATGATGGACACTGTCTAGAATCTGATGGATACAGTGACTGTGAAGACAAAACGGAAGAAAAGAAAAAGAAGAGGGGAAGGGAGAGAGGGAGGAAGGGAACGAGAGGTGAAGGTGGAGACGTGAGGATGGATAGAGTGAAATCAAACGATTGATGGAGTGACGGCAGTGCATTGAACAAAAGCAGTGGATATGATAAGAAAAAACAAGGTTGAATCGATACACAAGGGATGGGAGGAGTGACGCATACAGGATTGGGAAAAAAGGGAGATGGAGGGAGGAATTGAAAGGAGAGAGGCAAGTGAATGTTGGAGGTGAAGAGACAGAACCATTTAGACATGAAACACACAACTGTCAACAATAAGAACAACATCAGAGAGAGAAGGAAAGACAGAGTAAGAGAGGGGAGGTGAGGTGAGGTGGGGAGGAACAGGTGTAGTGAGTAGATGTGTGTTTGTGTGTGTGTGAGTTTTAAATCTGTATGATGTGAGTGTGTATGTGTGTGTGTGTATATAAATATTAGGGATGCACGATCATGATTTTTCATGGCCGATTCCGATATGGATTTTTTTTTAAAGCAAACTGGCCAATTCCGATACCGATTTCAGATTTTTTTTTATTATCTTTAAGCAACAAACAAGAAAGAAGGAAAGTGTGCATAAAAAGATGTTTATTTGGTAATTAATAGGCCAAACTGGCTTTGGGCTATTGAAAACAATAACCGTAACCATCTGAAATGAAAGGCAGTAACTGCACAGTAAGTAGCCTACATTCAATACAAACATGGGTGGTACAGACATCAGCATTTAGCTTTTGTTTTTGAATTGGGTTGAAACTACAGAGAAATGGCCTTACATGAAAAGATTAACTCTAACCATGTGAAATTAAAGGCAACAACTGCATAGTTCTACAATCCAAACAACAAAATCAACACACATTCAATAAGATGTTTCTTAATTAGCATTCAGTATTTGTTTTAGTTTTTAAATTTGCTTTTAAATAAAAAAAGGTCTTTACCAGTGAGACTAAATAAAACTATGCTATATAAATACATAATTCCAAAATGTTAAAATCAAATAATGTTGGTGCGAACAAAACAAAGATGCAAAAAGTATTTCAGTCATCCAAAAAAAAAAAAAAAAAAATTAGGGTAATGATTCACATCTATATTTTTTTACTTGAGCCAATGAAAAATAAATAATTTATTGTCTCAAGTAAAAAAAATATAGATGTGAATCATTACCCTAAAAAAATTTAATTGGATTAATGAAACTTTTTTTGAGTGTGCTACAGCAGGTGATTTTTAAATCAAATTAAGTCTATGTAATTTCAAGGTAAAATAAAAATAATCATCCTAATGCAGAACTGACGTTTACTTCTGGCTTTTCAAATGTGTATGCAAGTTCTACTTTACAAAAAAAATTATAATAATTCAGTTTTGTCACAGTTAAGTCCGTTTCATTTCTCATCCAACAAGTGAGAAGTTGAGCTGAACATCTCTTCACTGTCTACTCGTGTTCAGGACTCGGACCGGTGTAGTATATGCTCGCGCAGCTTTAGTGCGCGCAGAAAAGGGACTCTTATGTGTGCGCCAGTACACCAGCTGCTGATCGCTTCCTGCTATCTGTGCCTCAGACATGTAGTTCTGCACATCCAGTGCTGAACGGCTGCCCGTGTCCTGTGCTCAGATTTCGAAATACTTCCTCACAAATGACATGATAGCGAATGATTACAATGTAGTCTGTGCACGCGGGCGCACTTCCGGATAA
This sequence comes from Carassius carassius, assembly GCF_963082965.1. NCBI lineage: Eukaryota > Metazoa > Chordata > Actinopteri > Cypriniformes > Cyprinidae > Carassius > Carassius carassius. Next base: position 34,017,244 of record NC_081758.1, on the reverse strand, counting down.
ATCAGGTGAAAAAAGACCAAAAACCGGTCGATTTCCGTTTTATGCCCGGTCAACAGGTGCATCCCTAATAAATATAAATATATAAATGCTGGTGTGGGGAGATCTACTATATTATATACATACATACATGCATACATACATACAGTGTCTTTGAAGGGCATTCTGTCTCATACAGTATTTATAATAATATTGTGTTTTATAAATTACATAATATTGTTCAAAGGTTCGGGGTCGAAGATGTTTTTGAAATAAGTCTTTAATGCTCACCAAGGGTTTATTTCAAAATACAATAAAAATGTTATTGTGAAATGTTATTAGAATTTAAAATAACCATTTTCTGTTTCCATATATTTCAAAATTTAATCTACTCCTGTGATGGCAAAGCTGAATTTTCAGCATCATTACTCAAGTCAACATAACATGATCCTTCAGGAATCAAAAAATATGCTGTTGATATTGCTCAAGAAACTTGCTTGTTATGCTGCTTAATATTTTTGGAAACCTTGATACATTTTTTCAGGATTCTTTGATGAATAAAATGTTCCCAATTAAAAAATCTTACTGACTCCATTCATTTAATTGGTAGTACATATACACATATACACACACATACATATACATATACATATATATATATATATATATATATATATATATATATATACATATACATATATATATATATACATATACATATACATATATATATATATATATATATATATATATGCCTGACCAAAACATAATAGCTGACTCCACTATCCAGTCAGACAAAAATACAAACTTTGTCACAAGTTTAATAATTGATATTTATAATAATCATTGATAGTTTGTTTTTGTCTACCTGCGCTAGTACTTTTAACATTTCTACCTAGTAGATTTTAACATTTTGAGAAAAAAACTTATCCAACACTATGTCCTAACCTGGCACAATATGCCAAGTTTAAATGTATGGTTATTAATGTATGGTTATGGTTAGGACTCTAGACTAGCGAGATTTCACAGTGGGCGGGGCCAACCATCACAATGCTACAGAAATAAAAAGTAATATGCGGAACCAGTGCAGCGTCATAGAATGTCTATGAGCAGAGTCACTTTTAGGGGAAAACAGACCGCCATACAGTATTGGATCGAGGAAGTGGACTAACCTTACAACATGGCAAAGAGTTGTTGTGTGGTTTGGTGCACCAATAATGTTTGTAAAACCCCAAATTTGAAATTCGTGGCTACCTGCCATCATCACCAATATTTTGTTGTAATGGAAATATCATAAATTACGTACGATGCTAATTGAAAGCTAAGCAAGGCTAGTTGTATGGCTGGACAGAAAAGAGCACTCAGTACTCTAAATATAAAGACATAATATATACATTTAAAGATGTTTACTTTCAAATACGAAGTAAAATCATTCACTTTTAAATTGACCAAATTAAGTTTGTGGATGTATCTTTCACGCTCTGTGGCAGGCAGGGTGGATATATAATTACTTGACATGTTTAGTCTTAGGGATTTCTTCAGTTATTCACACCTGCCGGCTGTGTACGAAGGTTGCTTTGTGCCGCTAATTTGTATGGAAGTCTATGGGAAATGTAGTTTATTCTCCCCTAAAAAGGGGCGGTGATGAAATTGACAGTAATGTTCCCAGATGTGCCGCTTGTGCATATCAATAGAGTAACCTTACACTGTGTGTCATCATGTCTGGTTAGGACAATATATTAGAATATATAGGAAGAGATTTTAATCACTTGTTTCTTTAATATATCATGTCATTTCAATTTACGTTATCACATATTTTTCTAAATCTAAATCTTAATGGGGTCATATAAAGCGATTTCAAGTTTTCCTTTCTCTTTGGAGTGTAACAAGATGTTCGTGAATAGATAAGATCCTTAAAGTTGCAAGGACTAAAGTCTCAAACCCAACAAGATATTCTTTATGAAAGTTAAGACTTGTCCACGCCCTCCTAAACGCATCGTTCAAACACGCCCCCACGTCTATGTCACTATGTGTGAAGATTTGTATAACGCAACCCAAATGTTCATGAAAAGAAAGAAGGCATAACTTTATTAATGCTGCCTTGCTTCAGAGGACATGATTAGAAATCAGTGGTTAAGTTGTATTTACAACACTGTTCCAGAACAGTTCAACCCATATATTCAGATGTGTGCAGTAGGGCTGTCACTTTTTATTCGATATTCGAATATGCATTCGAACATGACGTGTTATATCCGTAATCGAACTATAAATAAAATATCCGTTTTTTAAAATGCCATGTGTAGTGCATTTTTTACAGTCTATGATTAGACCGTTTGTTTTTTATTTTATTCTTTGCCATCTTATCCAGTAGAGGGCACTCTAGACGTATTGTAGCGTAGGCCCATGACCAAATCAAGCGGATAATAGCGAATATATTCGAATACATTGCATGATATTCGATATCCGTTCGAATTTGATTTTTCTCAAAAGTGACAGCCCTAGTGTGCAGTGCATTTTATGGAAGACTGTTTCCTGATCCTGGGAGAGAAGACTATTCTGACTCACAGTCTGTAAGTACGTTTTCATAATTTGCCACTGATGATTCAAATGCGACTTCTGAGCAGTGTATTTACTCTGCTATATATTTATTATATATTTATTTATAGTATATATAGCTATATACTATACATTTTGCAATTTATAACATCCAAGTAAAAGGTAAAACACCTTAATTACAGATTGTTTGCAATATGTCTCTACTAACTTTGCAATTAAATTTGATGGTGAATGTTTGTGGAATGCAGTCTTCAAGTCATTCCAAAGATTTTGTTTTTTAACTCTGGGGTTTAAGTCTGGGCTCTGAAAGGCCATGCAAGGACATTCAGTTTTACCCACTGTGTGCTCGCTTTTGCTGTTTGCTTTGGGTCATTGTCATGTTGGAAGGTAACCTTCTTCCTATTGACAACTTTCTGACAGAGAGCAGCAGATTTTCCTCAAGAACTTAACTGTATTTTTCCACATCCATTTTTCCTTCTATCCTGACAAGTGCTCCTGTCTCTGCTGCAAAGAAACACCCCATAACAGGATATCACCACCTCCATGCTTTACTGTAGGAGTGCTGAAGGCCTTATGGTAGCCTCTCTGACCAGTTTCCTCCTGACTCTTTCATCTAGTTATCCATCTAGTTATATCTCATTTGTAAGTCAATTTGGATAAAAGCATCTCCTAAATGATTAAATGTAAATGTAAATGTAGTTTGGAGCGACGTCCTAAAGTTGACGTCCATAAAGTCTTAGATTTTTTTTTTTTTTGTATTCATCCAACTTGTGCCTGTCCACAACTTTATCCTAGAGACCTTTTGACAGTGCTTTGCCACCCATGGTTGATTGTTTGCTTCAGTTGTATTACCAAGGACTAAAATGCTCCAGGAAAGCTCTTTTCATGCTGAGTTAATCAAAATGACCACAGCTGATCACAGTTGAAAGTCAAATAGCTTTGTGTGACATTGAGAAGGTGATTAGCTACACCTGATTGAGTTTACAAGTCATTTTTAGCAGGAGGTGATCCTTTTTCTAACTCAGTTATTCTGTTTATATTTTTTCTGACATGTTGGTGTTATATCTTTCACTTGGATGTTATAAGTTGCACTAAGTAAATACATTCAAAATAGCGTCATACCCTGTTTCTGTCACACATCCAACAACAAGAGCCGCAACACAGTGGAGAAGGTGTCAGTGACACTATCACACACAGAAGGAGAGAGCTAAAATATATCTGAATAAAAGAGAAGGCAGACAGAAAGAGAGAGAGAGAGACGGGTGGAGAATTGGAGGAGGGGAGAAAGATAAAGCCCTAATTACTTGTGTTAATTGGAGCCCTAATTTCTCCCTCTCTCTGAGGAGGCAGGGGGCAGCGCACGGCTGCAGGGCTTCACAAGAAGAGGGACATTTAGAGTGAAAGAAAGAAGAACAGAGAAGGAAAGAAGGGAAAGAGAGAAAGAGCAGCGGGTGCCTGGAAGCAGGACAGCAGGAGACGAACACAAGAGAAGAAGCTGCTATGTTTCCCTGCATCTATTCCTACAAAAGAAACACACAAATATTTGATTTCTCAGTCACATTTGAACTTTACATTTACATTTATGCATTTAGCAGATGCTTTTATCCAAAGCAACTTGCAGGGTATCCAGGCTATAATTTTTTTTTTAATATAACTTCCTAAAGATAGATTTTTTTTATTATTATTATTATTATTTTATTGTTTTCCGGTAACAAATTATATTTAAATAAAAAATGTAATCTGTATAAAGCGGTATATGAAAAGTAATAATAATTTTACTTGACTGCACATATTTCATAAAATAATAATAATAATAATATGATAAGAATGCATTAATAACAATAAGAATAATTATAAAATAAAATCATTATTACTATTGTTATTATTATTATTGTTGTATCTGAAATATAATTATGCAAAATAATATTCACACTCACAAATGTGCTGTGATAACCTGCACTTTATTTAACAAGGATATCTAGGAAATGGAAGCTAGCACTTTATTCAACCAGACACAGTTATCGGCCTATAATTTCATCTCAAGAGGCCACCGTGTGCTTTATATATACCAACTATAAGAGCCCCTGTGCAATATACTTAATGTAATTGCAGAAATTACAGTGTAAAAGTATCATGCGAGGGCATTATAAGAGCATAAACTACACTTTAACGGAGCGTCTGCTAAAGGGCAAAGTTGTAACTAACAGCTGGGTCATGAGAACACACTGCTCAACTTTAATAGTGGTGACAGATCAAGGTGGTGATGCTCCGTAACTGTGGTTTAAATATCTTAATAGGGCTGGACGATTTTGGCCTAAAATCAAAACCTCGATTAATTGAACATTTTACCTCGATTACGATTAATGAACGATTATTTTATTTCTGTTTTGTTTTTTTGCCCTCATAGTTCACTGACAAGGTTTGTACTGTAAATATGATTGACTATTAAAGGTAAGAAATATTTCCTATTGAAAGAGCGATCTGACATTTATTTTATCTATGTTTGTAACATTTCTTACTAGGGTTGGGTTTCGTTTGAATTTTATCGATTCCAATTCCGATTCTGCTTATCGATTCCTATTCTTATCGATTCCTAGTTTCGATTCCAATAAGATAAAAAATCCAATATAAAAAAAAATTAAGTCAAACATTTAGATGTCAAACATGTATTCTGTCTTTTTACAAAGCATTCTGTTGCAGCTGAATAACATGAGCAAAAATCAGCAGCCTACAAAAAAAATGCAAGAGGAATTTCCCCTGTGCTTTAAAAAAAAAATACCATAGCAAAAACAACTAGATTAATATAAATTTCTAATATTTAAGTGTTAAAGACAAGTAAACAGTCAGTAATAAGATAGGAACAAACAAATCAATTAGCAATATCATAAATAAATAAAACTAAACAAAATTTCAGGTACAGAAACTGTAATTAAAAGTTTAAAAACACTGCATAGTTTTCTTTTATAAATAAAATAAAGATTAATCAATTAAATTTATTAAATATATTCAGTCAAGATCAGTGAATGATTTTCTTTTGTTCTTTGATTAACATTAATGACAGGCAGCGCTTTATTAGTTGTCTCTAAGCAAAAATACTGTACATGTGTGTATTCTTTCTCATCTGTTTACGTTCACGTAAGACATACTATACTGATGTAGTTTTCTGTATACTGGTCGACAAATATGAAAGAAGTCAGTTTCGTATAAAGGTAAATCAGTAGCAAAACTCGAGAGGTTGAAGATCTGATGTGAGAACTTGTCATATTAATATTTGTAAGTTAAAATTTACACTCACAGCTCTGATGTGAAGAGTTGAATCTTTCAATTTGCACACACAGACAATGATCAAAACACCAGTGTTTTGAATTGGAAGTTGTAGATTAATAGTCACAAATGTGTAGAATGACATTCACACAAAGAAAATGACATACACACATGTTTACGACATATTTACTTTTGCACTTTACTTCAGTTTCGCTGCACAACGTCAAGTCGGCACTTACAACCTCTCAGATCTGGAAGTACAAGTTCAAATCCTAGCGCTCTGACTTTTGCTACTCTTTTTGCGGTATTCTGTTGCAAAACTCACTTGTGCGCTTGTATATGCAGATGTGAGAGAGCAGAGCTGGGGGCGGGGCTTTGGTGCGAATGAAGACATTTTATTGGTCGATGCCCAACCAATGAACAAAGCCAACTGTTTTCACTGAATATCCTTAGCTTTGACAGGATTTTAAGACACTGCATTCATTTTGCCATTCAGGTATAAGGCTATCTGGTAGACAAATAATGCAACATATTTTACATGTATATCCCACTGCATATCACTCTACCAGAGTTGCAATATAATGCTGTTTTTATTATTTTTATGTTTTGTAAAAAATAATTTTAACATCTTCATTGGGTTAAATTCCTAATTTGCTTGTCAGTAATGAACCTTTTTAAATGCAACATTGTTATTATTATTTTTTTAATAAAAATCGAGTGTCTAAATGTACATTAAACAGCAAAACCTAAAAAATAAGCACTTATGACCAGAAATACTGTTTTGAGCAACTAGTAGAGCTAAATACATGTATTTATTAAACATCAACAAGGCCATCTAGTGTTTAAGCAATGGAATTGCATATGAATATTATCTTTCTGGCCACCAAATGCCTCTAATTTAAAGCGTGCCTCTTTGCACTGGAATTTAAACCTAAATACTACAGTTATTGTAGTTTAAATAATAACCATATTAGAAAATGTTATATTTCAAATGGTCATTCATGAATCATAATTATTGCGCATATTATTTAGTACCATGATCTCTTCAAATTAACTAAACATGACTGAGTTAACATTCAGTACAGTTATTTTATTGGTTAAATGTTACACTTAATTGTTTAGTCACATTTAACTGCCAAGGAGGAGTATGAGAACATAATGCTGTTCCATTTTCCAGTATAAATTGCTATTATAACGCAGTTATCCATGCATAATCAATGCACTTTTTGTGTTACAAATTACTAGAAATCGCTGCAAATATAATAAAACTGCTGTCTGTCCCAATTAATACATTTCAAGCATTTTGACAAAACGTTTAGTTTAGTAGCTCCATGAACCACGTGACCGCATGGCGGTGAGATCAAAGCATGCTCTGGTACAGCGAGTTTACTCTGCAATATGCAGTGGGATATACATATAAAATATGTTGCATTATTTGTCTACTAGATAATACCTGAATGGAAAAATGAATGCAGTGTCTTAAAATTCTGTCAAAGCTAAGGATATTCAGTGAAAACAGTTGGCGTTGTTCATTGGTCGGGCATCGACCAATAAAATGTCTTCATTCGCACCAAAGCCCCGACCCCAGCTCTGCTCTCTCACATCTGCATATACAAGCGCACAAGTGAGTTTTGCAACAGAATACGCAAAAAGAGTAGCAAAAGTCAGAGCGCTAGGATTTGAACTTGTACTTCCAGATCTGAGAGGTTGTAAGTGCCGACTTGACGTTGTGCAGCGAAACTGAAGTAAAGTGCAAAAGTAAATATGTCGTAAACATGTGTATATGTCATTTTCTTTGTGTGAATGTCATTCTACACATTTGTAACTATTAATCTACAACTTCCAATTCAAAACACGGGTGTTTTGATCATTGTCTGTGTGTGCAAATTGAAAGATTCAGCTTTTCACATCAAAGCTGTGAGTGTAAATTTTAACTTACAAATACAAATATTAATATGACAAGTTCTCACATTCAGATCTTCAACCTCTCGAGTTTAGCTACTGATTTACCTCCATAGTTTCGACTCAGAACAACCTTTTCTACAGTGGAAATACACAGAACACTCCGAGAACGGACACAAACCGGGAACCCGCAGCGCGTCCGCTGCTCTCTGTGCACGCGCTTGCGCTTCATGCGCGCTGCACACAAACAGGGCGCAAATTCTTTCCGTTCCTGCACTTAATAGTTTTTAATCAAATTGAAATGCGAACGCAGGAATAGTCAAGCAGAATCAGAATGCAGAAAGCAGAATGTAAATATCGGCCCAATATGAAAAATGATGCCGATATGTCTTGCCGATAAGTGGAATATGTTAACTCACATATGCTCAGGGTGTGCTAGTGATTAGATCATGTCAGCAGTGTGGCTCATTCTTGAAGCAAAGTTTTGATGATTCGATTCACTGCTGCATTTAATCTGTGAAAGCATGTACAGAATGACACCTTTGGTCTGTGATAGAGTAAACAGTAATAGCACCTGCAGTGGCAGCAGTGACAGCCTCCCCCCAGGTCCTAAAGTCCGTTAATGTCTATTCGGTAAGGAGTTTTAATCTGTAGGGGGCGCTGCTTGCCTACTTCTAATTAAATTAAAAGTAAAATAGCCTAATGTAAATAACATTTAGACTGTGTTTCTGATAAACACAATAAGAAAATAAAAAAAATCACAAACATGACAGTTGTAAATTAAATAATTTTATATATACAGATTTATTCATTAATGTGTAATATGTTAGATTTTTTAAACAAATCATAAGCTCTAAAAACAATTCAGAATTTTTACTCTTTTGCTTTAGACATCTACAAATGTTAAATCTTAAAATAAAATGTTAGGGTTAACACTGCATCTTTCTTGGGGGAAAAAATGCAGTGATTGATATATAATTTATTTAGGCTATAGTTATTTTCAAAGCTTCAAATGTACTGTTAAAAAACCTTCATTATTGTTTATTTAATTCTAACAAATAAATTCTTGTTAAAGCATAACCAACATTTAAAATGTTTTGCTTATAATTTCTGCATAGGAGAGACTGTTTCCAAACAAAAGGAAATATATCAGTATTGGCCAAAATGTTTTGAAAAATATCAGCATATCGGATATCGGCAAAAATCCAATATCATGCATCCTTAATTTGCGTATTATACAATTATTAAAGTTTTTATTATTTATATAAACAGTACAGACCAAAAGTTTGGACACACCTTCTCATTCAAAGAGTTTTCTTTATATTCATGACTATGAAAATTGTAGAGTCACACTGAAGGCATCAAGGGCTATTTGACCAAGAAGGAGAGTGATGGGGTGCTGCGCCAGATGACCTGGCCTCCACAGTCACCGGACCTGAACCCAATCGAGATGGTTTAGGGGTGAGCTGGACCGCAGACAGAAGGCAAAAGGGCCAACAAGTGCTAAGCATCTCTCGGGGAACTCCTTCAAGACTGTTGGAAGACCATTTCAGGTGACTACCTCTTGAAGCTCATCAAGAGAATGCCAAGAGTGTGCAAAGCAGTAATCAAAGCAAAAGGTGGCTACTTTGAAGAACCTAGAATATGACATATTTTCAGTTGTTTCACACTTTTCTGTTATGTATATAATTCCATATATAATTCCACATGTGTTAATTCATAGTTTTGATGCCTTCAGTGTGAATCTACAATTTTCATAGTCATGAAAATAAAGAAAACTCTTTGAATGAGAAGGTGTGTCCAAACTTTTGGTCTGTACTGTATATATATATTTATATATAAATCCATTTAAAATTCTTATATGGATTTTTTTTAGTAAGAATGGATTAAACTGATCAAAAATGACAATAAATATTTTACATTGTTACAAAAATTTTTTTCAAGTTAATGCTTATGCTTTTCTTAGAAACCTTCCATTCATCAAAGAATCCTGAAAAAATGTATTGTCTTCCACAAAAATATTAAGGAGCAAAATGGTTTACAAAATTGATATTAATAAGAAATAAAAAATATTTCTTGAGCACCAAATATACATATTAGAATGATTTCTGAAAGATCACGTGACACTGAAGAATGGAGGGATGGCTGCTGAAAATGCAACTTTGGCAGCATAACAATAAATTGCATTAAAAAAATAAAAATAAAAAGTAAAAAATGTAACAAGAAAACAATTATTTTAAATTATAAAAATATCTCACATATTACCATTTATATATACATATATAATATTTCATTTTATCTATTATTATTTATTAGCGATACTGAGTGTATAGTATACTGAGTGTATAGTATACTGATACATATTTATAGCTTATTAATTTAAATGGCACAAATACACTTACCTGAAAGTAGGGCTGCTCCGATCACGATCGGCCGATCGTTAATGCGCATCTCGCCAGTAAAGCCGGTTCTCTAATCGGTGGTAAATTCCCTCAGGTGCGTGATTTCACATAGAGCAGCTGTTACTACACAGAGCCATTGTTAACTGAGAAGATGCGCAAATAAATGCTGAAATGAACGTGGATTTGCGCATCTTCTCAGTTAAAGGTGCTCTAAGTGATGTCACACATTTTTTAGGCCAAAACATTTTTTGTCACATCCAGCAAACATCTCCTCACTATCCGCTAGCTGCTTGTCCCCTGAACACACTGTAAAAAAACGGGGTCTCTCTAGACACCACAGGCTCCACAAACAACAAGAAAAACAAACTGGGCTCACCCGCACCACAAAACATAACAAACTGTTCCAGCCAATAACCGACAAGAAAGATTTGGGGGTGGGGTTTGGGGGGTTAGTGCACGGATGAGGAGGAGGGAGGGTCTAGCTAGCCTCCGTTTTGTTTGACAACAATTTAAACGTCAACAAGAAGTTACGACTCCCTGCATCGCTTAGAGCACCTTTAACAATGGCTCTGTGTAGTAGCAGCTGCTCTATGTGAAATCACGCACCTGATGGAATTTACCGCTGATTAGAGAACCGGCTTTACAGACGAGATGCTCATAACGATCGGCTGATCGTGATCGGAGCAGCCCTACCTAAAAGAAAAATTAGATTAAATGTCAAGGGCAAAATGTTGACAGTATTTTGACCATCTCATCTCTAACTTTCAGTAAGCAGGTCAGACCTTTATCTACTAAACTACGCCTCCCAACATGAACAATACCATGGAACAAGCACTGGGTCAAAAAACCCACAAGTGAGATGGTCAAAATGAATGTATTACACACACCCACAAAATGTACGCAAGGAAGTCAGCGTTAGTCATTATGTGAAACTGCATATATGGGCTGGACCTCAAAGGTGATAATGCTCAGGACTAACACCTTCAACTTTATACTGCAAACCCTGGTTACAAGCACACACTCAGGCCATACTTAAAAATATTCTTGTTTGCCGTACCCGACCGACCCTGTCAATTTAGGACCGACTCAATTTTTTTTTTACCCTTCAAACTACTAATGCAAAAGCAATAAAATAATATTAATTATATTTAAGTAAGTGTTGTAAATCTAAAAATTTTCTAGGCCTACATACAAACGAAGGCTATCTTCCTTAATAAAAAAAAAAACCTGTGACGTCTATAACGGATGTCACACTATGCCTGCGCTTCGTCTCATACTCTCATTCACTGTCAGAGTCAACGGTTCTCGCTTGGTAATGATGGCTGCGGCTGCAGTAAACAAAATGTTCGCGGTCACTGTTCAAAGTCATAAGGGTTCGGGGCACCATAATACATCTAAAAAAATGCATTAAAACAGCTCGACACCGCTTTAACTTGGCACGAAGTTCTGGAAAAACTGTGCCCTGATCTTTTCCCATCCCTTCTCCCGTCTAGTCTAAAACCGTGACTGTGTCGACTGTCACTTTATGTTCGAAAATCTATTGCACGAACACGGACTGTGAAGTACCGGGGCTCAGAAGGCAGCTTCCTTATATTACCTATATTTGTTGTTATTTGCCGTATAAAACCTATTTAGACATGCAAAATCGATTTTACAATCCATTCAATGAACACTTGTCACTCAAATCAAACAGGATTTTTTTTTCACAAAAGTGACAACCCAAGAAAGCAAAGTAAACGGTCTCTCATTTGTAGGCTGCATTGATACCTAGCGTTGGATGCTAGTAAAACAGTATAACAGTACCTCATTTTTTTTCTTCTTACCTGAAATTCATGCAATAAACATGTTTTTGACAAAGATTTAAAAATGAGGTTTGCAATTATGCGCCCGAAGCCACGGGTTGAAGACCCAGTCAGTGACGTCATGATATGCTAATTTGTTTAAATTCATACCTACGTCATCACCATCACCAAAATTTTCCTTTTTTTTTTTTTTACATTGAAACTTGAAAAAAAAAAATGTAGACCGACCTACCGACCCTTTTTTTTTTTTTAATTACTGTTACTGCAAGCCAAAATATTTTCAAGGATGGCCTCACACAATGAGGAAAGGGATCTGTACAGGAAAGCCAAAAAATTGCCTACAGAAGGGCTGTGTCTGTGTTTGTTTGAGCGAGTGTGTGTATGAGAGGGAGACAGACATAATGCATGATGAAAGGACAGAGATAGATCAGTAGAAAAAACACGAGAAGACATTTATAGACAGAGAGACAAAAGACACAACAGCAACACTCTAGAACTTTATATCGTTACACAAAGCACCTAAACTATACACAACAGGATACAGTTAATTTTCTCAAACAATGTTAGTGTCCAGTTCTGTCGTCCTTGAGTGTGATGGACAACGAGCAAGATCTGTGTATTGCACCATGGGAGATGCTGCTTCAAACAACATCTCCAAATGCCAAACAAACTCAAAGGGAATGTGTATTTGGTGGAGATGGGTGTAACAAGCTAGGGCCAATGAGAGAGGAGAAGAAAGGGCAGAAGAGCGGCATAGAGAAAAGGAAAGCATTAAGAAAAGCATTCTTACCTGGCATCTGCTTCACTGTAGTACTCTCTGGCTACAATGTCTTCAAACAGTTCACCTCCAGTCACCCTAAAACACAGGAAGTTCAGCTTGGCTATTTGCTAATTCAAACAGAATTCCTGTTCTAGTGCACATCCCTTCCTCAAGCTTAGTTTCCATGGAGACGAGAATCCAACCCAATGCTAACCCTGAATCAACAAACAGAACTAACAAATATTGCTACAAGTGTCACTGCATCATATAATAATTATTAATTATTAATAATATTAATAATGTTTATCGTCTGGCTGACTATGTCTTGTATTAATTTTTCTAAAAATCCTGTCATACGTGCACAAACTGACAGACACTACTTATAAGCTACTACTAAATATTGTAGAAACATAATTTTCTGTAAAGTTGCTTTGTAACGATTTGTATTGTAAAAAGCGCTATACAAATAAACTTGAATTGAAAACTTGAATTGAATGTAAAAAATCTCCGGAGAGCTAGAACTGTGAGAACCAAGTGGAAGGTTTTTAAGATTCACAAAGACGGCATGCCATCGGGGAGGCACTTTTTTTTGTTGCCTATTTGATGATAACTTTTTTCCTAAAATATAACACTTATTATCAACATGGTTTAGCTCAGTTCTTAAAAATGATAACTTATGAAGCCCATATATTCTTAAAAGGATGGTTTGAGAATTTGTTTTTTTTAATAAATTCATCAAGTGGCTTTTGAAGACTTTGAATACAGCCCTCCAGTGTTATTACTGTTTACAAAAAATAAGCTATTTTTATAGCTTACAGTCATTTAAATAAAGCTGAAATAAAATAAACGGGAAAAAAAAACTTTCTAAAAAAATATGAAAAATTCTTAAACTGAAAACTAAAAATAAATAAATAAAAAAATAAAACCAAATGGAAACATTTATAAAAACGAATAAACTTGACAAAAGCACTTAAAACAAAAACTGAAAATAGAATAATAACTCAATTCAAATAGCATATAAATAATACTGAATGACACAACAGAACATGTGTCACATGTACCACTTTGTTTGACATTTTTGGAGCTTGACAGCCACTAGTTATTATCCACTTTCATCAGAAAACAGCAGCCTGAATGACAGCTAGATGTTTTAAAGTCCTCTTGTTAATTTCCTACTTAAAAAAAACAAAAACAAAAAAAACACTTTTTACGATGGGATGTACAGTACAGACCAAAAGTTTGGACACACCTTCTCATTCAAAGAGTTTTCTTTATTTTCATGACTATGAAAATTGTAGAGTCACACTGAAGGCATCAAGGGCTATTTGACCAAGAAGGAGAGTGATGGGGTGCTGCGCCAGATGACCTGGCCTCCACAGTCACCGGACCTGAACCCAATCAAGATGGTTTAGGGGTGAGCTGGACCACAGACAGAAGGCAAAAGGGCCAACAAGTGCAGAACCTAGAACTTTGAAGAACCTAGAATATTACATATTTTCAGTTGTTCCACACTTTTTTGTTATGTATATAATTCCATATATAATTCCACGTGTTAATTCATAGTTTTGATGCCTTCAGTGTGAATCTACAATTTTCAGTCATGAAAATAAAGAAAACTCTTTGAATGAGAAGGTGTGTCCAAACTTATGGTCTGTACTGTATGTCCAATCAATCAAAATAAAATAAATGTCTTGGCCAATTTTATCATCCATACTTTCTGTCAAAGATACTGTATAAGCTTTATTCTAGTATAGTACAGCAAAATTAAGAACAAAGCAAATAGAACTTCGGTGATTAGATGCATTTTAGGTGTGGAATTTATGCTTTTTCAGTGTATTTTATCACACTTGTGCTGCCACATGAAAGCCAGTTTTTCCATGCAAGCCTGTCACCGTATATAAACAGGCAAATGAATAGTATTTTCTAGCCAATTTGATCACTGGTCTTCATACCCAGTGCACAAAATACATATAAAACTATACTGTAAAATGAACATCAGCAATTACAACTTATTATGATCAATAACAATTTCTGCATGTGTCCTCATATCATAAATACAATCATTCAGCTGCAGTGCTCCTTTAGCATTCTTTCAGTGTTCAGTGACGTGAACTATCCATTTAACAGTGCAGAAAATCAGAATGTTGATGAAAGGCTTCAGAGGCACATAACATATGAAGTATGTACCATTTCATGCTGTGCTCTTCCTCACGTCAAAGCTAATTTGATGACAGGAAACGGAGGAACATTCTGACAGGAAGTGCAATGACACTTACAAATCAAACAGTAGGTAGTGGAAGCCCTCCTCTGATATACTGTCATGCAGACGAACTAAAACAAAAATAGATTTAGTTAGATTTTATTGTGGCTGTAGCGACAAAATCACACAACATCCACCTGACAAAAAATATGAGAATAATAAACTGTCAAAAGCCCATTAAGAGTTTAAATGCTTAAAATGCAGTTTAATAATATACATATCTCTGACTCTAATTGGTTGGAGGTAAAGCTCACCGATATTGGGATGTTTCAGCAGACGACAGATTCGAGCTTCCCGTTCAAGCTTCTGATGGTCTGAGGTTCAAACACAGAAAAGCAGAAATTATAAAATCACT
The DNA here is from genome assembly GCF_963082965.1 of Carassius carassius. Classification (NCBI taxonomy): domain Eukaryota; kingdom Metazoa; phylum Chordata; class Actinopteri; order Cypriniformes; family Cyprinidae; genus Carassius; species Carassius carassius. Next base: position 34,001,967 of record NC_081758.1, on the reverse strand, counting down.
GAACGGTGTGATATCAGCTGTAAAGAAACTGTCCAACAATAAGGATAGACTAATATTAAAATGCTGGTCAATATTGATAAACCTTCTTTTTGTATTTATTTTGATGTTGAAGCTACATGTACTTACACAATAAAATGCTAAAAATCAAATCTCTTTATCACATACTTCATTAATGTGTATTTAGGAATCACAAATTTACAATTTAAATTATGAAACAAAGATAATCATTTAGAGAGCTGCTAAATCTTATCCAAATATAAAAATAAGCAACAAATAAAAACATGCATAATTAAATTTCTGTTAATATATATCGAATACTGATTAAAATAAAATGAAATAAATCTTTGACTTGACATGGTACCAATAAAGTGTGCATTTCAAAAAGACTTACAGGCCATGTTTCCATTGGTAATGACATAATCACCAACCTGATATGCCATTATGTTTTCTAAATATGTCATCACTATTTCCTGTGTCGAGTCTTGAGCATTTGGCACAAAACCATAAAAGGAGTTAGATATCACAAACTATAAGCTTGTCACAGTTGCGCTAAATGAACGTCCTAGATCTCATTCAGTCTTGATAAAAGGGTCAGTATGGCCCAGAATTGAGGATGGCTAGATAGAGACTCAGCACAATGTTTAGATGTACACCTTCACTTTTACTGCAGATTAGATTTAAGGGTCAGACAGTAAAAAAACAAAGCTAATATCTAGGGGTGTAACGGTTCAGATTGCTCATGGTTCGTATGGTATGGTTCAGTATGTGTGCTATGCTCAGAGGGGAAAAAGGACTATGGTCAAAAAAAAAAAAAAACACCTAATAATCAAACTAGATGCAACAGCACAAATAAACACAATAGGGCAAAGAAACAATTTTCGGTGTTTAACAGTAATATTGGGTGATGTATCGCAGGTTTTTATTATGTTTGAATATTGTTACACTCCTACTAATATATAATTTATATTTCTTCTGATCAGTCATCTCAGGCCTGATCTCAGCCCTCCATTTGTCCATACGTTTCATATATATATCTATATCAACAAACCTTTCAAAATAGGTCATGGTTGTTGAAGAGCACTCAACTAGCCCATCTCGACAGACAATGCACTGACTAGGCTGTTAATTACAATAATGATGATGATGCAAATGATGAGTTACTATAAGAGTGGAATAAATGCTACCTTCTTGAAAATCAACAGAGAAAATTAAGAGAGATGGCATTAAACCCAAAACACAAAACGTGTCTTAAGCTTATAATGCATGCTCTAGAAGGGCGTCTAATGTTTCCGCAAACTGATAGCAGCACAAATAACGCCTCAAGACGTATCAGAAAAACGAAATACAACAGCAACACACACAATTAAAAAACAGCTTTCATTAATGACAGACACAGACTCAATATTTTTGTGGGAGTTATTGTTTTTTTTTTTTTTAAATATTACAAACCTTCAAAAAAAGTGTTAATGCCCCAAATAAACAATTAAAAGTTTCATTTTCCTTTTAGACATTGACGTTGAATAGACGACACAAAAAAGTGGCCTTTCAAAACATTAATGTTGTATTCTTTTATTCCATGACTCTCCTCATTAATTCAACACATTATTGAATTCTGTCTGGAATATTTTTCTAGCCTCTCCATCACAATTTGCTTTTCAAAGGGATAGTTCATCCAAAAAGGAAAATTCTCTCATCATTTACTCACTCTCATGCACTCAAAAAAATGGATTTGTGGCACTGTTCGTTTTACACAGATATGTTTTGTTAAAACAACACAAGTATATTTAGTTTTCCGCCAAAACACAATTGTATTGTGCTTAATCAACTTAAAAGGTTTCATTTTCAATTTTACTCAATTATCTATCGTTAAACTGACGTAAAGTGTTTAATTTTGTAATTCAAAAAAAACCCAGAAGTGACGATTTCCAACGCATTTGATGACGGTGCGAAGGAGAGCAAGAGGTACCAGTCAGGTAAGAAAATCTAAAGTTTTTCTTGTGTTAAGTCAAAGTCTTTAATTTCTCTTAGAGTTTCTGTTTTGGGGTGCTTTTGTTTTGCAGTCTAGTATTGTGTAATCGGTTTACTGCACCATTAATAGATGATTTTGAGCGGTTGGGAGATGTGAAAGCGCACGACTCTCTGTAAGGTATTGACTTGAGTATATATATATATATATATATATATATATATATATATACTTGAAACAATTAGTCGACATTATCGACAACGTCGACGATAAAAAAAAATTGTCGGCAAATGTTTTTGAGTAACGTTAGTTGTTTGATCTCGTATGCCTAATGTGAAAGCCTCCAATAATGCAGTTTGACCAGTGTGGCGCTGTAGCGCAAGATTGTAATACACTCTCCTGATTCAATTCAAAAGAAGAAGATAGCACTTCAGTTTGAGCAAACCGAGCCGATCCGAACCTTGGATGAATATGTAAATATATACTGCACGCCTTGCTCTCAATAACTGCATAAACACAACAAAAACTGACCGCGATGTAAAAGCAGCTCTTAAGAACATATTTGATTACAGCGATGTGGATGTTTGCACGAACTCTGAGGTTCTCCAGCCACTCCAGTAAAGAAATGTCCAGTCACGTTTATTTATATAACAGTCCTTATGCAATAGATAGCTTTTCAATATTAAACATGAAAATACAGAGTCAGTGTCGCTAGAATTATAACTTGATTTCCTGTTATAAAGCAGCTCTCCAGTGTGGAGCTAGCTAATAATACATTTATTTTATAATTGTGGGAAATATTTCATTAAAGTTTTAGTTCTGCGCTAGATCAAACCAAACTGTTTTAAATATCATAACCCACTGAGGTATTTTAAGAGAGATTTATACTAATGTATTTATTAGTAAAATGTTTATCCAAAAATAAAACGTCCTATCACTTACCTTTACTTTATACTATTTTACATATGGCTTACAATAAGAGATGTTAAGAGGCAGAATGATTTGTCATTCAGCTACTTCCTCCTATAGCTAATCAAATGGCGAATAGGAGTTTCTGTCTTATCTCATTTTGTGTGCAAAATATATTTATTTGTATAAATTAATTGTATACTAGTAATACATAATGACTTTCAAAAGGGGAAGTAATTCCCTTTATTTGTTAGAATATGTATATTTTAACTAATTGCAAAAAGCGAAATAATAAATAAATGTCTAACCATGTAATGTGACCGAGTTTGGAGAGCCCTGGCTTAGCACAGTGAAAGTATTTGAAGCTATGTTTATGAACATGACGGTGTGGTCATACAATGACTTTAAACCGGACACTACTCTGAGCTATTCACATTATACAAATGCTCCAGATATGTAATCAGGTTCACCCTTTTGGAATGGTAAACATGACACTATTCATCACTCATACAAATAAATCACTTAATATTTTGATAATTGAATTGGTTTTTGCTGTTAAACCGTTTTTTTTTTTTTTTCGTAACACATTGCACTTCATGTGTTTACAGATTTGTGCAGAATTCGAGACATACAGAATTACCATAGGCCCATTAGAATCAACAGTCTTTGCCAAACTGGATCCGCACTACAGAACTTATGAAGATGTTTGCATACTGAAGAAGAGTCCTTGGACAAATACTGAAACCCTCTTGGTGCCCACTAGACAGGTAAGAACAACTGCACTCAACACAACCTCGTATTAAAACATTATTCTCTCACTGGCTACTGGAAATTGACAAAAAAAGACAGATAGATTAAGATTAGGTTTATTAATACAATAAATACAAAATATGTGGTATTACTATAAACTGACAGATTATGAATGAATTTGCCTCCCAAAAACCATTCATTTTGATGCAAGGCAGGGGTGTCCAGACCTGCTCTAGGAAAGCCAGTGTTCTGTGGAGTTCAGCTCTAACACACCTGCCTGCAGAGGTGGAAAGTAACGAATTACATTTACTCGCGTTACTGTAATTGAGTAGCTTTTTTGTGTACTTCTACTTTTTTAAGTATTTTTTTTAATCTGTAATTTTACTTTTACTTAAGTATATTTTGTTTGAAGTATTGTACTTCGCTACATTTTAAAACACATTAATTACTGAGTAAAAAAAAAAATCGCTCCCTGGAAGCTATGTCAGTAAATAATGGGCAGGAGGGCAAACTGGCGTTAGTGGTGCAGACACCGCTGAAAACGAAACCCCGTCATATTCTGAAGTTGAACTCAAGGAAATGAAGTGAACCCCTGGCCGTATGTATGCTCTATTATGCTGTGTATGCTGTGCTTGCCTAGGGAGACCAAACTAGCAGTTTATAAAATCTCGACAAGACATCAACCCCACGTAAGCATATAGAGGTGAGCTAAATAATTGCGTCATTGCATTGGTGGTTAAAATGATGCTTTGACATTTTAGCAAGAGGTTTTGCACAAATTAGCCAAAAAGATTGGTGCGGAGTGTGCGATATATATTGTCTGCGATAATATCATAATTGTTGTTTTAATGATGTACGCGCGCATTTAGAGTGTTCTTTCACTGTGTGATTCAGTCTGTTGAAATGCATTTAGAATGAAATCAATCAAAATCATTTAGAATCAAAATCACACAAAGAATACTGTCTTTTCCTCTAAAAATCATAATCACACACACACACACACACACACACATATATACATATATATATATATATATATATATATATATATATATATATATATATATATATATATATATATATATATATATATATAGATCGGTGGGGATTTCTTTAAGACTGCAAGGGAAGCTCAGCTTCCCCTCTAATGTAAAAAAAACCCAACGGTCAAATATGTACTATTGTGTATTATGTATTGTTTTAATTAGCTACATGTCGGCTGACTCGATTTTCTTCTCATACATTCCCGTAGCGTCACAGTGCATTTCCCTGTTGAAGCCGAGCGTCCATTGACTTCGATGGGGCTGCTTTGAACAGTTTTTTTCAGTGCTCCGAAGCTAGACGGTCATTGGATAAATGCTGCGATTATGTCCCGCCCACGGACGCTCAGCGTCTCTGGAGGTGAATGAAGACTGGGCTTCCGCGTGATGATTGGAGGATCTGTCGATCTCCTTTTGACTGACAGCGGTCTGCACCATAAGAAGTCGGCGAAGCTGTTTCACGCTCAGTCCCATGATCGCGGATTTCTCAAGTGTATTCGAAATACAAACTGCGGCAATATTTCTTGATATTTGTAAAATGGAGAACCACCACAAAATTAAATTGGTAACTAAGACAGATTGAAAATGTGCGCGCGCGCACACACACACACACACACACACACACACACACACACACACACACACACACACACACACACACACACACACACACACACACACACACTATAGCCATCTAGTGGTTAAAGTGATTTATTACAATTTTTAAACTGAATTTCCCCAAAAATGGGCAAAAATCTTACATTAAACCTTATAAAATTATCCATGGTATCCCCATGTATGAAAGTTAGAAATCTGGGTCTTTTATGAAGTGAATTTTACCTGAAATGCTTTTTTCTTTTTTTGTAAAAAAAAAAAAGCCTATTTAAATAAATATTTATTTATTTATAGAAATGTAAAAGATTTAAATCCTCCAAAAACTGTACAAAGTTTAGTAAAAACATAAATGAACAGAGTAAAATTATATTTGTAAAAAATTTAAATATTTTACTATTACAAAATGAAATGTTATTGTCTGGGGTCAAAAAGACCCCGAGTGTCACTACAAATGAAGACCATCAGAGGGTTATAATGTAGGCCGAAAATGAGCTTCCCCTCTTTGAAAGACCAGCAGCCGCCACTGATATATATATATATATATTTTTTTTTTTTTACAACAGGACAGTAAACTAAGAGACTTGCGTTTTAGACACCATATTGCCATTGTTTTTGCTCTATTTCTACAACAAAAATTTATTCCAAACACAGCCACCAAAGCAAAATTTTGCATCTCTGAGCAACATGACAGTGTTTCGTTTCTGAATGAATCAACTGTTTAAATGATTTGGTTCAATCGCAATGACTCACTTATTAACAGTGACTTGCTGACACATACTGGCCATTTTAATTTCACATTTAAAGTATATTTTGATTTTTTTTTTTTTTATAATTAAGTTTTTATAATTTCAAATGAGTATTCAACATTTTATGTCTGGCATATCAAAACATTATTCATGCATTTGTAACTGCAGGTTAAATGCATTCTTGTCCTGCACTAAACAGTGTAATACATCTAAATGCCACGTCCGATGAAGCTTTTGCATTTCCTCTGCATTAAAAGATGAGTTTGTTGATACTGATTTGCCTGGTAACAGCCCAAATGTTTTATTATTCTAAATAACTGATTCCTTTAATTAAAAACAACTAGTTTGAGATTAATAGACCTATCCCAGGGGTGTCAAACTCAGTTCCTGGAGGGCCATAGCCCTAACCCTGCTCCAGCACACATATCATGTAGTTTTCAAATAAACCTAAATGATTAGATTAGCTGGATCAGGTGTGTTTAATTAGGGTTAAATCTAAACTGTGCAGGACTGTGGCCCTCCAGGAACTGAGTTTGACACCCTTGGTCTGTCCCATTTTTGACTCCCTCCCACTGGTTAAAATGTAACTAAGTAATTTTTACTCTGAGTAAATTTTAAATGAGCTACTTTTTACTTTTACTTGAGTGGATTTTTTAGACTGGTACTTTTACTTGTACTTAAGTAAAATTTCATTAATGTAATGGTACTTTTACTTGAGTAGAATATTTTTGTACTCTTTCCACCTCTGCCTGCCTGGAACTTCTAGTAATACTTTATTGTTTTAAAATTCCCAAGAACCTTGATTAGCTGGTTCAGGTGTGTTTAACTGGCTAGGTCACCCAAAAATAAACATGTCATTAATTACTAGGGCTGTCACTTTTAGTTTGAAAATCGATTGCACAATCGATCGGACCAACTAAAAAAAGTTTCGAAAATGAAAATAGGGAATCGATTTTAACCAAATATGTAAACTATTCATTTTAAAATAATTAAACAATTAAAAATATAGATGTAACAAAACTCACAAACAAGCAGAAAAAGAAAATAAAAAATTCCGAAAGTGCAGTATGCGTTGCGAAAGCTAGACAAAAAATACCAGCAATTTTACGCGCCTATAAGACCCAGTGACGTCGAAAGCGACCTCTTATGCTGCGTTCACACCAAACGCGAATAGAGCGTCTGGAGGTCTCGCGGCACGGTAGACGCGAATTCGCCTCATTCGTGCTTCTAGTTACAGGAGATTCTGAGTTATGATATAGCAAGCTGACAGTGACCGGCTTCTGTGGTGGAGAATTGCGCAGCTGTACCTGAGTGTCCCTGGGACATCAATGCGGTCGGAGCGCGTCTTCTCAACAGCTGGACATATAGTGAATAAAAAACGCTCTGCTCTGGACACATGGCCTGTTCTCAAGTCCATTTAAAGTTAAATTTTTTTGAACAGTTGTTTGAAATGGATTGAATCATTATTTAAAATAATCTTGGAGATTTTTGAATTGCCTAAATCATAAACGCAGCCGGGTTGAAGCCTGCACTGATGTTTTTCTTTTGTCATGGCAGCCGTCCCCTCAGCACATATATTTTTGCTGTTTGCTGTTTGTTATTCTGCACGAAACTTCATGCCAATAAATAAGAAATATTGCTGCCTTGTGCGTTTCCAGCACTCTCTTTACGTTCGTCTGTTATTTGACATTGAAAAAGGAAACGTCTTTTTTTTTTTTGACATGGAAAATCGATTTTACAATCGATTCAATGAACACTTATGTCTTAAAAATCGAAAATGATTTTTTTCACAAAAGTGACAGCCCTATTAATTACTCACCCTCATGTAGATGTAGTCTGAGCACGCGGACGCACTTCCGGAAAAATCGGCCGAAAAAAAGGCCAAAGACCGGCCGATTAGCAATCGCGTATTTTAAGCAAAAACCACCCGGTTTCCGATTGATGGCGGGTCAATCGGTGCATCCCTAATATTTTTATGAAAATGCGAGAGATTTCTGAACCTCCATAAAGGCTGCAATGCAACTGAAATGTTCCCAGAGTCATAGTAAGGACATCAGTAAAACAGTTCATGTGACATCAATGCTTCAACCACACTTTTACAAAGCTACAAGAATACGTTTTTGTGCAAAGAAAGTTCAACGAATTCAGCGATTTTATTCAACAATTCTTCTCCAAATCACATATGCCGCCATTATGGAGAGTAACAAGAGGCATGAACATTGCTTTCTTCTGCGTGTAATCAAGGCTCAGCGCATGCGTGTTCTAGGTCAGCGGCACCATGCGCATGCATTATTTACGCGCTGTTGATAATGGTGGAAGATGCGATTTGGAGAAGAATTGTTGAATAAAGTCGCTGTTTTGGTTTTGTTTGCACAAAAAAGTATTCTTGTAGCTTTGTAAAATTATGGTTGAACCACTGATGTCACATGGACTGTTTTACTAATGTCTTTACTATGTTTCTGGGTCTGGGAACATTCCAGTTCTGTTGCTTACCGTGCAGGGTCCAGATGTGTGTACCATTTTCTGCTTGCCTGTATTTCCCATAAGGAGATGAATGACTGACTTTTCATGTACAACCCGAATTCCGGAAAAGTTGGGACGTTTTTTAACTTTTAATAAAATGAAAACTAAAAGACTTTCAAATCACATGAGCCAATATTTTATTCACAATAGAACATAGATAACGTAGCAAATGTTTAAACTGAGAAAGTTTACAATTTTATGCACAAAATGAGCTCATTTCAATTTTGATTTCTGCTACAGGTCTCAAAATAGTTGGGACGGGGCATGTTTACCATGGTGTAGCATCTCCTTTTCTTTTCAAAATAGTTTGAAGACTTCTGGGCATTGAGGCTATGAGTTGCTGGAGTTTTGCTGTTGGAATTTGGTCCCATTCTTGCCTTATATAGATTTCCAGCTGCTGAAGAGTTCGTGGTCGTCTTTGACGTATTTTTCGTTTAATGATGCGCCAAATGTTCTCTATAGGTGAAAGATCTGGACTGCAGGCAGGCCAGGTTAGCACCCGGACTCTTCTACGACGAAGCCATGCTGTTGTTATAGCTGCAGTATGTGGTTTTGCATTGTCCTGCTGAAATAAACAAGGCCTTCCCTGAAATAGACGTTGTTTGGAGGGAAGCATATGTTGCTCTAAAACCTTTATATACCTTTCAGCATTCACAGAGCCTTCCAAAACATGCAAGCTGCCCATACCGTATGCACTTATGCACCTCCATACCATCAGAGATGCTGGCTTTTGAACTGAACGCTGATAACATGCTGGAAGGTCTCCCTCCTCTTTAGCCCGGAGGACACGGCGTCCGTGATTTCCAACAAGAATGTCAAATTTGGACTCGTCTGACCATAAAACACTATTCCACTTTGAAATAGTCCATTTTAAATGAGCCTTGGCCCACAGGACACGACGGCACTTCTGGACCATGTTCACATATGGCTTCCTTTTTGCATGATAGAGCTTTAGTTGGCATCTGCTGATGGCACGGCGGATTGTGTTTACCGACAGTGGTTTCTGAAAGTATTCCTGGGCCCATTTAGTAATGTCATTGACACAATCATGCCGATGAGTGATGCAGTGTCGTCTGAGAGCCCGAAGACCACGGGCATCCTATAAAGGTCTCCGGCCTTGTCCCTTACGCACAGAGATTTCTCCAGTTTCTCTGAATCTTTTGATGATGTTATGCACTGTAGATGATGAGATTTGCAAAGCCTTTGCAATTTGACATTGAGGAACATTGTTTTTAAAGTTTTCCACAATTTTTTAACGCAGTCTTTCACAGATTGGAGAGCCTCTGCCCATCTTTACTTCTGAGAGACTCTCTAAGACAAAGTTTTTATAGCTAATCATGTTACAGACCTGATATCAATTAACTTAATTAATCACTAGATGTTCTCCCAGCTGAATCTTTTCAAAACTGCTTGCTTTTTTAGCCATTTGTTGCCCCCGTGCCAACTTCTTTGAGACCTGTAGCAGGCATTAAATTTTAAATGAGCTAATTAAGTGGATAAAACTGTAAAATTTCACAGTTTAAACATTTGCTACGTTATCTATGTTCTATTGTGAATAAAATATTGGCTCAAGTGATTTGAAATTCCTTTAGTTTTCATTTTATTAAAATTTAAAAAACGTCCCAACTTTTCCGGAATTCGGGTTGTAATTTTAGGGAAAAAAAAACAAAGGCTAAATTTTGTTGTTTTCATCGTCAGACTAATGAAATTGAAGTATCCAAATGAAGACCCTAGCAGTATGGATTATATGGTGAGTTCAAGGTTAATAAATGATTTGTTAAAGTTAATACACAAGAATTTGAGTTCTCCATCCTTTAAATACTTCTAGGATACAGACGTTGGCAGCAATCAGGAGGTGATCCAGAAGACTCGTGGGAATCTGTTTGAAGCTGCAGTCATTGAAGACAGTTCAGCAGAAGTTGGAGTTTTAAAGGATAAAGTTCTTCAGGACCTAGCAGTTTACAGTCTGCAAAACCATGTTGCTGGGACTGATATATGGACTGAACTTGAGCTACCCTCCTGAACTCAGGTACACATTTGGAATACTGAAGAAGTTATTTCTGGAGCCTGTTCCTGTTCCTGGAATAAGGTTTGAATCATTGGTTACCCATGAATGCCAATTAGAAAATGAGTAGTTTGATATTTCTGCTATTTTGTGTAATTCTTTTGTAATTCTGTAATGTGGTTTAAACTGTATTTACTGTAACTGTGTGTAATTATTTATTGCTTGTTTAACAAATACACTTTGATCATTTGTGACATCTTGTCTTTTGACTCATTACAAGACAAATCACACAAAAAATGCTTTGTTGAAGTGAGTAACTTTAAATAGAAAATATTTAGTTAAAGTAACTAGAACTACTTGTGTGGAACCACTGTCCATAATTGAAATTAGTAATTTGAAACAAAACTCCTCATGTTGATAGAGTGAAACAAAATTGGCTAGATTGTAATAAACCAAAACATGTTCAGTTAACTTAATCGGTTTAAGTTGAAGCAAAGTGAATAAATAGATTTGGTTGGACATTACTATTTCACATAGATTCTACCTCATTCAGTTGTGTTGTCACAACACAAGGAGTTTGCATAGATTCAAAAAATTCCATTAATGTTATCAAAACACAATTTGGTTGTGTGGAACCACTGTCCATAATTGACTTAAGTAAGTTTAAAGAGTAATTTTTTTTGAGTGTGTCGTCCAAAAGATTTTTAGTCCATATAATGCAAGGGGACAGGACCACTTCATAAACTCTCTTGAAAATATTAGTAACTCATAAAATATAAACTCACTCTTTAAATATTGGTATTTGAATTTTTTTTCTTACACATGTCTCTCATTTTGCTTAAGAATACACTGATTCATCAACAGTGGTTGTATGAGTAACTGTCATATTCACTTTGTGTAGTTTTTGAAGTGTAATTTTTGGATCCCCCATACACTTGCATTATACGAAGAGAGATGTTTTTTTCTAAAACTCGTTTTTGTTCATCTGATACATGAAAGTCATATATATACATACATATATATATACATATATATATGAGATGCCATGAGGGTTGAAAGGATGAAGTTTCCTTTTAATCCCATTCCCTGTATTTTTTTTGTTTTGTTATGTGTGTTCCACTGTGCTTCATTTAAATTGTTTTTGTTGTTGCACTAGATATATGTTTGACCTGTGCATTTTGTTTTGTTTTCTTTAGTCAAACTTCTGTATGTCTGTCAGAAAAAAAAAGTACTTTATCTTTTTTAAAACGTGATACAATTTAAAGTTGTAATTTTTAACTTTTACTCAAGTATGTTTTTGGAAAGAATTTTTAGTACTTTTTATGCCTCTGACTATAGCCCCGTTTCCAACGCTGGAACTTTACCCAGGAACTAGGGACTTTGGGCTGGTACTCGGTGTGTTTCCACTGCAGGAACCAGGATCTAAATAAAGTTCAGGGTAAAAAAATGCCCCTCATAAAGTCACTGCTGGTGAATTAATACTTTTCAAAAAGGGATGCACCGGTTGACCGGCTATAAATCGGAAAATTTTGCTTAAAATATGCGATCAGCAATCGACCAGTTTTTGGTCTTTCTTCGGCCGATTTTTCCGGAAGTGCGCCCGCGTGCACAGACTACATTGTTATCATTCGCCATGTTGTTTGTGAGGAAGTATTTCGAAATCTGAGCACAGGACACGGGCAGCCGTTCAGCACTGGAAGTGCAGAGCTACATGTCTGAGGCACAGATAGCAGGAAGCGAACAGCCGCTGGTGTACTGGCCCCTTTCCTGCTCGAGCGTACTCTACCTGTCTGCGCACTGCACAAGCGGAGGCAGTGAAGGGATTTTTAGCTCAACTTCTGTTGGATGAGAAACAAAACGGACTAAACAAATCTTAAATGTTTTTTTTTTTTTGTAAATTAGAACTTGCATACACATTTGGAAACCCAGAAGACAATGTCAGTTTTGCATTAGGATGATTATTTTTATTTTACCTTAAAATTACTTAATTTTATTTAAAAACAACTACTGTAGCACACTGAAAAAAAGTGTTTCATTCATCCATTAAAAAAAATTTAGGGTAATGATTCACATCTATATTTTTTTTAACTTGAGCCAATAGTTATTTATTTTTCATTGGCTCAAGTAAAAAAAATATAGATGTGAATCATTACCCTAATTATTTTTTTTTAATTGGATGAATGAAACACTTTGCATCTTTGTTTTGTTCGCACCAACATTATTTGATTTTTAACATTTTGGAATAATGTATTTATATAGCATAGTTTTATTTAGTCTCACTGGTAAAGACCTTTTTTTTTTTATTTAAAAGCAAATTTAAAAACTAAAACAAATACTGAATGCTTATTAAGAAACATCTTATTGAATGTGTGTTGATTTTGTTGTTTGGATTGTAGAACTATGCAGTTATTGCCTTTTAATTTCACATGTTACAGTTAATCTTTTCATTTAAGGCCATTTCTATGTAGTTTCAACCCAATTCAAAAACAAAAGCTAAATGCTGATGTCTGTACCACCCATGTTTGTATTGAATGTAGGCACTGCCTTTCATTTCAGATGGTTATGGTTATTGTTTTCAATAGCCAAAAGCCAGTTTGGCCTATTAAATACCAAATAAACATCTTGTTTATGCACACTTTCCTTCTTTCTTGTTTGTTGTGTAAAGATAAAAAAAAAATCAGAAATCGGTATCAGAAGCGGCCAGTTTGCTTTTAAAAAAACCAGTATCGGAATTACGGAATGGGCGTTTTCCACAAATATCACATTCGAATATTTGAGCTCACAAAAAATGATCGAATATTCGTTTATTTAAATTAAGTTTAATGAGACAGACGTTATTTTTCAGCAACATTTATTGTTTCTGTCATTTTGAACAAGCTTACACACAATAAGCTTGAACATTACACATCGTGTTTTGTAGCTGAAAACCTTTAACAATGCGTGCAAACAAACAAAAGTACAGATTAAAAGCAAAAAAAAAAGTGAACAAAGAAAAAAAAAAGTGAACAAAGAAAAAACGTAAAGCAGCCTGCAGCAATTAGGCTATTGTAGAACGTAGCCTACACGTAACTTTTAAACTTTTAAACCGTCAGCAAATCTTTTTGCTTTTTTTCTATTGTTTTAAATGTTCTTGTTAAGAAACACGGTCATGTATACATGATTGGGGGAAAGTTGGCTCCTTAGTCTGTTAACAATAAGGCCGGGCGTGGAGAAAACGCGCTCTGACGGCACAGACGTTGGCGGGACTCACAAATAACGGTGTGCTAAGCGAATAAGTTTTGTGAAGCGCTTCGTGTTTTCGTTTCACCACTGAATGGGATCCTCATCTGGTGGAATACATGGCTCCAGCAAGAACTGTTCCAACTCGTCTCGGCTGGACTCTCTGTAATCATCGCTGAAGAACTGGCTCAGCCTTTTCCGACGAGTGGGCAATGCATCCTCTTCATCGTTGGGGACGGCGGCTGCATCCGCACCACTCGCATCAAGGAAAATGTTCTGATAATGTTCAAAAAAGTTTTTTTTTCTTACTTCTCTCATGTTTTCATCGAGAAACCTGAGATGTTTGTGCCGAGGGTCTAGGGCGGATACGAGAAGAGGAGTTTTCACTGCATTCTCCAAGTAAGCGGTGTTTATTCGTTGCTTGAGAGATGCCGCAACAATGTTCTTGAATTCGTCCACTTTCTGTGATTCTCCACGGCATATTTGAAGTACTGTAGAAGACCGCAGTTCTTAGGGGGCATTCACATATCGCATCTTTTGCGCGCTCAAGTTTGTTATTTCCAATGTAGGCGCGCGGTATGTGCGCTCATAATGGAAGTGACGCGGCCGCGATGCGCACGCGGTGCGACACGCCCGTTTTTTCAGGCACGTCCGCACCGCATCGAGTAAAAAAACATATCAACTTTTCAGAATGCCGCAAGCGCACCGCGGGTCATGTGACAAGAACTAAACATTTAGCTTCATCCTTTCCCGTAACAACGTTGAAAGCTCAGCCAAGATGAAGGGACAGCTGATCATAGCTGTATATGGATTGCCATTTTTAAATAAATTAAGTAGCAGAGCTACTGAAAGCGTTTTTTTGTGCTGCAAATCCATTTATCCTTTGCTGAAATTTCCGCGTCTTCATGGATAGAGCGCGTCATTGTTGCTTAGCAACGGCAGACGCCTCAGAAGCGCTTCTGCCCGAGCGCTTTGGAAAGAAGGAGAAAGCGGTGCTCCTAGCGTTTTCCACGCGTTTTTAGGCGCGATATGTGAACGGCCCCTTATTCATTCATTAATAATTTTTTGCTTGCATACATCTTCAAATATGCCAAGTGACCAAATTAGGTTTTATTGTGAACTTTTTTTTTTTAATTCGAATATAATTTTTTATTTATCGAATAATTAGAGCAGAACAAATATTCGAATGTTCGACTATCTGTGCACACCCCTAATCGGAATCGGCCATGAAAAATCATGATCATGCATCCCTATTTTCAAAGATACGGAACTTTCGGGGGTGGGACTTGGGCGCTAAACATTTTGATAGGTTGAGCTAACGCAGCATTGTGATTTCAACCACCATTTATTAGGATAATTTTCAAAATATTACTGTTATTATGTCAAGAAATTAAAGTTTTAAAAGTAATTTGTTTTGCCGATTTCAGAGACGATCAGCTGGAGCTCAGTGCTCATGTTTACCGACGAGAGCAGTCTCAACTCTGCTAGTCCTTCTCACTTTAGTGGCTAAACATAAAATATAATTCATTTTGGGTAAATCTAAAAGGTAATCTTTGGTCTTTATTCAATTAATATGTTAAAATTAAAATAAAAAGAGGCAATACTGTTCGATATGATATTTCGTTTCATTGTAACGCAGGCTATACAGGCCTACATATTTCTCTGAATGACATTTCTGAGGCTATTAATATGTTTAAATGAAAACAAAAGGAGGCAGTGGTCTTTTATTTCATATTTCATCTTACTGTAAATATAAAGTGAGGAAAACGGTTCTTTTGACTGTGGTGGAAACGCAGAAAGCAACAGGTCTGGAGGGGGTACATTTCCTGCTACATTTGTTTTGGGTAATTTCAGTGGAAACGCGGCATACATCACACAGTGACATAGGGAGTTGCATATGAAGAGCCAATTACATTGTTCAGAATTTTTTTTTTTTTTCATTTATCATGTTCCACCTTTACCTATTATTCAGTATTTTATTGTTAACAGAAATCCCTTTTCAACAAACGACTCATTTGGACTACAATGCATATTTTCCCAGGATTTGTGATATCACTATGTGTTGTCACCAAGTGTCGAAAACACTCTAACTTTCCCAAGGCAGACAAATTTATAAATCATCCGGGTCGCACTCAAATTTATTTGATTTTGACTCAATATTTACACTGAAGCTTGCAGGCGGCTATGGTAAGGAGCGTGACATTTCCCAACTAGGTGTCGAGTAGTGCCAGTCACAACATAGATTGGCCCAGCTAACCAATCACAGCACATTTCGTATGTCAGAAAGCGGGCCTTCATTTGATACAGGAACTATTCGAGCCGTTCATGCCAGACTGGGGAGAGAGGTGTTGTTATAATTTAAAATATGTGAAAAATAATGTTTTTTTTTATCGAACAACCTAGTGTGACAGCCTGTTCTAGTTCATCCCCAAAACAAAATCAAGACTTTGTAAATGAGCATAATAGGACCCCTTTAATGGCTTTGCAATGCCTTATCTTACTCTTACTAACCCCTACCATAGAGATAGGCTTCTTGATTGGCTAACAACAACAACAAAAAAAACGGCTCTGGAATCCCGCCCCTTTGTCTGTTGCTGATGTGCACTGACCTTAAACTCAGCTGCTGGGCATTCTCTGAGTTGTACACATACTCCTGAAGCTGTCGCAACACTAGAACGCCAACACCAAACACTGTCAACCCAGCTATGGAGCTCCACTGGAGCTAATGAGTTCCCCACAGAAGCTGTCTTCCTATACCACTTTTACATAATACCTTTAATAAACCACTACACACTTCAATTCCTAAGCAAAATATAAACTTCCAAGGTTAAAACCATGCCTTGCTAGTTAAAAATGGAAAAACTAGATATTTTCAAAATGAACAACATCTAGCAGTGATTCCCCTGGGTGTTTCCATCTGAATTTCATAAAGCAAAAATAATACTTTGCGGCAGAACCACTGATGGCAGATGGACTATTCTGACGATGTCTTTCATACTTTTCTGGACCTTGACAGTGTAATTTACTTGTCAGTGAATGAGACCGTCACAAGCCTCCCGGTTTTCATCCAAAATACCTTAAAATTGTGTTCCAAAGATGAACAAAGCTTTTACGGGTTTGGAACGACATGAAGGTAACTGATTAATGACAACATTTACATTTTGGGGTGGAGTATCCCTTTAAGTACCCAACTATTTTTGAGATGATTGTACAGGGCGAAGTGCACAACAAACCATACAACTAAACTGCAGCATTCTTAAAATATAATAACTAAAATAATAAGTGTAAGATAAACCAGTAGACAAATCAATGGTTAGACTACTAGTTTATTACTATGACGCAACGCTAATGGGTCTTATTAAAAATCACATTTCATTAACTTATTTGCTCGTTTTTCCAGGGTCATGTCCATCTCTCTGGGTCAGGTGAGAGTCCCATGCTCCAGGCATGTAACTATGCTTGTTCTCAGCTTTTTTTGCACGCACGCATGCACGTACACACACACACACACACACACACACACACACACACACACACACACACACACACACACACACACACAAAGTTGCCAAGTGCCAAAGGTGCTTTCACTGTCAGACCTCTCTTTATGTCTTTCTTTCAAACAGTCATTCATGATGATTCCTTATCTCTCACTCTCTTTCTCTCCCACACATTCCCTTTCTGTATATCTAGGTCACATTCCCTCTCTCATGCCCACCCTCCTTCTAACCTCTTGACAGATCATATTGTCTCTCTCTCCTCAGAGTAACTCTCAGCCTAAAGACAGTCCCTCCTAATCTACACGAGCCGACACAGCGCTATATTTTGTCAAATAAATGTCAAATTCTACACTGTAAACATTTATCATCCTATACTTGCTTTTTGTGACAAAATGGCACAATAACACAAAGTTACAAAAAAGAAAAATGATAGAGAGAGAGAATTCAAAAGCATTTAAAATAATCATCTTGACCGTTATGGATGGTAGTGTATATGAAATCATATAACAGTGAAAGACACACACACAAACGAAAATACAACCTGGACACAATCTTGACAGGCTTTATAATGACCAGTCTTGTGTGCATCAAAAAAGTAAACACTTAAAAGACTAATCTATTTTACTAATCTACAGTACATTCCCAACCTTAATTTGATTTCCTCTGACCAGTGACCATGCAATCAGAAAGCAATGTGTCTCTCCACACAAGCTGTATTTAGAGGGTTGTTGGGCCTATTTTAAAATGTTTTTCAGTGCCTGCGGAATCAAGTACATGTCAAGTGCTTGTTCTCCACATTACACATTCTCACTACAATGACCACACAGCTGAAGGGACATAAGGAGGATGACACTTTGGCAAAGCAATTGCTGGCTTCAAGTTTCAGGAGGGAGGACAAAAGGGCATAAAAAGATTCACACCCCTCAACAGCGGGATGGCATAAAAACTGAAAATCTCTTTCTGCCATTTCATTGGTGTAGTTTCTGTCTAATTACCATGATGTCTGTATGTGCCTTTGGCACTGACAGTAACCATGGAAGCAGATTTAATATAGTTATCAGCATGTTGTAAAACTTTGAGTACTTTGAATGTTCTGTAACTGAATTTCTGAGAGTGGTACCCTACTGGTACCATAGTATCCTTTGATGTAAATACAACAATACATGAAGCTTATCAATTTTGAGTACCATACTACATATAAAAGAATCATACTATTACCATCTACCATCACTGCACATAGTGAAGATGGAACGAGCTGGAAATTCATAATCCATTTTCTAAATGCATCTTAAAGATCTTACTGTGAACTAATCATTAATGCACGTTTCATATTTTCAAGATTTTTTTTTACCTTGTACTTTTTAATCAAAATGCCATAACTGATGGATAGAGCCAAATTCCCTTAAAACATTTTTTTTATTTTTCAATAATCCATTTCATTCAGAGGTATGTCGCAATACAGATGAATACTTTGGTAACATTGCAACTTTAAAGGACCAAGTTTTACCATGTTGTATATTAGTTGTAAAATTGTTCCTAGAATTAAAATCCATCCATTATAATGTTACGAAAAAGGAAAACATGTTCAGGAATTGACTAACCTCTGGCGGAGAGTTTTTTCGTGTTGATAATTTTGGCGGCGTATTCTTGCCCCGTGCTCAACTTCACACATCGTCGCACAACTGAAAATGCTCCCCTGGAATAAAAGACAAATTGATTGAGACTTTAAGCGTGTAGACCTGACAGTATAATAGCAACATAGTCATAATAGTTCTACATGTGGAAAGTGAAGTTTCTGTAGTATGAAACTTCCAATTCAAAACACCAGACAGACTGCCTCAAACCCTGGCAGCGTGTGTGGTGTTTGTTTCTAAAACTTCAGAAGGGAAGGGAACAGAAACAAAGAGAGTAAGATAATACCCCACCCCCCCACCGCCCCCTATGTTAAACACAGCAGATTATTTATTCAATGGCAAATGTCCCTGCATCACATGATCACACTGTCGGACTCTTTTGCAGAAGTGGCTGTTCGACTGTGAACGTCACTAAAACGAGAGCTAATTCTGGCAGCCTGTATTAATAAATTATACTCAACTGGGTTTGTGTTATATGAATAAAACAGCAGAGCAGGTTTGTCATGTTTAATAGGTTTTCACATCTTATGGCAAGAAAGAAGACTGGGCCTAGAACAACATTTTCGCAAAATCTACATTTATGCAATAATGCAAACACTGACGTAGCTGAAGTTTGCATCTCTTCACACACATTTTATTTTTATCATACATGGGTTGTAATAAAAACCAAATAGGCAGTATTGCACAAATACGCTGAAACTCATTTAGGTAGGTAAGGCTGAATGATTTGGAGGAAATTAATCCAATTGCGATTTTTCTGATAATAATTGTTATTGCAATTTTAATAATAGCAACAATTATTACGAATTAATAATAAAATATGAATAAATTACTAATTAATACTAAATATAATACATTTAAAAAATTTGAAATGTTACAATAGCGTAACTATTCCAACAGATATATTTTTTATATAAAGGCTACTGTTTTATATATATTTGATATATACCGTTTGATATATACGGAGTACTTATACATTTTTAAGCCAAATGTCTTCAGAGTATATCACAGCAGCATCCATCTGTTATTTTAAGAAACAAAACTGTTGCCAATCATAGCAGCAGCCGTTTACTTGCGAGGCTTGAATGCGCCCCGCTCATAAAAATAGGATTTGTTGCAGAGAGGATCCAAAACAAGATAGAAAATAGCCCATTACTTCTATATTATGATTTTTTTCTTCAAACTTTACTGTGAACCGAGCAACTAACAACTGTTAGCGAGTAAATGAACACAGTGCTGTGCTTCCCTCTGAAATGCTCTGCACATACATTGAATGTAATTGCTGACCTTCGCAATTCTAGTCATCGTGCAGCCTTATATGTGGGTCTATTAGAAAGTACACTAAAAGTTGAAGTGTGTAATTTTTATATTGTGTAAATCACCCAGATATCACCATTGACCCTTACTTAAATGTTTTAACACGTCCCTTGTCTTAGTGTGAAAAATCCATTGATGGCATCAAAAAATACTTTAGAAAAAAGTCATCAGACATCATTAAAAAAATATTTCAAATATCTCAAAACCACTGCCAATCATGTCAGGGGTCGTCTCTAGGCAGTATTTAACGAACCGCAGTTACCCGTAAGTGCTCTTCAATGGGGCCTGTTTTTGTCAGGCCAGTTAAAGTGTCTATTACAGTGATTTATAAGAACTGGATGTGTGTGTGTGTGTACTGGTATATATGGTTTATGAGGACACAAATGAGTATAATGACATGGGTACTACAATGTAAACATGGTTTATGAGGACACTTCCCGTGTCCCTGCAAAACAAATGGTTTAAAAAAAAAAAACATACAAAACAGTGTTTTATGAAATTCAAAAATTGGCAGTACTTTTCTGAAAGGGGTAGGTTTAGGTGTAGGGCGATAGAAAATACAGTTTGTACAGTATGAAACCATTATGCCTTTGTAGAGTCCTCATAAACCACAAATGCAAGTATGTGTGTGTGTGAGACACAAAGATGCCAGTTCCTCCTCTACAACCACCTCTCCCTGCATTACTGCGATGACTGGAGCTACAGTGTAGAAGACAGACATAAACACACAGGTCACATGCAATTCTGTGCTATGATGTGCTGTCAGAGGTCATGTGCAATAATCACAAATTCAGCATATTTCTGCTGATTTGAGCAGCAGTGCGCAATTTGAATGTTGTTTTCTGCTAGACCTCAGGCCTGAGGGATGATGAGACCCTCATCAAATGCTCTTGCCCTGCTGCCCCTTCAGATCCGTGAAAGCATCCCTAAATCCTTGCTGTTCATTTCCTCTTCCTCTCTATCTCAGCATTCACTCATTGTTCCTGTAATACTTGATTCCCAGGGATAATTGCATAACCTCTACATTCAATCCCAGTTCTAAAAAAAACAAAAAAAACGAGATTTTCGAGAAAGAGATAAGAGATAACTATGCACTTAAACGCATGTAAAGCACTGACTATCCAGACTCAGATTAAAGGAAGTCATATTTGTACACATAAACATTATGTCTCGTGGTAAACAATGCATTATTTTGACGGTTCTTACAAGAATGGTTTTTTGAACAATAATGTAAGCATATGAAATAGACAATCGTAGTAGTAGCGTTTTTTTCTATTGTCCTTTTCGCGAAACCTTTTTTCCAAACTTCAAAGAACCGATTCAAAATAACGATTCAATGATTCAGGCCATGATTTAATCACGTTATCACGTGGTCCCTGAAATTCCAGCATGACATTTTACAAGCTCAAAAACATTTCAAATAGTCATATCTCACCACCTCAGTCACTTACAGCCTAAATATAAATTGAATTTACAATCCTAAAACTCAAAATCAATTAAACCTCTTGGCTGAAAAGATTTTGCACAAATGGAATTTTCGAATCTGTAATCAACCTGTCATACAGTAAAGACGTAAACATAATTCCAGTACGTTTTAATTTGTTTATATTTCTGCTACTGAAATAAAGTTTGCCTCAAGTTGCAAGTATTCTATCAATTCACTCCAAATGCAGAGACAACCGGGTTCATTTAAGAACCTTTGCACCGATTCAGTCAGATTCGTGAACAAATTGTTCAGACCGGATTGTGAACAGGATCAACCGATTCCTTTAATGATTCTGAATCAGCACGATTAGTTCACGAATCTGACATCGCAATATCATAATACAGTATTTATAGTAAAGCACCAAGATGTTGATTATGTGGAAATGTCAAATACTGCCCAGAGCAAACTGCTAATAAATTTTGATCTTGCATTTCTACTTTTACATCTAATGATCATGGAATATTTGCTCGAGGGGCGTTGCACTAATCAATATTTTGTTGCATCTGCGGTAAGTGGGTTGTTTTGAAATCATATTAGAAGGTCTGAGTGCTGGTCAGCGGATCTTGGCAGGACTTGCGTGTGTCCCTCTGTCACAACACGTTTATCGGGGCACCACCACCTCGCGCTTGCTGTCAGTTTGGTAACCCTGTTCAAATATCATCATGCAATCTTCATGCAGGACAGTTCCACACATGCACAACCGTTACCCTCGTGATACTTACTTGCCCAGCTCCTCGTACAGCTGATATTCGTCCGTGAAGCGCGTACATGTAGTCGTGGCCATGTCTTCCCGTCTCGAACTCGGACACGTTTTAAGAATTAAAAATCTTCCTTGATTCAGCGAGCTAGAGCGTCCGGGCTATTCACCTCGATTTTGCGCTCAAAAAAGCCTGATATGTCTTGAAACTACAGCTTTATGGTTGAGTAGGGTAACGTGTATGCTGACGGCGGGCGTCCTCACCCCCGCGCTGTGCTCCAATCGCTTGCCTTCAAAATAGACTGCGAGAGCGCGCTGACAGCTGACTCAAGCTCGCCACCTATCGGCGCGTGCAGAACTAGCGTGCGTGGGCGCGCTGCTGTACTGTTATTGTAACTCCAAATAGGGACAAACCATGAGGGGGGCTATTTGTATTTCGATGAGCTCTTACGTAATCGTGATAGCGTCGTGTAAACCGACGTAAAAATAAATAAAGCATTGATGGTAGACGAAAATAAAATATTCAATTCATGCAAACATTGTAAATTTAACATTAAGTTTATTAAATTATATAATACACCATTTTTAAAATTCAGTTTAATTCATTAAAATTCATTCATTGTAATTGTACAGATTTTGATTGTGTTTAAAATATTGTATTTCCGTTTTTTTTTTTATTCGGTTTCATACTCTGATTTGTGAGGCACTATGGGCTCCATTATATGAACAGCTCTGTGTATAAATAAAGTGTATTATTGTTCATTTTTATATTGATATATTATTATGTTGTCTTTTGCATTGACAGATATAAATGAAAAGGTTTTCCTTGAATGGGTGGTGATTGGCATGGTTTTTGTTGGCTTCCACTGAGCTTTCACATGTATATGGAATACACAGTGACAGTGTTATCTTTCGCAATAATAATAATTAAAAAAAATTTTTTTTTTTATTTTTACACTGAAATGGTTAGATGCATTAAAAAAATATTTTTTTTTTTTTAGCTAACAGGTCCATTATGTTTAAATTGCTCATTTGGTTCTGTATGTGTGTGTGTTTTCAGCCATTAGATAACGAACTTGGACACCCACTCGGATATTTCATATTCAGCTCAATGTACACATCATTAACCCCAATTACACTAATTAGAGTTGGTATGACTCATTAGGAGTGTTTTGGTTTTCTGTGGAGGTGGAGGAGGGGCAGAAATGCACAAGAACATCATGTACATCAATGCAAAAGAGATTCGGCCGTGAATGATTTAGAGCCAGTCATACATTTTCAGTTATTTATTCATTTTTGGAGAGAAACATATCTTCTTCATAAAATAAATAAATGATTGATTAAAACTGTAAAGTGTTAGGTTCACATGATGATGGCTCACTGAAAAATATCTGTGGTTTTATCAAGACATTAAATATTGATTATGTGTAATAAAAAATGTAATACATTATTGCTTGAAAAATATTAACATGCACACTCTTACTCATCACTGTCAGTTTGGCCAATTCATGAATTCAATTCAGAGTGCAATATTCATGACTCAAGAGCAAATGTTAAATCAAACCCAAGTCTAGAACCACACACACACGCACATTAAAATGCAGAATCATTAATCACAGAGTCTTTGATGGGAGTTCAAACAGTATTCAGTCATTCTGGGCCCTTGAAAATGAAAGGACTAATTTTAGTGTTCAGCATTTCTCCTATAATAAGTCCCTCGTTGCTTCCACTAAGACCGGTCAGTGGGTGTGGTTGGAGGGCTCGTCAATGGAATTGTGTACACCTGTTCCTTCCTTCCCTATAAAGTTTCAACTCGGTTGGGTTTGGTGTGAACTCCTGGTTGTTTGGGTTGCTATGTTTATTCTTAAGTTATGATTAGTTTAACTGGGTTCTGTCAGACGCTTGGACCATTCGTTTGTTTGAGGGTATAGTGTTTTGGTTTGTTGATTTCTTTAAGTTTTCTATTTATATTAATAAATATCTTTGTTGCAACCTACCAACCTGACTATGTCCTCCTCATTTTTCAAAGCTTTGAGCCAGTCGTGACACTGGTCCATCTAATTTGTATTTACTAAATTTGTAAAATGTAAGTATTTATGAGGTAAATCCATACAAGAAAGAATTCTCATTCCTCATGGATTTTATAATGACAGCAATGGCTATAGAGGGAGCAAAATGTAAAATTCAATGAGACATAAAGGGCTTTACATATATTCTACAGCCTTGTCTATGAAAAGAGACTGTCACACAGACGCAATGCATTGACATGAAGGTGACATAGGAAATCAGCATATGAAAAGCTCTTGTCCTCCAGCAGGAGGCACTGCAGAGACCCCTCACAGCTGTCAACCCTCTCGAACCAGTTTTAGCTGAACAAAAACACATTTAAAAATATATAAATCAACTATTTACACAATTAAACACATTTTAATGCCACACCTGAGTTTGGGAAGAAAAACTGTCAAATCCAATTCTGTGGTTTTAGCTGTGCTGATTTTTTGCTGCAGAAAGTTAATCCCTGTCAGTCCCTGCATTAAATTCTGTGCAAATGAAGTGTGTGAGTCATGTGTGTGTGCGCATGTGTGTGTGTTATTCAAGGACGCATTAAATTAATAAAAAGTGAGAGTACAGACATTTATAATGTTACAAAAGATTTCTATTTCAAATAAATGCTGTTTCTTTGATCTTTCTATTTATCAAAAAACAAAATACAAAAAAATAATCAAACATATTAAGCAGCACAACTGTTTTCAACATTGATAGTAAACCGTAATGTTTTTTGAGCACAAAATAATCATATTAGAATGACTTCTGAAGGATCAAATTAATCGAGGTGGTGTGGGGGCCATCTTACCACATCTTATCTTATACGCAGTTCATGGACACCTTATTTGTCAATTATGCATTATCTATTATTATTATTATCCAACTCTGAGATTCTCCCTTAGATGAACTGCTTCTACGACTTGTTCTCATTTGTCAGTCACTTTAGATAAACTCTGTTAAATGAATAAATGTTAATGTAGACGCCAACTAAATGTGTCCCCGCCTCACCTCTCCAGATGTGAGGTAGGAGAGTGAGTTGGTGTTGAAAAGCTGTAGAAGAGTATGAGGAGGCACACAGCAGCAGTGCCAGTGGGCAGTAGATCAGAAACAGACCCCCTGGATCCAGACTAGAGACAGTGCAGCGCACAGAACAGAGGCGTCATCATCCCGTCAGAGGAGATGGTGGAAGTTTGAATTGGCCTTAAATCTGACATGGATTTTCCCTGTTTTTTTTTTTTTTTGTATAATGAAAAATCTGGCCAATACCAAAAAGCTAATAGTAATATAATTGCTATGGTAAATAACCAATAAATGGCAGATGATAACTTTTATTCTATTCATACAATTTTGTCTAAATAAATAAATTAGAAATACAACTTTAAAACTAAAATGAATAATTTTAAATGCTGTAAGTGAATGTAGGCATTACAATACTGTAATATACCGTATCAAAAATGGACATTCATTTTAAGATTAGCTAAAGATTACATTTAATAATATAAATTAGTGTTTTTAAAAATTAAGTTTAAGCAGGCATTATGTGACAAAAAAAAAAAATCCAAATCTAAAAATAGACAATTAAATATTCAGTATCGATCGATATATATCCAATACTCATATATTGATAAATTATACTGATAAATTACAAAAGAAATTTCTAATATCAGCAGACATCCAATGGGATGACATCCCATTCTAATATTCTATTCTAATATATTGTGCACTCCTAATTATAACGGTCTTTGCTGCCAGAACTTTCGAAATAATAAGTAAAAAATAAAATGCTACAAATAGAGAGAGTACAGTAAATGCATTTATTGCTAGAGTAGTGAAGAATGTGGAATCTTTAAATCCTGCCATGTGCATAACAATCCAACAGAGAATTACAAAATTCTTACAGACAAGTCTCATTTCAGTGACTAATTTGGATGAACAGAATGTTCTAGATGTCTGTCTCTCACCAGAGGCAGAAAAAGTGGGTAGAACTGGGAAGCAGTGCTCAGCGTGTCCATGGAGACAATGAGGCCACGCAGTCATAGATGCTGATGTACAGAGCTCTGCAGCCCAGGCAGCAGCACTTCACTTTTGAGCAGACTGTAAACGTAGACAGGCAGGACTTTCAGAAACTGAGGCAACACCAGCTGACAGAAAGACACACACAGAGAAAGATAGAGAGAGGGAGAGGAGAATGATATGCAAGACTATTATTCAAATGAAATAGGATTAACTTAGAATAACTTCTCAACATTATTATCTGTGTCTGCACCGTTAATATGGCTAATGAATGGTAAAAATAATTGTGACTGGGGTAACAGTATATTAGACTGAAAACTTATTTTTTAATTGGTATCACCCATCATGGTTAAATATTTGACTAAGTTTATTGCTTAATCTGAAACATTATCTGAACATTCAATAGTGTGTGCTGGCCTAGTAACTTCTATGAAAGATCCTCATTAAAGAGAGAGTAATATATGAAGAACTAACCTGTCCTGGGAACAGCGATGCAGTGCAGCAGTGTTTCCTGAAGCAAGCCAACATCTCAGTAACCTCTGTCTGTAACTCCTCACGCAGGGACTGCAGCGGACTCTCCAGTGCTAGTGAATACACACACACACACACACAGACAAAGTAAAGTTATAAATATTAAAATGTCAAAATAACAAAACTGTAAAAGCAGGAAGACTGAGCTCAGTGCAATAAAAACAACTGATTATAAACTGTTAACTATGATAAGTTCTCGAGGCAGCCATAGGGTTGTTTTGAAATTTCAAATCTGTACAGCAGTTTTAGAGAAACTGGGCTCTAAGGTTTTTTACATCTGATATAATAGGACATGATGGCGTTACTGATGTCGACTGAGTGCAAATGGCATGTCATTACCTGTAGACTGTTATAGCAGATGACACCAACCCCTGTGAGAATGGGGATGTGTCTTGGCCAAGCCCCGCCTACTTCCTGATGGGAGAACACAAAGATGTGCACGCTGCAGCCTTGAGTGAAAACTCTTTAGCCAATGAGATCGAGGAATCTGCTCCTTGGAAGATGGACTAACATCTTGGCCTGGCTGCTTCTAAAGGTGTCTAGCAGCTGACAGGAAGTGGACAGAATAACAGTGTGTATCTGTGTAATGTTCTCTCCAGAAGAGTAACTACATGATAGCACAAACTACACCAGCAGATGAGAAGGGAATCAAACAAATGAATAATAACAAATACATTAAATAAACAGCAGATCAAATTATTTATCATATCCATTACTCGCAGATAAGTGTAATTTATTAAACAAAATGTTATACTAACTATGATTTAATATGATAATTTATTATTATATATCAATCCATACATTCACTGACATCACATCAATACTACCTGTAAGACTACACCCCTCGTTTCATCCAAAGACTTGCTGTGAGTGAACTCAAATGCCAGAGCTGTGCGCCAATCAAGCGCTGCCATGGCAACACAGCAGGAGTCAGGATCGGAGATGAAGGAGCCATAGCAACCAGATAAGCGCATCTCTGCAGAAACACAGCGATTGAGCTGTTAATATAATATATAGTAGCTATCTACCAATAATATCTGGTATTCACTCATTGAATTCAATTTCCGAACAAGTGAATATCCATTCTAGTACATAAAAGATTAGATATTTGGCAAATCGTCATGTTTTATTTAGATTACGACCCATAGATGTATACTCTGTGTCTAATTTGATTACATCTTAAATAGAAAGCATCCTACAAAAACATTAATTGAAAGATAAACTACAGTCTTTACATTTAGTTATTCTCAGTCTCAGTTCCTCCCGGTTTTAGAATCTAGGTTTTAGATGCCCCTTTGATGACCTTTACTGACAAAAACTCTGAGTTGAACTTTGAAGGCCATCTGCATGTTCACACATCTGCTCAAATCAGCTCGGAAGCATTCCTGTTCCATCTCTTACCGCAAAAGAAAAATACACCGAAAGACACAGTATGAAATGACACAGTTTGTTCACACTACATTAAACATGGTTGTCACTCCTCTTCTGAGTGCTCAATCTAGTTATATTCACACAGAGGGAAGTGGACAGAATAATGATTTTGTTTATGAAGAAAAAGAAAAAGAAAGAAAGAAAAAAATATTTTTCGTCCATTGCTACAGTGCTCTAAATGCAGGAACAGTCCTCTCAAAGCAGCACTGGATAAAGTGGCTTGCTCAGGGCGACTTTGATTATAGAGCAGGAAGGTGAACTTTGTAACACTTTCAGTTAATAAGATGTCTACAAAAACATTGTATTAGCAGCAGAGACTTTTAACAAGTACCAACCATTATGACATTCCAGGCTAATTCTCGAGGCAGGCATAGGGTTGTTTTGAAATTTCAAATCTGTACAGCAGTTTTAGAGAAACAGGGCTCTAAGGTTTTCTACATCTGACGTAATAGGACATGAGGTTGTTACTGATGTCGACTGAATGCAGATGGCATTTATTACCTGCAGACTGTTATAGCAGATGACACCAACCCCTGTGAGAAAGGGGATGTGTCTTGACCAAGCCCCGCCTACTTCCTGATGGGAGAACACAAAGATGTGCACGCTGCAGCCTTGAGTGACACACTCTTTAGCCAATGAGATCGAGGAATCAGGTCCTTGGAAGATGGACTAACATGAAACCAAGAGGAAGCAGATAAATAAAAAACTTTATATAAACCTCAAAACTACCTTTATGGCTAATATTGTGGAAAAAAATACATGCTCTTTAATTCACCTTCACTTTGCTAGAGCTGAAGAAACCAGAGGAGTTTTTCTGATTTGTGCCTTCAGAAACAGGTGAGGAATGGAAGATCAATAATTTGCCTGGAGACGCTGCAGCCTATTATAATGAGACGTAAGAGATGTATAAATAAACATTTGCAGCACAGATATTAAATTTTTCAGCAAGAGCATGTGCATGTTTAAGACTCATATTAAGGCTCTTGCCTGAAGAATCTTCAGTCCTGCAGAAACAGGAAGCTCTTGTGAGCTGGATCTATCTTCTGATTCAGGGTTGAAAAGTGAAATTTCCTGAAGAACTCTGCCCAAGAAGAAATGACTATTGTTAACATTTTGCCTCTTGCTATAACAATAATTATATAAGTAGAACAAACACTGTTTTAAAACCTTTCAAGTATGTGTCAGCAGTGGCAGCAGAAGGCCCTCCAACACAGGAAGTTCCAACTCTTCACAGTCAGTGATGACCATCATGTGGGGGCGGGACAGAGCTGGACTCAGGTTATATAGATGGATCCGGCTGTCATAGGTCATCAAACCCACTCTGAGCTCTGATCGGACAGTTTCTTCGAGCCTAAAACAATGACACAATATTCACAAGCCATTTTACTTCCAGAATTGATTTTAAACATCAGGAATGGACATGATTGTGAAAACTCTAAATGTTAAAATCCCTTACCCATTTAAAGCTTGCAACCGAGAACAAATCTGCTAACAAATGTGGTCTGGCTGCCCCGTTCTTATCGCACTGGCAGAAACATCTATCGCCAGCAGCAACACAGCAGCTTTACACTGTCAAAAGAACAAAGAACTTGTGTCAGTACTGTTCAACAAATTAGATAAAACTAACATCAATATAAAAGCAGACTATTGTGTGTGCATTACCGTTCAAAATTTGGGGTCAGTAAGTTATTTAAAAAAAAATTAATAATAATTTTTTTCAATAAGTCTCTTCTTACGCTTACACAGACTGCACTTATTTCATTAAGAATTAGAGTAAAACATTAATATGGTAATATATATATATTTTTAATTTGAGTTTAACTGCTTTCTCTTGTAATATATTTTAAAATGAAATTATTCCTCTGATGGCGAAGCTGAATTTTCAGCAGCCATTACTCCAGTCTTCAGTGTCACATGATCTTTCAGAAATCATTCTAATATACTGATTTGGTGCTCAAGAAACATTTATTTTTTATTATCAATATTGAAAACAGTTGTTCTGCTTAATATTTTTGTGGAGACCTTTTATTGAATTCATAATTTAGATTATTTAGTGAATTCAAAATTCAAAACAACAGCAATTATTTGAAAAAAGAAATTCATAGAAATTTATATAAAATCTATTAATAATTTAAACGGAGTTATATAAAACATTTTCTTTGATCTTTCAATGGCACTCAGCAGGTGTTGCAGTTCATCAGTCAAAAAGAAGTGAAATAAAGCACATCCATCCATAATAAAAAGTGTCTCACACGGCTCCGGGGGTTAACTAAGGCCTCCTGTAGAGAATCAGCGCGTTTTTGTAAGACAAATATCCATATTCAAAACATAACAATCACTTTAATTTAGCTTGCTCCAACAGTTATACACAGAAGCAGGATGATATAAGATGTAGGCGTTGCACATGCGCCAGTGAGTCTTGTGAAAACCAACGTCGTTTACAGGAGCAAAGGAAGCAAAAGCCCCGTTCACACTGCGATTCCGGAAAATACACGGGTAATGTGTCCCGGCAATTGTTCCCGGGTCGCTAGATTTTGCTCCTTTCACTCTATCAGTAATTTCCCCGAATCTGTGCATGTATTCACACACAATCCATAAAGGTCCCTTAATGACACGTGACATCAGAATGTGATGTGTAATGTACGAGTCGAAAACGCTAGGCACGTTAACTTTCACTTAAGCTGGCGAACGATCTCAGTTTCAGATCAGTTTAACTGATCTCTGCTTCATTTCGTCACGAATGTTGATCTGCATTCAAAACACCTGTTAAAAGGGATGCATGATAACGTGCGTCATCACTACGACACACCCTTTATGGCATTAGTTCTGGCTTTTGTTCACACAGAACTTGTTCCAGGAATGAACCCGGCAATGCTACTAGGTCCCCAAGCCGGGATCAATCCCGGGACCTGTTTGCATTCACACAGAAGGCGACCCGGCAATTTTCCGGGACTCATGTGCAGTGTGAAAGGGGCTAAAGTATCCTTACTTTAGCAAAGGAAAACCAGTCTCCTCTTGGCTTATATCGAAATCCTCTGACAGTCTTCTTTACAAATCCTTGTTTTGTACTTCATATAATTCATACTAATTCATGACCGTTGTTTTGTTTTTTATTCTTCACCCTGCGATTCCGTGTTCGTCACTTTCCAACCTCATATGTCTTCCGCCTGGAGCTGCTTCCGTGTACAACAGTGAACAAAAGCTAGATTAAACTGATTATTACGTTTTAAATATGGTTATTTTTCTTACAAAAACGTATCGATTCAGGAAACCTTTGTTCACCCTCCGGAACCATGTGAGGCACTTTTTAATATAGATAGATGCGCTTTATTTCACTTCTTTTGGACAGATAAATATATACTGTAGTGTATATTTTAAAATAAAAACATGATCATGCTTAGAACTAGTTGTTTGTATTACAATACATAGTATAAAACAAGAGAAAAATTAAAGTTCAAAACAAATACACGCCATTCCTGACCTGTTTTTGCAGTATATCATATGAGCCAAGACTGATCTCAGGTTTTTTTTCCGCAGTCGACGCAGCGACCCTGTTTAGTGGGTTGATAGGACTGCCATGGCACTATGAGAAAAAGACATGTTTGAGCAAAGATGGGAGCACATATGTGCACATCTTTAACCGAAATGTGAAAAAAGACTGCAGGCCAAACAAGACTAACCTTCTGTGAGTTTGTCGCAGGAAGGACAGTAGAATGTTTGCCTGCAGTCCTGCTAGCTCATAGCAGGGCTCATGAAGGCCCCACAGTGTGCACAGCCCTTAACACAATCTTCAGCCTCATGAACTGGCACATCACGCTGTGGAAAACATTCGAATAACATGTGTATAAGAGTATTTCATCTTTAAAATAATTAGTAAAACACTCAAGAGTATCTGAAGGAGATTGAGATTTTTCAAAATTTTCATTCATACTTCTCCTTTCTCGGGCCTGGCCAGTGGACACACGATTGCACCCAGCGGGAGATGACTTTTCTGAGCTGACTGAGCCTCCACAGGGAAGCTGTAGGACGTGCATTACTAAATAATTTTTACTAAATTATTATTAACTTAATAATAGTTATACTAAATAACTGATAAATAATATATGTTTTCCCCTAAACACACATTATTACTTGAATAAAAGCATGATTTAAAAAAAAAAGATAAGTGAAGCTGTAATGTTTGTGTTTGTCCTAGTGTCAGCATGACTCCGCCATTAATGTGGTGCTGAATTTATAAGACTGGAAAACAACAGCTGATTATCATGATGTCTGATTATAAGAACAACAGCTGTCAATATTTCATTGCCTTTGTGTGCCTAGCTCCATTATTGTCTGAAAGTCAGTTAAAGTCAGAATAATTCACAACAAAGTACAACAAAAGCTGTTGTGATACAAAGGCCAGGTGCATCACATTTATTTATCATGTGAATCTATGAAGTCAAAAGATAATATGGCTACCTTGGGCAGCAGTGACAGTACCTCTGTTCTCCAGGGTGCATTGTGTTGAGCAGAGAGGGGGAACTGAAGATTTCCCCTCCCACTGGATCCTGTCCTCTTTAATCACATGGACCTGAACATTTTGGAGACAGAGGACACATACATTGAGACAAAACAACTCAGCCATACACAACACTGCAACCAAACCTGAGCTGTCTTGAAAGAAACATTAGAGAATAAGAGGGCAAGTTGATTTACCACACTGCGTAGAAGCTGAGGATCCAGGCCGTACCGAGCATTTTTGTCAGACACTGGACTTGTCTGACGAAAGAGAGGAAAAGATTGTGATCCTTCAGTAAATTCAATACAGTTGGCCTCATGCTTCTATAATAGATGAGACTGAAACAATTAAAACAGACTGCAAATTTAACACTAGATTTCCATCACATCCAAGCTTTCCATCAATCACATACAAGCCATAATCATGACACATATTCAGCACTTACTCATTTAAATTCTCTCTTTAGGGGAAAAAGAAGTGGGATTGTAACAACTTTTTAATTGAGGTATTTTTTAATTTCCAAAACTTTTCCTATGCTATCTTATGTCGTGAACGCCTTGAATTGTTTTATTTAATTACAATTAAATGAGTGATAAAAGTGAACCAGAATGACAGATGCTTACACTGTCACTGGTAGAAACAATACAATATTTAAAAAAAACATTTTAACTTGTATTTTTAAATATATTTTATTGTATTTTACCATAAAAAGAATTAATACAAAGAAATTTACAGTGATAATTTTTTACTTAAATGCACATTAATCTGGGACATCTAAATGATTTAATACCAGATAAGGGTGAAATAAATTCAAGAATAATATAATAGGTATCAAATTTTATGACATAAAGTATAATATAAATTATGAGAATAGGACTTTAATTAGATTGAAAAAGGAAAATGTTTCTTGAAATAAAAACAAAATTAATTATAAATAAAAACAAAACAAAAAAACAAACCACAACATCCCCGATCTCCCCTACATTGTCTCAGCAACAGCCTTTAACACATCTGCGGCAAGGCAGGTTCAAAAATGTTGTCATTTTCTTCCATCAGACAGTGAATTTCTCCATAGATTGTGATGTTCTAAGATTTATTATGCTTACCCTGGTAGCTTTGCTGTGAAGGGCCCAATACAGTGAATAAGGCCGATGACCTGCTGAGCTTCCTGATGTGTGGGTCATCGGGGTCACACTCTGCTGATCTGGGTTCAGGTTTGAGTAGTGATAAGAAGGAGGAGGACAGCTGGGTGGAGGCATGGTCGGGGTCCTGGGGCTCTGTCCGGCCCATGGCTGAGGTGGTGGATGTGTATAACTCTGGTTTACTGCAGGAACCTCCATTCTACAGTATGACCAATTCAATCTACCTTTATAATCAAAGACAACATTACAGAACAATGTCATTCTGTTTCATAATCAATTAAGCCCTAAAACCCAGTATGTATACTGTATCCTTTCTGGCATGATGTAATTGCAATTTCTATAAAAAGCTTGTTTATACACATAAAGAAATATATAGAAATTCGGTCTCCTTACATGTCAGCCTTGCTGTCAAACAGTGATCAGCTGACCGTCCATCTCGTGACACCGGTAAAAGCGCTCATCCGTCTGTCGCTTTCAAGAACTATGTATTTGATTGCAAGGTACAGAGAAAAATACATTTTTACCATGCGATGCATTATGCATTATTAGATGTCAGCACGAGTCGCGCTAAAATTGAGAGAGACTCTGTAGCTGGTTTTCGTACAGGAATACGGGTATGATGCAGAAACCGTTCGCCTGGGTTAACGTTACCGTCTTCAGCTCCGTCACTACACAAATGGTAGAAATCTCAGAAGGCGAAATAAATATGCAATTTCAATATTCTAAAAGACCCTCTGTCTTCCATACACAGCACCGTCTTCAAAGTGTGTAGTCAGTGTGTGCACGCAGTAAGCGCGTCTCCCCACAATTGTTGTTGCAATATCACTATTATGAACTCAAGGTGGCAGAACTGCGTCACCAACATGGTCACCAAACGCCAAAGTGGACATACGGGCTACACGGACCAGTGACGAATGAGGACTCAAGATACTGTACATATGAAATTATGAATAGTAGGTGTGAACGTTATGTGAAATGTATTGTAAGGTCATATGTTTCAGAATACTTACTCAAATTAATATGATAAACAAAACATTACAATTCATCACTGAATCTACAAATGTAAATGTTATACAAGATTACGATTAAAGTTTTGTTATTTATCTAGAAAAGTTATTCAGATCAGTTACAATAATTATTTTACAAAAATTATTATTATTATTATTATTTATTTAGTCATACATGGGTAAATACTCCTAGATTAACTTAAATCTTCTATATCCTACACTACACAGTCACTGTGTTTACATGATACCTCCTTTATTTTGGATCAATACAGTTCTTAATATAGAATATTTTAAGCAAAAATACTGCATTAACCCTTTAGTGACTCAGAATCTCATTCCACCCTCTACCTCATCATTTTATTTATTTTATTTATTTTTGGGCCCTACCACTTCTTCTGTGATTAATTGTCTAAGAGAGAGAGAGAAAAAAACCATTGATCATGTACTTTTCTACTATTTCTTATAGTGTGCAGTTAAACCAATAAGTAAACAATGTGCAGTTTCCAATGTACAGCATTCCTCTATGTATCCACCTAATATTTCCCATAAGAATGGTCACAGCCATTTGTAACTTTAATGCATCTGGCTTATGGTGTTGGTTCCAGTTAATTTTAGCTGTACAAAACAGCTCATTATGCTGCTTGAAACATGTTTTTCTTTTTTTTTCTTTTTTTTACTGTATTATTTTAATATATTGTCTTTATTATGAACTTGTCATTTCCCTATAGTAGCTGATGAAGTCTCGCACATTCACAAAACAGCTGGAAACATTGCAAAATAAGGTGGATAGCTCAGTAGGCCTATATGTTGTTGTGTTTTAAAATATAAATGCAGTACAAAAGTAATGAATCATGTTCTATAAGTGACAAATAAAATACCAGAATATAACAAAATATATTCAATATTATTATTTTCTTGACTAAAATGCCTGACATTTTTGCATCTGGGCAATTTGTAAATGTGAGGCACGTAGAGTATTAATAATGTGTAAAACACACATGCCTTTAAGGGTTAATGTGCACATAAAGGCCAGTTATTTACACAGTGGTTCATCATAGTTAGAACAAACACTTGCCTAAAACAAGAATGGAGGTGGAGGTGGTACAGCAGTAAATATTTCATCCACGCTTCTGCATGCCCTCAGTCTACTGATGCAATATTCATGAGGTCAAGAGGGCTGAAGGCTACACTCTAAAATTCACCTGCTTAATACATTCAGTTATGCACACACACAAAATCACACCATCAAGCATAAATATATACCTTACACAGTGGGCTGCTACTTTAAACATTTTGCTAATAAGAGTCTTGAGTTGTCTTTCTTCTTTGTAATTATACACCAAATACCAAACGCTCAAGCCTGGCAGCACACAAGAACGCCCCAAGAAGAGTGACATTGTCCTTTGTAGTTTTATTACAGCACTTAACCTCCAAACTGCTATCTCAGAGTGAAGCTTTTGACTCCACGCTGTCCTCTCCACACACACTTTTCAGAGAGAAGAGGAAGACTTCAGCATAAATGCCATGATTTACTGCTGTTATAAAAATAAATGGTGTACAGTAATAACTTGGCCATCACTCCTGAATCTTTAAACAATGGTAAATCATTGTATAATATGTAATTTCCTTAAAAGGAACAAGCAATTGACTTACATACTCGTTACTCTCTTCATCATCTCATGATTTTTATATCAGCACTAAAATAATTTTGTTGCAAAAAACAAAACAAAAACCTTGTTTACTACTGTCTTCATAGACAGCTACCTTCTAAGTCAGCATCCTTAACGTGCATGGATTTCATCAGTTTCATCAGATTTTTAATACTCACCTTCTACCTAAAAACCCCACTACAATTAAATATAAAAAATACTAGTCTGAAAACTATTAATTTAGCCCAACACAACTTTGACTAAAACAAGGTGTCATAGGCAGCATTATTACAGTATTTATAAATAATTTTTTGCCATATGGTAAATAATACAGCAAATATGCAAAACTATTCATACGATTCCAAGAAAAAGGAAAAAATTGTATGGAGAACAATGAAAAGCCACTTCACATCAGACCATCAAATCTCTCAAATGTAACTGAATAATTGAGTAGTGTGCATTTAGGTACAAAGGGAGTTTTAAACAAAGGCCATCACAAGTTTCCTGCAGTAACACCAGGCAATAATGCTGCTTTTGGGATGAGAGTGTTCTCATAGAATTTTAGCAGCCTTAACTGTGAATTGAAATGATTGTGCTTTTATAAAATGATTAAAGCACTCTAGTCAAGAAAACTAGTCTTCATTTATGTGACTAAGAAACCACTTCACTATACTATAGTGTGTCTTCTTTTTTTAAAAGATGTTGGGGACAGTTCTGAGGAAGGTGCAGGTGCTGCTTGTCATGAAATGTTGAACTACACTAACGTTCAAATGTCTCTGATCGGTAACATTTTTTATTTATATATTCTCACTAAGACTCATTTGGCAAAAACTGCAGTAAAACAGTATTGTGAAATATTTTGTAAAACGTAAATCACTGTTTTTTATTTAAATATATTTTAATATGTAATTAATTCTTGTTTTTTTAAAATGTTTTTATTATTAATTATTGTTTTATTAATCTCCAGCAGCCATTATTTCAGTAATCAATGTCACCTGATCCTTCAGAAATCATTCTAAAATGCTGATTTGATGCCCTATAGGAACATTTAGAAACTGAGTCTGGGACTCAGAAACTCAGAAACATTATTATTATCAATGTTGAAAAAAGTTTTTCTACTTAATATATTTGTGGAAAACATGATGCATTTTTTCAGGATTCTTTGATGAATAGAAAAAAACTCAAAAGAACAGAAATCTTTCAGAATATTGTCTCCACTGTCACTTTTGAGCAATGTAATGCATCCTCGCTAAATTGAAGTATTAAAAAATCTTACTGACACAAACACACACACACACACACACACACACACATATATCTCCTTGCAGCAAGCGATGGAAACAAAATCGGCCATGGCGAAAAGTGAGGACCACATGACGCTATGACATTGGAGGAAATAAAGGTCTTTGACCATATATAGGAGAGAAGCTGTCACTCTGAAGCTGCACTGTTTGTTTGAAGATGAGGTGAAGCTAACAGAGAGGTATCGTGTTGCGAGAGTTGTCTGGAGAGACATACTGTACAGAACGACAGATGCATCAAGCAAACAACGGCTTTTACCACGAGGGAACAGGCCACCATCCAGGACCTGACAGTTATGAACTGGAAAACAGACACAAACACACACTAAATGCACAAAGTCACAGACACAATGACATGCACTTTCAGTTAACTCACATATAACTGCACAGAAAATACTATAAAAACGCATCAGCCAAGAAGACATAAGCAAATGGAAATGTAAAAAATACAGATGTGCACACAAGCATAATCAAACACACATATTCAAACAACATTGTCAAAAGGCTCATGCTCCACATGTACATGCGGTGACGGAGACAGACTCCCTGCTGACTGGGGTGCCTGACAACGGCTCCAAGCTTAATCCCAAAAGACTTCAGTCTGCATGTAAACTAGTATTCTCTGAACTCACTCTTTACTCTAACAGAACAGGGGACCTCACCGGTCTAATAGTTCAACTGAGAGCTTCTACCCTAAATAAGCCCTAAAAGAGCTTTAGGAGAGTAAATTGCCTGTTACTATTATTAGTCAACAAAACATGCCAGATGAGCTATGTATTGGCAGTGTATTAGTAATGTTCTTGTTCACTAGCTAAATACAAAGGCAGATTCCAAATCATAGTGAAGTTTTTAATTTTAATTAATTTAATTAGTAAATATTCAGCAGAATAATAGACAAATAATGGCAGTTTCTCTCAGGTGCAACAGTGACTCACTGCAGGGTAATGGTTTAGGGAAAGTGAGGTAGACACCTTTGTTTCATGACTGAATATTAAGAAAATGCCCACCATATACTGCTGCCTGAGAGTGATGCACGTGAGAAAAGTGATTTTATGCTAAAAACAAGCAAAAATTGACAAGGAAAAATAAATGCTGAAATTCCAATATACATTCAATCATTTTGAATATTAAATCTTACTGGCTGGTACATGGAAATCCAAATAATTTAATGCAAATAAACACTTTGGAATAAGATGGAAAATTATCTGGATGCCATTAGGTAAAAAATCGAATTAACTGGTTTTGCTACTGTAGCAAAGTTATTTTTGAGTGTCAGATCAGTGCACTTCCACAGTGTTGAAACCCAGCACAAAGATTATAGATGTTTCAGTCATTTAACTATGAACTAGAGAAAATGCAAAGCAAACTATTGTGGAATAAGTCCACTCCCAATGGTAAAGTTGTCAGCTGCTTTTAGGCTCCGGTTCCCACAGAAACAGTGTTGTGAGATATGCGCTTGGTACCGGACATGGCTGCTTCAGCCTGAAATATATGCTTTTTTGATGCAATTTGAGCATTAAAAAACAACAACATTTATGGGGCAGATTTATATGAACTTTTGTTGCTTTGTTACTAAAATGTGGGTTTTGGCAAGCAGTTTCATTCAGGTAGATACTGTAGGTAGCCGCTTGGAGGTGTTGAAAATATGGCTGCCAAGTGAACTGACTTTCCTTGAAAGGGACTTTGGTGACCAAATAAACACTTTGACTTAGCTTGAATGCCCTAGATCGCTAGACTGTGACATTTGATAGTTTTGCATTAAATGGATGTACTGTGTGGTTTCACCTGTGGGGAGATTTGAGTAATGGCACATCTAGGCCAAGGACAAATATTGTTCTAAAAGTGGGCACTTAAACAGTACAGTACTGTACTGTTCTCACTCTTTCTCTCCTCCAGAGGACATAGGCACCTGTATACAGATTCTTGGTTAGTTCATGCAAGACCCACTCAAGGTCAAGAATGTTAAATGCTAATATTCTCAGACATTGTAAGAACATGCTATATGTTTATTAGCGTGTTCTAGATGAATTTTTAGAAGTTTGAATTAGAATTTATTTTTATGTTTTGAATTATTTCATTATTTTACTAATATTTCTATTTAGCTTTATTTAATTTTTATTATTTTATTATCAACTTAAACTCTTTTAATTCAGTTAGTTGCCAAAGCAACATTTCCTGATTTCTGTTGTTTTTCTTTTAATACTTAAATTTTATTTCAATCAACAAAAATAATTGTAATAGTTTCAGTTGTGGTTAACAATAACAACAACTGTCAGGTAACCGCAACCACCCCCCCACCCCCTCAAAATCAGACAGGTGAAAACTGTAAACTTTGACTTCTTAGAATAGTTAGTGATAGTTAGTCAACTTAAAATGCTTAATGATAATGCATCTCTCCTCAAGTCATACATTTTGAGCTATTATTCATGTCCACAGTTCAAGCAATGCAATAGAAGTTATATGCCAAATTGTAGTATTTCTGAGCTACATGTAGCATCAATAAATTCTGTTGTCTGGATTAGATCCCATTCACCCTCAAAACATTCACCCTTTTGGTACATTACAAGCTACAGCACATAATTAGGAATGTACTGTGAGTGTCATTAATAAAGGGATTCATAGGTCAGTCATAGCGTCTGTCTCATTCTGAATCTGGGTCTCTCTTTCTCTCTCTTTGCATCCTTGTAAAGTCTCATGTTAAAAAAATGATTGCATGGTTTATAACCCCTCCCCCCCAAAACCCCCCTCCCCAAGCTAATCTTCAAGGGAAGGGTGGCGTATGTGACACTTGCTTATGTTCCCTTATTGAAACCAGACTTTCTCTCTCTCTCTCTCTCTCTCTCTTCGACTGCCTGTCTTTATTATACACATGCACAACCACACACCGCCACACAAGCTGTGGGTTGTTTATGTGGTTGCCAGGGATCTCTGAAAACCTTTGATGGTTGGGAGAGAGAATTTATGATTTGGTGACTTGGGGATTTCATTAGCATATTTTTGCTACAACAACAGTTTTGAGCAGTTGTGTAGCTTCTTCTCAGAAAAAAAAGATCCAACACTTCATGGAAAATGGACATTCAGTGTGCAATATGTATAATATTGAAATGTCTCATAAATACACATACACAAACACACACACACACACACACACACACACAATGAAAACCTGCACCTTCTAACCGTATTGTAGTATGATGGATCTAATCCCACCTTTTCCATTACACACACACATTCACACATTTCCCCAGTAGACCTGTTCCAGTGTGGGGCCGTGTCCTTGTAGGGGCTCCAAAATGACGTCCATGAGAGATCTAGAGGCTTCAGTGTGAAGCTCTAAAGAAACCAGAGAAACAGAGGAGGATTGAGATGTCTGAAAAAAAACAAAAACAAGCACAGTCTCTTTATCAAATCTCCTAAATGAAACAATAAGGGAGATGATTGATGAAAACTCATTAGATATCAGCTGTAAGGGGAATGGTTCCCATTAGCATTACACAATGATGCTCTTGACAATTCTCTCTCTTTCATTATTCCTCTCACATGCTTTCTTTTTCCTACACATGCACAAATACTCCCACTTTTTTTTTCTCTTTCTTCCTTACAAAGTTACTGTGACATTGGTATAGTTTGTTGTCACCAGTGTTGTCACTGTTAACTAAAACTAAAACTACTTAAAAAAGATATTTTTCTTTAATTGAAATAAATATAAGGTGAAATGTAAACGTAAAACACTTAAACAGAAAAGGAGATACGTTTCCCTGGTGACTAACTTAAATAAAAAAGTACTAGTTTAAGTACTAAAAAAAAATAAAATAGAAACAACAAACAAACAGAAATATGAAAAAAAAAGAAAAAAAAAGAAAATAGAAATAGAAAAAATAAAATAAACTAATTACTAAAAATGAAACGAGCACATAACAAAAGTACAAAAAATAAAATTAAAATAAGAACTGAAAAAAAAAAAAAATATTAATGCAAACTGTAGTGGTATATAAATACTATTAAAAATCACGATTGTCTTACCACAGTGAATATAGGATTAATTAATTAATTCATTCATTCATTCAAATTAAGATTGTTGTGAAATGCATTAAACCTAATATTATTCAAAACCATTGTTTTGGCAAACAGAAATCACAGACAATGAAGTGTAAAAAAAAATACAACAATTATGTTACAAACTATTCACAGTTTACTCATATATAATCATTGTAATAACTGTGACAACAAGCCATGGTACTGAACGATTAGCATATAAGTTAATTGCATTCATATGTTAATTTAAAGAATATCATTGTACTACCATTAAACACATCCATACAATTTTGGCATGACCACTGTACCATGTCCAAAAACATGGTATAACCATGGTACATTTTAGCACTCCTTTGTTAATGCTTTTACTTTTAGAACATGTCTATGCATCTGGCAGAAATGTCATTGATAGGATTTTGCATGTATCACCTTTTATTGCACCATCCCAGAGATATAGCCACAGGAAAGTGCGCTGCTCCAGGCCACGTCTGATTGAGGTGATGCTGTGTGACTTGTGGTAATTGTCCAGCGCCCCTGCAGTGCCCCTCGTACTGGCCCTAGTGACAGAGTAGCAGAACACGCACTTCTCTCCGTCCAAATGGCTTTTTTTCCTCCTGAGAAAGAAACCACAGACTCTCACACAAACAAGGTAATTA
The DNA here is from genome assembly GCF_963082965.1 of Carassius carassius. Classification (NCBI taxonomy): domain Eukaryota; kingdom Metazoa; phylum Chordata; class Actinopteri; order Cypriniformes; family Cyprinidae; genus Carassius; species Carassius carassius. The sequence goes on along the minus strand of NC_081758.1, from coordinate 33,959,251 downwards.
GTCACATCTGCACACAGGTGTGTAAGTCTGCCCCTTTCTCTCAGCACAACCTGTTTATTTCTTTACTAGCATAAAGTTGTATTTATGATAGCTGCATGTGTCTAGTGTAGACAAGAAAACCTACACTACAACACAACTTCCAAATTTTAACTTATGTAACTGTAAATAAAACGTACTCGGTTACTAAACGTAACCTCGGTTCTCTCTAGAAGAGCGAACGAGTACTGCGTCTTAGCTAAGACGCTACGGGAAAAGTCTCTTTTCACGAAATACTGAAGCAAAAAATTATCCTTAATTTTGTATTTTTGTAAAGCGCATTTGCAGCAGTACACAGCCATAGGCGAGACGGCTCGCTCGCTCACTGGCTTGTTCTGCGGCAACTGCACAGCCTATCGAGCGCAGGCTGATGCAACATCAGACCAATAAGGGCGCTTCGCGCCCTTCTTGCCACTTCCCGCCGAAACGGGTGTGGCCCAACCTATAAAAGGAGCTCGAAAAGGCTGACTCACCTGATTTATTTCATCGCCGAAGCGAACCAGAGTGAATCGTACGCACGGCAGAGAACGCAGTACTCGTTCGCTCTTCTAGAGAGAACCGAGGTTACGTTTAGTAACCGAGTACGTTCTCTTACGAGAGCTCTCTCGTACTGCGTCTTAGCTAAGACGCTACGGGAACCCGATGTAAAACGCCGTGCGCGCAGGGATCACACACCGATAAACCTGAAGCAACGCCCAGGATATACAGTGCACAGTCACCTGAGGGACTCACAGAGAGTCCGGGACAGAAAAAGGGGGAAAAAACCCTCCGTCCCATATCTAGCAGCATCCGTAGATGCGGCAATATGACATCACACAGCCGAGGCAAGGCCTGACCAATGTGGCAATGCGGGTCTTACGCAATACTGCCCATATAACAGTCGGCAGCGTCTAGCGCTCATGAATTCAGAATTCCCCTCAGGGCCCTGATTCTTCTATACCGACAGCAGCCTTGCTTGCAAGGCGGGAACCTCCAGGTTATAGAACCTGATAAATGTAGACGGCGAGGCCCAACCCGCCGCCATACATATATCCTGCAAGGAGATCCCAGTAGACCACGCCCACGATGAGGCGACGCCTCTTGTGGAGTGTGCTCTGACGCCCAACGGGCACTGAAGGCCCCTGGAAGCGTAAGCTAACGCTATGGCGTCAACTATCCATCTGGATAGAGTCTGTCTCGAAACAGCCATTCCTTTGGAACGTCCACCGAATGAGACAAATAGCTGCTCCGTCTGCCTAAAGGCAGCAGAGCGAGACACATAAGCTCTTAAAACCCTGACAGGGCAAAGAAGACTCGAGTCTCCATCCTCCCCTGACACCGGCAGGGCGGACAGGGCAATAACCTGAGCCCGAAACGGTGTGTTGAGGGATTTCGGCACATAACCGTGCCTAGGTTTGAGTATGACCCTTGAGTCATTGGGCCCAAACTCCAAGCACGACTGGCTCACCGAGAGCGCGTGCAAATCACCCACACGCTTCACAGAAGCGAGAGCCAACAAGAATACTGTCTTGAACGACATATGCTGAAGGCTAACCGATTGGATAGGCTCAAAAGGGGGACCCTTCAAGGCCTCCAAAACCGCCGCGAGGTCCCACATAGGGACTGACGGAGGCCTGGGAGGATTCAGCCTCCTAGCTCCTCTGAGGAACCGGATGACTAAATCGTTCCTTCCTATTGACTGACCGGACGCCGTTTCAGAAAACGCCGCGATGGCCGCCACATAAACTTTGAGCGTGGATGGGGCTCTGCCCTTATCCAACAGCTCCTGTAGGAAGGAGAGGACCTCCGTCACCTCACAACTAAGGGGTGAATAACCTCGAGCTGTGCACCAGCTGGAGAACACCGACCACTTCGAGGCATACAGACGTCGTGTCGACGGAGCTCTAGCCTGAGTGATGGTATTTAGCACTCCCACTGCGAGATCAGCGGGTAACCGTTGAGTGCCCATACATGGAGGGACCACAACTCCGGTTGAGGGTGCCAAATCGAGCCCCTGGCCTGCGAGAGGAGATCTCTCCTCAACGGTACCGGCCATGGGGCGACATCCGCTAATTGCATCAAATCTGGGAACCATGGTTGGTTCTTCCAAAGAGGTGCCACAAGCAGTATTGAACATCTCGTTTCTCTCACCCGTTCTATCACCTGCGGAAGGAGGGAGACGGGAGGGAACGCATAAAGCGGGCAGCACGGCCATTTCCGTGACAGCGCGCTTTCGTTCTTGGAAAAGAATGCGGGGCAGTGAGCGTTTTCGTGGGACGCAAAGAGGTCCACCTCCGCCTTGCCAAATCTCTCCCACAACAGCCGAACTGTTTGCGGGTGTAGAGACCATTCGCTCGTAGGGACATTGCCTCTGGACAGCCTGTCTGGACCCAGATTCTGCAGTCCAGGCACATGCACCGCTCTCAGCGAGCGCACGTTGCGCTGAGCCCAAATCAGGAGGCGTTCCGTCAGCCTGTACAGGTTTCGGGACCCGAGACCGCCCTGGCGATTTATGTAGGACACCACGGATATGTTGTCCGAACGGACTACGACGTGGTGATCCTTGATATGGGGACAAAAGCGCGTCAGCGCATTCTCCACTGCCAGCATTTCCAGGCAGTTGATATGATGGAGCTTTTCCCGTTCTGACCATAGGCCAAAGGACGGTCTGCCTTCGAGCAGCGCTCCCCATCCCGAAGTGGAGGCGTCCGTCGACACCATTTTCACACTCGGGGAAGTCCCCAGGCTTACACCTGATCGGTACCAGCCGTTCGCTGTCCAAGGTGCTAGAGCCGCAACGCAGCTCTGATCGACCTTGAAATGCAGCCGGCCAGACGCCCACGCTCTGCGCGGCACCCGAGCCTTCAGCCAGAACTGCAGGGGGCGCATGCGGAGCAGGCCCAGCCGCAGAACCGGAGATGCTGAGGCCATGAGACCCAGCATCCTTTGACAGTGTTTGAGCGACACAGTCGCGCCGCAGCGGAAAGAACTCGCTGCGCGCTGAATGCCCATCGTGCGCTGTGGTGACAGTCGCGCCGTCATGGAACACGAGTCCAGAACTATACCCAGAAACAGGATCGTCTGACTGGGGTTCAGCGAACTCTTCGCCCAATTGACACTGAGGCCGAGCTTCTCGAGGTGATCGAGTAAAACAGCCCTGTGGTTCACGAGCTCCGCTCGTGATTGGGCCAGAACTAGCCAGTCGTCCAAATAATTCAGCACTCGTATGCCTCTGAGTCTGAGAGGAGCGAGCGCTGCATCCATGCACCTCGTAAACGTACGAGGAGCTACGGACAAGCCGAATGGCAGGACTGCAAACTGGTATGCCTGGCCCTCGAAGGCGAATCTCAAAAACCGCCTGTGGTTTGACGCTATCTGTATTTGAAAATACGCGTCCTTCAGATCTATTGACATAAACCAGTCCCCTCCGCGAATCTGCGCGAGGAGCTTCCTGGTCGTGAGCATTTTGAAACTGCGTTTCATCAATGCCTTGTTCAGCTGCCTTAGATCCAGTATGGGCCTGAGACCCCCGTCTCTCTTGGGCACCAGAAAGTATCTGCTGTACAGCCCCCCCTCGCTTTGAGCTTGAGACACAGGCTCTACAGCCCCTTTGCTCAACAGTTTCGATATTTCGGCCCGAAGTATGTGTGCTACTTCTGTTTTGACCGTAGTTTCGACGCGCGCTGAGAAGCGCGGTGGGCGTCGAGAAAACTGTAGCGAGTAGCCTCTCTTTATAATGCCTAGCACCCAATCCGAAACCCCTGGAAGCGCTGACCATGCATTCGCATGAATGGCTAAGGGCTGGATGTGACACGCGCTCCGTTGACTGGGCAACGGCGGCGCTCGAGTGTGCTGCGCATCTGAGGCGGGGAGCGCGCTGATCACAGCGGGCAGATCGCTCATCCTCGACCCCGTTCCGGCGCTTAACCGACTGGAGGGAGGCTGAGCGGGTCCCGTGGGACTCAATATATCTGCGAGTAACCGTGGGTTGCATGTGTGCACTTTTACCACTTCCAACTCGCCGTCTGCCTGTGCAGAATGTACGTGCACGGGCCTCGTTTTTACAGAAGCCCCGCGCCGTAAGTGACATAGTGTATGTGGGCACTGGGAAGTGGGCACGTTTACTATGCGGCGCGCTCGACCGATCTGTGTCGATCTTATGTGCGCCCGCCCTGTGTGCAGGGCTGTGCTTACATGTGGGGATGGGCACTGGGTAGTGGGCATCGTCACTGCATTTAAAGCACCATCGGCCGTGGCCGGACGAGCGTGCACGGGTTTCGTTTTTACAGAAACCGCATGACGCGTGTGACATAGTAATTGTGGGCACTGAGGGGTGGGCACGTTTACTATGTAGTGTGCGCGACCGACTTGAGTCGACATTATGAGCGCAGGCCCTGTGTGTAGGGCTGTGCTTACATGTGGAGATGGGCACTGAGGAGTGGGCATCGTCACAACATTTATAGCACCATCGGCCGTGGCCGGGACACCAGAAAAAACGCTGTTTTTGTGAAACATCTGGGTAGCCGTGATAACGGCTTTTGTGTGCAGGCAAGCGGGCACTCGTGCAGGCTTGCTCATTGCAGAAAACACTGAGGCAGTCGCAACTCTTGGAACTGCAACAGCGGCGCGCTTGGGTGAGAGCTCGGCCGCAGCGGAACTCGAACACCGGCGCTTTCCCAGCAGTGCTAGGATGCTTTCGGGGCTTCTGGCTTCACCGCAATCCTCTGCCGCGGCTCCCGCGGCGCGGGGCGACGGCTCGAAGAGCGAGAACGGGGTCCCGAGCTGCGTTGCTGACGCTGTCGTGATGGCGCAGCAGGAGGCGGTGGGCGTGACTGAGAGCTCTGTGGGGCCGGTCTAGAGCGGCTAGCTGCAGAACTGGAGCGCTTCGGCAAGAAGTGCTTGAACGCCTGTGAAGCTTTCTGGTCCTCGGCGAATCTCTCCACAAACTCGTTGACGGAAGATCCAAAGAGGCCGGTAGGAGTTAGCGGAGCGTCAAGAAACGCAGCGCGCTCAGACTCCTTGATGTCAGAAAGCGTCAGCCACAAATGCCTCTCAGCCACCGTAGCGGAAGCCATAACCCGTCCCATGGCCTGTGCAGCGGACTTAGCAGCGCGGAGGGAGAGATCCGAAGCACTCCTCAGATCCGCGAGACAGATCGCTTCAGGTCCCATCTCATCCAGCTTGCGGAGAAGATCGCCCTGGAAAATCTGTAGCGTCGCCATGGTGTGTAACGCAGACGCAGCCTGCCCAGCAGCAGAGAATATCCGTGTGAGCAGCGATGACGTCATGCGGCAGGCTTTGGATGGCAACGCCGCCTTAGTCCGCCGTCCAGCAGAGGGCGGGCAAAGGTGCGCTGCTATAGCCTGTTCCACCGGCGGAAGTGACAGGTAGCCTCTGTTCTTAGCACCGTCCAGTGTGGAGAATGCTGGCGAAACAGATGAGCGGATTCTCGCCGAGAATGGAGCGTCCCAAGCCTTCGCCACTTCTTCGTGAAGCTCAGGAAGAAAAGGGGCGTGTTTTGAGCTTGAGGAAGAGCGCTCATCCGGAAGATAGCTACCATACAGCCGGGAACGTGAAGGGGGCGCTGGTGCAGACCACTCGAGGCCGAGGCTCGCCGCGGCCAACGAGAGTACACGCATCAGCTCCTTATCGATATCCCCCCGTCTGCTGGGCCTCTGAGCAGCTGGCGCGAGATCCACGGAGCTCGTCCAACCCTCACTGCCCGAAGCCAGCAGAGAGCACGTGTCTTCTTCCTCCGACGCGGGCCTGAGATCCACTTCCTCCGATGACGCGTCGGCAAGCAGCGGACACTGAGCATCGGGAAGCGATGCAGGGGAGACCGGCGAAGCGGAGGGAACCGGCGAGCTCGGCCGAGCTGGAGGCGGTTCTGGTAGGCGCTGCGAGCGGCGCTTCTTACGGCGCTGCGGCGCAGCGGATGATGCAGGCTTCGAGAAGTATGCCAGGCGAGTCCTCAGAGTCACCATAGGCATCAGCTCGCAATGAGGACATCCTCCATCAGCGAGCGCGAGCGCTGCATGGTCTTCACCCAGACAGGAGACGCAGATGACATGACGATCTCCTTCGCTGAGCGGGGTTCTGCACGAGCCGCACGAAGGCATCTTTAAAAAGACGCAGCTCTTTTGTGAACGTGCGTCGCAGGGCGAACACACACACAGATTATGACAGAACAAGGATTATAAAGGATATGGGCGCCGGATAGCGCAGCAGGAACGGCAGTGGAAGGCGGCGGTGCCAGCGGCTTCAGGATGGCTCGTCCTGCTGATGTGCTCTTCCAGACGGCGCTTGCTTCCTCGTGATCCAGCGATGCGTGAGCTTCGCTGAAGAGATGAAAAATCAGGTGAGTCAGCCTTTTCGAGCTCCTTTTATAGGTTGGGCCACACCCGTTTCGGCGGGAAGTGGCAAGAAGGGCGCGAAGCGCCCTTATTGGTCTGATGTTGCATCAGCCTGCGCTCGATAGGCTGTGCAGTTGCCGCAGAACAAGCCAGTGAGCGAGCGAGCCGTCTCGCCTATGGCTGTGTACTGCTGCAAATGCGCTTTACAAAAATACAAAATTAAGGATAATTTTTTGCTTCAGTATTTCGTGAAAAGAGACTTTTCCCGTAGCGTCTTAGCTAAGACGCAGTACGAGAGAGCTCTCGTAAGAGAACCCTTGTTATCAGATGTCTTCTGGCAGAAACTATTAGCCTAGCACTATTAGCTTCCTATTAGCTTATTGTCCACTGATTGCCCTGGGGCCTGTTCATCTGAGGACCAATCCTCGCATTTGCCTGCAACTTGATGCAATAACAAGCTCAGTGTGCCGTTCTCCAGAGAAGAGATTGTTTTAGGTTTACAAACACTCCTGGAGTCTTCCTCACTGTAAATATTGTTAATGAAAACTCACTCAACTGGCATGAAACAATTATACTTGGATGCTAAAACATGTAAACTAGAATGGAATGATAATTAAAACCTCAAGGTAGCTATAGACATAGAGAGATTGAATTTAGCAATCCCTAAGGGAAACTGCGCAAATATACAAAACATGCAAGAAAGAACATATTAGAGGAGAATGCACTAAGAATTACATTGCACCAGTTATAAAATCAGTGCTGAACACAATTTGTGGTCACTTCCCAGTCTTGGAGGTCATTTATAAGAGTTTTTTTGTGGAGGATGCGGCATACTATCCTGATCTGGAATAGTTTGGAGGAACTGTACAGCATCAGTGCCCCAGCCAGACATCTGAATTAGCTCTTAGGAAGTGAATTAGGAAGTGTGCCTGGTCATGAAACTCTTCTCCATCTTTTGATGAATAACCGCTGCTACGATCAAAAGAAAACAGACACCTCTTTTAAATCAAATTGTTCACTGTCTGCTTTCCATAGTCAGTATAAGTGCTTTGTTAATTGCATCAGGTAAACAGTGTAATGTTTAATACTTTTTCTGTAGAAAGAATATATTTATATATATTCACATATATTTAAAATGTAAGATTATTGACAAAGACACAGCTTTTTGCTTCGTAAGGTATTAATTGATGGACTGGAGTCATGTGTATTATTATGGACTTGTGGGTTATTGTGATTCTTTTATCATATGTTTTAACCCTCATTCGGACGGCACCCATTCGCTGCAAGGATCCATTGGTGACCAAGTGATGTAATGCTAAATTTCTCATAATCCGTTCTGATAAAGAAACAAACTCATCTGACCTGCAGGGGTGAGTAAATTCTCAAATTTCCAATGTTAGGTGAACTATCCCTTTAATGGAACCGAAAGTAATTTGCAGAACCTAATTAAACTAAATGTTTTACTAAAGTGTTGATTTTAACTCACAAGAACAATCTTTTAGTTGCCATAAAATCACAATAAATAGCTGCATATTTTAATGCTTGCTGTTTAAAACCTCTGAAAGAATTAGGCAAATGCTGGGAGGTTATTTGAGGAACAATGTCTTTTACGTTTACAACATTTTTCACAAATCCTTTTAGAAAGTCTCATAATACCACATTTTTGTATGTGCCTATGTTATGCTAATATTACATTACTGGCATCCATTGGTCCCTTTAGAACAATAAGTGTACTAGTGTGAGCAGAAATTATCCTTATACTGAGTCAGCGATCCAGACATTATTGTCCCATTTCTGATACTTCCTTTGAAAAAGAAATTGAAGCACGTTTGCAAGTATGTTCAGTCATATTATTTATGAGGCCCACTGTCTCAGAGGAAAGTAAACCGTACCACATTGAGTATTTTCTTATTGTTGCCCTGCACATTTGGTCAGCAGTGCAATGTAAGCATAGATTTTACGACTATCCTGCTAATGCACATACTGCAGGCTGTAAAAGAGCAGCACATCCTTTTTAAATCAAGCAGATACTAGAAATCTCAAAGTGATTTGCTATGTACAGTATAATGTATATATCATTACAATGCCAGAACAAAGAGATACCTTTAAACTGTACCCTTTTGCAGCTTATGCCATAAATTCATGTTGACACTGAAAGGAAGCATACATTTCAAAGTGCTGCTATAGCACTACACCGCTCAACAACACTACCCATTAATCATACAATCACAATGACACTGAGAATTTCAAAACACAGTCAATATTTATTTATACAAAAGATGCTTAATGTGTAAAAATGTGATTTCTCTTTCTTAATTTATTTTTTATTTGCATGCCACCTTAATATCTAGATAATTACTGTAAACACACAATGCCTTTAAGGAAAACAAACAGCATCTATATAACTCCATCAAGAATGCTCTTAAAAGCTTTAAAGATACAAGCTGGATGCAATCACATTTCCATTTCATTTCCAGTATGTACTGTATATAAAGAATGGCCGTTATGGTGTGTTCTAATGCACATGGATTTTAGAGGATTGATCTATGTCTGAATGGTGAACTTGAAGTACATTTCTTGGTTTTGTGGGCATTAAAAAAGACATGTTGTCTGGAGGTTTTATCCTGACTTGCATTATTAATTCCATACTTTCACAGTCAACCTGATGACTGTTTTGTTTATTCAAAAATGAATATTTTGTAATTAATCTCTTACCCCCACGTTGTTCCAAACCCGTAAAAGTTTCATTATATTATCTATAAGATATTTTGGATGAAAAACGGTAGGATTTGAGACTGTCCCATAAACTGGCAAATAAATAACAGTGTCAAGGTCCAGGAAAGAATGAAAAGCATCATCAGAATAGTCCATCTGCCATCAATGGATCAATCGTAACGTTATAAAAGCTGATTTGGAGAGACACAGAGGAGAGGAATTGTTGAATAAAGTCGTTATTTTTGTTTTCTTTGTGTACAAAAGTATTCTCGTTGCTTCATAACGTTACGGTTGAATCACTGATGGCAGATGGACTAATCTTTTCATACTCTCCTGGACCTTGACACTTTTATTTATTTGCCAGTCTATGGTACAGTCTCAAGCTTACCGGTTTCATCCAAAATACTGTATCTTAAATTGTGTTCCTTGTTTATGTGCCACAAAATGTACAAAATTAAGACTTTCAAAAATTAAGACTTGCGCTCTGCTATCACCATTGTATTGGCCAAATAAAAGACATTCTGACTATAAAAAAATTATAATATACTGCATAAATGTATCTGGATGATCAGGAGAACTGAATGAACAGAATAAAACAGACAAAATAGAGTGAAAATTGAGCTGACAGCCGTGTAATGCTATTTTCAGGACTCACTGAAATCTTCAGACAGCCAGGCAAAGATGGACGTGCAAAAGATTCATAAGGGGACCATTGTGAAACTCCAAAAACTATCGCTCTATTTGAAGGCTAAATCTGAAGAACAGCCACCTTCTACGAGTCTGTGGTCTGACCCCCCTCCGATTCCTCCAAAACCAGCCAATACGGAGGATAACCATAAAGAAACTTTAATGAAGGAAGAGGAGAGGAACTCAGAATCCATGGGAGATGAGCATCTCTCTGAAAGGGAGAAGCAACAAGGATGAAGATCATGATGCCAGAGATGAAGAAAGAAATCAACAGAGTGCTCTCTGTATAGAGAGAAAGACAGATAAAAAGGTTGTAGGAATTGTGAAAAAAATATGAAAGACGACTGTGATCACAGCTGACGGTAGGTTCTATAGAGCGACACTGAAAGTGCAAAACAAAAAGTGTGAGACACACAGTGAAAGGGCCAAATCAGACATTCTCACTAACAAGACTGGTGGTGTGAGGAGCTCCTGGATGTCTCAAAGGAGGAAGAGGAAATGGGAGACAAACTCACCCCCCTCATGGTGCGACATCACAGGACACCGTTTTTTTTCTCCCCTAACTACCCCCCCCCCAGGTCTGGCAGGAAGCAGAGATTCAAGAACCCAAATGTGGTGAGTGAGGGAGGAAAGGGTGTGTGTTCTGAGATCTTAACCAGCAGGAGGTCTTCATTTAAACTCTCAACCCCTTCCCTTCACACTACATTACTGCTCATATGGGTGGGAGAGATAATAAGACTCCGCAGTAATCCATAATCCGACTGAGACCTTAGCGAAAGTGGAGGAAGGTGTAGTCAGACCCGGGCATGGAGGTACTGCAGTAATTTCAAAGAAAGAATTTCAATTTAGATTCATATTCATGTTCTTTCTGAACTCTTAGCATCACATAGAATCTCAATTAACCCTTTACTGTTACTTCTGCTCCCCCTTGATTAACTAGTTAGCCAAAACGTGATTTAAAAAAAACAAAATTAACCAAAATTTAATAAATAATTACAAGACATGATGACCAGTCACAGAAACTAATGTAAATAGTTTATTTATATATTCATGTAACTTACATTCATTCATATAATTTGAATACATTCATAAAACATTCATATAACTTTAAACATAAAAATGTTTATATCAGTAAACATTTACCGTACCTTCGTCAACACATGGGAAACCTTTTTTTGAGTGTGGATCTTTAGATCATATGTTAAGTAATTAAATTGACTGATGCACCAAAAAACTCAAATGCAAGAGTGCATTGTAAACGGCTGTGTGGAAATAAAAAGCTCACAGACATGATGAAAGTATCCACGTTCTGCCAAAATATTTCTGCTGCACTAGCTCATAGGAGAACAGTCAAAAATCCTTTCATGTTTTATTCACAGCACAAGTCATGAAGTACAGAGAGAAAGCCAAAAAATAAAAATAAATAAAAATTCCAAATGTACTTTCTGCATTACACATGATTATCATTCCAGCGTGGGTAATGTACCGTCAAACAGTGAATGTGTGCTGCGCATTTGGAGATTAACAGAAACTAGAGCTATACGTGCTGCCCATCTATTTGTGCCCTGTGTGTTTGTGAGCCAGCACCCTGTAAGTTATTCATGATTTTGGGGATTTTCTGGGGCAAATACATTCCAAAGACCTTGAACAGAAAAACAGAGAGCTGGAAAAAAGAAACAGGCTGTTGTGAATGTGGGATATGAGGAGGAAAAAAATGACATTTGGAGACAAAGTGAAGAATAAGTTCATGTATTTGGATAAGAGAAGACAATGAGACGCAAATCAAACGATATGGAGAAAAGAAAGAGAGAGACAGAATGAGAGAAGAGGCAGAGTGATAGTACAGATGATAGGAGGGGGGTTAGAAACAGAGAAAGAGACAGAGAGAGAGAGAGAGAGAGAGAGAGAGAGAGAGAGAGAGAGAGAGAGAGAGATAGAACGAGGGAGGGAGGAACTTCCCTCAGGGGCAATGTGTTTGTGCTCTCTCTCTCTCTCTTCCTCTCTCTCTCTCTGTTGCTCATTCACTCATACACACACTCCATCCACACATATTTGACAGACACACACAGCATGTAGACACACTTTCTAATTCATTCACTTCCCTCTCTCACACACTCACAGAATCTTTTTACGACCTTGAGTCTTATTTTTCTGCCTAGAGTCTAGAGAAGAAGCTACGCCACCTCAACTTTAAAACTGCCGTTACAGAGAACAGAAGACAGAGAGAAGGGACAGCAAGAATAGAATAAGAGAAAAAGAAAAAAAGTGGCTGGAAAGTCACTGAAGTGCTCTGAAGGATGGAATAGAGAAAGATGAAAGTCCCGAAAACATCAGGACGTAAGACTCAGACACACTTTATGAGAGAAACTGACTGAAGGAGACAAAGCTGAGGTAAGCGCTTGTCCTGTTCTATCACTGTTTCACTTCTTAGTGTCATTGCCCCCGGGCTGACCGGAGTGTTTGATCAGTGAAACTCTGTAGAATTAACCACGTCTGTGTTCCTCAGCAAATCTTGAATTTTAGCCAGCACTTTGAACTGTGCTTAAAATGTCTCATGTGTATGTTTGCATACAGCATGTCAGATTTTAAATGTGCTTTAAAAAGTGAACCCACTTCTTCACTGTGCACTCTTGAAATAAAGGTTCCAAAGGAAACTTTTGCAGCAATGCCATAAAAGAACCATTATGGTTTTCCAAGGAGCCTTTCAATGAACAGTTCTTAAAATAAGCATTGTTTTTCTTAGTATGAGGAACATTGAAAACATTTTTGACTACAATAAACCTTTTGTGGAATAGAAAGGTTCTTTATGGAACCATAGATGCCAATAAAGAACCTTTACAGAGACAAAGAAACTGTTTTGATAAAGGGATGTTTGGTATTGTTCTTAGAAGAGGTACTATAACTTCAGAGACCCATGTCTCCTGAAAACCAGGTATGACTAAGATCAGACTTATTTATTTAGATTTTTAGAATACATTCACTTTCAAGATAATTGATGCAGGTCTTTATTGTTATACACCGTACATACACAGGTGCTTATTTTGTGTCTCATCAAAGTATCAAGTAAATGCTTATGAAACTACTTTAACAAATGTCTATAGCTTCAAATCCCCTGGTAAAGTGAAAACAACATGTTGTGTCTCCAAAGAACTTTCAGTGAAAACTTATTAAAAAGAATCATTGTTCTTCCAGAGTGAATACATTTTTTATTTTTATTTTTCAACCATCAAAAAAACTTTTGTGCAATAGAAAGTTTTCTTTGTTGTTAAAGATTCTTCAGTAAACCACATATTCCAATAAAGAAACTTTAATTTTAAGAGTGTACTGTAGCTACTGTAGATTTAAATAAAAAAGCTGTTTCTATACCCCTAAAAGGCAGAAGATTCATCAATTCATTCAATATAATGACACTGTTTAATTAAGTAATAAACATGTGGATTATATTGCAAGATTTGTTCTATGAGAAAATAGACCCAGTGTATGTTTGTCATGTGTATGTTTGTGTTTGTGAGTTAATAGGGCTAATATGTTGTGTACTTCACACATGATGCTGAATTTATTGTATCAAATCATAAATGCAGCATGTGACTTGCTCTGTGACTTGTTGGCAGTTCTGCCGTAGCCTATAATGAAAGCCTTAAAAATTTAATGATAAAACTCTCCCTGTTCTTACAGTACAAGTTAGTGTGGTGAAATTTACTTTACTAAATCCCATCCCTAAATCAGATGGATAATATGAAGGTTGATATGGATGTTGTTCAAGCCTTGGGTCTACCCCAAACCATAAAATCTGATTGGCTGAAAATAATGTGGTGCCCAGACCAAGGATGTTGATCTAAAAACATGTCCTACTTGGCGAAATCACAGTAAGCTGCTTTGCTTTACATAAACATATTTGATTAATACGGTCAATGCAAGATGTTGACAAAGGAATGAGAAAAAAACAGATGGATCTGGATTAGATGAATCTCTGTCACTTAGCATGACTTCGTGGGGGCATAAAATGTTGGAGCATTAGTGATAGAGGAAGATGTGAATAATAGATATCAGATTTTATGAGCACAGAACTGCATTACTAAGTGCAATGAAACATATATAAAGAAGGAAGGAGAGATGAGAGGAAAAGAGTTGCCTATATCCTGTATGTCTGTTCAGAAGATTAGTTAAGAACAAGATCAAACAGGTTCACTCCAAAGCATTACATCGGTACGATTACCTAAAACAAAAGACTCAGACGTGGGTGGTCTGCTTTTATCCTATAACACGCATCCTAACATCCCTAGAATAAGGAATAGAAATTCACTATATTGTTAAAGACAATAATTTATGTTTACCTGTCTAAAGTCATTTGTTTTCTACATAAAATCAATCTTCATAAAGATGTAAAGAACATTCTGTGAAAATATAACCTTTATATCTTTAATATTGACTGAGTAAGGCCATGTCAAAGATTGAAATCTTAGTGGAATTAATGGTTGAAATCAAACTTTGATGATTGTTATCTCATAATTAGATTTTGAGACTTTAGCCTGGATTTCACAGACAGGGTCACATATTAAATATGGCTGAATAAGATAATAACCAGTGTTAATAACTAGTCAGTTTATAATCAAAATGCTTACAGCATTTCAAACTCAGATCCATTAATGCATTAAAAATAGAGATTATTAAATTATGTGCACATTAAATGGGAAATAGAGGACAGCATTATCTGAAAATCTGTTAGAAGCACAAAAGAAATCAAAAGCAGAATAAGCCACAAAATAAATAAATTACTAAATTGACCCAGATGAAGCCATATTTAAGTCTGTGAGTCTTGTTTCTGTCATGAAAATCTTAACATCCTGTGTTGTATCTCAAGCACCTCTTCTATTATTGCGACCTAAAGTTTTGCATTTTAAACTTTGTTAAAAGATCAAACATAATCTATACAGTAAGATAGCATTTAACTCGTTTAGTTCATGGATAACTAAATGACTGTGGTGGGTCATTTATCTGTCAGTGACTCACCTACACAGACATTAGGCTCTCGTAACTCACACAGAAACTACACCAAAACAAACCCTCACCCACACTCTAGGACTACAATAACTGAAAGGGCCAAGTCCGAAGTAGACAGCTTGGAAACACCATTGATTGACAGATGGTCAAATCTGCAGTGGGGTTCCCTATTCAAACAGAAGAATGGACACCATGTACATGTTTAGATCAGTCAACTTGTACTAAAAACTATCTTTTTAATCAGACTTTAAGCACTTATTTTCAGTTGTGACCATCTTACGGTAAAATTAGCGACCTCAGGCCATATGGATGAGAGTGAAGGTCACTATGTACTTCACAGGGACTGTACTCCAGACAAAACCACTCTTTTCTTAGGAGGGAAAAAATCCAGATAAAGTCATAAAGACAAAACAGTTGATCCTTTTAACATTAGATTGGCGTATCCTTGGATAAGAAGACAGAGATTTATGTGCGTGCATGCTTATATGCATGTGACTGTATGTGTGTGTTTACTTGTGTATAGAGAAGTCTTTTTGGTTTGTTTCTTGGGTCATTAGTGTTGACAGTTTTAGTCCATTAAGATGACAGGCTACTGCTCTCCTGCTGACCACCCTTCATGCAACGCTCTCCCCTGTAGCCTCACAGAGTCGAACCACAACACAAGAAAAAGAAAAATGAGGAAAAAATGAAACCACACAACAGTAAAACACGTAACTTCACAGAGGCGCATAGCGCATTACCACAGGCCCTAGAAAATCCCTGAGAAAAAGGCTAAAAAAATAACACCAACAAAAAATATTGTTGTAATATTGAATCGGGAAGTCTAAGACAATTCCCACCCCTATTTAAAACTCCTGATACAGTACTATGCAAAGCATGCTTGGAACTCCCCTGCCCATTTTAAGTTAATGCTACAAAAACGATTCAAGTAGTCCTTTCACAAACAGAATAATACGGTACAGCTCAAATAATACAGTCTTGGAAAACTTTGATGATGATACATTTTGGAGTTCTTACTGAAATCTCTGTCAAATTGAAACATCATTTGTTGAGTTCTCTTTTTAAATTCAGATGTGATGTTTCTCAAGTCTTTTGTCTGGAGTAAAATCTAAGCAGCAGACTTAAGCAGAAATCTTCATTTGTATTCCATTTTTTCTCATCACTGTCTAGAAGAAACAATTGAAACAACAAATAGACTTACTTCTCCCCTATGGGACAAAAGCATTGCAACACTTATCAAGAAAAAAAAACAGCAAATTCGACTGCATCTTCAAGCACACCTTGGTGTACCCTGATACAGAATTATGCATTAGATCATCCCTGCACACCGCAATATAGTGGAGGTCTCTACTCCGCTACATATGCAAGAAAAACCAACACACTGCAAAATAAGAAAAATAACATCTTATTCTGCATCCCAAGTGTCCTACAAAGTACAGAACTGCCTGGCATAACACAGCAGGGCCTGCAGGACCCCTTTCTTGTCCACACACACACACACACACACACACACACACACAGAACATACCACTGTTTCTTCACAATACAGAAGAACAAAAACACAGGCAGCGATGCAGAAAAATCCCTCTGTGCATAACACATCCATTCACTGCATGCATATCTATAAGCAAAGGATATAGCTGTGAGCTTAAGGCCCTTTCAGTATGTGAGCATTTAAAGAATCACAAAGAGGATGTTTTTCACTGCTCTTTGAATGTGAGGGGATTTAAGGATGAATCAAAAGCAACAACCTGGTGTGGAAACGCAAGCACGAGGAGAGACAAAAAGCAGAACCAAAGATGTTACTTCTGAGATTTTAGCGCAGCTGAAAGATGGCAAGCTCGCATGCAGACACACAACCACCTGCTCTGAGACTGACAGTTCCATTCATCTGGCCTCTAAACTACTTTTTTTCTTTCCAGGGATTAATTCCCAATTGCAAAGACAAATCTGAAAAAAACGATTTCTGGCGCAAGTTCATTCTCACCCTCTTGCTGTTTGTTTTGTAGAAACACTCCCTATCTATCTCTCCATTTTGGGATTTGCCAGACAAGTAGATTAAAACTAAAGAGAGTGTGAGAATCACCCCTAGTTTTGGACTGTAGAGACACCTCACAGCCAACATGATGTAGCTGGCTAATACATTTCATACCTACTGTAAAATGTTCTACTCCTTTAAAGAATTCACTGTAATTTCTGAAATGAGTAGTTCACCTAAACATTCGTTTAATTACTCATCCTCAAACATTTTTTTTTTTCACATGGATATGAAAAGGAAAAGTTTAGCACAAAATCGCAGGTGATAATCTAGGTGATAGAAAAAAAAGAAAAAAAAGAGAAAAGAAACACGAAAAAAGTAGTTCTAAAAGTAGACTTGCAAAACAATCTTTCATCACTTACTCACCCTCATGTAATTCCAAACCTGTATCACACTCTTTCTTCTGTGGAAAATAAAAAAGACAATTTGAGAAATGTTTTTTGTTCTTACAACATCAAGTAATGGTTCTTTGAAATTTCTTTATTTGTGTGTGTGTGTTCTAAATAAGAAAGTCTTGCACAACATGAGGGTGAGTAAATGATCACAGTATTTTCATTTATGGGTGAACTATCCCTTTAAGTCTGTTTTATGTAAGAAACAGGTTGTTCTCTTACGAGGGTTCTCTCGTACTTCGTCTTAGCTAAGACGCTACGGGAAAAGTCTCTTTTCACGAAATACTGAAGCAAAAAATGATCCTTAATTTTGAATTTTTGTAAAGCGCATTTGCAGCAGCACACAGCCATAGGCGAGACTATGCAGACTATGCGGCAACTGCACAGCCTATCGAGCGCAGGCTGATGCAACATCAGACCAATAAGGGCGCTTCGCGCCCTTCATGCCACTTCCCGCCGAAACGGGTGTGGCCCAACCCTATAAAAGGAGCTCGAAAAGGCTGACTCACCTGAGATTCGCCTTCGAGGGCCAGGCATACCAGTTTACAGTCCTGCCGTTCGGCTTGTCCGTGGCTCCTCGTACGTTTACGAGGTGCATGGACGCAGCGCTCGCTCCTCTCAGACTCAGAGGCATGCGAGTGCTGAACTATTTGGACCACTGGCTGATTCTGGCTCAATCACGAGCGGAGTTTCGAGGGCAGACCGTCCTTTGGCCTGTGGTCAGAACGGGAAAAGCTCCAACATATCAACTGTCTGGAAATGCTGGCAGTGGAGAACGCGCTGACGCGCTTTTGTCCCCGAATCAAGGGACACCACGTCTTAGTCCGTTCGGACAACATGTCTGTGGTGTCCTACATAAATCGCCAGGGCGGTCTCGGTTCCCGAAACCTGTACAGGTTGGCGGAACGCCTCCTGGTTTGGGCTCAGCGCAACTTGCGCTCGCTGAGGGCAGTTCATGTGCCTGGGCTACAGAATCTGGGTCCAGACAGGCTGTCCAGAAACAACATTCCCACGGGCGAATGGTCTCTACACCCGCAAACAGTCCGGCTGTTGTGGGAGAGATTTGGCAAAACGCTCACTGCCCCGCGTTCTTTTCCAAGAACGAAAGCGCGCTGTCACGGGGATGGCCGTGCTGCCCGCTTTATGCGCAGGTGATAGAACGGGTGAGAGAAACGGGATGTTCAATACTGCTTGTAGCACCATTTTGGAAGAACCAACCATGGTTCCCAGATTTGATGCAGTTAGCAGACACTGCCCCGTGGCAAGTGCTGTTGAGGAGGGATCTCCTCTCGCAGGGCGGGGGCTCGATTTGGCACCCTCAACTGGAGTTGTGGTCCCTCCATGTGTGGGCGCTCAACGGTTACCCGCTGATCTCTCAGTGGGAGTGCTAGATACCATCACTCAGGCTAGAGCTCTGTCGACACGACTGCTGTACGCCTCGAAGTGGTCGGTGTTCTCCAGCTGGTGCACAGCTCGGGGATGTTCACCCCTTAGTTGTGAGGTGACGGAGGTCCTCTCCTTCCTACAGGAGCTGTTGGATAAGGGCAGAGCCCCATCCATGCTCAAAGTTTATGTGACGGCTATCGCAACGTTTTCTGAGACAGCGCTCGGTCAGTCAATGGGAAGGAACGATTTGGTCATCCGCTTCCTTAGAGGAGCTAGGAGGCTGAATCCTCCCAGACCTCCGTCAGTCCCTGTTTGGGACCTCGTGACGGTTTTGGAGGCCATGAAGGGTTCCCCTTTCGAGCCTATCCATACGATTAGCCTCCAGCATCTGTCGTTCAAGACAGTGTTCTTGTTGGCTCTCGCTTCAGTGAAGCGTGTGGGTGACCTGCACGCGCTTTCGGTGAGCCAGTCGTGCTTGGAATTTGGGCATAATGACAAGGGTCATACTCAAACCTAGGCACGGTTATGTGCCGAAATCCCTCAACACGCCGTTTCGGGCTCAGGTTATTGCCCTGTCTGCGCTGTCGGTGTCAGGAGAGGATGGAGACTCGAGTCTTCTTTGCCCTGTTAGGGCTTTAAGAGTTTATGTGTCTCGCTCCGCTGTCTTTAGACAGACTGAGCAGCTGTTTGTCTCATTCAGTGGACGTTCCAAAGGAATGGCTGTTTCGAGACAGAGTCTATCCAGATGGATAGTTGACGCCATAGCGTTAGCTTACACTTCCAGGGGCCTTCAGTGCCCACTGGGCGTCGGAGCGCACTCCACAAGAGGCGTCGCCTCGTCGTGGGCGTGGTCTACAGGGATCTCCTTGCAGGATATATGTATGGCGGCAGGTTGGGCCTCGCCGTCTGCATTTATCAGGTTCTATAACCTGGAGGTTCCCACCTTGCAAGCAAGGCTGCTGTCGGTATAGTCGAATCAGGGCCCTGATTGGAACTCTGAGATCGCGAGCGTTATGTGCTGCCGACTGTTATATGGGCAGTATTGCGTAAGACCCGCATTGCCACATTGGTCAGGCCTTGCCTCGACTGTGTGATGTCATATTGCCACATCTACGGATGCTGCTAGATATGGGACGGAGGGCCCCCCCCCTCCTGTCCTGGACTCTCTGTGAGTCCCTCGGGTGACTGTGCACTGTAAATCCTGGGCGTTGCTTCAAGGTTTATTGGTGTGTGATCCCTGCGTGCACGGCGCTTTACATGGGGTTCCCGTAGCTTCTTAGCTAAGATGCAGTACAAGAGAACTCTCGTAAGAGAACGTACTCGGTTACTAACGTAACCTCGGTTCTCTCTAGAAGAGGGAACGAGTACTGCGTTCTCTGCCGTGCGTACGATTCACTCTGGTTCACTTCGGTGATGAAATAAATCAGGTGAGTCAGCCTTTTCAGGCTCCTTTTATAGGGTTGGGCCACAAGTGAAGTGGCATGAAGGGCGCGAAGCGCCCTTATTGGTCTGATGTTGCATCAGCCTGCGCTCGATAGGCTGTGCAGTTGCCGCAGAGCAGCCAATGAGCGAGCGAGCCGTCTCGCCTATGGCTGTGTGCTGCTGCACATGCGCTTTACAAAAATTCAAAATTAAGGATCATTTTTTGCTTCAGTATTTCTTGAAAATAGACTTTTCCCGTAGCGTCTTAGCTAAGACGCAGTACTCGTTCCCTCTTCTAGAGAAAACCGAGGTTACGTTAGTAACCGAGTACGTTTTTTTGTGTTTCACAGAAGAAAGTCATACGCTTTTGGAATTAGGGTGAGTAAATGATGACAGAATGGTATTTTTCCCCCCAACTTTAATAAGCATTAACATATTGCAGTATCTGCAATCAGGAGAAGTTCCACATCTTTCTCTCATTCAAATCCAGTTCAAACTTTCTAGTACAAACCCTTTATCTATGAGCACATTTTAATAAAACTTGATATACTGAAGTAAAACTAGTTGATAGCAGTGCATTTTAACTGACATGTTCAAACTGAAATTAAAATATATGAAAATGTTGTATTATTGCATATTTTAGTAGCATGTACTGTTTACACTACCGTTAAGAGGTCTGGGGTCAGTACAATTTTTTATTTAGTTTTTGAGAGAAATTCATCTTAAGCATCAAACATGACTTAAACTCAAACTTAAACATTGTTACAAAAGATTTATATTTTAAATAAACAATATAAAAAAGCTACTAAAACAGTTTCCACTAAAATATTAAGCAGCAAATATTTTTTTAACATTGATACGAAGAAATAATTTGTGTAGCATAATGTGACACTAAAGACTGTACGTAGTAACAGCTGCTCAAATTTCAGCTTTGCATCACAGGAACAAATTACATTTTCAAATGTACAGCATTACATTTTTGATCAAATGAGTGCAGACTTGAGTGAGAATAAGGAACTTCTTTCAGAAACTTTCAAAAACCCCAAACTTTTGATCAGCATTAGTTTATAGCCTACAGCACAGAACATGTTGTTGCTGATTTCATCTCATTTCATCCATCCCTTTTCTTTTATTGATTTTCTTTCACTATACAACATGAAATCATACTAAATGTGTCATTTCAGCCCTCATGCCTGCCGTGACCCTGCAGTAGCTGTCAGGTCCACATGCTCAATTGGTGAGTTGTATTAAGCAGAATGGTCTAACCTCCATCTGTCCACCCACCCCTACAGAGAGACAGATTATAGATGTGACCACTGACTCTCAATGATTACCCCTTCCCTCCAAATCTGTAATATTGATAATGCCCACACACAAAGAGATAGGAAATAGATAGATTCTTTCCCCTGTAGTGAAAGGCAAACACAAGTCAACTGACATGAACTACTAACCCAATCTCTTGCCCCCTGTGGCACAGTCCAGATTGCTAATCACTGAATGATTTGCTTGTCATACTGAATTGGAAAATTGCAGTTTGATAAATGAAAGGCTGTTGGCTCACAGCAGCGATTTTAGTTAATATATTTTAAATGTATAATGATAATACATAATTTAGTCGACAGTCTTTGAAATATCAAAATCATACGGGCAGAGAGAGTAAAGGAGAGAAGAACAGCGAAACATTAATTGGCTGCATGATTTCTCATAATAATATGTGATAGTATTTCTAAGCTAAAAAGCTTATTTGCCTCTGGAATAACATTTTTTTTTTGTAAGTGTGCTTTTAGAATGAAAGTTGCTAACAAGTTCCTGCTTAAGCTAAGATCTGTCAAACAAATAAACTCGCATGTGTGTAGTACTTATGTAGCAATTATTTTAGAAAGTTTTTAAAACACACAGTTTCAAAATGTATATTTCTGGTAACTCAGGTAATGTTGTCTCTTCAATAATGTTAACCACAGAAATGATTTCACAAAGAACTGCTAACTATCTTCAGGGCTTTTCATGTGATAATATTGTTAACCTAGAAATCATTCCACAAACAATTTCCACTATTCAGAATCACTTTTTGTGTGGATTTAAGATGCTTAGCACTACATAAATTAAGTACGTACACTGCTGTGTGTAAATTAGCAGTTGGACAGATTTTTTTGTTTATGCAAGTGTCCCACGCTCACCATTTCTCAGAATTTATTTGATCAAAACTACAGTTAAAACAGTAATATTGTAAAATATTTCACATAACTGTTTTCCATATTCATGTATTTTAAAATGTAATTTATCATATGATTGCAAAGTTGAATTTTCAGCAGCCAATAGACTTCACTCTAATATCACTCTAAAATCATTCTAATATGCTGTATACAGGGAAGCACATGACAATTTCAAACATAAGAGACATGAAAACCCAAAACCAGCGTTACAGCAGCAGGACTGTGGCTCTCAGGGACCAACATTGGCCACCCCTGGAATAGAAAGCTTAAAGCAACAGCATTTATTTGAAATTAAAAATTGTAACAATGTAAATGTCTTTGTTGAAAATGTAATGCATAATTTTTCTTTAAAAAAAGATATTTTTTTTGAATGGTAGTAAATTCACATCCTAGTGTTAGTATTAATCCTTATGTACTGTAGCATTCTCTGTCAACTTGCATTTTTAAAGCACATAACTACTTCAAAACTCACACTGTAAAAACAATATTGTGTAATTCTAAATGTAAAATATTGAAAAAAGAAAAGAAAAGAAAAGAAAAGAAAAGAAAAGAAAAGAAAAGAAAATGTTAATAGGTTAATAAGTTCCTATACTTTATACAGGGAAAAATGTAAAAGATCTAACCAGAAATTTCATGTAATTTTACGGTAAAATGCTATTAATTGTACAGTTTTTAGAAGCAAAAATGAAAAAATAAACATACAATTTAGTCAAAAACTCTAAACTTATATTCCCAGAATTCCCTGCATGACATTTGAAAGTATTTTATTTAAATAATCATGTTATTTAATCGTTTTTGGTATCAGTTATCTACATTTTGTTACATTTTCTGTTGTTCAATGAATGTTAATTGCATCATTTAAGTGTTGTGTGTTACCATGATGGTTTTTTGTGTTTTTTATATTAATATTTACTTTAGCTACTTGTGATGAAAGAACCCATAGTAAAAATGGCAATTCACAGGACTTTAGGACTATAAAAACTGAGGAGCACTAGACACAATCTATACAACAACAATTTCTTGACAACATCCAAAGCCAGACATGACTGTAAATGAACACACAAACCAAACCAGACTGTATTATTTCTCCATCATCCCATTATTACATTTTGCTTTCTTTACTTTCATCTACATGCTAAATTTCCATATCACATACTTTACAAGAAGAGTGCTTGTCACGAAGTAGCTGCTAAACCTGACAAGACGCAGACACATTTTCATGCCAATTATGTTGCCATGTTCTCCATGCCAACAACCTCTTTAATTAGAGTGTAGCCCCCCTCATACTTCCCCCTCCCCTCTGCTGGTACCAGACCCCCCCCCCCCCCCCCCCCCACACACACAAACACACTTCTCATTATCAATGCGAGGAACATGCAAACCAGAGGGTGCTGTAGAGTGTGTGATTCGATTGACCCAGATCTTCAATTGCAAATGAGAGCGAGAATGAAGGAGAGGAGGGAGGGATGGAGGGAGATGGAAGTGAGGAAGAGTGAGAGACTGGTGGGGTGCGGGGAGGTTCATGATGAGACTAATTTGAGGCTTAGCGGGGCGTCCGTGTGCTAAAAACTGAACAGATTGACTGAAGGTCAGTGTCTATTGGACAGATTGAATGAGATCTTTCAGAAGCATCCAAAGGGACACTTTCTGGACATTTTTCCCTGTTTCTTTCAGTCCAGCGGCAGAGACAATTGCATCCTCTCAGACACTGTTTAATCCTCTCATTCATTCTCCATTTGCATTTACTTAAGAGGAAGAGGAGGAAATCTTGAAAGTCACTTGGTTTTTCCCTGTAGTACGTCTGGTGAATCTTTGCACAGGAATATTTGTGTGAGAGTCAAATGATCTGCAGAGTCACCTCAAACACACACACACACACACACACACAAAAACAATACTGCTAAATATTATACATTTTTATTATAGATTTTTTGTAAACTAATTATTATACCAGTTTTTTTCTTCTTCTTCTTCTTGAAAAAAAAAAGAACTCAGAGAAATTCTAAAGTGCTTCTTTAAAGACAGCAGTAAACAAAGAATGGCATCTGCCAAAAGTGACAAAAACATCAAACCATTTGCATCTGCAAACGTGCTCTCCTTCTGTAAACCAAAGCTGTTACCATACCATAGACAAAAACTGTGAAAAAAATGGTAATGGTTTAACATTACTACTCCCTTAACATTACACTATATGTAATTTTATTGTAAAATACTGTTAAGTAAAAATGATTAATTACCAAATAATTTATGGTGAAAAATAGTAAAAGAACATTCCCATAAGCCCCTGCATTATTAGTAATGTACATTTGGCATTTCATGTCACATTTTCTATTATTTATGATGGGTTTTTGTTTTGCGTTATTTTAGTGTCATGTGTGTTACCCTGATAGTGTTTTGTCTTTGTGTGTATGACTTTATATACTGTTCAACTGGCCTTCTATTGTACCACCTTTATTATCATTATCAGGCAAAATGCTGATTTTCGGTAGTTCAAGTAAACTGATATATTACTGAAAGAAACTTAATTACATATACCGTTATTAAGTTATTAGAACATTAACACCTGAAACATAACACCTGAAACACTTTTTTTTACATAATGACAAATATCTGGCAACCACGGTTACTGTAAACTTGACAGGATATTTTTTTACAGTAAGGAGGTGTAGAAAGGAAAAAGCAATTGAAGCAAAATGTTTCATTTTGAACATAACTGAACATACACGCTACAATTATTTAGAATGTCAAACTAGCAATCAGGTCTATTTCACCTTTATTATTAACTAATATATACAGTAGAGCTAAAGGAGTATGGTAAGACAAGATAAAAAAAAAAAAAAACTGGTCCATGTTATTTTCATCCTCTACATGCTTCAATCCTTCACTGTAGAAAAAGGCCTTTGGTGGGCATAGATACGAAAAGTCACTACTGAAAACAACGCACCAATGTTTTTTTTTTTTTTAGACATGCCAAAGAAAGTGGCTAAATGCATTTGTTTTGCTAGGTGCCACTGAGCTCTGAACAATCCACTCGGATCGGGAACTGAGATAAAATGCTAATATGTGACAGGAAGTCCTTTGATCACAAACACTGCAGGTCCTCTTTTTTTTTTACAAGAGGCCAAGACTCTTGTAGTGTGTGCATATATTTATACGTGTCTGCGTGTGTGTGTGTGGTACCGCAGTTGTCTTGTGGTTGTGTTCATGAATGCAGGATTACTGCGTGCTGCGCTAAGCTGAGGAGACTAAATGCAAAAATGTGTAAGAAAACCAACAGAAGTTTGTGTCACTGTGCGTCGCTGGGTTTTCTTTTGGTGTGCAATGGCATTCAGAAAAGAGGATTATACTGCACAGTGAGAGGTGACAGCGGATGTTTTTTTTTTTCCTCAGCTACATAATTTGTGTGTGTGTGAAAAAGGGAGAGACTAGCTTTGTTTGCTTGATAATCAGTAGGTCTGTGAGTCCCCGATAAAGATGAAACACACATTATAGATCCCTATAAGACAACTTGTGTGTCTGAGGGAATTAGTCATCAACATAAGCTGGTTGCAAATTCATATGAATTTGTATGATCTCACTTGTGCAGTTTTGTACTGCTTAAGCTTACCTGAAGGTTAAGTCTAGGGATGGACCTTCACAATGAAGTTTAACATACAAATCTTACAGACTCGTTCAGTGTATTCTCATGAGATGGAGATGATGATGCCTTTATTTAACAGAATAAACACTTGTAAATCTAGCAAATTTTTTCATTCAATGTAGTTTGTATATTTATATGACCATTCAAATGTTTGGGGTCAAGCATTTTTTGGAGAAAAAAAATGTAAACTTCTATTCAGCAAAGGATGTACTAAATTGTTCAACAGTGACAGTAACGACATTTCAAATGTTACTTAAGATTTCTATTTCAAATACTGCAATGGCTGTTCTTTTTGACTTTTCATTCATCAGAAAATCTTAAAAAATGTATAACATTTCCACAACTGTTTTCATCATTGAGAATTATGAGAAATGCTTCTTAAGCATAAGATCAGCATATTAGACTGATTTTTGAAGGATCATGTGACACTGAAGACTGCAGTAATGACTGCTGAAAATTCAGCATTGCAATCACAGGAATGAATTACATTTCAAAATATATTCAAATAGTAATAATATTTACTATTCTCACTATATTGTTGATCAAATAAATGCAGCCTTGGTGAGAACAGAGAAATCTTTTCTTTGCAAAAAAGGTCAATTTTGCCTGTCACCAAGAACAAAAGCTAATATAAGGCAGACTCAAAACAGACACACACACAGCTTTCTGTTCACAATATCCTACAGCTCACTTTTCATGCGAAATCCAGAAAACATCACTATTAAGACAGAAATATTGAAAATCTCCTGGTAAATGTATTATTTTCCTATACTATTTGATTAAATGTCACCACCAACAGACAACATAACCCGAGGACCAGGAGCAGCACATTCTGAGGATTAAAGCTGTGAGATGAGGGAATAAAGTGGGAGACATAGACAGCCACTCAGACCCGTAATGGCAGATTTGATGAGGCTTAGCAGTAATGATGACGCTGACGCTGGTGCAGGAGTGGCAAGACCACAGGGCTCCACACTTACTCCCAACTGTGTAATTATACAACGTACAGAGCAACACCACAGCTCGTTTACAAGGGCTGACTGCTCAAAACTAGATGAGGAGCAAATTAATAACCCGTGACTCCGGCAGCAGCAGGGTACAATAACATCACAACTGTGAGGAGACTAAACATGGAAAATGAATCATTTTAAAGTAGTATAGAGGTCAGAAATGACGTGGCCAACTGTCCTGATCAGCTACAGACATCTGTTCTCATATTCTTTAGTTTAGTTATTTTCACTCTCTCAAAGAAGAAGATTCTTTGATTATATACTCATCCAAATGTCAATTCAAACATGCATGATTTTCTCCACTGAATGCAAAAGGAGTTTGCCTTTCATAACATCCATATAATGAAAGTGGGCCAGAGGTCGTCGAACTCCGAAAGCAATTTAAGGCAATATAAAAGGATCATAAAATAGTCTATATAATTAGCACACCATATTCCAAGTATTTTCAAGCCTTTTTATAACTTTGTGTGAGGAAGACATGAAATATCATACGTGTCAGCCGTGGCCAGCATTCACTTTCAATGTTTGGAAAGAGCAGATTGGATGTTCTGCTTTAAACAACCACTTTTTAAATGTTTTTTAAACAAAAATGTGAGTAATTTTCTATTTTTTATTCTAAGAGACTTTTTAAGATTATAACTATTACATTTTTGTTGAACCTGCACTAAAAAGACAAATATGTAACCACTGCATCAGTTTTGTGACTCTGAGGACAAACAACAAACATGCATATCTTTGTTTTCAATCTGAGAAAATGAACTGTCTTTGTTACATGTGATGTGAGCGTTGCATTCACTGAAATACAATGAAAAGCATGCAAAACTCAAAAACAGCCAGGATGACGCTCTGCATTTATACTTCTTAAGTTTAAGTAGCCTATCACAACCATTTCTTATCATGAGGATGATTCTCAATAACATTCACCTTTCTATTTTACTTCTATATTCTTACAGTTTTCTTAATCAGTATTTTATCACCCACTTGTAAAGTAATTAAACTACTAAAGGTACTCTATAAATAAATCAGTTTGCAATATTCTTCCATTTGTTAATGTTAATATTAACTGCATTAGTTGACATCAACACTGATACTTCTAAAGCTACACTTCGAAAGCATTTATTCAAATTAATGTTAATTTTAACATTTTCTAATACATTATTCAAATCAAAAGGTGTAATGTTTTTAATGGATTTGCAATAACATGAACTAACAATGAAAACTATTGTACTTTTATTAACTAATGTTAATACTGTAACAATGGGCAATATATTAATCCATTAACTAACATCAACTAATGGGACTTTATTATAAAGTGTTACCAGTAAATCTTATTCTTGTTATGAAGAACTGCTCTATTAACTCCAAAGGGTGGCTCATGTTGTTTAATTGGAATGACTCAGGCTCATGAGGATTGCTCCAACAGTGAGCACTAGAGGACAGCAGTGAGAAGAAAGTAAGATTGGGATGAGTAAATTTACCCAGGGAGATTTCTGAGACACTATTGTTCATGAATGTTTAATGTGTTTCTTCTCTCTGTGTTTTAATAATTCTGTTAATTAAATTAACACGTTTTACATCTATTTGTCATGTTAGTAACTTAAATTTGCCTGACAATTAATGTTTTATACATTTTGATATTCTTTTTAATGCGTGATTAATGCTGAATAATATTTTTTTTCCTGCGGATCTTACTATTTATTTTTTCTGAAAAATAATACATTTCCTGTGAACTTTCTCTCTCTCTCTCTCTCTCTCTCTCTCTCTCTCTCTCTCTCTCTCTCTCTCTCTCTCTCTCTCTCTTTAGAAATTTACTTCACAAAACTTGACTTGGTTTATGTGCCACCCTTGACCTGACAGGACCGACGGCATGTTTTGGACGCTCCTCCTGGCTTTGATCCTCTTGCTGTTGCTCCAGGCACAGCTGCTTGTTTGTCTGCATGAACTCCGAGCCTCTCTGACCAAAGTGACTTCAGCGACCCCTTCTGGAACTGCCAATGCCTCAGCTTTGCAACGTCTGCCAGGAGCCATAATCATCGGGGTGCGCAAAGGAGGCACCAGGGCCCTGCTGGAGATGCTCAACCTCCATCCAGATGTGGAAGTAGCCAAGAACGAGATCCACTACTTCAACCTGGATGATAATTTTCGGAAGGGCCTGGACTGGTATCGTGCCCAGATGCCCATCACTCTCCCTGGGCAGCTGACGGTGGAAAAGACCCCTGGGTACTTCACAGCACCACTGGCCCCAAAGAGGATATGGGCCATGAATCCAGCTGTAAAACTGCTGCTGATCGTTCGTGACCCTGCAGAGAGACTTGTATCAGACTACACACAAGTTCTCCACAACCGAATTCAGCAAAACAAGCCATATCAGCCACTCGAAGAGCTGCTATTATCACAAGAACACATCAACCCCAAATACAAAGCCCTTCAGAGGAGCTTTTACTACCAGCACCTTGCCAGGTGGTTGGAGCTTTTTCCCAGAGAGCAGATGCACATTGTGGATGGAGAGGCACTGATTCAGAATCCGTTCCCTGAGCTGCAGAAGGCGGAGAAGTTTTTGGAACTTCCACCTCGGATAAAGCCAGATAACTTCTACTTTAACGTCACTAAGGGCTTTTATTGTTTGCTGTCTGCAGGACATGACAAGTGCCTGGATGAGTCTAAAGGAAGACCACATGCACCACTTAGCAGCGAGGCTTTCCAAAAGCTTTGCCGTTACCTGCGAGTACCCAATCAAATCTTTTTCAGAATGGTGGGACAGAGGTTTGACTGGTGCTAAAGACAGCTGAAAAATTATTGACAGCTCTTACAGAGACTGAGAATGAGATTTAAATTACTACTGAAAACATTTTGTGAAAAGAGTGTCGAAGGAATATGGTTAAAAAATACAGCAACCAGTTTGCAAGATGGCCAAGCAAAGAGACCAGCATCAAAATCTGTTCTGAACGGTAATACATCTAGCCTACAGTCTACAATTTGTCTTCTGTGGAAAATAAAATAGATCTGCAGGACTTCATGCTTTAAAAACTCTCTGGACCACTTTTGAATCCAAAAGTCTCAGTTCAAACACTATTGATAAGGTGATGGTGAGAAGACACTGAACTTGAAAACGTGGTTTTCTCTAAAAGTAAATAAAGACAGAATGTGGAAAGATACCAAGAATTGCATATAATAAGTCAAATTAAAAATTAATTGTTGCTTTCAGTGGCACTTGAAGAACTGTACAAAAATACTTCGTTGCAAGATGTATTTATTGTAGTCTAATCATTTAATTATCATGTTTAATCTACTAATTTGTACTTTAAGATTTTATTTTAATTTTTGAATTGAAATGTCTATTTTTTTAATTAATTGGTTCTTTAAATTAATGAGATAATTTCATAATGTCTTAAGTTAATGCATCTGTTTTATATTCAATAAATGTACATAAAGCATCTGTTCATCTAACCACATGACAATATTTTCAACACCTCGATCAAAGTCAATTTGACAATACACAGATGTCTCTGTTACTTCATTCTGTCTTCTTTAAATGTCCAGCCCTTAATTTCAGGAGGCCTTTAGACAGCATGATAATGAAAAGTTGTGCTCAGTATCTTTTTCTGCTGATGTTATGGCTACTGATGTAACACATTCTATATCTCATTTGAGTGTACATGATTTTAAGCATATAGTATTAACTTCCTAAGGGTTAAACATTTTAATGGCTACAAAAGGACTGATACACCTTTTAAGAGTCAAACTCCCCAGCCTACATTTACTGTCACCACGCTCTGTGATCAATATAAGATAAACCATAAATGAAAAACATTTACAGACAACTTTCATATGTTAGAAACAGAAGTTGCTCTTGGTATACAACTTACATGAATACATCTTCAAAGGCAGCGAAGCCTGGAGTTTTGCCATTTGAATCTCTCGCGATATGAACAGGTAAGGATCCTGTAGATGTCGTCAGCACGCATGTCCGATAGATGGCAGTGTTTCATCTGATATGTACAGTATAGCTGATGAAAACAACAGAGCCAGGTGTTTTGAACTACTTCTTACTACTTCTTGTGATATGCGTCAAAACGTTCATCAAATTTTAAAAGTACACTAAGTAGCTTCTCTGCTTAAAAACACATATACAGAAAGAAATAGTTTGAATGTTTAAAACTATCAAAGGCCTAGAGAAATCGATTTTACAGCAGATAAGACAGGTCCAATAGTTTGAGATCACGTGACAAGCCAACGGAAAGGCCATGCATTACCGAAAGGTGCTTCCTTTAAGAGAACAATATGCATTTAATGATAAATGACAAACTAAATTGTAAAGCTGTGCCTTTAGCATATTTAGTGTATATTATTTATTATTTGCAATATATTATTTAGGGAAGTAAATGGAAGCAATTACTGAAAATAATGAAGAGGAGGCATTGTGTCCCACTACTAAACTGCCATGTAAGTTCTACAAGTTAGGCCTACTATAAATACAATACATTATTTTTAATAAATTTTATTTTTGAAAAATGGTACCATTCATGTAAAATTCTAATTCAGATTCTAAATCAGAGTATATGTTAATATATGTATTTTACATCTTAGCTGAATAAATTAATGACAGACAAATCAAATCAGACAGAATTTCAGTCGAAGAGACTGAAAGGTCAGCTAATGCATGAATTATATGTAAAGTTATAATGTTATTGTTTGTAATTGTCATAACAGCTGTAGACTACGAATTCTGCTCAGTTAGCCTGTATAGATTATAATGAATAATGAAGATGTGTGAAATTTATAATCATGGAAAAATTAATAAATTATAATATATATTACAACAGATAAATAACTTTTAATTTCTAAATAAAACAATAATTGTGCTTTAAAAATCTAAACGATTTAATTACTGTTGACAAAGTCCTTTTAATATATAGAAGTTCAGTAGTATCCATACCTGTCCATCCATCCATCCATCCATCTGACGTCTTCTCAGCACTGGCCACTAGATGGCTCTCTCTTGGCGCACGCATGCGCAGTCGCTCCCTTTCCCGTCCTAATAACAACAATCATTATAAACGAACAGTAACCCCAGAAGATTGCTGCTTCATCGGGCCTTTATTTTCAACAAACCAAGCCAATCATGACAGAATTACGACACCGAGCAGGGACGGAAAAAGAGCTGCAGCGTCAAAACTCGGAGGATAAGGTACCGAATAAAGAAAGAGATGTGGAGAGATGCATGTTGTTATGGCTATCATTTGAGCTACATGCTGTCATATATGTAGAGAGAGAGAGAAAAAAATCGACTATAGGCCGTTGTGTTTCCCGCGTGCAAGTGTCTTGTCACAGAACGAAAGCAGTTTTAATGCTTTGGGTTGATAAAAGATATAACTGTATCGTTCATGAGTGTGTAATACAGTAGATTAGAGCTCGTGATGAGAGTCAGAGCATCATCAGGGGTCTGATGTTCTTCCTGAACTTCTCATGTACTGAAGGTTTTCTGACTGTCCAAAAA
Organism: Carassius carassius; assembly: GCF_963082965.1. Lineage (NCBI taxonomy): Eukaryota > Metazoa > Chordata > Actinopteri > Cypriniformes > Cyprinidae > Carassius > Carassius carassius. The sequence goes on along the minus strand of NC_081758.1, from coordinate 33,926,882 downwards.
AAAAAAACCCTATAAGGTCCCAGTGTATTTCTTGCAGTTGCCATGTTGCTGAAATGAAGTTAAGCTGCATGAACAATCCCTGCTCTGTTCAGTTCAGGACAGTGATGTACAAGTCTTCTGGATGAGCTGTGCTTTCTGCAGAGTTAGACAGTGTTTGGAGTGCATGGACTGATCTCCATGCTGTGTAGAAATAAAGGTAAAAAACATGGAGACTGAGAGAGACATGGGCGGATGGGTGAGTCAACATTGTGTAAAGTGTCTTGACCTGTAGGCATGGTCTCAAACCTGATCGAGAGATCACAGTATAAGTTAATAGAAATTATTTGTGAATAATTTAGGAATTTGTTCTCTTCTGTATTTGTCCTCCTTTTTTGAGCATCAAATGGCAGATTTTGTCAGTAGTATGTGATAATGTTATTGAAAGGACCACAGTCTAAGGAATTGTTGGGTAAACTAAACTGTCTAGTGTGCAGCCTTTATATACTCGGTCAATAGTTCTTGAGAATTTTTTTTGTAATTCGTTTTTTTTTTATGTTGTATTATTGTCATAAATGTATTTTAAATGAAGAATTAAGCACAACAGCCTCTTCCATCTTTAGTGCTGCCAACATCTTGGAGTGATGAATGAATAAGCCAAGTGTGTGTAATTGTAGCTGTGCTTGCTAGTGCCATGACAGGGTCTATATTATACTAAATAGATTCATTTTTCATATGAAACACCGAGACCTAATACTTGATCATGCAAATGAAACATTGTGCTGCCTTCATTCGCATATCAACTCTCAGGCAAATGGACTAAATGTGGTCATGGTCTGACTCTAACCATTTTTTTTTTTTACAATAAGTATTTGTCTATTTGTTTTTAAAAGTCAGTATGGACGTTTCCAACTCACTTTGCTTTCATAATCTGACATTTTAGAGCAAAATTGAATTTTCGGTATAGGTTTTGTTATTTTTGTCCGTTCCTAATCGATTGAATCAAAAAAGACATTGCATTATCAGATTTGTTTTTTCATCATTGTTTTACCATTAACAAAGTAGTGTCATCATTTACTCATCCTCATTTTGCTCCAAACTTGTATGACTCTCTTTCTCCTGTGGAAGGAGATATTTTGAAGAGGGTTGGTAACCAAACAGTGGATTTTTAACCCTTTTCTCAAGCTTTCAAACAGATTTGTATTTGAGTTGCTGTGAGAGTTTTTTTAGAGAGAATTTTAAGAATTCATTCAAGAGGCAAGAGAGAGCCTGCTGAGTTTATTACATTAAACTAGTTTATTACATTGTAATGAAACAGAGAAAGACACTTTGTCCATGTTGAGTTTAGAATGAAGTACACTACATGGCCAATTGTATGTAGACAACTCACCCATATGTGCTTGTTTAACATGGGCATTGATAGTTAATTTGCGGCTGTAACAGCTTCCCTCTTGCCGTTTCAGTCTGTATCAAATTCAGGTCTGGTATTTATTTATGCAGACTAGTCAGATTATTTGACATTTATCTACATTTACAAGCTTTTATCCAAAGTGGCTTCCAAATGAGTAATAGAACAAGCAATTTATCATAAGGAGGCAATAACATGTGAAGTGCTAGTAAAACAAAGTTTCAAACATTGTCTTACAAACTACAAGAAGGAGGGATATGGAAGCAAACTTCTTTTTCTATGTCAGCACGATACCATGGAAGAGATGAGTTTTAAGTTGTGTTTTGAATGTTGTCAGGGACCCATCTGTCCACGTAGGGTTAGGGTTAAGGTTAGGTAAATTCCTGTACCGGATAAGGTTAGGTAAATTCTTCCACAGCAGACCAAATCATTTTACAATGATATAGCCACGTTGAAAGTCACTGAGCTCTTTAGTACACCAAATTCTACTGTAAATGTTTGTCTCGGGAGCTTGTGTGGCTGTATGCTTGATTTCATGCACCTGCAAAACAAGAATGTAGCTGAAATTAGCAGAAAATTATCTGCCTTTTCTCAATCACTGACGAACAACAGACCAGAAGTCATTCATTTTCAATAAAGAGTAGTGTGGGAGCTGTGTGGAGTTATGAATTTTCATATGTAATTTGGAAATAATTTGGATTTCTGATCTTCAATAGTGTTGAAATATTTGTAATTAGTGAAGCACTTTAATCAATTAATCAAATGCTATTGTCACACGTATCTTGTCAGTAAAGCTGGTTCCATAATCAGTAGTAAATCTCCATCACGTGCTTTCAGATAGAGCAGCATTTACTACACAGAGCCGTAGTTCACTGACAAGGTACGCAAAACTGCGTTCATAATCGCAGACTGATTTAATTGCGCAATTATGAAATCAAAGAAATCGTTCTGCAATTATGAAAGCTGTTTGCGTAGCTTGTCAGTGAACTAACGCGCTGTGTGGTAGTCTAAATGCTGCTTCATCTGAAAGCACGTGAAAATACCACATTTAATAACATTTACTCCAAACTCACTTCATAAAGTCAGTTGAGTGATTGAAAGAAATCCGTCTGTGAGATAATGTGGCTTCTTACACAGAATAAGGCACGCAACATATTTCATAATATTTTAAGCAGTGATAGCATAATAAACATTATAACAAGACAAACTTAAAGTAGTTAAAATCTTCTGTTTATTCAGCAACCGCTATAGGGATTTCTTGGATTTCTTCTGTGGGGTGTATTTGGAGTTTCTGCGCGAGAGCACCCTCTGGCCTTCGGTTGGAGATTTACAGCTGATCACAGATCCGTGCTTCCCTGGCAAGATGCGCATGACAATCGCAACTTTTGCCTAATCGCGATTATGATTTAATTTCTGTCATTCATGCAGCCCCAACTAAAATGTTATTCTTTAAACACACTTTTTGTAAAATGGGTGGTTATGAAAAATAGTTGTTTTATAATTGCTAAATGTTGATTAGCCTTAGAAAACCTGCTATGTTTTTCTTTCAGGTGTATTGACAGTCATTTGTTTTATGCAGATATATTCATGCATTCGTTATTCTTAAAAGTTCACTGCTTCTGCCAATAGGGGAAAATGTGACGATCATATACGAATTGCTCTGCCTGAACATCAACTTATCAGACATTACATTTTTTATGAATGTGACAAATTTAACACACGCATACATCAGTCATCTCTTTTGTAGACTGTCACTGATGTTGTGTTTGTCTGGGAATTCCACATTTCCAGATGGCTAACTCTGCTGTCCGCCAGTTTCGTCGAAGTGTTGCTCATACTCTGAGATGGGTATGGGTCAGATCTGGCAGAAAGACTGAAAATGTCTCTCTTAGGAAGAGTGGGATTCCTGATAAGCTATTTGCAGTCGGCGGAGCATTTGAGAGACTGGGGAGGAGGTGGGCTGGATGAGGGAGGGTATTTTTAACTCTGGCATCTTAAATAACAGGATGTAGTCCATCTCCATGGAAACCCTGGATCATTCTGTAGTTCTTGCTTTCAGATGAGTGTCAGCCTTAAATATACGTTAGCTTGAGGGTGCTCTTCGTAATCAGATCCAAATTATTTATGTCAAATGGGTAGAAAGAGGTTTCTGGAACAGTCTTAACAACTGGACCAGCTGGTGCAGACCCATCTGAGGATGACAGTGTGTTGCTGTAGGGATGAAGACAGGTTGTATGTAATTGTGCAACAGGCTACTTAGACATGCAGGCCTGTTAGATACAGATGGTCCAAGGCTGCATTTATCTGCTCAGAATTACAGGAAAAGCAGTAATATTGTGAAATATTAAAGCAATTTAAAATAAGCACTTTCTAGTTTAGAGGTTTAAAATGTAATTTATTTCTGTGATGCAAAGCTGAATTTTTAGCAGCCATTACTCCAGTCTTCAGTGTCACATGATCCTTCAGAAATCATTCTGATATGCTCAGTGGTGAAGACAGTTGTGCTGCATAATATTATCTGTAATTTTTTTTCTGGATATTTTGATGAAAAGTAAAGCATTTTCTTTATCAACAATTTATTTATTTTCTGTCACTTTTGATAATTGTATTGCATCCCTACTGAAAATAAATGTATTATATCTTGTTTGAAAAACTTACTGATCCGAAACTGTGAAACAGTAGTTTATATAGTATCCACTATCCAGAAATATTTGCAAACAAGCAAATATGAGTTTTGATAGATTAATTTATATTTCTGTATTTGTCTTCAGGGCTCTGAGACGGAAGGCAAGGAGAAAGATGGAGCCTCGGATAATGAGACTAAGTCAGACTCTGGGGTTCCTGAGGTTCCCGTTTCTGCCGATGATACACCAGAGGTTCTCAACAAAGCCCTCTCGGGCCTTTCCTCACGGTAAACACCTCTAAATCAACAATTAAAATGACTCATAGTAAAGTAGAACACACTTGCATGTGACGTGATATAAAAAGTGTGTTTAAAGCATCCCACTCCAGAGCAGATTATTGGCATTTTGTTGTAAACAACACATGATTCTTTCAATAAAAAGGCCACCGGAGCTTTTAGTCCTTGCATTAGAAAGATTATATTTCCACCCAATATGCTTTGCGTTAATGTGTTTGTCTCTTCTGCAGATGGAAGAACTGGTGGGTGAGGGGCATCCTCACTCTGGCTATGATCTCTTTTTTCTTTATCATTATTTATCTTGGTCCGATGGTGCTGATGATGATTGTGAGTATGTTCTTATCCTGTTGTTGTAAACACCGAGGGACATTTTTACTTAAGACTTAAAAAACAGGCTGCTCCGATTTAGGGATGGGCGTTTTCCACAAATATCACATTCGAATATTTGAGCTCACAAAAAACGAATATTCGAATATTCGTTTATTAAATTAAGTTTAATGAGTCAGACGTTATTTTTCAGCAACATTTGTTTTCGTCATTTTGAACAAGCTTACAATAAGCTTGAACATTACACATCGTGTTTTGTAGCTGAAAACCTTTAACAATGCGTGCAAACAAACACAAGTACAGATTAAAAGCAAAAAAAAAAAAGTGAACAAAGAAAAAACGTAAAGCAGCCTGCAGCAATTAGGCTATTGTACAGAATGTAGCTTACACTTAACTTTTAAACTGTCAGCAAATCTTTTTTTCTTTTTTTCTATTGTTTCAAATGTTCTTGTTAAGAAATACGGGCATGTAAACATGATCGGAGGAAAGTCGGCTCCTTAGTCTGTTAACAATAAGGCCAGCCGCGGAGAAAACGCGCTCTGACGGCACAGACGTTGGCGGGACTCACAAATAACGGTGTGCTAAGCGAATACGTTTTGTGAAGCGCTTCGTGTTTTCGTTTCACCACTGAATGGGATCCTCATCTGGTGGAATACATGGCTCCAGCAAGAACTGTTCCAACTCGTCTCGGCTGGACTCTCTGTAATCATCGCTGAAGAACTGGCTCAACCTTTTCCGACGAGTGGGCATTGCATCCTCCTCATCGTTGGTGGCGGCGGCTGCATCCGCACCACTCGCATCAAGGACAATGTTCTGATAATGTTCAAAAAAGTTTTTTTTTTTTTCTTACTTCTCTCATGTTTTCATCAAGAAACCTGAGATGTTTGTGCCGAGGGTCTAGGGCGGATGCGAGAAGAGGAGTTTTCACTGCATTCTCCAAGTTAGCTGTGTTTATTCGTTGCTTGAGAGATGCTGCAACAATGTTCTTGGATCACTTTCTGTGATTCTCCACGGCATATTTGAAGTACTGTAGAAGGCCGCAGCTCTTAGGGGGGCGTTCACATATCGCGTCTTTTGCATGCTCAAGTTCGTTATTTCCAATGTAGGCACGCGGTATGCGCGCTCATAATGGAAGCGACGCGGTCGCGATGCGCACGCGGTGCGTCGCGGTCCCGTTATTTCCAGGCGCGTCCGCACAGCATCGAGTTAAAAACATCTCAACTTTTCAGAATGCCGCAAGCAAACCGCGGGTCATGTGACAAGAACTAAACATTCAGCTTCATCCTTTCCTGTAACAACGTTGAAAGCTCAGCCAAGATGAAGGAACAGCTGATCATAGCTGTATATGGATTGCCATTTTGAAATAAATTTAGTAGCAGAGCTACTGAAAGCGATTTTTTTTTGTGCTGCAAATCCATTTATCCTTTGCTGAAATTTCCGCGTCTTCATGGCGAGAACGCGTCGCCTCAGGAGCACTTCTGCCCGAGCGCTTTGGAAAGAAGGAGAAAGCGGAGCGCATAGCCTTTTCCACGCCTTATTAGGCGCGATATGTGAATGGCCCCTTAATCATTCATTAATTATTTTTTGCTTGCATACACCTTCAAATATGCCGTGGAGAATCACAGAAAGTGACCAAAATAGGTTATATTGTGAACTATTTTTTTTTTTTTTTTTGCGAAATTCGAATATCATTTTTATTTATCGAATAATTAGAGCAGAACGAATATTCGAATGTTCGACTATCCGTGCACATCCCTACTCCGATTCCATATTTTTTCGACAAAACATCTGGTTTTGAAGCTTCCAAATGGAACGTCCAACATTTGGTTTTTATTTTCTTTTTAACTTATTTGACTATTTTTACTTATTTATGTCTACAGTATCAGCCACCTGCTTGTGTGGATGTTAAATTAGTCCAATCTCTTGTTTGTTTTGGTGGCATTTGCACTTTCTTCAGTGTGATGAGCATGACACAGACACAGACAAGAGTAAATGAAGTGCATGGTGAATATGCAATCAGAGAGACATTTGTAATAGAATATAGGGAGCATCTTAAGAGTTGTCTTGAGGTGTGATGGTAATTTCTAAAATCAACACTGTGAATGTTTGGTGTGTCATGGCCTTACAGATTTAATGACATTGATGGGAAATAAAGGAGAGTGCCAGATTCCAAGTTATGGAAACATCTAGTTACAACTACAGATAAATATTTTCCATCAAAGAATCATAAACCAATTAATGTTGAGATATTTTTTCTTTGCTGTTTTAAAACATGACAGATGAGTACTGATGTTTTTTTATTCTTTTAATATTATTAAAACATTATTACTCAGCTGAGCTGCTGAATTGAGGTGTCTTTGAGCAGGCCTGCAGATATATTTGTGAGACCTCAATTTAGACTCTGAATAAACACTGTCCACTTTGTTCCATAATCTGGTTATTTTCGATATAATAGCCTGTTATAATGTTCATGTTAACAACTGCTAACAGTATTAATCTATACTATTATGTATAAATATATGGATAAAATGCACTCAAATTAATATTTTTTTTTTCAGTGTTGTGTTGTTATGCCTAAGTGAATTCAGGCTTCACATTGTTTTAATCAATAGTATAAAATATGCACAATTATTAATTTCGAGGTGAGTAATTGACAATAAAGCTGAATAGTTGGGACCTCAATGGGGATGTAACGATTCACTTAACTCACGATTTGATTCACTATATGATTTTATTTAAGACAAATTATAAATGGAAAGTTGTCCTTTTATTTTTGCTTTGACAAAATGCTGCACATTTCTATGTGAAACAGAAATATGTCAAATAACAAGACTAACTTGAAATTTTAAAACAAACCCCAAATCTGATCAAACAAATAAGACAAAAAATCTCTTCATATAAATAAAGGCTTTGCCTTTAGAGGCAACCACTGCATTTGAATCACAATTAAAACAAAGATGCTGTATACATGCAGCATGATTTAAAAAAAAAGAAGCTAAGATTGTATGATTTGCAATTTTAAACAAAAACAGAAAGGTTTGTCTTTAGTTGTGTGAAACTATACTATATAAAACATCTGCACGAAACAAAAACTGCAGATGGACTAAATGAAAATGCAAATTCACTCTCTGACAGCAGATGGTCGCTTATAGAACAGCAGCGATACAGTGTTTTCTTGGTTAAAGCTGTAAACAAAGCAGAGCTGCAATTATACTTTAATATGTTTTATACAGAGACGAGATGAAAAGAAAATATCATCTAAAATTTTCTAAAGACAGTCAGATCACCTCCCAGATCACCAGAAGTTTGGTAATTCAACTAAAAATGCTAAAAAATAAAATTAAATAGAAATTTTAGATGAAAAATTTTAGTGTAAATTAGAAATGTTGCCATGGCAACTTACTGAAATAAGTCCTAAATTTACTCATACTAAAACTGAAATAAAAATGTTTTAAAGCTATATGGAAACATCACAAAATTACAAAAACTTTAACTAAAATTAAACTACTAATAAATACAATAATAATATATAAATAATAGTAAAATAATGCTGCTGTGTTTACGAGCTCTTGGTGCATGAAGAAGATCTGTAAAGTTGCAAAGACTAAAGTGTCAAATCCAAAGAGATATTCTTTATCAAAATGAAGACACATCCAGGTCCTCCTAAAACGTCTCGTTTCTAACACGCCCCAATATCTCTACGTCACTATGTGGGAAGATTTGCATAACACCGCCCAAATGTTCACGCAAAGATTATAATCAGTAATTATCTTCCCATTAGATGCAACAACTGCCTCGATTGTAATGGGTTTTATTATTTTTGTCCTGTCATGGCGGTGTTCTGACTGGGACAACGACAACAGTTTATGTTGAGGGGCGTAACATTTCCGTCAGACGCTTGAAACATATGATGTTTTAGTAACAAGATTCGGGAGGAGCGCGTCAGATACTTAGCCTAATCAACACAGGTGGACCACAATCAAGTAATCCGTACCATAGTATAAATATCGCTGACTTACCTCTATCCATTGACGGTTTATCAGCATCCCTCCTCCACCCCATTTCCTCACTTCGAGTTCACTTTATAAATAGAAAGGGAAGGGGAGGTACTCTAGGTTTGGGGCCATTCCCGAGCTCAGAGCCCTTCCCCAGACAGCACACCAAATATGCATACCATACCTCAGCTAATTATATGTAAGCGTGAACTCGTGAATTGGCCAATCGCAATGCACTGGATAGCAGGCCAATCAGAGCACAACTCGCTTTTCAGAACAGTGAGCTTTGTAAAAATCGATGCGTTGCAGAAGGTGGGGCATAGAGTAGAAACAATAATGTACATTATGTGGAAAATAATGTTTCATTACACCAAATAATGTTCCTTTTAGGAACATGATATGACCCCTTTAAATTTCACCATTATATTAGCAGCAGGTGGCGTTGCATAATCTAAAATCCCAAAACAGATGGAAGAGTTTACAAAATGTATTATTCAGATTTAACAAACAATACATTTCCATAATGGTAAATAATTTTTAATACTGTCCGATAACCAATATGGTCCTGATATATCATGCCATGTAGGACAATAACAAAAGATGTAATGAGCTTTATTGACTGCCAGTTAGAGCAGCAAATGCAAAGGATGAACTTTTGCTTTCGAAAGCAACTAGAAATAGCACATCAGAGTAGAACTGGTAGGTTGCCTGTTATTTTTTATTTTTTATTGTTGTCTGTGTGTCTTCCACAGGTGCTGTGCGTTCAGATCAAGTGCTTCCATGAGATCATCACAATTGGTTACAGCGTGTATCACTCTTACCACCTGCCATGGTTCAGAACACTAAGCTGGTGAGACTTGTGACACGCAGCTGCCACCTTCATTTTCACGCTTCATTGTCTCTCCCTCTCTCCCTTTTCTCATTATCTGTCACCCCAGATCTCTCTGTCTTTCTCTCTCCCACTGTGTACTGCCTATAATTAGATGGCATCATCATTATCATTACTTTCATCTTATCATAATATGGCTGTCCTGATGTCTTACAAGTTCTTTCATTTTCGGTGTAAAAATGTGTAAATACTGCACTTGTTTATTCATCCAGCCATACATGCTATCACCAGCTGTATAGAGGTATGGAAAATCACTCTGGTTTAGACCACAGTCAAACTGTAGTGTAGTTTGTTTTAAATGTTGAAGGAAAGATTCACCAAGTTTTATTAACATCAAAATCCAACTGAATGCCTTTTGAAGTTTTATAATTCAGTGCTGATTTTAGGGATGTCAATTTTCGATCATTCCCATGAACGATCTTCATTTAAATATAAAAATCAATTAATAATTTAATTGTTAACCTTAACACATTGTCTATATCACGCCTCAACAGCTTGAGGCTGTTTACACTGGTCGAGACAAAACCACCGTTGCAATCATTTGAGTAGCCTGTGAGCCCATACATTTAAATTAATACAACTTTGTGTTATGTTTTTCTGGTTATTTATTTATTATTTCTTTTCCAAATCCTCACCATCTAACCCTCTTATTTCGCAGGTTTATTTTCTTGTTATTTACTTTTAATCCTTGTTAGTGTTGTTAAAAAACAAATTAGACAATATCGGTTTTACTTGCCAAAATGACAAAGACCGCCTAAACTAACCTAATTATGTTATGGAAATCTCATGGGTTTAAGGCTTTATCTCTCGTCTCATTTAATTTCAACACAGTTTGTGCTTGTTAAACGAGGCACGTCAAGTTTATTTTTACAGAGATCGACATGACGTGGGGGGAAATGAAAGCTTTCGTTAAGAATCAAGAATTAATTCCTACGACTTATGACTTGGTTACTAAATTTCTATTGCTTTCCATGTTTATGGACTTTGTGTAGTTTCTATTTTAATGAACTTTTAAAGTTCACCATCAATAGCTTTAATCGATTACATCTCTTAATGACAAATAATCGATCGTCAATTAATCATTGACATCCCTATTAATTTGAAATATTTGGAAAATCTGGCAAAAATCAGGTCTCATGATGCCAAATGTTAGTGTTAATTTGTAGTAATTAATCTGAGTAACAGATCCTCTTCTGAATACATTTAAGGTTTTTCTGTGTATCTATTGAAAAAAATGTCATATTTCACCTCCAAAATAAGAAAAGACTTTAAATAAATTTTATAAACAACATCAGCTTATATTTCAGACAATAAAAAAAAAATCATAACATTTTCATCATAATTTAAGCAATTTATCTCCAATTCCCATTACTAAAAGACACAAAAGCATTTTAAAATAATAATTTTTAAAATGCACCAAAATACAATGGATTCACTTTGGGAAAATCTATTTATTTATTTATTTATCTATCAGTTTATTTAAATAATATATATTTACCTTTATTACATTGGATTCCTGAGAATTGAAGGAGGGATGCATGTCTAATTTGTATTAAATAATGTTGCCATGCAAAAACAAACAAACAAAAAATTTTTTCATAATTACTTTGACAACCATAAGAAACATTTTGATTAATGCGTGTATATGAAAGGCCTTTGTCAAAGTAATGTCTGACTGCTAATAGTAAAGTGTTTTTTTTTTTTTTTTTTTTTGTCAGGTACTTCCTGTTGTGTGTAAACTACTTCTTCTATGGTGAAACAGTGACTGATTATTTCTTCACACTGGTGCAGAGGGAGGAGCCTCTACGCATCCTCAGCAAATACCACCGCTTCATTTCCTTTGCCTTGTACCTCACAGGTTAGAACCTTCTCTTTCCAACAAGTGTGATACTTCATTTGATTATTGATGTCCCAAGGCCTTTGGGAACTTTTATAATTAATAGTTCTCACAGTTACTGCTCAGTCCAACAGCTCAATCACTTTTCCACACAGGTTGTTAAAGGGAAAGTCAAATGCAGTATTCAAGAAGTGTTTTGTGTTTTATGTTAAGTTGAAATGCAGGCATAATGATTTGAGGTTTTTTGGGGTGTTGGTTTTTCATAAGCGAGTTAATGTCATCCAGGATGTGGTTAGGCTCTGCCTGTCTGTGCACCCCTCGCTCGTTTTCTCTTTCAAAAAGATGCAACACAGCAGATTTCATCATAAGCTAAACGAGAAGCAACAAGTTATAATTTTTTTTTCTTATTATTAAAAAAAATAAAAATTAAACGATGCTTATCGAAGCAAGAAGTACAAAAAAAGACAAACTGTCACACACCAAGCTACAATATGTAACGAAATAGTGTGAATCATATGTGGTTCAAGAGTAAGAAATAACGACAGAGTTCCCTGCTATATGAGTACTTTATTGATTACCTGTATTTGTAATAAAAATTATTCTAACCTGGAATTTCATTCATTATCTGCGTAGCATGGCTAGCTGTATACATTACGATTATATACGTATTATGACTGAGCTGGAATGTAAACAGGTCTTTTTAAAATGTAGATCAGTGTTCTATTTTTATAAAGTGCAACGATAACATTTATTGGTGTAAAGTGAAACAAGATCATCAGTTATAAACAATATCATCAGTACATCATGTGTTGTCACTTTGTTAGGCAAACTGTTAAAAAAGGTATAAAGCTTCCATATCCTGCAGATTATGTAGTTTCAGATAATCTTTTCAGTGTGCTTGGTTTGTACTAAATTTGCTTGGACGGGTTTTTTTGGCCACTGGCTGGTTCTTGTCAAACAGGATATAATTAGTGACACCGTGTGACTGGCCTAAAATAGTCCCATAGACATGTAGGGTTGGCATTGGTGGAACTTTGTGTTACTAGATGTGAGTGTATGTGTTCGTGTGTCTTTTCCAGGGTTCTGCATGTTTGTCCTGAGCCTGGTGAAAAAACACTATCGCCTGCAATTCTACATGGTTAGTGAGTTTGCTAAAGTTGTGTTTATTTTTCTGCCATTAATCATGTTGCACACAGACCTACAATGTTTCTTTTCCTTATCATAGCACTGCCTTTAGTCCCAGATTTGAAGTGAATAGAGCTATTCATACCATTCTTTTCTTCTTTCCCCAGTTCGGCTGGACTCATGTGACCCTGCTGATTGTGGTGACTCAGTCCCACTTAATAATTCATAACCTGTTTGAGGGGATGATCTGGTAAAATCAAAACCCATATGACATTTAGACATTTCAATTTTACAATCCATTGTCAGTCAAGAATATTAGATACAGTACAGTTGGTTTTCTGGTGTGGGTGATCTGTTTATATAAGATAATCTGTTTCTGTGTGTGCAGGTTTATTGTGCCCATTTCCTGTGTTATCTGTAATGACATTATGGCTTACATGTTTGGTTTCTTTTTCGGTCGCACCCCTCTCATCAAGGTTTGTGTTTTTAACACCCAAGTTAAATAGTATTTAAAAATCTAATATTGTTATATCAAAATTTAATAAAATGACTGTATAATATTTGAACTCCCGTTCAGTAGAGGCTTTAACGTTTTTTTGAAAGAACTCACCAAGGATGCATTTATTTGATCAAAAATATAGTAAAAACAGTAATATTGTAAAATATTGTTTCCTATTTTGAAATATTATAAAATGTAATTTATTCCTAGTGGCAAAAATTAATTTTCAGCCATTACTCAAGTCTTAATTGTCACATGATCTTATACTAACAGGCTGATTTGGTGCTCAAAAATATATTATACAATTGTGCATTGCACTTTTTTACAAGCTTCTTTGATGTTTGAGAATTAATAACAGGATTTATTTGAAATAGATTTGTAAAAACCTAATGAACTTTTTTTGTGTGAAATATTTTGATTGAATAGTGTCTTCTTTTTTATTTAGAATAAATACCAGTTGCTTTTGTCTTATGCAGTAACATTCATACTTTGAGTGTGACTTAACTATCTAAATACTTTCTGTGTTATGTGTATTTTTAGTACAGTTCTCTGACTGCTGATTTTTCTCTGCAGTTGTCTCCTAAGAAGACATGGGAGGGGTTTATTGGTGGCTTCTTCGCCACAATTGTTTTTGGAATCCTAGTGAGTAATAATAACCCACTTCCTGTTCTTCGTCTGGTCTTCTCTGATTGTTTTTATATAGATTTGGAAACTTTGGTGATGTAAGAATAAGAAATGCTTTGATTGACACCTTGGAAGGGGCTGATTAGTTCTTTTCTAAATGTATTTGATGTGTTTGAACAATAACAAATCCCATTTCGTCCCCTCTCCAGCTGTCCTATGTGATGTCAGGTTACCGTTACTTTGTGTGTCCTGTGGAGTTTAACAATGACTCCAACCGTTTCACAGTGGACTGTGAGCCGTCTGATCTCTTCCAGCTTCAGGACTATGGCCTGCCGCCAGTTCTGCAGTCCATCACGGGCTGGGTAAAACACACACACTCACACGTACACAGTCTGTCGGACACTTACATCCCATGTCTCTCACTCGGTCTGTCCACTTCTCCTCTCTTTGTCTTGTTTCTTTTTTTTTCTCTGTCCTTTTTGCCTGTGGTTACCAGTTGCTCAGACACAGCCATCTGCTCACTTTCCACTCAATGTGAATCTGTCACAGCTCTACTTGACTTGAAAGCAGAATCCCTTAAATGTAACATCTTTTGAAATTGTATACAAATAAAGACAGTGTCTTACACATTTCCTTCTCTCTCCCATTTTCCTTTTAGACCACAGTAAAGTTGTACCCATTCCAGATCCATAGCATTGCCCTGTCTGCCTTTGCCTCCATCATGGGACCTTTTGGAGGCTTTTTTGCCAGCGGCTTCAAAAGGGCCTTTAAAATTAAGGTGGGTGCAATTTGAGCACCCACAGATCATACAGATCTGAAAAAATAATAGCAATGCAATAACAGTAAAAGATACATTTAGATGTCGCACAAGGCTTTAGTGTACCTGAGGAGTTTCCTGTCCTGTGTTTTACACTCTGGTCATACGGTCTCTCTGATGTCCATCACTGCAGGACTTTGCGAACACCATTCCAGGACATGGAGGAATCATGGACCGTTTTGACTGTCAGTACCTTATGGCCACATTTGTAAATGTTTACATCGCCAGCTTTATCAGGTAAGATTGTTATTACTGAATTTCTGGTACAGTTGTATGTGGATTTTAATTGACTTTTGACCAATTACATACAGAACCAATCCAAAGTTCAGGGTGGGTAAAAGTCTGTTTACTCTTTGCATATATTAGAAAATGTAATTTTCTCCTGTGATGACGAAGCTGAATTTTCAGCAGCCATTACTCCAGTGTCACATGAACCTTCAGAAATCATTATATAAAAATGCTGATTTGGTTCTCGGGTAACATTGTTGAATGATTTAATGCATCCTTGCTGAAAGTAGAGCTAAAAGTATTCACTTCTAAAAGTATTCACTTTTTAAGTAAGAAAAAATCTTACTCACCCTAAACTGAATGCATATGATTTTTTAAATTTGTAATTGATATTATTACTCATTATGCACTGACTGAAACGAATTTAGACATTCTGGAATTAAATAACTTGGATAACATTATATAACTGATTTTTGTCCCAGGCAACCTGGCCTATGCTCATTATATCAGCATTTCAGATACACTGACATGTCCTTTTGTCTATTTATTAATTTATATACTTATTTATTGTGATATTTTCTAAAATCTATTTATCTATTTTTGTATGTTTAAATGTTTTATATTCATTTGTTTGGTCTAGTTTTGGATCAGTGTAATATTAATCATGTGAGTATATCTTAAGCTTAAAAAAAATGTGTTTTGACATTTCTTTTCTTTTAGAGGCCCAAACCCCTCTAAAGTCATCCAGCAGCTTCTTGCTTTGAGACCAGACCAACAGCTCCACATCTTTAACTCGCTCAAGGCTCATCTGACAGAGAAAGGCCTGCTCCCTGCCCTGGAAGAAGCAGCCTAGCTTTTCAGACCATCCCAGGGACATCCCAACGGAGTGGGCTGAGAAAGCAACGGAAGCAGATCCAGGCGGTGATGGAAGTGGGAGATGAGATGAAGAACATAAGAAGGGAAACAACGGAAAACTGAACCACAACCTAGGGTCATTCCATTTTCAGTGTGTGTGTGAGAAAGCGTGAGTGAGTGTGTGTGTGTACCTCTGTGTTTTTGCTTATTTAATTTTTTGTGAATGTTTGTTTTATGTTTTATCTCTTACACCGTAAAAAATATTATTTTAATATAACATTGACTGTGTTGTTACAGTTCTTTGTGAGTTGAGCTGTACAATTCCACTCGTGTACAAATGTTCTGTACCTATTAATTGCCTGGATATTTTATAGTGTTTCTTATGTTTCATTTTGTTTTAATGCACTGCTCATCATACTGTCATTTCAACCTCAGGCTAGCCTTTGTTTATTTTTTGCTAACAGGTTTCCATACCCCATCATAGTTCAAAATGATTGTATTTTCACTGCAGAGTACCGTAATTCATCGGTTTCCCTGGTCTTGGGTTTTGACATTTTTCTAACATTATATTTACAGTAAGAGAATAATGGTCATTGATATCAAATCTGCTCTTCAGCCCAATAGGCAGTGACCGTTACAGTTCAGCTGCGAGACTTTATGTATACTGTAGCTCCTGGAGCTAAGGAAAAGATTCAGATGTCATTATTCAATGTTTGAGAGGAAGTTAAGGCCTCATCAGATTATAATTATTTGGCTTTAATGTTTGTTACAAAGAAACATGTAAGACCAACAAATATGAAGTAACTTTAATTATATTGTTAACAGTTCATAAGAATTAGCACTGAAAAATACCATTTGGAGACACTGACAAACATTTGTCACACTGAATGTTAAATGTTTTAAGAATTACTGTTCGTGGTCTAAATCATAATTTTATCATTTCTAGTTTTATTTTAATGTTCTATTGTCACTAAGCAGTTACAAGCTAATCTTAGTCAAGCTGCGGGTGTTGTTTTTGTGTGTGTTTGTGAACTCTTACATACTAAATGGTTAATGATCAGGCTGGGCCATCTTCACTGCATGAGACCACGTCCACCATGTCTCATTTTATAATTCTATTTCATCTGTTTTGTTTTTACCATCGCCTGCTGTGTAAACTCTAACAAAAAAGGGTCAGAACTATTGTGTGTTTCGCGTAAGGTGTTTTGTTTCCCTCTTATACGTGATGTCATTAACACACGTGCCATATACATTATTTATTTTAACCTGAATGGGTGCCATCGAGCAGCTTTAAAAGAGTAGTGCACAGTAGTGTTATACAGTAAGCTGTATGAGGACGTAATGGCTCAGGATAGTCTGTACATAAAGTCCACTGCCATTCATCAATAAAGAAACATGAGCACATACTTTCAGACCTGTGTGTATTGACATGACTGATAAACTATTGATGGGCGAGTCATATCTTGGTTTTCAGTTCAAATTTATTTTTCTTTTAATGACCACAGGTCTTGAAAGATATATAGGTAGCTTATTACCTGAGTTATGTTCATTTTTGTTTTGCTTTTGTTCATTTACATGATTTAGATGGACAGCTCAAGCCAAATAGCTTAAGTATGGCACACAGAGCAGTGACGTAACAATAATAAACACTGCGTCACACTGCTGAAGAGTTATGACCATAAATTTGTGTGCACATTTTGAAGCCCCTCCGTATTTTCTCCATCCACCATCAATGCATGTTTTGTAATGTATTAATTTATTTTTTTCAACTAGTAAACAAACACATTATCTTCATCTGTTAAGTGGTGCTGATTGTTTTTTGTTTTAGTTATTCATTATGATTTTGTGTTAAGTCAGTACAATCTGCTTATTTTATATAGAGAATTACATTATATTAGAATATAAGATTATATAGTATATGTTTGACGTAGAGATGATTCTATTCTTATTTTTTTCCTCTAAGCCAGTCTGTGCTCTGTGTATGTATTAGGCCCCTGTGCTGAAACATTCCCGTACTGTACAAATTTCAGATGTTGGCAGAGCAATTTCAAAGTTTTACAGTCAACAGAGAGTTACAGAGTCACTGATGTCAGGAGGGTGAGCAGAGACATAATGCGTTTGAGTGTGGTGACCGTAAACATTTATAAAGAGACACATTTGTCTTAAATAAAGTCTTAAATGCATGCTAAAATATCTAGCTCTTGTTTCTGTGATAGTAGGCCTACGTTGCATGCTGGAGTAAAACACTTAGCAGATCTTCAGACTCTTGCGCGTGCCATTCATAGCCACTAGTGGGCACCAAACCATCTGTGTGTGTGTGTGTGTGGGTAGGGTTTAACAAGTGTTAGAGAAAAGAAACTAACACTGTTCATTACAATATTATGAACGGTTTTTAAACGGATCATGAACTTCCTTTTTATGTTGTACTTTTCTCTGAGGTCCACTTATAATGTCATTAAGATTTTTTACATAAAAATTCGTTGTAAAATGATTAACAAAGGACCAACCACTTAACGAGATCTGGATCTTCATTCAAAAAAAGATCATCAGCTATTTCCTGATGTTAGGGTCAGAAGGAAGACAATACAAGTGCAGTCTTGCTGTCCTCTGAACCATTTTTAACGTTTGATTTGTGCGAAGATCTGCCTTTGCCTCTCTCGTTATTAACACATGGGTGGGACTAAACAGAAAGTTATGCAGAAACAGGCGTCGATCTTCTTCTGAGGAGGCGGGGTTTAGCCACACTATTAAGTCATAAAGTGGCTCATTCCACAAGCTGTAGTTTTGGTAGGTTGGCTTCAAGACAAGCTGTTTTTAGACTAGCTGGAAAGATTTGAGTTCTGAAACTTACAGGAGGTTTTTATAGTACAATGGCTTATTATGTGTCAAAAGATAAAGGGAATTTTGAAGTCTCAGTTTATGACCCTTTTTATGTGAAGCCTAACTTCTGTTATTCGTAAACACTGCCATGACCTTTCATCCTTCTTAGAAAGTATGACACACATACACAGAGAGAAACTGACCACAGTGTGATTGTGCTCTCTGTATTTCTGGTAATTTATTCATGACCATTAAAGTAAAAACAGAAATGTTAAACCCACTCAGACATGTTAAGCTCTTTTGGTTTGCCTGATAAGAAAAAAAACCCTCCTCTCTATTAAACAAATTAGCAACAACAGCTCAATATGTTATTTGTCTTTAAGTATGGTCTGTATTTCTGTTGTATTTGGATTTGTAATTTTGATAAAGCAGATAAATGTGCTTTCCCTGCTGCTTTGTGTACAGTGATTTGCTCATTTGTAAATGGTTAATAAAAAGGAAAGCTCAGTATATAGAAATATACTCAGATTTGGTCTATGCCTCCTGCTGTTTGAACTTCCTTTTTGTGTCAGATGCAGTTTTTTTTTAATGACAGAAACAGTTTTGTGTTCATTTTAGATGTTAAAATATTTTGTTAATTTTTTGATTTGTGACGAACAAAGAAACACCATGGTGCATCTCTCCAAGAGAATGATGACAAATGTCTGAGAAGAAAGTAGCCCTATTGGTTGAGGTACGTACAGCACAATTGTAGTCTGCATTTTCGCCTGTGTAAAAATTCATCACCTCTGTTATTTGTTCTGTGGCAGTCTTGACTTTGCCACTCACTCACTCACTCACTCACTCACTCACTCACTCACTCACTCACTCACTCACTTCCTTTGCTCATGAAGATTGTGGGTACGAGGAGTGACAGTGCTGCTCTGTTGATTCTCTGCAGCCTGACAGAAATGCTGGATGTAGGAACTTCAAAATAACAAAAACACTACAGGCAAACTAGGGGGCAAGATTCAACGTGTTTATTGGTGTTAAAAAAAAGAAGAAGAAGAGTAATAATCAGATCAGTAGAGGAAGGAGGAAGTAAAGAGAAGAAGAGAGGCTGACTGGAGAGAATGTTCTCTTAGAGTACACTGTGTTTTGTGATTGTTTTGTGTGTGTGTGTGTGTGTGTGTGTGTGTGTGTGTGTGTGTGTGTGTGAGTGTGTGTGTGTGTGAACAAGAGAATGTGTGCGAGAGTGTGTGTGTAACCTTTTGGTCCGATTTTAAAGAAATGTCTTTGAGACTACCTCGCAACTGGGACTTCAGCACCTTCAGAGCTGAAACTGCCAAGATAGGTGAGTAACACTGTGTGTTTATGCTTGTGGTCAAATGTCAAAAGTCTTTTTCCTGTTTTAGGAATTTCACTTGTCCAGGTGGGTAGATTTATGTGTGATTCTTTGATTCATTGACACAACACTCCATCTGTCACTACAGTTTTGGTTTAGGTTAACAGAGGGATTTTACAGTATCTGTAAATCAGAGATAAAACTGGCATAGTGATGGTATAAAGACTTCACCCTGAGGCTATATAATTCACTATAAGCACTTCTCGTCTGCTTCACCGTTTCTGTTCAATCTCTGACACACCTTTTAATGTGTTGTATAGTCATTGTGACAAGATTATTTGTACAACTTCCTTTCTAATTTGACTAAATGTTCTCCAGGCTGTTTAAAAACTCTTGTTAGGAGTTAAAGCATAACTTCCAGCAGATTTATGGTGCAATCAAGTATAAAAAGAGGCAGTTTTACAGCTGTATGCGGTGACTCGTGGTGTTTCTGGTCTCATTATGCACTCTCTGTTTGAGATGCAAAGCATTCGTGATTTCCTCTGAGTGTGTAATTTTCACATGCTGCAGACAGGAAGATGCTGCGACATTCTGAGAAACGTTCATTCTCTGCTCAAAATGTCAGCATACTGTTAATGGTAGATAATTATCTGCTATGCGGCCTATTACAAGGTCTTTGGTTAGCATTCGCTCAGCAGTATCCTAGGTTAAGAGAGCGTTTCTCACAGCATGATCATTTTCTGATGGCTTCACATTGCTCTTATTATATAAAGTTATCTCTTATTATCTTATAGTACAGACACATCTTTTTAAGTCAATAAAAGGGTTCATATAGTGGTCCAGAATATACTGGTATTCTAGAGTTTTTTATTATTATAAATATTATTTATTTTATTTATTTTTTTGGAAGGCTGACGGATAACAGAAGTACAGGGATACAAATTTTTACAGGCACATTTTGACCATGAAATACAATACAGTGCAAGAACGAATACAAAACAGTTGTCTATTCATTTTTAGACCTTACTGTTATATATGTCTAGGACTCTTCCCAGGAAGACAACCCCTCTTCTCTAACACCATTTATTCGATTAAGCATGGATTCATAAGATGCGTTGGACCACTCTTTCAATTCTGGGGCTTTTATTTATTTTATTATTATTATTATTATTATTGTTTTGATTTTAATATACAAGCTTTAATATTTAATATAATCTATATCAGTCAGTGCTGCATATTTAATTGTGCATGGTGGTTTCCCCTATTTTTGCATTTAAGGTTACTTTTGCCCTCATCTAACACCCACTTTGAATTTGTACAAGTATTAATAATTAAAAAATATAAACAAATTAATTATTTATAGTCTCAGCCATTTATAAGTTACCAGCCATAACACGAAAAACTTTTCCTTTCAGCAAGAATTGCAATATTGTGCATATCTATTTGCAACATTTGATCTGTTATGTATTTCTGAGTGAAACGGTTTAATGAAAAAAAAAAAAAGGAATTGGTAGAATTGGAAAAAAGTAAGGTAGTGATAATGAAAAGAAAAAATGTTAAATTAAAAAAATATTCTTAAATTCAATTATTTTAATGAAAGTTTGCGAAGACATTTTTATGCAGAGCTGTTTTGCTGAATGGAAATGATCAACAGTCCCTTTACTAATGTCACAAACTTAAACCTGACGCAAACAGCTTCTTGCATCTCTGCTATGATCTCCTTGATAATTCTTGGGGAACTTGAACCTACTCTCTTCCCTTCCCCTGATCCCAGTGTGTGTCATTGAGATGGGCGAGGTCTGAAGCCCGGGACTGTGTGTGGGCCTGTGGTCCAGGAGAGAGAACAGTGGTCTGTGCTCTCCATCAGGGAAGATCTTTTCAAACAGATCAAAGAGGCTGGCGTTAGGTGGGGATCTTTCAAAAATGCTACTTCCTGTAGCTGATGAGCTTGTAACTTCCTGTTTATCTTAGTTCTCTCTCTAGCCTTTTCATCTGATCTTAATGGGTTATCGCAAATTTGACTACAAAAAAAACGCTAAGCTACTTAAATCACTGTGACACTGTTTTTTGTCAATTAGATAATGGCTGATTGGTTGCTTCTAGAGATGTATTTGTTGTAGATGCTTTCTTCTCAAAAAAGATGACATGAAGTCAAGTGTTTCGTGCTTCACTAAGCAGCTGATTGGGATGCTTATATCATTTTCTTATTTTCTGCCTCTCTGAACTTCTCCGTTTTTCTTATCTCTCAATCACAGGGGTCTCTACTCCACCCTCCCTTTGCTATGGGCTTTCCCACCAGAAAGCAAAATCACACGCACAAAAAAAAAAACCAAAAAAAAAAACAAATGCTAGTAATGTTTTGCTGGTCTTAGCTGGTGTAAGATCTGGTTTACCCTTGCAGCGATCTGATCTATGAGCCTGACCAGTGGAAAAGTGTCCCAAACCACTCTAAAACCAGCTAACAAACCAGTTTGACCAGGCCATAAAACCTGCTTATACAAGCAAACCACCTGTTTTTTTTTTTCAAAACCAAATATCCACTAAATATTAAAGATCTGTACACTGTACATCTTTTAAAGTATGCTATTTTTAAATATTTGGTTTGTTCCTTTTATACTTTGACAGCATGTGATCAACTATAAGTTTGTATAAAACCTAATGATCATGTGATCTTGAATCTTACTTTTTTTTCTTTTAGGTT
Source organism: Carassius carassius (assembly GCF_963082965.1). Classification (NCBI taxonomy): domain Eukaryota; kingdom Metazoa; phylum Chordata; class Actinopteri; order Cypriniformes; family Cyprinidae; genus Carassius; species Carassius carassius. The sequence goes on along the minus strand of NC_081758.1, from coordinate 33,904,537 downwards.
TATTTCCAGGTTTAAATTATATCTTGAATTTTTCAAACTACAACCACTTAAATCTTAAAGCTCTGTGCACCTATTATATGTTAACTTGTTTTTTTGTTATTTCTATTTTATTTTGATTTCTATGCATAAACATCTAAAACCATGCAGGTTGATTCTTGAATGAAACATAACTGAGAACTTCATTAGATCTCTCAATGTATAAAAGGGCAGTCTCTGAACAATAAAATGTTTCTCTTTGATTTTTCAGTTCTCAAACTCATGTGGCAAAGAGTCAAAATCCAATAATACCCTTTTGACCTATCGAACAATCCATTGCACAGTAACATCGAAAGTCGTTTCTGCTTAAGTGCATGGTATTGTTCCTGTCAGAACTGATCGTTTCACCACCCTAAAGTCACAGCAGGACATTTTCTTCAGCATTAGGACAATCACAGCCAGTCTGCATGTATCTGTCATGCAGGAAGCTATTAGGTTCAGACAGTTACCTACTGTCATCACGACAATATATGCATGATGTTCTCATGATATAAAAATAGAATAAGTTCAGTGACAGGTGATTTGATTTTCAGCAATCTCAGACTCGGCGTGTTTGTGTCTTATGACTGCTTTTTATTGGTTTCCACCACAGCTCGCTCCAAGAGTGTTATGCCAGGGGAAGGTAGCCCTGGATCCACTCACACTGGTTTTAAGAGATCCATGGAGAAACCTCTGAAGACGGGTTGGCTGAAGAAGCAGAGATCCATCGTAAAGAACTGGCAGCTGCGCTTCTTTGTGCTAAGAGGAAATGTCCTTACATACCATAAAGATGACAGAGAGAGCGCCGTCCAGGTAGGAGACAGAAGCAAGCATGAGCAATAGATACATTACATTTTTAATTAACATTTTTGTTATTATTTTTAATGCAGGAATTCTCTCTCTCTAAATATTCTTCTTTTTGTTCTTTCCTTGGATTTTGAATATATATTTTTTTAATGCCAGGCCTGTCATGAAAAGTTGAAATTTATTTTTTGGTATTTGTTTTCAGGTATTTGGTCATGATTATCCAGAATTGTATATATTTCCTCCTTATTTTTAATTGTAATATTTTGTTCTATTTTTTTTTTCCAAAATCAATTTCTTTTGTTTTCAGGTTTAATGAAAATTTTCTTGAGTTTTAGATTTTGTGTGTGGTCTTAGACTTTTCTATCTGAACGTCATATAAATATTTCTAAACCGTTAGCGACATTCAAAACAAATAACCTAATGTTTTTTTTAAAGTGGAATTGTGCATGCTCATTTCCCCTATTAAAGTGAAATTTCCTTTTATTTCTATATTTTCATTCTGATATTTATTATTATTATTTTATTTATGACATAATTTTATCTACTGATCTACTTCATTTATTTACTATTATTTATTTACAATATTTCACCAAGGCTAAATATTGATATGTACCATTCTATTAAATACTTAATACATTCATGTGCTATGGCATTTAAAAGGACCACCAATATTACTAAATATTTTTCCACTCAGTAACTATTCCCTCTTGTCTCATTCTGATCTCAGGGAACTATACCTTTGTTCTCATGCCAAGTTAATGAGCTACCATCAAATGCAGATGATAAATTCCTATTTGAGATTATCCCAGGTAAGTATTTTTATTTATTTGTTTATATTGTATAGTGTAAGATATCATGGGCTACTACTGTATATATGTTGGAGGGTAAAATCCTACAGCTGTTGTGTCCCGGATGCTGCAGGTAGCAGTACAGATCGGGAGCGGGATGTTCTCATGGCGACGAGTCAGAGCGAGATGGAAGAGTGGGTGCGCTCCATTCGCAAAGCTATCGGATCACGGTCCAGTGGAGGTATATCATTCACCATACAAATAAACAATATACAGTAAATATGTTTGTTATAGACTGAGGAGGTTCTCATAATAATCACTGTAAGAATGTTTCTTGTTTATTATAACTTTGCTGTATTGTATCACACTATAATGTATAATGTCCAGAAGGTTGTCCTATTCATAATGTTATGACTTCATAGACTGCCACTGCTATTCAATCAAATTGTTATGTTTCACTCTTCAAAGTATTTGGGAAGAGCCTTTCAGACATCATGGTATATGAGAAGAAATTTGGTTCACGACTCGTGCCCATCCTGGTGGAGAAGTGTGCTGAATTCATCAGAGAACACGGTCTGATCGAGGAGGGCATCTTTCGCCTGCCAGGACAGGACAACCAGGTCAAACAGTTCAGAGAGGCCTTTGATGCTGGAGAGAGACCCTCATTCCCCAGGTAAAGCTTCACATGTGTAAATCTGTGTGAAATGACTCAAGGATGGTGTAGAAAACTGATCTGAATAAAGCATGTTGTTTACAGAGAGTATTGTGATGGTACCATAGTCCAGTAATGGCATGCAATGGTAATACTGATATGTACCATTCTATTGAATACTCAATTCATTCATGTGCTACGGCATTTAAAAGGTACTTCAAAGAATACCATGATATCACCACAGCACACTACCATTCAGACTTTTGGAGTCTGTTAGAATTTTTTAATGTTTTTGAAATAAATCACTTGTGCTCACCAAGGCTGCATTTATTTGATCAAATATAGTATAGTATGGTACAAAATACAGTAAAAACGAAAATATCGGGAAATACTATTACAATTTTAATATATATATATATATATATATATATTAAAATATAATTTATATATATATAATTTATATTACAATTTTATTATATATATGTTTTAATATATTTTAAATAATAATTTATTTAAATGCCCAACAGTCAAGAAATATCCATAATCTCCTTAAAGATTTAATTGTAATTTGACTTTTTGAACCTGATTTTGTGACCATGCAATGTTCTTTAAAGTTTGCATGCGAATTGGGCTTTTAATCGGATAACCACACTCTCCATGACCATTTATGGTGAATTTATAGACACTGAAGTCTTCATTGCTGTTTTGAGGAAGTAGAATAGGTAAAGAGTTTGACCCAGAAAGTTTGAACTAGATGCATGTGTGTGTGTTTGAGAGAGAGAGAAAGAACATGCAAAAGCATGCGAGATAGCGAAAGAGAAATACAAAAGCAGACTATTTCAGAGGAACCTGGTGATCTGCGGCTTAGCCACATCCTGTCCCGTCTAACAGAGATCTTGCCATTCAACACACGCACATATCTATTTGACAAGCAAATGTTTGTGCATTTCATCTTCATCCTTTCTGATTGCAAAGAAGATGAATAGATTGTAATGACACAATTTCATTTTTTTACTCGATTTGTTCATTCCTTCTGCCTGCAGTGACACTGATGTCCACACGGTGGCGTCATTACTTAAGTTGTACCTCAGAGAGCTTCCAGAACCTGTTGTGCCCTGGACTCAATATCAGGCCTTTCTTGACAGCACTCTGATGCTGGATGCCGCCACTGCAGCTGTGAGAACCGCATTCACAAAGAGTATATCAGAAGAGTAATGATTCTATGACTAACTGCAATCTGATCAATTCCAGGGCAAGGAAAAGCTGGAGGAACAAATCAGCCTTCTGCCAAAAGTGAACTACAACCTCCTGAGTTACATCTGCAGGTACAAGTCCCTATAAGAATGAAAAAGGATCAGACACTGATAGGAGCAAAAACAAGCTGTGGAAGGCTGACACTGGTATATCCATATTTATTCCCGCAGATTCCTTTTTGAGGTCCAGCAGAACTCAAAGGTGAATAAGATGAGTGTTGAGAATCTGGCCACGGTGATGGGAGTGAACCTGTTCAAACCGCAAGTGGAGGATGCCATCAGTATGATGAAAGGTCATTTATCATCCCAAGACATATAAAACATGTTCCATGTCATTTACTGTATATTGTTTTCAAAATACCTCATAAATTCAAAATGTTGTGTCTTTTAGTCCATGTATGTTTAAATATACCTAAACATATTAAGCAGACAATATAAAAATGTAGGGCCTTTCTTTTCTGGAAAAAATGAACCAAAAATATTAATGACATCTCTTGCTCCAATTTTTAGCATTTTTGTCCAACGAAATGCTCTCTAGAATGAGAATATCCCTTGAAAAAGCAAGAAGCATATCAAGAAGCATACTAGCATACTACTTTTTCTGCACTAAACTTTTCATACTATATATTTAGTAGTTCAACTGTTGGGTAATATGGTTTAAACTAAATGCTATTGGCTATATTTAAAACAAAATCCTTTTACAAATCACACTCATAACGTCCTATTTTAACGTCAGACAGTAAAAGATTGGTTGATTGGTTGTTTATGGGGAATTTAACCTGAACTCCAATGAGTAAGAATGAGATTTCAAGTGTTTATGGTTAACACATTGTAGCGATGGTAATTGTTCTCACCTCACACATACAGGAACTCCCATGATACAGAAGGTAATGACGGTGATGATCAGACACCATGAGCTGCTTTTCCCACCCTCTAAAGACAAGCAGCCATCTCCTCTTCCAAACAAGAAAAACAAAAGCAAGAAGAACAGTAACCCTCGCAGTTTTGTGGGCTGGGAGTCTGCAGAGGTACTGATCATGTAAAATAAGCACATACATCCATGGAAAACTTGTAAATATCGTAATATTGTAAAGATTTTAAAATCACTATTAAGGCCTGGAGAAATCTTAAATAACAAAATCATGATACATAACTCCAGTCTCAGTCACACGATCCTTTAGAAATCCCTTTAATATGCTGATTAAAGCAATTATTTGAAATAGAAAATTTTTGCAACATTATAAATGTCTTTACTGTCATGTTTGACCAATTTAATGTGTCTTTACTGAATAAAAGTATTGATGTCTTTTTAAAATGCTCTTACTTAAAAAAATGAATTTGGCCTTATGCTTGGTAAGGACATTTAAAAATTCTGAAATATTTGATCAGTTTTAAATTATTCAGCTAGAAAATTTGTACATATTGTTTAGAGAATTTAAGAATTTAGAAGGCATATTATTTGTAATGTAATTTATATATATAAAAAAGATCAAAATAGCTGAAAAGGTTTTTGTTTGTAGGCTTCAAAATGAGAATACAGTAATATTTGATGAAGACACACTTACTGTTTGCCAAGGTTGTGGATTTTTTTTTAAGCCGTCACTGCATTACTTTCACACCTGTATCTCTTAACTGATCGTACCACTCTTCTCTCAAAGTGTGAGGTGTCCTCCCTGTCTGAATCTCCTGAGGAAGAGGAAATGGACACACTTGAGGAAGAGAGGAAGGACCTGTGGTCATCTGAGACAGGGTCAGAAGGCACCCCTCTTTCTCCTACCTCTCCATTTTCATCTACAACCGACATGTGGCCCGACAGCCCCAGAAAAAGGACTCAAACTCTCCCTAGCTTGGGCTGTCCGTCAGTGGGAAAAACAGTCCGCGAGCCTTCTTGGTGCAGGTTCCAGGAGAGCTTTAATGAGAACGAAGAGAAAACATTCTCAGAGGACATATTTAAGTTACTCGACCTGCAGAATGTGACACTATTTTCTGGTGGGCAGAAAAGTGAAAAGGAAAAAGTTGAAGGACACAAGGACACAGAGGACACAGGCTTGCATAAGACAGCTAGCGATGTTGTAGACAAACAGATAGATGCTCAAATAACACAGGCACAGATCACAACGCCCTTGCCCAAACCTCGGCTGAGAAACGAAGTGAGTGCGGCAGCTGTGAGCAGGGAGAAGCCAGCGGCACCTTCAGCACCAGCTCTACAGAAAAGCAATGCAGCTCAACCAGAAAACACAGACTCAATCATCATCAACAGGTATGGCCCAATACAAGTGTACCTGTGTTCATTATTTGCCATGCATTAATTAGCAGAGTTTGTTAAAGATCACTTATGCTCACCAAAGCTGCATTTATATGAATAAAAATACAGTAAATTTAAAAGAACGGTTAAAGGGTTAGTTCACCCAATAATCAAAATTATGTCATTAATAACTCACCCTCATGTCGTTCCAAACCACGAAGACCTCCATTTATCTTCGGAACACAGTTTAAGATATTTTAGATTTAGTCCCAGAGCTCTCAGTCCCTCCATTGAAGCTGTGTGAACGGTCCATGTCCAGAAAGGTAAGAAAAACATCATCAAAGTAGTCCATATGACATCAGAGGGTCAGTTAGAATTTTTTGAATCATCAAAAAAATACATTTTGGTCCAAAAATAGCAAAACTACGACTTTATTCAGCATTGTCCTCTCTTCCGAGTCTGTTGTGAGATTTCAAAACACAACAGTGTTTTACAACAGTCGGTTCAGACGACCTGTGTGTCAGTCTGCTTCACACTGAATCACACATGCGCAGTATCATCAGCTCCTCGGTTCATGAATCGGACGCGTCTGACAGAAACAGTTCTTGACTCGAGAACGAGTCAATCTTTTGTTCGTTATCTGGCTCAGCTCGGTGTTCATCTTCAGTTCTCTTTTCACAGCAGTTCAGTCAGTGTACTGTTTGAGTACATGAATTACTCTGGGATATTGGTTTATTTTGACTCAGAGGGAGTGTCAGCCACATTAAAAAAAGTTAACAGCTTAAGTCATTTGTGGATTAATGCGTATTGGAGACGCGAATCGTTTAAAATGATTCAGTTCGATTTGGTGAACTAGTTCAAGAAAATCCGGTTACATCGAATGATTCGTTCGTAAACCGGATATCACTTAACTGCAGTGCTTTGAAATCTCATAACAGACCCGGAAGAGAAGACAATGCTGAATAAAGTCATAGTTTTTGCTATTTTTGGACCAAAATGTATTTTCGATGCTTCAAAAAATTCTAACTGACCCTCTGATGTCACATGGACTACTTTGATGATGATTTTCTTACCTTTCTTAACCTGGACAGCATACCTTACACACAGCTTCAATGGAGGGACTGAGAGCTCTCGGACTAAATCTAAAATATCTTAAACTGTGTTCTGAAGATAAACTGAGGTCTTATGGGTTTGGAACAACATGAGGGTAACTTACCCTCATGTTGTTCCCTCACGTTGTTCCAAACCCGTAAGACCTCCGTTAAGACTTACCCTGGGTAAGTTATTAATGACATAATTTTGATTATAGGTTAAACTAACTCTTTAACTATTAAAGGCACAATGTAGTTTTTCGCCACTAGAGTGCACGTATTCAAAATAAACAAAGAAACAAAGCTGTAGTTTGATGACTCCGTGGCTGAGTATGGAATCATGGGAGTTGTCATCTTCATCCCCACAGCCGATGCAATCCGACGGGACTCAGGCAGAAATCATGTTCATGGATAAGCTAATGATTTATTAATGTAGTAGTATGAAGCAGGGTGAGGCTGAAAGCTGGAGAAGCAAAAACGTGGTAACTGAACGAGATATGGTGCTCAAGTGACATTTCTTATTATTATCAATATGGAAAACAGTTCTGATTAATATATTTGTGGAACAGTGATCATTTTTTTCAGGATTCTTTGATGAATAGAAAGTTGAAAAGGAAAGTTTGTAATGGAAATCTTTTGTAACATCATAAATGGCTTTAACTTTTGATCAGTCTTACTGACCTCATATGTATAGGCTATATATAAAGTCCTGTATGTGTTTGTACCTTCAGTCTCCAGCAGAAGAACAAAGAGCTGAGTGCTACAGTGACAGAGTTGCAGGCAGCACTTGAGGCAGAGCGACGCAGCAAAGCTGCGTTAGAGATCTTACTACGCAACGCAGAGCGCAGCAGGGACGAAGCACTCACGCGCAATGAGCAGCTGAACAGAGAGATTCAAGAATTCCTCAGCAGACCGACTGCTGGACCGTCATAGTGACACCATCAAATGAATAAAGTTTAAAATAAGTCCTGTACAAAGCAAGCAACCTGGACAACTCCATCAGGTTTTACACCATGAACTGCTCTGATTAATGTCTTCAAAGTAAAGCTAGTGGTAATGTCCATCTCAGATTTTGTCTATGATGTGACATAAGTAAAACCGCTACAGTATGTGTACAGAATTTACAGATTTGATCTAATTTTTGAAGAATATTTAATTACTTTAAAGAAATTTTATAGTATTTTCTAATGGATCTCAAAAAATAACTCACCAACAAAAATGAACAGGCTAATCAGATTTGGTTTTAAAGAGTTTTTAGGCACTTGACAGCTAGTTTTCCAGAGAGTATCTTGATCCAACTAAGGCCAGTTTGGTTTAATCTGTTTGTTTTTTCTACATGGAGAAGTCTTGCCCACCTTTAATTATTAAAGATACATTTAAAAACTATTGTGACAGAGGTTCAAAATGATTATTTCTTCTGTGATCACAAAACTGCACTAGACTACATTAGAGTCTGTGAACAATTTGGTGAAAAGGGCAAAAAAAAAAAAAACACAAAATGTGGATTGCTGTCAGTAAATAAACAGTTTTTATCTGGCTTTTCTTTCCTGCACCTTCACTTCTGTTGTCTGGTTGCAGTCAGAAGAGATAAAATGTGACAGAGTGTGAGAGAGAAATGGGAAGAATGCTTTCAGATCAGAATTCACACAAGAGACCCCATGTGTGTTTTAAGGGAAGTGGTAAAAAGACTAGGAATTACGTAAGGAAGAGGAGACCAGATAGCATTGTGTCTGTCAGCTGTCATAATGCTGATTAAATGATAGGGAAGGTATTTCCTATTTCCGATCAGGCTGGCTTATACAGACAATGTGCTGCTCAAAATCAACACAAAGCTGATATTGAGAATATATGATCAGGTGAGGTGGATTTCAGCTTGTTCTGTGATGCTTTTAAGTGGATCTTTCCGATGTTTCTCGTTCACAAATTGAGCTCATAGCAGCACCACAGTTTCAAAGACAAACAACACTGTCATCAAGAGTATCTCCTACATACAGGAAAGATTGAGTGTGAGGAAGAACGTAGAAGACCACACCACTCATTACTGGGTCAACATTTCACGTGCATAGCTATCCAGTATTTACCTGTGGAACACAAAATAAATTTTGAACAATGCACATGCTGTTCTTTATAATTGTTTGTGTGTGTGTGTGTGTTTGTGTGTCTGTGTGTTTATTTTATTTATTCATTTTGTATTCATGTATATCACTAAATATGATATAGGCTGCTACAGACTTATTAGCACAATCTTTATTTCTTATTGTATTTATTTATTTATTTTTAGCCGTAAACGATTTAGTGCGTGATTGAATCATATGATTCAGACTGAATTGCGATACGCAAATATTTTTCAAATCTTTTCGGACCCAAGTCGTCAGTAGCTATTGTAAGTACTGATTTTAATCAGCCAATAAAAACGATAATTTGAATCTACTAACTACATTTTCAGCTACCATAGTTTGACAGAATGTCAGCTATATTTTAAAACCAGTTACTTTTTCCATTAAGGTAGTGTGATGCAACATTACATGGCTGTTCATTGTTAACACAGCTTTACAGCTAAACCGAGCGAAACGTGCTCATAAATGGGTTATTCAGAGCCTTACTCATTCTAGCGATTCACAAATCGGTTCGTCTTATACAAACTACCCTCTCTCCCTACTCTGAATTCCGATTCCCTTTGTTATATATTTTTTAGTAATTTTGGTCGACGCATTTTGATAAGTGCTGTATTTTGTAATCAGTATAACAACACAACTTCAGCATATTTGGGAAATAAACCACAAAAAAAAAATACTTCAACTTTTCTTTTAGACACTTGACAGTCTATGGAAACAATTGAAGTATGGACATGTTTCAAAAATGTTATTTTTTTATTACGGAAAAATAACAGCATAGAGGTTTGGAGCATCGGGTGAGTAAACTATAATATATATGTACAGTACAGACCATAAGTTTGGACACACCTTCTCATTCAAAGAGTTTTCTTTATTTTCATGACTATGAAAATTGTAGATTCACACTGAAGGCATCAAAACTATGAATAAACACATGTGGAATTATATATGGAATTATATACATAACAAAAAAGTGTGAAACAACTGAAAATATGTCATATTCTAGGTTCTTCAAAGTAGCCACCTTTTGCTTTGATTACTGCTTTGCACACTCTTGGCATTCTCTTGATGAGCTTCAAGAGGTAGTCACCTGAAATGGTCTTGCAACAGTCTTGAAGGAGTTCCCCGAGAGATGCTTAGCACTTGTTGGCCCTTTTGCCTTCTGTCTGCGGTCCAGCTCACCCCTAAACCATCTCGATTGGGTTCAGGTCCGGTGACTGTGGAGGCCAGGTAAAGCAACCCATCACTCTCCTTCTTGGTCAAATAGCCCTTGATGCCTTCAGTGTGACTATACAATTTTCATAGTCATGAAAATAAAGAAAACTCTTTAAATGAAAAGGTGTGTCCAAACTTTTGGTCTGTACTGTATATTGTTATAAAACTGTTCTTTTGCCTAATTTTAAAAGTTAGATTTCTAGACCTGCAAAGCATGTGCATTTTTATATGAATACGCAGTACTGTTGTCCATTTATATATACTATTGTTATTGAATATCCTTGGAGTCAACATGTTTGAGAACTGCTCTAGATCCTGTGCCAGTTTAGAGGAAACACAGATTTGGATCGGACAGGCTGAAAATGATCTTGGGCAAGTATTGGAAGTAGATATTCTTCTTGACTGAAGCATTCTTCTGATAATTACCTCAATACAGTTTTGCAGCGTTGTATGCCACTGTATGAAGTCCCTCTATTAAGTACTTGACATCCTGAGCCTTTAGAGACGTTTTCCACTGGCCACAGAGCTGTGACAGCCCCTCAGAATGGGTGATAAGGGCTTCCCTCCACTTCCGAATGAGTAATTTGTTTTTGCCCGTAAGCACAGAAGCTCTTCAGCGGGCACCCTGCTGCACACCCCTACATATGATAAGATGCTTAAGAAGTCAGTGGAAAACAAACTAAATATTCACATGCACAGAATTCTTAGTAGGTTTTGTTTGTGTTACAGAGTCAAAGTTACAGTCTTCTGTCCACAGTTTGAACAACTTCTTATTAAATTCCCTTGAGGAAGTATTTGACTTTCAAGTACTCATTTCATTGCAATTGATGCTTACAAACCTCTCTGAGATAGACACAGATTTACAGATTACAGCACTGAAATGGAAAAAAGTGGCTCAGTCTATCCTGCAACCTCTCACACCTCATTTCATTTCAATTTCCGTCACCACAGATATTTATCCCCTCTTGTTCTAAGATCTGGAGGCACTCTTCAGACATTTGTCGAAAAGAAATGGTCAATAAACTTAAGTCCCAACATTCATAGGAAATCATAGGAAAAACAAATAAACACTAGACCCAAAATCTGCCCTGGCTAACCCACCCAAACCAAGGAAGGGGCTTCTGCACGTATCAGAGCAATGTTTACAAAATCCTCATTAAGGAAAAGAAAGCAGATAACGGTACACGCGCACACACACACACAGACACACACACACATACACACTGGAACACTATGAACACTAGAAATGCAGAGCTTCCTAGTTTGTAGATAAGGAACAGAGAGAGAAAGTACAGAGAGCAAGAGTGAGGGAGAGAGAGGAAAAAACCTTTGAAAAAATATGTCACAGAGGGACATCTCTTTCACGTAATGAAACCACCCTCAACTTTTCAGACATCAAAAGGTGAAAAGAAGAATAAATGCTCAGAGGTCAGGAATAGAGGCTCTTTAATGCATTGACTACTCTGCGGCTACATATAAGAACCAAAACAGCATACGACGGCTGTTCTTTCCTACATTCTATACTGGAGGGACCATTGACCTTCTATCCAGAAGAAAGGGTTGAGTTCTTCAAATAAAGGACGTTTATCACTGAATCTATAGATCTAGTTTTACTCCTGTGAAACTCTGCACCTATAGCTGATACACACCTCATTTGCCTCACATCATGGGTGCCAGCAGGAAGAACTTTTTGATTATGTGTACATCCAGCACATCTGTATTATTGGCCTTTTTCTTGCTCTCCTGGGGGCCTTTCTGTTCACAAAGTAGCCCTATCGGCTCCCCCGAGAAACTCCGCACCGCTCCAGGGTTGGATGACGGACATGGAGGGGTTCTGGATCCTTTACTCCTGGAGCAGGACAGTGAGATGGACATGCAGAGCTTGCTGGAGACCCTGAAAGGACAGTTTCTACACACTTTTAACCTGACACAACCCGGCCCCCCTGTGCAGCCAGGGGCCACTAGAGTAGAGCCCCCTGAATACATGCTGGAGCTCTATAACCGCTTTGCCAGTGACCGGACAGCAATGCCTTCTGCAAACATTGTACGCAGCTTTAAAAATGAAGGTAACTGCATATTCACCTTTCCATGAAGGACTGTATAACTGTTTGTATTCTGGACATTTTTGTTGGTTTATGTGAAATATGGTGATAGCAATATAATTGATTTTCTATGGTGGATGTAATACAAAGATAAATTATTGGTGTCTTTGTATTTAAAGTAAATGAATAATCAATGAATAATGTTAGAAAATTCTAGAAAAGTTTTGGTTGTGCACTATTTGCTCATTAATTAAAATATAATACTAATGCTTGGTGAATTATGTACAATTAATGGAGAAAATATAATAATAGCTGGCTCTTTTGGATGTGTATCATTATAAATAATAGCAGTTTGATGCAAATGTAATTTATCTCAATAACTATTTGAACAATTAAAAGAAATGTTAAAATGCATTTTTGTGTTGTTAAAGTTAATAATCTTCATGTTGTCTAGAACAGTTGAACTTGCCCAAATGCACACACACACACACACAAACACACACACCCACCCACATAGACACACACACACACACACACACACACACACACACACACACACACACACATATATATATATATATATATATATATATAATTGTAATGTTTTTAGTGCATTATTTATGGTAGGTTTAATAACAACATGAGAATCTGAATTCCCTATTTTTTTGTATGTGTGTTGTTCTTTACAGACTCTTTCCCATGTAATGTGGGACCTGGTGGGGTGAGGCAACACCCACTTATCTTCAACGTGTCTATCCCACATCACGAGAGAGTTGCCGCAGCTGAGCTCCGACTGTACACTTTGGTCCAGACTGACCGCAAAAAATACACTGGTGTTGACAGAAAAGTCACCATATATGAAGTCAAACATCTTGAAACGAACAGCAGTCAGCAAATAGGAAAGGACGTTATTGAGGGAGGAAATCAAACCAAGCAAGAGGAAGAAACAGAACTAGTGGAGTTGGCGTCTCGACAGGTTTACGGTACAGATAGTGGGTGGGAATCCTTTGACATGACCGCTGCAGTGCAACTTTGGCGGAAATCAGACTATGGCACCACCCACAGGCTGGAGATCCACATAGCCAGTCTGAACTCCCAGAGTTTGACATCAACTGAAGGTAAGGATGAAGGCAACACCAGAGGAGGGGAAATGGACATTGACACTAGCCCTGAGGACAAACACAAACCCTTAATGATCGTCTTTTCTGATGACCAGAGCGGAGACCACCGTGGAGACAAACGAGAGTTGAATGAACTGATCCAGCATGAGACCACTGGGCCGGGTGTTCAAAACAACCTTGAGCTAGAACTGAACGGTCTCTGGGATGACCTGGAACTTATGGGACAAAAAGATGGGAATGAGAAAGAGGAGCAGAGTGAGGAAGCTCTCCTACAGATGCGCTCCAACTTCATCTATGACACGGCGTCTAGATTCCGACGCAATGCCAAGGGCAACCAGTGTAAAAAGACCTCCCTTTATGTGGACTTCAAAGACATTGGCTGGGACAGTTGGATCCTAGCTCCCTCCGGTTATGAAGCCTTTGAGTGTACTGGGACGTGCATGTACCCCTTGACCAATCACGTTACACCTACAAAACATGCCATTGTGCAAACTTTGGTCAGTCTGAAAAGTCCACAAAGAGTGTCCAGGGCTTGTTGCGTACCCACTGAACTAGATCCCATCTCCCTGCTCTACCTAGATGATGCAGGTGTGGTGACATATCAGTATAAATATGAAGGTATGGTGGTAGCTAAGTGTGGATGCAGATAGTATTTAATGGACTTAGGGGAGTGGGGTGAAGCTGGGCCAAAAGCTTAGCAATTGAATTGGAAGGAAGCTAAAAGACAGTTATTGTCTAAGGCCTTCATACCAAGTTTCTTCCAAATGGCAGTGGATAAGCTCTTACTCCCAACCTTAACAGCGTTAGCAGGAGTCATGAAATCAGTTGAATCTGCCAATTCTGGAGCCACGTGACGAGGGGCCACAATACAAGATTTAGTGGGAATGGTGACCATTTAATTCCTGCTGAATAAGGATTGGGTGGAACATAAGACAATAATTGAACCACTTGACACGCCTCAAGATCAGCCGGGATAAATGAGCTGTTCTTATCAGTAAAGACTGAAGTTTAAATTAGAGATTATATCAACTCCAACTTGTTACATACTTGGCCATATCGTTTGCGTCAGCAAAGCCCTCACTAAGTGGGCATTTGATAGTAATGGCAGTGAACTCAAGCACCACAGGGTCAGTCGAGTGACACTACCAGAGACAAGAAGCATGTGAAATGGCCTATTACGGCAATGGGTCTCATTCATTACTCATGCATACACACAGATTTTTGAGCTTTGAGGTTTCTCTGAAGATAAACAGAAACATGCATGTATAGCTGGCTACTGAGAGTTTTGTAATCTGGGTCTGTATAAAAGGTGGTAATTGTCTTTGAACTGGTTTTAAGGATGCACACTTTGCTGCTGAGAGTGATGAAAGGCTGTAAAGGAAAGGTTGTGTGGAGTATGATTAATGGTTTAGGTGTGTTTTATGAAAATAAGTAACCTCAGGCATTCAAATTATCATTTCGAAAACTCCAAATTCCTTAACATTAAATAGAGGACAAGAATAAATTCATGTGCATATGTATGTGTTGTGAATTATGCAAAAACATTTTGTTAGAAGCACTCCTGTGGGAATAAATACAAAATAATCCATGCAATTATGAATGAATGAGACCCAAAAACAAATCAGTAAATATAAGATCATGAAACAGAGACTCTGGAAAAGAACTTCTAAAATGTCTCAAACCATCTAGAATTACTCTTAATCCTGCCATTCTCTTTGCTTCAGTAACATTTCTCCATACTGAAACCTTATGTGCATTTTACTATGGAATAAATGTACAATTCAGCATGTCACTGCTGAGATATGAGAATGGGACAGTTGACAAAGGATGCAGGTCCGCCTCGTGCTATTGGCAAACAGATGACATCAACAAGAGGGATACAGGGGGCTATCACACCCTCCTGCACCACATGCCGTGTGAGCTATGCTCCCACCCCTAAGCATGATCATGATAAGAAGATGTCAGGTCCAAAAAAACATGTGTGTGAGGACCAAAGACAATTCCAAGCTGCATGGAGGCCGGAAGACAACAGAGTCCTGGGAATGAGAGGGTTATATGTCATATCTACTTTTTGATCCCACAAAAGACACATCATTTACTCCCTATCGCTCTCCTCCTGTACCCTTATCACCGTTAGGGCACGAGGATGAATGGAAACTGTCTTGCAAGGTCATGCCACCCACAGATATCCTTCACAAGACTTTTCAGCCTGATAATTTCTGCCAGGATTATTCCCATGCCTGACGAATACTGTGCATTACTGATTTTATTATAAACTTTACTGTTGTTGGAGTACAAATTGTGTCTGCTGCTTTGAATGATTATAAAGCTTATTTAATTGATTAATTTATTTGTTTTTATTATTATTTAGGTGACTTTGTATAGCAATACTGTACATAGGACTACATAAACTATACAGTGTATGTAGTGGGAAGTCGTGGCCTAGTAGTTAGAGAGTTTGACTCCTAACCCTAAGGTTGTGGGCCAGCAATACCATGACTTAGATGCCCTTGAGCAAGGCACCGAACCCCCAACTGCTCCCTGGGGGCCGCAGCATAAATGGCTGCCCACTGCTCCGTGTGTCTGTTCACTGCTGTGTGTGTGCACTTTGGATGGGTTAAATGCAGAGCACGACTTCTGAGTATGGGTCACCATACTTGGCTGTATGTCACTTTCGCTTTTTTTCAGAGTATTTTATACTGTATGATGTTGTTGTGCATATAATATGGGTATACAAGTATATAAATTAATTTAAAATCAAATTATTAATTGTAATAATTTATCCTTGTCTCATATAGTATGTGGTGAAATACTATTGATGTTGTATGCGCTTTAATCAATCGCTTTTCAATCACTGATGTCTTGTTAGGATTTGTTTATATCTTTAAATAGTTTGTTGATCCTCTTGTCCCTTGTACCCAGACACTCCATAACTCCTTAACAAGATATATTTAGCCACGATCAGTCCAGAGCTCGCTGTTTAGACATCGGGTGTGGGAGCGATTCATAAATTAAACTTCCCATTGAAGACCAGCAGCTCAAAGGCCCATAGTTTACAAGTCAAACATATCCACATCTATGGGAAGCTGACTGGAAACTAACAAGCACACAGACTCGTCTGCTCTGTGGCTTGAGACTGTGCAGATGCATTTGTTTCTTTTTTTGGGGGGGGGGGGGTTGGGGAGCTTATTTAACTTTGTTTTCTGTATATTTAAGACGTGAAGTTGGTAAATGCCAGTTGCCATTGTAAAACAGGTTTTATTATTATTATTATTATTATTATTATCATGTACAAACGCACAGATGTTGTAAATAAAATCATATTTTGAAGAAACTTTCTGTGATGTTGTTCTTTTTTATTTTTGTTTACCATAGTTTTCATTAATAAATGTATCACTGACAATACTCTTCTGTCAACTTTAGTCCTGTTGATGTCCAAGTGGAGACTTAATGGTTGTCTCTCATTTATCTTGCAATAAAAGCTATGTCAGGAAAGTTAAACCAAGGACGAGAAACAATGTAGACACTCCAGTATGTTTATTGAGCTTGAATGATGACAGTTCAGGATCTCCTGACCAATTATACGCAAGCCTTTGAGTTGAGTCCCATTAATGAGCTATTTACAATGTGCAGAAGCATTTGTGTCTGGATATTGTCATCTAATTCCAGTTGTTCATTTATTGTGTTGACAGAGGAAGTTATTAGCATGTGCTGATGATAACAAACATGCTATTGATATTAAAAATAGCAGCAGCAAAAAAAAAAAAAAAAAAAAAAAAAAAAAATATCGAAACATTCCAATTTCATGTGATTAGTGATTAGTATATAGTGAATCTCATTATATATAGTCTGCAAAATTATATAGATGAATGAAAAGATCAAATGTATAAAAAATATAAAGATGACAGAAAAAAAGAAATTGACCAAAACAAGGTAACATAAACTGAGCAAAGAGTAATGCAGGTTTAAAACATTTGCACAGATAACAAATATAATCACAGCTCTTTGATATTTAAAAAAATAATAATTTGTTAAAAAAAGAACAACAACCTTAATTAAAGCTGCAAATAGTGTTGAAAGGACTCTAGCAACAGGAGTCACCTCCACTCAGTGGCCTTAGAAAAACAGTGAACGGTTCAAATGCAAACACAGTAAATAGGGAGACTTAGGTCTCTGCAGAGTAATGGTTTAATGATCTACAGCAAAATATAGAGAGCTTTGGTGATAACTAAGTGGATATTTCATTACTGCAATATTAATTTCTCGCTAGAATTAATTTCTCCACATTAAAAGTGGAAAACGTTGTTCAGAAACATACATTTACACACAAACTGACCACCGACCGCAACTTTCAGACGCCATCTTTATTTTTTGGCTTAACTGTCACAGAATGGAACGCACAGGATTGTGGGATATCAAAGGCAGCGAAGGATACATCTATGGTGCCTTCAAAAACCAGGGGGCAGGGTTTCATATTTTTTTAAGCACCCCTGGGCGCCGCCATAGGCTAGCGGACCCCCACCTGCTGTTAGCATTCCATTGACTCCCATTCATTTTGGCTTCACTTTGACAGCGAATAACTTTACATCTGAGGCGTTTAAATACTCCATTTGTCCATTAATTATTTCTAAAGAAACACGAAAATGTATAAAGGCTCAATTACCTTGTATCTTACGTTATGGTCCCGTAGAAGCAGTTTTTGTAAAAAATAGGCTAACGATTGCGTCATAACCAGCGACTCTCTGTCGCACAGTAGAGAAATTACCGTATGGACAGGAGGAGAAGCTCGCAGGCAATCTTTTACTGTCTATGAGGCTATCGGGGGGAAATCGAGGCATAAAGTCAAGGGAGATAATTAATCAGAATACTTACCAAAATTTGCTCCTGTTCACACTCGCCTTCTCTGCAAGATTCGGTGGGTGATTAAGATTTCTCTTGGCACAGCGATTAGAAGACTTGCAGGTTGCTTACGTGACATCTACGTCATCAAGCTCAGTTTGAGTCTGCGCAGTGCGCTCGACCCTCAGGATGTGCTTTCTTCTAATTGACTTCATTTTTCTCCGTTGAATCCAATGGAGTCGCTGTGTCCATTTCTTTTACTGTCTATGTCAAAAACCGGCCAGATGAAGGCATCTCAGGAGACAGGGAATGAAGCTGACATTGATTTCAGACGTGCCTTGATGCCTTCCTACCTTGGAATGCGACCTCCGAAGGCAGCATTTTTCAGTTTTCGGATGCACCCCTATACTTGAATATAGGAGGAATATGTCAGTAATTTATTTGTGACAAACTTTCTCCTGCCAGCTGGTGGCGCTATAACTGCAACTGAATATTGGCATGCACTTTTATCAAACGTGAAGTTTTGTGCAGATTGATCATGGTATGTAAAACGTGACATAATTCAGTTAAAATTAGTAATTGATGTGTTTTGGGGGCATGGAGTGCAATAAACAAATTAGAATCTCATCTCCCATTCCCTTTATCAGTTTAAGCGTGAGTTGTGCTCGCGCCATGGTGGATGGATCACTCTTTTTTAAACGGAGGAATTTTAATGCGCACACACCGAACGCGTCTCCAGAGAGCAAACGGATATGCTCGTGCGCGAGCAAATAGGTAGGCTAGTTCTGATACACATAGTGACTATCCATTATGACATTTATGAAATTTTTATATTCATGTAGCCTACACAATAATATTATTTTACACTTTTATCCTTTAATTTTTAATATTTGGCATGTTTGTGCTGCTGCGCGTCACCGTGTGTAATAAGCAAGTTAAAAGCGCGTTTTGGACACGCCCAGAGGCACATTTTATACTAACGCGCTCTTTTAAAAGGTTTGTGTTGGTCTATGGCGCAGTCTATTTTTAATTCCTAAGAATAGCAACGCGTCAACAATTTTTAGACCTTGGGCGCTTAGGGTCAGATTGGTTACTGTATATTTTAGTTAGTGTAAAACATGACATTTTCTTTTGGCAACATGTGGCATTATAAATTATTACTGAACATTGACATGCAGATGTTTTCAGGCCAGGACCAAACATGTGAAGTTTGGGGCAGATCTGACATTGCATGTTTAAGTTAGTGTAAAATAGATTAAAGCAATTATCTCTTTAACTGCTGCTCATCATCATTGTTTATATCAGCCAGAGGGGCACAAGCAAGCAGCCTAACAAAGATTTGGAGACACCTTGTGATCACCAACCCACAATCTCAAAACAGTGATAGTTGTATGTGTAAAACAGACTGCAATTATAATTATTGTTACTTTGTTTGAACTAAGTTTGAACTGCACACCTTTTGCTGCTAAGATAATAATCTTCAAGCTCTTGCCAAGTTTCTGCACCAAGTACTAAGTCATGTTTTGCTAGGGGATCAAATACTTATTTAACTCACTAAAATGCAAATCAATTTCTAACCTTTATATAATGTGTTTTTTTTTCTGGGTTTTATTTTGTTGATATTCTGTCTCTATATGTAAAAAAAAACTACCATAAAAATGACACACCCTTAATTTTTTTTGTAAGTGGGTAAATTTACAAAATCAGGAGGGGATCAAATAAATATTTTCCCCACTGTTATGTATGTATGTGTGTGTATGTGTGTGTGTGTCTATATATATATATATATATATATATATATAAAAATACTCATATATATATTTTTTTTTTGAGTAGGCAGGGTATCCTGACATGACATGTTGTGGCCTTTAGAGGACGCTATTCAGCCATTTTAACGCACTGTCAAACTGAATGGGTCAAATTAACGGTAACTAGATTAAAGGCAGGGTAGGTAAAAAAATGTATAAAAAACTTTTTTTCCAAATTTGTTTAAACTTTATTTATATATCAATACATAATTAAAATGTAAGTACTCTGAAAAAGAAAGTATAAAAATCGAGTGACTGTAGACCTCTCACGACTGTTTTAAAGACAGCTCATTATTTCCATTCACTCCACCCCCTCCCTTCTGGGCTCCTTCCAAAGCCTCTACTACGGCTCGCTAAGTAATGTTATGTTAGCTATATTACGCAGCTATGTGTGCTAATGACACATGCTTCATGAAAAAAATATGTATGATCAAAATACAAAAAGAAAGATTTACCTGTCCAGCAGAAATAAAGCCATCAAGGAGTCACTTTTCAGCCCCTTGAGTTCCCTCAGTTCTCGCCATTGCTGGAAAGCCATGCCGATATGCGTTTTATTTCTTTGTTTATCCAAAGACTTTTTGTTCATTGCCTTTTCTTGTACTGTTACTGTCTTCCTTTTTTTGCCTGGTTTGCCTTCACTAACTGCATAGGCTGGTACTGTGAATTTTGCTTGCTGTTTCTCTGCCATTGTTTTGGTATTCCTAGGATCCGTGCCTGTTGAATTCCTCAAATCAAACGTGCACGCGCAAGTGGGCAGGTCATGTGTGGCAAAAGGGTGGTTGCCATGGTTGCGAGAGAGTGACAGTCGCCTAAGCCAATCCTATGTTTCGTCCCGAAATGGAAATAATGAGCTGTGTTTAATACAGATTAAACAGTCATGAGTCACTCGATTTTTATACTCTTTTTATCAGAGTACTTACATTTTAATTATGCATTGATATATATAGAAAGTTTAAACAAATTTGGAAGAAAGTTGTTTATACATTTATTACCTACCCTGCCTTTAAGACACACGATGCTACTTAATGTCTAAACAGAAATAAAAACTGTTTTATCTATGAAGATAAAAATCTCTGTATAAAGTCTGTTTAAAGATATAAAGATGTACCTCACACTTTTCGTCAGACCACCTTTTAGTTCAATAAATAATGTTATAATGTATATGTTTAAATCGTTTCTTTTTTTTTTTCTTCCTTTCTTTTTTTTAAGGGAACGTCTAAGGTAAGCCTATCTCGTGCATTCTAATTTATGTACACTGTTAAAGAGTTGGATTCTCATGCTTAACATGGCCAAAGTTTAAAAAACGAGTTGGATGCATGACGGAGATTTCTGTGCCAAAGACACTCATTCAGGAAAGTTTTTTTCGAGTGTGGCCGTCATAAAGGATGGGATTCCCACATAGCAAATGTCTTCTGGCCCAGATCTGGGCCACACAATGACTTTTCCCTCGGCCCAAGTACCGCAAAGAATGATGGCCCGGAAGTGGCACAGAACTGGATTAAAGACTCGGGCCATACATGGGTCATAACCGGCCCGAATCTCAGCCAGTTAATCAGCCTTAGTTGGCCCTGATCTGGGCCAAAACAGGTTTTATCATTGGTGCCAATTCTCAGCCTTAAGTAAACCAGAATCCCCAAATCTGAGCCACACCTGAGCCTTGCAGTGTCGGCCCAGATCCAGCCCGAATGGATTTCACGCGGGCCAGATGTGGGCCGGATCTAGGCCAACAGTATATTGCTGTCTGGTAATTTTAATATTTCATTTTATTACCTTTTATATTACTATGATCACAATTATTCATTTTGTGACATGCTTTAATGTAGACACAAACTATGCAAATAAAGTACATTAAACTGAATAGAAAATCAGACTTAAAACCCACCCACACGTTCGCAACAGGTAGTTTTTTGCCTCTTACTCCGATTTCACATGGCATGTAAACACAATAACACGTTTTCTGTTGGCTTGAAGTGGCATGTGTGATACATGACAGGAACGCATCGTTAGTGCAGATTTAAGTGCATCTAGACAGAGCAAACATCTTGTAGACATTTGTAGAGAAGCAGAGGCAGCATGCAAAAACACAGGTTCAAGCAATGGGAGAGCAGAGTAAAATTGTTCAAGCCACTAAAAAGTCAAAAGATACAAAACAACAAGATATATGAAAGAACATCATCTCAACAGCACAAAGCAGATTCGTGTATCAGCAAAAAGTGTGGAAAATCTTACCTTCCATGACAGTGTCTAGCCTTTGGCACAACATATCATGCCTATGGAAAACGTCTGCCTTGATGTGCATGTCTGAACAAAATTACACAAAAGCCTAAACATAATAGAAATGCTACTGTTGATTCATTATTCATTGGGTTAGTCAAACTAAAAGAGACCCTCAGCTCTGTACAGAAAGCATGGTACACAGATATAGACACTGGAAATGTGACAGTGAAGTTTAAATTGGACTCTGGAGCTGAAGCCAATATTATACCTCTCGACATCATTTATCACTCTCTGCACAAAACAGTGTTGTTGTAACTGACTTCAACTATGCTGGTGGCATATGGTGGAACTAAATTAAAGCCAGAAGGTGTGGCCAACCTTCAGTGTGTCACAACCAAAGTGCAAGTTTGCTTTCCCTTTTACATCACCAGACACTCATCCATTTCAGTGTTTGGTAAGGAAGCATGTGAAAGGATGCAACTGCTAAAAAGAGTTGAAACTGTTGTAATCAAGCATTCTTCCTCCAAAGAGGAAAAAATAACGTGTCATTACAAGTATGCCTTGATCCCCGTGACCTAAACAATTTTTTTTCTATGTCAACACTTCTCCATTCCGACAACTGAAGATTGTGCAATCTAACTAGAAAGAACATTTTCTCCATCTTTAATGCAATGGATGGCGACTGGCTAGTCAATGTCAATGTCAATGTCACCTTTATTTATATAGCGCTTTAAACAAAATACATTGCGTCAAAGCAACTGAACAACATTTATTAGGAAAACAGTGTCAATAATGCAAAAATGATAGTTAAAGGCAGTTCATCATTGGATTCAGTTATGTCATCTCTGTTCAGTTAAATAGTGTCTGTGCATTTATTTGCAATCAAGTCAACGATGTCGCTGTAGATGAAGTGTCCCCAACTAAGCAAGCCAGAGGCGACAGCGGCAAGCTGAAACTCCATCGGTGACAGAATGGAGAAAAAAACCTTGGGAGAAACCAGGCTCAGTTGGGGGGCCAGTTCTCCTCTGACCAGACGAAACCAGTAGTTCAATTCCAGACTGCAGCAAAGTCAGATTGTGCAGAAGAATCATCTGTTTCCTGTGGTCTTGTCCTGGTGCTCCTCTGAGACAAGGTCTTCACAGGGGATCTGTATCTGGGGCTCTAGTTGTCCTGGTCTCCGCTGTCTTTCATGGATGTAGAGGTCCTTTCTAGGTGCTGATCCACCATCTGGTCTGGATACGTACTGGATCCGGGTGACTGCAGTGACCCTCTGATCTGGACACAGACTGGATCTGGTGGCCACGGTGACCTCGGAACAAGAGAGAAACAGACAAATATTAGCGTAGATGCCATTCTTCTAATGATGTAGCAAGTACATAGGTTGTTATGGGAAGTGTATCCGGTTCACCTAATTAATGCAGCCTAAAAATCCTTTAACGGATTTGGATAATAAAAGCATATTCGTTTGTTATGTGTATGCCAGGTTAAAGAGATGGGTCTTTAATCTAGATTTAAACTGCAAGAGTGTGTCTGCCTCCCGAACAATGTTAGGTAGGTTATTCCAGAGTTTGGGCGCCAAATAGGAAAAGGATCTGCCGCCTGCAGTTGATTTTGATATTCTAGGTATTATCAAATTGCCTGAGTTTTGAGAACGTAGCGGACGTAGAGGGTTATAATGTAAAAGGAGCTCATTCAAATACTGAGGTGCTAAACCATTCAGGGCTTTATAAGTAATAAGCAATATTTTAAAATCTATGCGATGCTTGATAGGGAGCCAGTGCAGTGTTGACAGGACCGGGCTAATATGGTCATACTTCCTGGTTCTAGTAAGAACTCTTGCTGCTGCATTTTGGACTAGCTGTAGTTTGTTTACTAAGCGTGCAGAACAACCACCCAATAAAGCATTACAATAATCTAACCTTGAGGTCATAAATGCGTGGATTAACATTTCTGCATTTGACATTGAGAGCATAGGCCGTAATTTAGATATATTTTTGAGATGGAAAAATGCAGTTTTACAAATGCTAGAAACGTGGCTTTCTAAGGAAAGATTGCGATCAAGTAGCACACCTAGGTTCCTAACTGATGATGAAGAATTGACAGAGCAACCATCAAGTCTTAGACAGTGTTCTAGGTTATTACAAGCAGAGTTTTTAGGCCCTATAATTAACACCTCTGTTTTTTCAGAATTTAGCAGTAAGAAATTACTCGTCATCCAGTTTTTTATATCGACTATGCAATCCATTAGTTTTTCAAATTGGTGTGTTTCACCGGGCTGCGAAGAAATATAGAGCTGAGTATCATCAGCATAACAGTGAAAGCTAACACCATGTTTCCTGATGATATCTCCCAAGGGTAACATATAAAGCGTGAAGAGTAGCGGCCCTAGTACTGAGCCTTGAGGTACTCCATACTGCACTTGTGATCGATAGGATACATCTTCATTCACTGCTACGAACTGATGGTGGTCATATAAGTACGATTTAAACCATGCTAATGCACTTCCACTGATGCCAACAAAGTATTCAAGTCTATGCAAAAGAATGTTGTGGTCAATTGTGTCAAACGCAGCACTAAAATCCAATAAAACTAATAGAGAGATACACCCACGATCAGATGATAAGAGCAGATCATTTGTAACTCTAAGAAGAGCAGTCTCAGTACTATGATACGGTCTAAATCCTGACTGGAAATCCTCACATATACCATTTTTCTCTAAGAAGGAATATAATTGTGTGGATACCACCTTTTCTAGTATCTTGGACAGAAAAGGGAGATTCGAGATTGGTCTATAATTAACTAGTTCTTTGGGGTCAAGTTGTGGTTTTTTGATGAGAGGCTTAATAACAGCCAGTTTGAAGGTTTTGGGGACATGTCCTAATGACAATGAGGAATTAATAATAGTCAGAAGAGGATCTATGACTTCTGGAAGCACCTCTTTCAGGAGCTTAGATGGTATAGGGTCTAACATACATGTTGTTGGTTTAGATGATTTAACAAGTTTATACAATTCTTCCTCTCCTATGGTAGAGAATGAGTGGAACTGTTCCTCAGGGGGTCTATAGTGCACTGTCTGATGTGATACTGTAGCTGACGGCTGAATGGTTGCAATTTTATCTCTAATAGTATCGATTTTAGAAGTAAAGTAGTTCATAAAGTCATTACTGCTGTGGTGTTGGGAAATGTCAACACTTGTTGAGGCTTTATTTTTCGTTAATTTAGCCACTGTATTGAATAAATACCTGGGGTTATGTTTGTTTTCTTCTAAAAGAGAAGAAAAGTAATCGGATCTAGCAGTTTTTAATGCTTTTCTGTAGGATATGTTACTTTCCCGCCAAGCAATACGAAATACCTCTAGTTTTGTTTTCCTCCAGCTGCGCTCCATTTTTCGGGCTGCTCTCTTTAGGGTGCGAGTATGCTCATTATACCATGGTGTCAAACTGTTTTCCTTAACCTTCCTTAAGCGTAAAGGAGCAACTTTATTTAAAGTGCTAGAAAAGAGAGAGTCCATAGTTTCTGTTACATCATCAAGTTGTTCTGAGGTTTTGGATATGCTAAAGAATTTGGTTACATCAGGAAGATAACTTAAAAAGCAGTCTTTTGTGTTAGAAGTGATGGTTCTTCCATACTTGTAACAAGAAGTAGAATTTACAATTTTGGCTATATGAATTTTGCAAAGAACTAAATAATGATCTGAGATATCATCACTTGGCTGAATAATTTCAACACCATCAACATCAATTCCATGTGACAGTATTAAATCTAGAGTATGATTTCGACAATGAGTAGGTCCTGAAACGTGTTGTCTAACACCAATAGAGTTCAGAATGTCTATAAATGCTGATCCCAATGCATCGTCTTCATTATCAACATGGATATTAAAATCACCAACTATTAAAACTTTATCTGCAGCCAGAACTAACTCGGATGTAAAATCACCAAACTCTTTAATAAAGTCTGTATGGTGCCCTGGTGGCCTGTATACAGTAGCCAGTACAAACATAACAGGGGATTTATCATTAACATTTGTTTCTTTGGATAATGTTATATGAAGTACCATTACTTCAAACGAGTTATACTTGTAGCCTGCCCTCTGAGAAATCCTGAAAACGTTGTTATAAATTGAAGCAACACCTCCACCTTTGCCTTTTAGACGGGGCTCATGTTTATAACAGTAATCTTGGGGGGTGGACTCATTTAAAATAATGTAATCATCAGGTTTTAGCCAGGTTTCTGTCAAACAGAGTACATCTATATTATGATCAGTGATCATATTATTTACAAAAAGTGTTTTCGTAGAAAGGGATCTGATATTCAATAAGCCAAGCTTTATCATTTGTTTATCCATATTGCTTCTGTTTTTTATTTGTTGAACCTCAATTAAATTGTTAATCTTAGCTTGGTTTAGACGTTTTTTGTATTTTCTAGTTCGGGGAACAGACACAGTCTCTATAGTGTGATATCTAGGTGAAGAAGTCTTTATGTGCTGAGAATTAACTAACCTCTGTGACGGGAGGCAGCTAGCAGACGGTCGGTTTAGCCAGTCTGTCTGCTTCCTGACCTGGGCCCCAGTTAGTCAAGTATAAACACTAAGACTATTTGCCATATTTCTAGAGAGAAGAGTGGCGCCACCCCAGGAGGGATGAAGACCATCTCTTTTAAACAGGTCAGGTCTGCCCCAAAAGCTCGTCCAATTGTCTATGAAACCTATGTTATTCTGTGGGCACCACTTAGACATCCAGCCATTGAGTGATGACAATCTGCTATGCATCTCATCACCACGGTAAGCAGGGAGGGGACCAGAGCATATTACAGTGTCTGACATCGTGCTTGCAAGTTCACACACCTCTTTAATGTTATTTTTAGTGATCTCCGACTGGCGAAGTCGAACATCATTAGCGCCGGCATGAATAACAATCTTACTGTATTTACGTTTAACATTAGCCAGCACTTTTAAATTTGCCAAGATGTCAGGCGCTCTGGCTCCCGGTAAACATTTGACTATGGTGGCTGGTGTCTCTATATTCATGTTCCGTACAATAGAATCACCAATAACTAGAGCACTTTCATCAGGTTTCTCAGTGGGTGCATCACTGAGTGGGGAGAACCTGTTTAATGTTTTGATCGGAACAGAAGAGCGGTGTTTTGACCCACGACTACGCTGCCTCACCGTCACCCAGTTGCCCTGCTGCTGGGGCTCTGTTTCCGGAACCGAACAATGTACAGGAATCCCTGAGCTAGACGCATCCAAAGCCGTATCTAGAGCCCTAACATTTTTACTGTCCTCAATTAAAGTTTGGATGCGTGTCTCTAATTCTGAAATCTTCTCTGTCAGCCTAACTATTTCCCTGCATTTATCACATGTGAATCCCTCATCAGCGACAGAGATAGATAAACTGTACATGTGGCAAGAGGTGCAAGAAACAATGATAGGAGAAGCCATTACTCACCGTGCTTGATGAAAATTCTTACTGCGGTTGTTTGATGAACTTGTGAAAAACTGGAGCGAGGGAGAGGAGAAAAAAAAAAAAAAAAAAAAACAGCGATAGGTTCGAATGAAAACGCTAATGACAAGCTAACGAGTGCTAACGCTTTGCAGGTGTACTGCACTCACGGAAATAAAATAAAAGTGAACGATCAAAGTTAATCTGATAAGATTGATCGATAATATCAGAAATATGGTGTGAATTAAGTTATATTTTACCACTTTAAAAAAAAACAGAGAGTGATATTAAGATAAAGATTCTAGAGAAAAAAATAAAATAAAAACAGCTACACGGAGCTACAATTTGCTACAGAAGGCCAACAGGAAGTAGAGAAAACACTGTCCAACTTGATACAGAATACTCCCTACTATGCACGTTCAACACGCCATGGGGTAGATACAGATTCAAACTTCTAGCATTTGGTATCAATTCTGCTAGTGAAGTTTTCCAGCAGTACAATAATGAAGTGTTCTGAGACATAGATGGTGTACACATTGTAGCTGATGATATGATCGTCGCAGCTGTCGCAGAACATAATGTCATTGGTTCTAAAATTATGGAGAGAGCAAAAAAACACAATGTGAAATTCAACCACGACAAGATCCAGTTCAAGGTGAACAATGTACATTTCATGGGCCATGTGATAATTCTTTAGGGTGTGAAAGCATATGACAGCTTTTGAGAAGGGACATTGCATTCCAGTGGCAACCAGAATATGACAAGGCCCTGTCTGAACTCAAAACAGCACTGACCAACACACCAGTTCTCAGGTACTACGACCACTCGCCATGCAAACAGATGCATCCAAAGATTGCTTAGGATCATGTCAGCTGCAGGAGGGGCATCCAATAGAATATGTGTCCAGGATTTTTAATAGATACAATAAAGAAATACTCCCTAATTGTAAAGAAGCTACTGGCAATTGTTTTTTCGACCAAAACATTCCATCAGTATGTGTATGGACGCAGTGTGAACGTCCAATCGGACCATAAGCCATTATAAGGTAATCTTCAAGAAACCACTGAACAAAGCACCAGCGAGACTCCAAAGTATGCTCATACAGCTACAGAAAAATGACCTAATTGTTCAATACACGCCTGGTAAGGACAGGTAAAATGATGATACATTGTCATGTGTTGTCGCTAAAGGCCAACACACAAGTACAGATGATTTCAGTGATGAAAAAGTCACATTCTCACTTGAATCTACAGAGGCTCTCAGTGAATAAATGCTGAAGCAGCTTACATATGCTACTGCAAGAAACAGTACATTCCAGTTACTTGTGAAAACACAAAAGACAGGACAACAACTCAGTTTATAAAAATACCTGTGTACGTGGGGACATGACCTTAGACTGTGGCATGCAGGAGCTACTTGTTTTCTGTAATAAACATGTGGTTCCCCTGTCGGTGTTATTTGACACCAGATGACACACACAATCTTTGCGTCATTTGTTTGGTTGAAGAGCACGCACGCGATGCCTTTGAGGAGGCAATCTTCGTGCATTGTGAGCGTTTTTTCAATGAAAAAGCTCTGCTCTCGTTCATCTCTCTTTCCGAGGAAAAAAAGAAAAAAAAGGCAGCCATCTGCTTCCCGCGGTTCAGGACCCGCTGCTGCTAAGGCACAGAGGAGAATGAGCTCGTGAGAATTTCAGGTGGATCTGTCTGAATTGTTTAGAGGTAGACTTTCCCTTTCACGCTCGTAATGGCGGCGGACAAAAGAGAGCCTCGGGAGGATGATGTTATATCTTTAACACTTTCTGATACTGAGGTTAGTGCTCTGCTGGGTTTTTACCCAGGAAAAGCAGGAGATATTTGAGGATGGTGAAGAAGCTGAGGCTGAGCCTTCTCAATTCTCCTGTCCTGTATATGTAGATCTGTTGGAGGTTATAGATTGCACCACGGCAAAGTTGGACTTGCCATGTAAGTGGGCTAACAAGGTGACGCCGTGAGGCTGACTTGATGAGCGTTATCTTTCTGGCCATAGCCCTCCAGCTCAGGTGAGCCTTCCATTTCTGTCTGATCTCCATACAGAGATCAAAAATAAATGAAGGAGGTCATTTTCTTCTTGCATCCATGGGTTTCGGCATTAGAGTTGTGCCGACATCGAGGCGATGCGCGAAAGCGGCTATGAGAGGACGCCCCCTGTAGAAAAAGCTTTCTTTCTGCGGGGGAGATATCCTCTCTTAATCTCCCTCCTTGCCATCTAGGCCCCTTCAAGAAATACATCTCGCTTAAATGGCAAGGCATAATGTTTTTGGCTGAGTCTATGTTCATAGCAACCACCTTACTGATGGTCCGGACAGAAAGGAGGCGCCCCTTGAGCGGGACTCCAGCGCAGGAGGGTGGGTGAGTATGTAACCCTTTCTGTAGATACTTATGTGTATTAAATTGCTGGTCGTTATGTGTCTTCTAATAAACTCTGTGAGTTTCCTTTGCAGTTCTCAGTTACAGTGTTTACTAAACACTCGTCAGCACCAGCCATCCGGCTTCATGTTCCGGTATTAGGCAGCTGAGATCACAGGTTTCTGTGGGAGGCTCCTTGATCATCAGGCCTGGCACAGCACTGCAGGGAATTCCATGGATGTCCGGCCAGGTCACCCTAAGGGTCCTCCTGGCTGCTTAGTTGTGCTGTCGTATCCAGTGGGAAGTGGAGGTGGCAGTTACAGAAGTCTTCTTGTATATGCTGCCTCAGGTGATGCTCCCCTCGCCAGAGGTTTGTAAAATTTGAGCTTGCCTTTCCCGTGTGGTTCAGCGCCTCTGCGATGCTTAGGAACCTTTAGGTATACACACTAAGCTCTTTCTGAAAACCACATGGTGGTTAGGGTGCACGTGAACATTTTGCGCACTTTCTAAAATGTGGTAAGTGTGCACGCAAGACTCAATGCACTTTCTGAAATCCTGTACGGTAAGGCTTAAGTGCTCTGCCTCTTTCCCTTTCTTGAGATGATTAAACCTTGGTCCTTTGGGCTCCATTCAGCCAGGGTGTATTTGTTTATACTCTTCAAGCATTGCTTCCCTCAACATGAGGGGCTATTTGGGCGTGTCTCGTGGTAGTTCAGCAGCACTCCCCTTTTCCAAGAAGGGTCGCCTATGAGTGCGCTACTCTGAATTCGGAGTTCTCCTCTTATATGAGACTGAGTTCTACGTTTTTTCCCCAGAGCCCTCGAGCATTATTTCCACAGATCGAGTTGATGACTCTCAAACATACTGTTTTGAGATGCACCATTCCATCTATGGGCTGCTCTATCAGTGTGCCACCAGAGCCCCTCCTTAGAACTGTATTTGAAAATCCATGCTATGGTAAGTGTGCATGTGAAGTCTTTGCGCACTTTCTGAAATCCACACTGTGGTAAGTTTGCACGCTAGTTTTCTGCATTCTTTCTAAAATCCTATACGGTGAGGGTTTCGCGCGGTTGCTTCATGCCCTTTCTTGAGTTGGTAAAAGCCCCGTTCATCTTGGGCTCCACTCCACCTATGTATCCTTGGATACCTATCTAAACAGGGTGTTGCTACTAGGGATCTGTTGAGACAGCTCTTTCAGCAAGCTTATGCGAAAGCAAGCGGTAGCTATGTGTGACAGGCAAGACTTGGTATAAAATGCTAGGTTCTTAGCCATATCCCTTTAAAGGAATTTTTCCTGATTCCAAGCCTACAGCTCTTTCCCGGGCTGAGGCCCTAACGATTAAGTTGGGCTATGTAGCTTAGGCCTTTGGCCTTAGGGGTACTGTCACAGACAGCTGTCTAAACATCCCAGGGGCAACTCCCATGGAAATGGTAGAGTTGGTACTTAGTGATCACTATGATCCTGGCCTGCACTCCCCTCAGCATGGCGGCATGGGTATACTGTTCCCCATAGCTACCCCTAGAGGATGCAATTCAAAGTTCCCTTGAAAGGGAACGTCTCAGGTTATGAATGTAACCATGGTTCCTTGAGTAGGGAATGAGACTCTGCGTCCTCTAGCTCCCTGCCATGCTTTGGACGCAAGCTTCAGACGAAGAAGAGAATGACATGTTCTCCTGGTGCCTGTATAAAGTCGTGCTGTATTGACATCAGAGGCTGTCACGGGCCAACTCGTTGGTGTTTTTTCAATGTTTGCTTCAGACACGGGTCACAACGAGGTGTTCCCACATAGCGACCCTTAGAGGACGTAGTTTGAAGTTCCCTAGTCAGGGAACCATGGTTAAATTCGTAACCTGAGACGTTCTGAGTTATAACTCTCCATGTACGTAGTCTATTGGATACACTGCACTTGAAGAAACACTACAACATCAACAATGTCACCAAAGTAGTGTATTTTGGGTTGTGAGCAAAATATAACCTTGTTCAGCTTCCCAAAGATCCCAACATTCAGGGAACCATGGGTCCTGTTTGTTTCTCCGGGGCAGTAACAGAGTTGTGCGAGTGTGTTTGTTTGTTCTCAGCATTTCATCGATGTCACAGCTTGCAGACGTCCGGTCGGGCAAGTACAGCTCTCTTTCATTTGGTTCCTAAAAAAATCCACTTTTCCCAGACAAGCATTAATGTCGAGGTCTGTTACTGTATATAAAATTCAGCCCGCCAAATTGGCTAGTGGGAGTGACCATGTTGCTGTTACCCACCGCTGCTGAAATCCACCTGCATTCAGTGTTGCCAACTCATTTTCAGAGAAAGTTTCTAAAAGGAAGGTAAATTTGTTGCTAAAAGTTGCTAAATGATGTTATGATGTCATTTCGTTATGATGTCATTACATAATTACAACAAAAAACTGTCACAACATCAAATCTCAGCAAAACTATATATTTTATGTTAATTTAGATTTGTTTGTAAAATAATATGCATAATATAATTTTAAAATATAATTAACTGTATTTTTATAAATAAAATGAATTATTGAACACCTACACATTTTTGAATGATTACAATAATAATAATAATAATTTAAAAAAAATAGCTAGTAAACTAGTAATTAAACAAACTGTCAACAGTTATGCTTTAAGGAGTGTATTAGTGGTTAGTATGCTACACTATACGAAAATTCTGTAAAAATATGGCACAATCTACTATTTTAATAATATGAAAGAATTTTCTGTATTGGACTTTTACCTGCATTTTAAATTATGCATTGTGTTTTATGGTTACTGGGTTACAAGGAATAATGGATAATGTCCTGAAAAATGACAAGTATCTTTCCCATTTTTCTTACAGCGTACTAATTGATCAACAATTGCAACTACAAGCTACTCACAAAGTGCATCATAAATTAACAATAATTTAGTGTGCCTTTTTATTGTCTTAGTCACTTATCAAAAGTTGCTAAAAGGTGCCAAATAAATTTAACACATTTCTCAACTTGTTGCTTAGTGGTTTTGGAAGAAAAAGTTGCTAGGGTAGTCAGAAAAGTTCGTAAATTTAGCAACAATATTGTCAATTGTAATTTTAAAATAAAATGGAGTGATTGGAGATGAACTACACCTGTTCGACCCGCCGGTCTCGAGGCCCATGGAGGAGATGGAAGGATATAAAACTGGAGCGACGACAGTGAAGAACGAGAGAGGACCAGGCCTGGGATTTTAGTTGTGTTTTGGTTTCATTTTATTTGTGCGCACCAGTCGTCCGTGAGGGGCTGGTGCGCTGGTTTGTGTTTATTTTAAATTATTAAAATGTTGTTTGATTGTCCGCCGGTTCCCGCCTCCTTCTTCCCGAAGATTACGAAGCTTTTATCATTACACAAAGATTAAATTTTTTTCTTAACTTACTGAAAACACATGCATGTAGTTGAATATGAATTATTTGTAAACTTCCCTAGTCTTATACAAAAAGCTGTACACCAAATGAGCATATTGTCTGAATAGTCAGTATTCATGTTAAAGTAACCAAACAATACCCAAATGACAGATTGCTTCTCTCTCCTAAGATTTTAAATTGTTCAATCTATAGTGTAGACATAAGTCACAGCAGCTAAAGAGCTGTCATCATGCCTGAATTAACCATATATCACTTCTGCTCTTGTCCAGGGGCCCCACATCCAGGAGGACACCATGCGGGGGCCGTACATATGTACACCTGCATACCAAAATAATGTACTTTGTCAATGGTTATAAAGTAAGTTTTTAACAATATTCAGTTGTGTATTGTATTCTCTTAAGACACAGCTCAAATCTAAAGTAAACTTAAATAACAAATAACACTGTTGTGAGAACCAGTTTTGCCTGTTTGATAACCAAATATCACTATTGAGAGTGTTTTTGCAAACATTTTGATTTTGGGTTATCAAAAATAAAATGAAGTGCAAAAGCAAAATATAACTTTATCTTGTGTATAATGTTGTGGAAATCTTTAGCTTTTTTATCATGATCTCGTTATCTCATTTCCACATATGTAAGCACTTGAAAAACTTGTTTTGGCTTGAATAAAGCTTGTTTTTTTCAATGTAGTGAAGTCAGCAGTTTGTGTGGGAACGAAATCAGTCTTCTCTTTTACTGGATGTTTTCTTCCTGTTTTAGAAAAGAAGCATGGCAGCGAGAAGTAGCAGTAAGTTCTCTTCAATTAATTCTCAACTACTACTCTCATTATTTTTAGTTGTTAATCAAAACATAAGGTGGGGTGTGTTTGGGGTGCGGTGGGAGTGCTGTTTCAGCACAATTACAGATTGAGATTGGTAAAATGTCATTATTGTCATAAAATTGGGTTGTATCTTTTGGTGTATGAATCTTCATATATTTATGTACTTTATATTACTAGGCGTTTAGCCTTCAATCCCTTAACTGTCACTCACATTTTTTGAACATAGACATGAAAGTGCACTATCCAAACAAACTTACATTTTTATAATTCATGAACAAAAAAATTGTATAACATGATTTTGATGTACCATTTCCATGGTAATGCAATATCTGGTGTCAAAGGATGAATTTTGACATTTTAAGTTTTCAGTTGATATATAATTTCTTATGAATTCTAAAGCGTGAAAAGGGCAACTAGGAAGACTTTCTGTGACAAAGGTCAGACCTCCTTTTATTTATTTTTTAGGTGCACTCTTGTCATAAATTAATCTATTACTTTTCCTACATAATTTTTTAACAAAAAGTGGTTAAAGACGGGTGACAGTTAAGGTGTAATTGTGTAAGACTTCTTGTGTGACTTCCTAATGTGTTGTCTGACTACATCAATTTGACATTTTGAAATGTTTGGTACTTAAGCGGGGAAATTTTTATACTTTCGAGATGGCCACTGCCTTTATAAATGGAGGAACTAGAGTTCAATACAGAAATCTTGATCAAACGTACTTCTAGTGTTAATTTTGTCAGCTTTTTTAGTCTTAGTTTTTGTGTCAAATGTCCTTGTTAGTTTTTATCATATTTAGTCAACCTTATCTGGTTTTAGTCAAGTTTTAGTGTCAACATTTTTGTCTAGTTTTAGTCAAAGAATGCTACGTACTTCAAAGACTGAATTGCAGGAATAAGCCTTTTAAACAAAATACAGCACAGGTGATATTTGAATCTTGCCCATGTGTCTTTTCTTTCACAGATGACTTTCAGCTTGTTATTCCTGAAAGAGGTGAAAGAGTTAAGATAAATGCGGGATCTACTCTCACTGTGTCATGCCACTTGTCTCCTGCACTCAGTGCTGTTGACATGGAGATTTCTTGGTTTGGCGAGATGTCTTGTATTTGTGCCTATAAGAACCGAGAGATGACACAGAGTGTTGGCTACGAGGGCAGAGCGAGTCTGTTCATTAATGACCTGCCGAGAGGGAATGTGTCTTTAAGAGTGGCAGACTTTAGAGAGTCAGATCTGGGAGTTTACATGTGCAGAGTCATCGGTAGAAATGAAACACAGCAGATAACAATAAATGTAGCAGAAGAAGGTAAGCAGTTCATTATTCCACTAATGCTCTGGTTGCATCAGCTAGATGTACACTCGGTTGTAAACTTAAGTTGGGTGCAAATATGGAGCCTGTCCTCCAATAAAAACCACCATATAGGTCGTTTGTACAAGCACCTTATTACGACCCATATTTACGTTTTAAAGTTAAGCGCCATCTAGCGGGCGTAAAAATAATGAAAGTATCGCGTTGCGTCTGTCGTCATGAAATGACGTTTCACGTCATTACCAATCAAAACGCACGTTTATTTAAATGCAATGTGTTGGCTTTTTACACCGATCTCACAGTATTTCCTACATATTTTACTAGGTTGCTTATTCGTTCGAATGACCACACCTAAACCCACCCCTAAACCTAACCCTCACAGAAATCATGCTAAATTATGATTTATTGAGCATATACATTTTCGTGCACGTCCGTTCCCTGGGATCGAACCCATGACAGCATGATTACATATCAAGGTATAACGCAATAATCTACCAACTGAGTGCAAATAAAAGAATACAAAACATTAATATGAAAACGACCTTTTGCCGATAGGGGTGCAATTGTAGGATACGCTCTGATGGGTCGTATTTCAGGGATTTGGACAAACGACCTATACGAGCGTATTGGTTGGAGGACAGGTTGAGCAATTAACCAATTAGACTTAATTAATAGCTGTGTATGTCCAATTAACAATTTTATTTGTTGACATACTGTATGCAGTCTCTGCTATTTTGAAGGACCAGGACTTCTTTACTGTGGTAAGACAGTACCTATCATTATTTTTATGAACATATAGCACACTATAACACAATATACAAGAAAATATAGAGGTATTATGTACATTGCATTTTATACAAAATTTTGTTAAATGATAAATAACATAAAGCTAGATTCATAGGACAGGAAACTGGTATACCACTGGTCTTGAAACAGGAAACAAGGTTCAAACTAATTTTATCTACATTTCTTGCTAAAGGAGGCATACAGTACCTCTGTGTAGAAGTGTGTTAACTGGTAACCAAGACAATACAGTACAGTAGCCTCAACAAGATACTAACAATGTTAATTCAAAATAAGAAAAATATTCAAATATTAAACAAAGATTTTGGGGAACTGTGGTTATGAAAAGCTTACTGAGATGATGTGGTTGAATACAGGAACCAAGACTAAACTGGCAAAACCATTCTTGATAATCAAAAAGTACTGTTGGGTTGTTTTCAGAAGTCAAGAATGAAAAATATCTATACATATAAAACATATAAAATAATCTAGGTATTATTATTCTCAATAGCATTTTCTTTGGAAAATAAGGCTAGCAATAGAAACATTTTCTGCTAAATACATAAATATCAATGTTGCAAGAAATGTAAGCTGTGTTGTGATTTTTCTTTCATTGTAAGGAATCATTGTAAATAAATCCTTGTGTTATATGTTCAGAGGAGCTGAAGTAAATTCTTTTTCCCCCAATCAGAATCACAAAATGGGAGAAACAAGCAACAGTAAGTTGTCTTAAACACTTTGTCATCCTTATTAAACATTGTACACTACTGGGGGGTATCGTTATGCTCCTAGCAGGTTATGTGACATACCCGTGTATGTTTAAGGGTAAGTAAGCAGATATACTCCGCTTTCGGTTCCAAGAACGGAGGAAAGTCTCAGGGTATGTACTGTAAGTAGCCATAGCAACTGATTCCCTGAACATAACCTGTTCTGGAGTGGGTTATGTTTCATGGTTAGTTAACTTCAGCACTTGTGTGACCTTATACTATTATAAATGATTACAATATAACTATCAAATATACTATATATATATATATATATATATATATATATATATATATATATATATATATATAAATAGAGAGAGAGAGAGAGAGAGAGACAGACAAACAGAGAGAGAGTTGTATGATATGTTTATAAGTAATATATAAGGTAATTTGTTATTCTAATATATTATTTATTTATATATGTGACCCTGTCTGTGAAATCCAGACTAAAGTCTCAAAATCTAATTATGAGATAACAAGCATCAAAGTTTGATTTCAGCCATTAAGTTCACTACGATTTCAATCTTTGACATGGCCTTAGTCAACATTAAAGATATAAAGGTTATTTTTACTGAATGTTCTTTACGTCTTTATGACGTAATACATTTATAACAAGGTAATGTTTACTTTATTCTAATATATAATTTTTTTTATTGTCATCTCAAACATTGAGGATCTGTATTTTCTATAATGTGTTTTTTATAATAAAATACATAGGTGATATTTCTTATTGTATAATTACCATCAAACAAACAATATAATTCTTATTCTCAGTGATTAAAATAGTAAAAAAAAAAAAAAAGAAGAGAAATAGGTGGCAGTATGCAGTAATGACTTGTCGATTCTTCACTCTGTTGAGAATGTCTTGTGTGTTAACTGTGAACATACTCTGGGTTCACTGAACTCATGTTTTTGGAACCATCATACCTCAAGCAAGGTCTGGGTTAATTAACCGAGAGTTCAGCGTATATGGTATGGTAAGTTAACCATGCTTTCTGGAATATAACCCTTTTCAGAAGTTTGGTGTCAGTGAGATTTTTACTTTGATTCATACGGTGGCCGAGAGAGCTCAAAACGCTGCAACTTAAGAAAACACATGCAAATTGGAAAAAACACCAGCAAATGAAGAAAACATCTTCATCAGTTTGACAACACAAGTGTTGCAAATCATCACAACATATGCATATAACGAAATGCGCTGCAAATCCTTAACAAGACATGCAAATTAAGAAACTCTGCAAATCCTCACAACACATGCAAATTAAGAAACGTGCTGCAAATCCTTCACAACACATGCAAATTAAGAAATGCTGCAAATCCTTACAACACATGCAAATTAAGAAACGCCCTGCAAATCCTCACAACACATGCATATAACGGAATGCGCTGCAAATCCTCACACCACATGCACATTAAGAAACAATTAATTAAGCATTGCAAATTTATTTTCATTAACCTTGAAATTATATTTAGCTAAGGATATTAAAGTTAGCCATCTTAAGTAACGTTTTACATTTAATCATGTGATTATTCAGCTTATTTAGGCTAATAATATCCAAAAGATAAAGGAATCATGCAATCAGGGTGTTTAAAAAAACTCACCTTTCAGTTCACCATAACTCCACTGACCAGTAGCCGCTGGACGATAAGCAAATCCCAGCCAGGTCCGACACTTTTTGGGGTCTCCTTGAAACATTTCCATTGTGGTCAGTGCTATTTGCATCGCGTTTGTTAATTTGCATGTGTTGTGAGGATTTGCAGCGCATTTCGTTAATGCATGTGTTGTGATGATTTGCAACACTTGATGAAGATGTTTTTTTTGTTTTTTTTTTGCTGGTGTTTTTTCAATTTGCATGTGTTTTCTTAAATTGCAGCTCGTTGAGCTCTCTCGGCCACCATAGATTCAGCAGTGATGCATTAAATTGATCAAAAGTGACAGTAAAGATATTTATAATACTACAAAAGATTTGTATTTCAAAACAAAATGAACTTTCTATTCATCAAAGAATAGAAAACAATGTATCTCGATTAAACAAATATATTATGTAGCACAATAGTGTGTGTGTGTGTGTGTGTGTGTGTATATATATATATATATATATATATACAACCCGAATTCCGGAAAAGTTGGGACGTTTTTTAAATTTTAATAAAATGAAAACTAAAAGACTTTCAAATCACATGAGCCAATATTTTATTCACAATAGAACATAGATAACATAGCAAATGTTTAAACTGAGAAAGTTTAAAATTTTATGCACAAAATGAGCTCATTTCAATTTTGATTTCTGCTACAGGTCTCAAAATAGTTGGGACGGGGCATGTTTACCATGGTGTAGCACCTCCTTTTCTTTTCAAAACAGTTTGAAGACGTCTGGGCATTGAGGCTATGAGTTGCTGGAGTTTTGCTGTTGGAATTTGGTCCCATTCTTGCCTTATATAGATTCCCAGCTGCTGAAGAGTTCGTGGTCGTCTTTGACGTATTTTTCGTTTAATGATGCGCCAAATGTTCTCTATAGGTGAAAGATCTGGACTGCAGGCAGGCCAGGTTAGCACCCGGACTCTTCTACGACGAAGCCATGCTGTTGTTATAGCTGCAGTATGTGGTTTTGCATTGTCCTGCTGAAATAAACAAGGCCTTCCCTGAAATAGACGTTGTTTGGAGGGAAGCATATGTTGCTCTAAAACCTTTATATACCTTTCAGCATTCACAGAGCCTTCCAAAACATGCAAGCTGCCCATACCGTATGCACTTATGCACCCCCATACCATCAGAGATGCTGGCTTTTGAACTGAACGCTGATAACATGCTGGAAGGTCTCCCTCCTCTTTAGCCCGGAGGACAAGGCGTCCGTGATTTCCAACAAGAATGTCAAATTTGGACTCGTCTGACCATAAAACACTATTCCACTTTGAAATAGTCCATTTTAAATGAGCCTTGGCCCACAGGACACGACGGCGCTTCTGGACCATGTTCACATATGGCTTCCTTTTTGCATGATAGAGCTTTAGTTGGCATCTGCTGATGGCACGGCTGATTGTGTTTACCGACAGTGGTTTCTGAAAGTATTTCTGGGCCCATTTAGTAATGTCATTGACACAATCATGCCGATAAGTGATGCAGTGTCGTCTGAGAGCCCGAAGACCACGGGCATCCAATAAAGGTCTCCGGCCTTGTCCCTTGCGCACAGAGATTTCTCCAGTTTCTCTGAATCTTTTGATGATGTTATGCACTGTAGATGATGAGATTTGCAAAGCCTTTGCAATTTGACGTTGAGGAACATTGTTTTAAAGGTTTTCCACAATTTTTTTACGCAGTCTTTCACAGATTGGAGAGCCTCTGCCCATCTTTACTTCTGAGAGACTCTGCTTCTCTAAGACAAAGCTTATATAGCTAATCATGTTACAGACCTGATATCAATTAACTTAATTAATCACTAGATGTTCTCCCAGCTGAATCTTTTCAAAACTGCTTGCTTTTTTAGCCATTTGTTGCCCCCGTGCCAACTTTTTTGAGACCTGTAGCAGGCATTAAATTTTAAATGAGCTAATTAAATGGATAAAAGTGTAAAATTTCTCAGTTTAAACATTTGCTACGTTATCTATGTTCTATTGTGAATAAAATATTGGCTCATGTGATTTGAAATTCCTTTAGTTTTCATTTTATTAAAATTTAAAAAACGTCCCAACTTTTCCGGAATTCGGGTTATATATATATTTAATAATGTTTCTTGAGCACCAAGTTAGTGTATAAGGATGATTTCTGAAGTGTCATGTGACACTGAAGACTGGAGTAATGGCTGCTTAAAGTTCAGCTATGCATCACAGGAATTAAATATGTTTTAAAAAAGGAATACAAAAACAGATTAATTTAAAATACAAATTTAAAATGGATTAAAATATAAAATGTATTTCAAATAAATTCACATTATTACTGGTTTTACTGTATTTTTGATCAAATAAGATTTCTTTCAAAACCATTATGTGAGTTCATAAGTGTGTGTTTGTGTGTGTGTGTGTGTGTATGATGAGGATTTTTTTTCTGCTTTGTAGAGTTGTCAGAGCATGAGGGTGATTCAGACAATCAGCTTCAGGTTTGTCTGCACATTAATATTATTAGCTAACACACACACACTGTTGTTTGTAAATATCTCTGTTTCACTGTATAAATAAAGTAAAGGTCATCATCTCTAGATTGACACTTGTAATGTCAATCACTTTGCATCAAATAGAGACATATCATTCTTTTTTCTTGAATTTTAGATTACATTGCCAAACAAATATAAAGAAACACAATTTTACAGTATTGCAAAACATTCCCAGCTTTTTCCTCAGAATGGTCTTTCACAACAATAACTAATAATTTAGTTGACCACTTTAGAATCACTATAAAGTGAATCCCTCTTGTGTGACGATGTTATGTTAACAATGTTTTAAATGTTTTCCCTCATCTCAATTAGGATTACAAGACTGCAGAGGCAATATATCGTAAGTTGTTTTTGAAGTTACTATTGTTCTATTGAGTATATTTCTTGGTTTCTTTCTTTCTTTGTTTCTTTCTTTCAACATTTCTTTCCTGGAGCCCATTGCACTTGATGCAACTGTTATTTGACATTTAGATAAACATCTGTCATAATCTATGTAATGTGTGGATCTTATTTGTAAAGAATAGTTTTTTTTTTTTTTGCATTAAAGAGTTATCAATCCACTCTGTATATCACAGTGCTTCAGGGAAGGATCAGTGTAAGGTATGTGTGAATCATGTCAAATCAAGCCATATAGTGCTTAATACAAAAGAGATCATTTCAAAGCAGCCTCACAGTATGAAACAGAATCAATGATGCCAACTTTGAGACAAATATGAAACAAATTTAAATTCTGCTGTAAAGCAGCTCTAACAAGACAATAGTGTCATTATTCA
The DNA here is from genome assembly GCF_963082965.1 of Carassius carassius. NCBI lineage: Eukaryota > Metazoa > Chordata > Actinopteri > Cypriniformes > Cyprinidae > Carassius > Carassius carassius. Next base: position 33,862,522 of record NC_081758.1, on the reverse strand, counting down.
GCTCCTGTCAAACTCAACATGGTTAGATCAAGGTTAGATCAAGAACAGTGCAAAGTTCAATTATAAAAAAAGTTAAATGAATGAAGATGTCATTATTCATCTCAATTCAGTTCAATGTTGATTCAGGTCAGTTCAATAATTGCAAAATTTGACAATTATAAACATTTGATTCAGCTATAAAGCAGCTCACATAAGTGTGTCAGTGTCAAAGAAGGCAAATTACTTTAAATTATGGATATGTACTGGTGTGTTATGCGTATTGTATGTTAAAAGATGGGTCTTTAATATAGTTTTAAACTGACTGCGCTAAAATAGGAAAATAATCTGTCTGCAGTCGATTCTGATATTCAAGCTATAATCAACCGGACATATTATCCTTTTTTGGCAATGGCTATTTTCAGATCATGTTTCACCTTTTGTACAAATAGCATATAACTTCTCTTATGTAATATGATATAATAATGTAATATAATGTAATGTTTAGCCAAAAAAATAAAATAATAAAAATTATATATTAAAATTATTTGTTTTAATCTCATTTAGGATTACAAGGGAGAAACAGACAACAGTAAGTTCTGGAAATCATTGACACTTTGTAATAAGTAGTATTTGCATTGCGTTTGAAAATTAAAAATTAAGATCTAAATTCATAATTTGTATTGATCGTAGAAGTTCTATGCAAAAAATCACTAATGTAACACACTGAAAGTATGATTTTTTTTTTCTCTTTATTATAGAATTATCATCACAGTACAGCAAATCAGATCTAAGTCATAAAGATGAGCAGACTTTGGTATATGTGCATTTTAAAATAATTATTCATACAGTTAATATATACACATACAATACATCATAAATCAAATGAAAATGTATTTGTTTTAATCCAAATTAGGATGACAGAATGGAAACCAAAAGAAAAGGCAAGTTGCTTTAAAGTTTTGAGTCTTTGTCATTAAATGAGTGTGCCTTATTCATTAAAATAATTTTGTGATATGATGTTTAAAGACTGCTTTATGATATCAAATCATTTCTTTAGATTGAACATATGTGGGTAATGTTGTGTGTATTTGGTTAATAATGTGTCTATTTTAAAAGCAAACTACTGTGTACCTTTTGTCTTTAGGTTGGGGTTATTACATTGCTCTGTCTATATATGCATATGAACATGTGGAGTTTTACATTTATTTACACATTTTACACACATATCTCATAATCCATGTAATGTGTAATCTTATTTGAGAAGAGTGCTTTTTCCTGCTTTATAGATTCTTTGCGCCAAGTTTCATATCACAATGAAGAAAACAAGAGCCAGCATTGGGTAGGTGCACACATAAATACATAGTGCGATTCATTTATAAATTAAGCATAAATAAAATGTATATCACTCAATAAAAACTTTTAATGTTACACTTACAAAATAACCAAAGTTTTGCATTTGTTTTCACCTCAATTGGAATGCCAAGATGGAAGACTTGAAAAGTAAGTAAAAAAAAAAATATTCTTATTCAATTACAGAATGTTACGTTTTGAGGATGTAAGAGTGTGAGCCCATAATTTTTCTCTTTTCCTCACAGAGACCTTTCAGCTTGTTGTTCCCAGTACACCAGAAAAACCAGAGGTTTCTTTGGGGGCTGATTTGATTATTCCATGTCACTTGTCTCCTGAAATCAGTGCTGTTGACATGGAGATCAGTTGGTCTAATGATACAGCCTGTGTTTGCCTGTATAAGGACAGGCAGGTGACAGAAGGGGTTTTGTTCAAGGACAGAGTGAGTCTGTTCACTCACAAGCTTAGGGAAGGAAATGTGTCCTTACGACTGAAAAACTTCAGGCTGTCAGATATCGGAAATTACCATTGTCAGGTCATCAGTAAAGACAGAAGAGAGAATATAATAGTAAGAGGTGAGTAGTCCTCTACTTCAGATCAATGTCACATCAGAATCAATCTGAACTGAAACAGAAATCTTGAGGTATGTTAGATCCTCATCAGTATGTGATCGGTAAACTGTTCTGAAAGTAATACATATGGGGATATTTCAGCTTTATCCAATTTACTTGTTATAATTTTCCCTGGAACATTTAACCAGTTTTAATACTTGACCCAAAATTAATCATTCATCTCACAGGGACTATATGAAATAGTGAGTTTGAGTACCGTATTCTACATGAATAATAAGAGATGTGCTGTAAGCGCAGAAAAACAACCAATAATCATGTTTCAATTTAGCAAGGCAGACAATAACAAATGCTCTTTGAAAATAATCAAAAGAAATTGGAATATTAGAACATTAGAATATTAGAACAGGAAACTGCATTGAATTCTTGGATGCAAACGTAGTGTTGGATTCATTCCACTTAGATGTCTATTAGTTAAGTTATCTAAGAACATAATTTCCATAAAAGCCTATTTACACATCAGTAATGTTTTTCTTAGTAAGGATAAATCCCGGTGTGCAGTCTACGAGTCAGTCTCCAATATTTCCAGAAGGAAATAAGGTAAGAAAACAACTTTTACCTTCACATTATCCATTGTAAATTATCCTTCAAATAATATCAAGCTACTCTTATAAATTTAATATTGTAAAACAATTTAGAAAGTAAGACATTAAAAGACAAACTGACTTATAATAATCAGCACCCTTCCTGCAGATCTTCTTTATCGCTTATTAAAATACTAAATAGCTAAAGTGCAAATTTGCTTAATGTAATAGTAACCCTAACATATAAAAACAAAGAAACTTATTATAATATCAACTGTAAATATAGTTACATTGTAACAATACATTGTAAAACCATTTAATCTCAATTAGGATAAAAGGACAAGAGCACCAACAAATGGTAAGTTGTCTTAAAATATCTGCTTTGTAAATTATATTATTTTGTAAACTGTTATATATATATATATATATATATATATATATATATATATATATATTATATTGTGTGTGTGTGTGTGTGTGTGTGTGTGTGTGTGTGTGTGTGTGTGTGTGTGTGTGTATAGTATTGTTACATGTGTAGACCATGTTTGTGAATAGTGTTTGCATTTCATTGTGTTTTTATTATTCATTATAGAAGACTCAAGGCACACTTCACATCAAAGTAAATCAGATAAGAAACAACATGAGGTAGGCTTTGTGTACACATTAATACTGTCTATAAACTGACACCATTGTTTTATATTTTATTGTTTAGGTTTTCACAACATTCATTGCTTAATAAATGAAGTATAGATAACTGTAATATTCATTCACCTAAAATGTTCTTATACTGCATATTGTTACATTGCCAAAACTGGCTTTATGTTGTGAGTCTTTCATAAAGAATCACTGTGAAATTAATTCTTGGATGTTACAGTATGTTGGAAGAAGTCTTAAATCTCTTCACTGTTTGTTTTCCTTTAATTAGAATTACAGCAAGAGCGTATCTGGTAAGTTGTCTTAAAACACTTCATTGGTTTTACTCTCTCATTCTAATATTTTTGTTCTACCAATTGTCGTGTAGTGTTTGTGTGAGTAAAAGTGAAAGTAGTAGTGCTTGAGTGCATCTTTCTCTCTTTTCCTCACAGATGATTTTCAGCTTGTTATTCCTCAAACAGAAGCACAGATTTCTATGGGGTCTGAAATCAATGTTCCTTGTCACTTGACTCCTGAAATCTGTGCCATTGGCATGCAGATCAAATGGTTTAAGGAGACAGACTGTGTTTGCATCTACAAGAACAGACATGTGATCGAGGGGAGGAGCTACAGAGACAGAGTGAGTCTGGACACTCACGTACTGGAGAGAGGAAATGTGTCTTTACATGTAAATAACTTCAGTGTCTCAGATGTTGGTGATTACTACTGTCAGGTCATCAGTGGAGGCAGAACACAACAGATTACAGTAGGAGGTGAGTATTCTGCAGGTCTATACTACAACATCCCAGAGTGCTGATTAACAATCTTTTGTCAGGATGAAGTACAATGAAACTTTGTTTTTCAGCATAAAGAAACTTTATTTATTTATTTATTTTTTTAAAGTGTGTTAGAGTAATGAGAGAAGCTCAATTAATCAGTTTTCTAACAGGATAACTTGTGTATCTAAGATTTCACACAAACCTATATTCACGCTTGAGTTATCATCTTCTTAGTGAGGATAAAACCTGAAGTCCAACCTGCAAGTCAGTCATCAACATTTCAAGGCCAGTCTATTCAGCTAATGCTGTTTGAGGTAAGAAAGCTTACAGGTTGATCATGCATTTAGTGAGTTCAGTAAGACCAAAAATTATTTGTGCAAAGTCAGTAAAAAAAATAATAATAACTCATTCAATATAATGAGATTTCTTTATTTATTAAATGAAGTGTATTTAATGTACGGTATAATGTTAATACAATAATATCTTAGTCTCTTTAATAAATAACCATGTTTTCATATCTAGTTTGTATAACTTCAGTCAGACTATTTTATTCAATTTACAGATAGATAAAATATGGACTGAAGTGGAGACAGGCAAAATGGATGAATCTGCTTTAATGTCAGGTGAGTGGAATTGAAGCGTAATTTCACCACGTGTATAAACAATTTAGACCCAAGAAACAGACTCTGCTTTCTGATACTGGAACAACAATTAAAACCTATTATTATATGACTATAAACATAACCGGGCATTATTTATTTTTTCAGAAATGAAAGTGAACAATGTGCAGGAGCTTCATCAAACGATGATCAGGGCTTACAGAGAAGGTTCTCTCAGTTGGAGTTGAGAGAGACCAGAATGGACTTGGACAGAGTCTTAAGACTCAACCCTCAATCTCAGTTGTGGGACAGAGACAAATAAAAATCCCTTTAGCTACCTAGAACATACAGATGTCAGGTTGATGATTAATGCCTTATCTTAATTTCATAAAATGTATTGCAATCAATATTTCAATTTTTTTTCAACAAGTGATTTGCAATATACTTTTCTGTGTCTTCCTGTGTCACATAAATGCTTAGGCTACTATTAAAATGCACAAAGAATCATGTAAAGCTACAAGAAATATATACATATATATTATAGAATTTTACTGAAGTTTTAATTAAAAGGAATCAAGACTGTGGACCTTGAAAATACAATACATTCAAAAGTAATTTTCTCATAATCATATTTAATAAAAAAAAAAAAAAAAAGTAAAATGGTCTAGCTTTTTTTCAGGTAGAGAGAATTCTGTTATGATCACTTTGTGTCATCATCACTGTAACTTTTATACATACATATACACACACATGCACACACACACAGCAGCTTTACTGTGTCGTCAAACAGTAAAATAGTTTTTCAATAATGCAAGAAGAATATAACAAAGAGTCAGCTAAAGTCAGTTCATTGATGATTCAGTGATGTCATCATCTAGTTCAGCTCTCTTCTAATAGTGTCTGTACAATCAGTCAAACGTCCGCAGCTAAGCAAGCCAAAGGAGACAGTAGCAAGGAACCATCGGTCACAGAAATTGAGAAAATTCCTTGGGATAAACCAGGCTCAGTCGGGGGATCATTTCTCCTCTGGCCAGACGAAACCAGCATGTGTGGTTTAATTCCAGGCTGCAACATACGCCAGAAAACTGAGAACTGAGAGAACTCTCAGGAGACTTATTTAACTGCACAAAAGGATACAGTGGTACAATTGGAAAACCAAATCAAACACAACTAGTAATCATGTATGCATTATGCAAGGTAAACTATGGCAAAAGCAATTTGGAAATCATCATAGGTAAAAAAGTTCAGGTATTAAAGAACACAACTTCCACAAAAGGTAATGAGTAATGTTGTTCTTAGTGAGGACAAGTCCTGGTGTCCAACATGTGTCAGTCACCCATACACAAAGATCGAAATTATTGCCAATTAATGCAACACGAGGTAAGAGAGCATAACCTCTTCCTTCACATTATCAATAGTAGTAAATTACCTTTGCTTTCAAAAATATTAAACTAGACGTTTGAATCCAATCTTTGAAATTTATTTTAAAATAAGACATCGAAAGACAATCATTTAACAATCAGCTTCCTGCTTGCACTTCTTCTAGATTTCTTTTTAAAATACTAAATTATTCATTTCTAATACTTTATTATTATTATTTAAGTATGATCTGATTTAATTTTGAAAGCTTTGACAATCTGTATTATGATGGAATATTCAGTTGTAAAAATACAGGCCAGACAGCGTGAAATAATAAAACTCTTTCATTGTATTATTTACATCTTAGGATAAACTTAGAAGAAAGGCAGTCAAGAGTAAGTACAATCTCCACATTGTAGATGTCCATCTTATCATAATTGCAATTTGCACCTCCATAAAATCTGATCGTAGTATAACTTGTATATTCTGTGTAGTTTTGAGACTTGTGTCTTGAGTGTTCATGTGTTGTTGTCTGTATCATAGCTCTAAGCCAGACATCACGTCATGATTCAGATAAGAAAGAACATGGGGTACCTGTATGTGTGCACATTAATACAGTTCATACAATCATTCACACTATTGAATTAAAGTCTTCAGCAAAGCACTGACTCATTAATAAATTAAGCATAAATTAATTGATTATTCATCACTGTTCATCCCACAATGTTGTCATTCTGTTACATTGTTAAAAACTAGCAATTTCTTACACTGTGTTTGTTTTCATCTAAATTAGAATTACATGGGCAACCCAGACATTGTTAAGTTTTCTTAAATCATTTACACTTCATCAGTTTTACTTGGGTTTTGTTTGTGTAAGTAAAAGTGAAAGTAGTAGTGCTTGAGTGCATCTTTCTCTCTTTTCCTCACAGATGATTTTCAGCTTGTTATTCCTCAAACAGAAGCACAGATTTCTATGGGGTCTGAAATCAATGTTCCTTGTCACTTGACTCCTGAAATCTGTGCCATTGGCATGCAGATCAAATGGTTTAAGGAGACAGACTGTGTTTGCATCTACAAGAACAGACATGTGATCGAGGGGAGGAGCTACAGAGACAGAGTGAGTCTGGACACTCACGTACTGGAGAGAGGAAATGTGTCTTTACATGTAAATATCTTCAGTGTCTCAGATGTTGGTGATTACTACTGTCAGGTCATCAGTGGAGGCAGAACACAACAGATTACAGTAGGAGGTGAGTATTCTGCAGGTCTATACTACAACATCCCAGAGTGCTGATTAACAATCTTTTGTCAGGATGAAGTACAATGAAACCGTTTTTGGGATAGGATGCATTTTTAAGCTGTAGTGTTATATATGCCCAATCTTAATTCATTTAGTGTAGTTGGGTAGTTATTAGTTGGGTATCTAAGATAACAGATTTCTCACAAACCCATTAACACATTGTCTTCTTAGTGAGCATAAAACCTGAAGTCCAACCTGTGAGTCAGTCACCAAGATTTCAAGGTCGAAGTATTCATCTAAAGCTGTTTGAGGTAAGAAATCTTACAGGTTCATTCATTTCAAATGACCAGACTGGAATTTATTTATACTGTCTGGTATAATTATTACCAGATATGTCAGGGATGAAAAAAATCATAACTGAAGGAGTCAGTTAAAGTTTCACACTGGAATATTCTAAAAACAGCAGAATTAACAATAGAATAAATGAATTTATTTAAAAAAATGTATTAAATTAGTTTGCATGACCCCAGTCTGTTTTTCTTTACCTTACAGATAGACAAAGTATGGACTAAACAGGAGACAGACATAATGAATAAATCTGCTCTAATGGCTGGTGAGTGTTGTTTTAGCAAGTTCACGAAAGGTTATATCCAAGAAACCGATTATCTCTTTTTAATACAGCAACAAATTAATATTAATAGATGATTCTAAAAAAATTTGCCTTTTTTTTCAGAGGAGCTTCAGTATATGTTAATTAGGGCGTGCAAAGAAAAAGACAGACAGCTGGAAAGAGCTGAACAGGAGTTGAGAGAGACCAGAAAGATGCTGGATAGACTCTTAAGACTCAACCCTCATGCTCAGTTTTTGGACAGAGACAAATCAAATCCCATTTAATAGCTAAGAAATATGCCTGACATTGAAATTTCAGATTGATGCTTATTGCCTTTTCTTAAATTGCATGAGAGCTATAATAATCAATATTACAGATGATCTTTTCTCAAATTAAGTATAGGCTACATTAATCAAGGCATGTTATTCTGAAGAAAATTACAATTTCAATGAAATTATAAAATAATTTACCTTATTTAAGACTTTACCCAATGTTCAATAAAGCAGTTTAATAAATCCCAATTTATAAATAAGGCTCCAACACTAACACACACACAAATGAACTGGAAAATGTAAAATCTGCATGTAAATAATTAAAGTAGTTTAATTATTTTTTGTAAAATTTAAATGAAAATGAACCATAATTTTGGGGACCTGAAAATCACTAGACATACAAAAACTATTTTCTGGGTTCTAGGTCACTACAACGGAACTGCAGCGCCCCCGCGTGGACACAGTGGTCTAATGCAGCATCTCACTTGTGAAGGTGGAACGTGCACGGATATCTCTTAAAAGCTAAAATTTTCAAATGCTAAACATCTTTTGACAACATTATGTCATTATCATTACCCATTTAAAGAGTTGGAATGAATGTGTGTCACATGAGGTACTTTGTTGAAACAGTTTAAAAATGTGAAAATAAAACAGATTGCCTATTAAAGTTGCTTTCTTGCATCAGTAATATATAAATATAATGTGGCTATAAATGTCTTAATGCAGGTAAACTGATTCTTCTATATGCAGAGAAATCTGTATAAAGTATCAGGAGTTATTTTTAAGAAAATCTCTCTCGAACTGATAACTGTGTAATATGTAATATTGTTGATATTTAAAGTATTGGGTTTATATAAGTATTTTAATGTACCAATAGCAGAAATTGTAAATTGTATAAACATTCACACTATATTTCTTAGAAACACTTACACTGTGCAAACATTAATGTATCAAAAAGATATCTGCAGCTGATCCTAGATCAGCTACATTCACTCTTCTCTTCTCCTGACTTCCTTTACAGCTAGGTCATCTCTTGTGGTGTCAGTGTATTTGTTTGTGTGTAACTGCGAGAGGCAGTGAAACAGAATGGAGGATCTGGCAGAGTACCATGGGTCCATCAGCAAGAGGCAAGCAGAAGAGATCCTGAATCGTGCGGGCAGAGATGGCAGCTATCTGATCAGAGACAGCATGAGCTCTGCAGGATCTTACTGCGTGTGTGTGCTGTGAGTAACATTACTCTATCAGAGTCTTCTGGCTTCATTTCGTGCAGTAATCTGTAACAGGGCTGTGGTTCTCATCTGGTAGTTGTGACCAAAAATGTGTTACTAATCTGGTCTGATTTTAGATTTGGGACAGCGGGGGGAAAACAATGCCAAGTACAAATAATGAAATGCTGTATAAATGCTCATATTAAGACAACATAAAATATGTATTCAAATTGTAATAGGAAGGGTAAAATGATTTCCAGATCTTTTGTTGATGCCAGAGTCTGTGTCCAGTCGAATTCTGGTGTATTTGGGTCCCAACTGGATTGACAAAATTCCGAATTTAGTTCATATGTGACAGGGAAAATGCACAACATAATTATTAACCCATTTGCAACAAGGATAAATATGGCTTGTGCCATTCACAGTGTTGGGTAAGTTACTCAGAAAAGTTATTGATTACAAATTACTACTACTTGAAAATTACTGATTACTGCATGCAAAAAGTCATAAGATTACTAATTACATTACTTTGAAGTTACTTTGAAAACATATTAAACCTAAAAAAAAAAAAAAAAAAAAACAGCAACCTGACTTCAAGATTTAATCCCATTTCTAAAATGTAACATTCTTAGTTGAAACCCGCCTAATAATGACAATGTATTTTTAAATGTGCCTATACAGTGTTTTACATACAAAATTGCTTGCTGAGTGTAGGGTATGTTTATGCTGGTTTAACTGTGTGAGCATGAAAGAATTTATAAATTGAAAATGGTTCTGATAACATTTGAAAACATTATTAATGAACATACAGTGCATATTTGAAAGCTAAAAATGTATCTTGCCTCTTTGTTTACGGTATGTGGGCGTTTACAGATTCACGCATCTCATGTGGATGATTACTGTATGAATAGCGCACGCTGTATATGAAATATGATGAATTAAACTTATATGTGCAATCAAAATGGCGGAGCAGTTGAAGTTCTTTTTGCTGTTATCATAAAAAAATGCAAGCGATCTCACCCGCGCCTCTGTCGACCCAGCGCAAAACGTGATTTTAAAAGGCATATAAATTTGTTTTTTTTTCTTAACTATATTTGTAACGTAATTACATTGACTTTAGTAACTGTAATCAAATTACACAAATTTTAAATGTAATGTGTCACATTACTACGTTACTAGAAAGTGTCATTAGATTACAGTGTGTGTAACACTTTATTGCTTACCCAACTCTGACCATTCAGTACGTAGGCCTACATATGTGAGTAACTTTACTGAATGAATGAGTTAAACTTTTTCATGTAGTCCACACGTGTTATTAACATTACCGATAATGTTAATGTAATTGATACTGTACAGTCAGTTGGTAATTATTTCAAGAATGTAGGCTACCCCTTCAGGGTGAATATATATCTCTATAGATCAAAATCAAAATTAAAACTTTGAAAAATCGTTTTTATGATCTGCACAAATACAAAATTACACTTAAAATAATTAAGTGTAACAGAACAACCCATAAAATCTAATTTCAGTCAAATGAGATCAATAAAATGATTCTCAAATTAATTAGATTAATTGGCACATCAATTGCTGATTAATGATCATTTCAAGTCACTATTAAAGATAATTTCAAGTCATTATTGGGTTAAAATAGAAAAAAAAACTATAGACATTACAAAAAAAGTAGCTTTAGAAAGAAATTTCTTGAGTCAACATAAAACAAATACTGAAATCTGAAATGATTAAAAAATATATATAAAGAATTGATACTCTAAATATGAAACTAAATGGACCAGTAGGGGGCGGCAAATCGCTGTCTTGAGTGAGTCATTCGGTCATTCATTCAACCGATTCATTCAAAAGGCTGATTCATTCAGAAATGAAGCAAATGACTGAAGCAAGTTAACGGCTTCCGTCAACTTTCAACCCCGGTTGTTGAAATACTATCGGGCAAACTGGCAATGGGCAGAATCACAGACTAAAACAAAAACAGACATTCTGACACGGAATGCACATTTTAAAGTAGAATAACCAGCTTTTTCTGAGAAACAACTTAGAATATGTTTCCTAAATATCTGCAAAAATATGGTATTTTTATGCTTTAGTAGCCTACAGTCAAAAAAATGACATAAAGCACCTTTAAACAGGCTGGGGCACACATTCAACTGCAAAATGGAGTAATTGCAATTTTAAATACTGTGCTGCAAATATATAATGACTGTGTGTAAATCTTCAGGTGTGCTGGATGGGTTTACACCTACAGAGTTTTCAAAAAAAAGGATGGTCTCTGGACAATAGAGGTACGGATGGATTTTTGGACCTTGTAGCTTTGTACTTTTCCTCAAGTAAAACCTGAAATTACAGGTCTTTTGATAAAAACATACTTCTGCTTTAAGGGATAGTTCCCCCAAAATGGAAATTACCCCATGATTTACTCATCCTCCAGCCATTCTAGGTGTATATTACTTCATTCTTTCAGATGAAATACAGTCAGAGTTATATAGAAAAAATAAAAATAAATCTGCATTCCTCACCTCTCACCGGACATGCCATAGTCTTTGGCTACGCGTACGTCATCCGCTGGAACGCCAATCTCTCATGAGCGCACGTATGACAGTTAGCAAAAGCTAGATATTATGGCAAAGTTTTAAAAATGTATATTTTTCTTACACAAACACATTGGTTCAGGAGGCCTTTATTAACCCCCGGAGCCATGTGGAGGACTTTTTTTTATTATGGATGGATACACTTTATTTTGATTTAAAATCTTGACCACCATTCACCGCCATAATAAAGCTTGGAAAAGCCATTTTTTTATATAATAATGTGTTCTTTTGAAAAAAGAAAGTCTTATACACCTAGAATGGCTTGAGGGTGAGTAAATCATGGGGTAATTAAAATTTTGGGGTTAACTATACATTTAACGTGTTTTGTGTGATGCCATTTGTTATATAGTACAATGTGTTTCATGTGACTACTTCTGGTAGCAGTTTAAGGCCAGTGTTATTTAAAAAAAAAAAAACAAGTGCAGAGCTACGCTTTATACAGAAACATACAGAAGATTTTTTTTTTCTCTTTGTGGCCAGTGTGTTGGATATATTTGTAGCCTCAACCAGCACATAAATTAACAGCCAGAGAATCGCCATGTACATCTGTTATGTTTCAGTATCACTCACACATACGGTTTCATATGCACTAAGGAAATGGCACGATGTGCAACTTGTTAACACACCCCGAGATGCTGTGAAACATTTGCATTTTGGTTCAAAACCTAGAACAGTTTTAACTGAAATCATCTAAATGGGAAAACAATGATATATTGACTAATTAATGACCAAGCTCCTTGTAACATTAGAAAGGCATCTTTAAATCCTGTTTTAAACAGGTATTGCCACTGATCATATCAGTGTAGATAAGCTTAAATTTTTCTTCATTTTATCTGACTTCATTTAGCTTCCTGTAACTGATCAGCATCAACCACCAGCCACACGAGCAAAATACCACACAACTCCTTTGATCATACATATTAAAAAAAAAAAAATAAATTACAGTGACTCAACGGAAACATTTAAAAGTTAAGACACATCTTTGTGCTTTTGAAGTTCTTTTTAATAGTTCATGAAGTTTTTAAGAAAACCTTTTTTTTCTCTCATCAGATGGCTCCTGGAATAAAGGAAAGACTCTTTAGGAAAGTCAGTAATCTCATTGCTGCCTTCAAGATCCCAGACCAAGGCATCTTTGTTCCTCTTTTGTATCCTGTAAACAAACCTAAATAATAACACACAAGTCAAAGCAGACACCTTAGAACAGTTTTGACATGCTTTAAATGTGAACAAGAGTATTTTCTCTGGGGTCTCTTAATGTAAATTTTAGAATTGTTGTAAAAGTCCTGTAAATTGTAAAAATGTTGAAAAGTGTATTTAAGTGTATTAGAGTCTTATGCTGAAGAAATATACCTTTTTAATCAAATGAATTTCAAATACAGAAGTAGCTGGAAATAATCCACAAGATAAAGAAACAATAAATGCTTTGCTAGAATAGATTAAATAATTGGCCATCATATTACCTTATTATACATCCCTTCTACTGTACCGTCTGTCTGTCAACAAAAACTGAATGTTTTCTTCTGTTTAAACCCCCTCCAACTCATGTTAGCTATACAGTACATTCAGTAATCCTCACCTCAGATTTGATCAGCAATACAGATCACTACAGAGACACTCTGTATTCAGTATATTCAGTATTTTAGGCCTTGAATAAAATGTCAAATCCTTCATGAGCTTGATTTCTATCTTGTTTTAATGAAGGTTTGATAATAAACAAGTGTTCCGGTGTAAAAACTTGTTTTAGACTATTCTACTTCTGGAAATTGAAGAAGAAACAACTGTTTTGTGTCCACATTTTCTAATAAAATTAATTTAGTGCCGCAATTTCTGCAATAATATCATCACATTAATGTAAAAAAAATATATATATTGTGTTTAAAGGAATTCAGAGCATTTCTGATGTTAAAAATAAAATCAACAAAAAAAAACATAATTGACTTTTTCTTTTCAATGTTACAATAATATGAGCAGAAGAATGTTCTATTTGAATCTTTATGATTCTTTAAACTGATATAAAACAATGCATTCCATTGTGTTTGAATGCTCCACTGTTTAAAAAAGAAAAAAAAAAACGAGAGGGAAAAAAGGTGCAAATGATACAAATGAAAGATGTCAATCTGGAGTTAGCAAGTGCTTCAGCTGTTCTGCGCAAATACTCACACACAGAAGAAAGGGTTACATTTGTTTTTTTATTTATAAAAAGGCCACTGCCCAAAGTACTTTGTTTTTAAATAGGCATGTTTAACGAACTGCATTAATCTGTGTACATAAAGCCTATGCGCCAAATATACACCACAGGAACTTGTTTGGCCAAGGAGAGGACACTGAAGTATTTTTAGTACTTGACTTTTGAGAAAGGAATATGATTTGATCATGAAAAAAAGTTTTCCCTTTTCACTTCAGCAATGATTGTGATTATGGCAAAGATGCAAACTGAGACCGAAAGAAAAATATTTCTGCCACAATTTTTTTTCTTCTTCGTGCAACATAATCATACTTCGATTGAAATGAACATCTGCAAAATGTTGGAAACATAACGTGCTTTCAGAGCACCTCTTACACGAATCTGTTAATATTTGCACACTCTAAAAATTCAGTCTAATGCATTTGTCTCTTCACCTTATATTCAGTGCAAATATATATCTCAGATTAAGATTACAAAGCTTGATGGTACAGCATATCCACAGAATTCACAAGAAAATACATTTACTCCTAATTCTCTTGAGTGTGATGTATAAATAGTCCAGTATCTATCAACAGTCTACAATTGTCCATTAATGATATACAAGCTCATATCAAGAGTCCTACACACAGAACGTCTACCCACAGTGCTGCAGACTTTAATAGTTTGGAAAAGACAAAAATACCACTCTTCAGCAGGTGATTCTTTCATTTCCCTACATATCTTCCTCCTCAGGTCTCCTACTAGTTTCGAGAGGGATCAGAGAAAAGGACCTGTCAAAGTACTGGAAATATTCAACACGTTTGGATCTTTGACACTCATGAAGAAACTGAAATGACAAACACGTGATGTGAGCTTCACTATTAACGGTACAGCAAAAGCGAAAGCAACAGAAAAAAAGTGAAATCACATGATAAAAAATAAAAATGAGCAATATGAAATGAGTTTATGCCAATGTGTTTATATCCTGGGGTCTGTTCACAAGAATTCACCTCGCAGGCATATTAGCATTCATGTTTTTGGCTCCCGCTAGCCAAACCCCTCCCCATCAAAAATAAATAAATAAATAAAAATTAAAATAAATAATCCAAAATAAATAACTGCATATAACTAAGGCATGTGATGAATATTGAAGTTGAGTATGTACGATATGTCTAAGCCTGTTTCATGTGATCGTTTCTAGCAGACCAGGAAGGCACAATTTCCACAGATAATATTTTTTAGATTTCTACATTTGGAAAAAATGAGTTTAACTGTAAAGTTGTAACCCAAAAAAAAAAAAAAAAAAAAAAAAACGAACAAATTTGTGTTCCACAGCAGCGGCGTAATTCTCTCAGCTTTGTCAACACTGATTAAGCAGAAACAACACAAGGTGGTGTATATGCTCTTGCCAAAACTCCAAACACTGCGAATCCCTTGCAGCCCAGGGGTTAGGTTTTGTGGCAGCTTTGATTCAGACACTTCTCAAGGACTCCAGAAAGCTGTTGTGATATGACAGTTCTTAGAGCTCCGTTGAAATGTTGGGTTTCTGGAAGGTCATTCGAACTGCGAGGGCTCTGAAAGCTGTCTACATAAATCCTGGAATGCAGATCGACTGAGAAATGTTTAACACAGAACTCAATCACAAGGAAACCCCTCAGGTTCGCAAGATTTAATGCCATAGTCAGTTTGATTCCAGATTCCCATAAAGTCGAATGATACCTGTACATGCTCAAGTGAGAGAATCAGCATGTGTAGAGAAGAAGACTCCTTAATGTATGGCAGGAATAGTCACAGGTGAATCGTTCTCTGCGCCCTCAGATTGGCAAGCAAGGCTTGTTCTTTTGTAAGAACGGTTAAGCCACTGTAAAACAAGAACGACTTTCAACAAAATCTACCTAACGAAACCAAAAACAGGAATCCAAACTTGCAAAGAGTGCATAAACAAATGCTAAATCAAAAACAATACCATCATTTGTCACATTTTAAAGGCAATAGAGTCTCGCTTTGTTTGGTTGGGGTTCTAGAAAAAGCTGAAGAGATATGTGGTAGCTTGGAGTGTATAAAGGGGTGTGTAGGCATGTAGAGGTGTGCTGAGGTGCCGCTGTTACCTGCGACCAGTTTCCACATGTCTGATCAGGTGAATGTTGAAGGGGCTGTCTGCTAGCTCAGGGTGTTGTTCAACAGGTAGAGCGTAGAATCCATCATACCCTGAGACACGGCCCTCTGCAACGAGCTCATCCTTTTCTTTTTCAGTCCATGGCAAACTTCCACCTTCCCCCTCCAGGACCCTCTTCTGCTCCCATAGCCATGCCCCCTGCACAGCTCGTTTTTGTGCTGCCTCTAGCACACTTGTGCGTTCTTCCTCCGGTGTTGCTCCATAACGAATGTTAAAGCTAAGCGCCCCCTGCTGGAGCACAATGTCAGCAAATCGCCGCATTTCCCCTCCAACCATAGCACTTATCTGGGACACTGAGACGTTTACGCCATTCTCTAACACTCGGACTCCACCTCCGGCACCGCCCCCGGCCACTCCCAGATCTGCTTCCAGTGGGCCGGCCTTGGTGAAATAGTGTGTGTCACGTCCCTCCACGGTGAAATGGAGGCCGCGCAGGTATATAGCACCATTCAGTACGGCAGCCACACGCCGGCTATCCTCGCTGGCCACGCCGATTATCTCAGTCGCCACTACTCCTTCACGGATTGCAAATTTTACACCTTTGCCAAAAATTGAAGAAAGGGCAGAAAAAATGGGTCTGCGGCCCTGATGACCTCCGATTTTCCCATTGGCTGGCGTCATCGGAAGGCGATCCAATGAAATTAAGTTTTTCAAGTGCTTGTGAAGGTCACACTGGATGCCGAGTACAATCTGAGGTGAGGCGAGATGTTATGACATAGTTACCACGAGTGTTGTTTGATGCACAAAATGAACTCTTAAAGGAAGTTTATCAACAAATGGACCAACACAACTGAATTGAATTCGAGATTTAAATGGGAGAAATGTATGATTTGCGCACATTCCATTTAGGTTTTGTCAACTGGATCATTCATTTAATTAAAAAAGATTTGATTTATGAAGTGTGATTCATTTACGAATCTGACATTGCTAACACTTTCATGAATGTGTCAAGAAGATATCACATGGTTTCAGAAGAGTTGGAACATAACGCATAAGCATAATAAAGAATTTCATACTTTTTAGATACTTTTATGGTGCTTTTTGGTCAAATTGGAACCTTGACAGGCCCAACTGTTTAACAAATGATGAAAAATATTTTTTTTAAAGAAAATTTTTTCTATAAGACTAAACTAAATAGGTATTCAAAATAATTGTGTTGGCAATAAATACCATGCTGTGAGATACCTCAACTCACCTTGCTGGTATCCCATGTTTGTGTGCGGATCTGTGTGGCCATCATCTCATATGTTTGCTCTGTGTTCTCCACCTTTGGTTTGGGGAACCCTGGAACCACATTATGAAGCTGGAACCCAAAAAGCTGGAGCCAGCTACTGATATCTGCACAGAAACAGATTCAAAACACTGTTATCATGAAAGCCTGGACGGGTAATGGTTTAAAGTTAATTCATAGAACTAGCTAGTCATAGTAAAAGACTACATAAGGAACTATTCTGCTCATATAAGTACATTTACATATAAAAAAATATTTTTGTTTTGTTGCTCGTTTTGCATTCAACAGGACACTAGTAGTTTAACAGTTAAAAAGAGCAGGACTATTCTAAAATGGAGTTGATCCTGAGGTTATGAAAATCTTGGTGTAATGCCAATGTAGCCTCGAGCAAGACACTTGACCCTAGTTAGCTTGAGGGAGACTGTCCTAGTAATTAAACTACAGCAAGTTGCTTCGGCTCTAACTAATGAATCTCAGCTCTGCCAAGTGCTATTTCTCTGCTGTTCATTTCCCCTTAGGGAAATGTCATTGAAATAAGAGCACAATCGCAGCTCACAAAGCCAGACCAAAAGCATGATATTAGCATGATGACTTGCCATCGCCCCCCTAATTCTAATTTCAACCCAAAGCAGAAGTGAATCTGAAGATTTTAATTCTGTTTTTATGATAAAGATAACTTTAGCTTATACACTTTCAAAGTGGTTCCTTTAATAGTCACAAAAAAAAAAACTTGTCTCTTACCAGTTGTGAACTTGGTTACATCCTGAAGGTTTCCCAGAGGATAGTTATTCCTAAATGCATACAAATTAAATGGCTTGGGATTCACACTTAGCTCCGCCCACAATTCATGATTTGGATTCGTCCATCTTCCAGCAACCACGTCATAGTCACGTCGACCGAGATGCACCAATCGTGTGAAAGAGTCATAGAGGCCCCCCTGAAATCCAAAGGCGAGAGGAAAGGTGGGATTGGAATCTCTGTAAACGTCTCCGTAAGGTGTGTACCGGATTTCCTTCACCACATGGCCACGGCTACTGAAAACCGCAAGAGGAGTTCCGGCATTGTCACATGCTATGTAGAATTCCTCGCCGCTGCTTATCTCCATGGCAATGAGGTGTCCCTGAAGGTCATAATAGAGGGAGGTGATCTCCGAACTACTATGGTTGTATAGGTGCGTCACCCGCGTCGGTTCCATCAGATCAGCGTAGAAGAACTGCAGCTGTGCTCCATCACTATTGCGGCTGGCCACTCTCCTCCCGAGCCCATCGTAATGGTACCAAACCCTCTGTCCGCTGTCCCGGTCATAGGCACCCAAAAGAAGTCCATTCGAACCATAATCAAAGAGTAGGTTGCCTCGGAGACGCAAGAACCCATCCTCATCCGTGCGGTATTGGATCTCACCAAGGCGTGTGATCCGGTCGCGGAGATCGTAGCGTAGTGGTGTCAAACGGGCACTGTTACCATGACTCAGTAAGTTGATGTTTCCGTTTAGGTCATAGCTGTAACGCCACTGTGGCCGGTCATTTATGGCTACCGATTGCAACTGCCCATCTGCATCATACTCGTACGCATACCGTGTGATGTTGCTGTCCACGCCAATGCGAATATCGCAATTTGTGACACGTCCCATGCTGTCGTACTGCAGTGTCATCCAGTAGGATATGGATTTCAGAATCTCATACTGAACCTCGATCACTTGCCCTTCAGGGTTGAAGATTTTAGTGTGCTTCATTGCATGCGTGGTGATGACCTGGTTTAGGTCGTAGTTAATGACACTGAACTTCCCAAACTGCTCGATTCGTCCCGACACGTCCACGTAGCGGTAGAGGTCAATCGGAAGTGGCGTTTCGTTGATCATAGCTTGCATGCTGGTGACCCTGAAGTTGTTGTAGCTGTAGTCGAAGCGAGCGTTTACCAATCCTTCTTCACTAAAACGATATATTTGTCTACTCACCAGAGGACCTGAATCCGAGAAATAATGAGAAGTTAGCAGAGGGCCACACAGAGGTGAGGTAAAGCATGAGTCAGCTATGCCACAGTGTGAGATAGGCCGAACTCCCCCACTGTCAGAGGGCTGATTGTGATTCAAAGCACTTTTAGATCAGCCAAGCAGGAGGCAAGTGCAAGTGAAGTGACAAAAAGAAGATTAAACGTCAACCTATGTTTACTGGTGCAATACCTGTCCAACTGCTCACTCCTCTTACTTGTCTCTCCGTCTCATGGGACTATCACCTAACCTGTTTATTTGTGCAAATATGCCATGGTGCTACCTGTCTCTTTTCTAATCGATCTAAACATTTCACCTAGTTACTGGCTACAGCATAACTTGTTAAATATGTGAAAAATTAGGGCTGACTGTCAATTAGGGCTGATTAGTATGCCAGTATATATATAATGTGATGGCAAAAAGTGCCAACTGGTAGGGATTTTGCTGTACCGTTTTTACTTTGGTAGATATCTTTTATTAGTGCATGTAATTTTTTATTTAATTCAATAGATCAGGGATAGGCAACGTCGGTCCAGGAGTGCTGCTGTCCCGCAGAGTTTAGCTCTAACCCTAATCAAACACTCCTGAACAAGCTAATCAAGGTCTTCAGGATTACTAAGGCTGCAGACAAGTGAGTTATTTTTTTCAGGGTTGGAGCTAAACTCTGCAGTACATCGGCACTCCAGGATCGACATTGCCTACCCCTGCACTAGATTAACCAAAACTGACACCACATTGTTAGAGCAAAAATAAATTACAGATTGGAATTATAAATAGTTAAATTATTACCGTTATAACAATTCTCTTAAGAAAGAAATATTGAGGAAAATTTAATTCCAATAACTATGTAATAATAGAATTTTAATTAAAACTACTTAGCCAGTTTGATTCACCAGAACAGAATCAACATGTTAAAGTCATTGTTCTGCATGTTATTAATTCACTAAAATTGTCCACTCAAAGGAGTCATTTGTTTGGTAACAAAAGAGACATTGACATTGATTGACATTGGTTAAAAACAATTTGTCAGAAAATCAGAATAAAAAGCACTTCTCGGTTTCCAATTCTGATATATACCATAATATAAAATTTCTCACACTGTGATACAAGATTCTGTTCACACCGCCCACCCTGCTGTCAAAATGTCTGTCAGATAACATTGTCAAAGTGTTGTACCTGTCTGTCTGTAGCGGATGGTGCAAACGAATCCTTCATGCATCAGGTGGATGGTTTTCACAGCACCTGTTGCCTCGTCGTAGGTGAAGGTAACAAGTGTTGAGTCATAGAGGATCTCAGCCAGCCGGGCCACTCGGCTGTATTTGTAGATCACATGCCTGCCTGTGCCCAGGTACAGGCTCTGGAGTAGGCGCCCATCGTGGGCGTAGTCCTGCATGAAGCTGGAAGTGGGGGAGTCGGGTGGGGTGTAGGTGTTTCTGTAGTAGCCCACAGATAGAAAGGTCTGCAGGCTGTGTCTCACCATGCTGGGGAGGGTGACTGACAGCAGACAGTCTGTCTGATCGTACTCAAACGTATAGCGGCGCTGACTGTGTAACAACAGCTGGACAGACTAAGAGAAGAACAAGAACCGTGAACTCATGAAAATGTCACATTAAACCCCCAAATCAAAATAGCACAAACAAGAGTTTAACAAGGAAATTAATTACAAATAAATACATTTTTATAAATAAAATGTAAATGGTTAAATTTAATACTGATATAATTTGCCATTATAGTAAAGAGAATGAGATTTTTCCACTATGGTAATGATAACACACCTCAGGACTGTACTTCTGTAATAACTCATCAAAACCTTCATCTGTAAAGAGCACATACGCACATTCACGATTCTGTCTCTTGACATTTTCTTTTTCTCTATATTTTATTACTATATCGTTATTGTTATTTACAATTTATCTTCTATCGTATGTTTGTACTTTCTGTACTGGAAGCTTCTGACACCGAGACAAATTCTGTGTGTGTGTAAACACACTTGGCAATAAAGCTCTTTCTGATTCTGATCATTAGGGCACTTGTCATAAAAAAACAATATTAGAATAAAAAAAAGAAAAGAAAAAAGAATAAAAAGTAAAAAAAAGAAAAGAAAAAGGCTTTATTTTCAAATGTAAAATATTAATGTTGAAACAATAACATAAATAAACCAAACAAAACATCTCACAACCATAGGGCATCTGCTAAATGTTTTATTTCGGGATTTTTTTTAATTAAAAAGAAATTAACAAGTTATGATTTCTTTCATCCCATTTTTGGTGTCAAATACGACTTGGACATGTTCTTGACCGTTTTTGTTTTTATTTTAGATTTACACAGACGTAGTTTCACCTCTCACACATACAGTACACACCTTCTCCAGAAAAGTGTAGCTCCAGATCTTCCCGTTGGCCCAGGTCCGTGTGATGATGCGTCCGTTATCGTAGTCTCTGCGCTCTGTCCAGTTGCCTCTCTGTATGCTGGTGACCAGACCTTCACTTGAGTATGTTACTCGCACTTGACTGTATTTACTGGGAGTCCAGAGCACAGGCCTTCCCTTCTCATCGTACTGAACCCGCAGGGTAAACTTGCGGTGGTCATCATATATCTTCCCGACCCGACTCTCCTGACTATAATCTATAGACAACACGTTCCTGTTGTGAGCCTAAGCGAGAGAAGGGGATGAGAAAGAAAGTAAAACTTATGATCTTATTATATCAGAGTACACAGAAACATGTGTGCAATAAAATTGGCAGTAAAAGAAGAAAATTTCTTTCTCAGGGGCACAGAGGGAGCAATGCTGTTATGGCCAACTTTATTCAGCAGATACATCAATGAATTGACAACGATTGTGGAACAGTTTGAAGCTCCTAATTTCACAAATGAAGCAGTTTGGCCGTCTCCCACTGAAAGGGGAGACAGCAGAGTTTGGACCTTCAAGAAGCTCCCATAAAAAGATAATGTCCTGTAGAGATACCTGTTAGAATTTGGCTGAATTTATTAGAATCAGTAATTGAGTCGGCTGCCCTTTACGGCAGCGAGGTGTGGCATCCAGTAACAAATTAGAAATTAGGCAAATGGGAAAAACATCCAACTGAGGCCTTGCATGCAATATTCAGTTAAAAAAAATCTTACAAGTAAATGGGAACACCGCAAATAACACATGCAGGGTGGAATTAGGCCAATAACATTAATTCAGTGATCCCCATATCATTATAAAACCCTGCCATGAGAAGAGTTGAGTAAAGAAAACAGACCCCTTGCTGGGCTGGTCCTGAGCCCTACAATTAATTGTACTAACACACACATGCCCCCTACAACCAGAGTAATTTTCTGAGCCTAATTAAAATAAACCATTTTACAAACACAATCAAAACATGGTTATATCACATTTGGAAACCCAAATAAAGGTTGTAAAATACAATGCTATCTAGCTCTAATAATACTGCACTGTGGCAGACATTTTTGTACTGGCAGCACACTGTGTCTTTGCCTTTCACAATATGAGGGACAGTGAGAAACTGGTATTGTTGCCTTGTGTCTTACTCTCAGATGAACCTGCCTTTAGATTGTTTTTCTAATTTGTTATTATTAATGCTAGCAGCCTCAATAACTGCTTCAGCCACTGTAACCGTTTCGCTCTAATTAAAAAAAATTAAATATATACCATCTTAGGAAATTAAAAATTATATATAAAGATTGAATTTGAAATTAATTTATTTTTTCTATTCATCAACAAATCCTGAACAAATGTTTTGTGCATTCCACAAAAAATTATAACAAGAAATGTTTCTTGAGCACCAAATCAGCATACAGTATTTAAATGATTTCTGAAGGATCATGTGACACTGTAGACTGAAAGACTGCTGAAAATTCTACTTTGCTCAAAATCTTAAAATATATTGAAAAAGAAAACTTCTTTATTTTTTAAATCATAACAATATTTCACCATTTGTTTTTACTTTATTTTTGATGCAGCCTTGGTGAAGAAAAAAAAAATCAAGATAAGTAAGTGTTATTGTACTTCCTATAAAGCACAGTAATACTGAATCTGCAACCAAGAAGTGAAACTGAACAGAGAAAGAGTGAATATTGGAAAGAATGAAATAGAGAAGAGAAAGATTTTTGGAGTTTATTTGAAAGGGAAGTTGGAACAGTGTCTGAAACGCAGGGTATAAGGCTCTGTGGCCATCTTGGTAACATCCTGGGCAGCTATTAGTAGTCAGGAAAGTATGAATACTTGAATGGGGAAAGACCAAAAGACAAAACTGTTTTTCAAGCTTAAGTTTCAATAACACGTCAAATCACCAACAAAATAAATATCCAATATTTGAATTCTGTCAGAACGTTCCCCCTCCTTTTTAGGAAGAAAACGTGCATATAAAATCAAATAAATAAAGTTTACTTTAATGTAGGGTATCAAAAAAAAAAATAATGCAATTAAAGCTTAAAGCACAATGGTGCTAATTAAAGTTCAGTGTAGCACCATTATTAGAAATATGCAGTGTCAGAGGTAAGATTAGTACTCTTCATTTAGAACGACCTGGGTTCAATTCCAAAAAATGATTTATATATATATATATATATATATATATATATATATATATATATATATATATATATATATATATATATATATATATTTTTTTTTTTTTACTAAATAACGAAAGAAATGCAATTATGTGGCGTTGGATGAATAAGAGGAGTTAGGATCTAATTTGTTTCCATTTTAGTTAGCAATTTCACTGACTTGACCTCAGTGATGAATGACGCATTTGCTGTGACAGCTTCACTTGAATCTAATCATGCGCTAATGTTAACTTAGCCTAAAAAACTCAGCTGTTCAAGCACAAAGGGGAACACAAAATAATTACTGCATTTGAAGTCTAAGAGCCATCCTAAATTAACAAAGATTTCTAATTTTACAATCTCATTCTGTAAACACCTCACAAAACAATGTGTGACACACATTGGAAATTTCGGATGGAAAATTATATTGTATTACATGCTATACCCTGGTCACCCCATCCAGAAAACACATTATTGTTCTCAGTCTGCATTCATATGCTGCGTGTGTGCCTGTGTATTACCCTAAGTCTCCGTTCATATGCTGTGTAATTCCCTTTGGCCTGTTCGCGTCTCTGTCTCCACTCTATCAGGCTGTGAGCTGGTTCCCCCGGCAAAGTGATGTTGCACCTTCCAACTGTGGGATGGACGAGGCCTGCCGATGCCCCCGCCAACAGCCCGGATGACACGGTTGGTTCAGTACTGAGAGTAACGTCCATCCCGCTGGCATATGTCACCCACAGAGAGCCGTCATCTCTAACGCCGTACACACTAACAGAGTGAGCTGGACAGACAGAAACAGATTGAAAAGGACCACATTTATTACATGAAATAATGACAGAATTTCTATTTTTGTGTGAGCTGTCCCTCTAAATGTGGCTGATATGTTCAAATACTTTTGGTGACCTCTGTTTTTGACACCATCATAAAAAGTAATCAGGAGATTCACACACATACACTCTCTCACCTTGTCGAAGTGTGTAGATAGTGTTATCCGCAGAGTGGTTTGTAATTATAATAAAGTTTTCTCTGTTCGAGGCAGTGGCTTCCACTCTGACAGCTTTCTCCATGTTTCCATGGAAACTGCTGACCTCTCCAGTCGGCAAGGTCATGTTGATGAGGTGTCCATCAGAGTTATATCTGCTCATTAACACACTTTCTGTTAGTTTGTGTGTGTGAGAAAGAGATTGAAAGATGTATGAAAGTTTAAATGATGAGTGTAAATGCATGTGCATGTAAGGGAGTTTAAAGGGTTCATATCATGCATTTTTTTTTTTAATTTTTTATTCCCCCCAGACGACATCTGAAACACTAGTCAAGGTTTCGTGTGTCATAATTTAGTTTTTTATGACAATTTTCCATTCTCTTCCTGACCCTTACAACAGCAGTAAACAGGCTGTTTTTTGCTGCCCTCCCTTTAAGACCTCTGTGTAAACGCCCTCTTCACATGTGAAATGAGAAACAACGCTTTGCTTCACTTACTTGCTGCCTGGGTTTCCTTTTGCTTTTGGGTCCAATATAATTCATGCTGCTGAATTCATCAATAACGACCTCTTTGCAAAGACTGAATTACGTTTTGACAGGATCATAAAACTATCTACTGAAATGTGCTGAACTGTGAAGGTGGAACTGAAATGATCAGGGACCTTGTTAAATTGTAATCACACTTTCCTGAAGTTATAATGTAAAGGATGTTTTTATTGTTAGTTATACACAAATTGGAACATCAGTATGTCTATTCTGTTTCATCCTCGTTATGTTATGGTGTGCTGGTCAAATTTTTTTTTTAATACAAATTAATTAATGTTTTATTGTTCTGATATATGTATGTTTTTATTTTTTAGTTACACTTTCTTTGTTTTCTTTACTGTTAATGTTTATAAAAATAATTTTTCAAAAGTCACAAGTCACTTATTTTAATTAATCAAAGAAATGTAAAACTTTCATGATATGATCATCTCAAATGCAGATCTAAATAAAGTTTTGAGATGTGCTTCATCTGATCGTGTCAATCATAATGCAAAAGTACATAAACAGTTGATTATCTCACTGCTGTGATAATTCTCCAGCATCCCACCAACCCTGAACTCCACCTCTTCCTCTACTCATTCATTACTAACTTCATTATTAAGTAGTCCAGGGGTTCTTAAGAACTTTATTAGAGTCTCAAGCTGCAGTCCCGTCTTTGACAGCAAGCCAAATCTGTTTACTTTCATTATAAGCAGGGATTAGTGAACTCATGAACACTGTGTTAAGCAACCAGGACACAGTTTTACACAGCATTAGTTTCCTTTGATGGACTTTGTACTGTGTCTGCATTTTAAAGAAAGTAAAGACTGAACCTACAAACACAGCAGCTTAAACAGCTTATTAAATGCACTAAATGTCTTAATGACAATTACAAAAAGGTTATAGGATAGAAAATATCATTAGCTCAGTATGAAAGTCCTCAAAATGACAGAAAGACAAATGTGTGGGTGTGAGCTACATTCTAAAGGTGAATGTTAAAATCCGCTGATGCACCACAGAGGAACAGATGACTTGACATTTGAATTTTTGTGGACTAGTCATGTGATCTAATGAGTGGGTGAAATACTTCTGACATGTTTCATTTCTCTTTCTCTATTTCTAGAGTAGTTTTTAGAAGAAAACAGCTCAAGCCTCTTCATCGTCTCTGCCCCTGATTTATTTATGTCTAATCAATGTCACTGCCAATTTACTTCATATACTGTACGTGTGTCTGGCCAAACACAATAATGTAAAAGAGTAAAAGCTTTTCATTTGATGAAACTCTTGAGCTTTCAAAGGCCTGCGGTTTAGATCAAGAGACATCAGCCGCCATGTTCTTCTCTACTCTAAATGTTGAGCCTGCTTGAAATGCTGGTTTCTTCTTCATCTACTTAAACATCTTCGGGACTTCTTCCTTCCTTTCCTTGTTCACTGGGGGGTTGTAAGCCACTATTTTCTTTTATCTTCTTTATTTTTCCATCTTCTGTAAAGCTGCTTTGGAACAATGTGTATTGCAAAAGGCGCTGAACAAATAAACCTGAATTCAAAAGGGACTAAATGGATTGACTGTGCAGGCACCACCATCTAATCCACATGGGTTATCTCATTAAAACTCTACTGTATTCTTGTTCTAAAACTATATCTGAAGAAAATATGAGGGGAGTAGTTGCTATGCGGTTGCTAAGGTTTTCTTAGTAGGAGAAACAGTGACAGTGATGCTTACCTTAGCGAGCACAACTAATATGGCTATGTGTCAAAAGTTAATGAGCTGCCTACCTAGACACATTTTTGGGCATTATAGGTGCTTTTGAATGTTTGAATCGATCATTCTAATGCCTTCGTCTCACCTCACTGGTTGCCAGAAAACTTGCACCAAGACATTAATGCGTGCATATTGAGCAGCCTCTCACTTTTGCAAATCAAATCAACAGACACAAAAATCACTTTGCTGAAATGTCACTATTCCTCGATGGTGGAATGATCTTTTCAACTCCCTCCAGTTCCTCGACCACTTTCAAAGAATGTCTAAATTAGGGGTCTCAAATTAAAAAAAAGACTTGGGGAACACCAGCCAGGCAGAGGGCCAGTTGAAAGCGTTTTTAAAACCATATGTATTCTTGCATTTTGCTGTTTACAGATCTGTCAGATACAATAGGTTGCCCATTAAAAGACCAAAAACATCACAAGCTGGCTTTGAAAAACATAAACAATAATCCTAATAATAATAAAAAAAATCAAGTATTTTCACAGTGCCTCTCCGTTTTATCACAATTGTAGCTTCGGCTTTTCTAAGCAATTCTGAAACTCTGAAGTGCAGTACTTCTCATGGTACCATTACTGCTGAATCATTTGTGCTGTCTTCCTCATTTTGGATAGTGGCTAAATGAACAACTGCAAA
Organism: Carassius carassius; assembly: GCF_963082965.1. Lineage (NCBI taxonomy): Eukaryota > Metazoa > Chordata > Actinopteri > Cypriniformes > Cyprinidae > Carassius > Carassius carassius. The sequence goes on along the minus strand of NC_081758.1, from coordinate 33,834,721 downwards.
AGGTAAAATGCCTTTAAAAAGGAAAATTCCCTAAAACAAAGTTTAGATAGGCAGCTAGGTTTTGAGACAGCGTATCTGATCTGAATAACAATAATAATAAAAAACACTTTTTATCTCAAGTCATTACTGCATTCATATCAGATCTAAGAATTTTCTCTTTACAACACCTACGTTGGCGCATATTCTGCTTTGAGGTATGTTTCTGAAATATTCAGTACTTATTACTTCTGGATGGAGGGAACTGATCAAAGTCAACACACCATTTCCACTAATTCCTTCAGTGTTGTGTGCAGAACAGAATGTTGCAACATAATTTAAATAAGCTTCCTCACTGTTGCTGAATAAGCTACAGGCTTACAGTTGAGTTGCAAATAACAAACAAACAGATTAATAAAAATATTAATAAAACAATAAAATTCAATTAATCAACATTAGTTAATACATTTTGTTAGCAGTATCACAAACTATGAAAATAATATTTTTACTCCTTTTATTAATTTAGGTTTATATTAATTTCAATGTATACTACTACATTTTAACATTTCAGTAATATTATATACTATTGTATTTGTTTCAATTTTATGCTTCGTTTCATTCTGCTGTTTTGTCTTTGTTGTAAAGTGCTTTGAGAAAGCAAATTTTAAAGACTCTGTACAAAATAAAATAATAATACATATTTAGGCCTACTATATTTAAATAAATTAAAAACAACATACTGTAAATGAATAAATGCTGTTCAAATAAGTTTATTGTTTGTTCATTCATTAACTAATGTTAATGAATACCAATCATAAATTGTTACCAACCCCAAATTACAGCCCGAAAATTATATTCATCATCATTAGTTTATGCGATTTAATTATTATTAACATAAACAAACAACAGGCAGTATTTTTACTGCATTTATTCTTCTAGTTTAATATTATTTTTTACATACATCATACCAACCCATTATAACACAATATAACATAATACACTTAAATAAATTAGTAATAACCTGGATTAATAAATGCTGTTAAAATTAACACTTATTCTAAGCTCTTGATATCTAATGAATTAACTACCGTAATGTTATTGTTTAAAGTGTTACCAGCCCTAAAAATGATGCTTTCTGATACAGCTGTTTACAGTTGTGCTTCTGGCTATTATTAGGCTTTACAGGACATTAATTAAAAAAAACTATGATTTTCCCGCGAACCACAAGACATCAGTGTAATAACCGAGTATAGCACTAGCATGCACCAGCAGGGGGCAGTGTCTCACAACAGACCAAACACAGGGAGCCAGCATGTGATCTGCCTCAACACTACACCACGAGCTGCATGAGAACGTGTATATGTGTGTGTAAACTCAGTGTGTGAAAGGTCACCGAGTTGATCAAACAAAAAGGAGAGAAAGAGCGAGAGGAAAAGAACCTCCTGACATTTTCACACTAAATTAGAACTTGCAGCTCAGTCTCACAAATCCCATACAAACAGTTTACACACACACACACTCACAGGTACCCGGGCTCATAGTGAAATCAGAAGAAGATACAGAGTACTTTTCTTTATTGGATAGATTAAGGCTAAGCAATTTTCATTGCAGCAGAAAAACATGCAGCTTGAGAAATCGAACTACTGCACTCTTTGACTGTATTAGATTGTTTTCCTTTTGATAAATTCTGATTAAGTGTGATTAGATTAGACGCAGGTAAAGTTTAATCTATGCTGGGAGGGAATATTGTTTTATATACAGTAGAGACTTGCTACTATTCCTGCTAATAAAATAGCTTTAGAATAACAAAGTTTGCAAGTGAGGCTGTGTGGCAGTCGAAATATACTCTAAAGGAAGCAACAACAGGATATATGACATACAAAAATGAAGACAGATCACGCTATTATGCACACCTAAAAATCAAGCAATGCATCGTACTTCCCTGATGAGCAAGAATTAGGCAAAGGGAGAGTAAAAGAAGGGCATCACTTACTCGTAGACAGTAGTCCAGCCGTTCTCGTTGCTGATGGTGGCGAGCAGGCCCGTGTTGCCGTAGTAACTGAGCTGTGCGAGGTCGTGTGCGAGAGCCGAGATGCGCTTCAGCATTCCAGCGTTGCTGATGGTCAGCCAGTAAACCTGGCCGCCTGAGGCAACGAGCCACAGGGGCACGCCATTAGCATCCCGCCGCAACTGTGCTATCGTGCCCTCCCTGTTTGCTATGCTGCTCAGGTGGCCCTCGGGGGTGTATGTGAAGTTAAGCAGGGAGTCCCCCGTCACCAGGCTGCGGGTGAACAGATGAGTACCATTTGGACTGAACAGATAAAGCTCTTGGTCTGCAACCGAGGTGAGCTCGTACAGTCCCTCGGGAGTGAGCTGAGGATGGTTAGCCATGAGCCGGCGTATCCGCACGTTCCCGAGGTCAGCGATGTAGAGGGAGCCATTAGGAGAAACTGCCAGAGAAGAGGGAGACTTCAGCTTGGCATCACGAGCATAACCTCCATCACCTAGGGATGAATTCATGGAGAGAATGAGAAAGAGATGTGGAGTCTAGTTCATTAGGCAGTTAGTGTTAGGTTTAACGATTAACCCTCAGAGACCCACTGCAGTAAAATCGCAACACTGATCTACAGTAGTTAAATAATAAAGATTTTTCAGTTATTAAACCGGTCTATAACAGCAGCACAGACTCTTAAATGTGTCATAGCAAGACGTTTGGCAGGGAGATATTTACAAATTGAATCTCTCAGCATGCTAAAGCCACACAACATAGCTGCCCACTAACACACTGCTAACTGGTCTGGATCAGATGCAGCAAAAAAGTTATTTGCACAAAAAATGCAGTAGACCTGTAATACGCTGTAGTATCTAGTCAATAATAATAATAATAATAATAATAATAATAATAATAATAATATATATATATATATATATTTAAACAGACAGAAGTCTTTTACGCTCTTCCATTTAATTGATAAAAAAAACAGTATGTGAAATATTATAACAATTAAACTGGACAGCCATTTATCCAGTTTTCACTGTCATATGATCCCTCAGAAATTATTCAAATTCAAATTGAGTGTGATACACTGCTCAAAGAATCATGAAAATTCTAATGTTTACTTGACAAATAAAAATAACACTTTCCATCAAAATAAATAAATAATTAAAAAAAACTTACAATTATGAACAGTAGTGTATATTATCTCAAAAGGGAAATATGTCTTGGACACACGGTGCAGTACACATATACTAAACATTTTGTCATTCCTCTTTATATCTGTCAAGTAAACATGTTGATGAACACACACACGAAAGACGAAGATGACGATGACGATAAGCAGTCCACATACAGTAAATCCAAGCAGGAGAAGGCTAGAGACAAACGTAATATTAACAATACCCGGCAAACAGGAACTGAACAGACAGGAACTGAAATACACAGACCAAACAAGACACACCTGAACATAATGAAGAAATCACATCAGAAACCATGACAACTAACTAGACAAAGAAAATGGTGCAAACAAAGTCCAAACAATATGATGTTGTGACAATATCATTACGGTATATAAGTAGTATACTAAGTAATATACAAAAAATATACAGAGAGAGAGACAATTGAGTAAATCATGGATAAACTATTCCTTATTATTTTCAACATAGGCAAATAAAACATTAGCGAGTGTAAGATGATGCTCTCAGATGAACACACTCAAGTTTCAGCTATCTAGCTTACTAGAAAGGCTTTTACAGAAGTCAATGCGACTGCACTGTAGGCTTGTATGCATTTGGAGGTAATTCTTCCGGGATTATGAAATTTTAGAGTGCTTCAGAAGATTGCTCCTAAATTAACATATCTGAATTTCAGCCTCCTAGCTTGCCACACCAAACTACTTTTATTACTCGATTCGGAAACAACAGACAAAACTACTTTTATAATTAAATATTCAAATAAGCCAATTTGTATACTTTATTATACTGTAACAGTCGAGAAATTTAAGCACTTTTTCAAAACTCACCCAAGACAAAAAAAAAAAAATAAATAAATAATACACATTTAAAATTCCTAATTTTTATAACCTGTGGCTTATTAAAAATGTTTATCATGGAAAAATAAAACATTATAAACATGAATAACTCTCTGAGGACCAAAGGAAAATCATGGCATTTAGCACTTTGATGTATGTTTATCTCACCTGAGAAACACTCGCAGTTGGGGTCAATCTTACAATCACATTCACTGGTTGCCCCCGCGATTATGACCATTTCTCCATTTGTGGTCACCTCTTGGACACGGCTGTGCTTCCGGTCATCAGTTTCTGCAATGAATAGAGCCCCCTGGTGGCTCACAGCGATAGCTTTCGCTCCCTCCAGCACAGAACGCACCGCTGTTTTCCCCAGAAGGACCAGTTCAATACTGGCCATCGGGCAATGGATGGGTCGTCCAGCAACCACACGCACCTGCTGGGACTCGCTCACCTGGAGCACAAGGTTATTATCGAGAACGTAGAGAGAGTTATCCAGCGGACTCACTGCCAGGTCTGTGGGCCACTCTAAACGCACCTGTGGATACACAAATGTATATTATTAACTGCTATGAATGTGAAAAGTGTGATTTTCTTTATGACAGATTTCACAGCCGCTCTCATCTGCTCAGTCATGGACTATTCAGCTGTACTCTCTACATCTGACATGAAGTACAGAGACTATTTTGTCATCCTTTTGACTAATATTATACCAATTTACATGTAACATCAGTGAGCAGGACTGTTTTACATTATAAATACAGAGAAGAGATGAAACGGAGAGGAATGTTAAAGTACCAAGCAAGTGAAGAAGAGGAATAACTCGATATCATATTGTGACTTGTATTGTGTACGTAGACATGGTTGGGATTTACAAAGTCTGAGAGTGAGCAGAAAAATATTCTCTGCGAACTGTTTCTCACACCGGTCATCTGGAGGTGGAAATGCCAAAACTACTTTTCACCCTTGGAGGTAGAAAAACATCTTTTATCAACAAAAAAATAACTATTCTACACTATGAGAGCCAAAAGATGCACCCTGCATGCAATGATCCATTTAAAAACATTAGTTTGCTGCTTTGAGTATTTTGTTTTGAACTCTAGTGATACATAATGTGAAGCTGCTTTGCACTGATGCCAGACATATTTGTTATGAATATACACCAATATATATATAAAATATATATTCTACATATTATACAATACAAATATGATATTTGTTCACATATATTATTATAAGTTATATTGTACATAATCAAAACATTATATATAATAATTACATACTGTATTTTCCGGACTATAAGTCACACTTTTTTTCATAGTTTGGCTGGTCCTGCGACTTATAGTCAGGTGCGACTTATTTATCAAAATTAATTTGACATGAACCGAGAGAAATGAACCAAGAGAAAACATTACCGTCTACAGCCACGAGAGGGCGCTCTATGCTGCACAATGCTCCTGTAGTCTACACTGAAAACATAGAGCGCCCTCTCGCAGCTGTAGACGGTATTGTTTTCACTTGGTTCAAAATAAATGCGACTTATAGTCCAGTGTGACTTATATATGTTTTTTTCCTCATCATGACGTATTTTTGGACTGATGCGACTTATACTCAGGTTGCAGTATGAAATGCAGTACCTTTCATTTGTAAAGTATTTAATTTAAGATTATTTAAAAAAGTACTAACACATGGTTAGTTAACATAAACAAGCATAACTCGAATTTGAGGACACTGGGGACTTAATTAAGATAAAGCTAAAGCAAAGATCTTCTATTGAAAAAAAAAAACAAACAAAAAAAAAACACACATATATATATATATATATATATGAAGTATGAAGTCACGTGAGTGACTATGAAAATTTATTTTTGCTTAAAACAAAAATTAGAATAAAAAATGTAGTCACTCTCAGTAAGTCTATGGTCTACTGTCATTATAATAACCATGTATAATGCAGGCTAATCATATAACACAGAGGCAGGGATCAGTAGCACTGTTTGATTCTGGAGAAAAAAATACCCCCTTGGCTTTCTACACCCATGATATAAACCATTTCGAGTTAAATTTCCTGCAAAAATAACTAGACCGTGATATATAACATTACCAAGATAATATTTTAGTCATACCACCCAGCCCTAATGTGCAGCCAGGTTAAAAAAAAAAAAACCCATCTTGGTTCTGTGTGTGTGTCTGCAGCTGCCCGACAGCCGGACAGTATTGAGTGTGAAGTGTGTCATATCCCAGACATACTGGGAATTATGCAGATTTCAGTGCTTCTTTTACCCAGTGGCCTCCGGCACCTCATTTCCCCTTCTCTCTCTCTCCATCTCTCTCTCTATCTCTCCTCACTGTCTGATTCTTATTCACACACAACACACCCCACCGAATGAACTGTGAAGAAGTGCAGCGCGCGAGTGTGTGTGTGAGTGTGTAGATGGGAGTGAGAGAGAATGAAAGGGAAATCAAGGGACAGTCTGCAAAAAATTGATGCTATTTAAAAGTGGGAAGAATTGTGTCTGACTCTGAAGGGAGAGCGGTCCTGCAGATTTAATGAGGACACACTGAGTTAAACTGCAGGGGGAGAACGAGACAGAATGAGAAAGTAAAATAGATTTTTAAAAGCACTTTAAGAGAAAGACGTGGAATTGCCTTATGTTTGAGAAGCTTTACGATTTTAGTTTTCGAAATGGATAGAACAGAAAAGGCAGAAACCTCAAAGGAGGGAGAGACAAAGAGAGGGAGAGAGATAAAAGAAAAGTGAGGATGTTGCTGCAAGCTGTATAATGTAACTCTGTAGCACCAGAGAAACCTTCGGTATCAGCACTTTCTCACTCTTGAGGTGAACAGTGAAAACTGTGTGTGTGTGCGTGTATGAATCCTGTGGAGCTGAAGGAAAAGGTTGAAAGAAAGAGCGAAAGGCTTGGTCAAAACTCTCGCAGAGTGGGGTGTGTATGTAGGGTTTCCTTCATCTTTCAGCTCTTCGGCTTCTGTGTGCTGTTATTCATTTAATTTATGTGAGCATTTAAGTAAGAATACAAACTGAGCATACTGATCATTTTTCTGATGTCTGCATGCAAACAAAAAGTTAAAAGAGTGTGTGACTGCCTTTAAGAAATTAAATGGTACAGTAGGCCATAAAGAAATATCTTATGCGCACACAAATTGTGTAAATTTGAGTGTTTAAATGTACAGGGCTGGGTACAAATATTTATTTTCCAATGAATCTCAAACTTAATTTGGACAGTCATGATACTGATTCTTCATAGCAACAATATCTACCTTTTTTTTTTTTCTAAAACATATCTGTATTGCATTCTGTTCAACTAACTCACAAGAATGCATTGTTTGCGGTGTCAAATCTTTGATGCCATGGCAAAAGAAATCATGTCTTACTTGACTTGTGAACATGAATTCACAGTCTGTTTTGAATGTGATGCAATATAAACACTATCTATATAACCGCAAGAAAGTGTTTTTCTAATGAGTTGTCTTTGTGGCACAACGACAGACATCCAACATGAACAGTGTGTTTTTCTAATGAGTTGTCTTTGTGGCACAACGACAGACATCCAACATGAACAGTGTAGCTGGTTCACAAACAAATAACGTTTATTATTTTAGTGAATCAATTATATATAGTGTGATCAGTATTAATCTGATAAAGAAATAAATCTTACTAACAGTTTTTTTTTTTGTTCAGTCAAAAACATACTGTACACAAGTGTAGCCCTAATCATACACACACAAAAAAGATTCATATGGCAAAATATACCCAAATGTATTTAAATCTAGTTGACAGCTTGTGAATCAAAAGTGAATCGGGAAATCTGCATTGATGCCCATTTTTAGAAATCTATAGTGAACATGAAAAATTTACCCTATTTATTTTTCTCCCTGGAGAAGTACAGTATATATTTGAAATCTGCTATTCTGCTTCATACATCTACTACAAATTCATCTTAATTTGTACCAGCAGATTAAAAGTAATTCCAAAAATAGCTAAGTAAAATTAAGTTAGTTCTGAGAAAAGGTCAAGTATTACTTGTTTGCGGAAGCCACTTGGCTTGATATTTTGTTTCTAATGCAATGACATTCATACATTTTATTAGGTTTTTTCTAAGTTCTTTTTGGAGCCTCCATATGTAAATGTATGTTTGTTCACCTGGCTGATGTCCATTCGAGAGTCGCAGCTTATTGGCTGGGAGGACGTGAGTCCGTTTGACCCAATGATGGTTGTTATCACTCCTTTGTCATCAATCTTACGGATCGTTGATCCATCAACAAAGTAAATGAACCCATGCTTGTCCACTGCGATACCTGCAGGACAACAGGATGCACACACAGTCATTTCTCTCTATCTCTTTCAGTTTAAATGCGCTTTATTAACAAATAACTTTACATTTGCATTGCCAATGCAGTCGCAGCTTAACCGCAGATGATGAGGAACGGTGCAATGAAGAAAGATGAGTTTCACTGAATCAGGCAGTATATTCCTCTGTGTGTGATCATTCTGTTCACAGCATCTTAAATATATGCAAATTAACTTATATATGCAGATTTATGCGAAATGACATCAGATATGCAAAAAATCTGGTATTTCTTTTCATTGTTCATCCAATTTCTCTCTTTCATTTGTCTTGTTCTATTCAAATGCTTGCAAATCACCTTGAGCTGTGCAAGGCAACTAAATTGAGCAGTGCACAACCATACATTGTTACAGTATTTAACAATTAAAACTGATCTTTAGCACAAATACACCTCCAGACCACTAACATCAGGAAAAGAATCGCCACTCTCATTGCTGTCAAAGACTTCATTGTTTTTTATTGTTATTGTTTCTTTAAAGATGTCTGTCTTTCAAAGCATACGGTTTGTAAAGAGCAAACTCCGCTCTGAATGGAACAGTAACTCCACCTAATTTTTATTTAGAATAAGCTAGACAGTATTTCACAGTAAACTGTTTGGCATGTTAAAACTCAGGCATTTAAAATAATAATAAAAAAGATTATTTATCAATTGTAATCCAGTTTTGAGTCTTAAAATTTGGCAGTCGGATCAAATAATGAGTCAAGAAAGAAGCTAATATAAATTCTGGCTAATTTGTCACACTGGAAACTGAAGATCAAGTTTAGTGCATTGCACTGTGTGATACAGTATTCTTTACAGTGTCCTCAGGTTGTATACTGCAAATTTAGGCAAATCCAGGTATTCTATGCATACAACAAATGTGCACAGTATACAGTACATACTGCCCAAAATATAAGAGTAGTAAGGTAGTAGTGTATACCATTTTGAACACCTCCACACAAATTAGCATGTTTTTTTTTTTGTATGTACGTCACTTACTGATATTTTTGTCCTCCAGAGGGATTTCACTCTGAAGTGGGAACAGGCTTATGTAACCATCTTACTCTCTCTCTCTCACACACACACATCAGAGTTTGTAATGGCAAATAGCACTGTGTGTGAACGTGTGTGTGTTTGCGGCTTTCCTCTCCCTTCTCTAATTTGCTCTCTTTATTCTTGCTCTCTCCCTCTAATGAGAATCACAGAGATAAGCAGACATATTGGTCTGTTCTGTTCTCACCATTCTGATTTACTCTGGGAAAGATTTAGTCACACACATACACATCTACACATACACATATTCATTAACTCACAGATGATTTAAATGGCTTATTTGAATTCACAATTTATATAATACTAACAGGAACCACATATTTTTGGAGACAGTATATGGCAAGAAAATCTGCATGCAGAGTGCATCTCAACACAGCACCAGTAAATGACAGCTCACACATGTCAGTATGGATAGTGGTAACAGCACCTTCTCCATATGGACAAACTGCCTATAATAGCTGACACAGAGTAGTACTTCACTAGTTGCATCGGCTGTTTCTTTCCCAACCCACACTGTAAAAACTTAATACATGCAGTTGCTCCCTTGAGGAGCTTATTTCTACCTGTCATGGCCCTTAAAATTACTTAAACTAATGTAGTCGGCCTGACACGATCATATTTAAACAATAATTTTGACTCATATGTTGGAGCAAGCAACATATGAATAATTTATGTTCACCTCAAAAACTACCAAAAATCAGTGCAATAATTTTACATTGTTTTACCAATTTGGTCAAATCCACAGCAAACTTCCCCAATGATAATCATTTCTGTTTTCATGAATCATTTCCATATACATCTGGCAAGCTTTCAAAAGAGATTGATTAAGTGATATAAACCAGTTTCATTGCTACATAAGGGAGACCTGGCCAGTTATCACAAGTGCTATCATATACTGTAAAAAAAAAAAATAATTCACAGAGGGTAAATCAAAACAGAGGGAAGGCTTGGAACACACATAACATCGACGAGACCCCGAAAAACAATTAACAGAAAGAGAGCAACTTAAATACACAAGCAGACTAGACTAATTAATGACACACACCTTAATGGAATAACAATTAATGGAAATGGTGTAAAAGGAAAACAAAGTCCAAATTGAATGATAGGGTGACAGATCACCCCCCTCCCGGAAGGCGTGACCTCGCACCATAGAGAGAAAGATGATATGGCGAGGAGGATGAGGAGATGGCGAAGGGATGGCAAAGGGTTGGCACACCGGCAGAGAGATGCAGGAAGAGGTTCAGGAGGAGGATGGACAACCGGGAGGAGGATAACAAACAAAATGCAGGGAGGTGCAGGTGGAGGAGATGACCAGGGAGGAGCCTTGAGCAAGAGAGGGTAGGTGGAGACCCAGGTCACAGCCAGGACTGCACTCCATGACGGCGTCACTGAAGGGAAGAGCCAAGGTATGATGGGAACACAAACCACCATGGGATCGACTGGAGGTGACAATGGCAATGGAGGTGAAAACAGATAAGCCCCTTTCCCACTGCACGTCGGACCCGGCAAATTGCCAAAACATTGCCGGGTCGCCTTCTGTGTGAAAGCATACACGTCCCGGGATTGATTCCGGCATTGAACCCGGGTCGGGGACCTAGTAACATTGTCGGGTTCAATCCCGGGACGAGCGCTGTGTGAACAAAAGCCAGATCCAATGCCGTGTCGTAGTGATGACGCACGTTATCGCTCGACTCTTTTACCGGCTGTTTTGAAGGAAGATCAACGTTCGCAACAAAAAAATATGTGCAAACTGTAATGAAGCAGAGATCAGTTAGTTCCTCTGCGCTGATGCCGAGATCTTTCGCTTGCTTCAGTGAAAGTATAACGTGCCTAACGTTTTCGACTCGTACATTACACGTCACGCCCTGATGTCACGTGTCATTACGGGACCTTTATGGGTTGTGTGTGAAAGCACGCACATATCCCGGGTAATCACTGGCAGTGTGAAAGTGCAAAATCTAGCGACCCAGGAACAATTGACGGAACACTTGACCCGTGTATTTGCCGGAATCGTAGTGTGAAAGGGGCTATAGACAGACAGAGAGCGGAGGAGGTGGAGCGATGCCGAGGATCCAGGGGGCATAATGGAGCTGTAGCAATGATTGCTCGAGATGTAGGTGGGGATCTAGAGGTCAGAGGGTGAGCTGGAGCAACAGAGGAAGGAGGTGGAGCTTGAGGGATGGTAGAGCAGGCCGTAGCCATAGGGATGGAAGGCTGGAGAGCAGCGGACGACCCGCAAGTCTGCAGAGGAGGCGTTGTGAAGTTCGACCCAGGTGGAGGCAACTGACTGAGGGAGCCCGGCAAGGCTGAATGGCCAATGGTTCACTCCGGAATTGAGGGTTGGATGCTGGCTGGGCACTGGGCTAGGAGTGGGGTTCTGTCATCATTAGATGGTCCGACGATCAGAGATGATCCACAGGATACAGTAGTACTTCAAGTAGTCAGTGAAGCTCCCTTGAGGTCCCTCCTCGGACAACTGCTCCTTGGTGGCAGTTTTCAAGCCAGCGTGTAGAAATGAGCATAAGCAGTTGTCCAGGTAGTGGGTGAGATGCGCTAGAAACAGGAAATCCTCCACATGCTACTCAAGGGAGCGAGTTCCCTGGCATAAAGGCATTATAGTAAAACGGACAGATTGTCCATGGTGGGGAAAAAGTGAATCCAAAAAAGGGAAGGCTTGCAACACATGTAACATTGACAGGACCCGACAACATTTAACAGAAAGAGAGCAACTTACTGTAAATACACAAGCATAGATTAGACTCACTGATGACACATACCTGAACGGTATAACACAATTAACTCAAAGAACAGAAATGGTGCAAAAGGGAAACAAAGTCCAAACTGAATGATACTATGACAGGCATACAGCCCTTTAAATGCTGAACATCCATTCAGACCTGTGTGCAGCAAACAATATAGATCATGTTGGGCTGTAAACCAGACACAAATACATGTGAAGACAAACACTCATACACATTACCATTGTTACTAAAATTCTATCTGCCTCAATAAGCCTGTTTACAAATGCATCTTGTTATTGGTGCTAATTACGAGGCATATTACCCACTTAACGAGCATAACAAGCTTAATTATTTATTCTGCCTTCGGAGGGGGATACCTCCCTCTGTCCTTCAGGGTCCTGAAGACACAAAGAGTCCTCCAGGTCCAGAACCCCCTTTTCTTATCTTCTAAAATGGAAAATGCTGGTTAGATTGAAAATGGTCAGAGGAGAAGCTAATCTTCACACATATATTAAACTCAAAAGCAAACCACATTAATTTAGACTGCAGGAGATCTTCTTTTCTCTGAACCTACTGGACTCAGACTAAATGGAGCATGTCTGTCTGTTTGCTCCTTGCCTCCCTCTATTTCTCTTAAACTCTCGGCTGACATCAGACCAGACAGTGAGCACCCTATCCTAGAGGGACTTGTCAGTTAATATGACCTTTTCTCTTCCTATCTCTCTTCGCCGTGAATCCAAGATTTCAGTGAATCACAGAGTGCTGCATCTGTACCACAAACTCACCCACATTCTGAGCTTGTACAGCACATATACACAGTACACGCTGACACAAACATACAGTGTGGACACATACTGTACAGCGGAATCACAGAGGAGTTGCTCAGCAGTTGATCCATCAGGATACTTGGGGGAGGGAGGAGGGCAATGCTGTTTCAAGCATTCAGAGTTGTTTACACTCAGAGTTGTTTTGTAGTTTTAAAAACTATTTGGAAGTATGATGGAGTATTTCTGCACCAAAAATCTTACTTCCCAGTTTGTACCAGTTTCGGAGAGTTTTTTCCGATCGTGTCTCTTCATGACTTAGATTAGGGTGGAAGACTTTATATGTGCATTTCTCCCGGAAGAGCGTGCCCGTGCACACATCGACCAGAGCGAGAGCGAAGGCAAGAGCGAGAGCGGCTTCATCTGGTGGCAGCGCTGCACGGAACTTGCTCGGGAAGAATATTTCCAATCCAAAGAAGTGTGTTTTTGGTTGTAAGGGACGATAACTTTGTTCAGGCCCAGTCCGACGCTGGATTTGCACATCGTTTGATACTGAAAAACGGAGCAGTTGCAGCTATAAAAGATCCTGGTCATGATTCAGAACTGCAGACAGTAAGTGAAATCGCATCAAATGTAAGTTTTGTAGGCATTCGGTGTTCAAGTGCCCGTCACTCTTTAGCTCCACCCACGGCGCGCCTCCAGGAGATCTGCTTTTTTTTCTGGAGAGAATGTATCTTTCTATTATAAATATGATAAAACTAAAGACTTTTTGGAGACATGAAGGATGCACTACTCAAGATGTTTTAAAACTACTTAAAATAGGACAAAACAAATATCTAAATAAGCCAAAATCATTCAATGAAAATATTACTGATTTTAATTAACAAATTAGACATCTGTTTTTGTCTCTCTTTGAAAAACCAGGATTCCCACAGTCAAACCTGGGTATGTGAGGTAGCATAATTTTAGAATATTTATTTTTAAACCTGAAAAGTAATGTAAAATATTAAAATCGTATAACTTTATATAAACTTATGGGCATGAATTTACGTTTTTCTAATGTCATCAAACTTTTAAATGTTTTATTTATATTTTTTTAGCTTGAAGTTGAGTATAAAATATATATATAAATAAATAAAAATCTTATCCTTAATTCTTTATCCAATAAATCACGAAAAACTGAAAAGGTCTTGGGGCCTTAAGAGTGAGCCCAGACCTCAACTTGATCTTTGAGCAACAAATACATTTTTTTAAATACAATTTACAGATGCTGAAAGTGTCAATCCTACCAGTATACTGTATCTTCCTGTAATGTTCCATCAAATCTCTTGAAAATAAAATCTCCTTTTCAAAACAAACAGGGTATTTTAAAAGATCTCAATTTTGATTTTATTTCGGCTCTCAGCATGAAGCTCTGAGCCTTTGGTTGTTGAAGCTTGTGAAGACTATCTGTTTTTACTGCACTAAAAAGATCATAGTCATGGAAGATGCTGCCGTGGTGCAGAGATCAATACTGCATCACTCTGAGTTTCTATGTGTATAAAGAGATATTGATTATAAAAACATTCTGTATATTGAGATTAATTGAATCAACAGCGAGCCAAAGTCAAGCCACACATCAACATACAGAACTGTCAAAGCTCATATGTAAGTGACATATAGTATCAGCATTATGGATCAGTTTAGCAGAATTTATCCAAATCATCATGCAGAGATGTTAATACTTTGGTTGCAGTCTATTTGTGTGGACCCTTTCATGGCCTAAAAACTTAGAAGGTCAGATTGCAGTTACTGAAGCTCTCAGCATTTCGGTCAGAGCCAGTTAAAGATAATAGACTTCAGTAAAAACACTTTAACAAAGGGAGATTACAGGCATTCCACCCGACACGCACAACGGATGGCTTTTATCCATCAGATTGCCAGAAAAAAAAATGCATATGAATCATTGAAGTGAGTTTAAAAGTCTTAAATCCATTTTAAATGTGATTTACAGTTTGATCTGAAACACAGTCCGAAATCAAAGAGCTTGCGCACACACACACACGGGGAAGTCGTGGCCTAATGGTTAGAGAGTTGGACTCCCAATCGAAAGGTTGTGAGTTCGAGTCCCGGGCCGGCAGGAATTGTGGGTTGGGGGAGTGCATGTACAGTTCTCTCTCCACCTTCAATACCACGACTTAGGTGCCCTTGAGCAAGGCATCGAACCCCCAACTGCTCCCCGGGCGCCACAGCATAAATGGCTGCCCACTGCTCCGGGTGTGTGCTCACAGTATGTGTGTGTGTGTTCACTGCTCTGTGTGTGTGCATTTCGGATGGGTTAAATGCAGAGCACAAATTCTGAGTATGGGTAACCATACTTGGCTGAATGTCACTTCACTTCACTTTTCACACACACACCTGCTCTGGGATTCTTTATGAATTCTATCCTCAGGGGTTTACAAGTAAGTGGAGGCTTTTAACTGCGACAGTTGAGTGAGTGAGTTCCTGTGTGAGAGAGAGAGTGCACAATGAGGCTTGAAGGATAAGAGAACATATGTGCCCATAAGCCACGCCCCCATCTGTCCATCAGCCTAACTGACGGGTTTAAAGAGACAGTGGCAGTGATGGATAGGCGGGACTAATAGCCGCTCCACCTGATTTAGCAAAGAGGGAGGGCATCTTTCATTTATCTTACTTTTTCTAGTTTTCCCATTTCTCTCGACTGAAACTTGCCGCTATTTTTCTCTTCCCACCATCAATAACTACACCCCCTCCCTCCCTCACTCTTTCTCTTTGACTTGGAAAAAGCAGCATGTGTGTGCACTGAATTCTCACCCCTGGGGTTACTGAGTGCCGCTTCAGTGGCCTTGCCTCCATCACCGCACTGGTTCGGGTGGAAGGGTGTGCACTGCTCCCCGCTGCCAGCCACCACCTCCACGTTCCTGCTGAGATCTTTTGGTTCAGTCAGAGTCTTCAGGCGGTACAGCTTCCCGCTGCTGGTATCTGACAGATAGAGCGACTCACGCATAGGATCCATAGACAAGTAGTACTTATGAGCCGGACTAGAGCTGGAGAAAGAGAATTTTAAAAAGGCTTTATGATGAAGCAGGGCTACACACATATATTGGCAACATACTTATGCTTAAACTATTTCATAAAGTCTGAATTTATACTAGAAAAACAACCACACAAAGACTTGTGCACACACAAGGTTAGAGTAAAAAAAACCTCTGGGTCTCAGTGTCATGCAGAAATTTCAATTATTCTGAACTCAAGCCCCAATCAAAACTCCTAGCCCCACCAGTGTGTCCGACCCCTGCCAGTCTATAATCTTCTTTTCCTTCCATCCATTTCTGCCCTAAGAGAAAATCTACCTGCTGCCTCTTTCTCAATTGTCCCTTAGGCAGAAAAAACAAACAAACAAAAAAACCTTTTCTAAAAGAGCAAAATACTTTCCCCCAAAAAATTGATGAGGCCTTTTTTGTCAGAAACGTTCTTCAGGTTGTGTCTCTGTCAAAGCAAACAAAACTCAGACGCCACAGGTGATGTGTCAGAGGACGTGTTAAGTTTGGTGCTTGAAGATTTCGAGGCATTCTGCTGCTCTGAAGTTGATTCACTCTTTTGTGTTTAAGGATAGCAGAGTGCTCAGAACTGTGTAGGGGCTGTGAGGTCAGAGTAAAGGGGAGTATTTCATGTTGCTCAACCACTAACAACATCAGAAAAAGTGTACACTTACAGTACTCTACCATAAGTTGCTTTCAATAAAATAGACTCACAAATGTAAATCGTTTGCATTAATTGCTCACAAAGCCATTAACCAAATTTAAATCAATACTGAAATGGTAAATTCATTATCATTTCTCTAAAAGCTGTTTTTGTAATAATAAAAAGGAACCATTTCTGTAGCTCAACTGCAAACAACACCAAGGTCATGGGTTCAGCTCCTAAAATGTATAGACTGACAAAATGTACAAATGAAATTGAAATGTTAATACTATAAGGTTCTTTTGAGTCTTTGCAATGTTGAATCAGACACTGGTTTGATCAGAAGCGTTATCTCCAAAAGAAGACTGAAGGTAGGATTTCCCCCTTGCTGTGGGATGTAATGCTGTGTGCAAACACACACACAAACGCAAAGATAAAGGATTACAGTGCGCTTGTCAGTGTTAGTCTGTGGGGCAGAGGTCTATCCCACACTCTAACTTCCTCTCTGTGGGGGGCGCCGTTTCTAAATTCACATGAAACGAGGAAGATCTAGAGACGATATAAATGGGAGACTGCGATGTGACGCTACCAGCGGATTGCTGAGAAAAGCTGTTAGTGTTCAATCCATTGACCAGAACAACGCCTGAGATGGATTCCTGAGCACACACTGAAGATTACAAGCAACATTAACCACTGTGTGGCTTCAAAAACATATCCACAGATACACAAATACACACATATGTGGGTGCACACACAAAAATAGAATAATATACACAGATGGATACATAATTTCAAACATATACACATTGAAATACCATGCACTGAAATTAAATGAGAAAAGATGGTCTCTATTAGAAGTTAATTAAAGGCGATGTGCTCAGTAGTAATTAAAAGTAAACTATAAATAAATCAAATGGATAAAAAAAGAGGGGACAAATTAGGTCAACAAAGGAATAAAATTGCAGCTTTATTTGTAGGTTTGAAGGAAAAGGCTTTAGTCATTAAAGCTAAGGATTCATTGTATTTATTGACTGAAGTTTTGAGGTTACTAGTATTTTTTAACATTAATGTAATAATAAATAGGAATATTTATGTATTTTTGAGCAGTATATTATTGTGAGTTTAATGAGAAAAAAAGACAAAATATGTTAACTTTATTTTAAAGCTTTTTTTAAGAGGAAAGATACAGTTTTTAGAATTTGATCTTGCTGACTTACTATAGGGGCTGTTGCCTCTAAATTTGTTGTTTTGCATTTGAGACTCGAGTCACTCCAAGGTTGATGCATGAATGAATGGAGATTCAAAATAAAAATAAATGAATTCAAGCACTGGTGCAGTGTATAAATGACTGAAAGACTACATGGTGATATCGGTTCAGAAAAGAAACATACCTGTGTCTAATATCACGATTTCTGGAAGCATAACATGGAGAAAAATTTAGGTCAACAATTAAAAACATATTCCTCAGAAGATGATTTCATCATTTCACTATGATGAAAAGGTTTATAACCTATGAACACTGGATATGATTTTTTAAATATTTTTTTTTTAACTCGATTTAATTATTAGATTATGTAAAAATTACTTATTTTTATTTTTAAGAAAACTGTATAATTTTAAATGTCGCTATGTCACCATTTGATTTGATTTATTTAAATCTTTTTATTTAAATATTTATATATATATATATATATAAATATATATAAATCATAAATAAATAAATAAATGAAAAACGTTTGATCTTTTTATTAACAAACAGAAAAAAAGAAATTACATACGACAGTTACCCAATTAAAAATATATATATAATAATAAAAAAATCAACGGGGTTCAGAAATGACTGATAATTTGCTGATGGAAGATGGCAGACCTGAGCTCCAAGATGCTAATGACGAATCCGTTGGGCAGAATCCTGCGTATGTAGTTAAAATCCCCTACATACACACTTCCATCCGAACCGCAGGCCAGAGCGATGGGGGCAAACAGCTTCTGCTCCACAGCCGGCCCGTTGCAGTTTGGACAGGGGATTGTACGAACCACCCCTGTCCCCATCACTGTGGAGATGACAAGAGGCTGCTGGGAAATAAAGACATTCTCTCCATTACCTTTATGAAGGATACCTGCAGAAGAGAAAATAAACAGAATATTAGATTGAAGCCTTGACATATCAATGATGAAATGTGACCCCGCAGAAACAAACTAAAGAAAAGAATGATACAAACTGCCATCTAGGGAGCTCTCAGGAGCCAAAGGTTTTATTGACCGGGAGGATGTTAGATTTAAATGCGCTATATGTTGGGCATCTTTTTTGGTCAACACTGCTATGTTGCTATCTCAAGGTCATGGGTTAAGCTCATTTTTTCCACGAGCACATGAAGGTCAAGGGATCAACATTTCATTTTAAAACAGTGTTGGAAACATTTATGATTTTGGTATTATGAACAGATTCTTTTAGCTCTCAATCTTAGAGTAGAAGAGTAGTTCACTTCCAGAATGAAAATTCTGCCATCATTTACTTAACCTCCACTTGTTCCAAACCTGTATGAGTTTCCTTCTTCTGTTAAACATAAAAGAAGATATTTTGAAAAATGTTGGAATCCAACTTCTGCAGTAAATGATTGCAGAATTTTCATTCTGGAAGTAAACTCCTTTAAAACATGAAAATTCATCATAAAACAATTCTTCAAAGATTATATGAAATTATGACCATGTGAAAATAAAGTTAATTAAACATTAACTCTGTGAAAATGACTTTTTACACAAATTATTATTATCCAACAGTAAGGACAATGGCCAACAATCTTGCACTAATGCCATTTTATCGAATGTTAGTGTATTTGGTTACAAACTGCGTTGGTGAAGAGCATGCATGAAATATAAATGTGAAAAATCTATGTAAATATTTTATGCATCATCTCTAACTAAGTTGTGATTTTGTTATGCTAAAACTGTGAAAACATTAATTAATTGTGTGTTTTTAGGGCACAAGGAAACATAGCCTGTCAGTTTATTCCAAAAATGCTTAAAATTTTATTTTCTTAATTCCCACCACAAAATGAATGTTGATTTGAGACATGGATGAAATTAAGAGTGTGTGTATGTGTGTGTGTGTGATAATCCCTCACCACTCTCCATGTTGAGGACGTGGTGTTGGTTCAGTGTCCATCCGCCCAGGTTTGATGGCATCAGCTCAAAGCCCTGCAGCTGAGCAACTCTCTTCTCCCAGAGCACAACGTCCAGACAGGATTCATACTCATATCCAACAGAGACTGTCATTAATTCACACACAAATGTAAATGCCAGACTTAGCCCATTAAATAACATCATGATCATCATCATCAAAACCCAAAAGAGACAAACCATCACCATCATCAGAATAAACAAAGTTACCAACTCATACACAGTTTCATTGGTAATTCTTCATTTTTAAGTGAAACTGCATAATTTTAATGCATAAATTACCAAGTATATTCAATAATTGCTGTCATTTTACTAGATTAATTATACTAATATAAGCTAATATATAAAATCTTGATACTATTTATCATTAAAAAATGTATTTTTCTAACTGAACAACAACTATAAATATCTCACTCTATAAATGTGTCACGTCATAGGAAAATGTTTAAAGAGCTGAATCCATCCTCGGAGTTGAGAGAGCAGCGGTTTGCCACAGTATATGTGGATGAATTATATTTGCTTCAGTTACAGTTGTGTTGCCATGGTGTTACTGTGAACTTAATTAGTCAGGTGCTTCACAATAGCAACGCCTAGTCAACATAAACAGAGATAATAATTATTATTAACCAATAATTATAGTTGCCTATTAGCATGAGTCATGAGGATATTTATTTATTGTCTTTCTACCTTTTAATAATATGTTACTGTCAAACCGTTATAAGCTCTACATTAGCATCCTGTAATTTGAGGATAAAAAATTTCTATTTGTGAAAACAAAAAATCAGCTGTTCACACATATTTCACACATTTGTTTATTAGAACCGTGAAATGTTT
The DNA here is from genome assembly GCF_963082965.1 of Carassius carassius. Lineage (NCBI taxonomy): Eukaryota > Metazoa > Chordata > Actinopteri > Cypriniformes > Cyprinidae > Carassius > Carassius carassius. Next base: position 33,814,114 of record NC_081758.1, on the reverse strand, counting down.
GCGTTTAATTCTGTCTAATTATTACTTGAAAACAGGAGTTAATTTCCTCCATAATAGCCAGTAATTACTCATTTCTAGGCATTATTCAGTAAGTAAGTAAGTGTAAGTGTCTTTTCAATGAGCAAAAGATGATGGAATCAGACTCCCAGCAGTGTCTGATTGCTGTCATTGTGATGGATCTCGAAAAATCGGAAAGGAATACAGCGAGAAAGTGGGGCTGCGATCATACTACAGAAGGATAAAGTTGTGAGTCCTGTTTGGAGCACTAAATGGTTGCTCATACAAAATGTAGTTACAAAAGACAATGACAACCACATTCAAGTTAGCTCCTTATATTTTCCAGGGGTCACACATTCCAAGTTCGAATGATTTGTGCCGTTTGAATGGAACCACACTTGACAAACAGTTGTCAGTTACATCATTGATTTATCCAGAGGGTGACCATATGCGCCGTTCATACGGGACATGTCCCAGCCAGGATTTTAATAATGCCTAAAACATCCAGAGCAGTTTGACCAATAACATGCAGGTATTGTACATAATCGACCAATCATGGGGCTGCGTGTGAGAAGGTGAGATCTAGATGGAACGATCAAAGCGAAGCAAATATGCGCACATGTTTGTTCGTTCGATTGACTTGAAGCATCGATGCGCACAAACCCCCCCCCCCCCCCCCAAAAAAAAGTGCGCCACAATGCTTCAAGTCAAATGAACGAACAAACACGTGAAAGCGATTCGAAGGCATAAGGAGCCATCTGCTCTGCTCTTTATAGCTCTCATGAATGTTACACAACGATCAAACTGCACAGTGCAAATAGCCAAAACTTGGATATTTTAGGCAATATTAAAATCCTGGCTGGGACGTGTCCCGTATGAACGGCACATATGGTCACCCTATATATCCAGGACATAAGTGTGAGCTTTGTAGGTTTAATAATTTAACTCAATTTAAAAATAACTGTTTTCTATTTCAGTATATTTTAAAATGTAATTTATTAATCTGGTCTTTAGTTTCACATGATCCTTCAGAAATCATTCTAACATGCCGATTAGGTGTTTAAGAAATATTTATTATTATTATCAACTTTGAAAAGTTGTTAAGCTCAGTATTTTTATGTGAAATGTGATACTTTTGTCAGGATTCTTTGATGAACAGAAAGTTCAAAAGAACAGCATTTATTTAAAATAGAAATCTTAGATGTCTTTTACTGTCAGTTTTGATCGCGTTTGAAAGCTTATCTTCAAAATAAAAAAAAACAAAGCTTTGACACACGTGCACAGAGATCCTCACCGTGTGCCTGCACTAGCCCCGTGACCTGCTGTCCATAGATGTCGGTTTTATTCCAAGAGAAAACATAAATGAGGTTTGGAGCTGCAGGAAATGATTTCAGAAGCTGCCGACCCTGGACGACCACAGACAGATGGACTTTGGCCAAGCCCATCGGGAGGGTGGAATGGGTCAGAACCACCCTCAGGAGAGACCGATAGCCTGGAGCTCTGGAAGAGAGGTAGCTTAACTTCAGAATAGTAGCAGGGATAACCACCTCCTCTTGGACCGCCTACAGAGAGAGAGAAGCAGAAGCAGACATGCAGACGCAAAGAACAAAGATGAATTAGGCAGAGGCACGGTTAGAGTGAGAGAAATTAATTGTGTTTCTATTTACTGCATGCACTTTCCATACAGAACAAAACCCAAGCCAATGATCATAAAGCTGCCAAATAAATGTCCCATAAACACAGGTTGTAGTTCTAAAAGCCTACAGACAAACAAAAGCTTGGTTCCAAAACTGAGTAAGCTGTCTCGCTATCTACTGCCTACATAGGCTACTGCCCTCCAAGACAGCATCTTAACTCAAATGAATTCTCATGAGGGACTGATTTGAAATGTTCTACATAAGCAGTATGACTGTGTGAAAATGACAAAAAAATAAATAAAAATCCCTTGATATTGCAATCAATTTATTAATACTACAAATAAGAACACTTGATTTTGTGTGGGCGACTGAAAGTTATATTGTTTCTGTGGGCTACACATCTAAATTTAGCTGAGAACTGTGTTCCTGAATTATTTGCCGTTTCATTAATCAGTCAACTTCAGAGAGTCTGTTTTCTTCAAACGTTCAGTAAATTATACACTCGAAGTGAGCAACGCATCAATATTAGAACGTTCTCATATTATAAACAACAAAGGTGTCAAGTTTACACCATTTCACGCAACTGAGATTTGGACTCTTGCGAATGCTCACTTCATCATTTAAAAAAAATGTCTACACTGCAGAAATCTTATTTTTACACTGTGTTTATGCCTTGTTGATTATAATAGGAACATTCTTCTTTTTCTAGCACCAGCTCGCAGTGTATAACAGCTATTACAGGTCTAACACTGCAAGCAAACAGTTTCATGTGTCACATAAATAGAGTTGAAGTATACAAGTGGTACAGTTTCACAGTATGTGGCTAAGATATTGCATCCAGTGTTTTCTCAGATTGAGGGAGTCTTGCACCTGTAGTTCGGGTAGGACAGTTCCTCTGTCCTCACAGTCAGCGGCGAATCGTGGGAGAGGGGCGGAGAGAACAATGGCATGTGGACTGATCAGGTTTTTCAAGTCACAGACAGGTGATTTGGACTCAGCTCTTTCCATAAAAACACGGTCCAGGACAATGAATTGGTTCCAGGGAAGCCAGACAGACCGAATCTGGGACAAAAACGGGGCTCGCTGGAACAATAGAGTCACAGAGATTCCGCCCACTGCCAGAAGATCAAAGCTAGCAGGAAAAACAAAAATACAAACACACTTAGAAACAAAGGTTTACAGTTTTTCCATCCAGTAAATAAACATAAGACAGGACATATACTGTATGCTATGATATATATAAAATAAGTTTGGGGTTGGTAAAATTGGTTAATGACATTAAAAGAAGTCTCTTTTGCTCATCAATGCTGCATTTATGTGATAAAAAATACAGTAAAGATTTTAATATTGTAAAATATCATTACAATTTGATATAGCTCTTTTTCCATTTCAATGCATTTTCAAGCTGAATTTTCAGCAGCCATTACTCCACTCTTATGTGTCACAATCCTTCAAAACTCTTTCCAATATGCTGATTACTCAGGTAACATTTCTTTTTATTATCTGTTGAAAACTGTTGTACTGTTGAATATTTTTGTGGAAACCATTTTTTTTTTCAGGAGTCTTAAAAAATGAATATAAATAGAACAGCATTTATTTCAAACAAATTTTTGTAACATTGTAAGTGTCTTTACTGTCACTTCTGATAAAACTAATGCATCCTTATAAACCAAGTATTAATTTTATTACTGGCACAAACTTTTTAACATATATTTGTGTGCGTGTGCATGTGTGTGTCTACTTTTTAAAATATCGGTCAATATAAATATGAAAATAAACTTTTATAGTTAATTATTTAAAGACAAGGAAATATTAATACTAAGAAGTTCATGTCAAATAATTTTTTTATTCAGCTAGCACTGTGAGACTTTTGCCTCCTTTTGAATGGACAGAAAGAATATATTATGAGTGCATGTGAGTTGTCTGAGTATGAGCATGATATATATATGGGCCCTATACAACAAGCAGAACATATACAGTACACTTCATAAATAGGAAATATACAGGAGAGGTTAATACAGTGTCTACAGTGTATGTTAGTGCATGTTCTATTACATGACCTTCTTTACACAGTCTATAAGAGTGTGTGTTACCTGCCATCCTGTCGGCTGAGTGTGTATCCATATTCAGGTTTATGCTGAAATGTGACGTTCACACCAACGAGAGGAGTTCCATCAGATGCAAGAACCTGACCTCGAATAACACACACTCGACTGCACACAGAGAGAGAGAGAGACATTGCAAGAGAAACCAAAGGATCTATAAGGAGAGATCGAAACTGAGAGAGAAGCACTCTCTTTTCAGTAATCGGAGAAAAATAAAATACATGCTTCAATCGATTCTAAACTTCCTCAAACTAGACGATGACGGCAAAAATCCTTTTGGAAGATTATTTTGGGGGTGAGTCAAACTGCTCAGAGCATCTAGCGGTTACTGTATCGACATATGAGAGAGCCTGAGGAACACACACTAATGAAACACTTGTAAACATTAATCTGTGTACGGACATACGAACACCATATCATAACACTTCCCTTTTGGATAATTGAAGGTTCATTGTTGCATTTCACGTAACTTCAGACTGTTTGGTTGTTTTAAACACATGTAAACATCTAATTAATCACTGTGTCCCCAACCGCCAAAAGTCACACTATAGTTTGTGGACCAATGCGCACTATTAACTAACAATTAACTATGATTTTTAGTATCAATAAACTCATAATTTGCTGCTTATTGGTGGTTAGTAAGGTATTTGTTAAAGAGGATAGTTTTATATATATATATATATATACAAATTTGATAAGCAATACAAATGTCTCAGAAATTAGAATTACCATGATAAATATAATTTAGCATTATGATTGTGCTATCAAAATTACTTTGAAAAATGAGCAGTCCATGATCTATTTCTCCCAAATAATTCCAGACACTCTACCTTGTTTTTTCCCCTTTTCCAGCCAAAACATTGGCAACGTTAGCACACAAGGGCATACTTGGGTTTGTGCAATATCATTTCAATTTCGCATGTGAATGAGGATGTCAGAACAGATGCGGCCTGGTGCCTTAAACGGCACGTCAATGCTGTCAATCGTGACCAAAGTCTGAACTAAAAAAAGGCAGTTGGTGTTGCACAGTCTGCCTTTACTTCTACCGAAATTTCAGTGCGATCACACAACAATTATAATAATAATAATAATAATAATATAAAAACAATAATAATAATAAAATAACTAAATTATGTGCAGGTAAATATGGTCACAATCATGCTAACAAATCTTTGAGTATTTGGGAAAGATCATAAACAAGTGCTGATTTTAGATTATGAGTGCATGTGAAATGTCTGAGTATGAGTATGCGCTAATATTTGCAGGTGTCTGTTTATCACCTGCTGTCAAATGGCAGGTCTCCTGGAAGTATATGTGTTGTTTCCCGACCAATGAGGAATCGCACACGGTCGAAGAACTGACGTGAAGGCAGTGTCTCGAAAGGGGCGTGGCTCTGCTGGATGATGTCACGTGGGTCAGGCGAGCCTTGGCACAGCGGGGCGCTCACACACACCTGCTGACTACAACAGTCTGGGTCGACACAGTCCATGAGACCATCTGAAACACACACACACATATACACACTTTACATGCAGAGGCATGTAGCCTTGATGCAGCTTCCTCTTGCTCTGCATGTGTCTGTGTGCACGTGATCTCATTTGTCAGCTCCATTAAAGGGGATCTGTGTTTTTAACCTCCCACAGGAGAAAGTCTCAGAGAGAATAACCCAGAAACCTCTCTCTCACTCACTCTCACACGTTTATTTACACACTTTAAAGAGGACATGGGTATTTTAGACATATTGTTTATATATATACCTATCTACCTTTTTTTTCTCCATTTTTACAATTCTTCTTAGCAGTTAATTTTGAATTTATTGTTTATTTTTTTATTTAACTTGTCACCATTGGGCGTTTTTGTAAGATTTAGCCAACTTTTGTGGACAATTTTGCACCAAAAATATAGCTGACTGAACTCAGTTAGTATAAAAAATAGTAAAAGTACCAATTCAAAATATCCATTTGCTATTTTTATTTATTTAAAATTTTATTTTATTCCTGTGATGGCAACTTTGAATTTTCAGCAGCCATTACTCCAGTCTTTAGTGTAACGTGATCCTTCAGAAATTATTCTGATAGGCTGATTTGATGCTCAAGAAACATTTCTCATTATCAATGTTGAACAATACAGATATCTTCATTGACACTTTTGATCAACTTAAATGCATCACTGCTGAATAAAATACATTTCTTAAAAAAACCCTGACCTTAAACTTTTGAATGGTAGTGAAGCTAGTCATGCTTAGTCAGAACAACACCTTTGTGAGTATGTGTCTGTTAACCTTAAGCTAAATTCATCCCTTCTGTATCTGTCATCCACACAGATCATCTTCTATAGGGTTCTTTACCGTTGTCATTATCTTTACTGTCATTGCACTCAGTTTCCATGACAATATTACAGCCTGGCCCGCTCCATCCTGACTGGCACACACAATGCCAACCGCTCTGCTCCAGCGTACAGCGTCCATTACCGTTACACAACCCTGGACATGCATCTAAGGGAGAGAGAGACAGCACATTTATAATCACAGCGTCCTTTCTTCAGGCCTTGAGTAAAATTGTTCAGATAAAAGACATCACAAAGTCATCTATTCCTTGCTCTTTTCACTCTATCACACATACACTTACCTTTATCAAACAGATCCAGGTAATGTGCTGCTAAAAGAGTTACAAAATGAAAGACAGAGAGAACAAAGAGGAGACATTACATTGGAGACTTACTTCAGAGAAGCTCTGTGCAAGTGTGTATGTTCATTGGTGTTTTTTTTTTAAGTGTCCCTGTCGTTTGCAGCCTTAAGCGTATATTTGTCCCCAGAGTTTCACAGACTGTTTTCATCATGAGCGCCACAATTAAAGGAACACTCTTTGGCTCAGAGGAGGAAAACAGAAGTAAAAAGAGGAAGAGATAGAGACGGTCAGAAAGAGAGAGACTGTTTAGTTTATACATCATCTAACAGTCAAAAAAAAAAAAAACCCCGGCTCCACGTTAGTTGATAAATGCACAATGCTTGTCAAATTACTGCTAAAAATGAGAAAAAGCAAAATATCATCAAGATCTGATATTTACAAAGTGTCTAAAGCATGATTTCAAAAGATTGCCAGTGAGAATTAAGATTTTTTATTTTTTTATGCTAATGTGTTAATCAAATGTGACACAGCCCCTGTCAAAGGGTTGGCAAAATGTCGGGTAAATTTCAAGACTAAAATGAGATGTTACTTAAATAAAAACACTGTTAAGGCCTATTCACATGAAGAACAACACAAAAAAGTATTGTGAGAAACAATTTTACACATTAAACCTACTGCCAATGATTCCACATACAACTCATACTATATATATCTATATCTATCTATCTATCTATCTATCTATCTATCTATCTATCTATCTATCTATCTATCTATGTATAGTTTGGGATAGGACAATGAAAATTCAGACAAGATATAAAATGCAGTTAATACAGTAATATTAAAATTTTCTACTTTAATATATTTTTTAATGTAACTTATTCCTGTGACGTCAAAGCTAAATTTTCAGCAACCATTACTCCAGTTTTCAGTATCGCACTGTTTCTTTAGAAACCATTTAAATTTTTATTTCGCCGTTCAAGAGACATTTCTTACTATCATGAAAGTTGAAAACAGCTGTGCTGCTTAATATTTTTGTGCATTGTAAAAAATGCTTTTCTAGCTTAGGTTTTTTTGACATTTCCAGCCAAAATATATATATAAAAAAATGTAAATCAAGAAGGATATTGTAGACAAGTAAAAATTATTGTCTTGTTTTCGGTTAAAAATGAGACTATTTTGCTTGTTTTTTTTTTTCTGAAAACAAGACACTATCTTTTACTGATCTAGAAAATCCCTCTTCATTTAATAATCTTTTAGATATTTTGGCTGGAAACAAGACAAAAAATCTAAGATAGAAAATAGTTTTTTTTTTTTTTGTATGAGACAGCATTTATCTTAAATCTAAATATTTGTAACATCATACTGTAAATGTCTTTATTGATAATTTCTTTCAAATATATATATATATATATATATATATATATATATATGTGTGTGTGTGTGTGTGTGTGTGTGTGTGTGTGTATGTATGTATGTATGTATGTATGTATGTATGTATATATATATATATATATATATATATATATATATATATATGCACATATATAAATAAATATAGATTTTACTAACTCCAAACTTTTGAATTGTATAATAGTATATCTAATGTTGTCCAATATTGTCATATAATAGCATAATATTGCCAGTGTCACTCTAACATACCAATAGTGCAGTGCTCTCCCTCCCAACCAGGCTGGCAGACACACTGTCCATCCCTGCACTCTCCATGTTCTTCACAGATTGGATGGCACGCCTGTTTGTCACAAGTGGTCCCCTCCCACCCCTCCTCACATTGGCAACGCCCAGCAACACACACACTATGGGCGCTGCAGGGAACGGGGCAAAGCTCTGAAATAAAAGAATGCAACAGAGAGAAAAAAGGCATTTGCTATCATTACCATTCATTACAATCTACACTTGGTCAGTTTTTGTTTATGTTGCTGCTGCTTCATCACAGTGGTCTTTGGATTCTATACTGACACCTATTCCATGCACAAAGTACTGCATTTTCATTAAATCTTGCCACTTCACACGAAAGCTGTTGTTCTTTTGTTGTCTGTTTTCCTCCATTTTGTCCTAAATAAACAGTTTATGGACATTCTTGAAATCAATCCAGTGATTTTCTGTGTGTTGTTGGTGGATCATGCTGGTTCACAGCTGGCTTCTGCACTGCACCATGACCGCTGAGAGCTCACTTCCTGCAATGGTTATATCTTGAACGGAGGAATTTAGTGGTGTGGTCATGCTATGCACTTGACGTCCCAGCATTTTTTCCTCAGTCTGTGGCATGGCTGCTGCCAGTCGTCACGGATTGTTTCATTGCTCCAGTAGGGACTGCTTATTTGGACTTTTTCACTCATTCTGTTTGGACTGTCTGGCACATTGCAAACAATCTGAGCACACTGGCTTAAAGTACTATATATACAGTAATCGTTATTCTTTGCCATATATAATACATATACAATGTGGAAAAGTGTAAAAAGAAGAGAAATTCCCGCACATTCTCTCCTCTCCATCTACAGCCTGCTTTATCACACCAGCCTAAACTGTCCAATTGTTACTGTGGTTTTGCATTCAAGACAGTTTAGCATGGTTTCATGACAAAAACAATTTCCCTGAACGAGTAAGATATCTCTGCTCTCTGGCCCTCAGACAGAATGGCTTTGTCTTCATGCGTACTTACAGGACTGGTGACAGGTCAAACTGAGATGACAGATTTTCATATCTTAAAAGTCACATAAAATCAGCTGCCACTTTTCTCCTCTGTAACTGCAGCACTGAGCATTGAGCTTGGACAGCCTCTCCTCTGTCTTTCTCACTCTTATCGCCCTCTACGTCTCGTACCGTTCAAAACAAATTATCCTTGCAGTTCCATAAAGCACATCGGACTAGAGTTCTTCCCCTCAATCACACGTGAGATATAAATGTCTTGAAATGACAGGAAGGGCATTAAACCGGAATGTTTATTAATATACACATTATCAATTTAACTGCTCTGCCGTGGAAACAGCCAGTTTCATGCTGTAATATTCATGCATTTTGATAAATATTGCAGTTTGATAATCTAATATTTAATAAATGATTTCATATTCTAGCCAGTGGCCAAAAGGCAACGAGTTACAAAATCCTGTCGATCTTCCAGATGAGCAATCTCTTTGCAATAAAAAAAAGTGTTCTTATTTAAGTATCATCATTGTTAACCAGGAAATGATGAAACTGGTGGCACATTCCATGAACAGGGTACAAAATAGGCCCTGAAATGCTCACACAATAAGAAGTTCCATTTGCAACAAATTGTTCAGTGAAAGGAGCTGTGTTTAAACTTCAGAATATATTGATTGTCAATCTCAGGAGTGGTCAGACTAAATATCCCAAAAGTAGTTTTTTTCTTCTTAATTTTATATGAGGTTTACATTTTTTGCAGCCTTGTAACCTTGTAAAATCTGGGACATGTTTACTACAGTTTGTTAAATTTTATAGCAATAAACACTAAATAAACATCAAACTTTAAATAAACATCCAAGGTTGCAGATTTACCCCAAATTATGTTATCACTCAGTTGGTGTTAGTTTAAGATAGTTTAGGACCAAATGGTAGCTTGTGGTTATAATTAAACTTTTAGGTACCATAAATTAACTAAAAATACTTATTTCAACATTTTCTTACAGTAACTTACAGTAACAGGGTTAAATGGTTGAGTTTGATGAATGCAGTCAGCATGGCATTACTGAGAAAGTCAAGTGAGATTATTTAGTTGTTCTCCTGTCCCGTTGTAGAAAGAGATGGGAAATTCTACAACTAGCTAAACATAATGTTAGTTCTTGCATGAAAAAATGATATTTAGGCCTCTAAAGCTTTTAAAATAGTAATTGGATATCAAAGTGTACCATACTCATGGAAAGTGCCCAGTATATATCATGCATTTAACTGCAATGCTCTCCCTCCATCTGTAAAACACAAGGAAATTCTACAGTCTAGCAGGTTTCATTTAGAAGATGCACAATCAATCAGGCAATAAGAACGAATCCTTTTTCTCTATATTAAAGAAAGTACATTCCCCTTTTGCAATATACATCACATTACAATTAAAAGCCGATCCATACTACTGCACATAGGGCCCTGCTTTACTCTGTCAGACAGGAGCAAAACTGGATTTGGAGTTTTGATGTCAATAGTAATTGAATCAAACTCAAATCAGAGACTTCTGAGAGAGAGAGAAGCATGACCAAAGGATGAAAAAGCACTTTAAAGACTAGAATTACAAATGATACGATGAAAGGAAAAAGCCTGCACATGCCTGTGTGTTTTGACTGTTACTCACCCACGGAGCAGTCTTCTGCACTCCATCCCTGTTCACACACACACACCCCTGTCTGGGCTTGGTATGTTCCATGACCTGAACATTGTTCTTTACAGGCAGGAAGTGCAGTCTCACAGCTCTCACCTCCCCAGCCTGCGGAACACACACACTCACCGCGCACACACACCCCACGACCTGAGCACAACGGTTCAACGCAGTCCACTGCAATCACATACATGCACACACAATCAAACACACACAGAAATAACAGATTTGTCCATGAACAATTAATTATAGGTGCATGTAGGATGTATGTGCATATAAAGCCATATGCAGACAGAACTAGTTTTCCCAGAGGAAGTTTGGAAAATTGGGGCTTCACTGTTGTACTTCATGATTTTAATCCTGTTCGAATATAATTTTTCTTCACACAACTCAGTGCAAATTACCTCTGAGACATCTAATCCCATCCGGTTCGGAAAGCGTGTGATTGCAGTATATTATTATTTTCACAACGCTACTTCTCATATATTTTGACCTACGTCAAACACCATAATTACAGCTGAATTTCTTGTGCTGCCTAGTGCATCTTCATTATGGATTTGGACCATTTTGTATTCGATCTGGGTGGAATTACACTTGAGTGTTGTTCTGGTAAGCTGATGATTACTGAATAAAACAAATCATTAATTTGAATACTACGGTGTGTGTGCAAAAATGTATTTTTATTTTAGATTTCATGAAGGTTAAATTTAACACTGTTAATAAATTATTACTGTTTTTTAACTAAGCACAAGATGACAATCAAGATACACAGAAAAGGTGCAATTAAATATCCAAAATCAGTTGGCATATACCCAATATTGAATGATAAATTACATATACATTTTACATATATATAAAATATATGTCATTTATTCCTTTTATCAATATTATTGGTGCTCAATTATAAATAAATGTTCTTATTGCTATCAATGTTTAAACTGTTTTGGTGCTCAATATTTTTGTTGAAGCAGTTATACAATTGCTAAATGAATAAATGTAAATGTAGTAAAAGAATCAGATGTTTATTTAAATGTTTTCCTTAACAATGTAGTATTTTATAATTAGATTAAATCATCTCTATTCGGTCCGTCAGTAAATGAAATGGGCATCCTCTGTTAATAATCCTAACTCAAACGTCATTTAGAAAATGAATTCTGTCTGAATTGTGCTTAAAACAGAGGCAGAGAAGGTGAAACATGAAAGCAGCACAGTCAGAGAGAGTGCATAACAAAAAAGAACAAGATACAAACACATGTAAATTACAATTACAACAGCAACAATATGTTCACTTCAGTGTGTCTGTGTGTGTGTGTGTGTGTGTGTGTGTGTAGATGGGGAAGGTGTCTGATGGAAATGCTAATTTGGTGGATGGATCTACATGGGTTTAAATCGAGTCTCTCTCTCTGTATCTCTCTCTGTAACTCTCTCTATCACTGAAATGGCGGCAATGAATTTTCAGCTTAATAGTTAAGGGAGAAAGTGTGTTTAAAATCCAATTACAGGACATTCATCATAAACAAGCCGTGGAGATAGACTAGTAGCTCTGTACTTAGACACACACACACACTCGTACTCAGCATGATGGTCATGTTGCAGATGAGGGTTATTTGTGCTTCAAACTCAGTCTTTCTATCTAAAAATGAATCTAGTCCTGTAAAAGCTGAAAATATTTTAATGAAAGTGTGTGTGTGTGTGTGTGGGGTGGGGGGTTTACCTTGCTCACAGTTGTCGCCCTTGAAAGCAGGAGCGCACACACAGATTCCGTTGAGACATTCTCCATTGTTTGAACAGGTGGGATCGATACACTGGCCTTCCTCCACCTCACACTCCGCCCCCTTCCATCCAGTGTGACACACACACACACCTTTCTCGTAATCGCCGTTACCACTACACAGCACCGGGCAAGAATCTGAAATATACAACCAAAATCATAAATAATCTGATCTTTGTAACACTGTGTAACTGTAAGATTGTAATACTGTGTGACCTGTTCACACTAAGAATGAAAATGATAAAGACAACTGTATCGATAAAGTGTCCACACCAATGCACAATAATGTTCTGTTTATTCAAAGAGCCTGCTGAAGTTACGTCATCTGCCGCTTTAAATGCTTGAGCTCTATAAAGCAGAATGGATTCTGATTGGCTTCATATCGCTCTGCAAGTGATTCCAATCATATTCCTCATTTTTTAAAACATATGTAGTGTTATAGTTATAGTTCTTGGTGTGAATATGCCTCTAGGCTTGGTTCGACTGCAATGTTTAATGATGTTTAATGTTTAAAGGGTTAGTTCACCCAATAATCAAAATTGAAAAAAAGTAAGTAATTTTGATTATTGGGTGAACTAACCCTTTAATGTACAGATAAAATGTTGAGTAATAATAACATATATTGTGATTATATTGTGTATTTGTGCATACAGTAACTGTGATCATGTTGTGTATATTATGTGTTATGTGATTATGTATCTTATTTTGATAATACTGTCTTTCATTGTGTGATTATGATGATGTGTTTTATTGTGCTCAGTTGTACCTTTTAAACAATCTGGCCCCAGGAAGCCAGTAAAACAGTGACAGTGTCCAGCGACACACTCTCCGTTACCGTTACAGTTAGTGAAGCAACCATCTATTGTTTCTGAACACACAAACACAACACAATTCACTGCATAATTAAATAATTCTGAAGTCATTTACCAATTTATTTTATGTACTGATATCGACAAAAACAGAGAAAATAATTTAAATGAAAGGGAAAAAAATAAAACAATCATTGTTGTGTTCTCACCTATGGGTGTGCTGTACACCACCACCTTTTCCATCTTGCGACCATCATTATAGAAGGCCAGGTACCAGTTGCCTACATCAAGATATTCCACAAAGCCTGTCTCCTGCAGAGGAGACACCAGCAGACTTCGCGGAGGAGGGTTCGGAATTTTGACATTCCGCAAATCCTGCTTAATCAACTGTTTCCCATCCAGCAACTTCACAAAGTCAAACTGGAGAAAAAGAACATACAGTACAGTTACTTGTGTATCTAATCTTAATTGTGTTAAAAAGAACATAGCACAGATCGACAGTTGAATTCATGCCCTTGGCAATGACTGTCTATAACTTGGTGCTCTGTGTCTCAGTATCACTCTGTACTTTATGTCTCTGATGTTGATGCTGCCAACCTTGGCATAGTCCACAAAGAAAACAAGCTCCTATTTATATGTCCAATACTTACTTGCCAAAACATGCATCCTACAGAACTGGAAAAAGTTAATCAAGTATATCCACCCAACAGTGGAAACAACCAGGCTACATTACATTCATCTAGGCAGTGTGTCTGGAAAACCCTCTGAATGCCTCGATGACTGGCAATCTATTTTAAGATACATTAATGTAAAAGCATGATACCAAACTAGGGCTGTAGCTATCGAATATTTTAGTAATCGAGTATTCTACCAAAAATTCCATCGATTCATCGGATAAAATGCGTTTTTGCTTAATTAAAGTGCAATATTAATTATGCAAGAGAAAATGTCTCTTAAATGTGTCTCTTAAAATGAACAACTTAGTTTTCTTTTTTAGAAAAAAAAAATATTTTTATTTTTTAAATGCATAGAATGCAATGCAAACATAAAAAAATTAAGTATTACCCATTGTTTCTCTGTCTGTACTTGTACTGTAAACAATGACAAAGTTGACAGATGAATTAAGTGCATTTAAGTGCCATTCAATTGGGGTTTTAAATAAAGAATTTTCTAAGATGCACATTAAACATTAAACACATAAAAAATTAATTTATCTTTTAATTATTGAAAATTAAGCAAACTTAACGTTTTGGTAAACAAAGGGGATTTAGGATCCTACTATTAAAAATAAAACATGGAAGAAATGTTGTGTGATTAAACCTTAAAAAAAATAATGTTTGATTTTTCTTTTTTTGTAGTAGGATAAAAACATTCTGCTGAACAATAGTAATACATATCTGGCAAATACTTGTCTTTAAACCAGACTTTTATTTTGACGGGTTGACGTACCTTTACAGTTCTGTGTATGTGATTTGATGCTAGTTTTACTCCAATCAAATGGTCAAATGCTCATGCTCACTGTCAGAGCAGTTCTGGAGATGTTGTTCATGTGTTCACATCTTATTTAGTGAGACAGCAGATTCTGAAATCACCGGAGTGTCACGCGCGCTTCAGTGTGTGTAAATAAACGAAGAAGCGCTTCTGCTCCATTCATTAACAGAGACATGCAGAACATGCAGGATTCATATTTAAATAGACTGTTCCGGCTTAATATTTACAGATATATCGTGATTTGATGTAAGTGCAATGACCTATTTTTTATTAAATTCATTCAAAATTTGGCAAATTCCTTGCCATTCCACGTTAAACTGTAAATTCCGTTTTTATGACTGGATTCTGCGATTCCCTCCGCGTTTTCTGCATCGCGGAAATCATAAGGCCCTAGTTGTGATATGCCAGCTCTCTTGCAATGGACACACGCCACGATGTTCTCTTTACGTTTGCCCGTGCCCTCAAATCAAAACACTGCTGACT
This sequence comes from Carassius carassius, assembly GCF_963082965.1. Lineage (NCBI taxonomy): Eukaryota > Metazoa > Chordata > Actinopteri > Cypriniformes > Cyprinidae > Carassius > Carassius carassius. Next base: position 33,798,852 of record NC_081758.1, on the reverse strand, counting down.
CCTTGCAGTGTGCCATTTTGGACGCAGCGCTTGTGTTTCCCTCCGCTTTGTGGGTGAAGTAAACGCGTTGTGTCACATAAAAAAATAATAATTGCGAAAGAACCTGAGGTGAGATTTAAAATAAATATTAAAAGAGGCTTTGAGGAAGAGGAATTTGCCTCGATCATTTTTTGTAATCGAGTTACTCGAGGAATCGTTTCAGCCCTATACCAAACGTATTCATTGTCTGTACCTGTGGGAAGTTTCCACAGGGTTAATCAATGGCATCCCACTTATCTTCTTGTAGTAATAGAGTAATAGATTTAACAACTTCAAATGAGGTAAAACTACAGTGTGAAAACGTTATGTAACCAAATAAAATAAAATATCTATAGTGCAACATAATTTTATTAAATCCAGCAACATTGCAGAGTAAACTAGGAAAGTAGCAATTAACCTAATTAAATTTAAACAAAGGAATAATTAATCATACAATGAAAATTCGAACTAGTACTGCTAAGAAATAATGTGAAATAATGTAGCACTGAAAATGAAAAATATGACACGATTGGGCTGAAGGGTTCTGAGCACGACAAGTACCAGTAGCGTTTCCATTCACTAACAGTGGAAAGGCTCTGTAAATGTTTCACTGTTAATGATATTAAGCATGTGTATCTTCCGCACCCTCATTTGCTCCCTACCATGACTAATGTGTTAATGGTGTGCATAAACTAAGACTGATCCCCTTCCCATGCTTCAACATCCACACACATCACAGAAACAGGCCTGTAGTTTGAGCAAACACACCCAGACACGCTCACATTCACACAAACAGAGTCAAGATCAAGTCAGGAATCACTACAAATACCAGACGTTTACATCCAGGCATTTACAGCTCACCATCTGTGCTCGTTTGACTCAGCCTGTGATCAGTATATCTGTGTTCAGCGTCTGTCTCATCACCTCGCACCACTGTGTCACTTCCATCCTGTAAGTGGGATGTATCTATCTCCAAGAAACTGGAAAAGATATGTGGCGCGTGTGTCTTTCTGTCTGTATTTGGGGGGGACTGGCAGTGTTTAGACAGAGCTGTTACAAACATCAGAAACATCAATGAGCGGCGTTCTCCGAGGCTCCACAGAACCCTCTGGCTATAATGAGTCCCTCTCCTCCTCCGGAGTCACTCTGGAAGCAGTGGAGGCACTGAAACCCTATCGACTGTAATGACTCTCACGCTGACAGGCAGGAGCCAGCAGGGCAGCAGTTGCACCAGAGCCCCACTGCTTTTAATGACAGCCAGAGAAACTGAGGAACGATCGTGGGAGCCACAATGGAGTTGACAGTCTCAGTGCAGTAGTGATCTGTCAGGCCCCAGTGAACACACACACATGCAAACTCTCACTCAAGTACACCGAAGTAGAACCGCGGAAGCTGTGGCAGTGTAAACATCTCTATTCTGACACGCACACACAAAAGAAGGCTTTTCATTAAGCAGGAACAATTAACCAGTCTTCTTGGTATGCCTCCGCCTACACATGAAAGAGCGTATGCAAATGAGGTGAAAATGAGAAGCCTTAAATTGAATTACACCGGGCTCTAATTTCTTGAGCAAAGTGAACAGTTAATCTCGGATGATATCCTGAATAATGAGATGTAATTAGTATGTTGGGGTCATCCGAAGCACCTCGTTAGATACGCTCCTGATCCTTCTATTTATCTGCCAGTCATAACAATATGTACTTCGAAAACATTTACCAACAAGAGCAATCATAAAACCTGGGAATGGATGCAGATGTCTGACACACCAATACAAATCTCTCTGTCTCACATGTTATCGTACAACAACACAATTATTTATCAATTATTACCTTATATGAAAAAATTTCAGTAGCACTTTATTTTACAGTTCTGTTCCTCATGTACATACTATGTACTTAATATAGTAATTACAATAACTATGTTATAACGAGGTACTAACCTTTAACCTACCCCTAAACCAGTTACCTTGTATTACCAGAACTTTCTTAGATTAATACACTGTAAGTACACTATAAGTACATGTAAGTACACATACTGTAAAATGTATGTATTTGTGCACATTTTTTACATTGCAGCACAAAGGAATCATAACACAGAGGTCTCAAGATTCTTCACACAGATGCAGGGGATTAATGTTTAATAATCTGTAAATAAAATAGGGAATATATTTTGAAAGCCACTTTCATCATTTCTACTCAGTGCTTTACTGTTTCAAAGCAGCTTCACATTAATTTAGTACAATTCATCAATTATGAAATAAATTCAATTTCAGCTGTAAAACAGCTGTACAGAAGACAACAGTGTCATCATTCAGCTCAGTTTAGTCCAATGTTATTTCACTTAAGTTCAATAACTGTCAATGTGCAAAGTCCATCAATTAAGAAATGTTCAGTTCAGCTATAAGCAGCTTTACAGTGTCCTTATTCAGCTCAAATTAGTTCAATAACAGTGTCGATTGTTGCAAAGTTAGTGTCATTATCCAGCTCAGCTCAAGTTTTATTTTTATTCTCGAGTGTGACAGTCCGGTAAAAACGATAATATTACTTAATATTAATTGTCTTTTAAAACCCAACTGAGTGAGCCAAAGGCAACAATGGCAAAGGAACTCTTTAAATTATCTTCATTTAGGGGCTCTTCTTTGCAAAAAAAAAAAATTTGTACATTCATTTTTAATAGATTGACAGCCATATTATAAAAACAGTACATACACAACATATATGAAAAATTATGCAGCTCTCTTAAACAAAGAACTTGTGTTATATTTTCTCTATTTGTGTTTGCATGTGATTACCTGCGTGTGAGTAGGTGGTATATTCCTCCTGCCGTAGATGCCCAGCAGAGCATCCCGCGTGAGTGAGATGTTGAACTTCACATACTCGGGGTGGTGAACCGTAATGTGAAACCTCCAGAAGAGTCCAGGAGGAATGGCCTGGACCAGCTGTGTCCCGACAGCCACCTCTCCCCTCTCTATCACCCTGCCTCGCTGAATCACCTCTTTATCTGTCAAGAAAAAAAATAAATAGATAAAAATAAAAATAACATAACATGCATCCAATTTCCTTGATTTAGAGAGAGAGAAAGAAAAAAAAAAAGATTTGACCAAGTGTTTGCCATGTGGATCTGTAACATAAGCTTTAAAGTATTAGTTTATGCCATGTATTCAAGTCGTTCCAAACCTGACTTTCTTTCTTCCATGGAATACAAAAGCAGACATATTCAAAGATATTCTGGTTGCTCTTTTGTATGCATTTACAATGAACAGGCTTCAAAAAGAACATAAAAGCACCATTAAAGTCTCATCAGAGTAGTCCATATGACTCATTCATAATATTCCTAGTCTTACATTCCATATGATAGCTTTGTGTGAGAAATAGACTGAAATATTGTACACGTGACTCTACGGTGTTTTTTTGTCAATTTGAAGCTTGACTGGCCCAGTCCTCATTCATTTTTAGTATGTGAAACACTGTGGACAGGATATTCTTTACAAATGTACCTTTTGCACTACACAAAAGACAGAAAGTTATACAGGTTTGGAACAACTTAAGGCAGAATAAATAATACCTGATTTTTTTTTGAAAGTGAAAAATAATCCTCTTAAATCAAGTAGACGACAAAAGCTTACACTTAAATTTTGCTTCAGGATGATAGTTGTTAAAGACAACCGAGCTCAGGTTCTTTGATGGACAGTCACAGAAAGTTTGTAGATGTGAAAAGTACAAAAAACAGTGCCTGAGGGCTTTTGAATGAATCCTGCCTCTGATGCTATCAACACAGACATCTCCATATCTTCTTTAGTGTCAAAAAGAATGATGTATTTTTCAGAGGCTCAGTTGATGTGAATCAAAAGTGATGATCTGCAGGACTCTTTGAAAAGCTCTGCTGTCTAGAGTCAAATTCAGGTGACTGCAAAAAGATGAAACGGCACCTGCCGCATCGAGTAGCGGGACTGAAACCCTTATGCACTCTCAGGTGTGAGGTTATTTACATTAGCTTTGATAGAACAAACACAGCTGTGGATTAATACATAAACGCATCGAAAAAAACTGGGGTAGTGCAGCCTAGTGGTCAAAGATCTGCGCTAGACAACCAAATAAATTTTAGTTCTGAGCCCTGCAAGGGCAATCCATGAACTATTACCACTGTGCCCTTGAGCAAGACGCTTAACACCTGAGGTACGTTGCTCCAGGGGGAACATCATTGCATCATAACATGAAGACATCGGCTAGAAGTCACTGAAACAAAGGGGACTAAAGGCTCTGGTCTTCTCTCTTTACCTAAAATACGACTACCAGAAAACTATGACTATATTTTATTTAAATAACAATGTGTAAAAACTAATAGTAAAAAAGGATATATTGATAGAGAAAATATTTAGAGGAAAGACAATAGCAATGAAGACAAGGAAGTAGTTCAAGTATTTGTCATCATTTACAAATACATTTTAATATAGCAATAAATAAATGTTGTTTTTAAACTTTCCATTTATTAAAGAATTCACAAAAATATTAAGAAACACAAATGTCTTCATCTTTGTTACATAGTGTTTCTGTGGCTCAGTGGTAGAGCATTGCGTTTGCTTGAGAGGGATTTTGAGTTTGAAAAAGGTTTGAAAAAGGGCGAATAATGGGAGATGGAAATGCATTTTGCGAATAAATTCCTCCAAGCGCATCAACAAAGTCATGTGACTTTGTGCGATGGGACAGCAAAACCTGACTAACCAGCAGACCAATCTCATTCCACAGCATCTGAAATATTGTTATGGTCATTCGGAAATGCACAAGTAAAGTCTGTCATCAAAGTATTTCTGTATAAAGGCCTCCCAGAAATGTCTTACACGACTGCGTTCCTAAACAGCAGCATCCACCTCCGAAAGCAATGACCGCATTTATTGTGTTTCCTCTACTCGCTCTGAGGCGCGAGTAATTTATTATATATGAAAATTATGATATTCTCCTACTTTTGTTAGTGAATTATAGTTCCAGTTTACCAGGAAGTGACGATTTTGTTCTCTTTGACTTGTTGGATGGAAACGATGCTTGTTCGCAAATGTTTTATGCTACATTACAGTTTTGCACATAGGTTAAATTAGCAATTTCGGATGTAAACCCTGCTATTAATTAATTAGCAAATAAACTCTGATTGAATACACACACATCCTTTCTTGGCTCCTGCTTTAGGAAAAGACTTAACATTTAGGCAGACTGTGTGAAGCACTGAATTGATATCACACTGTATAGAAATCTTATGTTAGATGACTTAAGAAGCACACACACACACCTGGCTGTGTGATGTTGAGTCCTGGCAGGTGGATGGGAGTGAAGGTGAAATCGGCTCCCGGTAGAGGCTGATCATCTTTACTCATACCATTCTCATAGAGCTCTCCTTCCACTCGCTTAAGATGCCACGGCAACCCCAGCAGATGAACGACTGCAGAATGATAGAATGACAGATAAATTGAATAATAGATAATAATAATAATAATAATAGATACAACAGAATAGATAGATAGACAGACAGACAGGTAGATAGATAGACAGAACAGAATGATCATCAGACTGATAAATAGAACAATAGAACGATATATACTGTAGAATGATAGATAGATTAATGATACCTGACACAGATAAAATTGCATGTTACTGTGTAACGAAAATGATATTAGAATATAGTGTTACACATTATTTAGTATATTACGTGTTACATACAATACTGTTTTTTTTTTTCTTCATTTATGTGAACTAGTATATGCAGACACATACATTTAAGGTCTTCTCTTATCCCCTCATCTCTTGAATGTGTGTGGAATGCTGCAGAGGATTCTGGGAGTGGAATATAAATCGCTCAGGTGGCATTTTATGATCTCCCAGCAGTGAAAGGCCTTTGGCACATGGTAATGACCTCATCCTAATTACAGCCAATAAAAAGGACAAACTCTCATTCTGCTCACCTCAGGGCCCCGATACCAACTATCTCATCATGCAGTTTCCCTCTCTCTCTTCCTCTCGTGTGCATGTGTGTGTGGGATTTCAGTCGATCAGCGAAATGAGGTGAGAAGATATACTGACGACGAGTTCTGGAACGGCGAGTGAAAATCAGGTTATTCTCCCAGCTAGTTTCTCCCTCTCATTCCCTCCCGTTCCTCAGGCGTATATGAAGCGCGTGTGTGCACGTCGGGCTCAGCCGTGAGGAGGCGTCTTTACGAGCCATAAAGAGGGATTGGTGTCTCAGCAGGGAGCTGGATCTACATGATCCCCTCCTTTATCTCCCCCTATTCGCCCTCATCTCTCTCTCTCTCTCTCTCTCTCACACACACACACACACACACACACACACACACACACACACACACACAGAGTAGCTGCCATTGGCTAAATGACTGATCACCCCAAGCACTGCAGATCAGCTTTAACACAGTACAAGAACAAGGTCCAGAGTTCAGTACAAGAATGGACATAAGTTGTTACTCTATGGTCCCATTCACACCTGAAATTAACATGTTTTAGAGCTGTCAGAATCGGATAGCACTCAAACACATTGTGATTGATACCAATTTTAGAGGTGGCCAAGGACAGATTCTGGCACGGCTAAACTAATACAGATGTTGCATAACAAATCATCACTTTGATGGTCTGGGATATACATTTTCTGTGTAGTTCTTTTCCATCCATACAATATTTTAACACTTTGTATCTTTAATGTGACACTGATATCATAACTTCTGTGGTAAAAAGCTACTTTAGCCCTACCAAGTGCTGTGTTCCAACTTGTTCTTTTTATTCTGCTCTCAAAATGTGAAAAAGACAACAGATATTGCACTCTTGCGATCTGATCACCCAATTTAATGAACAATATTCCATGAATTATTTCTCTGAACTACACTCAGAATCACTTGTTTCTCTCCTCAGATCCTCACTCATGTATCTCTCCTGATTGCAGGGGTGCTTAAAAACTTTGTTTCTTTCCTTTTCTTTACTTGGGATCTCTGTCTAACATCCTTTACTGTGGACATGTTTTTGAAGTATAACAGTGCATATACATACATAATCAGTGAATTTTGTCATCTTTTCATTTCCACCACTCAATTTATGTTCTGGGACTGATAGCAGTCAATGTGTTGTAACTGAGACAAAATAAAAGAAAGGAGAAAATAAATTCATAAATACAATAATAATAATAATAATAATAATGGTTTAAATGTTAAAAAGGACACAAAATATAAAATCATTAAATGCTTTACAATTATTTCACTATGTTTAGATAATAATTTTATATAGGATTTTCATATTTTAGGAGTAAAAGTCTGGGTATTTGACAAGTATAAAACAATAAAATGTGGTAAAAAAAGTTTTTAAGTTTAGTTTTTTAAATTGTCTAAAGTTCAAGAACAATATGTACAGTATGTTTTTGAGGGATTTTCATATTTTAAGAACGAAGTTCTTAACTAAGGGTAAACCAATTAAACATAGTAAAAGTTTAAGACAATTTTCCTTCATAAAAAACAAAACAAAGAAAAAGGTGTTACAGAGGAGTAAAAAAAGAAAAAAAAAAGAAATAAGTGGCCAAAGTTCAAGAAACAGTTCATTAGAGTTTACTTGTCAGTTTGGAAAAAAAAAAAAAAAAAAAAATATATTATATATATATATATATATACACACACACACTCTATCACACACACAAACACACTGCATATGGACAGACCAGAGCTTCACACAGGACAAAAAAAGGAGGTGGGTGAGACTGACAGAAGAGAAATTGAAAAGACGGATCGATGACATCACAAAGCGTTCTGTAGGTGTGTGCATAAGCGAGAGCTGTCCTGTGTGCATGTGTGTGCACGGGATCACAAAGCTCTTTAAAGGTGCACGTCTGGAAGGTCTCATAAATTCCACGGAGGCCACATTTCTTTCCCCTACAGGACTCAGAGCCTTGGACAGCAAACATTGATCCCTTAAAACCTCTAACCTCTCTGCTAGTTCTCTCTTTACAACCGCTAATGAAGAGAAAAATCTCTCTCTCCCCTTCTCTCTCTGCCATTTTTCTCTCTGACCCTTCTCCCCCACTTTTCGCATTCTCTCTTTCGACAAGATGGACTACTGGAAAAAGCCAGGAGGAGGATATTAATCAAACCTTTGTTAAATCAACAGATTTTAACATGATTTGTAGAGCGCCGGACAGGAAACATACAACATTAACTACAGCATCTGTTGCTCACGTGTGCGTGTGCATGAGAAAAAGAGAAAGAGAGATATATAAAGAGAAAGACAAAGAGACGCATTTCACAGGAAAGGACTGAGAGCTGTTCACTAGACAAAAGTCCCACATACATCAAAGCTGGCTTTAACCTTGATGCTGAATAGCAGATTGCCCTGAGACTGAGAAATAGTTCAGCTCTGAGTTTACTGTCACTCCACAGCTTGTTAATATCCTCGGCTAGGAAGCTGGGCCAAAAGAAATGGATTCGTTAATTGTGTGCCCTGGCTATCGGTCAATGAGAACAATGAGCTTTTGTGAGCTGGCCACTGTGGCGGCGAGTCAATGTTGAAAAAAGTCACAAGCTCCGCATCCGGGCAAAAACCCGATCGCCCTGAGGACATCTACAGAGAATGGTCTGGAAGATATTGAATTAGGGGATGTAACGGGCAGGAGGTGGACGTTTTCACATCCAGCTGCTGTTCTGAGATGATGGAAATGTTATTTAGATGAGTAATGCTGTAGACGGGCAGTTTAGGTTAAATTAATAGAGCAGTTATGAGGCTGGGCGGACAGCCTCTGAGGGAGGGGCTTACAGCCAATGACAGGTGAAGAGAGTTTGTGTGAATTGATCTTCGCTTGTTGAGATGATGTAAAAATGCTTTGCATGAACATTCTGCGGGGTCGTATTTCCAGAGGAATCCACATCCACGGCCTCCTAAAATGCCTCTTTTAAACACGCCCCCCATATCTACGTCACGATGTGGGAAGATCTGGATAACATCGCCCAAATGTTCATGCAAAGAAAGTAACTTTGATTGCCAACACTGCCATGTTGTGAAGACGCTGTGTGTTTCATTGCGAAAGAGGAACTACTTTGTTTGGCCTTCCAAAAGAGGACACAATTAGAAATCAGTGGTTAAGTTACAGAACATTTCAACCCAAATATTCAGATGTGTGTAGCGCATTTTATGGAGCACAAAAATTGTTTCCTGGGAAAGTAGCCTATAATGCCAGCTATTCTGACAAATAACGCAGCCTGTTTGTTTTCATATTTAAAGAATTTGCCACTGATGATTCAAACGTGAGTTTTGAGCAGGGTAGAGTAGTAATTGTTTCTCCAATCACAAATACAAACATGGTTTTATGTTTACGCAGCATGATACGCAATGCGTAAAAAGACAGCATGAGTGTTACGTCCCTGGTGTTTGTTCCTACACATGTATGAGTGCAATGTCCCTTCCCCTTGTCTTAATTGTAGATGACGAGCCACACCTGCGCGAAGCCTACCTGTGCTATAAAAGGCTTCTCATTACGCTCCTGAGCGCGCACCCAGAGACTGAGAACAGAGTCGATGCACAGCCGTGCTTCCTGTCTTTTGAGAGATTGTCGTCTAGTAGTCCACCCGGCAGTAGAAAACATTCCGGCTTCGTGGTTGTCTCTTTATCGTTAACCAACGTATCATTTGATACCCATTCTGTTAAATAAACATACCCCTTATTGTGATAGGAGCTGATCTGTGTGCGTCTCTCCTTTATGTTAAGGGTGATGTCCGACGGCCCGTAACAATGAGTCATTATAATCAGTAATTATGTCCCCACTGGATACAACAAATGCCTCGTTTATAATGGGTTTTATTGTTTTTGTCTCATCGCGCTGGGACACCGCATCACAGTATGGTGAGGGTAGGGCTGGACAATATGGCTAAAATTTATATCACAATATATTTCTTAATTTCGGTCGATACGATATAAATCCGATATCGATATGAACACTATTAAAAAAGTCTTGTAAAAACTGCCAAGAACGCCCACAACAGATGTCTGTGCATACAAACTTTGTGAACATGGAAAGGCAAGGCATAGAGGAGAAAAAAATAATGTACAGTATGTGGAAAATAATGTTTTTTTTTTAAACCTTAAACTGCATAAACACATTTCATTACACCAAATACAAAACATAATGTTCTTTTTTAGCAACGTCATATGACACACACAGATCTCAATACTGAAAGGCCAACACTCAATTAAATAACTGTTTTGAGTAGAAGAACTGAAACTCAAAGCCTGAAATCACAAAACATCTACTTACCAAACATGTTCCCAACACAATCAATAATACAAATTTAAATAAAACTGGCAAGCAAATGCAATTTAATTCATTATTTATGCAGTGCATGGTGGGAAGAGGGTAAAAGGGTAAACCACAAAACCCTTTTCCAGTGTAGAGCTATTCTAGTTTTCAGTTCTAGGAGGGGCTCAGACCCCAACCTGATAATGAGCTGATCTGGCTCAGAAGAAAACACCTGGTTTAAGTGTGAGAAGTCACAAGTTAGAATCTTTTTTGACTGACAACTGATGAAAAAAAAGAAAGAAAGAAAAGAAAACTACATCTGTGAGTCAATTTATAGTATGTATATCAATAACTGTGGAGCATGTTATTTTGTGATTTCAATGGAACGGAGAGCATTTAGATTAGATTTAGAAATTAAATATGTTTTGTAAGGACTACTTGTGGCCCAACATCACCCTATGTCACTTAGGATAGAAAAAATAACACTTCGGTTTTACACTTCAAATATAACTTCAACTTTAGCTTTTTTTTTTAACAACTGATAAAAGGGGATGACTGAGAGTGAAATAACCTCAGATGTATATTTCTGTTTTCAGTAAATGTGGAAAGCATTCACGTCTGATTTACAAAGGTGTTGACAGCTAATATAAAGTCACTGTTGATTTGAAGATGCTGAGATAAATACACACACTTAATTTGTATATACTTCATTTCTCTATTCAAATGCTCTCTGTTTCAGTGAAATCACAAAATAGAATACACTACATTTAGATACAATAATTAAATAAAAAATAAGTGGGAACATAATTGTATGAAGGTTTTAATTTAGTACTGCACTGAAGCTATTTCACATAACATGTTTATGAGCATCTTTTGCAAACATATAAAATAGTAAAAGTAGTACAGTATATTGTGATAGAAAATCTGCATCACAATGCATTACTTGATTGGTAGGTAAACAAACAAACAAAAAAAGTAAATTATTGGTCTTTTTTTTAACACTACTTGTCAATGCCTGTCACATCAACATTATTGTCTTTGCACAGCCCCAGATGATATTCTCCAAATTACAATAGGATCAATACATTGTTGATGATTTTAGGCCTGTAAAAGCTTTGTATTGAATTATCTGAGCCAGAAACACGAACATTTACACACCTAGGGTGAGAAGCAAAGCAGGAGGGATCCTAAACTGGTGGTTTCTTCAGCAGGACTGTTTGTGCACCCAGAGCACTGTACATCACCCTGGTTCAAAGGAGCCTAAATGACAAGTGACTGCTGCTGATAAAAGCTGACTGCGAACTGACGAATGCAAATGAAGTGGAATTAATCTGCGAATGCATACACCCATTCATTTTCACATGCAACGTGCAGAAACTGGCAGATAAAAGGAAAAAATATGCGAAATGGTGATGAGATGCTTGTCAAAAGGTGCATCAAAAGATGATGTGATAAAACACCTTCTATTCCAGCTTGATGTACAGATTCCATAAATTGTGATTAGATTACTATTTTCATTTATGCAGACTCTACTGTACACTCTCAAGTAAAACTTACACTTCTGATTAAAAATTGCAACTGAAATCTCTTGCCAAACTCCTTGCCAAAGCTCACTCAACTGGACTATTCTAATGCTCTTTCAGCCACAGTCAAACCTCTGCTAATGATTCAGAATGTGGCAGCGCATCTGGTTTTCAATGAACCCCAGAGATAACATGTTATGTCTCTCTTTGTCCCACTCCACTAGCTGTCAGTTACTGACTGCATCAATTGCAAGGCACTCACCGAATCTGCACCCTCCTACCTCCACTCACTTCTGTAAATCAATGTTCCCTCCAGAAATCTGAGGTCGATGAGAGAAAGTCATACTACTACCAGTATAGAGAGGTGCAGAATGACTCTCTCGTACCATCACATTCAATGTACTTTGATGGTGGAATAAACTTTTCCATCTGACTCCATCAGAAGAGCTGAATCCCTCTCTACCTTAAAACAACAACAAATAGACAACACACAACTGTTAATGAAAAAAAAAACTTCTCCATTCTCTACCCTCTCACTTATATCTTTGTAATAGCTTGTACTTTGTTCTTTTCTGAGCAATTTTAAAACTTTTTATTGTGCCACATTTCAATTATTGTACTGCAAGGATGAATTGCTTTTGTTTAAGTATTCCTCGTTTGTGAATCACTTTGGATAAAAGCGTCTAATAAATGAATAAATGCAAATCTCAACTGTTTCTCCTAGACAGCGATAAAATGGAAAATAAAAGGACAGAGATTTTTTCTTCGGAGAGAAAGTAAAAAGTACCCTAGTAATCTCATACGTCTCTTCTCTAGAGATCTCAAACAACGTCTCACTTGGCCTTCAGACTCACCAAGTTCCCAAAGTCTGCAATGGAAAGTTAGAGATTTCAATATGAAATCAAACATTTTCATCTACAGTAATTTTTCCAGATTAAATGTTATAAACTATGCAATTCAATAATCTTCATTTTTATTCATTATTTTGTTGTAGATGTATACCCTCAAGGTATATAAACAATTGTCTCATTTGTGTCTGTTTTTATGTCTCCCAAGAAAAAATTGTAGAAGCTTCAACAAAACAAATTGTATTCTTAAAAGCAGAGTAAAATTTGCACTGTTTCATGTAAACATCTACATGATAGATGAAAAGCATAAAAAGACATCTATATTACAACTCACTGATAATGTTAGTAGGATGATAATTTTTTCAGGTTATGGGCTGATAAACAATGAATGACTGACAGTAAAATTCTAGTCATTTCTTTAAATATATTTATAAAATAATAAAAATAAGATACTACAAACAATCACGCTCCAAATAAATTGAGATCACAGTACTATAACACACTGTGTGAAAAAGGATTTTCTTTTTGAGATTCGCTAAAGATTAAATTTAACAATGATATTACAGTATTAGTGTTTTTAGATGACAAATTGCAAATAAGATTATCTAAATGTAAAATACTGTTAATATACAATATAGTTCTGCAATATTGTGCAGTACCCAACGCAGGGAGAAAAATACTGCATATGAAGCAGGGATAAAGCTTTGTTCTCATGTAGACTAACATGTTAATAAATTCATCCAATCACTCTAAATGAGCTTTAACCAAAGGACCTTAAAACAGCTTCACCTCTCAACCTGTTTAATTGTCTTAAGTACAGACTTTAGAAGCTGCAGTTTATCTGGATAGCTCTCTGCGAGCACTGGCTTTTTCACTCACAAAGATAATCACATATATAAATGCAAGGGTATATGGGTTCTCTAAACAAAAATCAGTTGAAACCCCCTACTGCTTAGCCTAAGGGTGTGTCTTCGTCTTCTGGAAACAAACATGCAAGCACACACAGATTCACAAAAAGCAACCTTTTGATTTATTTTCAGTTATAATGGAACGGCAGAAAGCCACTGCCGAGTGGGGGGTTGTAGGTTCTCCAGAGTTTTTTTTCATTGATCTAGTGTTTTGATCATAAAAGACACATTATGATCTATAAACATGCATTTCAACTGCTTTTGAAGCTATGAAGCCCTTTTCACAAATTCAAATTAGTAAAATTGCAAAAATCTTTTCTGCGTCTATGCATTTGTGTGCGTGAAAACTACAGTAGGAATGTTACTAATTAATCAAATTACTTGTATATATCTATATTTGCTGTGAAAATTCCACAGAGGATTATTAAATTATATTACATTATTATGAAAGATGAAAGACATTGAAAATGAACTGAATAATTCAATTGAGACTGACGGCTCTAGTAAAAACTTGTATATGTATACGTGTGCACAAATAGATCACATATGTGGTTGCTGTACTAAGCATGTCAGGTAGAAGGAAATATTAGGAACAGGATGCATGTATAAAGTGAAAATTAATAATATAGCAGATGCTGCTAGATTCAGCAGAGAGAAAATTACTCCCACACTCAAACTCATATGTCAACTGCTTCCTGCTGCATGGCCTTTTTATGCTTTTAATGTTGTGTGTGTCCTGCCCCGCCTTCTCCTATAATGCCACGCAAATTATCGTTTATATTTTTAAATAAAATTTAATTGTACTAAGATCAAATAATAAAGAAACTTCTAGAACTCAACTTCCTCAAAAAACTTCGTTCAAAAATACCAGATATTGAAATTCAGTGGTAAAAATGGCTCATCCTGAAATCCTTAAATGTGATAGCAGAAACATTAACATATTACCACCCACCTTTATTCAGCAATACCTATTAATGCATATATAATATGACAAACGAAAAACATTACAACAACAAAAAGATCTGCTGGTTTCATCCTGTCATGTCACAATGTAATCTAGGCTTTGCTAAAAGGCTGTTTAAAATGGTTCCATATAAGTCAAATTAAATTATGACACCCACACACACACAACAACTAATATTGTCAATTTCAATATTAACTTTAATTTCGGACTGATTTTGAAGCCCCTTTACCACAATAAATCAACATTGACATTCTTAGTTTGGATGGATGAAGGTTCTTCTGGCTGAAACCATCTTACTGAGTTCCCTGGATACTATTAGCTATCTGGGTCATTGAACTCATACAAAAACACCTCCCATTTATCCCTCCTAAGTGAGCAATGCACACCCACAGACAGCTACCTTTGACACACCAAAAAACTCACACATAATAAAATGTTTTGTGCACCACACTGTTATTGTGGGGCAATGCATCATGATGTTCGGAAAATAAGTATAATGTCTAAAAGTCTCACACACAGATTCACTCAATGCCTTTGATACATTTTCATCAACAATTATTGATTGCCTCTCTCTCTCTGTCCCTGCAGAGTCCTTGACTCAATTAGTGCATAACAAAAACACACACACACACACACACACACACACACACACACACACACACACACACACACACACACCCTACTTAATGTCTTCATAGTGTGGTGCAAGTCTAGAAGCTTATGTGTGCTTGTTAAAGTAAAGATTGTGGTGAGGCCAGATGATACAGCCTCATTAAACTCATTCAATTAAACATACACACAGACAAATTAAAACCCTTCTCTTAGGATAAACACTCTATTAAAACATCTTACCTTAATCTATACAGTGAACTTGATACTGTCCCTCATTCTTTCTCTAATGATAATTATTTAATCATACCTTACAAGAATTCACACCAACAGAATACAGCTGAAAGTTTGCATGATTTGACTCCATTAAACTTCCTTTAAAGTCCATCATCCATAAAATAACACATATCTCACTTCCCATTTAATTTTTTAAATATATATTTTCTAATGCTTTTAGTTATACAACAAAGTTTATTAGTCTCCGCTCCAACATTTTAATTTGTAACATATTTAAAGGAGTATTCCAGAAGATTTAGTGTAGAAATATACTGCCCTGATGCTAACCTTAACCCAACCCTAACATTAACCTAAAAGACAATGGGACACTTCAGATAAGTTTATTTATGATACGCCTATTGACCAATTAAATTAGACTTCAGCACTGGCACATCACGTTTTCAGTTACCATGTTTTATGGATCTTTTTCTTCTCATCAGTGATGCTTTCACTCGACAGGACAAAAGTTTTTGTTCAGCATGTGAAGATAATGCAGATTCATTTGTTCTTTATGTTCCTCTTTATCTTTAATCCCTTTATCCCTTAGCTTCCCTTCATTTGCCCAGAAAATGAACTGAGAGCACATTTAGATTGTTAGATAAGAATGAAAGTCAAGAGACAAAGCAGACGAATCGCATCTGTTTAGACAGGGTGCCACTAACGATGGGGTGAAAGATGACCATACGATCATTAACGGAACATCTCCAGAGCACAAGCGTGCACACACTCACCCACATCCAGTAAACGGGTTCTCTGGCATAATTAATGGAATAGTTCACCCAAATATTAAAAATGTGTCATCATGAAGGTAAAGTTGTCATGACGGAAAAATAAATAATAATTTAAAGCTGTGAATAACATATGACTCATTTGCTATTATAATAATAATAAAAAATGATATATAATAAAATTAAATAAATTAACCACTTGCAGAATGTAGGCAAACCCACATTTACTTGTATGTTCAATATTCAACTGTTAATAATAATGATAATAATAATAATATACCATTTAAATTTTGTTTTTAAGAAATTGATACTAATTTTTAAAATACAGTGATACTAATTTGATACAGTAAAGCAGTTATAATGCAACAAACTATTTCTAAATTCAAATAAATGTTTTTTTAATTTATCAAGAAATCCTAAAAAGTAATATCATGGTTTTCACAAAAACATTAGGCAGAACAACTGTTTTCAGCATTGATAATAATAATAATAATTCCCTTTGTGCTTTGTTATTGTATATTAAAAAACAAAGAAACAAAAAAAAGAGTTGTTCTGTGGAAAGCCATAATTACAAATGGATTGTGTTCAGAACAGATATACACAATGCACGACAGAAGTTAACATCACAAATGTCAGACGTGTTTGGGAATCGCAGATGTCCTCATTTCATTAGCGAGAAACACACTCCCAGACACGATTACTGTTTAAGAGGCTTCCATGTGAACTTCTGACCAGCGACTTTATTAACTGCAGCCTTTCAAGCGTTAATGGATGAAACCTTTTACCCTAATGTTTTTCTTTAAAACACACATCATGTTTTACTGAGATTTTCAAGAGAAATGCCTGTGAGCGGGTGAAAGCCAGACAAAATGAAGTCAGTATACTAAGGTGCAAAAGCACCTCTCTCTCTTTCACACACGCAAACGGTGACTTGGCTAAACAAAACTTTAACACCATTAACCTCTGAATGGCCTTGTGGGATATTTACTCTTTCATCTCTCATTCTCCCTAATCCCTCGTTCATAAATATTCATCTCTCTAATAGAGTTTTTCACAGTGTGAGTTCTGCTAATTCTATATGATCCCAACAAGCATGACAGCAGCCATGGACAGAGAGAGGGAGAGAAAGAGAGAGAGACATTGAGGCGGAGAGATATGAAACTCACCGATGATGTACGTCAGCAGAAGAGCGAGAGTCAGCGTAATTGCGCTGGCGCTCAAAGCCGTACATTTCCAGTTACAGCAGCGGTAGGGTTTGCTGAATGAGAAGAGCGGCCTGGAGAGGGTGGTTCTGGGTAGAGGCCTTGGAGGCGGCGAATACACCGTGCTGGACGTCAGAGGGTAATTCTGATTGGCCGCATTGAAAATGGCAGATGAACCTGAACTATGCTTGAATAAGAAGTGCCTGTAAAGGAAAGAAATCAACGTGTTATGTGCTATTTGATCCGTCAATCAATTTCTTTATGAATATCTAAAATTACACCTGGAAGACGGAGTCAAAGAGAGATAGAGAGAGCAAAATGGTGAGAAAGGAAGAGAGAGGTGCAATCTGAGTGTCTCACTTGCTTCGTTTACTAATTGGAGTCATTTGCACTCACGTGCATTTAATTACAGATATTTAGCACAAGAGATTAATGAGCCATTATTAGATAACATCCTTTAGATTAATTATGATATTAATTACACAGAGGTGCCTGCTTAAAAACAATTTACTCAGAGGTGTTGTCATGCACTAAGTAATGTTACAATGGAAGGGCAGTTACTAAATAAAAATAAATTAATAATAGTAATAATAACAACAACTTTTTAATGTTAAGATTTAAGATTGAAATTTACCTAAATGCATATGTACAATATTTTAGGTGTACTTCTTAGTCTCTTAAATAATATGTGATAATAAAAACTGCACACATAAGAATTTCATAAGAATTATACAAAAAAAGTAGCTTTAGAAGTTTTAGATGCAGGACACTGCTGTCACTGCTACATGTCATGTCAGCTCCCCGAGTTCTTAAAGCCCTTGTAGTTATTTTTAAGATCAAAAGTTCCCTTTTTTATTCTGACATGCAGCTAGACCGGTTAGTCTGTGAGGCACACAGGCGCAGAAACATGGTGTTTAGTCGTGTCATCACGATGACAGACAGATTGACAGATAGCCATGGGGAAATTGGTTACAGCTTTTAGGTTAAAAGCCCAAAGGCAACAGAAGACATCTTCAAATTCCCAAGATACACATGATTCTCAACTGAATCAAATTGATCTCTTTGCAACATCAGCTAAAGCTGGACCAGGGTAAATGTGTGCAACTCTTCTAAAGACACAAAGGGTCAATCAATAAAAGGGAACAAAATCATTGAAAAACAGATCAGTCTAAACACATTTAACAAGTTCATATGCTGATAAGACAAAAAAAAAGGCATGATGACATCGATATGGATTGAAGATTATGGTGAAAGACTGAACACACACACACACACACACATACACAAGTCTGTTTATATTAAAGTGGAGACTACCCATCTGTTGTTCTTTGAATTAAACTAATTAGTACACCCAAAACAAAACCGTACCCCCAACACACAGCTTCTGGCATTTTTCAATTTTTATAGAAACATTGTTTAGTCCATTTATGGTGTTGTTTTCACTGTCGTGTGTTCCCAAAGGTCCCCACAAAATAGGTCGTTTCAGGTTTTACTATATTTCCGGGTACATTTGGGCCCTACAAAGTTAGCAAAACCCTGCTTGCAAAAGGAGACTCACAAAAGCACTTTATATAAAAGTACAATTATGGCTGATAGCAGATGAACAGTTTTAATCAAACTGAATACATTATGTGCAGATTGGATAATTAATGGATCTATTATAATTTATTAGATATATCATAATGAAAAATATTGTTGTGGCATTGCAAGAAGTGCCATTATATGTCAATATATTGTCTGTTTTTTCCCCATATCAATTTGTCTAGCAAAATCCAATCTGTCAGTGTCCAGTCTGTAAAAAAAGTAAACATTATTTTTATCTAATTAATTTCAATGAATACATTAAATTTACAGTGATGATAAAAAAATATTTTCAGCCAAAGCGACTAAATAACCAAAGCAGTCAGCTACAGAATACAAATGTCGAAATGTATAAAAGTGCAGATACTGTTTCAGGGTTAAATACATGTCAAGTACTAAAGACGAGTCGATTCCATGAGAATACAGCCAGAACCACACAAGCAAGTTCTAGTTATTTGTTTATATTGTCTTAAAGGGATGCCGTACAAAGCCCTGAAAGGAGCGTTTAAATGAGCATGCAATGCTAAATTGAGGCTTGAGACTGAGAGAAAAATTACAGTTTACCTCAGCCATTAAAAAGAGAAAGTTAATTTCACACGTAGACATGCAGAACTAATCCTGTCTTTATTTACTGTAGAATAAATAAGTAACAATTAACACTCAGAAAACAAAGAGAAGAGAGTGAAAGAAAAGAGCAGGTGTGAACACGGAGGATCACAGTTATAGAGTTCAGATTTGCACTGGCTGCTTTTCTCACTAAAATCTCAGAGCCTTGAATTTACATGGCCAGTATGGGGCTTGTTTTTAAACCACTTTTAAAAAACTATGAAACATGGCATATGCACAGAAAAATCTCAGATTGAAATAACATTGTAGTCTCTAGGTGGCTAATGCAAGAAAAGACAAAAAATGTTTTACGCCAGCCAGTGATCACCACACATTTCCACTGTATGCAAGCCTCAACTTGACTTGATAAACATAAATATTTGAATATAGATTTTTTTATATTATATATGAAGACATTTAATTATTTAATATTTTAATATACTGTATATTATATATTATTAAATATATTTATACATAAATCATCAATATATATTTTTATGTGAAAAATATCAAAAAGTCATGCACATCTGAAACAAATTTGAGTACAGTTGTAGGTGTAAGTCATATACAACAATAATTTTTTACTACATTATAAATTTAGGTACAATAATTGGACAACTTTTTGGGATGTTCCATTTAAAAATCAATTGGGCACATTTGCATGGGAATGATGCTCATGCTTCTGATAGCTGATTGCTAAAATTTTATATGTATATCATCCACTATATAGTGTACCGTAATGTATACTATATACAGTACACAGTACATATAGAGTGTATGGTGACTGAATCAGCGAGTGGTTGGAATAATATGCTGATGGGAGTGATTCATCTCTGTGCGTTAATGTTGGTCTATTGATCCAGATTTAACTGAGAATGTTCATTTGGGAGAGAGCAACATGTCGGCAGGTATAGAGATCACCATGACGATGACACGTTCTCGATACACCACCAATGTCAATCTCTCAGGCAACCCTTTAACCTGAGTACTTTCCATTCAGTTGGCAGGATTTTTCGAACCACTCTACAAAATTGGTAAATCTGCTTTTCCTTAACCCCCAAATCTCAAAGGAAACATCTGAACGGGTGACATTCACTCCGTGCCCTGCTTCAATCCAAAGTGTGTGGCCATGTCAACTCAAAGTGTAAGCAAGTGAGGTTACATTTCTACACTCCTACTGCTGGCTTCATTCAGACGCTTCATTCTCCTTTCAACAGCATTAAGTGATGTTTAAAAAACAGGACTGGAGCTGCTGGAAAAATACATAAGGGTTAAGTTACCCAGCATTCCTCTAATAGCTGCAAGCATAAACATGTCATTGCTGCCTGCTGCTTGTGGTGAGTTTTGAAAAGGTGCTGCAGTGCTTAGTGTAGTTCAGAGCACTTGAAATCTGTTAATAGGTGTTGTTAGGAGGCAGCTGGATTTGGATAATGGTGGCTTTATTAAATCACAATATGACAAAGAAAACTACATGCTTGACCAACATGGCAAATCTTCATAAAACAATAAACATCTCTCCAGGTACATAACAGCTGTCAGCATCCGAGCGGATATGTGACACAGCTACGCTTGTTTGCTCAACTTCTCAATCAAAATAAGTTTGACCGCTACTGTCAAATTCACCTTGCTGGAAATCTAGAAAAGCCGACATACACACGCTCATATGTATGCACGCGCACACAGCTTTCATTTTCATCAATAACTTTGGGGTTTGTGTGCGTGTAAGACAATCACCCCAGGAAGACAGCTTCATTTCCTCCCTCAAAGCAGACACGTCTATCCTTCATCATTTATTTACTCTCCCATTTCTCTCTTTCAGAAGAATAGATCAACCCTCAATCTTCATCTTCATCATCATCATCATCATCATCATCATCACCATCATCATCATAATATCTCTCCATCTGTCGTTCACAGACAAACACATACTCAACTCATGCACGTTCACTTTGTCTTGAAGAATTAGTCATTCCTTTGTCTATTTTATTATCAAGCTTAACTTAAAAAATCAGTTGGGTGTTTCTTTGGAAACTTTCCTAACTTAAGTCTGTTATGGGCCAAATTTTGATTTCAATGAAGAACTGAGGATAATGGCCTCAAAAAACACTGAATGTAAATGCAGGAAGGTGATATAGTTTTAAGGGACTTGCATGTAAAAAAATCATTACCTCAGCATAGAACAATAAAAGTTGAATCGCTAAGACCCCACTTTTATAGAAAAACAAATGTACGTGTTTGTATTTTCACCTTGTCTCTAGTGGTATGTTGCTGTTCAGTGCCCAGGTATTGTGCGTCTGCCCGTTGTCATCCTGTCCAGCTTTGTTCCCGGAGTCCAGTGGTTGGCATCGAGCGGGAAGTGTGCTCCTCTGCACCACCTCTGGAAGGGGAGCCGGTGCTGGCCGGGCGCAGGTGCAAGCGTGGGGCGGGGGAGGCGGAGGGGGCAGTGGTCGAAAGGTGAACTGAGCCACAGGGCTTGAAGGCAGATCTTGATAGGAAAAGATACGAAAAAGAGATTTAATTATAATATTTAATGATAGTCTTCGAAGTGTCCATTTCCTGAGAGAGAAATGGATCCTTTTAAAAATCCTTCTCCCGTTTCTTGTACAGACTCTATTTTCTTGTCAAACTAAAAAAACCTTTAGTAACACTTCACTTTACAGCTATTCTTTATGCATTTAAATGCCCTACAGCTTGTAATCATTTGTATGGCCTCATTTATAATATATATAAAAATATAATGCATTAAAATACATAATCAGCATACAATTTCCTGAGTTATTTAATGTGTTATCATGTGCATTGTACTGCATTAAACTCTTTAAATATGAATCCACGAATAGGTACTGAAAACGGCAACGAATAGGGTACAAACTGGCATCTTTTTCCTTTACCTTTCCTTAAATATGCTATATAAGCTATTATCTAACAAAAAATTGACTAAAGATTATCAAAGCTTGAAATGAAATTAGTTTTGTGATTGTGATTGTGAAACCTGTGATTTTGGCCTGTCCCACCACACTCGTCTATCCAACAATAAAAAAATCATACAATATCAAAGTTTTACCTAATTAGTTAAATTGATAATCAATTAATTGTTTGATCATTCCATAAAATTGTCATACCAAGGAAGTTTTATCATCCTTTCTAAAACACATAAAGACTCATTTCATTTTCTAAATTTTTAAACAAACATTAGCCCACTGGGCACATTTGTTGAGCTCAACAATTGAAGCCTACAACTAAATATGATTAAAATTACTCAAGCAAATACTTTTCTTTTATTAATGGGAAACATAACCTGAAAAACGCGTTATTGAAAGTAGAATTTATTACTAATATTTGCTGAAAGTTGCAAGTACTACATTATACACACTTTATACCACAAGAACTACATTACAACATTATAAGCATATTAAGACAAATATATTAAGATATATAAAGAATACAGACATTAAATATGTAATTATTTAGCTTACCTTTATAGCAATTATCTTGAAACTGCATAATTTGCATAGGCTTCAAGTGTTGTTACTTAACCTTTTTCTCTTTCAGTGGTCTTATTATCTTTTACAAAGCAACACATTCTACTTAGATACTTAAGCTTAAAGCTTGAATTACAACAAGCTGAATGGTCCATAAAAGCATCACAACAAGCGTCCACAAGTGTCTGCATCTGACACCACAGAGACAGTGCGAAATCATAGAAACTCCATCTGATGTTGCAGCACCTGGACACATGCCGCGTTTTCATATCATTTTCTCTTCCCTTTCATTTAAAATGAAGCTTAGGGTCTTATACCTTCTGCTGAACTAACCTTGCTGGAAAAAAGGATATACACACACATGTACAAAAGCGTCTGTTCCTTCCCTTCTAATTCCATTTGGCTCTCATTGGGTTTATTAACTGTCATTTTGCATTATTGACACACTGGTTTCCTATTGAATGTTGTTCAGTTGCTTTCACGCAATGTATTTTGTTTAAAGCGCTATATAAATAAAGGTGATTTGACTTGACTTTGATCTGTTTTAGTGAGCTAGAGATTCTCTCTTTATTATTTTTTTTCCCTTCCCTTTTTGTCCCTTCACTTCATGCCTTTCACCCAATCTCTTCTGAGAGCCAAAATTACTTCCTAATCTGAGAAGAACACTTTCTATTTGGAGATTTGGCAAAGATGCACATAAAACACACACACACACACATGTCCACACAAAGCTCTAAATTTCAATCTGAATGAAACACAAAGAGAGCAGCCAAAATAAATTCAATTAGGAAACTTCACTCTTAAACACACTCTGGGATTACATTACATAAGAGGTCTTTTACTCACTCCATCACCTCAGAAACTAGATAAAATCCACTCATATTAACAGTCTTTATAAACTATTTTGCACTTTCTAATGCAAAGCCACAGCTGATGTGATTGTGGGCAAAAGCCGCAAGAAGCATGGTGGTAGAACTTCGGGAATCCACACGTACGCACACACACACACACACACACATTTGTTTTTGTGAAAAGTGTGGACATCCCATAGGCGTAATGGTTTTTATACTGTACAAACTGTATATTCTATCACTCTTCACCAACCCTACCCCTAACCCTTACTCTCACAGGAAACTTGGTGCATTTTTACTTTCTCAAAAAAACTAATTCTGTATGATTTATAAGCATTTTGAAAAATATGTACATGGGTTATGTCCTCATATGTCACCCCCTCCTTGTAATACCTGTGTCATACCCATGTCATTATACAGATTTGTGTCCTGATATGTCACAAAAACACGCCCACACACACACACACAAACCTCCCAAAACTGTACACTTGATTTAAGATCACCCAGCAAACACCTCTCTCTTCCTGAAATCACTTCTCCATTATCTAATGCACTTAGAAATACACTGTATTTCACTTGGCTGTGGAGTTGAGAGCGAACAGCATTGATTTAGATTGGATTTGTTGATTAAATTAGGCTGTCTCTGATCTATGAGAATGTATGATGTTATAGACAGTGTAAATGCACAGTGGTTTGAATGGGAATAGACCTCTGAAGATAATGTAATCAAAGCACCATCCTTCATCGATCCAGCGGCGAATAAAACACAGAGACATTTCCTTCTTATACACCAGCACGCACATACACACATCTCTCTATGTTCTGTCTATCCATCTATCTATCTGTGGACATTATAGACATATAGACATTATTTTTATTACACAAAAGGTTATTTCGATAATTTTATATGCGACAAGAGAATGTAGAAATACAGAATGCTGTTTAGATATTCCATGAAACAACAACAACAACAACAACAACAATGCAGCTTCAGTGTTAACCAGTTTATCATCCCATTGGCTATTAAACAAGAAAAATCAAAGAGTTTGTGAACATAGTCTAAAACAGATTTTGAAAAGGCCTACAGCATTTTTGTATGAATAATAATACACATACTGTGATCATCTGTAGACCTGAGATTAAAAAAGGAGTAATATTTTAAAAGTAGATCAGAACCAAATGGAATTAAGACAGAATATGAAAATTAACCCCTATGGCTAATTATTTATCCATTATGCATTTCAGACTATCGTTAGTCAAGATTAAGTAAACCCACACCCCCTCAAAAATAATTCACTTAAACTGCTCACTTTTATGCATGAAAGCATACAGCTGGTACTGCTATCATTACATCCACACAGAGCTAGCGTATTTAAGTCCATTCAACACATACTACTGAAAGAAACACATCCGATTCCTTTGAAAATAGCTTTTAACATCATCTACAGATCTTTTTTTTTAATGTATAAGAATGTGGGTAACAATATATTTTGCATCCCTTATGATGAAATAAAAGACTGCACAATCATACACACATACATAATGAATGGTACAAGAATGAGAAGTACTGAGACAACACTATGATCAGTCTTGCAGAGGTGCAGAGCTACTGTGAAGTTTTGTGTGTTGTGTGTGTGTGTGTGTCGCTAGGTGGGTGTCAGTGTCACAATTGTTTCTTCAACCCTGTCTTTTTGAGATGCAGTGTCATGAACAGAGCAACGGTAAAACTGCTGCTAAAATAAAACAGACATAAACAGAGAAAACCCAGCTTTCACATTGGACAAACACACATAAGCACTAATACATAAAATCAAACATACACGCACTCATGAACGCACACAGCAAAGGACCATTAACCTGGCTGTCTCCATGGCAACATAGCTTGGCCCTCATAATCCAGTGCAGAAACCTTTGACTGAAAGTGGCAAACATACATACACTTATTTAAATGTGTGTATGACAATGATTGCACTGAAGACACCTGAATACATAGCTATATAATTCATCCTCACCCTATAAGCGCTCTGCACTTTTCTCTCGAACTATCTAATCCTTCCTCTCTAGCTCTTATTATGCAATGCTCTCGCGGTACCGATACAAAAACCAAGAGAGGATCAAGTTATCAAAAAATAATGCGAGGTAATGTGTGTGTGCATGAGAGAGACGGTGGAAATCTTATAGCCATAAAACTGTTATTAAATATCCCTCTTACTACAAAATTACTTTAAGAAAATCAATCTGTTTCACTTATGGAAATTCACAGTTCCATCTCGACCCCACAGCCGTCTCCTCAGATACATGACACCCTCCACCACCCTCACATCCTCTAATCTTCATCTGTCAGAGAGGACACCTTATTATGACACATGTTCGATAGATCCAAGGCAAATTCTGACAAACATCCCTCGTTTCACTTTACACGCCACAAGACGGATTGTGTGCTTGAAATTATACCCCCATTTAAAACTTGAATCGATGGCTTATTCCCAAGACTCAGCCGTATATTTTTAAATAATATGTTACTAGACTTTCACATCTAAATTCTGCATTTTTTTTCATCATAATTAATATATATATATATATATATATATATTTGTATACTATAAAACCACAATCTCATCTATGAAATGCAGATAGCATACAATAACTATTCGTGGGGTCAAGATTTTGACATTCAATTCAAATTTGTATACCGCTTTTCACAATGTTTCTACATTATATTTAGCAATAGCTTATCACTAGTGACTATCTCAAGTTGATGTACATATGGCAGAAATGTATGGTAAAAATCAAGCAGTTACTTAATAAAGTGAAAGTCGTAACATTTGCCAAGTATAGTAGCCCATACTCAGAATTGGTACTCTGCATTTAACCCATCCAAGTGCACACACAGCAGTGAGAAGTGAACACACACCCGGAGCAGTGGGCAGCTATATATCCAGCGCCCGGGGAGCAACTGGATGTTCTGTGCCTTGCTTAAGGGCACATCAGCCATGAGTATTGAGGGTGGAAGAGAGCACTGTTCATTCACTCCTTCCACCTACAACTCCTGCCAGCACTGAGACTTGAACCTGCGACCTTTGGGTTACAGGTCTAACTCTCTATCCATTAGGCCACAACTGCCCCCAAACAGCTATAACGTAATCAAACAGACGGTGAACACTATTAACAGCAATTATTATATGCTGCGATCAAAATTAAAGCAAAATTTGGTCGTTTTGCCCATTTTATTGTTACTTTCTCCGCTGACTTTGAGAATTTCAAGAATCTTTTTGTTGTCAGATGAAAATATTGACTCTGATTTTAACAACTGTTTTGGTTTCAAAAGCTTTTGAAAACATTGTTTGCAAAATTCTAATGTATGCTATATAATATGCTAAATTAAAAATGTAGTGAACTCGAGCTGCGTCGAGAACGAATAGGGAATGCGTCCAGCCCCTCGTGCCGGGGGTGTCACTTTTGTACTCCGCAGACGCTAGAGTCAAAGTGGCGCTCCCGGGCCGAAGGCTTCTAGTGGAAAGCAGTTCTACGGACCGTAGTTTTCGCTGGATAGCCTTCATCATAACGTCCTGACGCCTAGGAGATCATTCTGCCAACCCTGCCGGTGTTCCAGGGCGCAGCGATCTCCGGCGAGCGCTTCTCTCAGTTACCGCCCGGAAACGTAGCGGTGCTGAGAGGCTCGCTACAGAGGTCTCTAGAGCAGCTAGTACGGTCATCCCCTGCCGGTCCACCGCTTCAGGGCACCGAGCTAGTGGCTCTAGGCGCACTAGAGGCCAGTCTCTCGAGACTGGTTCCCTTAGGAGGTCACATGGCCGAAGGCCGAAGGCTTCTAGTGGAAAGCAGTTCTACGGACCGTTGATTTTGCTGGATAGCCTTCATCATAACGTTCTGATGCCTAGGCCTAGAACGTTTTGAGGGCCAGCTCCCTCTGGGGAAGCTAATTGCTCTGATGCAACCAGAGATCAGTCTTGAGAGGCTTATTCCCTTAGTAGACTATTTTGCAGCGTGAAAACTACTGCCAAATGTGTCTCAGTTGGTCCTGCACACTGTAGTGAGAAGCCACAGAATCCAGTTCTGGTGGGCCCCAAGCAGGCTCTGGTAATGGAACAGAAGTAGACTCTCTCTGAGGACGGAGACCATCGAGGTAGTCTCCTTGGTTGGGTTGCAGAGTCCGGGTCCTACAGCCGGTACTTCACTGTTCCGAGGAATGATGAGGTGTTGTGTCCTTTTCTAGATCTTTGCTTTTTTAACCTCTCAGTCAGGAGACTGAAGTTTAGCACACCTGCACAGGCCAAGTCCGAGGACTGGTGTGTCACGATCTATCAAAAGATGCACTTATCTCAATCCTTCTTCATCGGAAGTTCCTGAGGTTTGCTTTTGGGGGCAAAAGCCTACCAATACGGATCTTCCACTGGCCTTGCACTCTCACCCCACACTTTCACGACTCAACCACATTGACGATTGGTTGATATCAGCTCAATCTGAGCAGATTACGGTTCGGCACCGAGGTGTCGTTCTCGCTCACATGAAAAAGCTGGGGTTAAGACTTAACGCCAAGAAAAGTGTGCTTTCTCCAGTTCAGAGAACCACTTATCTGGGCATGGTGTGGGATTCGACCACGATGCAGGCACGTATGTCACCTGCTCAGATCGAGTCGATCCTCACTGCAGTCGTGAGAGTGAGAGAAGGCCGGTCACTCACTGTCAAGCAGTCACAGAGTTTACTGGGTCTGATGGCAGCTGCGTCCAACGTGAATACTATTGGCCTGCTGTACATGAGACCCCTACACTGGTGGCCCAAGATCAAGGGGTTCTCCCTGAGGGGAAACCCACTTCGCATGCTAAAGGTCACGTGGCGCTGCCTACGTGCCTTGGATATGTGGAGGAAGCCTTGGTTCTTGTCCCAGGGCCCGGTGCTGGGAGCTCCTTGTTGCCGCGAGATGCTAGAACACGGACGCGTCCCTCACCGGCTGGGGTGCGGTCATG
Source organism: Carassius carassius (assembly GCF_963082965.1). NCBI lineage: Eukaryota > Metazoa > Chordata > Actinopteri > Cypriniformes > Cyprinidae > Carassius > Carassius carassius. The sequence goes on along the minus strand of NC_081758.1, from coordinate 33,770,005 downwards.
AGTGGCCACCCTGCCCGTGGTCTGTGGAGTGGTCACCATCTGACATGGCACATCAACTGCCTGGAGATGCTGGCCGTGCTTCGTGCACTTTGTTATTTTCTCCCAGACCTAAGAGGTCACCATGTGTTGGTGCGCACCGACAACACAGTGGTGGTCTCTTACATCAACCACCAAGGAGGTCTGCACTCACGCCGTTTATAGAACTAGCGTACCAGATCCTTGTGTGGGCCCAGGACGAATTCCTCTCGCTCAGAGCAGTTCACATTCCTGGGCATCTTAATATGGGAGCAGACATCCTGTTGAGGCAGGGGCCGAGGCCCGGGGAATGGCGGCTTCACACTGAGGTGAAGCAGAGTTGGAGATGTTAGCCAGACTCGGGTGGATCTGTTTGCGACTCGAGAGACATCACACTGTCCCCTCTGGCTTCCTCTGACTCATCCAGCTCCACTGGGGCTGGACGCCATGGTACAGACATGGCCGAGGCTTCATCTGTACATTTTTCCCCCGATTGCTCTGCTCTCGGGAGTTCTGGAGAGAGTGTGCCGGGACTGAGTCCGGCTGCTGTTAGTAGCACCGTTCTGGAGCCGGGTATGGTTCCTGGGCCTGATTTCTCTTTTTGACGGCACTCCATGGGAGGTTCCTGTCAGGAGAGATCTCCTCTCGCAGGCGGAGGGTGTGCCCCCGCATGGAGCTTAGAGGCTGTAGGTGTTGTCTCTGAGGAGGCACAACTCTTAGCTTCCGGTCTCTCAAGTTTAGAGAAACTGATTCTTTGAACTGCTTCGCACAAGTATTTTACGAATCATTTAGAAATTAAGTAAAATTAAATCTGCTTTTTGAGAAAACTAACGTGTTTTTTGACCTTGCATGCATGTAAACCTGTTTTAGGAGACTCATAAAACAATATTAGCAACCTTAAAAATGGCATAATAGGGTCACTTTAAAGGAACAGTTCATCTAAAAATTTTAATTCTGTCAACCTTTGTTTTTTTTTAAAGCATCATAAATTTATTTTTAAAGTGGTCCATACGGCTTGTGCTTTACACTGTAAACTTAAAATTGTACAATAGCTTTGTGTGACTAACAGAACACATTTTGTAAGTGACTGAATAGAGAAATGCAACCAGCACTGTTGTTTATTTAAAAATTTTGTAGCAGAAATGACTCGAACCAGACAAATTAAAGAGTCGATCAGGACTGTGGCTGAAACACGAGCTGAATTCCTCAGTAAGGCAACAGGAAGTCATAAAACATTCTGTGCCACAAGTCCCAAGCAAGATAGCCAACCAACCAAAGCTTTCACAGAACAGCTTTCAACATTAACACCACTAGAACAATTATTGACAATTTCAATTCGGAGAAGAGATTTGTCAAATTTGTTGTTCGTAATTGAAATGCAACGCTGGACATCACATGTAAACCCATGAGAGCTAAACACTTCCATTGACTTCCCCCCACCTAACAGAAACAGACTGAAATTCCTAAGGGGGAAGGGGCTTTGAACCTCTGGTCTCCACAGAAATCTTTGCCAAGAGAATGGCAAAGAACCTGTCTTTTCTACATGTATATGGACCAAAAAGAACTCCAAAATGACTTATAAATGAATCAGTCCATCACTTCACTCCATATTCATTTATGTGTAACCCACACATTTGACTATCATGTTATAATCACTTATTGTGTATGTCTTTTAATAACTATGGGATAACTTAAGGATTCATAATCATGTTTGGTATGTTTGTGATGGAAACTGCTTGCTTGAAATAGGCCTGACAATCAAATACTTGTCAAATGTATCATATTCGTGTTATAGGAATCATGTCCAAAATTATACCCTACAAGAGCGGGAAAATTCAGACCACATGCTTGGTAAGATAAACATATGATTTATGATACCCCCGAGCCAAGACAATATCTGATTGGTCAAGACAACATTTAAGGTGTGGCCAACAGGCCAGTTTAAATACTCAGGACACCATAAAATCCTGCTTTTTAGTCTCTAGCTTTGCTTCTGCTACTAGTCATGCCTGCTTTTAGTCTCAAGCTATGCTTCTGCTATTAGTCATGTTTGCTTTTAGCTTTGCTTCTTAGCTTTAGCTTTTAGCCATGCTGTTTGTCATCATTGTTCTTTGAGCGCGGTTCCCGCGTGCTTCAGCCTGCACGCCTGCTGTTACTTAGCCACGATGAGAAGGAACACCACCTAGTCTCGCCAAACTTTACTTCTTTTCTTTTTCGTTTGAGAGTTTCGTGTTCTGAGTTAAGTTTTGCAACGTCGAGTTTCAACTTCAACCCGCACACAACTCCGTCTTCAGCCAACACCCAACCAGGGTTTCCCAAGACGTCACTTCAACGACTACTGAACTTCCAGCCAATCAGCGACATCGGGAAAATCCCCTTTCAACGACAACAAAGGGACTCCCTTTTTCACAGGAGACGCAAGTAACCTCCAGACTGTGACCTTTACTGGTGTATGTTTAACCTCATTGAGGAACTCAATGCGAGGGCTAATTACGTGATTGATGGTTGTTCATGTCTATGCAATTTAACGTATTACTGTAAACTTGGGATTCCACATTTCCATTCTCTTAAACTCATCTTTCCCTAACTTTCGATCTTCCTGCAATTGTGTGAATGTGTGAGTGCGTGCGTTTGTGTGCAGAGGTGGAAAGTAACGAATTACATTTACTCGCGTTACTGTAATTGAGTAGCTTTTTTGTGTACTAATACTTTTTAAAGTAATTTTTTAAATCTGTAATTTTACTTTTACTTAAGTATATTTTGTTTGAAGTATTGTACTTCGCTACATTTTAAAACACATTAATTACTGAGTAAAAAAAAATAAAAATAAAAAAAATAAATCGCTCCCTGGAAACTACGGCATAATGGGCAGGAGGGCAAACTGGCGCTAAAATCACAAGAAAGATGCAGACGGACAAAACAGGCATTAGTGGTGCAGACACCGCTGAAAACGAAACCCCGTCATATTCTGAAGTTTAACTCGAAGGAAATGAAGTGAACCCCTGGCCATATGTATGCTCTATTATGCAATGTAAGCTGTACTTGCCTAGGAAGACCAAACTAGCAGCTTATAAAATCTCGACAAGACATCAACCCTTCGCAAGAATGTAGAGGTAAGCTAAATAATTGCATCGTTGCATTGGTGGTTAAAATGAAGCTTTGACATTTTAGCAAGAGGTTTTGCACAAATTAGCCAAAAAAACAGTGGTGAGGAGTGTGCTATTTTTGTTTTAATGATGTGCGCGCGCATTCTTTCACTGTGTGATTCAGTCTCCTAAAATGCATTTAGAATGATCCCAAAATTGAAGATATAGGGGCAGAAAATTCACATATTTATATAATTTCATATATTAAATCAAAATCACACAAAGAATGCCATCTTTTCCTCCAAAAAAACATCATGAATATATACATACTTATATATAACAGTTCAGTAAACAAGTTAATTAAGAGACTTGCGTTTTAGACACCATATTGCCTTTTTAGCTCTATTTCTACAACAGAAAATAATTCCAAACACAGCCACCAAAGCACAGTTTTGCGTCTCTGAGCAACGTGACAGTGTTTTGTTCCTGAATGAATCAACCGTTTAAATGATTCGGTTCAATCGCAATGACTCACTTATTAACAGTGACTTGCTGACACATACTGGCCATTTTAATTTCACATTTAAAGTATCTTTTGATTTTTTTTAAATAATTAATTTCTTATCATTTCAAATGAGTATTCAACATTTTATGTCTTGTATATCAAAACATTATTCATGCATTTGTAACTGCAGGTTAAATGCATTCTTGTCCTGCACTAAACAGTGTAATACATCTAAATGCCACTTCCAATGAATCTTCTGCATTTCCTCTGCATTAAAAGATGAGTTTGTTGATACTGATTTGCCTGGTAACAGCCCAAATGTTTTATTATTCTAAATAACTGATTCCTTTAATTAAAAACAACTAGTTTGAGATTAATAGACCTATCCCAGGGGTGTCAAACTCAGTTCCTGGAGGGTCGTAGCCCTGCAGAGTTTAGTTCTAACCCTGCTCCAGCACACATATCATGTAGTTTTCAAATAAACCTAAATTATTAGATTAGCTGGATCAGGTGTGTTTAATTAAGGTTATATCTAAACTGTGCAGGACTGTGGCCCCATTTTTGACTCCCTCCCACTGTTAAAATGTAACTAAGTAATTTTTACTCTGAGTAAATTTTAAATGAGCTACTTTTTACTTTTACTTGAGTAGATTTTTAGACTGGTACTTTTACTTGTACTTAAGTAAAATTTCATTAATGTAATGGTACTTTTACTTGAGTAGAATATTTTTGTACTCTTTCCACCTCTGTTTGTGTGTTAGATTAGTTTATATGTCTTAGATTTATCTAATAAAGCCTTATTCATATTGAAAAGACAAGTATCTTGTGTTTTGTGCTTACAAGTTATTGTCTTAAACTGCCGATCTTGTTACTGTGCTAATTGATAGTGTTTTCACTATACTTTGGATATTAATATCCAGCGCAGATTTGATGTTAAACGGCTCGTTCAGTGAATCACAGGGCGTCTCAGTGATCAGCCGTGAAACAGTGATTCTGTTCAAATTCCCTTTAAAATCTTAAATGATTCCCTTTGAGCTAAAGTGACCTGTTTCCCTTACAATTTTAATGACACGAAAGTAAATTAACAGATTTTTATCATTAGTTTACTTGAGCAGCTATTTATCATTACTAGTATTTCAAAAGTCAAAAAATAGAATTGTAAAAAAAAAACAAGTAGATGAATTATTTTCTTTATTACTTTATTTCATGAAGTGTAACATTCAATTCTCTCTCTTCCTCTCAGTCAGGCTCAACAGGGACACATTTCAAGGGCGCACCGCTGGCTTTAACTGAGCTTTTATCTTTGTTTACCCTTACCAGCTGGTCTTGTTCACACATCATAAAACACACACATACAAACACATACCACACCCTGCAAATATAGCACCTTGTGGGGGAATTTTTGTAATTAAATGTAAACGTACTTGCAATGATTGTTTTGTATTTAATTATTTTCGGATTGATTGACACCACTGATCTGCGCACACCACAAAAAAATCTAAATTTCACACTTAAGGCTCTGGCATATTAACAACTCGAGGAAAACTGCTAAACATCTGCTGTGAATCCCAGTGCAGGGTGTCTGCGATGGGTTTCGGCACCACATCTGCTGCTGCTGTGAATCATTCGCTGATGCCTCTGTGATAGTCTTTGACTCTACCTTTGCCGCCGTGACTCATGCCGTGAAACCTTATGGATGCTCTCCCACTGCCACCATGGTACCTCGGAGATAAGGTCTACCTTGGTTTTATATGTGCTGATATATCAACTACCCACATGCCTGCTGCATCATTCTCACTCGGCTGCTCTACTTTTATGCTTAAGTCACATCTGTTTTTATGCAGTCTAACAACCGGCCCCTGGAGCAGGAGGCCCCTTGAGGGACCTTTGCCGTCCAAACTCTCCCACAATAAAACTTTACAACTGGACATCCCTCCTATTTTATTTACATCAGCCCTGTGTTTTATTTTAACACCTCGTATCTGTCTACCCTTCCATTTTTTCCTTCCCTTACGGTTGCAGTTGTTTGTCCTTATCAAAAAAAAAAAAACATGTCTGCTCCAGTTATAGGCAGATCCCTCATTGAAAAACGATCCTGAGCTCAAGTGAGTAAATAAACAAAAAAAAAAAGAATAAAAGAGGGACATTATGTATGTGTGTACGTGTGTGTGTGCACGCATGTCTATAAATTTCTGGATAGATTCATTGCTGTTTTATAGTGCTCTATTCATTGAGCTTATCAGATACGACACAGTCTATTTACAACAGACTTTATCACACGCGCGCACACATGCGCACACAGCGCATACTGTAAATCTTCTGCCAGTTATTCGCTTCCCTGCCATATGTAGAACTCTAAATGTCTCTGGAAAGGAAATCTTGATGGTCCAAGAGCTTGTTATACCCGCCACCCTATGTCTTCCTTCTCCAACCCTTCCTCTCTCATTAAATTCAGCATTCTTTAACGCCATTTCTCTCATCTATGTATATGTGCACATGTGTGGTATACACCAGTCCAGCCTTCAGTTAACAAGCTATTCCATTAATTAGTTGCATGACTAACTCACCCACCTCGGGAGGCATCAATCAAACACAAACACACATGCACATGTGGACAGACAAAAACACCCACAGGGATGAAAAATGAGAGATGAAAAATGTATGTGGGAACACACAGATCAATTCGCAAGCTATTTACAAATCTGCTTGAAAGAAAGTGTGTGTGTGTGTGTGTGTGTGTTTGCGCATTGTCCCGCAGTCATATTAAGTATTCCAAACAAACCATTTCAACCTCCTCCGCACCCCCCAACCCAAAGAGTTTCCCATAATGCTTCAGGGCAGGTGACACCCCCCCCCTCCCCCCCCCCCCAATCTGAAGGACAGAATGTTGAGTATGTGTGTGTGTGTGTGTGTGAGAGAGAGAGAGAGAGAGAGAGAGCAAGAGAGGATGGATAAAGGGGAAGAATGGATAGAGTGATTAATTTCTTTCTCTCTCTTGTCACATCCTTTGAGAAAGCCTAACAGATGTGAACATAGATAGCAAGGATGCCTTCACTTGTTGCGCATGGTAGCCCGATTCATAACATATGCACCCCGTTACCCCGGTGACCTACATCTTGTTACAGAGGTAACATATTTTTCTGGGTTACCTTAGCTCATCCTAGACATTGTTTATTTCATGGTGCTTATAAAACAGCTCTTTGTTGGCGACTCGCAAACGTGACCTCAAAGAAATCTCAGTGTGAGTGATTAAGTAGCAAGTGTATGCACCAGGAAACAAAGCCAACGGTGGTTACCGACTCAGAGCTGTCAGTTGTGGGACATACATATGCATCAGATGCAGTGTCAAAACACCTTATCACAATGACATCCTACAGGGTGACCTGGAGGAGTTCTGGGAGAAATCTGTGCTTGTGTGTGTGTGGTGTAATGGCAGATAAAGTGACACACTTTAATGATAGGACATTTAATAAGGTGACAGGAAAATGACATGCATTGTGAAGACCCCGCTCTAATAGAGATGGGACGGGCGCTGACATACACGCACCCACGCTTGCATGCGAATGTGCACGGAGGAGTTTTTCTGAACCTCGGGAGAGAATGAGACAATTATAGTTTGTCAAATAACCTTTGTACTCACTTTTTTTTTTTTTTACCTTTTTACTAAAATTGACAGATGATATAGTTTGAGTGAAAGCGCTGGTCTAGTTATTCTGTGTGATTTTCCTGTGACAATAATGACCTTTAATGGTTTAAAAGGAACACATCAAGTAAAGTGGCAAAAAATGCACTTTTAAAGAAAAAGGAAATAACAGGAAATCGCTTTGTAATTACTCGGGAAAGCACATCTGCATCTTCGGTGACTGACTAAAATGATTTTGATGGAAACCAGTGTCTGTAAAGATTTCTTTCTTTTGGGTGAGTTATAAAAGCAAGAAGTGAATAATTTGTGTGTGTGACGAGTGGGGCGGGGCCGAGAGATGGGCGAACAGGAACGAGGCCAGTGGAGTGATTGGAAATGAGCGACACCTGCTCGACCCAACGGTCTCGAGTCCCACGGAGGAGATGGAGCGATATAAAACCGGAGTGACGACAGTGACGGACGAGAGAGGACCAGGCCTGGATTTTAGTTTGTGTTTTGATTTGTGCGCATCAGTCATCCGTGAGGGGCTGACACGCTTTTTTGTGTTTATTTTGATCATTAAAATATCATTTGATTGTCCGCCGGTTCCCGCCTCCTTCTTCCCGATGATTATGAAGGTTGAATCCGTTACAGTGGTGCCGAAGCCCGGGAGAAGGATGGACGCGCTGCTGAAGATCCCTCGCCGCTGTGGTGAATCCGCGGTGCCATCGGTGCCACCATTGAACAAAAGTAAAGTAATTGTCCCTCTTTGTATGGTGGAATTTACACCTCATCAAAGCTCAACATGTGAAATATGAATCCATCAGTGAACCACTGCCATTTGTAGTACAGGCTTAATTAAATTGTGTTCTTGGAACTGAAAATGTCAATTACAAAAAAATTATGAGATCAATTAAACACTGTAATTGACTGACAGCCCCAGTATTTATGTTTTGGACTAACGAGGGATACACAAAACAACATTTTTGAAAGGAATTAGAAATGTTTCCTTCAAACTTCAATAACTTTTAATAAATAAACTTTATTAGTTTGAAAAAAGCATAGACGGACAGACAGAGAGATCAAAAGTTGTGAAAAACTGGAGAACTGTTACTCTTGTGCATGGGTTACAAGGATGGACGCGCTGCTGAAGATCCCTCGCCGCTGTGGTGAATCCGTGGTGCCATCGAGCAGGCGAGGAAGTGTGCCGCCATGGACGCTCAAGGCGGTGGGCTGGAGTGAGTTGCCGGGGACGGGCGAGCTCGCTGCCGACCGCCCACGATATGGAGGGACGGCTGCCGTCCGTGAGGGAGCGGAGGAGTCGGCGCCGTTCACCAGTGGGCCGGAGCCTGCTGCCTCCGTGAAGGAATCCGGAGGAGCAGGGAATGGGGGACTCCTGCCGGCTGCCCAGAACTGGAGGAGCCGTCGCCGTCCTCCGGGCGGCGGAGGAGTGTCGTGCCGCCTGCCGAGGGCCATCCAGTGCCACCGCCAGGCACCGCGGAGGAGGTCACCCAGCTGGTGGAGGGCCGAGCAGCAGTGCATCTGGGAACCGGAATTTATTATTATTTTTTCTCTCCCCTCTCTCGTCGCTCCTCCTTCCATCTCCTTTTCTCTCGCCTCGTCTGTCCTATCCCCAGGTTCCCGCAGGTCCCCGTGAGCGGTACACCCCCCCCCCCCCCCCCTAGGAAGTAGAGCGCAGTCTCGAGGGTACCCCCCGGCCTGCGAGGGACGATGGGGGTATGTGACGAGTGGGGCGGGGCCGAGAGACGTGTGAACAGGAGCGAGGCCGGTGGAGTGATTGGAAATGAGTGACACCTGCTCGACCAACCTGTATCGAGTCCCACGGAGGAGATGGAGAAATATAAAACCGGAGCAACGACAGTGACGGACGAGAGAGGACCAGGCCTGGATTTTAGTTTGTGTTTTGATTTGTGCGCGTCAGTCGTCCTTGAGGGGCTGACGTGCTGTTTTGTGTTTATTTTGATCATTAAAATATCATTTGATTGTCCGCCGGTTCCCGCCTCCTTCTTCCCGATGATTATGAAGGTTGAATCCGTTACAGTGTGTTTATGTCTAAGTGTGTCTGGCATATTTAAAACATTACGATGCAAATAAGTTCATAAGCTGTGAGGATGAGTCACTTGAGCTTGTTGAGTGCCAGCAAAGATTCTAAGCTCATGTTGTTTAAAAAATAAAAAAAGGAATATTTTTAGGTAATCCAACCACCATCCTTCAAATCAGTTCTTTAAAACCCAAGCTACACCGTTCCCTTTCACATTACCTTCAAAGCACCTCTCCGACAACACTGCAAAAAAAAACACACACACACACACACACAGCATAAACATAGTGAAATTATGACACTTAGTCCTTAATGATTAAGCAACAGGAGTGAGAGAGTGGCAAAGGTAAAGAAGTCATGTCAGAGAGCGTTAAAACTTATTAATTGCTGTGGAGTTTGAGCTAAATAATGCACTTGGCCTTTCACAGTCACTTAATTTATGATGTGAAGTGCTATATTTCAGTCTTTACACAAACACACACACACACACACACACACACACACACACACTCATTCACTGAACCAATGTACATTTAAAAAGAACCCTAAATAATGGATAATAAATGATGATTTATTATGGCACACACTCATAATCTACACAAATAAACTCACTCTGTGTAATGCAGTTTTATTTACTAATTAAATAGTGATCTTGCTAATATTATTACAACAATAAATGTAATAAGTTAATAAAAATGTCCCCGTGAGGCGGGGGGATGCCTTCTCTCTCCCCTATTAACAGTTCACATTTGTGCTGCAAGCAAAGTTCCACAGGAGGACGTGCCCTCAGCTGTCTGTTATCAGAACATGCATTTGGCATCAATTATGAAAAAATAAAATAAAATCTATTTTTGAAAAATGATTTGCTGGATAGCCCACACAATGTGCCCATCACAATATCCAACAAAGCAGCTTCTCATTGGGAACCAAGCTGTAGTGAGAGTAATATGATTAGGAAAAGAAAAAGCAGTCAAAATAATTGTAGGAGACTGTAAGAACGGAGCACTGTTGGCGGTTTCTTTTTGGAGAAAGATTCTATATTTATTAGGACTGTCAATGCTAACGTGTTAATGCATGTGATTCATTAAATATATTTAAAACTCTTCTTAAAATTATTTTTAATACCATTAACATCTACTCAATTTGAAGTTATAACTGTTTCATTCAGTTCTGTGTGATTTCTAAAGACTGATCAGGACCTGCAGGGCTGATTGGAGCTGATAGGAGAGCCACACAGACAAAAGTCCCAAGTGGAGCAACCGTAAATCTGTAAATGATGGAAAACCATTTTTTGGGTAATTAATTTATAAATGAAACCCAGACAGGACATTGAACAAAAGTAAAGTAATTGTCCCTCTTTGTATGGTGGAATTTACACCTCATCAAAGCTCAACATGTGAAATATGAATCCATCAGTGAACCACTGCCATTTGTAGTACAGGCTTAATTAAATTGTGTTCTTGGAACTGAAAATGTCAATTACAAAAAAATTATGAGATCAATTAAACACTGTAATTGACTGACAGCCCCAGTATTTATGTTTTGGACTAACGAGGGATACACAAAACAACATTTTTGAAAGGAATTAGAAATGTTTCCTTCAAACTTCAATAACTTTTAATAAATAAACTTTATTAGTTTGAAAAAAGCATAGACGGACAGACAGAGAGATCAAAAGTTGTGAAAAACTGGAGAACTGTTACTCTTGTGCATGGGTTACATAGAAACCCCCCCCCCCCCCAAAAAAAGATATTTATTTATTTTAATAACAGTCATAAGTTTACTCTTGATGAGCCAGTTGTGTGCGTGTTAGAATTCTACCACACTGACAGCATAAACATGAATCTTCTACCACATTGGCAGCATGTTACACACTTAATGTGTCACATCCTGGAAGTATTGGCACATCCTTACCATAGAATGTCCGACGTAACTAACAGCCTCCTCATGCGTGTGCACACACTCACTGCCAATAATGACCTGAAGTCATGTCGAGTCATGTTTATTTATAAGGCACTTTGGGTCAGAAGTTGAACTCTCACAAAACCCAGAAGCAAATTTAAATCAAGTGTGATTTAAAACCAAGGAAGTGTGATCATGCTCACTGGTTCTTTTTCCTGTGCTGTGGACAGTTTAATGCATCTTTGATATCTCCTGTTGCATCATTAAAAATGGTGAGAAAGGGAAAAATAGGGAAGAAGCAGCAGTGATGATGCTGATATTTAGAATAATAGCTCCATTAGGAGATGCTCGGTCACATGCCTCATAACACCCGCTGGCCACATGTGCTAATGTTTCGTGCTGATTATCCTCCAGACCACAGTGTGATGATATTAATGCAAAAGATAAAAAAGCCTTTAGGAAAGTGTTGCTGGAGTTGGACTGACATACACACACACACACACATGTGTGGGTATGCCTGTGTGTGTGCTCAAGAATGGACCGCCTTGCCAAGTATCTGTTATGGAAGGAAGCCAGAGTAAAATCTGGGCCATGGTGCCTCTCCCTCTCTCTCCCTCCTTCAAATGTCAGCTGTACAGAGTAGACACTGAGCGTGTTTTCTGTGATCAAAACAATGGGAACATGTGTTCTGTCTCTCTCTCTGTGAAAGGGAAGATTTTCTCCATCAAATGTCCTTCCAAGTACAGTGACAGACGGAGCAAAAAGTGAAGGCTAAAGGAAGAAGGGACAATGTTCTGATAAGGAAGAAGAAAATGAGAAAAGATGGACAGAATTGGTAAAGTGACAACTTTAGAATGTTAAAACAATGACTCACCAGTGATGTGTCTTTAAAGGGATAGATAAATGAAGTGCACTATGGCCATTTATTCACTCTCATGTCTTCTTGAACCTGTATGACTTTCACTCATCTGTATAACGCAAAATGAAAATGTAATCAAAATTAAATCTGAATTATTGGGCATTTTCAAACTGGGATAGGTGTTTTTTATTTAGTGCAGACCAAGCTGCTATTTTCCATACAATGAAAGTGAATGGTGACCATGTGTGTCAAACAAGTGAATAAAATCTTAACATTAAATTTCAGTCTGTACATCCCTCAAAGCTCTCATATAGCTTCATAAAACTTGAAATATAGTGCAAATATAATAAACTGTAGTATAGAATACTTTTATGGTGCTTTTGTTGTGTGTAATGATAAAAGACTTCCTAGTCATCGGGAAGAAGGAGGCGGGAACCGGCGGACAATCAAAATGAAACTTTAATTACAAAACAAACACAAAACAGCGCACCAGCCCCTCACGGACGACTGGTGCGCACAAAATGAAACCAAAACCTAAAATAACGCCCAGGCCTGGTCCTCTCTTGTCCTTCACTGTCGTTGCTCCAGTTTTTATATCCTTCCATCTCCTACGTGGGACTCGAGACCGGCGGTGGGTCGCAGGTGCCACTGATTTGCCCAATCACTGCCGGCCTCATTCGTGTTCCCACGTCCCTCGGCCCGGCCCCACTCGCCACATACCCCCATCGCCCCTCGCAGGCCGGGTGGTACCCACGAGACTGCGCTCTACTCCCCCCCCCCCCCTCCCTCCGGGGGGGACCGCTCACGGGAACCTGCGGGAACCTGGGGGCAGGACAAACTCCGGTTTTGGGCAGCCGGCAGGAGTCCCCCGTTCCCTGCTCCTTCCGGATACCTTCACGGAGGCAGCAGGCTCCGGCCCCCTGGCGAACGGCGCCGACTCCTCCGCTCCCTCACGGAGGCAGCCGCCCCTCCCTATCGGGGGCGGTCGGCAGCGAGCTCGCCCGTCCCCGGCAACTCGCTCCAGTACACCGCCTCGAGCGTCCATGGCGGCACACTCACTCTGTCACTGCCGGCCTCACTCGTGTTCCCACGTCCCTCGGCCCCGCCCCACTCGCCACATTGTGCTTTTTTGTCCTTGGTGGCAGGCTCTAGTCCCCATCCACTTTCATCGGATATTCTGGTTAGAGCTTCTCAAACAGGGGGCATGATTACTTTATTTATTTGCTCTATTTACTAAAATAGAGCTCTAAAATACTGTGTAGAACTGAGTTCTGTTTTATGGAATACTGAAATGTATTAATTTTATAAATTACAGAAACTAGAAGTACACACAGGTTAAAATAAGATTTGAAAACAAAACTAGTGGCATTCTGTGGTGTAGAACAAGGGGACTTTGAGTTAAAAAGGTTGAAAACCATTGCCCTACTTCAAGGAGACAACATGAGGGTACATAAATTATGACAGAGTCTTTATTTTTGTGTGAAATATCATTTTAAGAGTAAAAAACAATAGGTTTACAAAATAGAAAAAAGAAAAAGATGCTGTTAAGTCCTTAAAGGAAACCAGTGAAAATAAAAGAAATGAAAGTGCGTTTGAAAAGGGATGAAGAGAGAGAAGCAAAGATGATGAACTTCTGTCTTTAAAGAGTTTTGTGAAGGGAATTTTGACACAGACCATTACACAGGAGAGCTGCATTACGCTGTGGAAAACAAATATTCACAAATGTAGAGATGAACTGGGACTAAACATAGCTCTCATGCTGGCCTTTCACAAATCCGAGTGTATAATCAACCAATAATGATTTTCACCGCACTTTGTATTTATGTGTCTTAAATAGTTTAAACTTATCAGTATGAAATGTTTAGGTTGTCTAAAGGTAAGATTCTTTCAATAATATTATATCTTAAATCCCAGATTATAACACAATTATACTTTCCAATACAAGAAGCAGCAGGGTACATTTGATTGGATTTTTTTTTACTATTGGAAGGACTTGATTAACTAGACCTATACTGTATGGAGCTATACTGTATATAACATCCAACTCCCACATGTTTGATTTAGCAAGTGAGGACACTCACAGGCAGCAGAAGTGGGATGGCACAAACAGCAATAGGGAAATAAGTATATAACATAGCTGCTCATTGAAATGCATTGAAATCACAGGATTTGCAGCTTTAATGATGGCAAAACTTTTCTTTCATTAAATCAAAGAACTGGATAATTAATCCAAAAAGAGAATGCAATTAAGGCTGTAATACTTAAGACTTTCATGAAAATGTCAAGTGCACTATTCCATTTGAGTCTACTCTTGATATGTAAAAATGTTTCATTTAAGTAATTTTTTGCAGTTAAACACTGTAACCAATTATAGTCATGCCTTATGCTCTTGAACGCAGTGCTGAGTCAGAGGTGTTTAAATTACTCTTAAGCGCCATGACACACCAAAATGACATCAAAGACAACTGTGTTGTCGCCTCGTGTCGCCTATGTCAGGGCCAAAAACCTGTGCTTGAACACACTGCAAAGACTATAGCCAAATATCACATAAGTTCTGCGTTTTATGAAGGAGGAACTGTCTATACCAATACCACCAGGTAACAGTAGCCTACATTCATTATCCAAGAAGTGAAACCAAAACTAGGATTGAGATATAAAAAACAAGGCAGCACTTCTTACAATTTTGAATATTATCAATGTTCATCAGTTGGTCTTAACTTTCTTTGTTCCAGCTGGCTATGTTGTGCTGAAAATATTTTCATTTTAGAATGTTCAGACAAGTTGTGAAATTAGAAGAGCCATCGTTGTTTGTTTGCTTTTGTCACTTTCGCTTTTCTTCTCGTGCACTGCTTCACTAAGATGAACAGCGCATCAAAAACTGTGATCTCTCCTACCGACTGCCCTACACCCATTCAAAATGCTTAAAAAGCTGCCAACAGCATCTTAAATTATTAAAGTGTCTAAAATGACTCCCTTTTGTGCTTGAAGAACACAGATAAACTATATATTGTTGCATTTGAGTGTTCATTGTCTTCATGTTTCATCATTCAAAATTTTTTTTATTTTTATCTTTTTTTATTATTATTGTTCAACTGCAGCAATAGCTGGATGCCTGTCCATATTTGAGATTTCCTGGAATGTCAGTTAAATTACTTCTGTAATGCATATGTGGATTTTCTGCTATAGGGCTCCCTCCAGCTTCCAGTATGAATGAAACAGACTATTTGCCATCCATCCAATTTTGGGTAAAAATAAGAAACATAATACTTCTCTCAAAAGAATTTTGAAATAGAAATATGATAATCGATGCTTTTCGACAGTATACAAAAGTGACCATCAGAACCATACCTGAAAATTGTGTTTAAAACAAATTAAGTATATACTGAACCATGGGCTAACTGTACTGCTGCATCCCTACTAGGCACATATACACAGCGCACAGCCAGCCAGAAACACATCAAAATGCTCCCAGTATAATCAGCAAGTACAAACAGAGTAAATTAGAGGTTTAATGTGGTGCACATAGCTTAGGTTATAATAGGAACATTAGTAGGAGTCCCAAACTCAAGGCATGGATGATCAGGGAGCTCACACTGACCAGAAAAACTCAAACAGCCTGTGTAATGTTGATCTGTGTAAAGACAAATGAATGACAGCTTCAGTGATTAGTGGAAGAGTGGAAGAGCACTAGAATTTTATATTGCTTGCTCCCTGTCTATAATTTTTCTAAAATTTGATTCATTTTTATTTTCATGCTGCAAAGTAGTCCAGTAGTCAACGTAGTCATTTTTCATTACTAATGTATGTAAAAAATCATTCTACAACAGAGTTCTTATCTGGTTTAGTAAATGTTGCATTTAAAAATAATATAGCATGTATAGAATGTAGTCACCCAACAAAAGAAATGTATTTTAAGGTTAATTGTATAAATTGAAACAGAAAGGGAAATTACACCAATTCCTTAACTAATGTCATAAAGCCATATGGAAAGAGTATAATATTACACACACATCCCTGTACAAAGAAAAAGAGGCAGAAATAGAGAAGAGGGGTCTCAAGAGCTGACAACCTGCCTAACAATGAAAGACTCCCACCTACCAGTGCTCTGTCTTCTGCCTGCCAGGGTCTAAAGTGAATAATCTGCATTTTACTTTATCTTGATTCATATTCACTCATATGTATAACTCTCATTTACTAATGTTATGTTTGTTATGTTTATATTATTATGTATATTTATTCATATCCACACATATACATCTCACTTATTTATTACTGTTATCATTCTCCTAATAATGCCTTTTGCATTGTTCTTTACACTAACTAGTGCTTTGGCAAAACAAACATGCCATAATTTGTTATGCCAGTAAAACACATCGTAACACTGAAAGGAACTCAGAGAGTAAGAGAAAAGCAGAAAGACACAGAAAAAAGGTGCCTCGGGGAGAGTAAAAAATGCTAATGTAAAAAGTACAAACTGTACCAGTGGCAGATGCTAAGAGGGAAAGGATAGAATAAGAGGAAGAGAAGGAGAGATAACTAAGCGGTGTCTGAATGGAAATGGACAGAATGCAGAGCAGAGGGACGATGCGGAGAGAAACACAGATAAACAGATTGCGTGAGCGAATAAAGAGAGCATTTTTAAAAACGGTGTCTTAAAACATACAGACACACACATATGTGTGACAGAGGGAGAGAGAGAAAAAGAGAGAGAACATCTCATCCCTTTTCTCCTCTCGATTTATTACATTTCCTGCTTCTGAAATGACAGGATTAATTTTAAAATGTCTCATCGTGCCGCTCTTCAGCACACCTACACGCATGTGGAAGAGAACAGTTCAAAAGCGATTGTTTCAGAGACTGTACCCGAGATTAAATCTGCAAAAACCTCATTAAAACTGACACTAAATGAGACTTCAAGAAGACCGGACGGCCATGTAAACATCATCCAAATTACACACGTACTGAAATACGGTTTCTCAAATAGTTCACAGCTGCATATCTCCACTATAATCATAACGCTCTTCTGCTCAGCAAATACTCTCGGCATAAAAGTTTGAGCGGCGAACGTGTTCTAAAAGATCATTACGGGTGCCGGATGATTAAAGGCAGTGTCATTAGGAAAGATATCATTAAAACAGAGAGGACGGACTGCTAGAAACCACATGTGTTAAATTAATAGGCTGAAGAGGTGCAGTGCTACAAACACACACTGAAAGTTCAACTCATTCTTCTGTTTTTAATCATTAAAGCTTCGGTTGAGCTCAGACAGCCCTCCAGGCTAGAAAAACACCTATCAAACTTTCACAATTCCACTTTTTTTTCTGAACAAGGTAATAGTCTTGATGTATATGTGTGAGGGAAACTGCATTAACTGTAACATAAACGGCATCTGATTAGGCACATTTGGTGTTGCGACTAAGAGTAGTGGTTTTGTCATCCTCCTTCTTCATGTATAAATAAGTTTACCTAAAGTGCTAGTTCTCTTACGAGAGCTCTCTCGTACTGCGTCTTAGCTAAGACGCTACGGGAAAGTCTCTTTTCACGAAATACTGAAGAAAAAAATTATCCTTAATTTTGTATTTTTGTAAAGCGCATTTGCAGCAGTACACAGCCATAGGCGAGACGGCTCGTTCGCTCATTGGCTTGTTCTGCGGCAACTGCACAGCCTATCGAGCGCTTCGCGCCCTTCTTGCCACTTCCCGCCGAAACGGGTGTGGCCCAACCTATAAAAGGAGCTCGAAAAGGCTGACTCACCTGATTTTTCATCTCTTCAGCGAAGCTCACGCATCGCTGGATCACGGAGGAAGCAAGCGCCGTCTGAGAAAGCACATCAGCAGGACGAGCCATTCTGAAGCTGCTGGCATCGCCGCCTTCCACTGCCGTTCCTGCTGCGCTATCCGGCGCCTATATCCTTTCAATCCTGTTATATCCAAGCTGTTCTTTATGTGTGTGTGTGTGTTCGCCCTGCGACACACACTCGTAAAAGAGCTCGCGTCTTTTGTAAGATGCCTTCTTGCGGCTCTTCAGAGCCCCACTCAGCGAGGGAGACCGGTACGTCATCTGTGTCTCCTGCCTGGGGGAAGATCATGCAGCGCTCGCTCGCTGACGGCGGATGGCCCCACTGCGAGCTGTTGCCATGGTGACTCTGAGGACTCGCCTGGCCTTTTTCTCTGAGCCTGCATTCTCCGCTGCGCTGAGGCGCCGTAAAAGCATCGCTTCCAGCGGATTCCGGAACCGTCTTCAGCTCAACCGAGCTCGCCGGTTCGCCCTGCTTCACCGCCCCCCCCTGCATCGCTTCCCGGTGGGCAGCGCCCGCTGTTTGCCGGCGCGTCGTCCGAGGAAGTCGATCTCAGGGCCGCGTCGGGGGAAGAGGACACGCGCTCTCTGCTAGCTTCGGGCAGTGAGGGCTGGGCGAGCTCCGAGGATCTCACGCCTTCTGCTCAGAAGCCCAGCAGATGAGCTGACATCGAGAAGGAGCCGGGGCGAATGCTCGTGTTGGCCGCGATGAGTCTCGGCCGCGAGTGGTTTGCACCAGCGCCCCCCCTCTCGTTCCCGGCTGGATGGTATTTCCCTTTCGGATGAGCGTACTTCTCAAAGCCCGCCTCTTTTCTTCCTGACCTTCACGAAGAGGTGGCGAAGGCTTGGAACGCTCCATATTCGGCACGAACTCGTTCGTCTGTCTCACTAGCATTCTCCACACTGATGATGCTAAAAACAGGAACTACCACTCACTTCCGCCGGTGGAACAGGCGATAGCGACGCACCTTTGTCCGCCCTCTGCTGGACGGCGGCAAAAGCGGTGTTGCCATCTAAAGCCTGCTGTGTGACGCTGCGTCGGCACTACTAACAATGGCTGCTTCATCGAAGCGCAGGTGTACGAGTTCCGCTGTGGCCGAGCTCTCACCCAAGCGCGCCGCTGTTTCAGTTCCAGGAATTGTGACTGTCTCAGCGTTTTCTGCAATGCGCAAGCCTGCACAGTTGCCCGCTTGCCTGCACACAAAAGCCGTTATCACAACAGCTTCAGCAACGCAGCTCGAGACCCCCGTTCTCGCTCTACTGGCCGTCGCCCCGCGCCGCGGGGACCGCGGCAGAGGATTACGGTGAGGCCGGGAGCCCCGAAGCCTCCTAGGAAAGCCATCTACGCATGCTGCATGACGCTGCGTCGGCACTACACACGATGGCTGCTTCATCGAAGCGCCGGTGCACGAGTTCCGCTGTGGCCGGGCTCTCACCTAAGCGCGCCGCTGTTTCAGTTTCCAGAGATTGTGACTGTTTCAGCGTTTTTTGCAATGCGCAAGCCTGTACGGTTGCCCGCTTGCCTGCACACGAAAACCATTATCACGGCTACCCAGATATTTCCCGAAAAATGTGTAATCTCTGGTGTCCCGGCCACGGCCGATGGTGCTATAAATGTAGTGACGATGCCCACTGCTCAGTGCCCATCTCCACATATAAGCACAGCCCCTCACACAGGGCTCGCGCCCATAATAGCGACTCAAGTCGATCACGCGCACTACATAGTAGACGTGCCCACTCCTCAGTGCCCACAATCACTATGTCACACGCGTCATGTGGTTTCTGTAAAAACGAAACCCATGCACGTTCGTCCGGCCACGGCCGATGGTGCTATAAATGTAGTGACGATGCCCACTCCTCAGTGCCCATCTCCACATGTAAGCACAGCCCTGCACACAGGGCCTGCGCCCATAATGTCGATTCAAGTCGGTCGCGCACACTGCATAGGAAACGTGCCCACCCCTCAGTGCCCACAATTACTATGTCACACGCGTCATGTGGTTTCTGTAAAAACGAAACCCGTGCATGCTCGTCCGGCCACGGCCGATGGTGCTATAAATGCAGTGACGATGCCCACTACCCAGTGCCCATCTCCACATGTAAGCACAGCCCTGCACACAGGGCTAGCGCACATAAGATCGACACAGATCGGTCGAGCGCGCCACATAGTAAACGTGCCCACTTCCAAGTGCCCACATACACTATGTCACATACGGCGCGGGGCTTCTGTAAAAACGAAGCCCGTGCACGTACATTCTGCACAGGCAGACAGCGAGTTGAAAGTGGTAAAAGTGCACACATGCAGCCCACGGTTACTCGCAGATATATCGAGTCCCACGGGACCCGCTCAGCCTCCCTCCAGTCGGTTAAGCGCCGGAACGGGGTCGAGGAAGAGCGATCTGCCCGCTGTGATCAGCGCGCTCCCCGCCTCAGATGCGCAGCACACTCGAGCGCCGCCGTTGCCCAGTCAACAGAGCGCGTTTCGCATCCAGCCCTTAGCCATTCATGCAGATGCATGGTCAGTGCTTCCAGGGGTTTCGGATTGGGTGCTAGGCATTATAAAGAGAGGCTACTCGCTACAGTTTTCTCGACGCCCACCGCGCTTTTCAGCGCGCGTCGAATCTACGGTCAAAACAGAAGTAGCACACATACACATACATCAAAACTGTTGAGCAAAGGGGTTGTAGAGCCTGTGTCTCAAAGCGAGGGGGGGCTGTACAGCAGATACTTTCTGGTGCCCAAGAGAGACGGGGGTCTCAGGCCCATACTGGATCTAAGATAGCTGAACAAGGCATTGATGAAACGCAGTTTCAAAATGCTCACGACCAGGAAGCTCCTCGCGCAGATTCGCAGAGGGGACTGGTTCATGTCAATAGATCTGAAGGACACGTATTTTCAAATACAGATAGCGTCAAACCACAGGCGATATTTGAGATTCGCCTTCGAGGGCCAGGCATACCAGTTTGCAGTCCTGCCATTCGGCTTGGCCGTAGCTCCTCGTACGTTTACGAGGTGCATGGATGCAGCGCTCGCTCCTCTCAGACTCAGAGGCATACGAGTGCTAAATTATTTGGGCGACTGGCTGGTTCTGGCCCGATCATGAGCGGAGCTCGTGGACCACAGAGCCGTTTTACTCGATCACCTCGAGAAGCTCGGCCTCAGTGTCAATTGGGCGAAGAGTTCGCTGAACCCCAGTCAGACGATCCTGTTTCTGGGTGTAGTTCTGAACTCGTGTTCCATGACGGCGCGGCTGTCACCACAGCGCGCGATGGGCATTCAGCGTGCAGCGAGTTCTTTCCGCTGTGGCGCGACTGTGTCTCTCAAACACTGTCAAAAGATGCTGGGTCTCATGGCCTCAGCATCTCCAGTTCTGCGGCTGGGCCTGCTCCGCATGCGCCCCCTGCAGTTCTGGCTGAAGGCTCAGGTGCCGCGCAGAGCGTGGGCGTCTGGCCGGCTGCATTTCAAGGTCGATCAGAGCTGTGTTGCGGCTCTAGCACCTTGGACAGCGAACGGCTGGTACCGATCAGGTGTAAGCCTGGGGACTTCCCCGAGTGTGAAAGTGGTGTCGACGGACGCCTCCACTTCGGGATGGGGAGCGCTGCTCGAAGGCAGACCGTCCTTTGGCCTATGGTCAGAATGGGAAAAGCTCCATCATATCAACTGCCTGGAAATGCTGGCAGTGGAGAACGCGCTGACGCGCTTTTGTCCCCATATCAAGGATCACCACGTCGTAGTCCATTCGGACAACATGTCCGTGGTGTCCAACATAAATCGCCAGGGCGGTCTCGGGTCCCGAAACCTGTGCAGGCTGACAGAACGCCTCCTGATTTGGGCTCAGCGCAACGTGCGCTCGCTGAGAGCAGTGCATGTGCCTGGACTGCAGAATCTGGGTCCAGACAGGCTGTCCAGAGGCAATGTTCCTACGGGCGAATGGTCTCTACACCCGCAAACAGTCCGGCTGTTGTGGGAGAGATCTAGCATGGTGGAGGTGGACCTCTTTGCATCCCACGAAAACGCTCACTGCCCCGCGTTCTTTCCAAGAACGAAAGCGCGCTGTCACGGAGATGGCCGTGCTGCCCGCTTTATGCGTTCCCTCTCGTCTCCCTCCTTCCGCAGGTGATAGAACGGGTGAGAGAAACGAGATGTTCAATACTGCTTGTAGCACCTCTTTGGAAGAACCAACCATGGTTCCCAGATCTGATGCAGTTAGCAGATGTCGCCCAGTGGCCGGTACCGTTAAGGAGAGACCTCCTCTCGCAGGCCAGGGGCTCGATTTGGCACCCTCAACCGGAGTTGTGGTCCCTCTATGTATGGGCACTCAACGGTTACCCGCTGATCTCGCAGTGGGAGTGCTAAATACCATCACTCAGGCTAGAGCTCCGTCGACACGACGTCTGTATGCCTCAAAGTGGTCGGTGTTCTCCAGCTGGTGCACAGCTCGAGGTTATTCACCCCTTAGTTGTGAGGTGACGGAGGTCCTCTCCTTCCTTCAGGAGCTGTTGGATAAGGGCAGAGCCCCATCCACGCTCAAAGTTTATGTGGCTGCCATCGCGGCGTTTTCTGAAACGCCGTCCGGTCAGTCAATAGGAAGGAATGATTTAGTCATCCGGTTCCTCAGAGGAGCTAGGAGGCTGAATCCTCCCAGACCTCCGTCAGTCCCTATGTGGGACCTCGCGGCGGTTTTGGAGGCCTTGAAGGGTCCCCCTTTCAAGCCTATCCAATCGATTAGCCTTCAGCATCTGTCGTTCAAGACAGTATTCTTGTTGGCTCTCGCTTCTGTGAAGCGTGTGGGTGATTTGCACGCGCTCTCAGTGAGCCAGTCGTGCTTGGAGTTTGGGCCCAATGACTCAAGAGTCATACTCAAACCTAGGCACGGTTATGTGCCGAAATCCCTCAACACACCGTTTCGGGCTCAGGTTATTGCCCTGTCTGCCCTGCCGGTGTCAGGGGAGGATGGAGACTCGAGTCTTCTTTGCCCTGTCAGGGTTTTAAGAGCTTATGTGTCTCGCTCTGCTGCCTTTCGGCAGACGGAGCAGCTATTTGTCTCATTCGGTGGGCGTTCCAAGGGAATGGCTGTTTCGAGACAGACGCTATCCAGATGGATAGTTGACGCCATAACGTTAGCTTACGCTTCCAGGGGCCTTCAGTGCCCGTTGGGCGTCAGAGCACACTCCACAAGAGGCGTCGCCTCGTCGTGGGCGTGGTCTACTGGGATCTCCTTGCAGGATATATGTATGGCGGCAGGTTGGGCCTCGCCGTCTACATTTATCAGGTTCTATAACCTGGAGGTTCCCGCCTTGCAAGCAAGGCTGCTGTCGGTATAGGCGAATCAGGGCCCTGAGGGGAATTCTGAGTTCACGAGCGCTATGCGCTGCCGACTGTTATATGGGCAGTATTGCGTAAAACCCGCATTGCCACATTGGTCAGGCCTTGCATCGGCTGTGTGATGTCATATTGCCGCATCTACGTATGCTGCTAGATATGGGACGGAGGGCTTTTTCCCTTTTCTGTCCTGGACTCTCTGTGAGTCCCTCAGGTGACTGTGCACTGTAAATCCTGGGCGTTGCTTCAGGTTTATTGGTGTGTGATCCCTGCGCGCACGGCGTTTTACATTGGGTTCCCGTAGCGTCGTAGCTAAGACGCAGTACGAGAGAGCTCTCGTAAGAGAACGTACTCGGTTACTAAACGTAACCTCGGTTCTCTCTAGAAGAGCGAACGAGTACTGCGTTCTCTGCCGTGCGCACGATTCACTCTGGTTCGCTTCGGCGATGAAATAAATCAGGTGAGTCAGCCTTTTCGAGCTCCTTTTATAGGTTGGGCCACACCCGTTTCGGCGGGAAGTGGCAAGAAGGGCGCGAAGCGCCCTTATTGGTCTGATGTTGCATCAGCCCGCGCTCGATAGGCTGTGCAGTTGCCGCAGAACAAGCCAATGAGCGAACGAGCCGTCTCGCCTATGGCTGTGTACTGCTGCAAATGCGCTTTACAAAAATACAAAATTAAGGATAATTTTTTCTTCAGTATTTCGTGAAAAGAGACTTTTCCCGTAGCGTCTTAGCTAAGACGCAGTACTCGTTCGCTCTTCTAGAGAGAACCGAGGTTACGTTTAGTAACCGAGTACGTTTCTGTACAAGAAAACTACTTAGTGCCTTCATTATTGTACACTAACCCACCTATTCTGTGTTTTTGCTATATTAAATTCAGAGTAGTCTATAATACTAAGGGATGAAAAACAGAAATCTCCTTAATGTCAAAATCAGAAAGAGCCAGGTAATCTGCCCTTATGCAGTTAGTCTTATGTAAGAAACACGGATGTTCTTTGAAAATTTGATTTTAAACAATTTTCATTTTTAAATCATTTTGTTCTCTCTCTTTTTTTTAACTCACTGGTAATTGTGTTACAAGCCCAGATGATTAACTGTAAGTATGCCACCATCCATTCTATTCGAAAATCCTTTTAATGGTTCTCAGAATTTAGCCCTCTCATAAATCTCTGCATGTCCAAGAGATTATTCTCCAGACTGTAATGTTAGATTGTCTGCTGCAGGCCTCATCATTGCTTGGAGTTAAAAAAAATAAAATAAAAAATGAAATAAATAAACAATAAGGAAGAGTTCAATCCATCATTAATAAGCACCTACAAGACTTAACTATGAGCAATACAGCTGTCTATTAGTATTTTATTAATGGGACTTTAGCAGAGCTCAAAGAGCTCTTATAGATTTCTTTCCGTCGTGGCCACCTTGTAACCCACATATTCTCATCTGTTTCTTTTATGAGTGGTTCTGGGGCAAGTGACCCAGAATGTTCAGAAAGAGAGAGAGAAAAAAAGATCCATTTCCTGCTCCTCTTAAGGGCATATCGATTAATAA
The DNA here is from genome assembly GCF_963082965.1 of Carassius carassius. NCBI lineage: Eukaryota > Metazoa > Chordata > Actinopteri > Cypriniformes > Cyprinidae > Carassius > Carassius carassius. Next base: position 33,745,289 of record NC_081758.1, on the reverse strand, counting down.
TGTCAGCCGCGTCAGACTATCTTTCCAGTTATAGAAAATACATTTTCTAAATTTTCTTGTTTGACACACATTTCTGCTGCTACTGTACATAAAGAGCTATAGACATTTTAAAAGCATCTAATAATGCATTCATAATAAGACAGCAACTCTTACCTCTTAAATATATGCATGTAGCGCAAATCAAAAGAATTTTATCATCCATCTCTCTGAGGAGTAGGAAACCGTACATCTTCTTTGCAACCGTAAACTCTTGCCCCACCCATCACCCATCTCTCTCTCTCTCTCTCTCTCTCTCTCTCTCTCTCTCTCTCTCTCTCTCTCTCTCTCTCTCTCTCTCTCTCTCTCTCTCTCTCTCTCTCTCTCTCGATGGCTGAACTTTAAATGACAGATTAAATTAATTCATAGGTGAAAATCCATCATTTCAGATCCGGGATCTATGCCACCTATAAGCATAAAGAATTAATGGTGTAATCTTACTGCAAGGCAGAGAGTGTGAGGGAGCAAGGATGAGAGAGAGGGAGGAAGGGAGAGATTTCATTTTATTCAAATTTGTACCTCTGACACTTTCTTGTCAGAGGATAAAGCAAAATAAATAAATAATTGAATATAAAAAAATACATTAATTAAAGAACTGAACAAATAAAAGCAAATTTCTATCTGAATATGAAATAAAGGCATGTCCCACTGCTATTAAATGAGAAGATGGAAAAAGAGAGAGAGAAAGGGGAAAAAAAATATTTTTTTCTATATCCGTGTTTTCTGTATTCATATGAGTTAGTGGGCGTCATAATTCAATACAGAGGGGAGGTGTGACTGTGGTGTGGGGGGTATAACTACGTGGCCAGCGTATAGATATACATATACTTTGCTGAGATGTGTGTGTTTGTGTGAGTTGCTGTAAGTAAACACACTATGGCAGAACAACTGTTCTGTTAGTATAGTATAGTGAAAAATAATTACTGTTAAAGTTGCATATAACAACACACACACAGGCTATCAGAGGCAGACACACACAAATGTTGTGGAATGACAGTGTTGGTAAGACACTAGAATGCCTGCTTTGAGACTTGAAAGCCCAATGCATTTACACACTGCCGTCTTGAGGATTGACTGTTACATGAGCTAATCTATCTCTCACAAGAAACACATACGAGCTTAAAAGAAAGTGTGGTGAACGGCTGTTCCCTCTTGCTCAATTTGTACTGCAGATGTATAGTTTTTCAATTCCTCCAGGCAGTCATTGAATTAATTGTATTATTGTCTGATAATCACAGACCCTGCTTTCACCGCCGCACGTCTGTCTCAATTCAGTCACCTTTGACTTTCATTATAATCTAATTTTACCATTTCAAGACTCTGTAAATTAAAAACCTTTAGCATGATAATGAATTTACTGCGGGTGTGTAATCTGCAGTCTGCTATCATCTGAAGATGAACTGCGGCATTTATCGGCACTGGAGCCATGACACTGGCTGAACTGTGAAGGCGGGAGTCTGTGCTGAGACGAGGGACCTCGTGGCTCCCGACAGGAAAAGACTCTTTTAGCACCTGCGCCGGTTGGCGATCTCAAGAGACCCGGGAACACAGGTGCTGGGAGCTCTTATAAAAGCTGTCTCAAATCTACAGTATACAGCAAGCCAACAATCGAGTGGATGGTGTGAAATGCAGGAAGACCATTGAGAAGCTTCTAGTAGTGTAAAACCAGACAACGCTGCAGCATATCTGAATATATGCATACATGCTTTCCTGGTTTATTATTTTTTTAGAGAAGGGGAACCATTTTTACTCTGCTTCCACTTGCTTATCTACACCTCATGATAAACTGTGTAATTGGCTTCACAGCGCATTTAATGACATCATCAATGGAGAAGCTTGATATTAAAAACCTTATGAACTGACCCCGGATTTTAAGATATTTAAATGAAGAAAGCTCCCTTCTCACCTGTTACGCACACACAGAGACGTGCGCACAATGCAGATTGGCCTTAATACGCTTGTCCAGCCTTTGTAATTAATTTTCATTTGCATCTATTGGATCAGGAGAAATTAATTAGATCTCTCTGGACACAAAGATGATATCCATACCACATCCATCTTTCTGTGCGAGAGCGAGAGAGCATGGTCGCTGCCCACTCAGAAGGAAGCCAAACATGATTCACTGAAAAGATTCTTTGAGGCCAATGTAAGTCTAGATGAAAAAAAAAAAAATTGTTAAGGCTCTTATAATTCAATATGCCAATGCTTTCTTAAGGGGCAATATCATCTAACATATTTGTCAATGCTTTTATAGCATTAGTAAAGTTTTCCTTTTTCAATGCATTTTGTTTAGCATTTGCAAATCAGTTATAATTGGTTAACCTCTGGTCTAAAATAGTTGGCATTGCCCTATTATAGTTGTAACGATGTACAAACTTCATAATCTTCGAGAAGAAGGAGGCGGGAACCGGCGGACAATCACATGATATTTTAATGACAAAATAAAGACAAAACAGCGCGTCAGCCCCTCACGGATGACTGACGCGCACAAATAAAAACCAAACACAAAGTAAAACCCAGGCCTGGTCCTCTCTCCTCCGTCACTGTCGTCGCTCCTGTTTTAAATCCTTCCATCTCCTCCGTGGGACTCGAGACCGGTTGGTCGAGCAAGAGTCGCTCATTTTCAATCACTCCACTGGCATCGCTCCTGTTCCCACGGCTCTCGGCCGCGCTCTAAACCCCCCCTCCCTCCGCCCTCCACCAGCTGGTTGATCTCCTCCACGGTGCCTGGCGGTGGCACTGGACGGCCCTCGGCGGATGGCACGACACTCCTCCGCCGCCCGGTGGACGGCGACGGCTCCTCCGGTTTTGGGCAGCCAGCAGGAGTCCCCCGTTCCCTGCTCCTCCCCATTCTTGGCGGATAGCAGCAGGCTCCGGCCCACTGGTGAACGGCGCCGACTCCTTCGCTCCCTCACGGACGGCAGCCGCCCCTCCACATCACGGGCGGCCGGCAGCGAGCTCGCCCATCCCTGGCAACTCACTCCAGCCCACCGCCTCGAGCGTCCATGGCGGCACACTTCCTCGCCTGCTCGATGGCACCGCGGATTCACCACAGCGATGAGGGATCTTCAGCAGCACGTCCCTCCTTCTCCCGGGTTTCGCCACCACTGTAACAATTAAAACTCCATGATCACGGGAATAAGGAGACGGGAACCAGCGGACAATCAAAATGAAAGCTTTAATAATCAAAATAAAGACAAAACAGCGCGTCAGCCCCTCACGGACGACTGACACGCACAAATAAAAACCAAATACAAAATAAAGTCCAGGCCTGGTCCTCTCTCGTCCGTCACTGTCGTCGCTCCTGTTTTATATCCTTCCATCTCCTCCGTGGGACTCGAGACCGGTGGGTCGAGCAGGTGTCGCTCATTTCCAATCACTCCACCGGCCTTGCTCCTGTTCCCACGTCTCTCAGCCCCGCACCACTCGTCACAATAGTTTTTTTATTTTTTTGTATAGCCTGTATTGTGACACATTCAGGAAGAAATCCATGCAGGCAAGGGTGGGCAAAATACCGTAAAAACTTGACACGTTATAAATTTTAAATTGTCTCTATTGCAGTTATGCTCATGTGATGCTGCAGTGCTGCGCTGTTATGAAAATGTATAATTTTGATGTATTTTTAAGCCTAACCAGTTTAAACTTTCATGTGATTTTTAGCCATACAAGTCTAAGAAGACACAAATAAGAAAACTCAATTTGGTAGTTGCATGCTTTCTGTCCACACGCATCGATCTGTATCTGTTTTCTATTGTATTTATTTGTACTATTGTTTGTAATCAGACTATTTGTTCATTCTTATTTTAATACTGTTTACTTGTTTTCAACAATATGTTTTTTTTAACAACTTTATTTCCAGTAAAAATAACTATATGTGACCTGTGCTGGCAAAATGAGTAACAATGAGTAAATTTTCAAAAATTAGTTATTTTGTTCTATAAGTATACATTCTCCATTAAAAGACTTTCAGAATGATGTATGATTTGTTGTAATTGGACGAAAAAATGAGTCAGCAAAGTCAATTCTGAGAAAACCCAGTTAAAGTTTTCTGAAGGTTCCAAAGCAAAATCACAGAGCAACGTTGCATCTTTTCCTCCAGTTCTTTTTTTAAGAATTAATATATTAATAATCACAATATGGCTATTTTTTATTTTATCTTTATTATAAATAAGAACAGATTTATAACAAGAAAAATAGTAGAATAAACATAAGAAAGAAACAAATAATGCTTTACCATTTTCATTTAACATATTAACAAAAGCATAAGAAAGTAAGAAAAACTAATAATCAAACGTAAAAATCCCTTAGTCTGTTAATTTAAAAATATATATTAAAACTACAAAACCAATTAAATCAAGAGAGTGATTCCCTATTTTCTTTTATTGTTAGATTAACATTAATGATGCAGCCTATATTAAGACTCACTGTATTGTAATGTAATGTAACAGTTCCCTGAACATTCACTTAAGACATAAGAGATTATGTTTGCGTGATACTTAAATACTGTATTTCTGTGTATATTTGTATATGTATTGGGATCGCGCGCAGTCAGATGCTCCTTGAAGCGCATGCTTCGGATGACAGACAGCGTGAAAAGCGAGTGGAGAAAAGGTAACTCAGAAAATGCACCAATAAAGATAATTAAACATCAAAAATTATTATTTGCAGCATTGGGATTTCTAGACGAGGGTTTTATAAACTCATTTTTTTTTAAAAACCTCAAAATCGAGCCCACGCACATTCTGACTCATTTTGCCAGCATGCGTAACATATTGTGATATAGATCATTAACATAAAAAATAAGAGGCTTATCATATACTTTGGGCCCACATGCAGAAATGTGCTGCTTACAATATTAAATAGTTCACCCTAAAATGAAAATTCTGTTATTCACCTAATGGCATTCTAAACCTGTGTGACTTTTCTTTTTTATGAGAAACACAGTAAAATATTTTTTGAAAAACATTGATATGACAAGTATTTAGCACTTAACTATTTCTTCCTTTTTTTTAGTGCCTAACTAATTGATATAACACTGTTTGAACATTATCATACTGTCGGCGATCACATTTGAATTTATATTCTCGGCAGGCGCTTTCTTATCAAAGCTACTTTGATAAGACAGCGCATACATTACGTGCGTGGAAGAGAGATGCAAAGCAAAAAAGTAGATAGTGGATCTGAGTCAAGTACTACAGTTAAGACTAAAAAACACTACAAGCACCAACCTTGAGGTGTGAGGAAGGATTGTGGAGGAAACTCTAGATCTAGAGAAGTAGGAACCTTTTGTGTTGAGAGATGAAAGTGCTACATGACCAGATGTACCAAATCATCACCAAGACAATGGTCTGCTCCCGCAGAAGTCAAACAAATACAACCTTATGCAAGTGTGTTTAACAATAACATAACCTTAATATGTGTGTGTGAATATGAGTGTGAGAAAATGGAGTGTGGTTTACAGACCGAAGTAGTTATTAGTGCGCCGCATAAATATTGCATCACTGAGTAGCGTAGAGAAAATGGTTTGTGTGTGTGTGTGTGTATGCAGCAATACTAGGAAGTCTGTTTAACTGCGTGTGTATCTCCCTCTGCGGCAACTCTCATTAAAATTGTAAAGTCATACACTGATGAGAGCACTCTATAGAGTAACCCACACACATGCACGCACAAAGAATTAAATATTTCTGAACATGATCATCATCACCACCACCATAATCTGGCTGACCTACAAAAAAATGTGTGTTATAATATGTAATAATATAAAATAATCTTGTACCGTTCTCTGGCTCAGACTTGCGCTCTTGTTCCGTATCGGTGAGGGACAGGACAGAGTTCGCTCGACTCGACAGGCAGGAACTGTGCTCTGACTTTACTTCCTGCATCCACAAGCGCAGGGCGTGGTCAGGGGAGGCGCCGCCCTCAGATTCGGGATCGGAAGGGACACCAGCAGACACGCCTCTAGGGTAAGCAAGGTCCTGATTGGCCGCATGAAGTTCTGTCTGGAAATCAGGGAACCCGGTCTTGGAGAGGTCAGAGAAATCTGTGAAAATCAGAAAAGAGAAAGGAATGAATTATTGAAATGTATTGCGCAAATGAAAGTTTTAATACACACACACACAGGCTAGTGGATTAAAGTTCAGAGCTGGAGTTGTGTACTGACTGCTGTGATTTCTCTCGGCTGGCTGAGAAACAATTTTGTTCTCTCTTCAGAGATGGAGAATGGCTTATAAAACCTCAAATAAATATTTAACAACAAAGAGCTCTGCTTTTAACCGCAAAAAATGTGAAAACCATTTAAATTCCCACATGAATCTCAGAGAGTGTAGGAGACATATGGGTTTACACACACATGCACACTCATACACAGAACCTCAATGTGAGTGTGAACTAGCACTACTTTTCTCTCTCATTTTTACGCTTACAGTACATTATTCTAGCAAACACACTCTAACTACATTCTCTGAAGATTCTCCGTTAGTAATAGATTTCTCAAATGAACACATTTAAAAAAAAATAAAAAAATGTTTTGTAACATTAAAATAGTCCCTTTCTATTAATTTAATGCATTCTTACTGAAAAAGTATGAATTTATTTATAATAATAATAATAATAATAATATTCATTCATTCTTTTTTTCATCCAGTCTCTTCCTTTTGCCTTCTCTTCTCATCTTATCATATCCTGACTGGTCTTTTTGGACTACTTAGGGAATTTTGCATTTTGAGCAAGTGTATACACATAGCACACTACAATCTCTTTCTCTCTTTTCTCTCAATCCATCTTTTCATTCTTAATTTTGTCCCTTCATTTAATCTCTTCTCTTCCCCTCATATATTCTCTTTTTTTCTCATCTCTTCTCTTCATTTGTTCAGGTAAAGGTTATGGGCTCTTGATATTTTTTTTTGGAAGTGTGCAGCTGTTAGTGTGTGTACAAGAAGTGTGATTTTTCAGACCTGTGTGTGTGTGTGTGTGTGTGTGTGTGTGTGTGTGTGAGAAGCGAGCTCTTTACTCAAGTGTCCTTAAGAATCCTCTCCTCTACCTCTCTGACTCCTGTCTCCGTGGCGACCCCTCTCACTGCTCTCCCTGCTCTAATCATCTCAGTACTAATTGCCCACGATGCACTTCTCCGTCCTTCAATGAGAACATGACCCCCTGCTTCTCGGCCTGACCCACACACACATACACACTCGTCCACGAGCAGACATGGATGGAAAAAGCCCAGGAAAGAGGAATGGGTGAAAGACCTTTCTTTAAATCTGTCTTCATTTCTCCTCCTTTCTCTCTCTCTGTCTCCAGTTCCATCTCTCTCTCTATCCATCGCTCTCTTTGTAAAGCTGTTTCCGTGGTAACTGGAACGGAATGTTTTGTTCTGCATGTACCATTTGAATAATTCCATTGAGGAAACAAAGAGCCTCACTGTAACCTGCTCAACCACCGCCTTATGTATAATATCTGCATATATGTGTATATATTGTGCGTATGTATGTACATATCTATCTATCCTGATGTTGGACCCATACAGCTGAGAAGCTTTTAAAGTATTTTAAAGCAGCTTGACATTTTTTTTGAATCACTGCTAAATGAATGGGCAGCATTTCAACAGATGGGGAGATGGGCAGATCTACATATTAATATATATTTTATATATCCATATATATATATAATTTTTTACTTATTTATTTTTTCTCCAGTATGAGCATGAAGCTTCGAGAAATGCTGTGTGTGGAGTTGATAATTTGCAAAAGGAAACACACAGAGGCCATGCATTATTTTTCTGTCTTTTATTTTATTTTGAGAAAACATGCAAACAAGTGATATGTATGCCATCGGAATAACATCATTTATTATTAAGTATATATTTTTATTAATTATATATAATTTAATCATACATATTTAATGATGTACATAATACATATTAATGAAACAGATAATAATCGGGAGTTTAAAAAAATATTATTAGTGTAATTTAGATTTTTTTTTTTTATTCAAAACAATAAATATATACTCTAAATGTATATTTTCAGTTGGCCAAAGGGTCCTGCAGAACTAAGTTCTATTCAGCAAGAATAAAAATGAAAGGGAACATAGCTTGTGTATGTTCTTTGGTTGTGGGGAACCCTTTAATTAATAGAAAAATATTTCACCTTTGGGACTCAGACAAGCAAAATTGCCTCCATGAATGTAGAAAATCAAAGACAGAAACATAAAGGGTGAAATAAATTATATTATTACAATTCCTTTAAAATTTAAATTGTTAATCATTATTCAAAAGTAAAACACGCATCTCATTATTATTTAATGACAACAGTGTTTGATGTTTAGTGTATGTGTGTGTGTGTGTGTGTGTGTGTGTGTGTCTGTTGATGGCTCATTTCGATTTACAGTGAGTTATTTCAAAGAATCCTGTTCCTCACTAAGGAATCACACCATATAATCAACTTCATTAAAGAAAATATCAACAACATCAATCAAAACAACTCTGGAAATTATAATCTCCTTTAGATAATGCATCTTTTTATGCAATGTCAGATGCTCATGATAACAGCTCCAGTGCCCCTCTACTAACTGTAGAGGGACATTAATTATGTGTCTCTCGCACAGACACAAGGAAGCACGCACACATATCCGTGTTGAAATTTAGTTTGACATCCATTAAACGCTATTTGAGTATATCACAATATATTAATTAAGCTACTGTAAATATAAAATTCAACTATAGTGCAACAATTCTATTTCTAATCTTGTTTTTAAAATTCAAAATAAGACATTACTAGTCTTTTTATTTATTTATTTATTTATTTTTTTGTTATTGCCATAATCTCTTGACAAACTACGGTTTTCTAGTTAACAGTAAGATTACTTGAAAAAAAAATTCAAATTCAAAATTCATTCATAACAATAAGAAATGTTTCTTGAACACCAAATGAGCATATTAGAATGATTTCTGAAGGATCATGTGATACCGAAGACTATACAGTTACTATAAATTGCAATAATTAAAAATACATTTTACTTTCTTTTCTACTTTAGTACACTCATATTTTAATCGCGAAAGAGTTTTAATCGCAAAAAAGTAAAAAAATAGATATATTTATTTATTTCATTTCATTCATCATTCTATTATGAATGGCCTACAATCCTGCCACACACACATAAACAGAAGTTCCTACCTTTCTGGGACTGCTCCAAGGGTTTCCTGCGGACTTTGTGGCTGTTGTAGGTGAATCTGCGGTCAGGCTCATAATCCGTGTGGGTATGCGCCTCTCTGTAGTGTTTGTGATGAAGGTCGGTGCCATCCTCTTCCTCAGATGAGCTGGAGTAACTGAGCTCCAGGCCGGGGTGGGGCCGTGCCAGAGATTGGTACAGCTTCTCTTCCATCTCTCCTTACTTTCACAATATCACACGCACACACTCAGTAATCTCAAAAACTCACTCAAAGCACACTGCACACATACACAAAGAACAACAACAACAAAAAAACAACAGAATAGAGGTGATGAAACAGAAAACAAACAGCAGTTCAAATGTACTCTAAACATTCATTTCACTAGTGCAAATTTTGTAACACAATACAAGAAAACAGCTTGAGAAAAAAACGGCTGCTCAGTAGACAATTAAAGAGGATAAAACAAAACAGAAACCCTTTCCAAAACCAAACCCATTTTTTAGCCAAACATTCATCGACCACCAAGAAAAAGAGAGAAGGTCTCAGAGGACAAATGAAAGAGAAGAGGGAGAGATTGAGAGAATGATAGATGTAGGGTGAGATGAAGAGATAAAGAGATGCTTAGATAGAGGAAAAGAGAGGAGATAAAAGGGTGAAAGGATAGGGGAAAAAGAGTTATACAACTGTCTGATAATAAAGCCAATTAAATCATGAAATTAACTTGTCTCACACTATACAGTACACCAGTCAATAATAGATTCAAATAATTCAATAGGATTCATTTTTTGTTGTTGTGGTTAACCCAATCAATCTAACATTCTGAATTAGCTGAAACTTCACTCTAAATAAATCTATATTGATTCCTTTGACATTGTAGTACTGTACTGTACATCAAATTTTAATGCATTCAGTTCTTCTAAACAAAAAAGAAAACAAAATGATAACTAACAAACTGGCTTTAATGATGTTGTAACCATCATCTGGAGCTCCTTTAATTAGAGATTAACCATTATTGCTTTTTCATGACCAATCTAGATTATTAGGAATGCAACAAAAAAACAATTGATACTGAAAATAATAATGTCAATAATAACCATAATGTAAAAACTGATCATCAATGATGAAAATAACAAAGGACTTCCATGATCAATTAGTGAGTTTTGTAGGCCTAGAAAAGTAACATCACTACAGCATAAAACAAAAAAACAAACCAAAAAAAACCTCTCTGTGAAAAAAAAAACACTCAAAATACACCCGCCTTTGCAACATGTTGCACCTATGTGTGTTATTCTTTTATTTTTTATTATTATTATTATAATTGTAATTTCATTGTTGTTGTTCTTGATGGTTCTATTTCGTTTTATAATATTTGTGTATAAAGGAAACTAATATTGGAGTCAGACATGACCATGCTTGAATTGCCCTGCATTCATCTTATTCAGTGCTCTGGCACTGACACAATCTCTCTCTCTCTTTCTATTTCTCTCACTCTTTCTCTCTGTCCAGAGAGCACAGTTCCCTTTCAGCTTTTACTTCCCAGAATCTAAACGCTGACCACGACCTTTCAATGACCTTTGAGCCTGAAAGGAACATTTGGCATTCAACAGAGAAGTGCACAGGTAGGGGAGGGCCACTGGAAAACAAGATGCGGTTAGAGAGAGCGAAAGAGAAAGGAGAGATGCAGCTGAAAGGAGAGGTGGAACGGGTTGAAAGAGAACTGATAGAACGTACAGGGAGTCAAACGAAGATGAAGACGGAGACGGATAGCAACAGAAACATGGCTGAAAAATGAAAGAGGGAAGGATGAGAGTAGACAGATGAAGAAATGAAGAAGCATACTAGGCGCTCATGAAATGGCCAGACAGGTTAAAGACTTTGTGAGAAGCAGACAGGAGGGAAACAGACAAAGAAAGTCGCTCACAAGCTGACACTGATGAAATAGAAGTTAAATATTACCATCAAATGCTCGTTAGTGTGTATACTCTGTATTGCTTTGGTAATGGGTTACTAATTAGCTGATGTGGAAATGCACAACGTGAAAGTGATGTGGGAGGGGTATGCGAGTTAAATCCTTGTCAGTCTCTGGCAGGCTGCCTGCTGATTGGATGTCATGCCAGAGCGACTGCCAATTGGAGGCGGTGGTGACTTTCAGACTCGACCGAGAGGGGACACAAACATTGGTCACGTGCAGTATGCACAATTGTGTGCCTAATTGGGTTTGTGCTCCAGTCTACACAGTTTATGTTTGGAGCAATCTTCCTTTATCATTGAGCAACAAGTAAGAAAAAAAGTTCTCAAATGGTTCTCTGCAACACCATACAGGGTCAGAAACAAAACGCTCCTCCTTATTAGGAACCATAATTCCATACATAGTTCCTGAGTTGGAAATATTATATAAAACATTGGTTTCATTATAGGTGCTTCAGGTGAGTGTATTGGTTCTATGTATAATCCATTAACAGAGGAAAAGTAAAGCCCTCCCAAGCCTTTAAAAAGAAGTGCAATGTTTTTCTTCTTTTCAAAGAAAATGAATAAATAAATAAACCAGATGATGAATGGAACATATAACAATATGTATTTTTCCTGGAATTGGCCAGTATTGGATATGATTGCCTATTCTGTCTGCTTACTCTTACATAACAGCAAAATAAAAATAAACATTTCAGGCACCATCTAACCAGTGTTTATTTTTATTATTATTTCTAATTCAAAGGTTATTGTTTTCTCTAAAGCAGATTTCAAAAATAAAAGGTATCAATTTCATTCTGCACCCATCAGATACTGAAAAATAAAGAATAACAATATAAATAATAAAAATACATACTATAATTCTGCAACGCTGCATTTAATTGATCAAAAGTGACAATAAGGACATTTACATTTTTACAAAAGGTTTCCATTTCAGATATAAATGCTGCTCTTTTGAACTTTCTATTGATCAAAGCATCCTGAAAAAATAAAATGTTTCATTAGCCTCAAATCAGCATAACAGAATGATTTCATGTGACACTGAAGACTGGAGTAATGGCTGGAAACTGTAAAGAACTTTTCCTCTCCTGAAACACTGTTTACACTCACTTGGACAGTGGAGGTTAAAGTCACATTTACCATTGAGAGCATATATCTAATGGTATCACTATATTTTCTTATGGGATCAGGTTTTAGAGAATTTTTTTAGCTTGTGGTTTAAATGATTATATTTTTCTCTCAGGGTGTTGAAACTAACTCTGGATAGATTTTCATACTCCTGCTGCTGATAAACAACTGTGCATCTTTGTATCACCCAGTAACTTTATCCATATAATCAAATTGGTTTATGTGTTGATGTTTCGACAGCTCAATGTAGAGATGGATCAATGTATGGACAGTATTAACACTCTGTGTCACTGAACTGTCCCCAGCTAAACAAAGAGAAAACCGAAGGACTCTTAGCAAGGGATAAAGGCTGGAGAATTAAACGGTCTACAATGCAAAAATCCTCTCTTGAATACGAAGTCTCATGTTTAAATACTCTGGCTATCGTTGTGCACAAATGTGAATTTTGAGGTCTACATCCGACAGGCTACTTAAACTGCTTTTTATCAGCTAAGAAACAGTCCAAGCGCTTGTCTCTCCAGCAGATGCTGAGAGATTGATGCATGCCTGGATTGCTGCAATGCTCTCCTGTCTGCTCTTCCCCAGAACGCCTGGCTAGACTACAAATTAATGCTGCAGCACGAACGCTGACAGAGACCAGAATGAAAGCACACATTACACATGTCTTATTAAAGTCCCTTCATTGGCCTCTCGTAAATTTTAGGATTGATTTCAAATTTCTGTTACCGGTGTACAGATCCCTTAATGGGCTTGCACCTAAATCCATATCTAATAAGCTTGCGAGGATCGTTTCAAACGGATCTCTCTGGTCCAGACTCAGACTGGCCCAGTGGCCTGAATTCCCAGTGGCCTTGCGTCTGATTTGGCCCACTGCCCAGTTTTTATTTATTTAGATTATTATTACTTTATATCATTGCCTGCCCCATGTACCAGAGTGATCTTTGCTGAGTTTGATGTTCGATAATAAATCATGTATCGGTTAGTCTTGACTGGCAGCGCTACGATTCTGCTCACGTTTGTTCCATGCTTCCGCCAAAAGGTTTAGATTCGAACAGAAGAATCAATATTGCGCTGGACTCGACGAAGGAGAGGAAGCGGCCAGAAGCAGCAGCGAAATGTAGCAAAATACTGATCTGTTCAGGGCTTCAAGTGCAGGTCAGTTTCATCTGTAAATATGCTACTGTATTTTTGTCTTTGTTCATTTAGTTATTTATATAAGTATTAGTTATTTATATATATTAGTTATTTATAGAAGTATTATATATAGTTGGAGTGAGCTAGAGCAGGCAATACCACAAAATATATAACATAATAATGCAATAATGTGTTCAGTATTAATTTTCTATAAACATATTGTTCTAATTTTGACATTTAGGCACTTTTTGAAAATGTATTGTAAAATATTTGTATGAAATATAGGTTGGTTAATCTTGGGTATTAAAGTGATTTTAATAACAATAACAAATTATCCTAATATAATACTTTGAACTTTACTAAAATAATTTAGTTTCTGTGCAAACAAATTACAATGAGATTGCTGTTTTGCAACAAGGTGGAGACAGTTCTCGTCATAAGAGTAGACCTGCTTGTAAAGAAATGACAGGTACAAGAAAAAAAGCCAAAATAATAATAATTATAATAAAAAAAAGCACACACACAAATAAACAGAAGTGAGAAAATTAGATATCAAGGAAAATAAAGAAACGGAAAAGGGAAGTGAGGTTGCCGATCAAGGGAGAACCTTTAATTTTTTTGAACAGCTTAAGCTTAAACGGTAAGTTTACCCACAAATTTAAATTAGGCCATAAATTACTCACCCTGAATCATCGTGGCTGTATACGACTTTCTTCTTTCAGACGAATCCAGTCAGAATTATTAAAAAGATTTGCGGATGACGTATGGGGTCAGCGCTGCACATACCGGTGAGTCTTGTGAAAAGCAAGGTTTGTTAACAGGAGCAAAGGAAGCAAAGTTTCCTTACTTTAGCAAAGGAAACCCAGTCTCCTCTTGGCTTATAACAAAAATCCTCCAACATTCTTCTTTACAAATCCTCGTTTTGTACTTCTAATTAGTGACCATTGTTTTGTTTTGATCTCTCCCCTGCGTTTCCATGTGCGTCACTTCTGAGTGGTGCATGCGTAAAGCTGACCTCATACGTCATTCCCCCGGCAATGCTTTGTTTAAAACAGGGAGCGCAAGCTAGATTCAAGTGATATTTATATTTTGAATATGAAAATGGTTCTTACAAAAACACATTGATTCGCTACAGAAGGCCTTCGTTCATCCCCCTGAGCCGTGTGAGACACTTTTTTTATGGATTGGTGCCGGCAATCAGTCCCTAATAAAACAAAGACACAACATACTCACCCCCTAGAGGACACACAGATCATAACATAGAACAAACTAATCACAAATACATGAATATGTAACATGGATGCACTTTTTATTAAACTTCTCTTGGACTGATGAAGTGCAACACCCGCTAAGTGGCATCAAACAGCTTGAATGATCAAAGACAATTTTTAAAATAACTCTGACTGGATTCGTCTGAAAGAAGAAAGTCATATACCCCCTAGGATGACTTCAGGGGTGAGTAATTTATGGCCCTTATTTTAATTTTTGAGTGAACTAACCCTTTAAGACATTTTTTGTACGTGATGGCCATACAAATAATAGGGTTGCCTGGTGTCCTGAAGAGTTTAGCTCCAATCCCAATTAAACACATCTGAAACAGCTAATCAAGATCTTACTAGGCATACTAGAAACTTCCAGGCAGATGTGTTGAGGCAAGTTGGAGCTAAACTCTGATTTTGTTTTCTTTAAAAAACAAAATGGTTTTCTTCATTCCTTTGGCTTATTTTTTTATTTATAAACTTTATTTTATGTATTTATTACATATGATTTAACTGCTGCATTATTTATACTTTTGATATATGTGCATGTCTTCTTAATTGGCAAAATACAAAATGAATGTAAGTGTAATTTTATTATTTAACTGTACTATTAGTTACAGTACTTCCTGTTTAATTATCTACCAACCTTACTTTGAATCTTTTATGTTTGCTAACTGGCACATTAATGTCTTTGTATTGCATCATTTGCACAAAATATGGTTTATAAATAAATCTGAAAAGAATTAGGTTTAATTAAATTAAAGATAATAATCTAGAGTGGGGCAGTAGCAATCAAGTGCCATGTGAATATCACAAAGACACACTAATACAAATGTTTGAAAATGTAAAACTATATTTGCTTCTAAATATTTTTAACAATAACATTAGCATGATTTGACTGCTGGGAATCATACAATATCACAAGCAGCCCGTAGAGACATAAATTTTCTTTCACACACACACACACAGTGGATAATATTCATTCATCCATCACACACACACACACACACACACAAACACACACACACACACACACACACACACACACACACACACACACACACAGCAAGAGTTGGCATTCCCTCATCCATCTCTTTCTATTGCCAGAGTCACTTTCTGCACTGAACGATTCTCTCACACACAAACACACACACACAATTTCTTTAGAGGAGAATCAGATCTGCAGCAAGAGAAAGCTCTTGACCTGAGCAACTGCACAAATGTGTCAAAGCCCTGATACTGCCTAAAATAAAAGCTGACAGCGCATGCACACACACACAAACAGAGTCCATAAACATGAAAGTCAAGCGCAGGTCAGCTAAGAATATTTCTTGCTGGTGGCATTTCTCAGTGCTCCCAAAAAGATAAACACACACATTCTACATAAACCTGAAGCTAGTCAGACATCTTTGGGGTCATATATGACAATGATCATCACCATGGATACCAAAACTGGAGGAGGGGCTAAAGAAATGGATGGCGATACCCTCTACTTATGAAACATACATTCACATCAATTTCCTTTACTTTTTTATCATACAAATCACTCTTCCTCTCACTACTTAGTCTCCAATTTCATTGTATTTGTATTGTGCACAGGTAAACTTTTTCCAGTCATCTGGAAAGATTTGTTTGCAAACAAAAAAAATCAGATTTTGCAGCAAGATACAGAAACGAATTACAGTCAGAAAGCATTTAAAACAAATTCCACATCTTTAGGCCAATAAACATCCATGATATTCATGTGACTTTTACATATAGAACACAAATTTGAACATAACCAGAAAAAATCACATTGAATATATTTCCATGCAAAATGTACCACCCTTGAAAGTCAAAATATTCAAATTTAATATTATATACAATATTCAAACCATCTCAAATTGTAGACAATGACATATCTATGCATTTACTGTAGCTAAAGCTATTTTTCAAAAACCTAGTGTGCTAAATTGGCAGTGGGTGCTGCTGCCTACAGCAGCTGTTGAAGCTCTGTTATAGCTTGTTCACAAAGGTATTAAATAGTTTGAGAATGTGATAAGATTTGATTTGATTTGATTTAAACTCCCCTAAAATATTAAATACACTGTCTAAAACCTTTTGTTGTCTACTGTCAAAAGATGAGCTTCTAACCAGCGGACTCCATTATGTGCTTACTTTCTCACCGTTATGTGATTAACACATTACCTGGTTATGTGCACTGAACAACACAGCAGAGTAAGGAGGATATGGGGTGAGGCTACTCTCTAGTGGCTTGTTCACAGACCAATCACTGGCCATCTGATGAACACTGGTTTTCTCAAGTTCCAAGCCTCTGGCTGGCGATCTGTTGGCTGCAATATAGCTGGTGTCCTGGCAGCCAAACAACAAGGAAACATGGACATGAAATAGGTGGCTGAGACATTCAACACTGACACCAATGATCAATCATGAATACAATGAAGAGACAAGGATAAACAGAGTGTCAAAAAGAGCCTTTTCTGATTGGCAACAAAGTGATTTATCGCAGTATCTTGAAGTCCGATTCATCAGACAGCAATTTACTCCAACACTGCACACGGTGAATTTCACTCCAGGGCAGTAACAGCTGTCAAGCATGCAAACACACACACATGCAGGACACATTCTTCCTTTCTGTCAGCTAGGTGGCTTTGAGAAAACTTGATATTAACTTGATAAGCCATATTAAACATGCAATACTACAGAGTATTTTTTTTCATCAATTTGGTCAGCAAGAGTCAAATAATATTGCTGTTTGTGTGTTTTATATTCAGTATGATGTGATACAACAGCCAAAGTCTGACACATGCGCACATAGATTTAAAATTAAAACACAGAGCATGGATATTATTTGTTAAATATTTAATACTTAATTTAATATTTAATACTTCAAATATTTACTTTGTCAGACATACAGCAAGATTTGAAATTTCAAAAGGCATCCAATGCTGAAGTGGCATTCTGAATGTACACTGAGGTACTTTTAATGAATCACTCAAAAAGTCTGAACCAGTCTGACCAAAAATGTCTCTCTCAAAATAAAGCAAATGTTATGTAGCTTAGGTTTGTGAAACTCATATCAATACACAGTACACACATTTATAGTTGTTTTTTTTTTTTTTTTAAATTTAAGACATAAAATAAAAACAAATAATGGATGTACTAATTTTTTTTTAAATATATAGCGCATTTTATGCATAAACAGCATAAATAAATATATATATATATATATACACACACTTTAAAATTTCAGTCATACTGCCGTGTGTTTATTAGCATTTTAATCCATCTTGTAGATGTCCTGGCAACTAAGGTTCGCTTAAAGTGGGAACTAAACTTTTTTTTTTACTTGAGAACTATATGCAGTCAAAAATAAAGTTTATTACACAGAATCTGTGCCAATATCACGAACCATAACTATGTCAGCATCACTTGGCCCTTGAGTGTAGTTTGGGCTCCACTTCAATGCATCCTATAAATGTTGTCATATGTCTTGCCCACATCCTATCTGTTTTTTCTTCATTAGTAACATGCAATTATATAGGAGGTGTTGAATTTTATCTTTAGCTCCTTGCATTATTTGTTATCATGTAGACAACATGTTAAAGGAACACAAATTTTTAAACTCCCCAAGAATTAAACATTCGATCTCCAGGTCTGGTGGTAACACTTTTAGCTTAGCTTAGCATAGATCATTGAATCTGATTAGACCATAAGCATCTCGCTCAAAAATGACCTAAGAGTTTCAATATTTAGTCTCTTCTGTAGTTGCATCGTGTACTAAGACCTATGGAAAATAAAAAATTAGGGAAGTTAGGAACGATACTTTCATTCCACTGTAATAATCAAGGAGCTATGCTGCCATACCCTGGGTGCAGCAGGCGCAGTGATATTACGCAGCGTAAAGGTACCCTGTATTCATATGTTCACATTCATTACCTCTCCAACCATACTTACCCATCTCTCTCTCTCTCTCTCTCTCTCTCTCTCTCTCACACACACACACACACACACACACACACACACACACACACACACACACTAATGGCATTCAATACTCTTGTGTATCTAAATGCTTTTTGTCACCTCACCACCCCATCTCTCTCTCTCTCTATCCTGTTAGGCTAAAGTATCTGGGTGTGCTCATTCTTGAGGGCTTTTCTGAAGTGTTTCTAATTTTGGCCTGTGAATCAAGTGAAAACACTCCGTCACACACACACACACACACTGCAGTGGCTCACAGTCCCATTTAGCTGATGTCCGTGTGTGAGTGAGTGATATGAGAGCTAAAAGCTTGTCCTTCAAAAACTGTCAGGTCTGCTCAGGCTCAAAACAAATGTTTCTCTTTTTAAGTGTGTGTGTGTGTGTGTGTGTGTGTGTGTGTGTGTGTGTGTGTGTGTGTGTGTGTGTGTGTAAGAGAAAGAGTTTATCATTCAGTTTATCAGAAAATATTTTATTATTCCTTTTTATACACAATACATTGTTTATGCAACATTATGTTTGGGTAAAAACTACTCCAGTGTTCAAAAGACATCAAACCAGTATTCAATAAAGCCTGAACTAAAATAAATTGATATCCAATGGAGAGTGAGCTGAACACATATGGAGAGTGTAGGTGTTTGAGTTTGCTGAGCATAAGGGTTAATCACAAATGTAGGGAGAGAAGAAGAGAGTGAGACAGAAAGAGAGGGACAGAAGGCAGTAAGACAGGTTTTTAAATACAAAAGAAAGTGAAGTGACATTCAGCCAAGTATGGTGACCCATACTCAGAATTTGTGCTCTGCATTTAACCCATCCGAAATGCACACACACAGAGCAGTGAACACACACACACACTGTGAACACACACCCGGAGCAGTGGGCAGCCATTTATGCTGCGGCGCCCGGGGAGCAGTTGGGGGTTCGATGCCTTGCTCAAGGGCACCTAAGTCGTGGTATTGAAGGTGGAGAGAGAACTGTACATGCACTCCCCCCACCCACAATTCCTGCCGGCCCAGGACTCGAACTCACAACCTTTTGATTGGGAGTCCGACTCTCTAACCATTAGGCCACGACTTCCCCAAAGATCCCTTCACAGTGATTGATGCTGCAAATCGAGATTATGAACTATGAATCCTATAATCTGACAAAAAGAATCAAGTGAAAGTAAGACTAATTAATCGAAATTGTCATAATATCACGATTTGAGCGTGCGCGATTTCTAAATAGCTATAAGATACAAGCATGATTTTCTGTGGCCCAGTCTTTCCGCAATATAGCTACTATCCGAAGCAATCAGAATACACACTCTGTCTATGGTGCGTATTTTTTCTTAGCCCATGTTAACAGATCACTGCACGTGGTAAAAGATGCAAAAAGGTTCAAATAGAAAGGTGCAAAAAGAATTAATATCTAGTGCATGAGCATAGAGAGATTTGTGAGTGCACAGGACACAGTTTTAGCAAGAGGAGAGACACGTTTTAAGTCTGGTTTTATGGGGAGCAAAGGAAATTCGTGTACAAGCAGAGAAATTCACACTCGCGCATTATTGAAGCGTAAAAGGACATTAATATAATGCGCGAGTGCGAGTTTCTCTGCTTGTACAAGGATTTCCTTTGCTCTCACTGCTGCTTCTGCTCTGCATACACATACTTTATATGCACTGCAGATGGAGTACGTGTGAACCTGGTGCAACAAACACCTGAGCCACCGCTACAATATGCTCTATGACCAATGTATGGCAAAAACAGGACACAGGAGTTTTTATTTTTTGCCAGATGTCTATACATTTTGTCGCACCATTACTTGGTGATTATTTTGACTTATGTCTGTTCTAGAGACATGTTACAACTTTTTGATAAAGCTCTTATTGATTTTCTTTTGGAAGTATGTTTCAAATTCATACTAAATGCATTTATGACTCTAAAGCATGTCTGTGTGTGTCAAAATTGTGAATAAAACTGAAATCGCAAAATTGATCAAAGAAATCACAATAGGTTTTTTTTTTGTCCTTATCGCACAGCCCTAAGTGAAAGCACAAACAAACACATACACACATAATGAGAGATGGAAGAGGACATAAATATAAAAAAGAAAATAATACAGATTGTTGTATCCTATAATTTTGTCCAGTTTTGTTCCAACTATGCTGTCAAGTTAGCAATGCTGGAACTGATGTGTTGTGTGTGTGGATGTGTGTGTGTGCTGGCGCGATCACTTCAACTGCTTCCTTATACCAGCAGAATCAACTTTAAACACGTATTGTCTTATTAATAATGCATTACTGTATAAAGGTCTGCTTTTATTTGTATACACTCACAATGAAAACAAAACACTGTGCTTTTGTAAAATAAAGAAAACAAATAGGATGTCGCTTTCTGCCTTTTGAGTTTCCTTTCTGTGAACAAATTAAGCCTGTCACAAAAAATGAACTGAAACTCAGTGTATATAGGCTACGTTGCGTTCAGTTTTTTCCCTTATTTATCTATAAACGAAATCAAATTTATTTCAAGAATGTATTCCTTGTATGTATATATGTACTGCAGAATAAATGTATTTATATATATATATATATATATATATATATATATATATATATATATATATATATGCAGTACATATACATTTAAAATAATGTAATAATATTTAGTATTTTCACATCTAGGTGTAAAAACTGTAATTTGTACTACTGTCTAGGGGTGGCACGGTTCGCTAAAAAAAAAAGCCAAACCGTTCGGTTCACCACACACGGTTCGGCAAGCTCTGGGACCGTGGTTCAACTTAAATCTGACAAAGCATCTGTAATATGGTTTGCTGTAAATAGCACGTAAAACAAACTGGGTTCAACTAATATATGTTTCTGTGCACATTCTGGATTCCCAGACATTACAACTATAGCAATGAGAAAAAAAAACCCTGGACAAATCATTCACTCTTGATCAATGTGAATGCCTTATGCTGGAATATGAGCAGTCATTTATTCCGTAATCACCCGGGTGCTGATAGCGCGCACTCACAGATGAGACCCGAACAGCACACATTAATATGTATTTAAACTAAACTCATTTAAGCTTTGTCAGTTTAAACATTTAAGAGCCAGAGGACGCGAGCTTGCGTGCACGTAGTGAGAATAATTGCGCTCACCCGAAGCGTGCAAACCTGCGCCTGTTGTTGAAGAATATTAAGCTCTCTTTGAAGTATTGTGTTTAAATGGACAAATTCACACAAGAATTATGTCAAAATGCCTGTCTTGGTAAGTATCGTACAGCAGACATAGCCGGCTGAACACAGGCCTACTGTATTCTCTTAAAGTGACTGTCTTTATCTTAATCGAAAAGCAACAACAAAGAAATCACTCACTGCTCTTGATTACCGTATTTTCCGGACTATAAGTCGCACTTTTTTTCATAGTTTGGCTGGTCCTGCAACTTATAGTCAGGTGCGACTTATTTATCAAAATTAATTTGACATGCACCGAGAGAAATGAACCAAGAGAAAACATTACCGTCTACAGCCGCGAGAGGGCGCTCTATGCTGCTCAGTGCTCCTGTAGTCTACACTTGATATCATAGAGCGCCCTCTCGCGGCTGTAGACGTTAATGTTTTCTCTTGGTTCTAAATAAATGCGACTTATAGTCCGGTGCGAATTATATATGTTTTTTTCCTCATCATGAGGTATTTGTGGACTGATGCGACTTATACTACGGTAAAAAAAATACGGTAAAAAGCTTATAATAAAGTAAATAAATAATAAAAAATAAACTTTAATAAAGAATAATCTAATTTTTACAGTCCAATATGCAATGCTGTTTTACATTTGATTACTTTATTCAATTTCTGTACCTAAAAACTTATGCTAGACCTACCAAAAAAAAAAAAAAAAAGAATCACTGTTTATTGTTTGTATCTTTACTCTATTGTATTTATTTGTGCCTTTTCCTGTAGTTGGATAGAATATTCTTCTTTTTTTATTAGAAAGTATAGTTTTTCCATAAACATAGCACAAACTGAACCATACCGAAGACTGTGACTCTAAAACTGTGAAATAAACCGAACCGTGAAAAAGTTGAACCGTGCCACCCCTACTACTGTCTTTTCAAAATAAATAAAAAGAAACCGAGGATTTTTTTTTTTTAAGTTATAAGCATGCTGTAAAAATACACTTGCACACACACACTTTTGTGCCTAGTACCCAATGATATATGCTGGCATCATTTTTGAATTAGAATAAATAAAGAGTGGGGAACACATTTTATACTGTCTTTTGAGTATGTGTGCTAGTTTGTAGCAGCAGGGGGAGGGCACAGAAGCTTCAATGGTGTTGTGTGGCTCTCTTTTATTTCTGGTCAGAGGGACATGCGGCTCCATTTGTGCCACATTCCTCTTCAATCACCGGATGTCGGCCTCTTATCATTCGGAAAGCATTCACGCTGATTCTCACATGAAAGGGATGTAATGTGTGTCATGCACATACACATACAGAGTTCCCTGCAACAGACAAATAGGATTTTTTGCTTCCAATTGTGGAACTGCTGACAAGGTAAAAAGGTAGGAGTCTATGCTCACACATACACACACACACACACACACACACACTGTGCTCATATTAGGCAGCTTTAAAAGGCAACATCTAGACAATGCAAATTTGTTAGGGCTAACTAACGAAAGCCACAGATGAAGTGACAAGAGAGTGTGTGTTGATGTGCGTGAGTCATTCACACTCGAGACAGTCGCACACTTTTTGATCACTAAGAGACTTAATTAGACTATTCTTGCTGTCTGTCTCTCGGTGAGCTGAACGTAACGCTTCAGTGCTGATAAGGAGCATGAGGAGAAAATCATTCTCTCCCCCTTCTCCTTTTTTCCCCTCTCTTCTTCTTCATTGCGACTGCGAACAGAAGAGTTTGCAGGTGTTTTGCTTCTAATGACATAAATACGTAAATCTTTGCAATAATAAAAAGCCAATTTCCTTCATTGGCCCGCTGATAATGTTCGACAGCGGCCAAATTTTTAAAAGGCAGGTGGGGACATGCACCTGTAGTCAGAGAATGCTGGGAGGAAACTCTCATGCTCCCTGGGGCTGACTTTTGCACATTTTTATTAGATGTTGCTGGGGAGTGATCTCCATCTTTACACTCTCATTCAGCAGGTGATGTCAACAGAGGGATTTGCTAAATGACACAGCTCCCAGGAAACAGAGCCTGCTGTGCTGATTGGGTGGAAAAATGAACAATTAAACAGAAACCTTGAAAAAGTATAAAGTGCATGATAAGATTATATAACAAATGAAACTGGAAGTTGATAGTTTGTATTTGTACTGCACTATGCTAAATGCAGTCTATTTACAGTTCAATTATTCATTCATATTACAGTACAATTATTCATAATAAAATTATACACTGATTATTAAGTCATAACACTAACTGATTATTAAGTCATAACACTAATGCTATGACAGATTTGCTGTATTTACTATGAAACAGTTATGTTCAATAATCATTTCAGAAATATGTAGGTAGTATAAACAGCTTAACACAAGAACTAAAATAGTAAAAGAATGAATTACAGCGATAAAATGTTCCATGCTGTTGTCAAATGCACAATATAACAATTTCTTTTAATAAATGCCATTGACATGCACATATATTGTACTTAACCACATATACATTTTAAGGTGTGTAAAATGTTACACGTCAACACCTCTTAGTGATGATGCAAATTAATTTTTGAATCATTTTTGAAAAGAATCATTTAAAAAGTTCAAAAGCACTGATTCACATAAAAGACAAGTTTAAATAAACAATATTATTCAAATATATCTTCATGCTCTTATACTCATTAGTCATGAAAATAAGACTGGATCTAAAACAAACCCATTGGCATTGAATTTAAATGGTCATTAATTTAAACAAGAAACACAATAAAAATGATAGCAACATTTTATGATACTAGTAATTGTTATAATGCCAACAAAATAATATTAAATATAAATATTACAATCCAGGCCTTATTAAAATGCATGCGTAGTTTGAAGTACAATTGTTACTAAAAGGTTTCCAAAGAGATCAGACTAAATACATTTTAAACAGACATGCTTGTCTAAGTGAGTTAAAAAATAGTTAAGAGTTTTGACTCAGAGCCAAATCCATCTCTTCCTCTGTTTTCAGTGTCTCTATGCTCTAAGTTCCACTCCCTTGCTTGAGCGAGCACAAGTCACAACATAATCGACAACCATAACAAGCCACAAACACTGGAAAACGGTCAGTATCTGTATGCGTGGTGAGAGAGATTTACCTGTTGCCTGTGTGCTTTGCCCTTAACTTTCCTCAATCCCTGTTTTCAATGGGAACCTTCAAGACAAAAGAATGACTAGGTCATACACACCTGACCCATGATGATGAATTTCAGCCCCAACACCACACACACACACACACACCCTTCTCTCTAGGGTTTGGATTCTATCATTATCTCTCACCTTGTCACGGTCAACCTGAAAAGCTTTTTCTCTCTCACACATTCTCTCTCCCTATGACACTCTCTCTTTTTCTCTGATAGTCGGTTCTCGCCATTTCTGTGTCATTGCCTTTTCATTTCTTTCTCAATTGTTCTTTCATTACTTGTTTTGAATTGACTCTCACCAAGACTAGAGAGAATGGAGGAGTGCAGCAATAATGTCTTTGTCTTTACTGACTAATTAAAGGACGGGGTAACATATACATCACAACTGCCTTCTCTAGAAAACCATCAATCTGAGGTGACCGTTATGCTTGAGGACAGACTGGGACAGCCTCTTTCAGCCTGGCATTTATTCAGCTATGAACTCCTGCTCTGTTGCTCAGAAATAATCAATCGCCCTAATGAAACTCCGCCCCAAAACTGCTGCCGTCCTGGAAGTGAAGTGAATTTCCGTGTTGGAAAAAAAGCTTATCTGTGGCCCCGGTGAAAGTCTGCTTTTGTTAAACTTTCAATGTGTCAATAAAAGAAAAAAAAACAAGCTACACACAGCAAGGTCTCGGCAGCATATGAAAGTCGCTCTCATTACCAGCTGCCTCCATTTTACTGATCTTAGACCAGCGTTTATCCCCTCTGCCCGAGAAGCCATTTCTCCTACCTATGCACCCACTCTGACAGAATGAAAGAATAAATAAGCATTTCAGAAAGACAGAGAGAGAGAGAGAGAAACAGCAAAAGAAGGAAGAGACGAGTGATCAAGTTATTCCCAGGAGATTGGTTAAGATGAGCAAAAAACAGTAGGAGGTTGCATACATACCTACACAAACAATCCCAACCACCAAACGTACAAATGACATCAACATGAGAATACAAACGTACAAAATTATGAGTCTTTAGAGAAGAACAAAAAACACAGGAACTGCATATGCCTACAGGCAAAAAAATGTTTCAATACAACACGCACCCCCCCAACCCCCCCCCCCCACCACGATGCATCTCGCACGCTTTTAACAGTGAAAACAACAAACTTGCACTATTGTGTTGTTTAATCATTCATCTAAAATATTCTCCCGCTCCTTTTACCCAGAGTGGGAATCTCAGTTGCAAGTCAGTTGCGTTGCTCATGTCAGACATCTACCTGGACCATTAACTAGAGGTTTTTATCCGAAGTGACAGTACACTAATTGCAGGGACAGTGCCTCTGGAGTATCCTGGGGTTCAGTGTCCTGCTCAAGGGCTCGATGGTAATAGGGCAGCACTGTGATCTCAGTAACTCTCCAGTTCATGAATCACACTCACCTGGGACTGAACCTCCATTCGCCACATTACCGGTGTGGATCGGTAACTACTAAGCTAATCGCCAGCCCAATCGTGCTGGACCTGCATACTAATGTCGCAACCAGAGCACCTCCTCTGAGCAGCGTATCTCTACAAGCTGGTGGACAAGAATAAATAAACTCGGCTGCAGCTGAGTCTGTTTATCAGAGAGCAACAGCATTCCGGCGAACTAATGGAATGTTTAGAATCCAGAGCCCGTGGGGACGTTCCGATTCAAATTCCAAATGCGTTTATTAATTCTGCTCATAAATGAAGTTCCTCTCCTTGCAGCGTATCGCAAATGAGATCCCTTTCCATAATTTGTCTTTGTTGAGTTTCACAGTTCTGCATTGATCTAAAAGACCCTGCGACAAAAGTCACTGACAGAGGCAGGAAGATGAGGGACCTCATATTTCTAATGCGTAAATCACCTTTAGAAACGCTGTTTGACACCTTGGATGTTTTCAAATGTTTAAATATAAGCTGTATTTACCACCACCTGCAGCAAATGGCACATTTTTCCTCCCTTTTCACATGTACTGTGCTTCTGCTCATATGATGGACTGGTAACCATGTACAACCTCTACATCACAGGCTTAGACATTTCGCTTTTATAAATTCAGCCGTTCATGTGATACTGAGATGTCAGAGGCTTCTGAATGAGAGTGGTTCAAATTTAAGAGTTTTTAACCTTCTAAACATGTGTAAGCCACATTTCACATTTGTGAATAACTTTTCTGTGCATGTAGCATAATGTTGCTGAATTTCTCATAATGAGCCAATTCAATTAAGATTGAATTTCAGATCTAACTTACAGTATTGTCCGCTCAGCCTTCATCTCATGAGGTTCGGAATAAATATGTAGATAATTTCATAAGCTGGAGTGATTTTATGATTCAAATGTGGAAACCAAATTGAGCTTAGAGTCATTTTGGAGAAACATAATTTTCATCGGTTTTTATCACAGTGGACACTTTGAAAAAAAAAAAAAAAAACTAAATTCAAAGTAATATAATGAAACACATTTAAAACTAAATGCTGTAGACAGTTTCATTTGTATAAAAAGCTCGTGTCAGCCTAAAAAGCTCTCTCTTTGTGAGACTGAATTTGCTTTTCTCTCTCTCTTTCTCCCTTTAGCGTTCTCTTGTATTAAAGAAGATGAATATTTTCATTTTTCAACTCGTTATTTCTAGGGATGCACCAATATTAATTGAATTCTGGTTGATAAGCTACTACTTTTTTCACGTTATGGTGAATAAATGGTTGATATTAAAATGATATACCATTTTGACTAAAATTAAAAAGAAAACCAATTATTTTAAATGCTACTAATGAAGTTAGGCATCACTATGTTATCTTGTACAGTAGAGTTGGGGTACTTGGACTTGGACGCAGACTGCAATTATAATTTAATTCTGAATCAGATGCACTCAGGCGGACTTGTGCTAAAACTTGACATAGTCTCTGATATTTTGGGCTCTGAAATGTTTCTGAGTACAGTCAAATCCATGTGAAAGATAAATAAGTAACAAAAAAATAAGACTTTAATTAGACTTTAAGATAGGGATGGGACGATAACCGGTTTTATTGATAACCGTGATAAAATGTGCTGAAGGTTAGTAATATCGTTTAAAAATGAATTATCATTAAAACCGTGTTTGATTATCGCGGTTTTAATAACTCACTATTAAATCATGTCCAGCCAGCAACAGTCTGACGCAAGCGCAGCGCACAATGTTTTTTTTGTTTTTTTTCGAGAAGGAATGGCGAAAGTCAGTGACTTTTCTATGCTTTTCTATGCTTCTACACTTTTCATTGTAAGGAAGGAAATGCCACAGAATTTAATCTTTCTTTAAATTAAGTGCATAGAGTTGCTTGTTTTATTAGTTGTTTGTTGATTATTAAATATAAAACTTGCTGAAATGTTTTCAGTGTGAGCATCAACTATTTTTGAACACTTTCATCTCGTTTCAACAAAACCGTGATAATATTGATAATCGTGATAATTTTAGTCACTATAATCGTGATATTAAATTTTCATACCGTCCCATCCCTACTTTAAGAAACATCTCCCATTCAAACTTAAGGACTTGGACTTAACAAAGTGGACTCGGACTTAACATGAAATATGGTTATACATTTTGGGATTTGCTAAAGATTACATTTAACAGTGTTATCAAATTATTAGCATGTCTTAGATGGAGCCAAAGTTATGTCAAAATATGGTAAATAGTCACGTACAGTTAAATATTAATACAAGCCAATATATAATCAGTATCAAACAGTACTTATATACTAAGGTTAAAAAATATATATATTTTGAAAGAAGTCTTATGCTCACCAAGGCTGCATTTATTTGATCAAAACTACAGTAATATTGTGAAATATTATTGCAATTTAAAATAACTTAAAATATTATAAGCTACAATTTGAAAATGATATGATATGGTACATCCCTAGTTGTTTCATCAATTATGCAGAGCTCCTGGCAGTTAGGTCTAATGAACTATTACAATGTATCACCATTTTTTTTTATGATGATGATTATGACGGCAAAGCTGAATTTTCAGCAGACATTACTCCTTTCTTCTGTGTCACATGATCCTTCAGAAATAATTTTATTAAGCAGGTTTGGTGCTCAAGTAGCATTTTATTATCATTAATAATAAAAATTCTTCTACAACTGTTCTTCAAAAGAACATTAGATAAAAAATTAGTTGATTTTTTTAAGTAATGCGAAAGTCTTTACTCTTTACTTTCATGTTCACAGTTTAATTCGTCCTTGCTGAACAGAAGTATTTTTATTGTACCTAAATTACCTAAAGTACCAAAATTAAAAACTCTAAAACCAGCCAATAACTAATATGGTGCATCCCTAACTGTTTTACGCAGAGCTACTTACACTGACTGTGGTCAGAAGAAAGTTGTGTTAAAGCAAGCCCTCTGTGCACCAATCAGGGAGCTCTTCTAGTACACACTAGGGCTGTCAACGAATATTCTAAATTCGAATATGTATTCGAATAGTTTTTAAAAAAAGAATTTCGAAGGTGAAAATTAATATTCGAATAAAAAAAATGTGGAAAAAAAGGCCCGCGGTAGTAGAGGCATAGTTGTCTGCTTTGCGAGTGGGTGCGCTAGCGCGCCTGAGGGTTCAGGGACAGGTCACAGCCTCACAGGAGTCGCACTGTCTGGCACAGCATCACTGCTGAAAGTTGACGCGTCTTCATGGAAGATGCCAGCAAGTGCAGAGCCCAACTCGACCGCAGCAGAGAAAATGAGGTAAAATTGTTGACCCGCGAGATTGTTGTATGCAAGCTATTTAAGATACAGTTAGCATACCATTCGACAACTAGCAACATGAGGTCACATCTCAAAAATGTGCACCCAAATGAGCATGGCATGATGTGTGGAACTCCAGCTAAACAATCACGTCTTGACACTTAACGTTACTTTGCATCGCCCGCCGAAAGCACTTTGTCTGCAACATGACAAGAGGCCATAACGGATCAAATAATTTCGTTCCTTTTTAAGGACATGAGACCGATCAGTATCGCAGGATCAGGATGGGGCACGCTTCGGGGAGTTCTGTCAAGCAATGGATCCGAGGTTTGATTATTTATCGTTTCATGTCAAGGAAAGGTTCCATGTTTACCACAGCACAGCTTGCTCGGAGCATTCAATGTCAGTTCTATATGCTGTAAAACTTCAATTAATATTAATAATATTTGTTGCAATCACTGAATGAAGCCTGCTATATTTGGGACAACAGTCGCGACCTTAAATTGCTTGCACAAAAAATTTGTTTGTTCATTTAAACCATTATGCGCAGAGAACGTGAGGGTGAGAGAGCGTGAGGTCTGCAGTCTTGGCCATTAGTTGATTTCCTTGTTTTTGTTCAGGTAATACATTGTCATATATGTTTAAACTTAAATAGACTATCTATACAAGTAGTTATGTCTCTTTGTATTATTTTTGCCTGTTATTGAAGTAATGCGCGTCATTGACAACATGCGCAACCAGATGTTCGAATAGTTCGAATATTCGTGTATTTTTTAGAGGGAATATTCGAACGTCAATTTTGAGCAATTTTGACAGCCCTAGGACACACACTCCATTAGCACCTTGGACAGCACCACAACACACAGCTGAAGACTGGACATGCGGTATAGCTGGAGTCGATTCATGCTTGCCAGGCTAAGGCTACACCCAAAAAGACAAGTAATGATTCTCTCTTCCCTATCCTCCAAACTAACAGAAACAGATGAGGTTTAAGCTGAAGCATCCAAATAGAAGGTCTCTCTGAGACACTCCAAATTCATGTTCCGCCTCCTCAGCCCCCATCTCCTGGAGAACTCCAGATGAGTGTACAGACACACAAGGAGCTCCCGTAGAGCACTATCAGTGCACTCTAGCATGATAGAGACTGACCCATCGGCTACTCCAAAACCTCTTCAGTCTGATCGGTCTCTTAATACTAAATAAACACCTCTCTGCAGCGTTTCCACCATGACCCCAATGTGCTTCTCATCCTTCCCAGCACACATCCATAATAATTTCTACAACAAAAAAAACACTTACTGTCAAGCATGCAAATAGTGGCTCTGACAAAAATTTATAGGCTAATAGAATTTCACAACGTGATATTTCAAAGCAGCCACACTCTTCCAAAATACTCATGCTGGATGAAGACAAAAAGAGTACTTCTTCATTAATTATTCAGCAGAATGTGAAAATATATATCTATTAAATAATATAAAATATTAAATTTAAATGAGAAGCTTTATGAGGTCAGCGACGAAATGAAGTGAACAATGTTTCAGTGAGATGGTTTTATATTTTCTCTTTCAAGAACCCTCATTTTTCATGTGTTTTTCCCCCAGATGAAAAACACTTTTCATTGGAGACCCCTCTGATTCAGTGCGGTGAGATGACTTGTTGAATTATTCAGATGTTTGCATCTTCTCAGGTTGATTCCTGTGACATTCGCTACTGATGTCATTGTCATAGAAACTAAGGGTGTCATGTTTGTGAGGTCACATTAATTCAACAGGACCCAGTACAGAAGTGTCTTTAAAATACAGGGTTTGCATAAGCATGCAGTAGCAATGCAAATTTATGAGATGGAATCAAACAGATATTTGTAAGTGCATTGGGAAAACTACGTTTAGCTAGAGGAAATGAACCAAATTAAATGAGAGGAACTGTAATAAAATATTTCTTATGGTCCAGACGGCTTTATTTCCGGCGCAGGGCTATGCTTCTCAACAGAATCCATGTCAGAAGCATTGAAGGAAAACAGAACGGCAGTGGAATCAGATCAGGTCTACGGGGCTTTGGATCTCACACACAAATCAGTCATAGATCTTTTGCTAAGCAGTTACAGGTGATTAGGTGAGGGCTTTACAGGCTTAATGCTTCTTTAAACACACACACACACTCACACTTGCAATTACCCCTAATCATTCCACAACAGGTGGCCGGATGGAGTCTGGCCTTGAGGTGAACCACTCAAGTGCCCTTATTTTAGGTTAACATGTGACCTACAGTGGCACAGATGACAGCCTGGCAGGGCCCATTTTAAAAGCTGTCTCACTGATAGCAAACTCTTTCCCAAACGTCTAATCATCTTAACGCACTAAAACCCAATCATACTTAAATTACAGTTTGTCTCAAGAACTTCAGATTAGAGGACTGTGTTGTGACAAAACACTGCCCATGTGCTTGATCAATCACTCGATGGGCTTCATCAATGTAGCCAGAGAGCTTACTTTAAGAAATGGTTGTTACAGCAAATGCTCTGCATTAGAGAATAACAAGTCTGAGCATCAGCTAAGAAAATCATCAAGGATTTTAATATTAATAATCACAGTGAAAAATTACTGAAATATCAGCTTAGTTATGCACACTAAGCTAGATTTCAAAAGAACATATAGTACTATATTAATGCATTTACATACTTTGTAATGACACGTACATTGGAAGGCCAATAATAATTATGAGTCATATACTTGTACAGTTTAAGTACACTTTTTATTGTGGGAGGAACAGAGAAGCTTCTTAAAATTAGCTTTGTTTAGCTTGTCATTAGGGATGTAACGATGCACCGCGAGCCATACAAATAGCCTATGTGGAGATTCAAACCATTTAAGATGTTTAAACGACTCGTGATACATTAAGCGCCATAAGCGCCTCCTGCTGTCAGAGAGTGAATTAGCATTTTCATTCAGTCCCTCTGCTGTTTTTGTTTTGTGCGATTGTTTTTTGGTGGATACTTTCACAAAACTAAAGTCAGACCATTCTGTTTTTTTTTTTTTTTTCTAATGATACAATCTATTTTAAAATAAAAACTGCTTGTGCTGCATGTATTCAGCATCTTTGTTTGGAACTTGATGAAAATGCAGTAGTTGCCTTTAATGTTATATATAAAGAGCACAGGTAATGTCAGGGATCGGGCAGACCCGGTTCCAACCAATCACCAGCGCTCACGCTCTCCCGAATACTAATTACCAGCACCTGATCTCCATTAGCCCTGCACCATAAAACACCTCCGGAAACCCCAATGCACTGTCAAGCCTCCAACAGGGATCGACCTCATGAACTCCGACTCACCTCGTCTTCACGAAGACTCCAGCCGTAAAGTATACTCACATTTGAGAAAGTAACCTGTGTGTATTTGTTCTCCTGTCTCCAGAACACTCCAGGCATATTCCATGATCTGAACTCCCCTACGTGCCTTGATATCTCTTGAGTGCCTAAGTGATCCTTCGAATACTGAACTCCCACTGCAAGAGAAGAGACAAGGATTGGAATCTCGTATTGTGTGGCTTTGACGTCTCGATATATTAGCATACTCACCTGGCTTTCACAGAAGCATACTTACCTGGCTTTCATGGACATGAACTCCAGAAAACCCCGCACCAAGTTTGCACTTCCTTCCCTCTCACTATTCCCTTAAAAAAGTAAGTGTGTTGAATCCACTTACCTCTCTGCCTCCGAGTGCTAACCTGACAGAAGGCTTGACCAACACCGATGGATTCAACACCACCCGAGGATGGCACTTCCGTAAACCCTGCTTCCACACTGGTGTACATCGCGAACACGATCACTTGACCAGCGCCCTTATCAGGCAGGGAGGAGGACTGCAACGGGTTCTTATTACAATGCTCCCTCGCGCTAGAACAACATGCACATCAATATCCCACGGATCGTTCAAAAATATCTTTTGTGGATCAGCAGTTATCCGGGGCTGCACTGAGATGGGCAGAGGCACTCTGGTTCCAAGAAACCGCAGTCACTTCATCATTCCAGAGTTTTATTAATCATTTTAAAGAGGTGTTTGGCCGTCCAGTGGGTGATTCCTCAGTAAGTGAACGATTACTACATTTATGTCAAGGAAAGAAATCTGTGTCCGAATATTCATTCGAATTCAGAACCCTGGCCGCGGCGAGTGGATGGAACGAGAAGGCCTTTCTTACGGTGTACCGAGAAGGGTTAAATCCTACGCTGCGGTTACAGCTTGCCATATACGACGACAGTATGGGGTTAGAAAAATTCATGCAACAAGCCTAACGAGTGCATCTTAGATCCCAATTATGCTATCACGACACACCTGCTCCAGTTCCTCTTCCCCAGCAGCTCACGCCTGAGAAACCCCCGGAAACACAGCCAGAGAGAATGCAAGTCGAAATCAAGAGACTGACTCCTACTGAACGAATTCGTCGACGAGAAAATAGACTCTGTCTCTATTGTGGGAAGGAAAATCATTTCATACGCACGTGCCCATCTCGTCCCCCACGTTTACTGGTGAGTTCAGTCCTTCCCAAACCCTCTGAGTCCTCCCCATTAACCATCAGTGTCACTTTAAGAATTAGAGATGTCATCATTTCAGCCACGGCCATTGTGTACTCCGGATCCGCAGGTAACTTCATCTCGGGAAAGTTCACGAAAACCCATGACCTCCGAACAACCGGAACCCAGAAACAATACTCCATCTACGCAGTGACAGGCGAGATGATAAACAAAGGGTATGTGACCTACCAAATTGCACCCATCACACTCAGTGTACAGAATAATCACCACGAGTCTTTCACTTCCTTCGTTCTTGAGAAAAGCCAGACAGACATAATCCTAGGGCGTCCGTGGCTGATCCAACACCAACCCTCACTAAACTGGACTACAGGAGAGATTACTAGTTGGGGCTGTAACTGTCAGGAAACACACTGCGTATCTCACACCAATGATAAGCCAGATTCTATGATCATTAATTCTACGTCTATTGAGAGTCCAAGAGAAAATCTGTCCATTCGTGTTCCTCCATGCTATTCATCCTTTTCCGATGTGTTTAATCCAGTCGCAGCAGCCATGTTACCCCCACATCGACCCTGGGATTGCGCTATAGACCTCATACCTGAAGAGCCCATTCCTAAGGGTAGGATATGCTCTCTGTCCCTTCCAGAACAAGCTGCAATGCGTGAGTATGTTAAAGAAACCTTGAAACAGGGATATATTAGACCATCTACCTCACCAGCTTTTACTTTGTCCCTAAGAAGGATGGGGGTTTACGACCCTGCATTGATTACCGGGCATTAAATAAGATCACAGTGAAATTTAGTTATCCCCTACCGTTAATTCCATCCTCCCTAGAACAACTTCGTGACGCTCGCATCTTCACCAAGTTAGACCTAAGAAGTGCGTATAATCTGATCAGGATCCGAGAGAGAGATGAATGAAAGACCGCTTACATTACACCAGCCGGTCACTATGAATATCTAGTGATGCCCTATGGTCTTGTAAACGCCCCTTCTGTTTTCCAGAGCTTTATGGACGAGGTCCTCCGGGAGTTCCTAAATTGATTCGCCCTCGTATACATCGACGACATACTCCTCTACTCCCGGAATGAAGAGGAACACCAGCAGCACGTAATCCAGGTACTCCAGCAGCTTAGAAAATTCTCCCTGTTTGTGAAGGTGGAAAAATGTCTCTTTCACCAGACCTCCGTAGAATTTCTCGGTTACCAGATCAGCTCAAGAGGGGTCAAGATGGAAGACCATAAAACCAAAGCCATCACTTCCTGGCCTACACCCAAGTCTGTCAAAGAACTCCAGAGATTCTTAGGCTTTGAAAACTTCTACAGACGGATCATAGATCGCTACAGCATCATCACTTTTTAACATCTCTCCTTAAAGGTAAACCCAAGACACTCCAGTGGACCCTGGAAGCAGAACAGACCTTCCAAGCATTGAAAACTGCCTTCACAAGAGCTCACTTGCTACAACACCCAGACCCAGAGAAAAAAATCATCATCGAAGTGAATGCCTCCACCACGGGGGTAGGAGCCATCTTATCCCAGTACTCTGAGCAAGCTCAGAAACCAATGCCCTGTGCGTTCTTTTCTAGAAAGTTATCCGCTGCAGAAAGAAACTACGATATCGGCAACCGAATTACTGGCGGTGAAACTGGCCCTCGAGGAATGGAGGCACTGGTTAGAGGGAGCCCGGCTGCCTTTCCTTGTACTTACAGATCATAAGAACTTACAGTATCTCAAGGAAGCCAAAAGACTTAACCCTCGTCAGGCCAGGTGGGCACTATTTTTCACACGTTTCCATTTCCTCATATCCTATCGTCCGGGATCGAGAAACACAAGAGCCGACACCCTATCCCGACTACATGGCATAGAGGAAGTCCAAGAGGAAGTGTAGCCCATCCTGCCCACCAAACTCTTTGGAAACCCAATACAATGTGATCTTGACGAAGTACTCCGTGAACAAGCCCAGAACCAGCCAGCTCCACTCTGTCTTGGTGCCTCGCCAAGACATCCTTCATCCAAGTCTACTTACTGAGTTTCATGCCCAGCATCCTGAGAAACCCGCTCCACGACCTCGAGGCAGACCCCCACGATGCCGGAGATTAAGGTCCGCTGGCGCGGACCCTGGAGGGGGGGGTAGTGTCAGGGATCGGGCAGACCCGGTTCCAACCAATCACCAGCGCTCACGCTCTCCCGAATACTAATCACCAGCACCTGATCTCCATTAGCCCTGCACTATAAAACACCTCCGGAAACCCCAATGCACTGTCAAGCCTCCAACAGGGATCAACCTCGTGAACTTGTCTCCGACTCACCTCGTCTTCACGAAGACTCCAGCCGTAAAGTATACTCACATTCGAGAAAGTAACCTGTGTGTATTTGTTCTCCTGTCTCCAGAACACTCCAGGCATATTCCATGATCTGAACTCCCCTACGTGCCTTGATATCTCCTGAGTGCCTAAGTGATCCTTCGACTATTGAACTCCCACTGCAAGAGAAGAGACAAGGATTGGAATCTCATATTGTGTGGCTTTGACGTCTCGATATATTAGCATACTCACCTGGCTTTCACAGAAGCATACTTACCTGGCTTTCACGGACACGAACTCCAGAAAACCCCTCACCAAGTTTGCACTTCCTTCCCTGTCTCTATTCCCTTAAATAAAGACTGTGTTGAATCCACTTACCTCTTCCTCCGAGTACTAACCTGACAGGTAAAGCCTTAGTTTGCTTATATTTTATTTGTATTATTTATTTATTTAATTTGGGGTATGTTTCAAAATTTCAATTTAGTTTTGTTATTTTTAATATTTCAATTTCAAAAAGACATTTGCAGGATTTTGTCCAAGCAGAAATAAAATTACATCTTTTAATTTAGTCTTGAATCTAATTTTGTTAAAAATAAACATACACACACACACACACACACACACACACACATATATATATATATAGCTATATATATATATATATATATATATATATATATATAAACTAGATAAAATCGTATTGTGAAATCATTATCGTGAATCGCATCACATTGTGAGCTGATTGAATTTGAGTGTTATTTATTCACCTGCATTTTGTTGCAAATCTGCAGGCGTTTATTTTTTAGAACACACACAAACATACTGATTTCATGTTTTTTGTGCATACAATGAAAGGATGCAAAACAACACTGGACCTCAGTGACTTCTATAGAAGAAGAAGAAGTAGAAGAACATTTTTAATACAGGTTTTGGAACAAAATGGGGGTTAATTAAAGCTGAACAACTTTTTAATCTGTCAAGGACCCCCTGAAGATTTCTGGTGTGTCATTAACAATCTGAAGTGATTGTCAGATAGACTACCTGAAGGGTTCAATTCAGCTTTTGTCACTTCCAGATACAATCCTCTCACAACTTCCTATGATTTCCTGTCACCTCTCCACTGTGATGGACAACCTGCTTACTGTACATGGGTTACAGGTTCACACCGCAGGGGACAGCTTTACTCTGGAAAGTTACTGTGCCCATCATCAATGTGGTGCCCTTGAGCGAGACACCTGACCCCAGGTCTCCCCTAAAATTAGCATGTTTTATGCTGCTTTGGATAAAAGCGTCTGCTAAATGACAAGTAACCAATCCCGGCACCCTGCTGTATGATGTTTCTTACTTTGCAAATGAGTCTGCTGATTAGAATAAGAATATATTCCAAAATGTCTCATCAGTATGTTAATTACTCTAAACCTAAAATGTAAGATGTGTCATTAAATCAAGCTGTACGGCCATGTCTGCTAGGTGCTGTTATGGGTGCTAGAGCTGGACAATGCCTCATTTTTACCCATTGTGCTAAAAGGCAGCATAACCTTTATAAAATTAGATGGAAAAGTGTGGCTTGACCTATAGAGTGAGATGACGCTTTCTTACCAACATATTATGGCTTTTCAGTCCCTTTGAAATGTGTAATTTTACAGACGTAGATAGAGGGATACATTACTGTTTCCAATTTGCCAACTATCAAAAACAGAGCGCACAATACAAAATGCAATACATTAACAGACTAAGGTTAAAACGCACAGAATGTTAAACCAATATAAAAAGCATTTTTACCATCTCCAGTGACATACGATAAATATCATTCACATTTCACACATAATGTTTGTGCTGGAGGATAAAGCAGCGTAGACAGAGAATATTTGCTTTCCATCACGTAAAATAAAATGTGTTTTGGTTTTTCATGCATATCAAATATCTAGGAGTAAAAAATCTAAAAACATGAATATAATCATTCAGTGTGGCCGCTCAGTCAATCTGGTCATTGCTGAGACATGTTCTACATGCTCAATCTTATCCACATTATTCACATATTGGAGGAAGACAATGAGAATGATGAGGGTCCATGCTTCTCAAACACACTTATCGGAGACTTCATGAGTGTGCCTCAGAAACCTCATTTATAACACACTTCTAGAGCTTATTTTCAGAGGAAGACAGTTCCTATTATTAATTAGTTTAATTGAACAAGATATGTAATTCAGCCTTAATATATAATAAAAAAAAAAAGAAACTATATAGAGATTGTGCATTCTGGAGTTCTGAGAATTCATCATGCAGTATGACATCAGTCTCCTCTAAAGTTTTTAGAACTATACAATGCTTCATTTAGAATGCCCTACAGTATCAAACAAATAAATAAGTTATGTAGATTAGGGTTTTTATAATCTATAGTAGGGTTTTGCATAATTTATATAATGTATAATGTTATCATATACAAAAGATATGTAAATATAAAAAAAGATATATAAAAAATTTCACATATATAATAAATTCATGTGTTATATATCTAAATTAGTTTAAAATGTCACACCATATATAATGTAAGCCATATGTAATATAATTAATTAATTAATAATTATAATTTCAGGTTATGGCTAGCGACCAATAAATGGCTACTATAATAATAATAACAACAAAAAACTGTTTGTTTGTTTTTTCTTCTAAATGCTACAGGTGAATTTAGGAATCACAAGGATTTACTAAAGACTACATTTAACAATGTTATTAAATTGCAAGTGTTTTCAAAGATTAATCTAAAAGGCCAAATTATTCAGTATCAACCTATGCCGACAAACAAATAAACATCTTTAATTTTAGCTGAATCCAATATGTTACTCATATTTCATGCTTCCCTACTTTAGACAGTGATATGAAAACAGATGGTAATAGTTAGAGTACACTGTGTTTTCTTAATGCTTATGTGTATAAACATTATCATAATGTTATCATAATGGCACAGACGCAGTCACATACTGTATCTTGTGTGTTTTATACACATGCACAACTGCCTATAAAACCACTCAAGGTCAATTAAGCTGAATAAAACATTGTGTGGAACAAATGTGATGCATCGAAACTAATGGGTAAATATCCCAGCATGAAGTCATTTATTGAGGTACACATCTCATGCTGTTAGTACTGTTCTTTGGACTGAACATATACACCAGCTAAAATGTCAAGTGATATCCCACTTAAGATGTCAAGATTAACAGCCTGTGTAGTCCAGTTCATAGGGCACTACCGAGCAACTGGAACGTATCGTGTGATTAACGGTCACCACCAAAGCCAAGCTACAAAACTGTATGATAAAACACTGCACCTATTCTGACATCGCAGTGTTCTATAGAATCTCAGGGATAATATGTGACTATCAGTTCCAAGCTATAATGCTGGGAACTAAAAGGACGTACAGAGAGAAAGGAGAAAAAAAACAGAGGGGCAAAAGAGGCATGTGAAGAAACAGAAAGAATAAGATTGGGGATGAGGAGAGTGGGGTGGTCAAGACTCTGAAAATAACCACCTTCCTAAGAAAGAAAGACTACAATCTATCTGAATGGCATAAAAGCCGGAGGGGCTTACAAAGTAAAGAGAGTATAAGCAGTTGATGAGCTCCTGTTCGAGTGCCCTCATAACACCACTACTCCCCTGCCCCTCTGGAGTTAATGCCTTTGCATTAATTACAACTACTTTATTTTAAGCGTTTTCAAAAATAAAGACAGAAAAGATAAACAACACTGTCCCAGACTACACAAGTGGAAATAAAAAAATGTAACATATAATAATAAAGTAACAAAACAATTATAATGATAATGACAATACATATTTAGTTTAGTAGCCAGAAGTACCATAGTATTAACCTGCAAAACGGTCAGTCAATGTGCCCAGAAAGATGTACAGCTTTAATCTGATGAGCCACTAGGGGCTAGTTGAATGATTGACTTGTCCAAATGGCCCAGAAATGAACCCCCAACAACAGAATTTTTTTCAATGTACCAGGCAAATATGCTTGACCAAATCCCAGACAATAAAGGGCAAAACCAGAAAGCATTAGAAGTTGTATCTGACACCTTGCACCGGTCACACATTGGTGAAATAGAGGGGAAAATTTTATGCAGCTTGGTTTTAGTGTAATGCAAGCGATGAACAACCCTGAACTGGATCAGTTGGTGTTTGCTGTTAACTGAGCAGACCTGTATTGTAGCCAGTCACTTATCCCAAATATCGTCAGAGAACTCAACTCCCAGATCTTCCTCCCAAACCTTATTATTCTTAATATATAATTTGAAAATGAAAAAAATACATAAGCTCTAAACCCACAATATTGCCATTGCTGAGTTTTTTAATCCATATAAAATACTAATTTATCCTTTCGACCTACTACTACAAGCAAATAAACATCCTGTCGAAGAGAATTACTCTTAAAAAGAGCTATTAGTGTAATAATAGGTTTGAACCTATTTTTTTAAAACAAAAATTTGTACTCCACCATGCTGAATGCACTGCCTTTTCTAACCTTAATAAAGCCCAAATAACCTTGAAGTATTTAGATATATGCAGCAAAACACACAGGCGATTGGTCCCCTGGTTATTGCTCATCTGCGCTTTAAACTGCACTGAAGTATTATGCAAAAGACACTCTGCTGGTATAATTACCGGCTGTGTGACTGGCAGATCTAGGTTGGGTAAATGCTGCTTAATCCCCTGTTTCCAGTACAGTATTAATCCAGACATGAGGGAGTAGTGCTAACATGCTAATGTCAAAGCTGAGGCCAGTTGACGACGGTGGCTAATCTGTAATGAGGTCCAGTATATTCCCCCTTGTGACACTACATGACTTGATAAAGCCTTATGTGAGCTTCTAACGGTCAGAGGGCAGTAGTATGGTATTCACTGCCATACTTACCTAGTTGCAGCTATGCAAATAAAACAATAACTAAATCCTAAATGAGCACAGCTTACTTAATGAACAT
The DNA here is from genome assembly GCF_963082965.1 of Carassius carassius. Lineage (NCBI taxonomy): Eukaryota > Metazoa > Chordata > Actinopteri > Cypriniformes > Cyprinidae > Carassius > Carassius carassius. Next base: position 33,703,758 of record NC_081758.1, on the reverse strand, counting down.
ATCTTATGAAGAACAGAGAGATTAAATGCTAAATGAACATATCTTATCTATCCTCTAGTGAAAATATTTTAGATATACAGTAGAAAAGGTCATTTGCAAGTAGAACACCACAACACATCTAATCAGGGAAATTCTAAAATGTTTAACGTGAAAAACGGTTAACTTGTATTAATGCCCTAAAACAACAAACAGGGATTTTCTTACATATTTCTCTTAGATAAAGACGTCATAATTAGGGGTGCTCCGATTGATCGGCTACCAACTGCTATCCGCGATAATCCAACTGCTATGGCGCCTCAGCGTGCCATCTCAGTCTCTGTCCGGCGCAGCTGAAATAATTATAATAATTTGATATTTCTTCATTACATAACTAAACATAACATAAGTCACCTTGTGTGAGATGTAAATTCACAAACAGCGTGACTGAATCGCGCACCGCGCACTCGCTCTCTTTCTCTCAAAATACACAAATGGCTTCAAATCACCACACGTCTGTCTGTCTGTCTACAAGCGAGCTGCACAGTTGCTGCGCAGGAATTGTCACTTGTGTCACATCATAAAGTTTCTAAATTGCATTACTTTTTAATTATTGCCTGTGTTTAACCATACAGCGCTTGCACGCTCTCCTTGAGACCATATCATGCACACTGTGCAGCGCACACACTTAATGCAGGTTCACATTACTCCATTTGCAGTGCGTATGCGGTGCATTTTTTATTTTATTTTTTGCACGCTCATGTTAACACGTTAAAGCGTTCTCTGCACATGGTTGTGGCCCAGCAGTGCGTTCCATCACTGGTGCGTCTGCAACAGTGCAGAGATCATTTCCGGACCGAGTCTATAGCTGCACTGGAAGCACTGAATAAAGTAACAGCACATTGTTTTCAGTAAACATGTAGTAATTACATAATAATTGTGTTTAAACGTCTGTTAAAGATTGTATTACTGTACTGTGTAAAAAAAGAATTGCAATGCTGAAAAAGCATTTTCAGTGGCAATGTTTGGATTTGAAATCATAATAATGGATAAATGTTGTGTTTGTGCTAAACAGCCACGGATCAGTTATGGACTCTTCTGTGAAACTACAGTCCGTGATGCTTCCCATCTCACAAGAGTCATTTAAGAGGGGAATTCCCTCCATTTTCAAAAATAAAATTCAGGCCCTGAATAAATGTCTAAAAATCCTGATTTGAGTATCAGTATATATAGTTATAAATGATAAAAAGAAGGCTTTAAAAAGATTGGCATCAGTGATCATATCGGCAAATACTGCTTTCTGTGATTGGCGATCGGTGATCGGCCTCAAAAATCCTGATCGGAGCACCCTTATTCATAATCCAAATGGAAAGACAATATTTTTCACATTAAGCATTTTTTTCAACCATAGAAATCCATTATAAAGAAAACGCTAACATGAAACTTTAGAGTTTATGTTCTTCTTCTGGGTTTATCTTCTTTCCTGTAGATAGTATGTTTTATTAATAAAGTTTGCATTTAATTTGGTCTTTTAATATCATTCTCTTAATGGAATAAGAACATCTTCATAATGATTTTCTATGGGGGAGAAAACGTACCATTATCATTTATGCAAAAATATAGTGCCCCCAACTACTTCAACTGTTAATCAACAGCTTTTTCATATAGCTCTGATTGGTTTTCCTTTGAAAAATGTTTCAAATTCATAAACACCAAAGTGCATATTGTCAAAATTTTGATTAAAATTAAAATCTAAATAATGATAAAAAATTGTGACCGTATTTTTTGTCCAAACTGCACAGCCCTAGTTTGAAGTTGCTCAGTCATGTGTGTCAACTGTCTAAGTGGCAGCTGAACTCTTCAGTCCACATCCAATTAAAACAGCTTGGACCTTTCACATGCACAGGCCACACTCTCATGCACTCTTCAGCTGAATTCAGCTGAATTCAAGTCTACATTAATTAAAATGTTCAGCAGGGATGGATGATAAAGACTGCCCGATGGCCTGGGGGCAACATGAAAGATGCTTGGGACAGTTGATGAGTTTGTCACTGGCCCACAGAGTCACTGCTGCGTTGTCACAAAAGTTTATCATTTGCATGTTTTTAAGCCTAATTAAAAAATGTATGCGATTTTAAATAATTTAAGCAAGACATGAAAGACAATTCAGTATGAATGCTGTGTTCTGCATGTACAGTGCGCATTCTTGCGCTTTAATGGACAAATACATACAAAGGTATGTCACAATACCCATCTTGGCAAGTAACTTTGTAGCTTTAACAATGATTAATCCATATTTAATTTATACAGTGGAGTACAGATGCACCAGTCAACTACCCTTTTTTGTTTGTTTGTTTTATTTCAACCGATTTCTGTTCCAGGCTTGCAGACATACTGCACTACAATCATTTTCAAAAATGTAATTTATGTGGAAATATTACAAAGTGTGTTAATGGCAGTGCTGCTTAGTTTACTGCGGTAGGCAAGAAAATGCTGTATTGCTGCTGTTCCATAAGCACCACCTGCTGTCAGAGTGTGAATCTGCATTCTCAGCCCGTAGGCTGTTTTTCCTAAAGCATTATTTCATTTATATATTTGTTCTTATTCATTTGTGCTATTGCTTGTAATTTGTTTATTTGTTCTTATTTACTGACTGCCCACTTGTCTTTAATCATATTTTATTTTTATATTTGTTAGGCTAGTAGTTTTTGCAGTGGTATCAACATTGGAATCAAGAATTGTAAAATGTTATTAGCATCTACAATTTTGGTGTCATATAAGCTTATTTATTATAATAAAAGATAACATGGGTTAAGGCCATTGAATATATTGGCAGGGCAAGTAAATATTTTAACCACTGGCCCAACCAGGGCCCGGTTCCCCGATAACGTTCACTCTTAGCGCGCTAAGAAGACATCGAAAGATATATCTTACCAAAGTTGTTGATGTTTCTAAGTGTGTTCCCCGAAGTGTCCCTTAGGAAGCTTCTTAGCACGCTGCCTCTTACGTCCGACGTTACAAGAGCGCTGTCCAAAGTCAGGGTGCTGAATTAGTTGGCATTGATTGCTCATGAATCGATTTTCCTCTTCACGCGAAGGTGCAATACAGCGTTAAGAAAGACAACACGTTCTATGCAAATGAAACATTCCTCAAATTATTACAGTAACATTTATTTTAACATAGTTTAAGTTATCAGTAAAATATAGACTATAAATTAAATTATCAAAGGGTCAGTAATGTTCACACGATATGTTGTGACGGTAAGACAAACCGGGTATCCCTCGCTAATCATCCATCCTGTTGTGCCACTTGTGCCGCTTCTTGACATGGGTTTAACGACTTATAAAAATTATATAATACACTTTTATATTAATGGCAAGGTACTTTACAATTAGAATTGATTGGCAAGCAGCTGCAGTTACTTCTGTTTAATGCGGTATTGATTGCAATTGGTTTATGTTTTTAATAAAAAGCAACCTATCTACAATGAACAGAGAGAGAGAGAGAGAGAGAGAGAGAGAGAGAGAGAGAGAGAGAGAGAGAGAGTTAGATACAAAATATGCGGAAGCAACGTAAAAAAGGGCACCAAGCCTCTCGTCAGAGGAACTTGAAGTGTTGCTGGACCTTGCCACCAGGTCAGATATCACACCCCTATGGTCCACTATAACCTGCACATTTATGGCCGCGTCTTCCTTTCGCGATAAGTAGCCTACGCCTGATCATTCACTGATGGATTGGCGATAGGGATGAGTGCCATCCACCAGGATGTAATCCCCGGCATGGCGCAGAAGGGCGTTGGTGACAGTGTGGACTCACACAGAGGTCTTGATTAGGCTGTAGCCCTCTCCCACGACCTCGATGAATCTCTCTGTAGCAAAAAAAAAAAGTAGCGCTGGGCTTCAGGGCTTAAAGCAGAATTCCGCCGCATTAGTCTGGCCAGCGCAGGTCTGGGAAGGTCCAGCTGCTCCACAATGAGTTGTCTTGGGAGGGGATTTTTTTTAATATAGCCACGTCAGGCAAAATGTCAAAAGGGCTTAAGTTTTGCCGAATAAAAAAACTGACATGGACTAAACGCCTCCGAGTCCGGCTCCGTCTTTGATTCAATACAAGGACATGTTGGATCGCTGCCATAGTTGGTCGCTTACTGGACACCGCCATGCTTACCCATTTAAAGATCTTAGCCATTTAGAGCCAAATTGTTTGCCAGATTTTAATTATCAAAAAAATGATTGCCAATTCGCTTTAATTACATTACGAAAAAGCCTAGGCTAATTACCACATAATTAGTTCTGTAACCACATAAAGTCAACTTTATAAATAGGCCTGTATCCATTGCGAACATAATATATTATGAGTCTTAAAAAATAACAGAAAATCATTGTTGAGCCACAAAATTGTCAACATACCATAGTTTGACTTGTACTTCGCTGCGCTGGTTTCTAAAGACTGCTGTACAGTAGCGTCATGAGCTCAAATAACGCTAAGAGAGAGCTACGAATGGTCCAGACCAACCTTACGAAAGTGTGACTTACAGAAGATATACTTAGCGTACGAACGTGTCGGGAACCGTGCCATAAGGTTAAGAGAGAGGTTAAGGAGTAGGTTAAGAACTACTTAGCGATAAGAACGTTTTGGGGAACCGGGCCCTGGTCAGTAGGAAAAAATCCTTAGTGTTGAGCCCTGAATGGGTATTCAAATACTTGTTTAAATTATATAAATGTGCATTACTTATTTTTAAAGGGGTCATACGATGTTGCTAAAAAGAACATTATGTTGTGTATTTGGTGTAACGCAATGTGTTTATTTGGTTTAAGGTTAAAAAAACATGATTTTCCACATAATGTACATTATTGTTTCTCCTCTATGGCTTTCTGAAACACGTCGATTTTTACAAAGCTCATTTTTTCAGAAAAATTAGGTGTATGCTGATTGGCCAGCAATCCAGTGAGTTGTGATTGGCTGAATACCTCATGTGACGGAAATATTACGCCCTTAACATATTGTGATGCTGTGATTGTAGGCTACTCTGCGGCTTCAGGAAACAGTCCACCATAAAATGCGCTGCACACATCTGACTATTTGGCTCTGGAACATTGTTGTAAATACAACTTAACCACTGATTTCTAGTTGTGTCCTCTTTTGAAAGACCAAACAAAGTAGTTTTGCTTTCACAACAAAACACGCAGCATAACACACGGTGGGGTTAAGTGAATGGAGGCCGGCATGCTAGATTGAGGAACAGCAAGCGCCCCTGAGAATGGTGCGGCTGGCGAATTCAATGAAGGAGTGGCCAATGGGCTTGCGGCAACCACATGTGACAGGCTGGACTCCACTTCGTCCATGGTGAAAGCCGATCTGGCGATCCACAAGGCGAAGTTGATTTATTTCCTCAGCGACCAGCACAGATCAGCTCTAGGCATGACAAAAGGGATATCATCCTCTTTTGGAAGGCCAAACAAAGTAGTTTCGCTTTCACAACGAAACACACAGCATCTCTACGACATGGCGATGGCAACAACAATACTACTGCGAGAATTCAAGTTTGGAACATTTGGCTGGTGTAATGCAAATCTTCCCACACAGTGATGTTGACATGCGGGGGCCTGTTTAAACGAAGCATTTTTGAAGGGCGTGGACGAGTCTTAACTTTATAAAAAATATCTCTTTGGTTGAGACTTTAGATTTTGCATTTTTAGGTATCTTGTTTATGCACAAATAGCTTGTAACACTCCAAAGAGAAAGGAAAATTTGAAATTGCATCATATGACCCCTTTAAAAAAGTACACAGCTTTTTTACAGCGTTTACCTTTCTATTATTAGACAGAACTTTTGGGCAAGGCAGTAAATTAATGAAGACAAAGAATTGGTGCTCTTGCGTTTCTGCACATTGGCTGATAAATCGAACGATATATTGGCCATTACGGTATAGACCTATTGGTCAACCATTGTTAAAATATGTATTCAGCATTGTTTAGATAACAGTTATTTTCAACTGAAAATCAATTGATTACTATTGCAACAAGTAATTTTTTTCTAAAAATGTCGGTTAATAAATGTTAAACGTCGAACAATAGTACCCCTGGGCTGCACTAGCTGCAAGCCTATGATATATTAGCCTCCCAAGCCGGTGGAGCCTGTCAGAAAGCTAAGAACTCTCAGTATTCGCTCTCCCCCAGTGAGTATGGTGTTAATGAAAGCAGAACACAGTACTGTAGCATTTACTGAGAGTGGGAGAGCAGGCAGGAACCCCTCCGGGTCTTTACCTCTATTGTTAGAAGAGGGTGAGGGATAGCAGGGGGTTAATGTCATTGTGGGTAGCTACAGTCACTGTTAAACCTCGACATCATAAGGAGAGAGAGACAAAGACAGGGACAGAGGGAAGGGGAAAAGAAATTGTACTGTAGCATATATTTTTAGACATACTTTAGATGAGAATATGAGTAACACAAACATCTGATGCCAAATATACCATAGCATTAAGGTCTAAATGAGTCATCAAGAGATAGGTCAATAAATCTAAAACCTTCTGGCCTAATGATCCCGATCCCAACGATCCACACAAAATAAAGAAATTAGATCCTAGTACAGAATGCAAGGCCTTCGAGTCATAGTCAGACTCACAACTCTTAATATCTGTTATCATTGGTAATGGAAATTCCTAAAATATGGACAGCCATATACATTAATTAAAAGGTCATGAGAGAAAAGGTGGCTAAATAATAAGGCAATTCAGTGGCATTTGCTGATAAAGTAGGTGGCGTCAGGTTTTGCATTTCAGAGATATTTTTTGCATAACAACGAGATTCTAGAAGAGGTCTTTAGGCTAATTCACCTACAGCAAACTGACATATCAACGCCCCCCCCCCCCCCCCCCCCCCCCAACATACACATAAATTCATCTAACACATAAATACTGCATGTTCATAGCTGCCATTTAGCACTTGCTTTTCACAACTTACTGTTAACCACTTGCTGAGATAATGTGCCTGAAGCAACCTGGGGTGTCTTACTTGACGGCACATTAGTGATAGAGCAGGACTGCGATTTCTGTAACCCAAGCTTGGATTTGTGTTGAATAAATAAATTTTATTCACTAATGCACATGCGCCAAGCCAAACATTACATATTATACCTCCATAACACACATGCTGTTTTTAAATATATACACACCAATCACACACACTTCGCCTAATTTTATGTGATGTTCAGTGACGGGCAATAGTAGCAAACATATCTTGTTTACTTCCAACTATCTGCAGCAAACAAACTGTCTAAAATATAAAAAAATATGAACTGTCGTGAGTATACATCAGTTTACCTCAGCAAGTAAATAGAGAGCAATATACATTAAGTAGACAAATTGTACCAATTAATAATGTTCTTTTGAAGATTACTTGTATAATGTGCTGAAAGCTGCCTCTAAATATGCATTAAAATATTTTCCCTTAGTGTTGTGAGTTTTAATGCATAGGCTACAATTCCTCTTTAAGGAAAGACATAATAACATGTTTAAATTGACTACTACATTATTTACATATGCAAATAAATAATATAGTATAATTTGTGTGTGTGGTTTCTGTATCCCAAAACTGAGAGTATAGGCAAAATTTCTAAGAAAAAAAATATTTTACTTTGTAAAGGGATACAAACTAAAATTAAAAGCATGAAGCAATATCAACAAATAACCTTATAAATTGAATTAATCTTATTTCATTAATATTAAAACATTTGTTAATGTGTGTGTGTGTGTGTGTGTGTGTGTGTGTGTGTGTGTGTGTGTGTGTGTGTGTGTTTGTGTGTGTGTGTGTGTGTGTGTGTGTGTGTGTGTGTGTACAAATTTAGGGAGCGCCCTCTCATTCTCACCTATAATATCTAGAACACTAAATGAGCATTTATTATAATTACTACAGTATGAAACATATAGTCTTTTGTCCATCGTTCTCCTCTGGTATAATCATAAAAATTGAATCAAAAGCATGGAACTTAAACTGTTGACCAACTCTCTTCATGTTACCGGAGGAGTGAATAATGCACAGACACTATCGGGGAAGCGGGGAACAACACATGAAGAACACTGTATTCGAACAGCTGGTGATGGGGCCTGTGATTGAGAAAATCCCGTGAAATTTAAATATTTACCGGTACAATATTGCCCAGAAGTGCAGGTGACCCGGACCGTATGCATATTTCTCGGTAAAATCCCTCACACTCGTACAGATCCGTCTGCTATTTTCTCGAACATAACTCGTAGAAATATATATCACAATTAAAGAGTAAAAGACCGTAAAGGTCGCATTCAGTCAGTCAAGTCCACAAGCAGCGGGTAATTGGTGTCTCGCGCCGAGTCGATACTGTCAAGAATGATCTGCTCGCGGTGACGGTGACGGCGGGAAAGCTCGCCTGTAAAGACGAGAAAGTCTCACGGCGGATGGAGGATGGATGGGAACCAAAGCCTTTTAACGACTGCCTTTTGTGGATGTCTGGGCTGGGAGAGCCTCGGATCAGTTACACAGATGTGCTGCGCAGGGGAAAAAAATACCGAGCTTTTTCTCAGCCGCCTAATAACGGGAGCTCTGTTTCTTAACGGTTTCCTTAAAGAAAAGGGAAGCATTTATTACACAACGGACCGCAGTCATTCCTTTGAGAAACTGAATTCACATCTGTATTCAGCGTATACGTTACGAGAAAACACCCACAAACACACGCAGTTATGTTTACCGGTCTTCTGCTGCTTACCTTCGTCACTGTTGAGCATGATTCAGTGTAAAATCCCCGGATAATTGAATCTCTGGTAGATATGTGGGAAAAGACTCCGACACTGAATTCTGGCGTTTATCCTTCAGAAAGCAGAGCGCATCGGTCAGAGACACGGGGGCTCCGGTAAGGCGGCGGGAGCGCGGTGCTCGGTTACCGGGAAACGCTCGAGAGCGGATGCTGAGTGAAACGGGATGCGGCAGCTCATACACACAAGCACACTCGCATGCGGAGGGAGCGTCGCATTCTGAACGATTAGGAGTCAAATCCAAGTCTTCGCAAATTTTTCACTGTCTGACACATTCGGCATCACCGGGACGTACCATTTTTTCGTTCGTGAGAAAGGGGGTGTGGCGGCAGAAACTGGGAACGGGTGGCGCGTGTCTACCGACGGGAGCGGCCGACGCTGCGAGCACAATCTCAGTACAACCAGAGCGCGCTGCGAGGAAACATCCAGAGAGTGTGACTGATTTCCTAATAACACCACCGCTGCCCTGGATAAACACTGCCAATAATCGTTTAGGAATATGTTTTGCGGCCTACTTAGATAAATATCTACAATAACACATGTTATTGGAAAAGTACCTCAAGCTATTTTAAAATAATATTGCAGTTATTGAGAGAGAGAGAGAGAGAGAGAGAGAGAGAGAGAGATTTCCTTCATGCGTTTTGGTGTGCTTGAGCAGTTATTATAAGGGCCCTTGCTTTTCTCACAGTTCGGGCCCAGTCAGGGACCAAATATTCCCACAAGCTTAGTAAAACCCAAAATCCAATGTGGGTACCAGCCAATGCAAAACAAGATGATTACTAAACATGTTATGATTTTAATAAAAATGCAAAACTGCAGAATGGTTTGAGGTCAAATAAGGGAACAAAAATAGCTATAATTAGCTTTGTAAGAACAATGTCAATATAAGGTCTCCATCATAAAACAAACAAGTGTGCATGTGTGTGTATTAAATTTCATACAGTAGCCGACCTAAACATGAATAATTGGAATTTGGTGGTATTAGTGTGTGTGTGTGTGTGTGTGTGTGTGTGTGTGTGTGTGTGTGTGTGTGTGTGTGTGTGTGTGCGTGCGTGTGTGTGGGTGTGTGTGTGTGTGTGTGTGTGTGTGTGTGTGTGTGTGTGTGTGTGTGTGTGTGTATGTGTGTTTGCTTGCACTGGGGGATCAATATGCTCTAAGACTTAATGGAAACAAATCTGTTGTGTTTGGACATCAATATGTATATCAATGACTTAACGGGAGTATACAGTGATCAGCCAAGGTCAAAGTAAATCATATACATACAGTAAACACATTTTCCAACATGTTGCATCTTTCACAAGGTTTTAAATGCATCATTACACAAACACTCTGAAGCCAACAGTAATATCCCTCAAGCCTCATACACACCACTTATGACAGCAACAAAGTGACCTGAGCTCATTACTGTTCAATAAGAGCAATATAAAAACTCATTATAGACACCTGAAATGTTGTTCTACACTGTAACTATAGGGCACCAGGGAACTAGGAATGTAGCAGCGAAGCAGTATTAAAACTGGTGCATTGCATTGTTGGTGGTGTGAACAGGACTTTATACTGGCATGCAGTTAATGTAAAGGACCTACAGAGTCTGTTTCAGACCATTTCATACTCTAGGCAAGATACCAATTAGTGTTAATTTGCGGACATGTCATTCATTTAAAAAATCTTAAATCTTTTTTTGATAACATTTGAAAAAAAAATTGTATGCCAATATTCAGCTGCTTGAATGTGTTAGAAAGAAAGAAAGAAAGATATATAAACCTAAAATAAATACTTTCTAAGTAAAAAGTGAATTTATGCATCATAACATTAGAATGTTCATTAAGAAATATTGAATAAATATTTATTTCTCATAAAGGAGTCAATTCCCTTGAACTTTGACATATTCATTGTCATTGTACTATAAAAACCTCTTGTATGTTTCAGGACTCAAAACTTTCTTGTTAGTCTAAAAACAGCTTATCTTGAAGCCAATATGCCAAAACTACAGCTTGTGGAATGAGCCACTTTATGACTTAATAGTGTGGCTAAACCCCACCTCTTCAGAAGAAGATTGACGCCTGTTTCTGCATGACTTTCTGTTTCCAACGATTCATGCATGTAGTGTAATTAACGAGAGAGGAAAACGCAGATCTACGTAGAAATCAAACATTAAAAATGGCTAAGAAGTCAGCAAGACACTGCAGTGCCAAGTTGTGGAAAAACCTCTTTAGAAGGAAGGTCTTTACATCACCTTCCATCTAATCCCAACATAAGGAAATATTGGATTAACTTTTTTGAATTAATATCCAGTAAGAACTTGGTCCTTTGTTTACTTCATTTTACATGAATCCGTTTACAAACAAAGCACAATTTGACAAAGGATTTTCAGAAAGACTTCAACTAAAAGACAATGCTGTTGTGACTATATTGGATCTGACAGTAATGTCGCACCACACAAGCGTGAGTAACTGTTTTTATTATGTGGTCACAATTGCTTTTTCTGTTATTACAGATCGTTTGATATATACTGAGTATTTATGTGTTTTTAACCTAAATCACAGCAGCGTCCATCTGTGAGAGATGTACGCTGTCAAACATACTATTAGCCAATCATAGCAGTGGCCTCACCTATTCAGAACAGTATACTGTATAAAAAATGCAGCTCATACCCCTTTAAAGTGTTCAAACTTTGCCATAATTATCATTATCCCTTCAAAGGAATAGTTAACCCAAAAATGAAAATTTATTTTGCTTGCCAGAATGAGAGTTCGAACAGCAGATAAAAACATCACAATATTCCACAAGAAATCCACATGACCTCAGTCCATCAGTTAAACATTTTTTGTAAGAAAGAAATCCATTATTATGGTGTTTTAACTTTAAACCATCACTTCTGGCTGAAATATGTGTTTTGGACTGTTTTCTCTGGTAAATTGTGTTTAATCTGTGCTTATTTCTCTCCTGATTCAGACAAGATTATTTATATAGTTGTTGTTGTTTTTTGAGGGTGAGAACATTTTCAGCAAATTTTTATTTTTGGCCAAACCATTCCATGAAGTTATGATAAAATAATTCTTAAACAGACAGAAATAAATCATTTATAAATGACTAAAGTATCACTATTCAACAGTAGCATCAGCTGAGGCATTGAGAGAGAGAGAAGAACTCCTAAAGTGTTTCATGAATACAAAGAAGGTAACAATTAAATATACATTAAAAGCCATCAGCAGTGAGATTGGCTGATTATTCTTTTAATCTGATAATGCCTGTCTATCATGTTTGCATGCTTTTACTAAATAGTGTTAGCAAAAAATACACTATTAATAAATATGGTTACTTGTTGACAGGAGATAAAGACTGTTCCAAGCTTTCAAACCAGGAACCATGTAAACATACAAAAAATAATAAATGATAAATAAATAAACAGCACTTCCAGAATCCATCAAGAGACATGTTCTGCGATTTTCAAGTTGTTGGCACCTTGTAATGCCTTTTGCTTGCCTTTTATTTGTGACTGGATGCCTTTGACCACATTTGAAGAATTTGCAAGGTAATTATATGCAGACGAAGACATTTCATGGTTAGGGTAGAGTGCTTAAACATTGGTTAAATGCATTAATAAGTACATGTGCCCCTTTTTTATTTTTTTATGTTTATTATGTTTTTCCCCAATGTGTATGTGTGTGTATGCTGGCTAAATGGTCTAGGGGGAATAAGTTAACATTAGCATCTAAAAGAGTGAATCTGCAGCACTCTGAACACTTAGATCCATTATTTATGACAGGAAAATAACAGATGATTAGACTTCAGCCTGAAGATTAAAAGGCTGTGTGTGTGTTGCCTTGTACTCTGACACCATGTTGTTGGTCTCTTAACTGATTGTATAGATCTCCCAGCATGCACCTGTTCCTCTCTGATCTGCCAGTCGGTTTCTTGGGAGTGTTTATCGGTGTGGGGCTTTAGTGTGTGCAAGTGTCCATATAATGAGACAGACATCCATTTTTGGTTCTGGCCCTGAGTCTTATCTTTGTTAGTATCTCTGCAGCAGTAAACACCCATAATGATCCAAAGCCATTCTTGATGCAATGTCAACAGATAAATTCAGAGTGGCATCCTACTTTGACTACAATATACAAACAAAAAACGAAAAAAAAATTAACTCTATTTCTTTAAAAGCATTATTGATGTTAATGTGAATGATTAATGAATTTTGTCCCCATTTTTCCTCGTTTGAAATCAAAATGTCATAACTCAATGTTCTTCTCTCTAGTGATTTAATCATTGACTTTGCCTAGAGCTGGCCAAATATGAAATATTAAATATGGTTGGAATTATGCACAAGGTGTGAATTTGCAGTAGGAGAGTAAATTTGCATTAGGGCTTTTCAAAAACTGGGTAATCATAGTTCTAAACACTACTTTTAACCCCAGGTAAAGGAATGTTTCACACATGTAATTTAGAAGTGGGTTTAGCACCACTTTCTACCCGGGGGTTCTGAAACACTGTTTTTACAGTGTTAACCCCGTATTGCAGTGCCAACCTTGTGAAACAAAGGGCTGTTAGAATATTACGGCTAGACACTTGGCGACAGACATCCACTCATGTGCCTCATTCACATATTTTGAACAGTCAAACAGCACGCTGTATAAACAGCTTTAAAGCTTTTGAGGGGAAAGGTGTGAAATAGTGACGGAAAACATCTAAACTGAAGTAGACATCATTTCATTATTATCTTCATAGTCCAAAACATCAATTCTAGAGAATTTGACTGTACAGTCAGTAATATATAATATGTGGATGCCCAACTCTAGAGCCATTATGTATACATGTTGTATGCTGTGTTCGTCCAGTCAGTGACACTGAAACTGCAAATATGTAAATAAGGACTTTAACCTGGGGTTTAGGAATGTGCAGTGTAAAATGGCAGTTTATGATTACCCAGGATTAACTTTTAACTCTGGGTAAAGTATAAGGAAACTGTGAAATGTGAAGCAACCCAGGATTGCATTTACTCTGGGTTTAGAATGACCCAGGGTTAACTATTTCAAGTGTGAAAAACGTACTCGGTTACTAAACGTAACCTCGGTTCTCTCTAGAAGAGCGAACGAGTACTGCGTCTTAGCTAAGACGCTACGGGAAAAGTCTCTTTTCACGAAATACTGAAGCAAAAAATTATCCTTAATTTTGTATTTTTGTAAAGCGCATTTGCAGCAGTACACAGCCATAGGCGAGACGGCTCGTTCGCTCATTGGCTTGTTCTGCGGCAACTGCACAGCCTATCGAGCGCGGGCTGATGCAACATCAGACCAATCTTGCCACTTCCCGCCGAAACGGGTGTGGCCCAACCTATAAAAGGAGCTCGAAAAGGCTAACTCACCTGATTTATTTCATCGCCGAAGCGAACCAGAGTGAATCGTGCGCACGGCAGAGAACGCAGTACTCGTTCGCTCTTCTAGAGAGAACGTCTCGGTTACGTCTGTAACCTCGGTTCCCCGAGAGGGGAACGAGACGATGCGTCGATAACGCTTTGGGAACGCATTCTGCGTGAGTGCATCTGAAGCATCCATGTCAACTAGTCCAATGGCGAGAGTGAGCGTCAGGAGTGACGTCACGACCAGGAATTGATAAAAACCCCAACCGGAGCAACCGGTGTTAGCTTCGACAGTGCCGAAGCAAGTCGATCACAGGATCGAAGGAAGTATGGCAGGGAGACGCATCGTCTCGTTCCCTTCTCGGGGAACCGAGGTTACAGACATAACCGAGACGTTCCCCATCGAGGGAGAGACGATGCATCGATAACGCTTTGGGAACGAGAATACCCAAACCGCCATATAACAAGTGCCTGAGTGTCAGCCAGAAAAAAAAACAATGGCTCAAGAATTAAAAACCTGAGACCCGGGAGTAGCGTCCAGGTCTAGGCTATAAAACCTGACGAATGTGAGTGGCGAGGACCAGCCTGCCGCATCGCAAACATCCTGAAGAGAGGCCCCAGATAATAAGGCTCTAGAGGCTGCCATACTCCTAGTAGAATGAGCTCTGACCCCCAAAGGGCACGGTAGGTCAGAAGACTCATAGGCAAGAAGGATAGCCCCAACTATCCACTTACTAAGTGTCTGTTTAGTGGCAGGAAGACCTATCTTAGGTGACCCGAAACAAACAAACAGCTGATCGGATTTCCGAAAAGAAGAAGTCCGATGAACATAAGTGTCCAATGCTCGCACCGGGCACAAGAGGTTAGACTTTTCCTGGTCCGATGATGCAAA
The DNA here is from genome assembly GCF_963082965.1 of Carassius carassius. Classification (NCBI taxonomy): domain Eukaryota; kingdom Metazoa; phylum Chordata; class Actinopteri; order Cypriniformes; family Cyprinidae; genus Carassius; species Carassius carassius. Next base: position 33,688,752 of record NC_081758.1, on the reverse strand, counting down.
CGGGGGAGGACAGAAAGCCTGCAGAACAATAGGTCTCGGAACAATGGTCGGTACCTTAGGGACGTATCCCTGCTTAGGGTAGAGAAATGCTTTGACCATCCCAGGTGCAAATTCAAGGCAGGTGGGAGAAACCGAGAGAGCCTGAAGGTCTCCGACTTTTTTTTAGGGACGAAATAGCAAGGAGAAAGGTAGTCTTAAACGAAAGAAACTTCTCAGAGACAGAATCTAGGGGTTCAAAAGGAGCCCTAGAAAGGCCTTCTAAAACTATAGCCAGGTCCCAGGCCGGCACTCTAGTACGAGTTGCAGGTCTCAGCCTCAAGGTGCCACGAAGGAAACGAGAGATAAGAGGGTCACGACCCAGAGATGCACCACCCACTGGGGCGTGGAAAGCCGTAATGGCCGCCACGTAAACTTTTAAGGTGGATGGACACAGACCAGAAGTGAAGCGGTCCTGTAAAAACTCAAGAACTGAGCCAACAGAGCAGTGGACAGGGTCACACTGATGTTGGTAACACCAAGAAGAAAAAACATTCCATTTGAGTCTATAAAGTTTCCTCGTAGCTGGAGCTCTGGAGCTAAGAATGGTCTCCACAACCTCAGTTGAGAGACCACTCTCTATGAGTTGCGCCCCCTCAGAGGCCACACCCAAAGCTTCCAAATCTCTGGCCGGGGGTGAAATATAGTGCCCCCGGCCTGAGATAGAAGGTCTTTCCTGATCGGGATCTCCAAGGGAGGACCGTCGAGGAGATGAATCAGGTCCGCAAACCAGATTCGGCTCGGCCAGTGTGGAGCTACGAGAAGTAGACTTACTCCGTCCTGGCGGACTCTCTCCAGAACTCCTGGGAGCAGAGCAACAGGGGGAAAGGCGTACAGACGTGTCCAACCCCAAGGGAGCTGGATGAGTAAGGGAGAACCATAGTGGACAGTGCGTCGTGTACTGAGACGCAAACAGATCCACTTCTGCTTGGCCATAAGATTCCCATATGAGCTCCACCACCTCGGGGTGAAGCCTCCATTCCCCTGACCTCAGCACCTGCCTCGACAGGGTGTCTGCTCCAATATTCTGAGTCCCTGGTATATACATTGCCCTCAGAGAGCGTAATTTCCCCAGGGACCACAGGAGGATCTGGTGCGCTAATTTGCAGAGTGGGCGCGAGCGCAGACCCCCCTGACGGTTGATGTAAGAGACCACCAATGTATTGTCTGTGCGGACCAGCACATGATGGTCCCTCAGGTCTGGCAGGAAGTGCCTCAAAGCTTTGAAGACCGCCATCATCTCCAGGCAGTTGATGTGCCAATAGTGATTATGGCTCTCCCACAGACCCTGAGCACAGCGGCCTTCCATTACCGCTCCCCAGCCGGTAAGGGAAGCATCTGTCGAGATGGCAACCCGATGACAAAGAGCTCCCAATACCGGACCCTGGGACAGGAACCAGTGTTCTCTCCATATGACCAAGGCGCGGAGACACCGCCGCGTGATCTTGATCGTACGAAGTGGGTTTCCCCTCGGGGAGAACCCTCTGGTCCTGAGCCACCACTGTAAAGGTCTCATGCCCAGCAGGCCAAAGGGGATCACATTGGACGCTGCTGCCATGAGACCCAACAATCTCTCGAACTGTTTTACAGTGCGTGACTGGCCTAGCTTTAGCTCTGATGTGGCTGTGAGGATGTTGGCTACACGAGCGGGCGAAAGAGCGGCTCGCCGAAGATCTAAAATGGGACGCAGCCCTCCATCCTTTTTTGGAACAATGAAATAAAGGCTGTAAAAACCCGATGCCCTGTCGGGAGGATACACCTGCTCTATAGCATTTTTCGCTAAAAGAGATTTCACTTCTTGCTCCATGACCAGAGCCTGCTCGGGATGCACTACTGTGAGCAACACCCCATTGTAGCGAGGGGGACGAGAACCGAACTGGATTCTGTAACCCTTCTCTACTATCTGCAGGACCCATTGAGATATATTCGGCAGACTTTTCCATTCTGTCAGACATTCTACTAAGGGAACCAGCCTCTCGAGGCTGGCCTCTGGTGTAATTTGAATAGCTAGTGCGGGGACCTGAAGCCGAAACGCAGGAACCACCGGAGCAAACTGCTCTTGAACCCCCCTCAGAGGGAGCGAGCCCGACGCAGCGTCTGAGAGACACAGCGCCAGAGACCCGCTGGAGACCGCTGCGCCCCGAGGCACCAAGGGTGGCGGGGTTGGCAGGACGGCCCCGTGAGAGCACCGAGACCGGATGGGCACCGTATACTGAGGTGTACACCGCACGTCTCGGTTGGGGCTGCCCTCACAGGCCTGACCCATTTGGCGTCAGGACCTTTTCTTCTGAGCCGAAGCTTTCTTAGCGAGAAGAACGGTCCTCAGATCCGGCTTCTGCTTAGATTGCTTTGGCTGTGAGTGCTGGCTCGGTCCCCGTGATTTTTGAGGAAGAGCGCGAGACGCAACACTCTCTTTTTGAAAAACACGATATGAGGAGCATGAAGGCCTGCCTTGCACGCCCAGCAGTATCAGGATTAGATCGGCGAGGGAGAAAACTTTTAAAAGCTTCAGATTGCTTTTTATTTTCTTGAAATCTTTCAACCACTTCATTCACAGCATCACCAAACAGACCTTCATGAGAAATGGGAGTGTCTAAAAGAAAAGATCTATCTTTATCTTTAATATCTGAAAGATTAAGCCAAAGGTGTCTTTCTGTAGAAACCAAAGCAGCCATAGATCTACCAATAGCACGTGCTGTTTCTTTAGTCGCCCTGAGAGATAAATCCGTAGCCCGACGAAGTTCGCGAATTTCGTCATGGCTGACTCCCTCACTGTTATCTAACTCCCCCAGCAGCTCAGCCTGATAAGCCTGAAGCAAAGCCATCGAGTGAAGGCAAGCTCCAGCCTGACCTGCTGCTGTGTAAGCTTTACCCACTAAATTAGATGTGATCTTTAAAGGCTTCGTGGGCAAAGTCGGGTTCTTAATAGATGACGCTGAACCAGGGGAAAGATAGCTCGCGAGCGTCTGTTCCGCCCGGGCATCGCTTCATAACCATTTTCTTTCAGCCCTCTTATATCAGAATAAATGCGCACTTGAGGGCTGAAAAGACGTGATGAATATGGCTTATTCCACGATCTAGACAGCTCACTGTGAAGATCAGGGAAAAAAGGGAGACCCCGTGATGTAGGAGATATGTTAGAAGACAGAAAACGCTCGTCTAATTTGCTTTTAGGACGAGCGCTCTGTTTATCAGATGGCCAAGATATATGTAACTTATCTACAGCTCGTGTTAATACATCAACCAACTCCTCATATGCTGGGGAAAGAGATGGCGAATCCTCTTCCCCCCTGATTGTGTCACCTTCACTGCCCGTTACATCTAACTCCTCGGAGCTAGAGCAACGAAGCAATGAGCTCTCCCCACGGGCGGAAGAAGCTGCGGGGCGGGCTTCCGACACCGGAGTTTGAGCTATGGATCTCCCAGATAAGGGAGGAGAAAGAGCCCTCGGACCCGTCTCCAACCCCGCTGAGAGATCCATTTGCGAACCCCAGGAATGCATTCTCCGTTCTGCCTCGGCAGAAGCGGGTCCTGCACCCTGAGGAGCGCGAGGCTCGCCGCTCTTCTCATCAAAGAGTGACAAGCGGGAGCGGAGCATGCGAAGCGAAAGCTTCTCACAATGCGGGCAATCAGTCTCCTCGAAGGCTGATAACGCATGCTCCACTCCCAAACAAACTACACAAAGCTCGTGTGTATCCCCACCGTGTGTATTTTTACAGAAACCACATGACGCATGTGACATAGTAATTGTGGGCACTGAGGGGTGGGCACGGTTACTATGCAGTGTGCGCGATCGACTTGAGTCGCTTTTATGGGCGAAGGCCCTGTGTGCAGGGCTGTGCTTACATATGGAGATGGGCACTGAGGAGTGGGCATCGTCACTACATTTATAGCACCATCGGCCGTGGCCGGACGAACGTGCACGGGTTTCGTTTTTACAGAAACCACATGACGCGTGTGACAGTGATTGTGGGCACTGAGGAGTGGGCACGTCTACTATGTAGTGTCGCGTGATCGACTTGAGTCGCTTTTATGGGCGCAAGCCCTGTGTGAAGGGCTGTGCTTATATGTGGAGATGGGCACTGAGCAGTGGGCATCGTCACTACATTTATAGCACCATCAGCCGTGGCCGGGACACCAGAAATTACACCTTTTTCGGGAAATATCTGGGTAGCCGTGATAACGGTTTTTGTGTGCAGGCAAGCGGGCAACCGTACAGGCTTGTGCATTGCAAAAAACGCTGAAACAGTCACAATCTCTGGAACTGAAACAGCAGCGCGCTTAGGTGAGAGCCCGGCCACAGCGGAACTTGTACACCGGCGCTTCGATGAAGCAGCCATCGTGTGTAGTGCCGACGCAGCGTCATGCAGCATGCATAGATGGCTTTCCTAGGATGGCTTTGGGGCTCCCGGCCTCACCGTAATCCTCTGCCACGGTCCCCGCGGCGCAGGGCGACGGCCGGTAGAGCGAGAACGGGGGTCTCGAGCTGCGTTGATGAAGCTGTTGTGATAAAGGCTTTTGTGTGCAGGCAAGCGGGCAACTGTGCAGGCTTGCGCATTGCAGAAAACGCTGAGACAGTCACAATTCCTGGAACTTAAACAGCGGCGCGCTTGGGTGAGAGCTCGGCCACAGCGGAACTCGTACACCTGCGCTTCGATGAAGCAGCCATCTTTAGTAATGCCGACGCAGCGTCACACAGCAGGCTTTAGATGGCAACACCGCTTTTGCCGCCGTCCAGCAGAGGGCGGACAATGGTGCGTCGCTATCGCCTGTTCCACCGGCGGAAGTGAGTGGTAGTTCCTGTTTTTAGCATCATCAGTGTGGAGAATGCTAGTGAGACAGACGAACGATTTCGCGCTGAATAAGGAGCGTTCCAAGCCTTCGCCACCTCTTCGTGAAGCTCAGGAAGAAATGAGGCGGGCTTTGAGAAGTACGCTCATCCGAAAGGGAAATACCATCCAGCCGGGAACGAGAGGGGGGGCGCTGGTTCAAACCACTCGCGGCCGAGACTCATCGCGGCCAACACGAGCATTCGCCCCGGCTCCTTCTCGATGTTTAGCTCGTCTGCTGGGCTTCTGAGCAGAAGGCGCGAGATCCTCGGAGCTCGCCCAGCCCTCACTGCCCGAAGCTAGCAGAGAGCGCGTGTCCTCTTCCCCCGACGAGGCCCTGAGATCGACTTCATCGGACGACGCGCCGGCAAACAGCGGGCGCTGCCCAACGGGAAGCGATGCAGGGGGGGCCGGTGAAGCAGGGTGAACCGGCGAGCTCGGTTGAGCTGAAGACGGTTCCGGAATCCGCTGGAAGCGATGCTTTTACGGCGCCTCAGCGCAGCGGAGAATGCAGGCTCAGAGAAAAAGGCCAGGCGAGTCTCAGAGTCACCATGGCAACAGCTCGCAGTGGGGGCATCCGCCGTCAGCAAGCGCGAGCGCTGCATGATCTTCACCCAGGCAGGAGACACAGATGATGTACCGGTCTCCCTCGCTGAGTGGGGCTCTGACGAGCCTCAGGAAGGCATCTTAAAAAAGACGTGAGCTCTTTTACGAGTGTGTGTCGCAGGGCGAACACACACACACACATAAAGAACAGCTTGGATATAACAGAATTGAAAGGATATAGGCGCCGGATAGCGCAGCAGGAACGGCAGTGGAAGGCGATGCCAGCAGCTTCAGAATGGCTCGTCCTGCTGATGTGCTTTCTCAGACGGCGCTTGCTTCCTCCGTGATCCAGCGATGCGTGAGCTTCGCTGAAGAGATGAAAAATCAGGTGAGTCAGCCTTTTCGAGCTCCTTTTATAGGTTGGGCCACACCCGTTTCGGCGGGTAGTGGCAAGAAGGGCGCGATCAGCCCGCGCTCGATAGGCTGTGCAGTTGCCGCAGAACAAGCCAATGAGCGAACGAGCCGTCTCGCCTATGGCTGTGTACTGCTGCAAATGCGCTTTACAAAAATACAAAATTAAGGATAATTTTTTGCTTCAGTATTTCGTGAAAAGAGACTTTTCCCGTAGCGCCTTAGCTAAGACGCAGTACGAGAGAGCTCTCGTAAGAGAACAATATTTAATTCAGCCCATCTGCTGTTTTTGTTTCGTGAAGATGTTTTATGAATTGGGGGTGGGAGCAAATAAGTTCTACTTCTTCCCACTCCCTTTCGAGCAAGTATTAGATTTATAGATAAGTGTGTAGATATGTGTATCATAATTTTAATGTGTATAAATGTGTGTATCCAGGTATGTGTGTGTGTATGCCTCCATCCAACCAACAATCAATGAATTGAACCAACTCCCTGCCCTTTTCAATATTCTATTTTCCTTTTCAATAATCCATTTCACTCGGATAAATGTCACAATATGGAAGAAAATATATTTTACTATTTATGTGACATTGCAACTTCTAAACAGATAGCGGCAGCAACCAAATAAAACTGCACCTTAGGTCCTGTGTTCACAATGCAATGATCTACATCAATTTCATCACAAACAAGAAAATGAGGCAACATCTGATGCTATGAACAAGTGTTTTTAAGTTACATCGTCAACATAACATCCATACAGGGTGTTCCAAATAGGCACATAGGAGAAGGTTGCCCTGCAACCTTTAAAGTTCACACTTCAAGTGCTCTGCTCTCTGAGGAAGAATGGCATAGTGACAGTCAGATTCAAATAATATTTGAGGTGTATTGGTGCACAAGTGCAGTATACTAATCGAACACTACTTGGTTTAAATTTAAAAGAATGAATGGCTTATTTTAATTTACATTTTAATGTTATTTAATTAAAACTAAAATGCAACTGAAAACAATCTGTGTTTAACTACACTTTGTCTTACAAACAAAAATTCTGTGATGATACCAAAAACAACTACTAATCAAATTCACTTCCTATAAAGAAAATCTATTCTGCTAAATAAATTCATCTCTGACCACAAATGCACAGTATAAGTTGTCTTTTTCATATCGTTACAGCGGAATACAGGGGAAAAGAGAAAATTATCAGGATGGAAAAGAATGCAGCAGATTGAAAAGACCTTCTGCCATAGGTATTCTTGTTATACCATGTCACAGTAAAATAGCAAGCATTACATTATTCTTCTGAAATCTAATAGAACATAAAGGAAAATCTACAGCTCATTCAGAGCTCTCTCGTACTGCGTCTTAGCTAAGACGCTACGGGAACCCGATGTAAAACGCCGTGCGCGCAGGGATCACACACCAATAAACCTGAAGCAACGCCCAGGATTTACAGTGCACAGTCACCTGAGGGACTCACAGAGAGTCAGGGACAGAAAAGGGGGAAAGCCCTCCGTCCCATATCTAGCAGCATCCGTAAATGCGGCAATATGACATCACACAGCCGAGGCAAGGCCTGACCAATGTGGCAATGCGGGTCTTACGCAATACTGCCCATATAACAGTCAGCAGCGCATAGCACTCATAAACTCAGAATTCCCCTCAGGGCCCTGATTCTTCTATACCGACAGCAGCCTTGCTTGCAAGGCGGGAACCTCCAGGTTATAGAACCTGATAAATGTAGACGGCGAGGCCCAACCCGCCGCCATACATATATCCTGCAAGGAGATCCCAGTAGACCACGACGAGGTGACGCCTCTTGTGGAGTGTACTCTGACGCCCAACGGGCACTGAAGGCCCCTGGAAGCGTAAGCTAATGCTATGGCGTCAACTATCCATCTGGATAGAGTCTGTCTCGAAACAGCCATTACCTTGGAACGTCCACCGAACGAGACAAATAGCTGCTCCGTCTGCCGAAAGGCAGCAGAGCGAGACACATAAGCTCTTAAAACCCTGACAGGGCAAAGAAGACTCGAGTCTCCATCCTCCCCTGACACCGGCAGGGTAGACAGGGCAATAACCTGAGCCCGAAACGGTGTGTTGAGGGATTTCGGCACATGCCTAGGTTTGAGTATGACCCTTGAGTCATTGGGCCCAAACTCCAAGCACGACTGGCTCACCGAGAGCGCGTGCAAATCACCCACACGCTTCACAGAAGCGAGAGCCAACAAGAATACTGTCTTGAACGACAGATGCTGAAGGCTAACCGATTGGATAGGCTCAAAAGGGGGACCCTTCAAGGCCTCCAAAACCGCCGCGAGGTCCCACATAGGGACTGACGGAGGTCTGGGAGGATTCAGCCTCCTAGCTCCTCTGAGGAACCGGATGACTAAATCGTTCCTTCCTATTGACTGACCGGACGCCGTTTCAGAAAACGCCGCGATGGCCGCCACATAAACTTTGAGCGTGGATGGGGCTCTGCCCTTATCCAACAGCTCCTGTAGGAAGGAGAGGACCTCCGTCACCTCACAACTAAGGGGTGAATAACCTCGAGCTGTGCACCAGCTGGAGAACACCGACCACTTCGAGGCATACAGACGTCGTGTCGACGGAGCTCTAGCCTGAGTGATGGTATTTAGCACTCCCACTGCGAGATCAGCGGGTAACCGTTGAGTGCCCATACATGGAGGGACCACAACTCCGGTTGAGGGTGCCAAATCGAGCCCTTGGCCTGCGAGAGGAGATCTCTCCTCAACGGTACCGGCCACGGGGCGACATCTGCTAATTGCATCAAATCTGGGAACCATGGTTGGTTCTTCCAAAGAGGTGCCACAAGCAGTATTGAACATCTCGTTTCTCTCACCCGTTCTATCACCTGCGGAAGGAGGGAAACGGGAGGGAATGCATAAAGCGGGCAGCACGGCCATTTCCGTGACAGCGCGCTTTCGTTCTTGGAAAAGAACGCGGGGCAGTGAGCGTTTTCGTGGGACGCAAAGAGGTCCACCTCCGCCATGCCAAATCTCTCCCACAACAGCCGGACTGTTTGCGGGTGTAGAGACCATTCGCCCGTAGGGACATTGCCTCTGGACAGCCTGTCTGGACCCAGATTCTGCAGTCCAGGCACATGCACTGCTCTCAGCGAGCGCACGTTGCGTTGAGCCCAAATCAGGAGGCGTTCCATCAGCCTGCACAGGTTTCGGGACCCGAGACCGCCCTGGCGATTTATGTAGGACACCACGGACATGTTGTCCGAACAGACTACGACGTGGTGATCCTTGATATGGGGACAAAAGCGCGTCAGCGCGTTCTCCACTGCCAGCATTTCCAGGCAGTTGATATGATGGAGCTTTTCCCGTTCTGACCATAGGCCAAAGGACGGTCTGCCTTCGAGCAGCGCTCCCCATCCCGAAGTGGAGGCGTCCGCTGACACCATTTTCACACTCGGGGAAGTCCCCAGGCTTACACCTGATCGGTACCAGCCGTTCGCTGTCCAAGGTGCTAGAGCCACAACACAGCTCTGATCGACCTTGAAATGCAGCCGGCCAGACGCCCACGCTCTGCGCGGCACCCGAGCCTTCAGCCAGAACTGCAGGGGGCACATGCGGAGCAGGCCCAGCCGCAGAACCGGAGATGCTGAGGCCATGAGACCCAGCATCTTTTGACAGTGTTTGAGCGACACAGTCGCGCCGCAGCGGAAAGAACTCGCTGCGCGCTGAATGCCCATCGTGCGCTGTGGTGACAGTCGCGCCGTCATGGAACACGAGTTCAGAACTATACCCAGAAACAGGATCGTCTGACTGGGGTTCAGCGAACTCTTCGCCCAATTGACACTGAGGCCGAGCTTCTCGAGGTGATCGAGTAAAACGGCCCTGTGGTCCACGAGCTCCGCTCGTGATCAGGCCAGAACCAGCCAGTCGTCCAAATAATTCAGCACTCGCATGCCTCTGAGTCTGAGAGGAGCGAGCGCTGCATCCATGCACCTCGTAAACGTACGAGGAGCTACGGACAGGCCGAATGGCAGGACTGCAAACTGGTATGCCTGGCCCTCGAAGGCGAATCTCAAAAACCGCCTGTGGTTTGACGCTATCTGTATTTGAAAATACGCGTCCTTCAGATCTGTTGACATGAACCAGTCCCCTCTGCGAATCTGCGCGAGGAGCTTCCTGGTCGTGAGAATTTTGAAACTGCGTTTCATCAATGCCTTGTTCAGCTGTCTTAGATCCAGTATGGGCCTGAGACCCCCGGCTCTCTTGGGCACCAGAAAGTATCTGCTGTACAGCCCCCCCTCGCTTTGAGCTTGAAACACAGGCTCTACAGCCCCTTTGCTCAACAGTTTTGATATTTCGGCCCGAAGTATGTGTGCTACTTCTGTTTTGACCGTAGTTTCGACCCGCGCTGAAAAGCGCGGTGGGCGTCGAGAAAACTGTAGCGAGTAGCCTCTCTTTATAATGCCTAGCACCCAATCCGAAACCCCTGGAAGCGCTGACCATGTATCTGCATGAATGGCTAAGGGCTGGATGCGACACGCGCTCTGTTGACTGGGCAACGGCGGCGCTCGAGTGTGCTGCGCATCTGAGTCGGGGAGCGCGCTGATCACAGCGGGCAGATCGCTCATCCTCGACCCTGTTCCGGCGCTTAACCGACTGGAGGGAGGCTGAGCGGGTCCCGTGGGACTCGATATATCTGCGAGTAACCATTTTTTACAGAAGCCCCGCGCCGTAAGTGACATAGTGTATGTGGGCACTGGGAAGTGGACACGTTTACTATGCGGCGCGCTCGACCGATCTGTGTCGATCTTATGTGCGCTAGCCCTGTGTGCAGGGCTGTGCTTACATGCGGGGATGGGCACTAGGTAGTGGGCATCGTCACTGCATTTAAAGCACCATCGGCCGTGGCCGGACGAGCGTGCACGGGTTTCGTTTTTACAGAAACCACATGACGCGTGTGACATAGTAATTGTGGGCACTGAGGGGTGGGCACGTTTACTATGTAGTGTGCGCGACCGACTTGAGTCGACATTATGGGCGCAGGCCCTGTGTGTAGGGCTGTGCTTACATGTGGAGATGGGCACTGAGGAGTGGGCATCGTCACAACATTTATAGCACCATCGGCCGTGGCCGGAACACCAGAAAAAACACTCTTTTTGTGAAACATCTGGGTAGCCGTGAAAACGGCTTTTGTGTGCAGGCAAGCGGGCACTCGTGCAGGCTTGCGCATTGCAGAAGACACTGAGGCAGTCACAACTCTTGGAACTGCAACAGCGGCGCGCTTGGGTGAGAGCTCGGCCGCAGCGGAACTCGAACACCGGCGCTTTCCCAGCAGTGCTAGGATGCTTTCGGGGCTTCTGGCTTCACCGCAATCCTCTGCCACGGCTGCCGCGGCGCGGGGCGACGGCTCGAAGAGCGAGAACGGGGTCCCGAGCTGCGTTGCTGACGCTGTCGTGATGGCGCAGCAGGAGGCGGTGGGCGTGACTGAAAGCTCTGTGGGGCCAGTCTAGAGCGGCTAGCTGCAGAACTGGAGCGCTTTGGCAAGAAGTGCTTGAACGCCTGTGAAGCTTTCTGGTCCTCGGCGAATCTCTCCACAAACTCGTTGACGGAAGATCCAAAGAGGCCGGCAGGAGTTAGCGGAGCGTCAAGAAACGCAGCGCGCTCAGACTCCTTGATGTCAGAAAGCGTCAGCCACAAATGCCTCTCAGCCACCGTAGCGGAAGCCATAACCCGTCCCATGGCCTGTGCAGCGGACTTAGTAGCGCGGAGGGAGAGATCCGAAGCACTCCTCAGATCCGCGAGACAGATCGCTTCAGGTCCCATCTCATCCAGCTTGTGGAGAAGATCGCCCTGGAAAATCTGTAGCGTCGCCATGGTGTGTAACGCAGACGCAGCCTTCCCAGCAGCAGAGAATATTCGTGCGAGCAGCGATGACGTCATGCGGTAGGCTTTGGATGGCAACGCCGCCTTAGTCCGCCGTCCAACAGAGGGCGGGCAAAGGTGCGCTGCTATAGCCTGTTCCACCGGCGGAAGTGACAGGTAGCCTCTGTTCTTAGCACCGTCCAGTGTGTAGAATGCTGACGAAACAGATGAGCGGATTCTCGCCGAGAATGGAGCGTCCCAAGCCTTCGCCACTTCTTCGTGAAGCTCAGGAAGAAAAGGGGCGTGTTTTGAGCTTGAGGAAGAGCGCTCATCCGGAAGATAGCTACCATCCAGCCGGGAACGTGAAGGGGGCGCTGGTGCAGACCACTCGAGGCCGAGGCACGCCGCGGCCAACGAGAGTACACGCATCAGCTCCTTATCGATATCCCCCCGTCTGCTGGGCCTCTGAGCAGCGGGCGCGAGATCCACGGAGCTCGCCCAACCCTCACTGCCCGAAGCAAGCAGAGAGCACGTGTCTTCTTCCTCCGACGCGGGCCTGAGATCCACTTCCTCCGATGACGCGTCGGCAAGCAGCGGACGCTGAGCATCGGGAAGCGATGCCGGGGAGACCAGCGAAGCGGAGGGAACCGGCGAGCTCGGCCGAGCTGGAGGCGGTTCTGGTAGGCGCTGCGAGCGGCGCTTCTTACGGCGCTGCGGCGCAGCGGATGATGCAGGCTTCGAGAAGGATGCCAGGCGAGTCCTCAGAGTCACCATAGGCATCAACTCGCAATGAGGGTATCCGCCATCAGCGAGCGCGAGCGCTGCATGGTCTTCACCCAGACAGGAGACGCAGATGACGTGACGATCTCCTTCGCTGAGCGGGGTTCTGCACGAGCCGCACGAAGGCATCTTTAAAAAGACGCAGCTCTTTTGTGAATGTGCGTCGCAGGGCGAACACACACACAGAATATTACAGAACAAGGATTGTAAAGGATATGGGCGCCGGATAGCGCAGCAGGAACGGCAGTGGAAGGCGGCGGTGCCAGCGGCTTCAGGATGGCTCGTCCTGCTGATATGCTCTTCCAGACGGCGCTTGCTTCCTCGTGATCCAGCGATGCGTGAGCTTCGCTGAAGAGATGAAAAATCAGGTGAGTCAGCCTTTTCGAGCTCCTTTTATAGGTTGAGCCACACCCGTTTCGGCGGGAAGTGGCAAGAAGGGCGCGAAGCAACATCAGGTCTGATGTTGCATCAGCCTGCGCTCGATAGGCTGTGCAGTTGCCGCAGAACAAGCCAATGAGCGAACGAGCCATCTCGCCTATGGCTGTGTACTGCTGCAAATGCGCTTTACAAAAATACAAAATTAAGGATAATTTTTTGCTTCAGTATTTCGTGAAAAGAGACTTTTCCCGTAGCGTCTTAGCTAAGACGCAGTACGAGAGAGCTCTCGTAAGAGAACTGATGAATAAGGATTATTTATAATGCAACTTTATGATTTGAGGTGATTTGTTTCAGTCTTCTTGAGTTGAACTTCCCCAAACCAGAAGTGCCTTCAATAATTTAAAAAGCAGTAGGCTCGCTAGAAAAAAATGGTGGATATCATAAGGTGCATCTCAATCAGCTCCCTAGTTCAGTAGTCAGGGCACTGATCAGGGAGTCATCTCAATTGCGAAATCCTTCCAGTGCAAAAATCCCACAATGCACTGCAAAAATTAGGAAGCATTGGTGCTCACTATGCTCCCTTACCAGAAATTACATCACATTTTTGAAGTGCGAGACATTAAACCAAATCAGCCAACATGATAAATATAATGATAAGCGAGAGAAGATTAGAAAAGACAAAACGTACTCGGTTACTAACGTAACCTCGGTTCCCTGAGATGATGGAACGAGTACTGCGTAAGCTAGCTTACGCTATGGGAAAAGGTCCCCTTTTCTCGAGAATATGAAGCCAAAAATTATCCTTAATTTTTAAATAATGTAAAACGCAGTGCTGCAGCACAGCAGACCCAAGCGAAGCGGCTTTAAGGCCTCTAGGACCGTAGACAGGTCCCAGGAAGGGATTGAAGGGGGTCGGGGAGGGTTCATCCGACGAGCTCCCTTAAGGAAACGAATGACCAGTTCGTTTTTTCCCAGTGATAGGCCGGCCACCGGAGCATGAGAAGCTGCAATGGCTGCCACATACACTTTGAGCGTAGACGGGGATCTGCCCGCATCTAAACGCTCCTGTAGGAAGGAGAGTATCTCCGTCACGTCACATAAGTGAGGGTCTAGGTTCCGTGTCCCGCACCAGGTGGAGAACACTGACCATTTCTGCGCGTATAGGCGCCTGGTTGAGGGCGCTCTGGCTTCCGTAATGGTCTTTAACACTCCCTCAGGGAGGTTCCCGGGTACCCGTTGAGGGGCCATACATGAAGGGCCCAAAGTTCGGGGTGGGGATGCCAGAGCGTGCCCTTCAGCTGCGTGAGGAGATCTTTCCGCAGCGGTATTGGCCATGGGGCTGTACTGGACAGCTGCATCAGCTCGGAGAACCAAGGTTGGGTCGTCCAGAGTGGGGCTACTAGCAGCATAGCACATCTGCTCTTCCTGACCCGATCGATGACCTGCGGTAGCATCGCGACCGGTGGGAAGGCATAAAGCGGGCGTCTGGGCCAATCGAGGGCCAGCGCGTCCCTGCTCTTTGAAAAATATATTGGGCAATGAGCGTTGTCTTCTGAGGCGAAGAGGTCGACCTCTGCCCTGCCGAAGATGCTCCACATCAACTGAACCGTCTGTGGGTGAAGAGACCACTCCCCAGGGGGAACATTCGCCCTGGAAAGCATGTCCGGGCCCCGGTTCAGGATGCCAGGTACATGCGCTGCCTTTAGCGAGCGCAGATTGTAATGTGCCCATGTCAGAAGACGCTCGGTCAGGGTGTGCAAGGTTTCTGACCTGACACCACCCTGGCGATTTATGTAGGCCACCACTGACATGCTGTCTGATCTGACCAGAACGTGGTGGCCCTTTAAAAATGGGAGGAAAGCTTTCAGGGATAGTTCGACCGCTATCATCTCCAGACAGTTTATGTGTAACAGTCGCTCCGGGCTCGACCAGAGGCCGGAGGCAGACCTGCCCTCGTACAGGGCGCCCCAACCGAGGTTGGATGCATCTGTCGAGACTACTTTCCATTTCGAGACAGCGCCCGTGCTTACGCCTAACTGATACCAGTTGGCTATTTTCCAAGGGGCCAGAGCTGTGATGCAGCCGTGGGTCACCCTGATGCGCGCGCGGCCGGAAATCCAGGCGCGCGCTGGAACACGGTCTCTTAGCCAGCGCTGTAGTGGGCGCATGCGCAGCAGGCCCAGTTTGAGAACCGCAGAGGCTGATGCCATCAGACCTAGCATTTCCTGAAATCGTTTGAGCGGGTAAAGAGACCCGGCTTTGAACGACACAGCTAAATGCTGAATAGTGAGAGCGCGCTGTGATGTCAGACGCGCTGTACATGTCACAGAGTCTATGTCTATCCCCAAAAAGGAAATCCTCTGGCTGGGAGACAGAGCGCTCTTGACAGTGTTGATCGTGAGACCCAGGCATTCTAAATGGCTGAGGATCCAGGATCTGTGTGTCGTCAGTAGTTCCTCGGAATGGGCTAAAACTAGCCAGTCGTCGAGGTAGTTCAATACTCGCACTCCCCACATTCTCAGGGGTGCGAGAGCGGCATCCATGCACCGTGTAAACGTACGGGGCGCTACGGAGAGGCCGAATGGAAGAACCATGTACTGATAAGTCTGCCCCTCGAAGGCGAATCTCAAGAATGGCCTGTGATGTGGTGCTATTTGAATGTGAAAGTAAGCGTCTTTCAGATCCACTGTGAAAAACCAATCCCTCGGGCGAATTTGCGCGAGTATTTGTTTGGTAGTTAACATTTTGAACGATCGCGTCATAAGCGCTTTGTTCAAACGTCTGAGATCTAGGATGGGTCTGAGACCGCCATCCTTTTTTGGTACGAGGAAGCAGCGGCTGTAAAAGCCTGACTCGCGCTGCGCAGGGGGGACAGTTTCTATCGCCCCTTTTGCAAGAAGGTTTATCAGTTCGGCGCGAAGGACGTGTGTCATTTCGCTTTTCACTTTCGTTTCGACCACGGCGCGAAAGCGCGGCGGTCTGCGAGCGAACTGGAGCGAGTAACCTCGTTTTATTATATTCAAAACCCAATTTGATATGCCGGGGATGGCCTGCCATGCAGCGGCTCGTGCGGCTATGGGTTGAATGTGCTTCGGGCACTGGCCGCCTGTTATAAGGGGACCAGTAGCTCGAGTATGCTGTGCTCGTGACACTGTGGTGACAGCGCTTATTTGTAGGGTTGCGCACTGAGAAGTGGGCACGCGCGCTACATTTAGAGCACCTCCGGCGCGAGCGGGAAGGTGGGCATGAAAGGAGACCCGAGTGAGTCTTTGTGACACTTGGGGGAGTGTGTATACATGTAGGGGTGCGTACTGTGTAGTGGGCACACTGCCTACATAGAAAAAGTTCTTTTTGTGCTTTATTGAGGTCGCCGTGAAAACGGCGTTTGTGTGCAGGCGTGCGTGCATTGTAACAGGCTCGTTTACTGCAGTATAGACATCTCCAACCGCCTTTAGTGAGGGGATTGGAGGAAGCATGTGAGGTTTCTTGTGTGGTGGTCCGGCCGCAGCGGGACTTAACCACGGTCTTTTCAGCCCGAAGGTCAGGAGGGCTTCGGAGGCTCGGGGTTCAGCACAATCCTGGGCCGAGGTCCCCGTCTCTCTGGCGGTTTGCGGCTCGTAGAGCGAGAGCGGTGCTGGGTTTTGGTCGCTGGGCGAGACTGTAAGTCTGGCTGCGATGGCTTCGAGGTCTGAGGGGGCGGGCAGCGGCTGAGGGCGGGCAGAGGTGTGCAGCAATAGCCTCCTCGAGAGGGGGGAGGCTCTCGTAACCGTGGTCTCGGGCGCCGTCGACAGAGGAGAGCGCTGACGAGACAGAAGTCTTCAAGCGTGCGGAGAATGGGGCTTTCCACGACTTCGTGAGTTCATTGTGAACTTCCGGGAAGAAGGGGGCGTTTCTTTGCGGAGGGGCCGAAGGGCGCCCCTGCAGGAACCATTCATCCAGCCTGCTTTTAGCGGGCTCGTCTGGAGGAGACCAGTCGAGCTGAAGGTCGCTGACAGCCCTTGTAAGCACGCGAGTAAGCTCCGCGTCGATATCGGCGCGTTGTCCGGTGCAGCTGGGTGCTGTAGAGGGGGGGGGGGGTCACTACTGGACGCGGCGAGAAAAAGGCTGTCGTGTCTGTCCTCTTCCGCCTCAGGCGCTCCGAAGGAGAAGGGGGCGCTGGTGAGCAGGGACTGGCGCTGCTCGTCCACGAAGAGGACAGGCGAAGGAGAGAGAGCGGGCGAGGCACGCGGGGAGTGTTCCGGCGTGAGCTCGCGTGTAGCAGTATGCTCAGGCATTCTCTGATCGCGGCGTTTCTTACGCGGCACTTGAGAGAGAAGAGGCGGAGCGGGTGGAGCATCGTGGCTGGTTTGAGCTAATCGAGCCCGCAGGGTCGATATAGCCATGTCGTCGCACTCAGGGCAGCCGCCCTTGAAGAGTGCGCTCTCAGCATGCTCGCGGCCCAGGCAGGAGACACAGATGATGTGGCGGTCCTCGCTGGGCAGAGGGCCTCGGCAGGAAGCGCAAGCCCGAGGCATTTGAAACAACGCCTCGAATTCTAGAGGAAAAAAGTGTGATGCAGCGGCAAACACACTAGCTTTGAAAAGGATATAGTCACGCCGGATGGCGCAGCAGGAAGCGAGTGCTGAAGGCGGCGTCGAGATGAAGCACGAGCCGGCGTCCTCAGATCTCCGTTGCAGTGCTATCCCGCTGAGAGGCTTTTCGACGGCGTGTAGAGGCTTCTCCGGAGAAGACAGCGAAGTGCAGGTGAGATCGCTG
The DNA here is from genome assembly GCF_963082965.1 of Carassius carassius. Classification (NCBI taxonomy): domain Eukaryota; kingdom Metazoa; phylum Chordata; class Actinopteri; order Cypriniformes; family Cyprinidae; genus Carassius; species Carassius carassius. The sequence goes on along the minus strand of NC_081758.1, from coordinate 33,671,174 downwards.
AAGGAGATGAAATCTGATCCCTATGGTGAAGCGGTGGCTTATATAGTTCCAGCCACGCCTATTTTGGCGCGCTCTGACGTCCAATGGGCGCGAAGCGCCCCCATTGGTTCGTTACTCTCCGCCGCCTCACCATAGGTTGCTGCAGTTGCCGCAGCACAGCCAATAAGCGCGTGAGCCGCTTCGCTTGGGTCTGCTGTACTGCAGCACTGCGTTTAACATTATTTAAAAATTAAGGATAATTTTTGGCTTCATATTCTCGAGAAAAGGGGACCTTTTCCCATAGCGTAAGCTAGCTTACGCAGTACGAGAGTACTCTCGAAAGGGAACTTTTTTTAGTATATTCAGCATAAACACACATCGCTAAACAGGTAATGATCTAGTTAACATTTATAATTAAATTAACATTCGTCTGAAATGTTGTAAGAACATGTATAAGAACAATGTGTTTAAAGAGAGTAAAAAATAATACCAAATAGAGTTTGGTCCTGCCTGTTGTTGATTAATTACAGCTGTAACGTTCTATAATGTTGTCAGTTGACGTTGTATGTAGTCATGTCACTAGAAATTGAATAATCACTGTCCCAATGTGCAGTGAGCCAGAATTCATGTACACAATATACTGATTCACAAGTTCAGGAGCTAGGGATCTGATTGAGACGCACCCATAGTGTATTTTTAAAGGTAAAGTATATTATTTTTCAGTGATAAAAACACTTGCAACTATACCAGTTGTGTGTGCAGAAACCAAATATTGGCTCATTTTCACCTTTTAGAAACCTGATCAAATTATGTTTTGATATATACCATTTGGTGCCAAAATTAAACACTTCATAAGAATAAACTCAAAATGTAAAAAAAAAATTTTTTAAATATGGATAAACATTTAGAATTTTGTCATGACATTCTTTACTGAGAGATATAGCAGTGGTTGACTATTATTTGGTAGCATGGAACTAAGAAGTAAGTGATGAGGGCACAGTTTGATATTTGGTTGACCAATGAGCAAAAAGGGGGCTATTCATATCTGGAAATCAAATATTTAAGCTGTTTAACAATTTCATATCCCTGAACCTTCAAAAAATAAATGAATATCAAGATAAAGCCTTTTTTCCTTTCTTTCTTTCTTTCTTTCTTTTTTCCTTTTTTAAAATATAAAACCAATAAAGCCGCAGTTTTCTCATTAATCTGCTTTATTTTTTTCAGACCCAAAAACAATGTACAAAGCATGTGTGTGTTTATACATGTAATTGAAGCATAGCTGATATCTGGGGTCAGATATTGCCACCTGAATCTGAACTCTGTAAGTGCATTAGAGCAGTAGAGCTGATAAGGGGTCATATGTTCCCTCTCCACTCAAATGTATGCTCTAGCATATCTGTAACGATGGCATGACTCTCCGGTACAAAGATGTTCCATGGACACAGATCATAGACTTAAAGGGCAACACAAACAAAGCTGCTCATTTGTCCTGTGCTGAGGCAGACCGTATGCAAGTATAAAAGGGTTATGGGATTAATTCTTGCTGCAGCACTGCTTGCAGGTCAAAAACAAATCATCTTCCTCTGAAACCTGGCCTGTCCCTCACCTATAAACTTTATTTGTATAAATTTAAAATGCATACAAAAATGACTTAGATGAGCCTCCAGTGAGCAAGTGCAGTGAGAGGAAAGACTCTTTTCCTATTCTGTAGATTGTTAAGAATGAATGACACCTTGTCTCACTGACACTGTGCAAGTGTGTGTGTGTGTGTGTGTGAGCGTGAGTGTGTTTGGCTCTGACATCACGCCCCACTACCTCTGAAATGAGGGGCTGCATTTTCTGATCCAATGAAGCTTGTGATTAGAATGAAACTTTATGACAATGAGAATCTCTTTTACCTATCACAGAGCTCTCTCTCTCTCTCTCTCTCTCTCTCTCTCTCTCTCTCTGTGGGTCTCTATCTCAATAAACGAGAAACAAAGTTTCAGGCTTGAAGGGAGTATTTCTCTTTAGTGGTATCAGAATTTAATGGACCCAGTGAGATCATGTTGGCCACATTGTTAAACACTGTTCAACAACTCAGCGTCAATTATAGATATTTATCACTAATCTATGTGATTTCAGCAATAGGCCTCTGTTTACAAAGCTCTCAGGATCTGAACAATAGTATGATAATTACATTCTAGAAATGGAGCATACATTTTTATTTGCATTTTTAGGGATATCAATTTAACAAGTTAGATTAAAAAAAAATATGTGTTGAAATAAAATTTCAATTTACCAAAATAATTAACTACCATTAGAGCAATTCGACCTTGCAGTACCACCTTAATGCTTTTATGAGTCTAGTCACTTCAGCCCACCTGCTACTACAGGACAGAAAGCCTTACCAAATCTCAGTTACTAAGATCAGGTAGCACAGAATGAGCAAAGAGACATTCATTGATATGATAACTGACTAAAATATCTCAAAACCTTACTGAACAAGTCACAAATCACACTTATTTCACTTAAAGCCTGTTTTAGGACATGAGCTTTTTTTAAATATTAAATATGCTTCAATTATTATTACATTTACTAAAGTGATTCAGTCAAGAGCAGTTAGAGATTCATTCGTTGTTTGATTAACATTAAATGACGGTGACGGCAGCAGGTTTGTTAAGCTACTGTCTCTTTAAGATCAAATGCACGGATCTAGTATACTGACCCACCAGATTTCTCCAACAGTTCAATTCAATTCAATTCAATTCAAGTTTATTTGTATAGCGCTTTTTACAATACAAATCGTTACAAAGCAACTTTACAGAAAATTATGTTTCTACAATATTTAGTAGTAGCTAGTAGTTTGTGCACGTTTGACAGGATTTTAGAAAAATAAAAATAATAATACAAGACGTAGTCAACTAGATGATGAACTATCAATATTATTAATTAATAGTAATTATATGATGCAGTCACACATGTAGCAATAATTGTTAGTTCTGTTTGTTGATTCAAGGTTAGGATCATCTGGGGTCCTCTGAGGGTCAGCATCATCTCTTCTCAGGTGCTCTGGATCCAGACTGGAGCTTGTGTAAATCCTAGTTACCACGGGATGTAAATCCTGTGGCAAAACATAGAAACAAAATAGAGACATCATTAGCATAGCTGCTGATCCAACAAAGTAAAATTAGTTTAACCCAAGCTAAAGAATAAAAATGCAGATACAACTACAACCCGAATTCCAGAAAAGTTGGGACGTTTTTTAAATTTTAATAAAATGAAACCTAAAAGACTTTCAAATCACATGAGCAAATATTTTATTCACAATAGAACATAGATAACATAGCAAATGTTTAAACTGAGAAAGTTTACAATTTTATGCACAAAATGAGCTCATTTCAATTTTGATTTCTGCTACAGGTCTCAAAATAGTTGGGACGGGGCATGTTTACCATGGTGTAGCATCTCCTTTTCTTTTCAAAACAGTTTGAAGACGTCTGGGCATTGAGGCTATGAGTTGCTGGAGTTTTGCTGTTGGAATTTGGTCCCATTCTTGCCTTATATAGATTTCCAGCTGCTGAAGAGTTCGTGGTCGTCTTTGACGTATTTTTCGTTTAATGATGCGCCAAAATGTTCTTTATAGGTGAAAGATCTGGACTGCAGGCAGGCCAGGTTAGCACCCGGACTCTTCTACGACGAAGCCATGCTGTTGTTATAGCTGCAGTATGTGGTTTTGCATTGTCCTGCTGAAATAAACAAGGCCTTCCCTGAAATAGACGTTGTTTGGAGGGAAGCATATGTTGCTCTAAAACCTTTATATACCTTTCAGCATTCACAGAGCCTTCCAAAACATGCAAGCTGCCCATACCGTATGCACTTATGCACCCCCATACCATCAGAGATGCTGGCTTTTGAACTGAACGCTGATAACATGCTGGAAGGTCTCCCTCCTCTTTAGCCCGGAGGACACGGCGTCCGTGATTTCCAACAAGAATGTCAAATTTGGACTCGTCTGACCATAAAACACTATTCCACTTTGAAATAGTCCATTTTAAATGAGCCTTGGCCCACAGGACACGACGGCGCTTCTGGACCATGTTCACATATGGCTTCCTTTTTGCATGATAGAGCTTTAGTTGGCATCTGCTGATGGCACGGCGGATTGTGTTTACCGACAGTGGTTTCTGAAAGTATTCCTGGGCCCATTTAGTAATGTCATTGACACAATCATGCCGATGAGTGATGCAGTGTCGTCTGAGAGCCCGAAGACCACGGGCATCCAATAAAGGTCTCCGGCCCTGTCCCTTACGCACAGAGATTTCTCCAGTTTCTCTGAATCTTTTGATGATGTTATGCACTGTAGATGATGAGATTTGCAAAGCCTTTGCAATTTGACGTTGAGGAACATTGTTTTTAAAGTTTTCCACAATTTTTTTACGCAGTCTTTCACAGATTGGAGAGCCTCTGCCCATCTTTACTTCTGAGAGACTCTGCTTCTCTAAGACAAAGCTTTTATAGCTAATCATGTTACAGACCTGATATCAATTAACTTAATTAATCATTAGATGTTCTCCCAGCTGAATCTTTTCAAAACTGCTTGCTTTTTTAGCAATTTGTTGCCCCCGTGCCAACTTTTTTGAGACCTGTAGCAGGCATTAAATTTTAAATGAGCTAATTAAGTGGATAAAAGTGTAAAATTTCTCAGTTTAAACATTTGCTACGTTATCTATGTTCTATTGTGAATAAAATATTGGCTCATGTGATTTGAAATTCCTTTAGTTTTCATTTTATTAAAATTTAAAAAACGTCCCAACTTTTCCGGAATTCGGGTTGTACACTCACAATTTAAGAGATACATTATTCGAATGCTTGGCGAAAGAGATGCGTTTTTAATCTAGATTTAAACAGAGAGAGTGTGTCTGAACCCCGAACATTATCAGGAAGGCTATTCCAGAGTTTGGGAGCCAAATGTGAGAAAGCTCTACCTCCTTTAGTGGACTTTGCTATCCTAGGAACTACCAAAAGTCCAGCGTTATGTGACCTTAGGGTGCGTGATGGGTTGTAGCGTGGTAGAAGGCTAGTTAGGTACGCAGGAGCTAAACCATTTAGGGCCTTATAGGTAAGTAATGATAATTTGTAACTGATACGGAACTTAATAGGTAGCCAGTGCAGAGACTGTAAAATTGGGGTAATATGATCATATTTTCTTGACCTGGTAAGGACTCTAGCTGCTGCATTTTGGACTACCTGTAGCTTGTTTATTGACGAAGCAGGACAACCACCTAGAAGTGCATTTCAATAGTCCAGTCTAGAGGTCATGAATGCATGAACTAGCTTTTCTGCATCAGAAACAGATAACATGTTTCGTAGCTTGGCAATGTTTCTAAGATGGAAGAATGCAGTTTTTGTAACATTGGAAATATGATTTTCAAAAGACAAATTGCTGTCCAATATAACACCCAGATTTCTGACTGTAGAGGAAGTAACAGTACATCCGTCTAGTTGCAGATTGTAATCTACAAGATTCTGTGTGGTGTTTTTTGGTCCAATAATTAATATCTCTGTCTTATCCGAATTTAATTGGAGAAAATTATTTGTCATCCAATCTTTTACATTTTTAACACACTCTGTTAGCTTAGATAATTGGGAAGTTTCATCTGGTCTCGTTGAGATATATAGCTGAGTATCATCAGCATAACAGTGGAAGCTAATTCCGTATTTTCTAATAATATTACCAAGGGGCAATAGTTCAAATTTAAGTAAGATGTAGTTCATATTTAAGTAAGATGTAACTGTTTGTGTTTACATCAAGACATGCCAAGACGGGCATTTAGACATAATTTTGTGTGTATTTGACCATTTAAGTGCAATAAATCTTGAGAGAGAACTGAATTGGAGATTTATGTATGTTTCTTTATTGCTCTAATCTGTCAACATTTTTAAGCAGTCCTGCTTTGCATGGACATATGCACACACACTGCTCAGCTGTTGCAGGTCGACACAACTAAAAAATAAAAGGCTATATTATTATCATTTTTAAAGTATCTGTACTATTAAAACATGAATCCTAAATAGTTTTTAATAGTGGGTATCGAAATACCTTTCTAGTACGGGTATACTGTGCAACACTACTACTAAGAAATTTGCACAAAAACTGTTAAAATATTCTAGAAATAACTTTTAAAATATATGATCAAAGACCCCAGCATTACCAGTGTTTTATTGTTAACAAAAAAAAAGTTTCATTAATTGAAATAAAGCTGAAATATATAAATATTCGATGTAAAATTTGTAAAAAAAAAAAAAAAAAAAATGAAAAGAAGTTGAATTGACTGAAATGGATTAATTAAAATGAATGCTAAATAAAAACAAAAACAATGACGACAACTTACTAAAACAAACAAAAATTAATATGCAAACATAAAATATTAAATAAAAGCTAATTTAAAAGATTCATAAATGCTACAAAAGTACAAAATACTAAAATAACACATTACCAATTAGTAATTAATTCAATATTGATGTTTTACCGGGTATTGTTAACAACACAGCAACTTTCATAAATACAGAATGCTTGGTCATCGATGGACTTTAGACATTGTTTGTGGAATCTGTGAAAACTGATCATTTTATATACATTTTATCCCATTCTGTACATTCTAAAAGATTGGATATCTACTTTTCTTAAAACAATGAATACATATTCTGTGCATTTTAAAGCTCATTTTAGACTGGAAAAAAAAATTCATAAGAGTTAATTAAAAAAAGAGTTCTGAATAATACATTAGCAAGTAGAAAAACTCAGTAACCTCACAATCGATCTTCTCTTCTAGCAGCTTATCTGCGAGGACCTTATTCCATTTTTGTTGTAATCTTGTTGATTGATAAAAATAATGTGGCAGAGAGAGAAAAAGAGTTTGCTGTTGAAAACGTGTGTAGCATGTGATAACATTGCTGTGACCGCTCTGACGCATGTGTGTGCTGTGTACACGCAAGTAATTCCTCATCGCAAACACATCTGCATGTAAAACAGTCCCTATTATGTAGCAGGCTCTCGGTGTGTGTGGGTGTGTAAGTGTTGATCTAAGCATGATCCCAAGAGAACATCAGGCAAAGAGTGTTTGTTAATCTCAATTACAAAGACATTCTTGTGTTTATGAAGGACCAGAACTCTCAGCTCCAGAAAGGCTCCTCTGCTCCAGAGATGCTTCCTGCACGAGAACCTGCACAAATAAAGATGACTTTCTTTTCTTTGCAATGTTCCACTGATGTGAACAAGGAGCTCTGAGAGAATGTGTACAGTGTGTGTGTGTATGTGTGTCTTTTGTAAGAGACTGCATTTCTCAACAATAGCACGGTGCCCTTGAATGCGCAGAGTTCATTCTTTCAAAAGAACATGAGCCCGGCAGCCCAACAGACTTCTCTTTCAGCTCTTTCTCTCTTTTTTCCGACTTTCATTTTCCAAAATCTCTTTCTCTTTTTCCTATGTATTACTAGATGTGTGAGAGATTGTAAAAAGGGAAGATCAGACTAAACATCAAAGCATTCAGATTATGTTCCTGTTTCCTCACCAGCTGACTAACACACACACACAGACACAACACAGCATCCATCAGAAATCAGCTCCCAAATCTCTCAAATGCTCTTTCAAGCCTTTCATTTTAAAAAAGTCGCTTTTTCTTCTTCCTGTACATGACTGAGTTAGAATGTAGAGTAAACATCAAAGCATTTAGATTATGTTTGTTTCCTCTCTAGCTGTCAAACACACACATATGCAGGGGTGTTTTCGCTGTTTTCTCCAAGGAGGCAAAAACAAATCAACAATGTAAAAATAAAAAACAAACAAAAAAAATAGATATGAAGCCAAAAAGTGTGTAAATCAATAATTTTTAAAATGATTAAAAAATATATTTTATTTGTGAGAGATTGTAAAATCATTAAATATTTAGAGGGAGTGTCTCTTTTGTGTCTCCATGTTGCTGTGATTGGCCGTTTAACCTGTAAATGCAACTATTCTTGCTTGTTAATCTTCCCAATCAGTGGGCTAAATGGCCTGAATGGGTCAAACTGGTGAAACAGGACAGACTAATTACACTCAGACATCACGTTCGGTCATGTCTGAACTTTAAACGGTGATCTGCAAGCGAGTTGATGTTTAACCAGAGCTGAGCTCAGTTAAATTAAAGCATCATTTCCGTGCCTGTGATCATCATGACACCTGCTGTGTTCACAGAGGATTTGATAACTAATGGTCTAAAAAGAAGGTGAATATTAACAATAACAATGGCTGATAGCATTTTTTATGCATTATTAGTAGTTCATATATATATATATATATATATATATATATATATATATATATATATATATATATATATATATATATATATATGTTGGATGGAAACACCACGACACAATTTCAAAAATAAAAAACTTAAATGCTTCCTTGAAGTTGATAAAAAAAAATGTTTATTCAGTAATAAGATGTGCACAAACTATGATAAAAACTATTTTACCAAAGAAATCTAAATGCAGATTGAAGTCAGTATTACTGAATTAATGGTAATTTAATTAAATCACTGATTTCAGCTGATTCCATCCAAGCTGTGAATTTAAGTTATGTGAAAATCTAGCTTATAGCAACAACAACAACAACAACAAAAAACCTTTATAAACAATTCTATACCAAAACTATATAAAATTCTAAAAAATTCACACAAATTAAATTTACAGCTTGGATGAAAACATTGCTTTTAAAGGTTTAGTTCATCCAAAAATTTAAATTAGGCCATAAATAACTCGCCCTGAAGTCATCCTAGGTGTATATAACTTACTTCTTTCATACGAATCCAGAGTTATTTTAAAAACTGTCTTTGATCTTTCAAGCTTTTTGATGCCACTGGTGTTGCACTGCATCGGTCCTTGAGAAGTTTAATAAAAAGCTCATCTATTAAAAAAAAGTGTCCCACACGGCTCCAGTGGGGGAACAAAGGCCTCCTGTGGCGAATCAGTGCATTTTTGTAAGATAAATATCCATATCCAAAACGTAATAGTCACTTTAATCTAGCTTGCGCTCACAGTTGTAAACAAAGCAGTTCCAGGGGAATGACGTATAAGGTCAGCTTTGAGCATGCACCGCTCAGAAGTGACGCACGCAGAAATGCAGCAGAGAGATCAAAACAAAACATTTTACAACAGTGAGCGCAAGCTAGATTAAAGGGATTATTACGTTTTGAATATGGATATTTTTCGCAATGATTCACTACAGAAGGCCTTTGTTCATTTTTTTTATGGATGCGCTTTTTATTAAACTTTTCATGAACTGATGCAGTGCAACACCCGCTGAGTGGCATCAAACAGCTTGAAAGATCAAAGACAGTTTTTAAAATAACTCTGACTGGATTCGTATGAAAGAAGAAAGTCATATACACCTAGTATGACTTCAAGGTGAGTAATTGATGGGCTAATTTTTATTTTGGGGGGAACTAACCTTTTAATGTGACCTAACAACACTGAAGAGTAGGGGTGTAACGGTACGTGTATTCGTACCGGACCGTTTCGGTACAGGGCTCTCGGTACGGTGCACGTGTGTACCGAATGACGGAATGCAATATTTTGTGCGCGGAACATAAGTACATTTTTGTGTTTCCAAACAAACATATTAAGTGGCGGAAGTCTCCGCGTGTCCATTTTTATTTCGGCTCCCAGGTTAGAGCTTGCAGACTGCCTGCGTGAGACGCGCGTCTCAGGCGTGGCACGAGCCGCGTGGAAAACGTGTGCATGCTAGAAATAGAACCGACGCCTATTTTTCACGCGACACGCAAGCGTGTTCGAAGCGTTTCCAGGCAAAATAGAATAGGAAAATATGTTTATATGTCATTTTGTACACAAATACATATTAATTCATGACACTTTGATGTTTGAAAGTCTATAGGTTGACAAATTCAGATATAAATGTAATTTTAAAAATAAATTAATAATTATCGATTTTCAAATATTGCACCTGTCAAACATAGTCTATTTTGCAGTCAATACTGTTGACGGTGTCCTTTATCAGTAGGTTTTATATTTATGCTCAACATGAAGTATAGATATTGTTGTCATGAAGACAAGAGCCTGGTCTGTCGGCGGTCTCCCTCTATGTCACCTACAGTAGCAGCAGCGCACCTGCGCCGCATCAGGCACGATTCTGGTGAAGCAGGCCTACAAGCTAGTATTGGTAATGCTGCACTGTAATCATAGTTATTTATTTATATTTTTCATTATATTTTATTATATGATATTGGTTTGAGACTGAGAGTATTTTATTAGTGGGGAACTTTGCAGCAGTATTTTATTTCTTATTCTTTTTTTATTATATATATATATATTATTAAAAAGTATTTTTAAAAAAAGTGTATAGTAATAACCTGCAGTTTAATGTTTGCATTTCTTTCCCTTACTGTACCGAAAATGAACCGAACCCTGACTTTAAAACCGAGGTACATACCGAACCGTGATTTTTGTGTACCGTTACACCCCTACTAAAGAGTATAGTTTTATATAAACATATAAAAACGGGTTGTTAATCTGTAAGAATATGTAATAATGTTCCTTTAACCTGCTCACTGTACATTTTAATTTGTGCATTTGGTAGATGGTAGATTGGTAGATCCATACTCAAAATGTGTATTTGATCATGTAATGCATTTCCTGGGAATTGAAATCATTACCTTGGTGTTGCTTGCACCACGCTCCACTGTTTGAACTGCAGGAATGTGTATAAACATCAAATGGAACTGGAATTTGACAAGAATGTACACTGGACTAAAAAAGGCAAAGGCAGAGAGAGGATCGGGTCTCCATATGTCACAAACTCACCACAAGCCACTGACATACATACATATACACAGAATCATAAAAAAGGTCCCAAATGCCAAAGACACGGGAGTGTTTTAGAGTGACTCCTGTCTCATTCTTGTCTTTCCTGTCTCTAACTCTCCTGTCTTACTTTCAGTCTTTTCCTGAGGTGCATTTCATTGAATTTCAAACAGCAGCTTGTCACTGCACCGTATCACAGTCAAAAAAACAGGTGCGTATGTGCGTATGATTCTACAATTTCAATTGGTTTTTTCATTTTGTTTGTTTCTCACCCCACTGTGATGCTGTGTTTGAATAGCAACATGCGGCACATTGCTTAGGTTTGTAGCCTTTAGAGAGCCCTGTGCCGCCACTCTGCTCTGTATTCCACCGCTGCCGTCCTCTGCTCTCCTCATGCTCCACCTGAGAGAGATGGATCATTAAGGTCTGGCCGAGGAAAATCTCATTTATGAGAAGACACGGTTTCTTTGATCTACGCGTGCATGTGTGAGTGGACGGAGCTATGGCCGGATGCATACATATTTATATTTTTTCTTGTTGATGTTTAAAGTCTCACATCATTTACCAGGATTCCTGTTAAAAACAACAACTCAAAGTCACAATAATGTTACCCTGATGTCATACACCAAATTTAAATCTGCTCATTTTCATACCCTCGTGTCTTTCCAAATCCTTATGACTTACTTTCTTCTGTGGAACATAAAATAAGATATTTCCAAGCATGTCCAAGCTGTTTTTTTCTGTACAATAAAAGCACTTTAAGCTTCCAGTCCACTTATGAGACAGAATGCTACAACCATGATTTCAAAATCCGGAAGACTTATACGCAACGGATTCTTTCCTTTTATAAAGTTTTTCTCTCTCTCTCTCTCTCTCTCTCTCTCTCTAATTTCTGAGTAAAACAAAAACTATTGTAAATATAAATTGAGAACCTTGGATGTTTTTTCTCAGAAACACATTACATTACACAAACCCAAACTGAAAATGCTAATTTTAAGGCAGTTATGTTTATTTTTTTTAATGTATGTTTGCAGTAAGTAACTAACAACATTTGGGGTGTGAGTGTGTGCAGTTTACAACAAAATGTACAAGTATCATCAAGTTGTGTTTTACTCATGAATTGAAAAACCCCATTATAAAAACCCATAGGAAAGTCTTGAGGGAACCCATAGCAAATTAGTCATCTGGATGTTGACATCATGGCTACAGCACTACATGGGAAAACCATGCAACATGCCACCGTACACCGAACATGCCCATACACAAATTATTTTTTTTAGTGAACAATGACTCAAATAAGCCTAAAGAGTTTATTACTCAAAAAAAGGTATCTCAAGTGTCCAGAAGACTATGCATGGACAACATTGCTGCTTTATTGTCATTAAAACAAAAAAATCTCAATATCCTATTTTCTATTCCATGGAGGAAAAAAAGGCATACAGCTTCAGAAACCATGAGTGACTAAATGACATTATCATCTCGATTATGGCCAGAAAGAGTGAAAACCCATCTAATCTTATTTAGCTTGGGATAATGGTTAAAAATGCAAAACACACATTTCAGACAAACAGAGCAAGAGGCAGAAAAAGAGTTGCAGAGTGAGAAAGAGAGAAATGCCAAGCTCTGAGTTCATTTGAACACAAAATGACAGTAAAAACAGAGGGACAATGAGATCCAATAGTGGCAGAATATTTGGAGAGAGCAGCACACTGTAGATAATGAAGGTCGGCAAGTTTATCTCAGATTCATTTTGCTTGAAACTTGGTTTGCCGCAACTTTATAGAGAATGAGGAGGTTTTATGGCATAGAGGAGGGTGACATTACAGTGTCACAATGCTTTCTTTTTCACCTTTCATGTCAACACAATTTCCTCTCACACAATTCTCCTTCAGGCTTTCCTCTCTCTGAGAGAATGAGCAATCTCTCCTCTTCCCTCTTAATGATTATCTCGCAGTAATTTTAAGCTTAATAGTTTCATGACTTTTAACCATAACAAGATACAGGTTCTGTCATGATTATTCATTAAACTACCCATCCCCTTTGTAATTGGCATTTCAGATTGGCTCTGAGATTCGAGGATGCACCAGAGGCCATTTTTACAACTGATTAGCTATTTATAGTCCATTTGTCCTGTATCTATTTAAATACATATATGCTCCATTTATACTGGAACTATATTGATTTAAGAACAGCCTTTTCCACAGAATTACTCCCTAACCTTTCAAATACACCACATATTCTGGTAATACATTCTAGCAATAGTAAAGTGAAACAAAACTTTCTAGGGATGCACTAATGTTGCAATTTTGACCAATAACAATAAGCCAACAATTTTTTTTCTCTCTCCATGTTATGGCTGAATCAAATAAAATTCTATACTACTTAGTCTAAATAAAGGTGAAAATAAAACACAAAAAGCAATAATTTTACATGCTACAAGTGAAATTAGGAAGCAGAACACTATTAATCCACAGTATGAAAAAAGGATAATAATTTCTAGATTTGCTAAAGATTGCATTTAACACTTATTACACATTAAATTACTAGTGTTTTTAAGTTAGCGGTAGATGTCAGGTAACAAAAATGCTAAAATATAGGAAATAAGCATGCACAATTAAATCTCTAATATCTGGCCAATACTGAATACATTCAATATTGATTTTTGTTTAAGCATGGCACCAATATACCAATGCATCTCCAAAACTTTTACTTGCACTTATATATAGTCCACATGCAAACATTACCAACTGGAATTAAACAAAAAATAAGTACAATCTAACTACTCAGTTTATGCAGTAACACTGCATATCCCATAAGAACTTAGAATTCAGTGTCAGCTAAAAGGCTAGTTCACACTAATTCTTTTTAAAAAATAAAATGTAAAAGAACTGAAAATGTACCGTATCATAAATGTACTCCATGCTGAATTCTTTCTTTCTTTCTTTTTTATTCCCACAGTGTCTGTTACCTCCTACAGTTTAAACTGCTTTATAATTTTTTTTTTTAATATAAAACCACCACCACTGGAGAGAACATATCTTCATGGCTGTCAGTGTTACAAAGACTCCTGCAGTATTAATTATTTATAGAATCTAAATCCTGATAAACACAACCAAAATGATGAAACATCTCATATCTGCTTCCTAACCTCTTGACACACATACAAATAAACTTGACACAAGCATGCAATGTTCTCCTAGCATGTCAGGCGTGTAATCTCAAACTCCTCCATCTAATTAAAGGCCATTAAGGCTCCTGCAGTTTGTGTTTCAGCTGATATACACACGCACACACACTCACTCAGTCAGAACTACTGATAATGTGTGTGTGTGTGTGTGTGTGAGAGAGAGAGAGAGAGAGAGAGAGAGAGAGAGAGAGAGAGAGAGAGGACATTACAAGGGTTGATCAACAGTAGCAGTAGGCAAAAAATGGATAAAGGATACTGGCTTTAAAGGGATAGTTCACCCAAAAAAATTACCCTATGATTTACTCACCCTCAAGCCATCCTAGGTGTATGTAACTTTCTTCTTTCAGACAAATAAAATCGGGGTTACATTAAAAAATGTCCTGGCTCATCCAAGCTTTATAATGGCAGTGAATGGGGGTCCAGATTTTGAAGCAAAATAAAGTACATCCATCTATCATCATTTTTGCAGATTTAACCGTAAACCCTTTTTGTGTGAACTATCCCTTTACATTAAACTGTGCTTAATACAAGTGAAACCCTCTACCTGCATGAGAGACACCAAACAACTTTTAAGAAATTTGCAGTGTGTGTGTGTGTGTGTGTGTGCTTGCTAATGGTATAATTTTTATAAAACTGGAAGCCATCTGTGCCTTTTACATTTGGTCCACTGAAGAAATTCAACTTATCTTAAATGTCAGACCATGTTTAAATCATCTTCTATGGTAGAACAGGAGAAGAGGGTGAGAATCTAAAGAATTGAAGAAAGAGAAGACACAGATAATAAATTTATCCTAGTGAAATGCTGAAAATAACTCAAGCACATGGCATAAAACTGGAAAGGGTTAAGCAATATGATGAGAAAAATATGGTAAAAAACATTTTCATAAACATCTAGTAATTCAAAAATAGTTTGAACATCTAATATTGAATTCACATTATCCTTCAAACATGTCACATTATTATATTATATTATTATTATTATTGAATGTATTGTATCTGTCATTTTATTCTTTAACATATAGAACTTTATTTTACAAGAAACACTAAAGGGCCAGTCACACTACACTTTACATTTCATTAACTTCCATTCATATGTCACAGTGAGACAAAATTCTGACAGACTGGCCCAAAAAAATAAACTTTTTTTAAAGTGACAGGTTTTATTTAATGTTCATGTCTTATACATTGGCATAGCACAGATTTCACAACGCTACATGTTCTGTAGATGTTTTCAGAAACCTGCAAAAGTTGGGATGCTGCGAGCAAAATCCCACAGCAAATCTCTTTGGACTAAGCACTTGGTTTTATTGGCTTCTCTGCAAGTTTTATAGAAATTTCTGGATAACAACAGGGCCTGACCTACACAAGAGTTTAATGGTTTATGTAAGCTTGGTGGAAGTGCCGCACAATAGCTGTACTTAAAACACTTACTGGAAAAAAAAAGGCAATTTTGAGCACTTGAAGAAATGGAGGTCAGTGGCTTTACACTGTTGAAAGTGACCTTCAACGTCTCTCCAATACACTGCAACCATCTACGAATACTCGCAAGAGGTGCAGGGTTTCAATCAGTGGCAAAACTGCTGAAACCAAGGACACAAACTGTCTAGACAACTACAGAGTTTGACTATAGAGCTTCTATTATGTGGGAGGTTTGATTGATCTATATAGCAAGGTCAAGGTTTTCTGATCACTGTCTGCTCAGCAACTGTTAACAGTCCCAGACTGTTATAGACAGTGACAGTCTGTGCCTTCCTAAGAACTATGATGGACATTTGTTCTTGTTGTGATCAATGAGGTACTTATCTGCCTATATCTTGCGTGGATAAAATAAATTTGTAGGTCCCCTGTTCTTTCAGAATAGTAACTTATGAATTGTATTAATATTTAAAAAAAAAAAAACAGTACATGCATTACTATGAACCCACAGAATCAGCACCAGTGGATGAGGTTCCTGTATAAAGCTCATATTAAAACAGACATAGTCAATCACCAGTGCAGAATCATTCATTATTTTAGAAACATGTCATGGACAGTACCAATCGTAGAATAGACCAAATCTATCTGATGTGTGGTTTAGGCTAAAGTATTGATACCTATTTTTACAGACATACAGTAAATAAATTAGGGAAGTTGCAGGAAGAAGTATGTAAAACCTTGGATTTCTATGGATTTTTGTATGAAATTTGATCTGCTCTTCAATAAAACAATGGGCAAATTATACATTTTCATGTCTTGAAACACACCATGTAAACATTAACAGTGTAGGGCTGAAAAGGAAAGAAGAATCTCTCAGCTAATGACTTGTCCAAAAGCTAATTGATGTCAGGAGTCAGCTAACCTGAGTCCAATCAATGAGACAAGACTGAAGATTTTAGTCACCCTGCCCCCACACCAAAAAAAATAAAAATAAATAATAATAATAATAATTTGTACTGATTGAATATGATTCACAATGTCTTGTTTGGTGACTTAGGGATTTGTGATGTCAAAAGGGCAAATACATTTGCATATTACCACCTCTAGTGCAAGACGAATAGTTAAACCATTAAACCAGCCAATGGCGTTCAGTCGCTTACAGTGAAACATGTTGGGCAGGCGGACAAAATGTGGGCTGCTTTTTTTATTCATTGGGTTTTTAATTCGCATTTTTGTTTGGTCATGTTATTTTAATTCATTTGAACGTGTAATTAAGAAAGGGTTACAAAAGCATCCCTAAAAGACTTGATGTTCAGTCATTGCTAAGACAAATGGTCTACAACTGGATGAAGTTCAGCACTGGGATCTACTCTCCCTAGGATTGGGCATCTTGCAAAAAGCACAGTGCAGAATGCTCAATCATGTTATAAGAAGAATCTTTAAATGCCAATCAAAGGCTTCTATTTCTAGTAGGCTACATTCTAAAATCTCTGTTGATAAGTCTACAAAATGCAAAACAATGTAAAGAAGAAAAGTTTATGAAACAATCAAGGACTGTCTGGGGGAAAAAATAAACTGCTGCATGTCTGAATTTAACGAAACAGCAGCTGGATGTCCCAGAGCACTATTCCCAAAACATTCTGTGGACAGATGAAAAGCTGTTTGGGAAACAAACGCTATATATAGAAGTGGAAAAAAAGGCACAAGATATCAACATCCAAACTTCAAATCTCTGGAGGGGTGTAATGGAGGTGATTTGCTGTGTCAGGGCCAAGACATCTTGCTATCATCGACAGAAAGATGAATTCCCACGTTTATCTGGGCATTTTGCAGGAGAACATAAGGCCATCTGTCCAACAACTGAAGCTCAACAGATGTTTGGTGATCCAGTGGGACAAAGACTCAGAACACAGGAGTAAATCAGCAACAGTAAATATGCCTTCTGCTCAATCAGGTGGAGTCCTGACCTGAGATGCTTTGGGGTGACCTCAGGAGAGCGATTTACACCAGGCACCCCAAGAAAGTTACTGAAATAAAAGAGATTTATAAAAAGGAATGGTGCAAAATTCCTCATGGTCTGATCCACAATTACAAGATACAGTTTATCAACTGGGGAAGTCGTGGCCTAATGGTTAGAGAGTCGGACTCCCAATCGAAAGGTTGTGAGTTCGAGTCCCGGGCCGGCAAGAATTTCGGATGGGTTAAATGCAGAGCACAAATTCTGAGTATGGGTCACCATACTTGGCTGAATGTCATGTCACTTTCACTTTCACTTTTTCACTTTCATCAAGGTTAATGCTGCAAAGGAGGGTCAATCAGTTATGATATCCAGGGTTCACTTAAGTTTTCCATTAACCACTGTGAGAAATTACATGGTATGCTCAGTAAAAAATGAAAATTTCTCATTTACAGCATTATGCGAGCCTTTTTTTTGTCCACTATTCTGATCAGATAAAATGTTATGACTTTTATGACTGTATAAATCCACATACTTTTTTTCAGCAACTATAGGCTGTTTTAAAGAAGTTTTAAACACTTAAAAAAACTTCCATTAAGTCTTATTCTAAAATAAAAAAGAATTCATCTGAAGCAAGTGTTTGATTGTCTCTGATGCATGCATGTTTAAATAAAAACGAATTCTAAAAAAACAACACAAGCCACCAGACATCTCAAAACATATAGATGCACTGCGCTCACTGATGATCACTGATGATAATTCTAATGATAATTGCTGATAGAAATTACTTAGGTAGTATCCTGGGAGAAGTGTTTAAGCACTGTAGACATCTCTAACACTCTGCATTGAGAAAATGATAGTTGATGTGTTAATAATAGCTGCATAAAGCAGCATGATCTAAAAATATTGCAGTATATGAGAAAAAGTGGGAAAGAGAAGGGGACAAGCATGAGACAGACAGAGATGAATGGACCAAGTGGCCATTAAGGTCCATGACACATAATTAACTCTCTTATCACAACCGGTTGGCCTGTTTTTAACTGTGTGCGTGCTTGTGTCTGGGTGATATCTTTTCAGAAAGGTTGGTGTTCCTCCTGCCTTTAGCCCTGTCATGGCCTTCATCTTGACAATAATGATGGTTCTTTCATGTAGGATCTCATTAACAAATTGTGAGGTTCAATGTTCCCCGTGTTTTCTGTCCCATTATAGAACTTTCTTCCTGTACAACATGGCAAGAATCATTCTTATCACCGGCAGTCAAACAATCCTTCGCCTCAAAACTCATTTCTTCCCATGTAAAAATGTAAATGTTACGATTTTTAAATCATAGGAACAGTCTGTTTCTCCCTGAGCTTGTCTTTTCTTTCCATGCTAATAAAAAGATTGGAGTTTTCACTCCCCTCCTTGAACTGCCACCTTAATGTGGTGGAGGGGTTTGAGTACCCGAATGACCCTAGGAGCTATGTTGTCCGGGGCTATATGCCCCTGGTAGGGTCTCCCAAGGCAAACAGGTCCTAGGCGACGGGTCAGACTAAGAGCGGTTCAAAACCCCTTATGAGAAGGAACAATCAAAGGACCGTGACGTCGCCCGGTATGGCGCAGCCGGGGCCCCACCCTGGAGCCAGGCCCGGGGTTGGGGCTCGTATGCGAGCGCCTGGTGGCCGGGCCTCCCCCCACGGGGTCCGGCCGGGCTCAGCCCGAAGGAGCGACGTGGGGCCGCCTTCCCGTGGGCTCACCACCTACAGGAGGGACCGTAAGGGGCCGGTGCTTAGACAATCGGGTGGCAGTCGAAGGCGGGGGCCTCGACAGCCCGATCCCTGGACACGGAAACTAGCTCTAGGGACGTGGAACGTCACCTCACTGGCGGGGAAGGAGCCCGAGATTGTGCGTGAGGTAGAGAGGTTCCGACTAGCGATAGTCGGACTCACCTCTACGCACAGCTTGGGCTCTGGTACCACACTCCTCGAGAGAGGATGGACTCTTCACCACTCTGGAGTTGCCCAAGGTGAGAGGCGGCGGGCTGGTGTGGGTTTGCTTATAGCCCCCCAGCTCAGCTGCCATGTGTTGGAGTTTACCCCGGTGAACGAGAGGGTCGCTTCCCTGCGCCTTCGGGTCGGGGATAGGTCTCTCACTGTCGTTTGTGCCTACGGGCCGAACGGCAATGCAGAGTACCCAGCCTTCTTGGAGTCTCTGGGAGGGGTGCTGGAAAGTGCTTCGACTGGGGACTCCGTCGTTTTACTGGGGGACTTCAACGCCCACGTGGGCAACGACAGTGACACCTGGAGGGGCGTGATTGGGAGGAACGGCCCCCCTGATCTGAACCCGAGCGGTGTTCAGTTATTGGACTTCTGTGCTAGTTACAGCTTGTCCATAACGAACACCATGTTCAAGCATAAGGGTGTCCATCAGTACACGTGGCACCAGGACACCCTAGGCCGTAGGTCGATGATTGACTTTGTGGTCGTTTCATCCGACCTCCGGCCGTATGTCTTGGACACTCGGGTGAAGAGAGGGGCGGAGCTGTCAACCGATCACCACCTGGTGGTGAGTTGGATCCGATGGCGGGGGAGGAAGCTGGACAGACTCGGCAGACCCAAACGTACTGTGAGGGTCTGCTGGGAACGTTTGGCCGAGTCTCCTGTCAGAGAGATCTTCAACTCCCACCTCCGGCAGAGCTTCGACCGGATCCCGAGGGAGGCTGGAGATATTGGGTCCGAGTGGACCATGTTCTCCACCTCCATTGTCGAAGCGGCCGCTCGGAGCTGTGGCCGTAAGGTTTCCGGTGCCTGTCGAGGCGGCAATCCCCGAACCCGGTGGTGGACACCGGAAGTAAGGGATGCCGTCAAGCTGAAGAAGGAGTCCTATCGGGCCTGGTTGGCTTGTGGGACTCCAGAGGCAGCTGACAGGTACCGGCAGGCCAAGCGGACTACAGCCCGGGTGGTTGTGGAGGCAAAAACTCGGGCCTGGGAGGAGTTCGGTATGGCCATGGAGAAGGACTATCGGTCAGCCTCGAAGAGATTCTGGCAAACCGTCCGGCGCCTCAGGAGAGGGAAGCAGTGCCCTACCAACGCTGTTTACAGTAGAGGTGGGGAGCTGTTGACCTCAACTGGGGATGTCGTTGGACGGTGGAAGGAATACTTCGAGGATCTCCTCAATCCCGCTGTCACGTCTTCCATTGAGGAAGCAGAGGCTGAGGGCTCAGATGTGGACTCGTCCATAACCCAAGCTGAAGTCACCGAGGTAGTCAAGAAACTCCTCGGTGGCAAGGCACCGGGGGTGGATGAGATCCGCCCTGAGTACCTCAAGTCTCTGGATGTTGTGGGGCTGTCTTGGCTGACACGCCTCTGCAGCATCGCGTGGCAGTCGGGGACGGTGCCTCTGGGATGGCAGACCGGGGTGGTGGTCCCTCTTTTTAAGAAGGGGGACCGGAGGGTGTGTTCCAACTACAGGGGGATCACACTTCTCAGCCTCCCTGGGAAAGTCTATGCCAGGGTACTGGAGAGGAGAATCCGGCCGATAGTAGAACCTCGGATTCAGGAGGAACAGTGTGGTTTTCGTCCAGGCCGTGGAACACTGGACCAGCTCTATACCCTCTACAGGGTGCTGGAGGGTTCATGGGAGTATGCCCAACCAGTCCACATGTGCTTTGTGGATTTGGAGAAGGCATTCGACTGTGTCCCTCGCGGCGGCCTGTGGAGGGTTCTCCGGGAGTATGGGGTCCGGGGCCCTTTGATAAGGGCTATCCGGTCCCTGTACGAACGGAGCAGGAGCTTGGTTCGTATTGCCAGCTGTAAGTCAGACTTGTTCCCGGTGCGTGTTGGACTCCGGCAGGGCTGCCCTTTGTCGCCGGTTCTGTTCATGATTTTTATGGACAGAATTTCTAGGCGCAGCCAGGGGCCGGAGGGGGTCAGGTTTGGTGACAACACGATTTCGTCTCTGCTCTTTGCGGATGATGTTGTCGTGTTGGCCTCATCAGGCCAGGACCTTCAGCATGCACTGGGACGGTTTGCAGCCGAGTGTGAAGCGGCTGGGATGAGAATCAGCACCTCCAAATCCGAGGCCATGGTCCTCAGTCGGAAAAGGGTGGCTTGCCCACTTCAGGTTGGTGGAGAGTTCCTGCCTCAAGTGGAGGAGTTTAAGTATCTTGGGGTCTTGTTCACGAGTGAGGGAAGGATGGAACGGGAGATTGACAGACGGATCGGTGCAGCTTCTGCAGTAATGCGGTCGATGTACCGGTCTGTCGTGGTGAAGAAAGAGCTGAGCCGCAAGGCGAAGCTCTCGATTTACCGGTCAATCTACGTTCCTACTCTCACCTATGGTCATGAGCTTTGGGTCATGACCGAAAGGACAAGATCCCGGATACAGGCGGCCGAAATGTGCTTTCTCCGCAGGGTGGCTGGGCGATCCCTTAGAGATAGGGTGAGAAGCTCAGTCACCCGGGAGGAGCTCAGAGTAGAGCCGCTGCTCCTCCACATCGAGAGGGGTCAGCTGAGGTGGCTCGGGCATCTGTTCCGGATGCCTCCTGGACGCCTTCCCGGGAAGGTGTTCCGGGCACATCCCACTGGGAGGAGACCCCGGGGGAGACCTAGGACACGCTGGAGAGACTATGTCTCCCGGCTGGCCTGGGAACGCCTCGGTGTCCCCCCAGAAGAGCTGGAGGAAGTGTCTAGGGAGAGGGAAGTCTGGGGTTCTCTGCTTAGACTGCTGCCCCTGCGACCCGGCCCCGGATAAGCGGTAGAAGATGGATGGATGGATGGATGGAGTTTTCACTGTTGCTATGGCTAACAAAATTTGTATTTTCATTTTCGCATAATCAAAACTGCACTGTTTAAAAAGGTTGTGTTAATCTGAAGCTGAAGATATATAACCCTCAAGCAATACCAGAGAAAATTACATTTGAGCACTTTTTAAACATCTAGGTTATGTTTCTTCTAAACTTGTCTCCAATATGCTACTTGCTACAGCTGATTTTAAATATATATATAAATATATTTATTTGTTTGTGAATGCTCATGTCTACATTACATTTAGATTAAGTAGACCTATAGATTCAGATCGAATGCTCATTTAAAGTACAGTTTAAAAAATATATATGAATAGCACTATTAAATGTAATCTTTAGCAAATAATATTTTACTATTTTATTTTAAAAAATTATAAATATTTTATTTACACAAATTAGTATTGGATTGTAATATTTGCTATAACTTTAGGTTATCAGTATCTAGGTTATTAATATAATTTCAATAAAATGCATGCTTAATATATTTTTTGTTTTTACAACAACTTGACATTAAAAAGGATTTGGTGGATTTATTAAAGGATTTATTAAAGAGCCCTTTTCTATTACATAAATAGCCTTCTTATCTTAAAAGTCTTAATTTCATCATATAAATTGCATGATGTAAACTCGGAATTGCAAAAAAAGAATTATCGCAACTCTGACTTGCGTAGTCTGAAAGTCTGAATTGTCAAAGTTGCAATTACCTTTTTTATTTTTTTTATTCTGTGGTAGAATAAGACATCCATACTTTAGTGTTCATTAATGTAATAATATAGAGTACATATTCATTGAATGAACATCAATAAAATGCAATAAAAATAATTGGAGACACACACTGTTCATATATATTCAAACAACATTCAAACTCATTAGTCTAGGCAGAAGATATGGCCTCAACAGTCCAGCCATCGATCTTTTCTTTTACCGATAGCCTTACAGCCAACTTTGCTTGCCCATACAGAAACGTTTAAGCAGTACACCTGTTTTATTTCTAATGAACTTGTATTTGTACCCATGAATAAATCACATTAAATGTAAAAACATCACACAGTCGCAATTCACACCACGCATTTAACAACTGAAGCATGGGCTGTCGTCTGCCACATTAAAACATAGACAGAAAACTACTGCTTGGACTTCCTTCTTTTACAGAGAACATTGGCTTTTCTAGTAAAAAAAAAAATCTAAAACCTTGGTTTGATTTCTCTGTGCCACAAAATGTCGGTGGTAAACCAGACAGTGTCTCATTCATCTGTCTTCATGGTATCCATAAAGATAACTATAATATCCTGAGCCTAGCTATAAAAATAATATGTCAACCCTTCATATTTAAAAAACTGGGACTTTAGTGAGGCCTGACCCATGAGATGAATCCCTTTTCAAGCCATAAATGCATGGACACCAGGGCCCAACATCATCCACTAGCCCAGGATCAGTGTAAGTTAGTTTATTGCTCTTTACAGTCAGTGCTACATTGTCACTAAAATATAACATTCATCATAATTAACACTGATGAATTAGGTTGTCTCAAAATTATCAGTTAAAAATGTTAAAATAAAAAACCACAAACCACTTTTTTTGTGGTCGTTTTTTGCCCTGCCCTGAGGATGTTTCCATGTCAAACTCATTCAATATGGCATAATCTACAAATCAGAACAAATAGCGTGAGGAAAAACACTGTCCATTATAGGGGTGTGCACGGATAGTCGAACATTCGAATATTCGTTCTGCTCTTCTAATTATTCAATAAATAAAAATGATATTCGAATTTCGCAAAAAAAAAAAAAAAAAGTTCACAATAAAACCTAATTTGGTCACTTTCTGTGATTCTCCACGGCATATTTGAAGATGTATGCAAGCAAAAAATTATTAATGAATGAATAAGTGGCCGTTCACATATCGCTACCAAAAACGCGTGGAAAATGCTAGGCGCGCCGCTTTCTCCTTTTTTCCAAAGCACTCGGGCAGAAGCGCTCCTGAGGCGTCTACCGTTGCTAAGCAACAATGACGCGCTCTCTCCATGAAGACGCGGAAATTTCAGCAAAGGATAAATAGATTTGCAGCACAAAAAAATCGCTTTCAGTAGCTCTGCTACTAAATTTATTTCTAAATGGCAATCCATATACAGCTATGATCAGCTGTTCCTTCATCTTGGCTGAGCTTTCAACGTTGTTACGGGAAAAGAATAGTCGCGTATGACGGCATAAATCGGTAGAAATATGTAACACAGAACATTTCCTAAAAATGCATTCAGATATGTTTGTACATGTCTATAGTTCTATGGGGTTGCATGTATAATTGTTACTTTGACTTTTAGCTGGGTGTAGTTCACTATTTACCCGTGTTGTGAATCGGTTGTGAGAGGACGTCACTATTTGACGTCTTTTACACGTGCATTACACGTCCATCGTGACCCTCTATGAAATCCTTGTGGAATATGCAAAAGCTGTGCTTACACCTTGATTAATACTGCAATAATTAATTTAAGTTTAATTTTTTAAGAGGTTTTAAAGAGGTTGTGAATAGACGTCCACTGACGTCTTTTACACGTCTTGTCACGGTTGTGAAAAGACGTCCAAGCAAGACTAACAGGGAAAAAAATTGTTTTTATACAAAGTAAATATATTTACTTTATCTTGTTTAAATAAATTATAATGACAAACTGCCCAGTGTGGTTAAGTGATTGCCATGCTACAATTTAGTCATCATTTCAACCTGTTTTATGTATTCGTTGTTATTATTTTTATGGAATCTATGCATATACATGTAAAATAGATATATATCCGGTCACCATTTCGGTCTGAGTTGTATGTAATTGCCAAAACGGTGCTGCCAAGATGTAGACACAAAACATAGTAATATATTTCGTGATATTACAAAATCCCGCGATAGGATAGATTATCTCACGAGAGCTCGCGGTCTTCCGGTTCCGGAGAGGACTCAAAGAGGACTCGAGGAGGGAGACGTATCGATATATATTATATAAAATCTACTGTTGGGTAAGTAACGTACATTTTGTATTATTTGATTAACGTGCTTGAGTTTTACTTGTTTGACACGAAGGAACCGAGAGAAATGATGCCCACGTTGTCAACTGAAATTCACTGAGTATGGCTAAAATTCGCTAACGTTAGTAGGCTAAAAGTTACTTATTGATGTAATTTTTATTGGTACACTTTAATTAATTATTCAGGGGACATCACAGCCCTCCTGTCTTATCAGAAATGTCCTGTTCACTTTCTCACAGTTACACACCCAGTTAAGGTTGTTTCTCAATGGCAACACATTAAAACACATCTTTTATACAATAAAAATAAAATCTAATGCATGTTGATTGCCTTTTTCTAATGTTTCATTCATGATTCATTCATCTTGTTCCAAGGTTTTTTATTTTTATTTTTTTATTTTTTAGCTGTAGACCATAAAGATATTTTGAAAATAAGTGCATGTCATTTATGTCAAATTTTTTATTTTATTTATTTTAAAAGTAAATATATTCTCTTCCCTCAGATGCTGTGAAGAGGTAGAGTCTCTGAGACTGATGCAGCGATGGCAGAACACCTGAAGCTCGCTCCAGGAAGAGCTGGGGTTGGAGGTTACAAGAAATGAGCCAAACTACTGTAATGTGTTTAAGGGATAGTTCACCCAAAAATGAAAATAGTCATAATTTTCTCACCCTTATGTTACGATCATAATCATTTTTTCCTACAATGGCAGTTAATGGATTGTGAGATCTGCCTGGTTACAAATATTCTTCCAAATATCTTTGTGTTTATAAGACAACTGTGTAAGTTAATGACAAGATTAATAAAGACATGATAAAAAGAAACCATCTTTTAACATTTTAGTCGAAAACACGTGAATGCATTCTCCGAAATGTAATATTTTAATTCATGTCGGTTCTATATAGTTTAACATCATTTACGCTACTTTGATTTTATAAATAGCAATGATTTCAAACATATTTTATGATGAGGGTTTTCTATGTTTTATGATTTTCTTGTCACATGACAACAATGGCTCCTGCAAGGTGGTTATGCCACGTTCAAATATAATATTCTTAATATTATTTATATGATTAAAGTATTTAAAAATAAATGTAATTAATAAAAACATTTATAAACAAATACTGCGAAAATAGACATTTTTGACAATAATAATGGACTTCAAGATTGAGTATTTCAGCACTTTTTATTCAGTGATGACCCTCATTAAATCATATTTCTGATGAAAATGGTAGGCCTGTAAACTTATTTCAGAAATCCAAAATGGATACAAAGATTACATTTATATACCCTTTATATAATAATTCAGTATTTTGTAATTGGTATTTTAGTTTGGTTAACAGATGCTAAACTGTTCAAAAACAATAAAATGTGCTAAATCAGAACATGCTTCTTTTTTGCATATGTCCACAAATAATGTGTTATTGTTTGTGATGTGCACTTGATTAAGATGTTTTATGGACGTTCAGGTCTGACTGGACCGATCTAGAACTTTTGTCAAGATGTGTTAAACCTCAAGACATAATTGATTGCCTTTCACGATGTTACACAGTGGGTGTGTGATTATTTTATATGCAGGCTTATATATACTTACACTTAAACTATGCAGCAACGCATTTAAACATTTAAACGACGACGTCCAGAAGACGACGCATTTAGAAGTCCAGGGACGTGCAGAAAAGACGTGCAGTTCACGTGCAGTTCACGTCCAGAAGACGTCAAAGACGTCGGTTCAACTTTCATTTTGGAACTATTTTTCAACCATGACGGGACGTGTCGGACGGACGTCTTTTCAACGGTCAAAAGACGTCCAAATGTTTGCTGGGATGTGTTATTGTTTGTGATGTACTCTCGATTAAGACGTTTTATGGACGTTCATGTCTGACTGGACCGATCTTGAACTTTTGTCAAGATGTGTTAAACCTCAAGACATAATTGATTGCCTTTCACAATGTTACACAGTGGGTGTGTGATTATTTTATATGCAGGCTTATATATACATACACTTAAACTATGCAGCAACGCATTTAAAAATCCAGAAGACAACGACGTCCAGAAATCGACGC
The DNA here is from genome assembly GCF_963082965.1 of Carassius carassius. Classification (NCBI taxonomy): domain Eukaryota; kingdom Metazoa; phylum Chordata; class Actinopteri; order Cypriniformes; family Cyprinidae; genus Carassius; species Carassius carassius. Next base: position 33,643,939 of record NC_081758.1, on the reverse strand, counting down.
ATTTAGACGTTCAGAAGACAACACATTTAGACGTGCAGCAAAGACGTGCAGTTCACGTCCAGAAGACGTCAAAGACGTCGGTTCAACTTTCATTTTGGAACTATTTTTCAACCATGACGGGACGTGTCGGACGGACGTCTTTTCAACGGTCAAAAGACGTCCGAATGTTTGCTGGGAATTGATTGCCTTTCACGATGTTACACAGTGGGTGTGTGGTTATTTTACATGCAGGCTTATACATACATACACTTAAACTATGCAGCAATGCATTTAAACATTTAAACGATGACGTCCAGAAATCGACGCATTTGGACGTCCAGAAGACGACGCATTTAGACGTCCAGGAGACGTGCAGAAAAGACTTACAGTTCACGTACAGAAGACGTCAAAGATGTCGGTTCAACTTTCATTTTGGAACTATTTTTCAACCATGATGGGACGTGTCGGACGGACGTCTTTTCAACGGTCAAAAGACGTCCAAATGTTTGCTGGGTTCCCGCTCGGTTATTGCCGTCATTATAACCTTCTGATCGGAGAGATCCAATTGTACTCGTGATGAAGCGGTCTTGGAGAGAGTGAGAACCACGACACTCCGACTTTTAAAAAATCTGCTCCTCGCTCCAGTCAGAATCACACCGCTCCTCTCAAATACTCTTGTCGGGTGAATGCGGCGCTCAGAAAAAGCACAGGTCAAACAGCGCACGAATGAAACATTTAAAAGCACATGTAAATGAGAGAGTAACTCTAGCGCTGAGTTAACACTGCTGTGAATGATGTGGTGTTGTTCAGTATCTATATGATGGAGAAGCCAGAACTGCAGCTGATAGAATGAGCGCTGCAGCACGATACTACATTTCTTCAAAAGCAGATTGTAGAGACATTTTTATCGTCCACGATCAAAAATCTTCATAACGCACACCCCTAGTTTATAGTTTGTTTATATAAAAGGTAGGCTATATTTGTGTATAAAGTGTATTCCAGGTCCCGCCCACTCCCGCTGACATTTTTTCCCGTCCCGTCCCAATCCCGTGATTAATAGTTATTTTGTTCCCAACCACTCGGGATTCCCATGACCCGCAGAAATCCCGAAAAAATGTCAGCCTCTAATGGCATGCAGGTGACTTAACTTAAAGGTACTGTATGTAGGATTGACACCGAGTGGTTGAACTAGGTATTGCAAATGAAAAGTTTATTTTTTAAATGAAAATCAAGTTTTCCCAAAACTGGCAACCCAGGGTGCCAAAATACAATTGATTAAACTGGCAGTGGGTGAGTTTCACAAACCAAAACAGAAAGAGGCGGATCTATGGGCTGCCACCCCTGGGATACAGTCTTGCCACCCCTGTTGCCACCCCATTTATAAATCAGATAATATTTTTAAAGTATGTTTTATGTTCATAGCGTACACGTTGAAGGCCAAGGAGACCCGCACCAAACTCCCCTCAAACAGAAATCGCCGATTTAGAATCCCCTCCCCCTCACAGTCACAATGGGTTTCACCCATCACCAGCACCGCAGCGACCCCCGCAAAATTTCACCAGTCAGTGCATCTGTCTGCAGTACGCAGTGTCTCGGAGAAGAGAGGTCGATAAGCAGTTAGCAGTGAGTTTAGAGGTAAGTTTGAAACCAAGTCGAAAAAGTCCATAAGCAGACAGTTAACCCTGCAACAACCACATTGTTACGTTATTTACATCTGCAATACTTTGTTGTCTCATCAAAATTTTCTTCTGAAAACAGAGATCGACATTCTGGCCCGAAACTTGTACATTTTCAAAGGAGAATTACTGACTGTAGCATTATTTATTAGATAAACAAGTATGTTAACTCAGCATGGTTCTTAAATATCTTCAAACATATTATGGTATTTGTATGCTTTAGTAGAGCCAAAAACTTACATAAAACACCTTTAATAAAACCAGCCAATCAGATTAGATCTTACTAGATCGAGAAAGTCGTTTCCAGTTTGTGTGCAGTAGGCCAGTGCATCAGTTAGTGGCTGGTCTGCAGGTGTGCTGTCTGATACTACTGAAATCTTGGTAAAGAATCTTGTATCCAACGAACAGCAATGTTAGTAGTCTCCAGTATGCCTGCAACACAAGAACGATACATTCAAAATAGTAATTTCTGATATGCTAAGGAAATATTTCTAACATTCCAAGGCAAACCCATTGTCCTTAGGCTGGCTGCAAACAGTCTATGGTTGCTTTTTTAGTGTAACTTCAGTGATGTTTTTCTGCAGTTTGCTCTGATTCATCAACAGTATACAGGTCAGAATAATATTCAACAGTGAGCTTGAGCAAAGCAGATGGAGATGAAAATGCCTTCATTATTCTTCAGGCACAGCATCTGCTTCTCCTGACTAGTCTTGCATTCCAAATTAAAGAAAAATGTTGTTGGCCTATCAATGTCTCTAACGTGGGTGCAGCGTGCCCTAACTATGACCCGCATCACTATTTATTCTAGTACAAGCCTAGCTGATGCTTCTCCTCAACAAGTGCAGTCTGAAAAACAATCCTGCTCCGCAACAGCCTTTTGCCCTTGACTGCAAAAACATAACTCCCATGACTCTTTATATTCATTTTGATACTTTGTGTTTAACGAGATGACTACTGGAGACAATACACCAATATCTGAGCCTTCTCATTGTCATAGCTTATTTTGCTCTGTAGGAATTCTGCATTAAAATGGAGGTTTTATTATACTGCATAATGTGTAATCAACAGCGATCTTCTTATGATCCAAGAGAGGATCAGGAGTTATAGCAGTGCTACAGACTTTTTTTCTTGTGCTATATGGGGTATAAAATCCAGCCTTGCAGCTCCGCCCTCTGAGAATTTAACCCAGGTGGACTGCTTAACTGATTGGCTTTATCCCTTCGAAAATCTAGCAGTGCCATAATGTTGGACAAAACAGATGTTGTATTTTTCATATGTATATCAGAAGCAGCAGTACAATTCCAGTCAACTTTCATTAGCATAATGTGCTCTAATCGAAAGTTTCTTCAAATGTGGGCCAGCTTAGTAAATACCTAGATCCTAAAATAAAGTGAACACGGCAGCGCCGCCCACAGTACTAGTAAACGCCTTGGTTCAAATCTTTCTTGGACACGATTTTCACCCTAAAAAAGCAGTACACACCTGTACTAATATAACAGCCCTGACAGAGAACGTAACCCTCTCTTTCCACAACCCCCAGTAAACCTCATTACTCTGATCACTGTGGGTTTCTTGCAGAAAAACTACTCCAACTTGCAGGAAAAGTATTCCATTTTAAAATGAATGAGCTCTGAAACCAAGAGCTCATTTGCTTCCGTCTCTGAGCCCATTTACGATTGCAGATCCTCTAAGTAAAACCACCATAAGGAAGGGAATCGGCAGTATTAGAACAAAAGGGAAGAAACAGAGAATAGAAATAAAGCCAAAGTTAAGATTTAAAACAATAGTATGTATATATATATGTGTGTGTGTGTGTGTGTGTGTCTATGTACATATATCTGTATACAGTTTATCCTGATCTTATCACTGTCAGATGTTTGTAAGCCAAAAAGCTTGCAGTAAAATTTCACAATTGAAACCAAGAGATATGCACATCCAGAATAAATAAACCCAGGTGCAAAATCAAAATGGCAAACTCAATGCATTCATAAAAAGCTATGTTTCTTGACTTAGAATGGCTTAGAATACACATCAGTTAGCCTGGCACATCATGATTTGTGACATTTGTTTATTATATATAAAACGAAATATTAATATTAATTTATCACAATTAATCTCACATTATTCTCTCTCAAAAAAAAATAATGACCTTAAGCATTACACATTCGAAATATACAATGCTGAGAACCACAAACTGCTATAGCCAAGCCATTAATAATTAGCATACAACTTCTTTTCTTTTTTTTAATTTAGAAAGAAAAGCTTTAACATCTTTACTTTTGGGTTTGCTAAGAAAAAAAAATCAGTCTCATTCACAGGGAACAACTTATTCCCCCACTTTAGAAAGATCTGACACATCAGTCTAACATTTGTCATTCTCTCATCAGGCACCTGTAACAGCTTGCCATCAACACCCGCTTCTCTTGACACGTCCCACCCTACATTATTCTAAAAAGACTATTCTTCATCCATTAAATTCAGATGTTAAACTGCACAAACACTCACCTTATCCAGACTGGTTATTTTCTCCTCTCCAACACATTGCCATGTGGACCTCATGTTTCCAAATCTGTTGTACAGTATTTAATCCAGAACTTTTCTTCAGTGGTTTGTGTGGCACATTTCAGCACAGATTGTTTTGTGAACTTGACACACTGTAAAGCAGGCATATCACAGGATTGGGCATTGCACTGCAAACTATATTCGACTCAACAGGAAACCCACAGGCTGTGTGAGACGAGAAGCTTTAATATACCTGTGAAAACTATATAAAGTACGCAACCTGGAGGCCAGACTCATTACAAAATCAACCTTTATAAAGTACACGAACACAGATGTGAGTGCTTGGATGAATAATTTGGGTGGACATACTTAAAGTAGGTATGAAACCTTTGTGAAGACTTTTCTTCTCTATTTTGATGGATATAGAGTGAAACAACATATTGAACGAGAGAAATATATATAGCAAGACTTGATTTTGTTCATGAGAAATTGATTGGATTGATTGCAAAGTAAGCATTGCAATCTAATGGATGATGGTTTCATGAGAGTGACAGGTTTCTGGATGGGAGGGATTGAAACTAGTTCTATTACCCAGCGATTTGCACATAAAAAAATAATACAATAAAATAATAAATAATACTGTGCAAAGATAAACTGTTTATAATAAACTGTTATAAAATAATTTATTTCATGGTGACCTTTACCTGTGCTCTTGCGTTGGTCTGACGGTAACAAACCTAATCAAACTGGAGATGCTACTGGTGAGCTGCTAAATAAAATGAACTTAACTAACTTGGTCAGTAAAATTCCCATAAAAGTGTTGCTCTACTATGACAGTAGTTCACCTAAAAAAGTGAAAACAGACTGCAAAAGAAGACATTTACGCTAATAACTTAATATTTTTGTGACATGTACTTGGACTGCACTATAAAATGAGGTCTAATGCATTTCTGAATACAACAACTTACAAAATCATGCTTATGTATCTAGCTAGAAATGTCTACGTTCATGTACATGTGTATATTATTTTTAGATTAAAAGATGAAACATCTAAAACAATATAATCACATTTTGGTGGTTTCTATACTGTAGTAATATTGTCAGGTTACAATTGAATGGCCACCTACTGAAAAAAAAACATGCACAGTTAGAGCATCTACCAGCAAGGATTAATTACTGAAGTTAACCAGCCATGACACATGGTGTGAGTGCAACAAAGCACTGTTGCTCATTTGACATATGAAGAATGCATTTGCATATGCAGTGCCCTCCAAATGTTTTGAAAGGACCTAGACAAAGTGGGGTTTTAACAATAGCAGCATAAATTCGTATTTATTGATGACTTTGCACTGACAGCACAAACAATAAAAAATAGTTCATTAGTTTAAAAAAATGAATTAGGACCATAAAAAGATTGAGTCATTTATAAAACTGTGTTCGCTCTAATTGGTCTATTGCATACTAATCTTAATTGGGTATCACTCAGTGAGCTAAAGGTGTGCTTAACCAATAATCGTCAAAAATAAGGAAATACAAATAAACAAATCAATCAATGAAATCAGAAAAAATAAAATAAATGGCTAAATTTGATCAAGTTGCATCACAGCTGCCTCTTAGCCTGCACTTTTTCATAATTGACTATCTGTGACAATTTGGTTAATTTGGTGAGTGGTGCAGTTTTTCGGGAACAAAAAGAGCCGAAAATCCCAGCACCCAACAGGTACAAAGCTCTTACACACCCACTCCCAGCGTGTGCTCCATCAGTGAAAAGAGAGGGACACTCAGCAGGGTGGAATGATAACAAAGTTAATTTTAAATGACCGGTTTATTTCCTAATCAATTAATGTCTTTAATTAAAGCGTTTACAAAATCTAAGAGGCAGCAATGTCCCGGCAGCTGGATGGAGAAATAATGCCAGTCTGTGTGTTTGTGTGTGTGTGTGTGTGTCTGTGTGTGTGTGTCTGTGTGTGTGTGTGTGTGTGTGTGTGTGTGTGTGTTTGTGTGTGTGTGTGTGTGTGTGTGTGTGTGTGTGTGTGTGTGTGTGTGTGTGTGTGTGTGTGTGTGTGTGTGTGTGTGTCATTTTTGATATCAGGTGTTTGTGACTGTGTCTGAAACAGAGAGAGAGAGAAGCAAAATTAGAAAAAAAAATCTCTCCTAAATGCTGTTTCTATTTCCATAATTTCATACTTTATGAAGAGGAAATGTTTTTAACTAAGCCAAAAATGACAGTAAGACTCCTTTAGAATATAATATGAAAACCCATTAAAATTTCCTCTAAGCAAAATTCATTCATTCTCTCTCTTGCCTACTCTTTGAAGTTCTGTTTTATTCAGTTCATTTCTATTGAATTGTAGAGAGCTGTTCTAGAGAGAAAACCATAATCACTTTACCTGTGGGCCACACTGTAGCTATTAAGTCAAGTACATCCTCATCTCTAAATGCCAGAGAAACAGGTGAGCCTGTCCACATCCTCTTGAGCATTTCAAATCCGCTAACTATGGCTAGGTTGAGTGCTGAGGGTGCTGAATGTTGTTTTAGAGGGTATGGATGCAGTCATCCAGCGTTTGTGAGCAGAGATCATGCTTTGTGTTTTTAGAGGACCTAAATTCTGCATTTCCACCTGCAGCCGGCACAGCTGCTCCAAAACCTGACACAGAAATAAATAAGCCACTGCCGCGTCATACTGCACAGATTTAGGACAAACCATTGGGTGTTGTTATAATTCCTCCCAGTCTGCTGTGCAACATTGTTTGTTTATATTAAAACTGTCTCTATTGTTTATATAGAAAAATCTATTTCTATAAAGTGTGTGTGTGTTTTTTAAAGCACAGACCACTCTTTAAAAAAAGTTATAAAATTACTATTATGTTTTAACTATTGCAATGATGCTGGGACCCTGGAACCCATTTGCAATATTACCATCATTAATTAATGCCAAAGCTTCTCTCTATCTTTACAACCCTAGAGAGATAAATGAACACTGAACATCATTAGATTTAGCTTTTTTTTCCTCTTCAGAATTAGGCCATATGTAAATGACCACTCCCTGAGAGTGAGTGAAAGAGAAAGAGAGCAGGAAACAAAGGAAGGAAAGGTCAGATCTTAAGAGTTTAACTAAAATAAATATCCATATCAACATTCAAGGAAGCAGACACGCACTGTAAACACATACCTCAGCTGTAAACACAAACCAAATGCAGCATTGTGTGGAGAGAAAGCATCAACAGAGAGCTACATGTCCTTATTGATCATGTATTGTTTGACATTGACCACTGTGCTCTGTGGGAAAGCCACTCCACTGGCCGCAGGACTTCAGGTGGAGATATACGAGACAGGAGTGTAGAAATAAAGAGGAGAGATGATACAAGATGAGGAGGAACACAAAGACACAAAGATGTGAAAGAAGGAGAAAAAGGCAAGATGTCAAAGAGGGAAAAAAAAGATCAAGAGGTCAGACCAGATGAGAAGAGAGGAAAGTAGGGAAGGGAAAGCAAGAGGTAAGATAACATGAGATGGAATAAAATGAAGAGGACAAACAGGTGAGACAAGATGAGACGATTACAGGAGAAAGAAGAAAGGAAGAAAAAATTAGAACACATTAAGAGAAAAGAAAGAGGAGGAAGCTGACAAGAAAGTGGTATGAGAAAACTATGAGAATAATATGAGAAAAAAGACGAGAAAGTGTTAGAGGAGGAAGTTTGAGAAAAGTTGCTAAAACTCATAGAATAGAAAGATAAATAAGAAGAGTAAGTCGGTGACAAGAGAAAGGTGAAAAAAAGAAGAGAAGAGAAGAGAAGAGAAGAGAAGAGAAGAGAAGAGAAGAGAAGAGAAGAGAAGAGAAGAGAAGAGAAGAGAAGAGAAGAATAAAATATAAAGTATAAAAAAAAAAAACATCAGAGCAGAGCTGTTTCTGTCTTCGTGAAGTGAAGTTAGATTCTAGCTGAAGCATTACAACAGTGCCTTATACTCTAATTTATTCTAATAATACCATAACACTGCTGTTTCCTGACTGCAATATGTTACTTTTCTACCTCCCCTGCAAATTGTAAATGTGATATTGTCAGACAGGTTTATTGCAGTTCAGGTATATTTGCTGTAAATTGTATACAGCATTGTGAGAGCAAACAGCAGTAAAAGCCAGAGAGTTTCAGCTGTATATGGAAGATGAAAAAAGCCCATCACCAGATGAAATATGACAAGATGGGCCTCTCTTTAGCTCAAATGGATGTTTGATGTTAAACTGAAAACATTAGAATATTTAACTGATGTAGAGTTCGTCTGCACAGCTTAATGAAAGAAATCGTGAGCATTTTCATTGTTTCTCTCTAGCTTTCTCAATTTTCTCTTTAACTCTCCTCCTCTCTTCTTTCGCCAGTTGAGGCTCAATGAAACAGAGCCAAGGAAGTCTGGCCTTAGAAGCTAACAAGAAAGGAACATTTCCCCATCTCTTCTCTCTCACTTATTCACCCATATGATTATTTTCAGAATTCATCAACTATTTATCATAACAATCTCCCGCTCTTTCACAGTCTACTGTATCTGTTTGCCAAAACCTGGAGCAAAATCCCCAAACATGAGGGGACAAAAACTGCTATAAATCCTGGAAACCTTCTTTGTTTGGCTGTTTCACATCTGATGCTGAATCTGGACAGGTTTTTCCCATCTCGTTATCTCTCCCATGCCTCTGTGGTAAGATTGCGTCTTGTTAAGTTTTCACTCGCTTATTGTGAGCTGAAGTACCTACTGCAAAGTAATTACTGCTGAGATCTGGGGCAGCATTCACTGGGTAACAGTAAAAAGTGTGGCCCACAGCACTGACATAGACATCTCACCATGTTGGAGGAAGCATCCCTTCCGTTAAATAGAGCTGACGCAAGCTAAGGACAGAAAAACACATCAGGAAAACAGCTAGGTCCATGTAATAATGAGACACTGTTTTGTGCATTACAGACAGATGGCAAAATCCTGTTTTAAACCAGTGATTTTGTCTTGTCATCAAACATGATAAAAAATATAATGCATGAACTCCACTTAATGAGTTTTATGCCTAAAAAAAAGAACAAACTCTGTCAATAGAATAAAAGACAATTATATTGAAGAAACTGAAAATTAGGTTCTCTTATAAGTCTTAGGCAATTTTGATTCTCATGAAGTGTATCTTATGTAGAAAAAGACGTTCAATACTTTTAAAGACCTCTTTAAGACCAAGTATAAAAAATGTAAGGAATAAACTGAATGGAACACAATTTCAATATGGTGTCTAAATGTAAATGTCTTATTTCAGCAATGTTTCAAAAGCCCTAATCACTAGAAAATGGAAATAACTTTTACTGTACCTTCTGATCACATGAAAAAAGGAATGTTCTTTCTCTGTATTTTTGTCTTGTTTTCCAAAGCAAATGTTTCAAAAGAATTAATCTGAGAAGCTAAGAAGTCTTGTTTTATGAGATATTGATTATGGGATGATGAAAAACAACCTAATTCAAAGTGAAAAGAAGTTTTCATACCCCATTGACAGATGTTTGTTCTTGTTTTAGTCATAAACTCAATGTTGTTAAATTCTTCAGTAAAGAAGACTTCATATGTTCATTATGCATCTCAAGTAAATAAAGACAAATTAGACCCTTTTATGAAAAAAGAAGAAAAAAGAAAACCAGTTAAAAGCTATTTGTAATAATTTGTAATGGAGAAACAAAAACTAAATGCTAGAATCAAAGCAGCATGTATACTATAATGTGCGCAATGACACATTTCTTTTTTTTTTATCAGATATTTCAAATGTTTTAATTAATTGAATTACATACTACTGTTGGCAAAATGTGCAGCATACAAGAGAGCATACTGCATAGACTACTATATTCCACAATGCAACAAGCCCCATTCACTAATAGCTGTATTTGATTTGGGTATTAATGTGAACAAAAACACGCTAATGCAAATTTCAACAGGTTATCCTCATTGCATGCTGATGAATCTGGGTTATTCTAAATGAGGCAGAGCATGCCATCAAAGAGAATTTGCATAAAAAACACCTAAACCATCTCCATACAAGTTCTTTCACACAGCCTTACCTCCTTCTCTCTCATGTGTTCACCCTGAAGCTAGTTAAACACAATAAATATATTTTATATCAGCAGGACTATACAAATTGTGTATTGGTCCTCTAAATTCAGTACAGGCTGCTTAATAAATGCATCACATATCCAAGACAAAGCATATAACCTGTAATCTGAAATAGAGATAAATTAAAGTATTTTAAAAGTGAAGTTATAAATAATAGTACTTTTTGGCAAAGGTTCTGACTTTAAAACGTCATCATGACTGTGTGGCGGCACTTAGGAACAGGCTTTATACAAAAATACTTGCATATGCACTATTAGTGAATGAAGCCAATGTGTTTACTTTCCATTTCATCTGTAACAAATTAACTGGAAGCAATATCAGCCACTGTCCGCCAAGGGTTAAGAGGGTCATTCCTGTTATGCATCACATTCTGAACTCTGTAACTTTTCAATAAATAGACACTTGTTTAATACTCAATTAAATATGCAATGTAATGAAGTGTAATAGACAACACTGTAGCATATTAAAGTTTAAAATGCATATTTTCAAATCATAGCAAAATCAGTGCTGCAATGCAGTATCCATATGAGTGAGATCAGTGGCGTAGCAAGTCAGTCCCGGGCCCATATGCAAAAAAAACAAAATGGGCCCCAAAATTACGGGCCCCCTTATAGCCCCCCTTCGAGTGGGATGCCAGGTGTGCAAAAAAAAACAACACTTTTAAATTACTGATCTTGGCACGGTGGCCCAAAATGTAAAAACATAAACCCCCTCAGTCATTTTGGCACGGCGGCCAAAAATGTAAAAACACAAAACTACTCATTTATTTTAGTTGCATTCTCCGGGCCTTTCTTTCGGCAAATTCATCCTCGATGAACGTGGTGTTTAATTCACGGCTTCATGCATTCTCGATGGAAAGAATTGCCAGTCCCGATAGTTTGTTTTGCGACATGGTGCTATGCAAATAAAATTTTTATGACATATTTCCCACTGAATAGCCAGCTTTTGGCTCGTCTGCGACTGCTTCTTTGCTCCCCAACTCTCTGCACCTCATCAAGCTGTCAGCTGCTTTGTAGTTCTCATCCAAAGACGTGCAACTGCTATTAGCTGACAAAACTTCCCTCTCACCTTCGACGTCGTTGTTGTCCTTCGCACTAACGTTAGGTCGGCAAGAAAAACTGTCTATTTTGGGTAGTTTTTGTGTCATGACTAACTTCTCCACCTTCTCTTTCTTCTTAAGGCCCCATTTTTATGTTTATATTTGTACATACTTAAAGGGTTAGTTCGCCCAATTTGCTAAATTATGTCATTAATAACTTACCCTCATGTTGTTCCAAACCCGTAAGACCTCCGTCTTACGGGTTTGGAACAACATGAGGGTGAGTTATTAATGACATAATTTAGATTTTTGGGTGAACTATCCCTTTAATGTTCACGTAGATAGACGCTACACTAACCTCTCACATTGTGTTTTCTTTTTTTTTCTTTTTTTTTTGGCGCGACGATGCGTCATTTAAATAAATGATGGCGTAGTAGTCTATGGCAGCCGTGAGTGCTAAAATAAATTATAAACGCAAACAAGAAATGACAGAGAAATAAGACATTACAGAGAAACAAGAAATTACTACACATTTTATTTGCATAAAAATATATATTTATTGCAGCCACAAATTAAAATTAAATTGAAAAAAAAAAGCTGGAGCGGGCCCATGGTGGGCCCCCTATTGGCCCGGGCCCATTTGGGCCCAATCCCAATTCTACCCCTTAGCCCTTTCGCGTTCACGTGAAGGGGTAGGGGTGTCTCGATTCTTGTTTGGTTGGAGGGGTAGGGGTAAGGGGAAGGGCCAGATAGCCCTTCAAGCGAAGATTTTTCGGGACCACACTTCAAACGAAGGGGTATGAATTATCTCGGCAACATGGCTGCTACAGCGAACAAAAATACTTTTTTGGCATAAATAAAGATTTTAACGAAAAGTAATAATTTGTTTTATGTTACATTCAATTGTGAGTTCATATTAACGGTCATGTTACTCAAAGAAATGTTTGAAAAAAATCTCTAATATTTGCTAACGTCATATCATTACAGACTGCATGATAGTGCCACAGCATGTGTCTGATCAGGGCGATAACTGCCATAGACACTGATGGGGGTGAATCCCCCCAATAATTAGAAATCGCTAAACCATTTTCTCAAATATTGCCTATTCGAGAGAGAGAGAGAGAGAGAGAGAGAGAGAGATGGAGGTTGCGTGTATCCGCGTCTGTTTGTTTATCTTTTTAGAGTGAGTTTACTTAAAAACAGCGATTGTATCCTCTCGTCACTGGAAAATATAATGTAGCAATTCAGTATTTAAACTTTATTTAATAAAAGTCGTGGGGCAGCGTTGACAAGTTTATTTTCTCATGGATGTGTGAGCTGCACGATTTCCGATATGTGTGTGTGTCAGTAAGCAGCTCATTAATACAGAACGATAATTAAAGGCTCTAATGCACACCAGCACACCAGTATATGTGTGTATTGTAAAAGCTAGACGACGAACGCTGATGACGTGTGACGTCATGGTAGTGGTGTACCAATCCTTAGGGGAATAGCTTCTCCCCTACCCCTTGCCACTCTGTTTTAAGGGACAAGGGGAAGGGGTAGGCGGAGGGGAAGGGGAAGGTATATAAAATAGAATTGGGATTGGGCCTTGCACATGCATACCCTGCATGCCCAGACGCTACGCCACTGAGTGAGATGTTCTCCAGAAATGGGATGCTAGAACATGTTCAAATGTAAAGACTTATCATTTTTAATCCTTTTGCTACAGTATGCTGAACATCCTTTACTTAATTTGGTGTTACCAGTCAAAAATGACCAGCCTTTTAAAAGTTGCTGGTAAATCTGTCATTATGCAAAATTATCAACGAATTTGGGATTCTTTTTCCCCTACTTTCTTCTTGTTTCTTTCTTTTTAACTTCTAACTAGTTTTCTTTCAATCAGTACAGTTTTTGTATTTCGTTTTGGAACTGATTGCTCCTCAGTTTGACTCAAACTCAGATTGAGTTTATGCACCTCAGAGAAAAATAAAGAAATAAGTTAATAAAAAGATAGAATCCAAAATTCGGTAACAGCATAGCCTGGGGGTGGAATGGGTTGATGAGGGAATCAAAAATAATATTTACCTATATTTTGGTTAAATTATTACATGATATGTGAGCAAACTCAGTGAGTTTTAGTGCAATGCCATATAATTTAACTAGCATTTTATGGAAAAAGAAAATCCTTTCCGGATCAAAATGACGAGAACACAACATTTCGGCATGAAACCGAAAACATGACTGTCTTTTCTTCCCTACTGTGAAATACATTCAAGTGAACTGACTTCTCGATAAGGAAAAATATGTAGGACAGGAGTTAACTTTGTCCACTGAGTATTGATTGGATCATTGGATTGTTTTTGTTTGTGATCTCACGTGATTGACAGGTTGTGAAGAAGAATTACTGTCCCGTCCTCGCACCGGTGCACACATCATCAGAGTTGTCATTGCGAGGGTGAGGGGGAGCTGATGTTTTTGCTAAAAAAAAAAATGCATAAAAAATAAGATATGCACAGATAAATCACTTAAACACTGCAATAGAAAAAAAAAAGATTTGTCCATTTTGATTTCATAGTGACAAGAACGATAACTGAAGATGTTCTCTGTAGCATAAATAGCTCTGTGGTCTCAGTTCGCTCAGGATTAGAGATGTGGTTATTCCCTGTTAGGATTCCAGCTGTCAGGAGAAAGACACGAGGAGAGTGCACTCAAAGAAATCCAACCAAAAGACTGATCAGGGAACATTCCACTGGAGCCACTCTGGTATGTGACTAATTCAGTTTATCCACAGAATAACCCTTATGAACTTCCCAGATTGTTCCATATGCAGAGTGCCGGTCTTAAAAACACATGACGTAAAAAAAGGAGAGTGTGCATGTTTGAAAGAGAGATGAGGCTAGAATGACTTTCTTCATACATTTCTGTGTGTATGAGTAAATTGTTTGTTTAGACTTGAAGATAAGAAGAGGTCTCAATATAAAAATCATTTAATTCTCAGTTTGTATTGTTCGCCAGCAAATGGCACACCCATGCACATGTATTTCTGAGAGAAAGATAGTCTGTCATTTGCTGTAATTCAGAAGTGATGAGCAGCAGAAGAAAAACACTACAAATGCATTAGTGCTCCTCAAATATACATGAAAGAAAAGGAGGAAAGATAGCGAGTATTCAGCCTTTTATTTCTAAATACATTAAACTCCCCCAAAACATTTATTAGAAGCCACAGTGTGTGTGTGTGTGTGTGTGTGTGTGTGTGTGTGTGTGTGCCCTGAATTTTAAGTCAGGGAGTATCATATGTTATACCCCATGGGGAGGATGGGTACACATACACAGCCTATTGTGAGCATGTAGTCCTACTAATGCTGTAGCTATGCAATATTTATTGCAAATATTAAATATGTACAGTATCTTTTGCTACCTAAACGAGAAGACTGGGAGTTCATTTATACAAACACACTTGTTCAAGGATATCCATTGCTGGTAATCATCACAATCACAATATTGGTGTCTATCTGCATATGAATACGATGTGGCAACGCTCTGTCTGTGACCTCTGACCTGGCACTGGTTCTGAAATTGAATGTTAGTATAGAGCTGTAATTCTATTTTCTTCATACTCGGATATGAAAAACAGGTATACATATGAATACACTGCTGTATACTGTATATATTAAACATCTGTAGACAACATACATCCATACAGCTAGCAGCAGCCAGTGTTGGGAAGGTTACTTTGGAAATGTAATAGGTTACAGATTACAAGTTACCCTGTTTAAAATGTAATAGTAGTGTAACTTTTTCAATTACTTTATTAAAGTAATGTAACTAATTACTTTTGAGTACTTTTTGATTACTTTTCTAAATTTGTGAAAATTAAAGAATAATAAATAAAAGCATATACATCAACTTAAATACAGTTATCTAATAAGCATGTGACGTATTCTGTGTAATAAACTCCTGAAACATTGGTGTTTTTTTGAAACTGCTGTCTCTTTGTATATGATGAAAGTTTTCTCAAAATAAGTAAAATGCACATGAAGTGACACAGAGCAGTTCTAGAAATTATGTTTATGTGCTCGTGTACTCCTATATTGAGGCAGCAGAGGTTGAAAACACTGCGAGCTTCAGTAGGCCAATGTGTAGTAAATGAAACCATGTCTTTGCCATTAATTTACAGGAGGGGCAGACTGGGAAAAAAATTCAGACTGGAAAATTCAAACTCATACAAACAAATTCATGGACAAAACCATTTTTTGTATGGACCTGACATAAAAAAAGGTTTAAATATTTAATTTGGGGACATGCAAAATAATTAAAAGTTCTCTCTTGAACTGCACCTTCACTTCCATTTTTCTCTTCAGTCTCTTTATTTTGCCCTGTTATCCATCTCTCTCGTGACTTTAATACTCAAGATTGAACAAAACTATACTTTACAATACAATACTCTACAATACTACAATATCTTTATAGAAAAATCCTAATACTGTACACGAGTCATGTTTTTCCCTTACAAAAAATTACCATGCTTTTATTAGCCTATATAAAAGTAAAATAACCTTGTTTTGTTTTTGTTTTGCAAATGGATTTGTATTTATTTTTAAATTAATACATTTGTAAAATAATTTTAAATTTTTGGTTATCACAGTTAAACAATAGTAACCATTTTCTCTGGATTTATAGTTAAATATTAAAATGTTAATTTTCGTAAGGGTTGTGTTGTTGTCTGTCGTAGCTCCCCCTAAACCTATAAAAAAAATCTGATTATTTTTTCAGCTAAATTACTACTGTAACATTAAAACAGATAATAATGATGTCCTTTATATAGTATTTTGAGTGATGACTGATGAGCAACATGCTGCTGCTTGATTAAATAAATAAAAAAACAAAGACAAAAAAAGCATCTTTACAGATGAAACTGACCTGAAACCCTGAGCAGTAGTTCTGCTACTCTGCTCCAGCAGTCCACTCTCTCTCTCTCTCTCTCTCTCTCTCTCTCTCTCTCTCTCTCTCTCTCTCTCTCTCTCTCTCTCTCTTGCATTGATTACTCTGAGTCTGATCCAAACCGTTTGGCGGAGGCGCGGAGAGCGCGCGAGTCATGACTATCAATTCATGACTTATTAGAGATTTAATTATCAAATGGCGGATTCGCAAATGATCGCTTTAGTACATTCGGCAGGCAATTATACAATAATGATAATAAATAGTGGGGCAAAATCGGCCCACCGGGAATTGTCCCGGTTCTCCCGGTGTCCAGTCCGCGCCTGATTTCCACAGACACGCAGAATGTGCAAGTCATATATTGCATTTTTGGGGCTTTATATTCACAGACACTAGTCCATGTCATGTTTTGATTCAAGTGTACTGACCTACTTTTGATTTAGTCATCCAAAATGTGGCATATTCCATCCGCGTTAGACATTTCATTTTTATGACTGGATTCTACGAACCAGAGTGTGTTTCCGCATCCCGGAAATTATTAGGGCGGTATGTCTCAGAATAGTCAGTGCAATTTGGGAAAGAAATCAGTTAAATCTGTATGTGGATGTGTGTAAATATTCAAATGTAATCCCCTTTGTAATCGTAAAAAATTTCATAAGTAACTGTAATTTAATTACTCATTTTTTCTTAGTAACTGTAACTAATTACAGTTACAATAATTTTGTAATTAAATTACGTAACGCCGTTACATGTAACTAGTTACTCCCCAACACTGGCAGCAGCCTACTGTTGTCAGTCCTATTTGGAGTGATAAATATGGAATTCCCACTTTGCCATTAAAAAAATTCTCCATTCTACATCCAAGGTGACTCTCTTAAAATTTCAAGACAATAAATGGTTTTAATGATATTAACATTGATATGAACTAACATTAATTTATGACATGTATGACATGACGCTTTACACGTTATTCTTTGGTGTTAATTACAAATACTAGGACTATCAATGTATCTGAAAAACAGCATAAACCAGGAATATTATATATTATAATATTTTAAATGTAAAGTATCCATACACCACATCTAATATACATCTAATATACATTATAATGTATTTACTACTATTTAAAAACATTTGGATCAGTAAGATTTTTTTTTAAAATTTTGAAAGAAGGCTCTTTATGTACAATTTAAAATAACTGTTTTCCATTTGAAACCATTTTAAAATGTATTTTATTCCTGTCAGACATGGATTAATGCAGAGGCTTGCCTAGGCTAGGCTGCAGCCTAGGGGCCCCATGTGTGCAGGGGCCTCGGATTGGCCAGACTCCTTTTCTTTTTTTTTTACTTCAACACGAACAAAAAAAACCCTCATTGGCCCATAAGAAATATTAAAGGAGGATTCCTTGCAGAGCTTCTGGAAAAATTAATGTCTTGTATTGTAGAATGCAGGCTCAGCACCACCGAGAGTTCATGCGATCATTAAAAATCAAAACCGAAAGTAAAACGCGCATTCAAAAGTGATTTTAACACCCTGCGTTTTAAAACCGACTCTCTAATGCACACAAATTAGGCTACATAACATATCTAGGCTGTTATTAGTATGTAGGCTATAATAGGTTGTGTAGTTGTCTATAGCTCTATATCATGCTTGGAAAATTTGGTCTTTATTTGAACTCTGAATATAGAGAAAGCAGCCTACTTTGTTCATGGCTGCACTTGTAGTTTGCACTTAAAGGTATAGCAATATATCTGCTTACCCCCAGGGCATCCAAGATGTAGGTGACTTTGTTTCTTCAATAGAACACAAACAGAGATTTTTAAAACAAACCATTACAGTCTGTTAGTCATATAATGCAAATTAATGGGAATCACGGCTAAAACATACAATAAAAAAACAAAAAAACAAAAAAACAAACACACACATAAACAAAACCAAAAATTAAATCCTGCGGACCGTTACGATACATTGATGTGTAAAGACACAAAACGATCGGTCTGCGCAAGACACTGAACAGTATAGTTTTTACCTCTGATGCCCTGCAATGCCTGAACTGTCTGAACTGTATGAGCACCTCCTCAAAACACAGCCTGCACAGGCGTCTTCTTCTTCTTGCTTTAAGGTGGATCACTTATAAGTGCATTACCGCCGCCTACCTCTCAAACTGACCATTGACACTCTACATGGTAATAGTAGACTACAAAAATAGTTCAAACATCAAATTTTCCTTTTTGGGTGAACTATCCCTTTAATACAACTAAGAATGAACTATGTTGCTCATTTTTTGTTATTTCTACTGTTTTTATTTCTGTGTTCAATTTGTGAAAAGGCGTTCAGTTACGAGGTCAAATGTTCTAGAAGCTCATAATTCATGAATAGTTCTAAGGTCTGAAGAGACTGAAATGATACAGGATAGAAGCCAGTCAGCTGAGTTTGTGGCAAATCCTTTTACAGTGCTTCAGTGTTGTTGTCTTTTACATATGATAAATCTAGGACGACCAAATGTGCCATTTTCCCAGGACACGTCCTGGCCAGGATTTCTATATTACCTAAAATATCCAGGTTTTGGCTTTGGTTTCCTGTTTTTATACTTAATAAAGGTTATGATCGTTTGACCAATAACATGCAGACATTATACGTAATCAACTAATCGTGGTGCGTGAGAAGGTGGGATCTACAGAGAATTGTCAAAGCTATGCAAATACATGTACATATTAGTGTTCGACTTGAAGCAGCACTGATCGGTGTATGACATTAAAGTACCGTGAGAGTGATTCAAAAGCACAAGAACCCATCCAATCTCTAGAGCTCTCATGGTACTTTGTCATACAACAACTGGCCTGCGCAGCGCAAACAAAGCCAAAACGTGGATATTTTTGGCAATACAGAAATCCTGGCCAGGATGTGTCCTGGGAAAATGGCACCCTAGATAAATCATACTCAGAAAGTAGAACTGAAATGACATTTATTACCAGAAGATTAGTTAAAAAAATTCAAAATGCACCTGCAGACTATTTTTGCATACTGCAGACGAGGAGAAAATCATTCACTGTTCTTGATACAATAGCATTTGTAGCTTTTATTAGAATTTACATAGTGAAACTTGAGCACTACCATCGAATTCACATTAATGCAACAAATAAATAAATAGTATTTTATTTATTTATACAATAAATAAACTACTACAAGAGCACAAAATTGTTTACAAGAGTACATATTTCTTCATTGATCTAGTCACTTGATTCTGCTCTCAAAATGCACCAGATTTATTTATAATGTAATTTAAATATAAAATGAACAAAATTTTCTTACAGGGGGGCATACCCCTGGAATCAATGTGCACCCACCACAGTCTAACAAAATCCTGTGGGGACACTGGGAATGTAGAGGAAACTATTTGCATGTAAACCATGTATGGCACTTAATACAGTACGTTTCTCAAGTAAATCATAATGATTCACCTCACACAAAGAGCAGCCTAGGGGCCCCTGACCACCTTAATCCACCCCTGATTCCTGTGATAGCAAAGCTGCATTTTTACCCATTACTCAACTCTTACATGTCACAAGATGCTAAAGAAATGTAATAAAAAATCTAAGAAATTTTAAAACTTTTTTTGTTCTCAAAAACTTGTTTAAAACTATTTAGCTGCTTAAATCAACAGGATTTATTTCAAATGACTTGACTGCCACATTAGATCAATTCAATGCACCTTTGCCTAATAAAAGTGATAATTTCTTTCAAAGAGAAAACAAATCTTACTATTCCAAAACATGTTAATTGTGCATGCTCATTTTCCTTGTTTTTACACTAAGATTACCTTGGCCATCATGTAATATGTCACCTTTACATCAAATCACACACAAAAAATGAATTAATTAATTAATAAAAAAAAAAAACGATCAAGCTATTGCAGGGGTGTTTCTAATTCACCATCTATGGAAGGGATGGTAAATTTGACATTGTTTTCTGTTCTGACCGCCGTTATTAGTCTCTCTCAATTTTTTTCCTTTTATTGAAAGTCATGAAAACACTATCGTGAAGTTTTTCTTTTGCTATTTGAGCAAATGGTAAAGCCAAAAAATTTGTTTGTGGTATTCTTCCATTCACTGCTCTTCAAGTGAACCCAACTATGACGACTTCCGCTGCTGAGAAAACCAGAAATGTGAAAAAGGTCCATGCAGGGCTATCACAGATTCAAAAATGTGAATGACACTGTCAACCCGTTTATATAGATATCTGTCTGCTGCTTTATGTATAGGATAATCTGAGCTAAACTGTTAGTAAATACAGATATCAATCTGTCTGAGCGTAGCTTTGACAGATAAAGGGGAATAGAATAGAATATCTCATTCAGCTTTAGCTGATTGACCTCTGAAAGATATGCAAAGCATATTCCTGAACATTAAAGAAACAGGTGTGTGTCTGTGTGTTCATTTTCCCCAATGTGTGTAACAGAATGATCTGAGGCTCTCAGGATGAAATTTTTAAAGATTTGATTCATTCATGATCCAGCACATCCGCAATGATGGTGAATGTGCCGTGTGTGTCTGTGATTCGTGCATCAATAGATCAGCAAACTCAATCTTCATTACCGACCCGATGCAAGGAAGCCTATTATGTGTATACAAGTGTGCGTATATGAAAGAGAGAGAATGAGAGCCAGTGTCTAAGAGCACTGGTGTGAGTCACAGCATGTCTAAATATGTCCACATATGTATATAGAAGGAGCTTCTTAGTGCTGCTAGAATGCCTTATGGTGTCTCGTGGGAGTGATCCTGATCTAACTCATACACACATTTAGATCAAACCAAAGTAGTTTTGTTTTGTTTTTTTGACAGTTTTTACAAAACTTCAGAAAATCCTTTTGTTTTGTTTATCAAAATACTCCATTGAATTTTTAATTGCATTATCAGAGAAACAACTTGTTGCTGCAAGAATGAATAATTGATTTTAGCTTGTGTGAAGACAAGCCTTGTGTGTACCAATCAGAATCACTGTGCTTTTTACACTACATGGATTCAGCACCTCAGTCGGGGCGAAACACAGGCACATGGGCAGCAGGTGACGTGGGAGAAAAAACACATCTGACACAGATTTGAGTTCATCAGCAAAAAAGATGCTGGTGCCCCAGTTTTGTGTGGAAACCTCTCAAGTCTCTCTCTCCCTAGACACAAGCTAAGCAGACACAGGCCACACAGCAACTCTCAATCGACACTGACTTCTGCTCCATACCCACAGCGTGACATAACCTCAAAGAGCCTCACCTCTATTCCACCTCCATGATCATGGACAACCTCTTCCTCCTTCCCTTCAGTCAGGAGTGCACCATCAATTATGGGCTCCAGAGCGCTGCCAAAATAGTGGCTGCTGTTTTTCCAAGAGTTGAAAGAAAGAGTTTTTTTGTTATTATGTTTGAAAAATTCAGTTTCCCCTCACTTTGAAACACATTCACAGATTTCACATTCACAATGTTTCTCAAGGTCAGCTTGTTGCCGTTCTGATCCTGTGAGCACACCTCGGCTGCCGCCTACCAAGCTCTCATTGAAAGCTTTTCACTTGCATTCTGCCATGTGTCAAACTTAACCAGTCAACCAGACCAAAAAATTGGCTCACAGGGGAGGCGAATTAGGAGCCCCGGGCTAGTAGCTATTTTGAATTCAAGATGTTGGTGTGTAAAAAAAATAAAAAAATAAAGGGGGGTGTATGACCTCAGGCATATTGATTCCATTAATGCTATCTTGCTAGCTAGCTAAGGAAGTTTGGAAAGACAGATATGAGACTGTCTGCACATCTTGATGTCAGTAATTTCAGCTGCTTTAAAGTAAATCTGTACACAGGCAGTAATATGCTGAAATGAAAGCTATATGTTGAGTTTATAGGCTAGAGAGATGTGCAAAGAACTATATATAACAATTTTATTTGTGAGTTATATATATATATATATATATATATATATATATACAGTGTTGGGGAGTAACTAGTTACATGTAACGGCGTTACGTAATTTAATTACAAAATAAATGTAACAGTAATCAGTTACAGTTACTAAGAAAAAATGAGTAATTAAATTACAGTTACTTATGAAAATTGTAACGATTACAAAGAGGATTACATTTGAATATTTACACACATCCACATACAGCTTATTTCTTTCCCAAATTGCACTAAGACATATGACCCATAATCTCCAAGACGCGGAAAACACATTCGTAGAATCCAGTCATAAAAATGGACGCGGACGCAATATGCCACATTTTGGACGAATAAATCAAAAGTAGGTCAGTACACTTGAATCAAAACCCGATATGGACTGATGTCTGTGAATATTAATCCGCAAAAAGACTGAATATGAATCCTGCACGTTCTGCGTGTCTGTGGAAATCAGGCGCTGACTGGACATCGGGAGAACCGGGACTATTCCCGGTGGCCTGGCAGACGATTTGGCCTTCTACTTTAATATTGTTATTGTATAATTGCAGGCCGAATATACTAAAGCGATTATTTCCGAATCCGCCATTCGATAATTAAATCTCTAATAAATCATTAATCGGTTAGTCGTGACTGGCAATGGTTGGGCTCGCGCGCTCTCTGCGCCTCCGCCGAACGGTTTGGATCAGACTCCGAGTAATCAATGCGAGAGAGAGAGACCGGAGTGAACTGTGTAAGCGCACAGCTGAAGCAGAGAAGCGACACTTCTGTTCAGGGTTTCAGGTGCAGGTCAGTTTCATCTGTAAATATGCTAATGTAGTTTTGTCTTTGTTTACTTAGTCAAGCAGCAGCAACAGCACATTGCTCACACTCACTCAAAATACTGTATAAACGACGTCATTATTATCTATTGTAATGTTACAGTAGTAAGTTAGCAGACAAATCATCATATTTTATCATAGGTTTAGGGGGAGCTAGTGGACACAAACACACAACCCTTAGGAAAATTAATATAGCCTATGGTATGGCACTAACCGTGGTTTAACTATGGAATTTGTAGTAAAATAAATACAAGTGGTAATTCATTTGCCAAAAAAACAAAATTGCACTTACAAAACATGGTAAAAGTCAAATAAAAATCTTCAGTATTAAAGTCATGAGAGAGATGGATGGATAATGGAAGTGAAGGTGCAGTTCAGGAGAGAACTCTTAATTACGTTGCAAGTCCCCCAACCTAAGGATTCACATTTTTTCATGTCAGGTCCAAAAAAATAATAATAGGGTTGTCCATGTTTCAGAATGGGTTGTGGGTGTATGAGTGGGAGATTTCCCAGCCTATTTTTTTCCCAGTCCGCCCCTCATGGAAATTAATCTCTAGAACAGTCACTTCATGAGCATTTTTTACTTATTTTGAGAAACTATCATCATATCATATACAAAGAGACAGCAGTGTTTCAAAAAGACACCAATGTTTCAGGAGTTTAGTACACAAAATAGGACACATGCTTATTAGATAACCGTATTTGAGTTGATGTATATGCTTTTATTTTTTTATTAACTATTTTTCCCCAAACCATTGTTAGATGCAGTTAGATGCCTGTAGTTATGCAAAGATTTGGTTTAAAAACAGTATCTATAAACTATTTCTTTTGATTTTAAATCTGCTTTGAACTTCAGATCAATCTCTAAGTAAAAGGCAGTACTAAAGTCTGATTTTGTGGCGGATGTGTTCAAATGTGATCATCTTAATTTAGGTGATGAAGGATGGTGAAAGTCTGACAGTATTGAGCACTACTGTAAGGTTAAACCTGCATGGTGTAAAATGGTTGAAGATGATTAACAGTTGCAAATTAACATTCATTAGAAATTTATAAAAGTAATCAAAATGTACTCAAAAGTAATTAGTTACATTACTTTATTAAAGTAATTAAAAAAGTTACACTACTATTACATTTTAAATAGGGTAACTTGTAATCTGTAACCTATTACATTTCCAAAGTAACCTTCCCAACACTGTATATATATATATATATATATATATATATATATATATTTAAATGCAGTTTGTCAAATTGTTTTAAGGAACTATAATTTTATTAATAATAATTTTGAATTGAAAATCTGGGTGGTTGTTTTCTCCATTACAGTGTATTCTTTTTAGGTCCCCATGTTTACATAAATGCACTTACAGTACAACGGAAGTCTATGGGGAAAGGCACTCTGGAAAGCTTAAAAGCAAAAAAGTGCAGCACATATTTTTTTGTTAAAGCTCTTATATGAATTCATTCGTACTAAAATGTGTGCTATTTGTGCTGTAATATTGCCCAAATCATTTTAGTGGTGTCATCACCATTCTAGGTGGGTGAATTTCTGTTATGCATTCCAGATGTAATTCCTGTGGGTGGATTTTTCTGTAAACAAGTCCATTTTCTGATGTATAATGCAAAAGTTATACTTTTTTTACATGGTGATGACTTGAAAAACTGGGTATAGCTTTGCACAGTCAAAGTTAGTAAGTGATTTGGTCATACAAATCATGTTAGCAAGTACATATATTGGGGGTATTTTGTGTTTTATGTCAGGGGCTTGACCTATAAACTTGCATTAATAGTGTGCTACTGTACATTTTGTAAATTTTTTACACAGTGTCAGAAATAATTATTCTTTAATTTAAAATTGTTTAACTGCTATAAAAAACAATTTGACAAAACTTTGATTATCTTTTATGCAAATTGCTCCTCCCACTGCCTTAAATTATGACATAAACATTCCTGCACAAAACGACTATGCTTGTTCCCAATAACCTGTCACACTCATTATAAGAAAATACTTTATCATAACAAAATTCATCAAGACCATGTTTAACGCCTCAGTGGGGTTCACACATGTTTTCCATAGGAAAGTTTTTACAGACAAGACAACAAGACATATTCAAACAGACGACTGACTCTCACTTGCAGTGTGGGCAGCAGTGCTTTCAGCTGACATCTGTTCTCATCTACAAGACATTTAAATTTTTTCCAGCAAAAATACTTAACAATTTGCCAGGTTTACACTAGATGGAGAAATGTGTTTAACCTCATTAATGAAACAACTGAAGAACGTGAATGGGGACTGTTATAAAAAAAATTACAACTCATTTACTCACCCTCATGTCATCACACACCTCTATGATTTCCTCTGACAATTTGCAAAAATGACAGAAAGCACTACAAAAGTACAATCCATGCCAATCATAATTTATTTATTTTTTGTCTTACCAATCATAACACACCAACTTCGAATAGGCCTATATGTGTATTAAAATCACACAAATTACATATTAGAGCTACAGCAAAGGCTGAAGAACATTGGAGTTGACACTGAATTTTACTGTATGGAGAATAAAATAAATAAATAAATAAATAAAGTCTTGGGGCACTATGGGGAATGCAGTCTGCATGACCATGTCTGAAGCATGTATGAAACCATGGCAATCTATTGTCCCACCTGGCCAATGATGTCATAGGTGCGATTCCTGGGCACATGCCGAACACGTCATCCACTTAGCTGTTTGAATGAGACATTAACAGTCAGGCTGAAGACATGGCAAAGGGGTGCAGTGTCTTGTTCCCTCTCGGGGAACCATGGTTACATGCATAACCCGAGATGCTCCCCTTATAGGGAACTCCACGCTGCGTCCCTAGCACTATGGGGAACAAAAGCCAACCAAGCCGTGCCGAGGCATATGCCTGTCTACCTGGTAGGAGAGCATCAAGGAAGTGACAAGTGATCATTATTTCTTATGATTTTAAATCTGCATTGAACTTCAGATCAATCTCAAAGTAAAAGGCAGTAATAAAGTCTGATTTTGTGGTCTTCAAATTTGATCATCTCAATTCAAGTGATGAAGGATTGTGAAAGTCTGACAGTGTTGAGCACTACTGTAAGGTTAACCCTACATGGTGTAAATGTTTGGAAATGATTAACATTTGCAAATAAACATTCATTAGAAATTTAGAAAAGTAATTAAAAAGTAATCAAAAGTAATCAGTTCCATTACTTTAATAAAGTAATTGAAAAAATTACACTACTATTACATTTTAAATAGGGTAACTTGTAATCTGTAACCTATTACATTTCCAAAGTAACCTTCCCAACACTGCTCATAACAGAAATCCACAGCAGGGGTTCAAGACTACAAGTTGTCAATAAGAGTAAGCTGCCAAGAAGACATGACAGCTGTGCAGTTAAAATGACAGATCTGCACCAATGAGAGCAAAAATATCAACATCTTACGACTAAAAGCTTTAGAAAACAACCTCAATTTAAACTTGATGGTTTTATGATAAACAAAGATATCACTTGATTTTTTACTTCATCCTGCTATGATTCTTTTAAAGCAGGATGAAGGCCTTTTGTGTACATAGAAAAAGTCTTAGAACTTTGAGGTCAGCTCATGAAAAAGGGGGGCAAAAACAAAAGTGTTGTGTTTATAATTTTGTTCAGTGTACATGCGTTTTGGCCGGTGAGTGTTGTATTTGTGTATATTTGTGACTATTTTATTAAGCATATTGTTTTTGTATGTAGGCCTACCTGTTTTCCATCAGCAGAAGCTGTAAAATCTCTAATGGCTCAGTATTTGTGTGGCCCAGTCAACAATAACTGAACTTCACAAACCGACACCAGGGTGCCGCAAAGGAGCTTGATTAATCAATCTGAAAAGCACAAAGGAAAAAATAAAAGTGTGTATTTATCGTTTGCCATTTGCGTAGACAAGTATTGGGTAATGCAGCTGACAAGATCTCCAGCTTAACTTGCCAATTAATCCACTTATTTCTGAACAAAATGTGATTTAATATATAGATGTCTCTTCCGGGTTGGTCGCTGCCACTCGAAAGCATTGAAACAAATATCAAACAACAACGTTGCGCTATTTTGACCAAATGACCATACTTCGAGGACACATGCAAACTGACTTGTAATGTCTTTGAATCACTGAGTCATTGAATCATTGATTTATTCAGAATAAACTATTAATTACACAAAGACATGAAATTAAATACGTACCCTACGAAAAAGATTTTTAGAGTAAGATTGAGCCAATATCACGCAAATGCAAAATGCAAAAGCATGCTTCATTTTAGGGAACTTACATTTATGTAAATGCATCGAGATGCATCGGCACTGCGCACACCGATCGGTGTATGACATCAAAGTACCGTGAGAGTGATTAGAGAGCAGACAAGTCTTAAAGCTTTGAATCGCTCTTGTGGTACTTTGATGTCATAAAACTTGATCGTTCTGCACAACACTGATGTATCTCGAACAAGCCTTTTTTCTGCTCCCTAAAACTCAAGAACAGAATCATCTGGAGCGGTTTCTTACTCCGTAAAACAGTAACGACATACATTAACACAAAGAACAAACCGAGTGCTGGATTAGGTGGATATCCATCGAAACCAAACTTGAATTTCTCAGGTTTTAAATGCATTTCCAACCAAAAAGTGAAAACACAATGGCATTATCATTAATTATAACAGGGCTAAGCATGTACAGTAATTGATTAGATGACAGCAATATTCATATTTATAATGCATATAAGTATAAATTGCTACCATCTATAAATAAAAGATTCCATGCCCATGGCCCTTTCCCCTGTGTTTTTTTGTTTTTGTTTTTGTTTTTGAGTAGTTGGTACCTTTGATGGCTTGATTTGTGTATGTTGCTCAGCATTTGGTAAGAGTGTGTATATGTAATTTTTGAAAAGAATAGTTTTCCCTTGTAACACAAAGTAACACTTGTCTTGTAACACAAAGCCTTGTCTTCTAAAATAATGTCTCGCAATTTTTCAGCTGTTGAAGAAACTTTTCAAAACTTTTTCCTTTTGTCTCTCTCTCACACAAACACCATCTCTTTTTCTCAAAGGAATAATGTTCATCCATTTTTTTTTTCAGTTTTGTTATTGCAGCATTAGTGTAATGATTACTGAAAGAGAATCGGAAGAAAGAGAAGGGTTCAACAGTATTCTGTTCATTTCTGTCCTCCTAGATGCGTTTAGCTTCATAAGCTTAACAAATTCTTAACCCTCAGCTCTCTCATGAAGAGAGAATGTCATGCTGCACTCAGCCCCTCACTGAGATCCTATTCAATAACGTCTCCAAATGCACGTTTCATAAGAAAGGATTTTGTACAGACAGTTATATAAGACTCACACACATCCACACTTGCTCTCTCTCTCTCTCCATTATAACAATAGGCATCGAGACTGTTTCCCGTAGCAACGTGGCACAGACGAGAGAATAGTCTGAACTCTTTAGAGACTGACATAATCTCCCTCACACACACTTGTGCATTACCCACCAAATATTTGTATGCTATCTGAATCAGCTTTAAATACACACTAAATGTGTGTCCCTTTCACAAAATCCCTTGCTTTGTCTCCTCTTTCCTTTACTGTCTGCCTCTGGTTTTCTCTCACTGTCCCACTATATCTTGTTCCTCTCTCATTTGCTGTTACCATGTTCACACCGCAACTTAAAATGGTTGTCACTTCACTTTTGAGTCTCAGTGATTTGGATTTTTTGGCTAGCTGTGCTTTTCCTTTTTGTGTGTCTGTGCTTGGATGCATCTGAAACTTAGGCAGCTAACTTGCTACTTCGCTGCCGTATGAGGTTATGACTTTACAAGGCAGCGTTTTTGCACGAAGGCACCTCATGAAACTGATTTCGGACAGACCTCTGAGGCAGCGTAATGGTTTTATGATCTACAACGACATAGAATGAGTTTTTGTGATAACTAAATGAATATCTAATTATTAAAATACTGATTTCTTGCTAGAACTAACATCAAATGTGCAAAAAGTTAGTCAGAACTATACATTTAAACACAAACTGACCACCAAACACAACTTTCAGACCCCATTTTTTTTTTTTTACCTCAACCAGCACGATATGGAATGCACAGGACTGCGGGATATCAAAGGCAGCGAAGGATCTATGCTGCCTTCAAAATTCAATCTGAAGAAGGTACTTCCAGAACACATGAAGTAAAGCAGAATATGTCTGATCTATAACGCAACTGCCCTCATGTTTCGGACACACTCACGATTGTATATACAATCCTGAGTGTGTGCGACCTGGACATGTCAGTGAATGGGGAGTTCTTTTCGTAAATAAAATAAATAAAATTTCCTGTCAGAAAAAACTGCATGAAAACGTTTTCGGATGCAGCCCTTGTGTGTTTGTGAGTTGGTGTATTCCGGAGCATGGCTACCATTACCAAAAAGTAGTATACTTCAAGTTTATTTTACTAAGTAAAAGTCTGCTTTTAACCCATCCAAAGTGCACACACACAGCAGTGAACACACACCCGGAGCAGTGGGCAGCCATTTATGCTGCGGCACCCAGGGAGCAGTTGGGGGTTCAGTGCCTTGCTCAAGGGCACCTAAGTCATGGTATTGAGAGTGGAGAGAGATCTGTACATGCACTCCCCCCACCTACAATTCCTGCCAGCCCGAGACTCAAACTCACAACCCTTCGATTGCGAGTCCGACTCTCTAACCATTAGACCACGACTTCCCACGATACTCCTTGGGACTAAATTGGCCCACTTTCTAGTATATAAAAGTATACTTCTAAGTAGCAAACTTTGAGTACACAACTAGTTTACCTCTATGTTTGTAGTTTGTACTTCAATTATACTAAAAGTGAACTTACTTACTTTGTACAATTTGAAGTATAGTCTCAGTAAACTAGTTTTGTAGTTTTATACTGCAAGTACACTCATACGTTTTCTTTAAGTGAACTTTACATCATGCTTTAAGTATGTCGCTATTTAGGTTTGAATTTGTATATATTTAGTTGTGTGAATATCTGAACATACAAAACATCCAAAGAAAGAACAGGGTATCTGCTTGTTAACAAAAACATTTTATTCAAGCTTCATGCATTCTTTTTTAAACACTTTAATGTGGTTAAGTTTCAGAAAAAAATTAAGAAATAGCATTTTGAACAAAAAGCTGAAAAAAGATTATGAATTGGATTCAGAATGATTATCGAAATGTAGATGGAGTCAATCAGCACCCCAAAGCTTGACTGTAATTATTACCTCTTCATCGGTTGGCATTTTATTCCATAACATTACAGTTTTGAAGCTGTTTCATGTCAGATGATCGTGTTAGATTACATGTGTTAGTATCTGTTGTTTCTTTTTTCTTCTTCACTTGTGTTTTTTTGGAAATTATGTGCAGAAGATGTGTACTAACACCCTCTACCGTATAATAATGAAAACACAGATTCTAGGAGTATAGTTCAAATATATGGGGAAGTCGTGGGCTAGTGTTTAGAGAGTTTGACTCCTAACCCTAGGGTTGTGGGTTCGAATCTTGGGCTGGCAATGCCACGACTTAGGTGCCCTTGATCAAACCCCCAACTGCTCCCCGGGCGCCACAACATAAATGGCTGCCCACTGCTCCGGGTGTGTGTTCACAGTGTGTGTGTGTTCATTGCTGTTTGTGTGCACTTTGGATGGGTTTAATGCAGAGCACAAATTCTGAGTATGGGTCACCATACTTAGCTGTATGTCACGTCACTTATTTTAAGTGTATTTCTGAGGAGTACATAAAGCCCATTTCTGAGAAGTACATAAAAAGTAAACTAAAAGCATACTTAGCTATTTTTAGGTTTAAAGAAGTATACTAATAGCACACTTGAATAAAATTCTTTTTCGTAAGGATATGCACTCCTTTCTGTGGCTGATTGCTGAATTGGAATCACCTTCTGCCAATCAACTCATCTGCCTCCAGTATTTAATCTCTGGGTCTTCAGTCATTTTCTGCCAGATCGTTCAGTCTGCTTATGTGGTACTGTAATAAAGCCTCCCAGTGTCTTTGGACCAGTTTTTGGGTCATGTGTTTTGTTGGAGTTCTAATTCTCTTTCTTCTGTGTTTTAGACCTCACTCCACCTGCATTCATCCTGCATTCTGCCTCCCTGCTTTACCAACATGTCTCTGGCCTGTTTGTTTTCCAGCTCATCTCATTCATCAATCTTCAACAGCAAAGGAGAGATGGATTGTGTTGCTTGACTTTAGGCAATAAATTAATTTTATTTGCATCATTTTTGGTCTGTGTTCTGCTTTTGGGACCAAAGCGGTGTTTGGTCACAACAATGAGTGCTTAATCTGGTTCTGTTCAAGCAGAGTTCCATTATTTATGGAATTGACACTGCTTTCTACAGCTCATTTTACTCCTGAAAACTTCAACTGGGGTAACTGTACATTAAATACATTGAGCATGTACAAAACTGAACTTCCCATACAATTGATTATTTAGGTACGTTTAACGCTGTTAAATCTTTTAATACCATTGATGCATTTTCTCAATTTCACATCATAAAAGTTTCATTCCGCTAACTCAATGTCCTGCCAGTCCATTGCAGTGTTTATGTAATTTTGTAGTCCAAACGAGAAGCTAGCATTACCCTCTTTCCTTCGACAAAAAGGAATCTTGGATCATTATCGTAAACATTAAACTTACACTAAACTTACTCTTAAACGTTTTGTTCAATCTTTACAAATGATTACCACATTTGTTTTTAATTTCGAAGCCTAAATACAATCGACTGAAGTTAAAATCTAAAGTTGGTAGTAAAAGATTTGAATGTTACCACCACTAAGCTTCCTAAAACTCTCTGCAAAATCTACAAGTTGGAAAGTTTGAGTTAGATTACTTTGCAAGAGCACGAATTTAAACATGACAATGCTGTAATGAGTGGATGCATTTTCTTTTTCTGCATGATTGTGTTTAATGTACCTGCAACAGACAACCTATGTAGTCCGGATTGACCCATAAAAGCACGTAAAAGCTTAAACAAATCCCAAGTGGGGTATTACTGATGAATTTTATGTTGTGTAATAAATCTTTAAAGTATTTTTGAGCTTGTGTTTACCACAGACCTTATTTCAGACATTTAACCAAAAAACCCAATCAAAAAAAACCATTGACTTAAATTTGCGACATTCTTGATTAAAAACGTACTCGGTTACTAAACGTAACCTCGGTTCTCTCTAGAAGAGCGAACGAGTACTGCGTCTTAGCTAAGACGCTACGGGAAAAGTCTCTTTTCACGAAATACTGAAGCAAAAAATTATCCTTAATTTTGTATTTTTGTAAAGCGCTTTTGCAGCAGTACACAGCCATAGGCGAGACGGCTCGTTCGCTCATTGGCTTTTTCTGCGGCAACTGCGCAGCCTATCGAGTGCAGGCTGATGCAACATCAGACCAATAAGGGCGCTTCGCGCCCTTCTTGCCACTTCCCGCCGAAACGGGTGTGGCCCAACCTATAAAAAGAGCTCGAAAAGGCTGACTCACCTAATTTATTTCATCGCCGAAGCGAACCAGAGTGTATCGTGTGCACGGCAGAGAACGCAGTATTCGTTCGCTCTTCTAGAGAGAACTGAGGTTACGTTTAGTAACCGAGTACGTTCTCTTACAAGAGCTCTCTCGTACTGCGTCTTAGCTAAGACGCTACGGGAACCCAATGTAAAACGCCGTGCACGCAGGGATCACACACCAATAACCCTGAAGCAACGCCCAGGATTTACAGTGCACAGTCACCTGAGGGACTCACAGAGAGTCCAGGACAGAAAAGGGAAAAAGCCCTCCGTCCTATATCTAGCAGCATCCGTAGATGCGGCAATATGACATCACACAGCCGAGGCAAGGCCTGACCAATGTGGCAATGCGGGTCTTACGCAATACTGCCCATATAACAGTCGGCAGCGCATAGCGCTCGTGAACTCAGAATTCCCCTCAGGGCCCTGATTCGACTATACCGACAGCAGCCTTGCTTGCAAGGCGGGAACCTCCAGGTTATAGAACCTGATAAATGTAGACGGCGAGGCCCACCCTGCTGCCATACATATATCCTGCAAGGAGATCCCAGTAGACCACGCCCACGACGAGGCGACGCCTCTTGTGGAGTGTGCTCTGACGCCCAACGGCCACTGAAGGCCCCTGGAAGCGTAAGCTAATGCTATGGCGTCAACTATCCATCTGGATAGAGTCTGTCTCGAAACAGCCATTCCCTTGGAACGTCCACCGAACGAGACAAACAGCTGCTCCGTCTGCCGAAAGGCAGCAGAGCGAGACACATAAGCTCTTAAAACCCTGACAGGGCAAAGAAGACTCGAGTCTCCATCCTCCCCTGACACCGGCAGGGCAGACAGGGCAATAACCTGAGCCCGAAACGGTGTGTTGAGGGATTTCGGCACATAACCGTGCCTAGGTTTGAGTATGACCCTTGAGTCATTGGGCCCAAACTCCAAGCACGACTGGCTCACCGAGAGTGCGTGCAAATCACCCACACGCTTCACCGAAGCGAGAGCCAACAAGAATACTGTCTTGAACGACAGATGCTGAAGGCTAACCGATTGGATAGGCTCAAAAGGGGGACCCTTCAAGGCCTCAAAAACCGCCGCGAGGTCCCACATAGGGACTGACGGGGGTCTGGGAGGATTCAGCCTCCTAGCTCCTCTGAGGAACCGGATGACTAAATCGTTCCTTCCTATTGACTGACCGGACGCCATTTCAGAAAACGCAGCGATGGCCGCCACATAAACTTTGAGCGTGGATGGGGCTCTGCCCTTATCCAACAGCTCCTGTAGGAAGGAGAGGACCTCCGTCACCTCACAACTAAGGGGTGAATAACCTCGAGCTGTGCACCAGCTGGAGAACACCGACCACTTCGAGGCATACAGAGGTCGTGTCGATGGAGCTCTAGCCTGAGTGATGGTATTTAGCACTCCCACTGCGAGATCAGCGGGTAACCGTTGAGCGCCCACACATGGAGGGACCACAACTCCGGTTGAGGGTGCCAAATCGAGCCCCTGGCCTGCGAGAGGAGGTCCCTCCTCAACGGTACCGGCCACGGGGCGACATCTGCTAACTGCATCAAATCTGGGAACCATGGTTGGTTCTTTCAAAGAGGTGCTACAAGCAGTAATGAACATCTCGTCTCTCTCACCCGTTCTATCACCTGCGGAAGGAGGGAGACGGGAGGGAAAGCATAAAGCGGGCAGCACGGCCATTTCCGTGACAGCGCGCTTTCGCGGGGCAGTGAGCGTTTTCGCGAAGAGGTCCACCTCCGCCCTGCCAAATCTCTCCCACAACTGGGTCCTGTCTGGACCCAGATTCTGCAGCCCAGGCAAATGCACTGCTCTCAGCGAGCGCCCGAGACCGCCCTGGCGATTTATGTAGGACACCACAGACATGTTGTCCGAACGGACTACGACGTGGTGATCCATGATATAGGGACAAAAGCGCGTCAGCGCGTTCTCCGCTGCCAGCATTTCCAGGCAGTTGATATGATGGAGCTTTTCTCGTTCTGACCATAGGCCAAAGGACGGTCTGCCCTCGAGCAGCGCTCCCCATCCCGAAGTGGAGGCGTCCGTCGACACCATCTTCACATTCGGGGAAGTCCCCAGGCTTACACCTGATCGGTACCAGCCGTTCGCTGTCCAAGGTGCTAGAGCCGCAACACAGCTCTGATCGACCTTGAAATGCAGCCGGCCAGACGCCCACGCTCTGCGCGGCACCCGAGCCTTCAGCCAGAACTGCAGGGGGCTCATGCGGAGAAGCCCCAGCTGCAGAGCCGGAGATGCTGAGGCCATGAGGCCCAGCATCTTTTGACAGTGTTTGAGCGACACGGTCGCGCCGCAGCGGAAAGAACTCGCTGCGCGCTGAATGCCCATCACGCGCTGTGGTGACAGCCGCGCCGTCATGGAACACGAGTTCAGAACTATACCCAGAAACAGGATCGTCTGACTGGGGTTCAGCGAACTCTTCGCCCAATTGACACTGAGGCCGAGCTTCTCGAGGTGATCGAGTAAAACGGCCCTGTGGTCCACGAGCTCCGCTCGTGATTGGGCCAGAACCAGCCAGTCGTCCAAATAATTCAGCACTCGTATGCCTCTGAGTCTGAGAGGAGCGAGCGCTGCATCCATGCACCTCGTAAACGTACGAGGAGCTACGGACAAGCCGAATGGCAGGACTGTAAACTGGTATGCCTGGCCCTCGAAGGCGAATCTCAAATATCGCCTGTGGTTTGACGCTATCTGTATTTGAAAATACGCGTCCTTCAGATCTATTGACATGAACCAGTCCCCTCTGCGCGAGGAGCTTCCTGGTCGTGAGCATTTTGAAACTGCGTTTCATCAATGCCTTGTTCAGCTGTCTTAGATCCAGTATGGGCCTGAGACCCCCGTCTCTCTTGGGCACCAGAAAGTATCTGCTGTACAGCCCCCCCTCGCTTTGAGCTTGAGACACAGGCTCTACAGCCCCTTTGCTCAACAGTTTTGATATTTCGGCCCGAAGTATGTGTGCTACTTCTGTTTTGACCGTAGTTTCGACGCGTGCTGAAAAGCGCGGTGGGCGTCGAGAAAACTGTAGCGAGTAGCCTCTCTTTATAATGCCTAGCACCCAATCCGAAACCCCTGGAAGCGCTGACCATGCATCTGCATGAAGGGCTGGATGCGAAGCGCGCCCTGTTGACTGGGCAACGGCGGCGCTCGAGTGTGCTGCGCATCTGAGGCAGGGAGCGCGCTGATCACAGCGGGCAGATCGCTCCTCCTCGACCCCGTCCCGGCGCTTAACCGACTGGGGGGAGGCTGCGCGGGTCCCGTGGGACTCGATATATCTGCGAGTAACTGTGGGCTGCATGTGTGCACATTTACCACTTTCAACTCGCTGTCTGCCTGTGCAGAATGTACGTGCACGGGCCTCGTTTTTACAGAAGCCCCGCGCCGTATGTGACATAGTATATGTGGGCACTGGGAAGTGGGCACGTTTACTATGCGGCGCGCTCGACCGAGCTGTGTCGATCTTATGTGCGCTAGCCCTGTGTGCAGGGCTGTGCTTACATGTGGAGATGGGCACTGAGTAGTGGGCATCGTCACTGCATTTATAGCACCATTGGCCGTGGCCGGACGAGCGTGCACGGGTTTCGTTTTTACAGAAACCACATGACGCGTGTGACATAGTAATTGTGGGCACTGAGGGGTGGGCATGCTTACTATGCAGTGTGCGCGACCGACTTGAGTCGTCATTATGGGCGCAGGCCCTGTGTGCAGGGCTGTGCTTACATGTGGAGATGGGCACTGAGGAGTGGGCATCGTCACTACATTTATAGCACCATCGGCCGTGGCCGGAACACCAGAAAAAACACTCTTTTTGTGAAACATCTGGGTAGCCGTGATAACGGCTTTTGTGTGCAGGCAAGTGGGCACTCGTGCAGGCTTGCGCATTGCAGAGGACACTGAGGCAGTCACAACTCTTGGAACTGCAACAGCGGCACGCTTGGGTGAGAGCTCGGCCGCAGCGGAACTCAAACACCGGCGCTTTCCCAGCAGTGCTAGGATGCTTTCGGGGCTTCTGGCTTCACCGCAATCCTCTGCCGCGGCTCCCGGGGCGCGGTGCGACGGCTTGAAGAGCGAGAACGGGGTCCAGAGCTGCGTTGCTGACGCTGTCGCGATGATGCAGCAGGAGGCGGTGGGCGTGACTGAGAGCTCTGTGGGGCCGGTCTAGAGCGGCTAGCTGCAGAACTGGAGCGCTTCGGCAAGAAGTGCTTGAACGCCTGCGAAGCTTTCTGGTCCTCGGCGAATCTCTCCACAAACTCGTTGATGGAAGATCCGAAGAGGCCGGCAGGAGTTAGCAGCGCGTCAAGGAACGCAGCGCGCTCAGACTCCTTGATGTCAGAAAGCGTCAGCCACAAATGCTTCTCAGCCACCGTAGAGGAAGCCATAACCCGTCCCATGGCCTGTGCAGCGGACTTAGTAGCACGGAGGGAGAGATCCGAAGCACTCCTCAGATCCGCGAGACAGATCGCTTCAGGTCCCATCTCATCCAGCTTGCGGAGGAGATCGCCCTGGAAAATCTGTAGCGTAGCCATGGTGTGTAGCGCAGACGCAGCCTGCCCAGCAGCAGAGAATATCCGTGCGAGCAGCGATGACGTCATGCGGCAGGCTTTGGATGGCAACGCCGCCTTAGTCCGCCGTCCAGCAGAGGGTGGGCAAAGGTGCGCTGCTATAGCCTGTTCCACTGGCGAAAGTGACAGGTAGCCTCTGTTCTTAGCACCGTCCAGTGTGGAGAATGATGGCGAAACAGATGAGTGGATTCTCGCCGAGAATGGAGCGTCCCAAGCTTTCGCCACTTCTTCGTGAAGCTCAGGAAGAAAAGGGGCGTGCTTTGAGCTTGAGGAAGAGCGCTCATCCGGAAGATAGCTACCATCCAGCCGGGAACGTGAAGGGGGCGCTGGTGCAGACCACTCGAGGCCGAGGCTCGCCGCGACCAGAGAGAGTACACGCATCAGCTCCTTATCGATATCCCCACATCTGCTGGGCCTCTGAGCAGCGGGCGCGAGATCCACGGAGCTCGCCCAACCCTCACTGCCCGAAGCAAGCAGAGAGCACGTGTCTTCTTCCTCCGACGCCGGCCTGCGATCCACTTCCTCCGATGACGCGTCGGCAAGCAACGGACGCTGAACATCGGGAAGCGATGCAGGGGAGGCCGGTGAAGCGGAGGGAACCGGCGAGCTCGGCCGAGCTGGAGGCGGTTCTGGTAGGCGCTGCGAGCGGCGCTTCTTGCGGCGCTGCGGCGCAGCGGATGATGCAGGCTTCGAGAAGGATGCCAGGCGAGTCCTCAGAGTCACCATAGGCATTAACTCGCAATGAGGGCATCCGCCGTCAGCGAGCGCGAGCGCTGCATGGTCCTCACCCAGACAGGAGACGCAGATGACGTGACGATCTCCTTCGCTGAGCGGGGCTCTGCACGAGCCGCACGAGGGCATCTTTAAAAAGACGCAGCTCTTTTTGTGAATGTGCGTCGCAGGGCGAACACACACACAGGATATAAACAGATATAAGGATGTAAAGGATATGGGCGCCGGATAGCGCAGCAGGAACGGCAGTGGAAGGCGGCGATGCCAGCAGCTTCAGAATGGCTCGTCCTGCTGATATGCTCTTTCAGACGGCGCTTGCTTCCTCCGTGATCCAGCGATGCGTGAGCTTCGATGAAGAGATGAAAAAAAATCAGGTGAGTCAGCCTTTTCGAGCTCCTTTTATAGGTTGGGCCACACCCGTTTCGGCGGGAAGTGGCAAGAAGGTCTGATTGGTCTGATGTTGCATCAGCCTGCGCTCGATAGGCTGTGCAGTTGCCGCAGAACAAGCCAATGAGCAAACGAGCCCTCTCTCGCCTATGGCTGTGTACTGCTGCAAATGCGCTTTACAAAAATACAAAATTAAGGATAATTTTTTGCTTCAGTATTTCGTGAAAAGAGACTTTTCCCGTAGCGTCTTAGCTAAGACGCAGTACGAGAGAGCTCTCGTAAGAGAACACGCGTGCTGCTCCCCTGACTCTGTTCTGCTTTTTACAGGCCTACGGCAGTCTCAGAGACAGGTTTGATTTCTCATGGCACCCATCTCTGTGATATCTGTCAGGTAGTTGGGCCGTATGTGTGGTGATCCAGACAAATATCGCTTACATCACCTTTAATTATTATCGTAGCTAAACTAGTTTGAAATATCACCCATGAGCGAGACACAATGTTGTTTGTATAGACATAGATGGGAAGGGCACCAGAGCATTAGAGTGTCAAAAACATCTTTTTTACACTTTAAGTACATTTCTTGAGTGGCTCTAATACTCTGTATAAACAGACAATGATAATTGAAAGGGGTTTGACATATGTGAGTATGATTTGAATTATGTTATTGAAATTAAAGTAACTCTATTGTGAAGTTTGTGGACGATGCAACCATGGTCAAACTCATCAGAGGGGGAGATGAGTCTATGTTACAGGGATGAGGTGGGAAAACTGTCATCATGGTGCAGCAGTAACAACTTGGTTCTAAATACCATTTAAAAAAAAAGAAAATAATTGTGGACTCTAGGAAAACTGCTGGTGTCCTTCTATAGAAGTTCAGTTGAAAGTGTATTGACATACTGCATTCCAGTGTGGTTTGCTAGCTGCACTGGCCAGGAAAAAACAGCGCTTCAGAGGATTGTTAATACAGCACAGAAGATCATCAGCTGTGAGCTCCCCTCATTAGAGGAGTTGTACAGGACCCACTGCCTTAGAAAGGCTTGCAGTATTTTGAAAGAATCATCCCATCCAGCACATCATCTGTTTGAACTTGAACTGTTACCCTCAGGATAATAAAAGCTAAAGCAAACAGACTGAAAAACAGCACATACCCCAGGGCTGTTGCAATACTAAATGAACACTGAATGTAATGTCTCTTTTGTGCAATATTCCATCTTGTCTCAATCTGAACTCTGCAATTGGATATGCAAATATCGCTGCTTAAAGTGTGATGTATGTATGTAGAGTATGTGCAAACAAAATTATAAACGCAACACATTTGTTTTTGCCCCCACTTTTCATGAGCCAAACTCAAAGATTTAAGACTTTTTCTATGTACACAAAAGGCCTATTTCTCTCAAATATTGTTCACAAATCTGTCTAAATCTGTGTTCGTAAACACTTCTCCTTTGCCAAGATAGTCCATCCACCTCACAGATGTGGCATATCAAGATGCTGATTAGACAGCATGATTATTGCACAGGTGTGCCTTAGGCTGGCCACAGAAAAGGCCACTCTAAAATGTGCAGTTTTACTTTATTGGGGGTCCAGGGAGGTCCAAAAGCCAGTCAGTATCTGGTGTGACCACCATTTGCCTCACGCTGTGCCACACATCTCCTTCGCATAGAGCTGATCAGGTTGTTGATTGTGGCCTGTGGAATGTTGGTCCACTCCTCTTCAATGGATGTGCCAAGTTACTGGATATTGGCAGGATCTGGAACACGCTATCATATACACCATTCCAGAGCATCCCAAACATGCTCATTGGGTGACATGTCCAGTGAGTATGCTGTCCATGCAAGAACTGGAATGTTTTCAGCTTCCAGGAATTGTGTACAGATCCTTGCAACATGGGGCCGTACATTATCATGTTTTCCCATTTATTGACTGACAGCTCTGATGTCCTTATGTTGAGAGAAATCTTGAGTAACACCTGTGTAAATCTGTGTGCTGTGTAAAAGTTGCATGCATGGTTACTGAAATTATAGATTATATGTGAAAATGTGTCTACTCATCTCACATTTGCACTGTTACATATTTACATACACAAAATAAATGATATATACGATTATACCTCCCACATCTGTTCAAATATTGTATAACAGAGTATGTCAAGGTTTTCAATTTCCTGCTTTGAGCTCCTGTTACACACCCCGTACAGAAGGCCGGGTTGGCAGATTAGAAAGTCCCTGTAAACACAGGAAAAATTGAGGAGACAGGAGCAAACGTGTCTGTGTCGCACATAATCTCCAGCAATTGTGAGGGCGCTGGCGCAACGCCGCTCCTATATACGAGTCCTCATTTTCAAAATAATTTTTCCGATCTCATTCAGGAATAGACAGTACTTTACACATGACAGTTTCAGCTTCCCTTTTACACTTAACATATAGAATATATGTAAACTGAAAATCAGTGTATGAAAAAAAACTTTTTCTTCCCAAAAATCACAATAACTAAAATGTGTACATACTTCAGGGTGTCACATCCTCCCCGACAAAATGAAATAGGCTCCAGTTTCAAAAACTTCACAAAAACTTTGTTTTCTTCAACCAGCCTGAATATCAAGTCAATTGGAAGCCGAAGATGTCTTCCATATAGCAGGTAGTATGGGGAATACCCAGTTGACTCGTGACGGGTGCAATTATAGGCGTGTACAATCTGGAGCAGGTGATCTTTCCACTTTGCTTTTTCTTTCTCTGCCATTGTTCGGAGCATCTGTAGGAGAGTCTGGTTAAATCTCTCAGCTGGATTCCCTTGAGGGTGATATGGAGATGTTCTCGAGTGACGCACTCCAGCCAGTTGTCGGAGATTTCGGAAAAGCTCATTCTCGAACTCTCTGCCCTGATCGTGATGTAGCTTTCCTGGGTAGCCAAAGCGAGGGATGTAGTCATTAAACAACCGCTCAGCTGCTGTCCGTCCGGACTTGTTTCTCGTAGGGTAAGCTTGAGCGAATCGAGTGAAATGGTCAATGACAACTAATATATACTCATATCCTCCCTGACTCTGTTCCAGGTGCAGATAATTGATGCAGACAAGTTCCATTGGCGAGCTGGAAGTTATGCTCCCCATGGGTGCTCGAACATGAGTCACTTTTTTTTTTTTGCTTTGATGCATGGACACTTTTTGGTAATGTACTCCTCTACTTCTTTTTTCATATGTGGCTAGTAGAACCTCTCCCTCATTAAGTGAATTACTCTTTCTTGGCCTACATGTCCCATCCTGTCATGCAGGTAGCTCCAAAGCAAGTTCTCTATACTTGGTTGGAAGAACAACCTGTTTTCTTCCAGCCATGTGCCTATACAGGCATCCATTCTCCAAAGATAGCTTGCTCCACTCTCTTAAGAGTTTCCTGGCTGGACACTTCAAACTTCTCCTACTGTCTTTATCCGGCACTCCACCTGTGTCTTTCATCTCCATTATCCTAGAAATCACTGGATCATCCCTTTGAGCTTTGGCAAATTCAACCTTGCTTACAGGCGGCAACAAGAGGGCAGGGGATGACTGGTCCATGTTTGCCATATTGAGTGCTGCAATCCAAGCCACATCCTTCTTCCTGGCAGCATGAGTCCCATCCCAGACCGCTTCTATCACCTCTAGTGACAGGTCCTCTGTGCAGTCTGCAACATATTTGTCCATATTGAGAGGAAGGCGTGATAGCGTGTCAGCATCTGGCCTACTGCATTCAGTTTTGCAGTGCTCATAACATAGGTTAGGGGATTGTTGTCAGTGTAAATGGTAAAGTGAGGGACGTAAAACAAATAGTCCCTAAACTTCTCACATACCGCCCACTTTAATGCGAGAAACTCCAGCTTCCCACTATGCAGTCGGTAGCTCTTTTCGGCTGGAGAAAGGGTCCTGGAACTGTATGCGATGACCTGCAACCCTCCATCCTGGTGCTGATAGAGGATGGCACCGAGACCCCTTTCTGATGCATCAGTGTGTAGCACGAATGGGAGGTTGAAGTCCGGGTAGGCCAAGATGGGGGATTTACCAGCATGTCAGTTAGCAGGATGAGCGTCTTATGGTGTTCACTGGTCCATTCCACTGGCGTTCGTGAAGGCATCTGAGGACCCTTTCTCTTCCTTTGACTGCACTGTTGCATTGTTGCCCCTGGTTGAGTCTGAAGTAGGTCGTAGATTGGTTTGGCCACACGTGAAAAATCTTGTATAAATGGGCGATAATATCCAAGAAATCCAAGGAGTCTCCGCACCTCTCCCACTGTCTGGGGTCTGTGACTCTTGAGTGCTATCACTGCTTCAAGATCACGAGGATCAATTCTCACTCCTTTGCCCGACACTAGGTGCCCCACATACCGGACTTCCTGGCGGAAGAGTTCACATTTATTGGGCCTAAGTTTTACCCAGTGGCATCTAAGAGTCTGAAGAACTTTTCGGATTACTTCTACATGTTCCTCAAACGACCGGGCATAACACAAAACATCATCAATGTATGGTGCACAGCACTCATCCCTGAAATCATCCAGCATCTCCTCCATGCTGCGCTGGAACGCTGCAGGGGCATTTGACAGGCCAAATGGAATTCTCACCCACTCATATAGGCCCCACGGAGTGATAAAGGCAGTCATGTGTCT
This sequence comes from Carassius carassius, assembly GCF_963082965.1. Classification (NCBI taxonomy): domain Eukaryota; kingdom Metazoa; phylum Chordata; class Actinopteri; order Cypriniformes; family Cyprinidae; genus Carassius; species Carassius carassius. Next base: position 33,601,062 of record NC_081758.1, on the reverse strand, counting down.
CGAACCCTCGGCTATGAAGCCCTGGCGGTAAGCTTTTCCCTGGTCGAGAATGCTAAACCAGGAATACCCTTCCAGGGTGTCAATCAGGTCTTGAATCCTCGGCAAAGGGAGTCTGTCTGGTACGGTCTTCCTATTGAGGAGGCGATAATCCACACACAAACGCAGTGAGCCATCCTTTTTTTGAACACAGACTACTGGGGCTAAATAAGGAGACTTAGATTTTACAATCCACCCTTTTAGTAGAAGGTCTTGGATATAATCCTTTACTTCTTTGAACAAAGGTTTGGGTATTGAGGAATAGGCACGTTGTACTGGTATGTCATTTTTGAGGTTGATGGATATTTGGAGACTCGGGATGCAGCCAACATCATTTCCATCTCTGGCAAAGGATGCAGACTCCTCATGCAGCATTTGCCTAACCACTGCTTGCTGATCCTCATTCAGATGGGTGAGATCGACAGGTGGGTGTCACAAGGTTGAGCTTCCTTCCGCCGGTGCAACCGATGCACTATGAAATTTCCCACTGGCCTTTGTTTCCTTGGGCCTGTCTGCTTCCAACACGGTCTCAACAGGGTGGACGTACCCTAACCTTCACCTATATATTCAGCTGCTCCAACTGCACATTGTCCTTGTCTGGCTCAAACAGGGCTACTGTGCCAGACTGATCCATTTTGGATGGCACTCTGCACTTTACCCATGCTACCTGACCTGCTGGTATCAAGACGCTGTCTCGGTTTACTCTCAACCGCCCCCACTGTCCACTGTGCTCAGGAGTCTGTACAAAACTAACCAGGGTCTGGGCTTCCTCACTTGATACTGTTATTGCAGTGGAGAGCAATGAAACTAAGGTAGGAACTAAACTCTCCATTTGACCCTGAATTAGCTCTTCCACCATATTAAAGCCAAGCAACGGTCTCTCGATTGGGATGTGGCTCACCAGAAAAGGAACATTAATTGAGAGATCGGGGTTGTCGTTTCCTTGTAAGTTGACGGTAATGACAGCCCATCCATCAAAGGGTATTAGAGCTCCATTGATGGCATAAACTTCTAACTTCTCTGTCATCCCCATTAGCTCCACAAGAGGTCTTACTTCTACAGTGGGTAAGTATTTGTCTTTCCAGATTCTATCGATCATGCTTACTTTAGCCCCAGTATCAAGCAAAGCAGTCACTGCAAGGCCATTGAGATTACACTGGGCCAGGGCTTTCTTCCCTATCAATTTAACAATAGTTTCTTTCTTAGTTCTGGCCGGCGATGGACTGTCAATCTGATGATACATTCCTTTGTCACTGAGGGTTTGGTCTTTACAGCATGGAGGTGCTCTTTCGGGTTTACATTTTACAGGGTCAGGTTTGATCCTCCAAATGGAGCCCTCAGAGCTTTGTGACTGAAGGAACTTCTTAACCTCTTCCACTGTCATATCTTCCTTATTCATAATCATTTATTTGAAGTTACCTGGTTTGATTGCACGTAATATTCCCCTCACTAGTTCAGCTTCACTGAAATTCTCTTTGACTCCATCGTCAATCTGTCAGCACACACTGGCATATGTGATGTCAGATGCATAGTCACAAATTTGCCCCCCTTGTATCTTAAATTCACAACGTTGCAGGCAGGAGAGTTCTCGTAGTGAGACTACTTTGTCAGTGATCCCCTGTGAGGTGCTTTCAACATTACTACTCCTAGGCGTGTCAATGTTGTGTATCACAGGTGAGCTAGGATTGGAATGCTGTGTATGTGGTGTAAGATACTGAATGAGTTTCCTGCTCTGCTCTTCGAAATCTGAATGTCTAACAGTAGGATTGGTGCAAGGATTTGTATCTAACCCTCCAACATTCCCTAGGTCAGATGCAGTTTTAGGCAATTCTACATGCACAGTGTATGTAGTGATCATGTGACCTGTAGAGGTGTGTGTATATGGAGTAGGTGCAGGGCAGACATCAACATCAACATTACTCTCAACCTCACCATGACCATGACAAGGTGCTGCAGCACCATGCTCATGTACAACAGCCTCCACAGTCCCTTGTAAAACCAAAAGTTCAGTCATACCTCTGTCCTCTGATTCTAACAGGTGAGTGCTGTACATGAAGGCATTGACATATTCAAGGCAGCCCTCTTGATCTTCAGTGTCAAGTTCGGAGAAGTCCCTTTCTGGTATTGGACCAATGCTTTTGGCGACTTGGAACAGTTCAACAGCTGACAAGTTGAGTAGCCTTTTCCTGATGTCCCAAACCAGGCTCTTGCGTACACAATCAGCCATAATGACCTCTTTTCCACAGCCCCTCAAGCCACTCTAGCCGTCACCAGCCCTCTGAACCCCTCTTCACACTGATGTCCTCGTCTATTGGCTCACCACATCTGTGTCCGCAATCTGTTAGTCCTCAGGATCAGGTTTTATTGATCGACTTCCTTGGGCATCAGGAGCCGATCCCGGACGAGCCCCCACAAATCTGTTACATGCCCCGTACAGAAGGCCGTGTTGGCAGATTAGAAAGTCCCTGTAAACACAGGAAAAATTGAGGAGACAGGAGCAAACGTGTCTGTGTCGCACATAATCTCCAGCAATTGTGAGGGCGCTGGCGCAACACCGCTCCTATATACAAGTCCTCATTTTCAAAATAAGAGTCCCGATCTCATTCAGCAATAGACAGTACTTTACACATGACAGTTTCAGCTTCCCTTTTACATTTAACATATAGAATATATGTAAACTGAAAATCAGTGTACGAAAAAAACTTTTTCTTCCCAAAAATCACAATAACTAAAATGTGTACATACTTCAGGGTGTCACACTCCTTTCAGTCACAAATTTGCTATATCAGCCATCCTAGGATGGGGAGTGTCTTCTATATTTTAGCTCCAGGCCAAACTGAAACATTAAGAAGCCTTTTGACCTTTTAGTTAACAAATTATGGAATCTTGATCAAGATGGACATTCTGTTCAATTCAAATCAAGTTTATTTGTATAGAGCTTTTCACAACACATATTGTTTCAAAGCAGCTTTTTTATTGTGTATGTGTATGTGTGTGTGTGTGTGTGTGTGTGTGTGTGTGTGTGTGTGCACTGGTATATAAGGTTTATGAGGACACAAATGTGTATAATGACATGGGTACTACAATGTAAGCATGGTTTACTTCCTGTGTCCTCATAAAACAAAACGCTTAAAAAACTACACAACGCTTAAAAAAACTATACACAACAGTGTTTTATGAAATTAAAAAATTGCCAGTAGTTTTCTGTGAGGCGTATGTGTGTGTGTGTGTGTGTGTGTGTGTGTGTGTGTGTGTGTGTGTGTGTGTGTGTGTGTGAGAAAGAGAGAGAGAGAGAGAGAGAGAGAGAGAGAGAGCGCAATAGAGAGAGAGAGACTGTCAGATTCTATCTGCATCATTCTGGGCATGTTAACATAAAACAGCACATCTCTAAATCAAATGAAAGAGGGGAACCCTCCATCCCTCCTTCAAACAGACGAGTGGGGTACAGATAAAGGCAAAGGACAGATGAAAGAGTTCAGCTGACAGAAGGGATCAGAGAGGACAAGAAACGGTGGAAGGAGAAGAATGGGGCGGGGGGTTACGGGGGCCATTAAAAGGAAGGACAGACGGATTGAGGTATTTTGTGGAAGAGTTTCTGTGCAGGAGAGAGAAAGAGATACAAGACTAGAGAAAAAAAGAATCTCTCTAGTGAAAGAAATCATCACAAAAATGTAGAGAATTCCCAATGCTGTGAGCAGAAAGATAGGAGCTATTCTGTGAATAAAGATGAGTAATTGAAAGAAGGAGAAAAGAGGATGGATAGATTCAATCAGGGTAAAAAAGAGCCTCTTAGGTAAACAGACCATTTCTGTGGTAACTTTGAAACATCACTGCAAATGCTCTGCTCATTTGTGGTTTCAAATGTGATGAACATTAGCTTATATTGAGTGACTGCTATAAACACACACAATTATAGACACTAATCACTCAGAAACATACACATACACACACACACGAGTAGCCAGCCAAAACCTGCATTTAACTGCAAGTACTCCTGTATTAAGTCTGTAATCACAGTAACCCGAGCAGATGTCTGGCCACACCTGTGCTGTGTTTGCCGTTTACTGTTTATGTGTTTGTGTTGTTCCGCGTCATTGCAGGTGAAACTGATATTTGTCCAAATGGAAGGAAAAATACACATTTTACACATGGCAGGGAATGCCACACAGACACACACTATCAAACACATGCTGGCTCACAGATCACTGAAGCATGTCCAGCATGGCCCTCACTACGCCAGATGTTGCGGAGTTGCTGGAGTGCGGCCACGTGGATGGAACACAGTAACTTTTCTGAATTTCCTCTCTCTCTCCCTCTATTTCTTTCTATTAATCTGACTGTAAAAGGCTGCAACAGCTGTTAGCAGAGAGCAGCTACGTGGTGTGTGTGTATGTGTGTGTGTGTTTGGTTTTGTACGAGAGACAGAAAGTAACACAGTGGCTGCATCCAAATAGGCACTGCTATGCGTTAAAAGTCAGGGGTGCCACTTAATGTGTAATACCTCTGTTGGCTCACATCAAAAGCACATTTCTGATGCTAGCTAATATGGACGTGAACACGTCTTCATCTCTATTTATTTTTACCTCTCCATCAGCGAATGATTCTGAGAGAAAACGTGCCAGATGTCTGTTTGCTAATGAAACAAACGCTACTTTCATGCATCTGATTATCAGATAAATCTCACGCTCTTATTTCAAGGTCGTTGTTAATGCTGTGGTTAATTTAAAAAGTTTCCTTCGTATATTCGGTTAATCCGCATTGTTTAAAAACATTTATCATTCAATGGATCTGTGCGTATGATTTAGACACTTACATTTCTGCTCCGTCCATGCAATAAATACAGCTGTCTACGGCTCCGGTAACTCCGTCGGTAAGATGCAGAGAGCCATTGACAAACTACAGAAAAGTAAAACTTCTTCACGTTAGCATTACTGGCCACGAGTCCTACAGATCACACGTCAGCTGCGTCAGAGACGAACGGAGCGCGAGCGCAATCCTGTGACAGTCTCAGTCGGTAAACAGTGGAGCGCGTGAAGGACAGATAAGAGGCACGATTCACGAACACTCTTCAAGGTCTCCATTAATTCGTGCCTGTAGTCATTTAATGTGTACACATTTTGAAAGCATTGAATCGCTATAGAAATCGCGATTCCTTCGATTCTTAGCATTTTGAATCGATTACTGTACAAGATCGGTGATTCACGATTCAAAAATCATGTTTCAAGATCGATGCATATGAATCGACAGGGTTTGTAATCGATGCATTGAGAAAACTAGTGAATCGTTACACCCCTAATCATTATATATGTGTTACGATCCACTACCCAGTGAAATGCAGGAGACGAGAGATCCAATCGCAGTTTGGGTTTATTTGGGTAATACAACTCAGAATCCAACATGCAGGGGTCAAAACCAAAAATCCATACAAACAAATAAATAAACAGGATTTGGAACAGGAACGGGAACAGGAACGGAAACAGGAACTCGGAAGACGAGGAACTCAGAAGGTGAGGAAACTGGGTGACGGAAAGAAAGGAATCCATGCAGACAAACAGAAAAGGACTGGTTAATATAGGGAGGATAATGACTAACAAGTGAAGACACCTGAGTGCAATTAACAGGAGTGCAATTACTGTGATGAAGGGATAAGGCTTTGTGGGAATTGTAGTGCCTATGGTGAGGTGCCTATGGGGAAGTGAGACCACTAGTGGAGACTCAGGGAAACAGAGACCAGACAGCTTGACATTACCTCCTCCTCCATGGAGCAGCTACCAGATGGAGGACCAGGGGGAGGGACGGAGGGCCAGGTAAAATGGGGAAACAGAGACAAGAAGTGCAGAAAACAAAAACAAGGAACCCAGGAGGGAGGTGAACTGGCGGAAGATCAGGGGGAGGGACGGAGGGCCAGGTCCATAGATGGAAACAGAGAGAAGAAGAGCACAAAAAAAACAACAACAACAAAACACAAGTCCAGGAAGGACATAATGTTCAGTCCCTAGGGCCGAACCGACAGGGCAGGAATCCGGAGAGGAGCAAGGTGGAATTTGGAGCCCTACGGTCGAGACAGAAGCCCACCAGGGTGGCGCAGAAGACCACCACATCCGTGCGGTCGAGACAGAAGCCCATCAGGGCGGCGCAGAAGACCACCGCATCCATGTGGTCGAGACAGAAGCCCACCTGGGCGGTGCAGAAGACCACCACATCCGTGCAGTCGGGACAGAAGCCCACCAGGGCGGCGCAGAAGACCACCACTTCCGTGTGGTCGGGACAGAAGCCCACCAGGGCGGAGCAGAAGACCACTATATCCATGCGGTCGAGGCAGATGGCCACCCGGGAGGCACAGAAGACCACCACAGTGGGATCGATGACACAGGAGAGCAAGTCTGGTTATGCAACTCTGAAACAGAGAACATGAGCAAGTTAAGGGTGGCCTCCGTGGCCACGACAGGATCAGTCGAGCGCTCAGAGAGTTCGGCTGAGACGTGACGAGACCCTAGAAGTTCCGCAGAGTCGAGGAGAGGCTCCGGTAATTCAGCCGAGACGAGGAGAGACTCTGGTAGTTCAGCAGAGACGTTGAGAGGCTCTGGTAGTTCAGCAGAGGCATGGAAAGGCTCTGGTAGTTCCGCAGAGGCGTGGAGAGGCTCTGGTAGTTCCGCAGAGGTGTGGAGAGGGTCTGGTAGTTCCGCAGAGGTGTGGAGAGGCTCTGGTAGTTCCGCAGAGACGTGGAGAGGCTCTGCAGAGTTTAGACTGGATTTAGGAAGATCAATGATGACTTGACTCTGCTCATGAAGATCATTGGTGACTTGACTCTGCTCATGAATATCAATGGTGACTTGACTCTGCTCATGAAGATCATTGGTGACTTGCATTTGTTCATGAAGATCAATGGTGACTTGCCTTTGCCCATGAAGAACACAGGTGACTTGAACTTGCCCATGAAGATCACCGGTGACTTGACCTGACTCTGGAAGGTCAACGGGAACCTGACTCGACTCTGGAAGGTCAACGGGAACCTGACTCGACTCTGGAGGGTCAACGGGAACCTGACTCGACTCTGGAGGGTCAACGGGAACCTGACTCGACTCTGGAGGGTCAACGGGAACCTGACTCGACTCTGGAAGGTCAACGGGAACCTGACTCGACTCTGGAGGGTCAACGGGAACCTGACTCAACTCTGGAGGGTCAACTGTGGCTGTCATCCTGTGCAGAGGTGCTGGACAAGCAGCCATCTTGTGCCATGACTCTGGACCGGTGGCCATCTTTGGCAGTGGCGCTGGGCCGGCGGCCATCTTGTGCTGTGGCGCTGGGCTTGTGGCCATCTTGTGCTGTGGCGCTGGGCTGGCGGCCATCTTGTGCTGTGGCGCTGGGCTGGCGGCCATCTTGCGCCATGACGCTGGACTGGCGACCACCTTGTGCTGTGGCGCTGGGCTGGCAGCCAACTTGTGCAGTGGCGCTGGGCTGGCGGTCCTCCTGTTTGTAGCCCCCGGTCTAGAATCGACCATCCCACCGGCAGAGACAGGTGTGGCTGGGGTATTCCACGGAGACCGATGTTGTAAATAGAATACGAACTCCCAGAAATTATAAGCGTCCAATTGCTCCGTTTTGATTCGAGGAACCGGTACATCCAGCCCAGTGTTGAAAGTGTCCTTTAGGGCCGCATCATTATATCCCATCCCCTCAGCTAGGGACCAGAACATTTGTGCCATGGCACCCACTTCATTGCCCTCTTGGCAGAGGGTGGTTAATTTCAAATATTTCGCCCTCCGCTCCACCATACTGGCTGGGGAACGGGAATGAAGTCCCACACCGCTGGATCTCGACATGGATGGAGTCCTTCTGTTACGATCGGAGACCCAGTGAAACGCAGGAGACGAGAGATCCAATCGCAGTGTGGGTTTATTTGTTTAATCCAACTCAGAATCCAACATGCAGGGGTCAAAACCAAAAATCCATCCAAACAAATAAATAAACAGGAATTGGAACAGGAACGGGAACTGGAACAGGAACTGGAACAGGAACTCGGAAGACGACGAACTCGGAAGACGCGGAAACTGGGTGACGGAAGGAAAGGAATCCATGCAGACAAACAGAAAAGGACTGGTTTTTATAGGGAGGATAATGACTAACAAGTGAAGACACTTGAGTGCAATTAACAGGAGTGCAATTACTGTGATGAAGGGACAAGGCTTTGTGGGAATTGTAGTGCCTATGGTGAGGTGCCTATGGGGAAGTGAGACCACTAGTGGAGACTCAGGGAAACAGAGACCAGACAGCGTGACAATATTCATCATTCAGTGTAACAGATGAATTTATGTAAAAATAAAAAAGAATACTTATTCTTACCCGTACACACATAAAAGAAAAAGTGATCATACTAAATTTTATTATATTTTAAAATATCAAATTCATCTTGCTGACAAATGGGTAAAAACTAGTGCTTTAAAGGATAGTGGCAAAGATTGGAAAAGATTTTAAATGACAATTCGTTTTTGAAAGCTGCATTGTTATCCTGAAATAATTTAATGTTATCTAATGAATCTTGTTGTAAATATGATTGACTAGATTCTTTATATATATATATATATATATATATATATATATATATATATATATATATATATAGTGTTACAGTGAATTACATTTTAATGGGTGTCTTATGTAAATCATGGTGAAAAGGTATTATAGTAATACTTTTTGCTCAGCAAAAATACAATTAAATTAAACACTTATTGTATCAAGAGAAAACTTTTATTGTTTTGATGCTTAAAACCCCATTTTTGACCCATATACTAACTTTCTGGATTAATAAAATTTAGTTTAAAGTAAAAATGTGCAAGTAAATGTCAAAAAAAAAAAAAAAAAAAAAACTTGTTGTATATTGTATCTCAATTTCAAGTAACCATGAAAATTTTATGGCTCATGAATATTAATTTGTTAACATTAAAAAATTCTAGAAGGAATAACAAGTAACGTCACTGAAAGCTAGTTAATATTCATAAGCCCGGTCTTCATAAATTGACTGTCATATAAAGTTGCTGTGAAACAATATATTATATTAGTAAAGCTGACTTGACTTGATGTCAGCACTCCACTCTCTAAGACTTGATGCCACTGCTAAAAATATATATTTCGCTGGTTATGGTAAAGTGAATACCTGTATATATGATCAGGTTTCAAATAAGTATTGGCTAACAAATCATGCTCGTATGCACAATTTGAATAATGATTTTTTTTTTTCACCAGTATGTTATGATATGGGAGGCACAAATTCTTATCTCACATGGTATTTATGGATAACCTAGAATGCAAATTGGAATTCAGGGCATGTACGGCAAGCGAGCAGCACAAAGTGTGTTTCCTACAATGTAGACATAGTGTGAGAATAAAAAGAATTTGTTAAAAACTTTTTCACAAACTGAAGCTTGATAAAAACCCTCACTTTGTATGCAAAGTCCAGCTTCTCACAAAGGTATAGTATCCAGTTTAATTACCCTAATGACTGAAACAATCTCATGGGTGAGTGAGGTCAGAAAGACCTGTTTAACAGAGCAGATATAGTGCTGATCAGGCACAGTTATAAAAACCCTAATCAGAGAGTCTCTTTAAGAAGTGAAATAAAATGTGATATTACAGATCTTATGAAAACTTTGTGTTGGTTAATAATTCATAGTCTTATGCTTGCCTAGGTTGGCACTACATTACTGTAATGTCAAAGCAATGTACGAAAATAGTGAAAGGAAATGAATACTTTTTATTCAAAACTGCATTAAATCAATCAAAAGATAAGATTTGACCATATTTCTATTTCAAATAAATGCTGAACTTTCTTTTCACAAGAAAATCCAAAACGTTAAGCAGCGCTACTATTTTTAACATTGATAGCAATAAGAAATGTTTCATTATCACCAAAACAATATGATTTTTGAAGGATCAACATGTGACACTTAAAACTGGAGTAATAGCTGATGAAAATTCAACTTTGCATCACACATACGGTTTAAAATATTTAAAATAGAAAACTTATTTTATATTGTAATAATATTTAATAATATTTCAAAATAACACTGAGTTTAATTGAATAAATGCAGCCTTGCTGTGAATAAGATACTTTTTTGAGAATCATTAATATTCAGTGATATTCAGTGAGTTAAAGGTGTGACAACTAGCCTCATTAATCCCTATCCCACAGTTCTGCAGTTAAATCAGGCCAGTGACAAAACAGATTAATTCAGATTAATTCGTTAGAACAGCACTTCAGAAAGGAGTGTCAGGTCATCAAACAAAGAGGAGAAGAGGGAATCACTTTCCTTCTATTTTTCCCCCTCCACCTCTTCCTCCCTGTTTTCCTTTTCTAATGGTGATGTCATAATGGCAGTGTTTCCTCTAGAGTCATGTCATAACAGCAGGTCTAACTCTCTTTCATTCACACATTACCTCCATTCATCCATCCATCCATCTTCCTCCTTCATTCACAATACATTCACTCATTCATCTCTTTTCAGTCTCTCAATCTGTGTGTTTCTCTCTCTCTATAATTCACTCTATAGAGAGAAATGGCAAGTTCTTGCTGATGCTTCAAGAACACTCTTCATCTTTTTTTCCTCCAATTCATTTTGGCTCTTCCCTTTTTTATGCTCTCTGTCCTTTCATTTGTCCTTTATCCTCTTGTGTTTTTTTTTTCTTCTTAACATGCTTTAACCCCAATTCCCTCTCTCTCTCCCATTCTGTAGTTGTTCTTAATGCTAAGATGAGCATATTTAAGTAGAGTGACTTAATAGTCTGTGACTCTGGGGTTTAAATTTGGTAATATAAACTCTAAGGATGACTGAGAAAAGAGGTTGGGTCTTTTAAAGAGACAGATTTTGCAGGGAGAACCAGGACTATGAACCATTTAGAAATTAACTGAAAATGTATTTAAATTCCTGAAATGTAATTAAATTGAAATGGCAAAAAAGATGCAGTGTTGTAATTCGAATTTAAGGAAGTAGAACTGAAACAGAATGAAATTCAAATGAATTCACCATATGTGGTATTTCATTTTATTCATAACATTGTAGTCATCCATTTTAATTATGTAAATTATTATTATTATTTAATTATGTATTTCTTAATATGCAAGGAATATTTTTTTCTCAAAATCACAATATGATCAAAACAATTACAGTTCTCAAAACTCTAATTTTACGTTGTTATTTATTTTTTTTTTTTTAAATAAAGCAACACAAAATATGCACAATTTAAAAATGACTGGTCCATATGTTTGGCGTGAGTAAAGTTTTTTTCTTTTTCATTTTAATTTGTATTTATTTATTTTATGAAATTTATACTTTTAACAGCAAATAATTTTTACATATATTTTTGATCAAATAAGAGACTTCTTTCAAAAACACACACACACAAATCTTACCAACCCTAAACTTTTAGTGTATATTTATATACTCATATAGCACATTTATGGACCAATAATATTTAAAAGGTTGGACATTAAAAGAAAACATTACATTTAACATTACATTCCCAGGGAACACATATATGGGTAAAAAATGTATAGTCTGAATGTACTGTAAGTTGCTTTTGGATAAAAGCATCTGCAAAATGCATGAGTGTAAATTTAACTCTTAGGAATGGCCCATTCAGTTTCAACAACAGTTCATTCAATTTAATGAATCAATTGAAATGTACTCAGTTTTTTCAGTCGAAATTCTATATATGGATAGAACATGTTCTGAGAAACAATTTCACACAATGTTTGTGTGTGTGTGTGTGTGTGTGTGTGTGTGTGTGTGTGTGTGTGTGTGTGTGCACGCGCTCATAGGCCTACTGATAAAGTCAGAGATAATATTGTCAGTATGGGCAGTGACAGTCGATACATCATTTTATTACATCTTTAACCTCTGTGTGTGTGTGTGTGTGTGTGTGTGTGTATGTACACATATGTTAATCTACCCTTGAATAATCTCTAGCAACACAATAGAGAACACAAAATTAGAAAACATAGAAGAGAGAGAAAGAGTTTCATTCAGGAGAAGCAGAATTCTTATGGAAGTCTTCCGCTCTAAGTCTGCACATTTCCATTTCCATTTATTTTGTTGCAGATGGCTTCTTACCACAGCAACTTACAAGGGAATGCATATATTGTGAATTCACGATATTAAGCTGGTTACAAGGGCAGGAACAAAGAACCAATAAACCATAAAAGTGGGTCTAGGAAAGCTGTACCAGTTATACTGCTATCAAAAAACAAAAAAACAATGAGGCTAGAGTTTGGTTGTAATAGTCAAAGGTTTGTGCATTGTTTTTGAACACTCACAAATTCGCTGCCTTATATATAAAGATATATATTTATTCTGTCCCAGAAATCCTAGTTTCAGTGTAAAGGTTACACAGCGGGGGGTCGACATCACCTGGCAACAGGAAATAACAATCATCAAACAGCTGGCGACACAGGTGGTCATGAACACAACAGTACTGTGCTGTAGAAAAGAGTTGAAAGCTTATACCATCAAGACTGAATAGGATCTGTAATTGATTTTGCTGAATCAATGTTGATTTAGTTACTGCAACACTTTGGCCCCAAACTAGATTTGGCTGCAAAGTAGTGCTTGTTTGTGTAGCCATGACAAATAAGATGAGGACAGATTTGTGACCGTATTGTTACTTCTACACAAATGACGATGACACTTAAAGGGATAGTTTGCCCTTTTGTTGTTGTTGTGAATATTGAGTGAATAACTTACAGTAAATACCTCACACATAGCTATCAAATGGCTTCAGAAGTTGTAGAATATAGGCACAACTGTTTTTATGGTACTGTCTTGTTCTTTCTGTGGTGTAATTGGACATTATGCATAATATCTTCTAATGTGTTGCAGGGAAGAAAGAAAGTCAAAGAAGTTTGGAACAACAAGGAGGAGCAAATGATGACTGAATTGTCATTTTTGGGTGAATTATTCATAAATTATCTTTCATGTGAATCATGATTAATCACCATCCACAAACAAAATGTTCATAAATGGCAGCATTTCTTCCTTAAAGAGCTCGTTCACCCAAAATTGATCAGTTTGTGATTCCTCATCATCATGATGTTCCAAGTCATTATGATATTATTGTAGGACTGCACAGTTAATTAATAATTATTAAAACCGTTTTTAGGTTCAGAAATCGAATAATCAAATGTAAAATAACATTGCATATTTGACAGTATAAATGAAAGATGAATCCTTATTAAAGTTACCAAAGCTATTCAATCAAGAGCAGTGAGCAATTTCCTTGTCTTTTGTTATTTGATTAACATTAAGGAAGTGCTGTCACTTTAAGACATTCCATGGATCTAGTACACTGATACTGTTCATTCAGCTGACTATGTCTGCTAGGATACGCACCAAGACAGGCATTTTAACATAATTAATAAAAAACATAATAGTTAACTATGCTTTTGGGAAATGCACCCCAGTTTGCTTGTAAAGAATTGTTACTGGACTCGGGCATGAAATATCATGATCGGTGCATATATATATATATATATATATATATATATATATATATTCTTTTGCATTCTGTTCAGATGCCATCTGAAATTTTCTTCTAAAATTAGCATTTTTATCAGGGCCCTGTATTTATGTTCAGTTATTTCACTTTTACTGCATAGACAATTACCTACATTGCCATTAGAGTAAAATTAGTGAACCTAAAATAGGAGCCCGATAAAAATGCTTGTTTTAGATGAAAATTTCAGATGGCACTTAACAGTTTTTGCATCTGAACTCTTTATATATATATATATATATATATATATATATATATATACACTCACACACACACACAGACAAATATACACATTTAATTATTAACTGTAACATTGCACTTATAGCTTTACAGTATACTTTACAGTAAAATTTTCATTCTTTCTATATTTTTTCTTGTTTTTTTATTTTTCAGTGCAATATCACGGGAGTAATATTTATTTAGTTATTAAATAATAATAATAACAATTATTATTATTATTACTATTATTATTTAGCCATATATATATATATATATATATATATATATATATATATATAATCACACAAAAAAATCTTTTAAATTGTAGTTTTTATTGGAAAATTCTCAATTAGATTTTTTTTCCCCTAACTGTACAGTCCTATACTTTACTGGACACCACTTTCTATTTATACACAAAAAGCATTGATGCACTTTCAAAACGACATACGTTTGTGTGATAAATGATGCTTTAGAATTTTTAGATCAGAAAATAGCTGTAACATTTCATGTGTTTTATTTAGATAAGGTTATCTGTTAAAGGTTTTAGCTGTTGATTTGGGTGCTTTTATCATGTTAGATGATATGTTGCTGTTGATAGGTCTTATGTGTCTTTCTCCCCGCGGTAAAAGGTGGAATTTCACGCTGTGTCTCCCGGACTTTAATCACACCTCAACCTACACAACATACGGCCTCTATCCGTGAGCAGGTTTATTCTGTGACTTATTATAACAGTAAGATGGTAAGAAGTGTTGATATTCACTCATTTTAATTTCTGAAGCTTGTAAATTTGTGGATAGCTCCCCAAAACTAAACTTCAGTGTCTTTGACAGAGTGTAAACATGACAGTTGAAATATTTAGCTTGTGTTTCTCACCCTCTGTCATCCCACAGCGCGGTGACATTAGACAAAATTACACAACAGCCTGCCACTTACCAACCGTAATCACACAAACCAAACAACATTTGATAACCCAAACGGGTGTATGTGTGTGAGAGAAAGAATTGAGGGGCTTCGCAGTAAGAACAGATTCTAAGGACAGATCGTACAAGCGGCTCTGAGACCATCTGCTCAGAGAGAAATCATTACATGCCACACAGACCTGTTTGCATTTGTATGTTTGGATGCATGTTCCTGTGGACGAATGGACAAACACGTGGCCGAAAACAAAAGGGTAGAGAAAACATGTACATGTGCGTGTGTGAGCAAATACAAATGGAGAGAAACTGAGCAAGTAGGGAAAAGACGGACAAAATAAGAGACACTGGAGTCAATAACGTTAAAACGGTCATAGGATGCCCATTTTCCACAAGTTGAAATGTTTCTTTAGGGTCTTAATGAAAAGTCTGCAACATAATTTGGTTAAAATTTCTCAGTGTTAGTGTAAAACACACCTTCTTTTTTCCCTGTCAAAATGGCTCTTTTCAGAGCACTCAGTTTTGTTAGCATTTTCCTTTAAATGTTAATGAGCTCTGCAGATCCTGCCCCTCTCTTCTGAGCTGCTCTCTGAGGGAATTAATTTTGTGAAACTTGCGATTTGCAAAGATTCATTAAAAAAAAACCTACACTCACTTCTTCTGTAGATGAAGCTTGATCATGAATGATTCGTGCGATCATATATGCATTAAAGTAGATTCAGGGGTACATTCCCTTCAGAAACAAATGTTATCCACTGTGTCTTTAGCGGCTCAGATGTCAGGAGTAAATAGCTGCTGTGTTCATTATTACATCCAACAACAGAACACCTTAAACGCTTAGGAGTCATTCTTATCTGTGAAACAATATAGACTGATGACAGCCCACACAGGGCGGGTCTACGGTAAGATGCACGTCCAGTCTGTGCTGAAAGGCTACTGTCAATCAAATTATCATGAGAGGGGCCTGTTTTTGTGCTGCCACACAGGCTCGATTTGAGAAAGGGGAAAAGATTTGAGCAGATGAAAAACATTTTTTTTTTTTCATTTTAGGGTGGTTGTGAACACACACTGCCAACACACATTTTAGTTCAAACAACTTGTAAAAGTGCATGTAGCATCTTTAAGCTGATGATTCACTCCTCACTTTTGCTTGATGAAAATAAATATTTTGTTTGTAAGATGCACTGTGATTTTTTTTAAAAGTTGTAAATAAAACAAAGATTATTGTAGTAGGACTATGTTTTACAAGAAAATGCTTACAAAAAAAATGTAATTCAATGTAATAATAATAATAACAATCCTAATAAATCCTAAAAAATCCTAAAAAGAAAATCCTAGTAATTTCTAAATGAAAACTGTTTCTATGCCATTATTTCAATACATTTTAAGTATGATTTACATGGCCTATAATAGTGTTTATTAATATTTTAATTACCTTTAATTTATATAATATCTTAGTAGAATTATTATTAGTAGTAGCCTATTTAAGTAGTTTTTGTTCCAGAGTAGTTAAGTAATTTAAGTACTTAAAAGAAAATCAGAAACTTTGCCTTGGCAAATAAATATAAAACTAAAAATAAAATTATACATTTTAATTCAGCTTTTCAACTGACAAAAACAGTTTTCAATAGCTAGTTTTAGTTAATATTAACAACATTTAATTTTGCTGTTGGTTATTGTTTATTTCTTTTGGTTTAGTTGTTTGCTTATTCACTTAAATGCATGCCAAATCACACTAACAACTGCACAACTAGAGCACAGAAGCTCCCCAGGTACATCTGCAGGCAGCATTAGGCAAAACAAAAGGAAGATGGGCAAATAAGGGAGATAAAAACAGAGAGATGGAGTAAGAGGGTGGGGGAGTATTTTAGTCCAAATGGTTCTTTCAATCAGCGCTATTATAACCAGAGAAATCAGATAATTAATATGGAGCCAGGCACCCCGCATCATGTGACTGTCCCCTCTCTTTCTCTCTGTCTCTCTCTACACACACACACACACACACATACAGAGTTGCGCTGCTCACACTATTTTGTAAATTAGCCCATTATCTTGACTTGTTGATTCCTTCAATATTTGTTGAAGTGGTTAACATGATAAACAAACAAACCCACGCAGTAATTAAAGCTAACATCAATGTGTTTGGGCGTGTGTGTGTGCGTTTACAGGCAGGTTTGGGTTTGTCAGTACAGAATCATCAACCTTTTGAAAGGCTTTTCATTCCAGACAGCACAAACAGAACCTTGAGGCAGTCCAAAGCGAACGCACAAACTCTTGCCAAAACAAACAAAACAGGCATTCAAAGGAATCCAAGGCTACAGCAGGAGATTGTTCTGGTATATATATATCAGTACATGGAAATATGTGTTTATAAATAATTTGCCATGGTAATCGTAGCTTTTCCTTTGTAATTAATTTCTAAGTGAAAATAGTTCTGAAATAAATCTTACACCTTTTATCCCCCAGTGTAAAAAGTGACAATTAACATAATTATTTATTTATTTATTTATTTATTTATTTATTTATTTATTTATTTATTTATTTATTTATTTATTTAGTTAGTTATTTATTTATTTATTTATTTAGTTATTTATTTAATATACAGGCTTATAGTAAAAAAAAAAAGTTTAAACCTGGTAAAATCTGATTTTGAAAAGGCTAAATGGAAACTGACGTTCAACCCTAATCTATTCTTGTGAAACTACAGTAAAGTAAACCCCTGCTGTTTTGCGCATATGAATGATGCACTGCTGTTCCATCGTGTATTTTTAGTTGTTGTTCAGGATGTTTATTAAAGCTATTTAATGTTCAGGGTTCAAATGAACCACCTACTCACACCTATAGTAGGAAAACCCATCACTAAAAGAGTAGTGTTTTTGAAGGGGAAAAGAACACACGCGCCTGATTTTGTCCCTGGGATGATGAAAGTAGACAGTTGTTGTTCTCTCTGAAGAGTTAAACACCCAGCAGGCAAAACAGGAGAACTTCAAATTGTGTTAAAACATACAGAGTGTTTCTATGGGATGAGGCAAACATGAAGCAACAGGAGAAAATGTAGCAGCTGATATAGCAACCATGTGAATTAAATAAAAAGATATGAAAATATCAAAACAATATTACACTGAATCTTGCAAGCGGGGGTGGAAATCATCACATTTGGCTCAGACTGTGAGTGAATGGTACATCACTGACTCATTGTGGTCGGAAATGCATAGCATAAATTAAATTAATCTGGATCGCTAATCAAAGAAAGAAAAAAAAACTGTTGTGTATTAAAAAAATGGTTTTCTAATCAGTCACCTTACATCAGTTATTATACATTTGATCTGCACCATAAACTTCAAATAGCATTAAAGTAAATTTAATTTTGATGCTATTTATACCATTTATGCATTGTACAGTATAATATAATTCCTTGATTTCATTCCTCATCTAGCAGAGTCTGTTTGGACACCACAAGGGACAACTCCATATTATTCTCACACTTACTGATACATATATGCAAACATTCATACAATCCCCAGGTAGCAGAGCTGCTAAAATTAGTATTCATTTACTAAAATAGTGATTAGACATCATTAAGCTTCATTCATTGTTAAATGAGGGAGTTGATTAAAATATATGCAGATTATACAAGAACTCAATTAAACAAAAGAAAAGAATCTAAAAGTTCATAAACACTCTAACCGGCCCATCTTAATTCACCAAACATTTGTCTATAACAAAACGCATGCATTGCAGGAACGTGTGATCAGGACATAGAGACACTTCATGCAATAAAAAGTGTATGTACAGTATAAGTGATACCAAAGAAGATAGAAAAGAGGATTTATACGGAATACTAAGAAAAACCATCACGTACAAAACCTTGACAATTCTGAAAAGTTGCATGGCTGTTTTAAGAAAACGCTGAATACTGCAGACATCGGAGACTCATATTAGTGTATAGACTGATGTGAGTCACAGGTCAATGCCAAATACTCTATATGTTTACTAGTACATTGAGAGAAACAGTGTAGGCCATTACCGGCATGCCGTTTCCATGGCAATGACTGGGGGACACTGGTGAATAGAATATGGTGGGCTGAGAGCACAAATCAATGTGTCATTAAGAGGATCTTGTGAGTAAATAAGTATGTAAGTGCACATGTGAGTAAACATCAATTATCCAATAAGAGTAGTAACAATAGTACACCCACAAATAACATTTTCATCATGCTGTTCCATAACTGTGTTGATTTTTCTTTCTTTTGTAGAACCCAAAAAAAAAAGAAATTCAGAAGAATGTTCATGCTGCTTTCTACAATGAAAGTGAATGGGGACCAGGGGCTGTAGAGATTTTTTAAAAAGGACTGAAAAAAACATATAATCATCATAAAAACAGTGTTGAGCAGTGATCGGTTATGCAATGCTCCATTTATTCATAACAGAAACAGCGTCAAAATTCAGAGCTGTTGCCAGAAATAGCCATTAGGTAGCAATGCCTTCCCAAGAGACGTACAGATGCATAGACACAGACAAACACACATATTGATACGCACATAACACACAAAAATTGTTAAGCATGGGAAAAATTTATGAAACAATAAACTTTCATTTTGATTTACAATTTGATTAGTTTGCTCAAGCATGTTACCAAATAACATGTACTTTCAACATACTTTAAGCCAAATAATGAAAAATGCTAATTTGCTTTGTTTGAGAAAGCATGAAAACGAACAGTTACGACTTTTTCCAACTTAATTTAGTCAAGTTAGTTTTTTATCAAATAGAATGTGATTTTCAGTCATTGAAATCTGGCTGCAACAATACTTTTTTTCCACTTAGGCGAGCAATTTGTGGACAGCTTTTCTTGTGCGTGAAATCACCTGCATACAAACCAGTGAGAATGCAGAAAAATAATGACGCTTCATTGCACATAGATCTGCTCACCCGAATCCCTCTGTAACTGGCACAGATTTGCAGAAAATTACTGTCATTTGGCAAATAAATAATTTATGAATAGTAACATAAGTATTCCCATATACATAATATCCGTATACATAAGCTTTATGCTACACATCAAATTACAAGGGAATTTATAATAATGTTAATATTAATTAGCTAGTCCCTGAACTTTTCTCTAATAGCTTGGGTATGCAAAGCATTTGCAGCTTATAGATGGATCTAAAGACTTTAAGAGTACAAAGATGCACTCACTGCACTCATGTTACTTGTGAATGGGAGAAAGTGCAATGGGCAATATGGCAGAATAGTCCCGCCTTCCAAATAAAAGAGCCAATCGCTAATGGGTAAAGTCATGGCGTCACTGCAGCTGCTGTTAGAAACTCTGGTTGCTATATAAACAATCAGAATTATGAGACATGTGGCTAGTACTGTACATGTGCACTGGTTCATCTAGCCTTTTTTCTTCGTTTTTTTACATTATTTGAGAATAAGTTGTCAGATGTTATTAGTGATTTCAAATATGACATTTAATCAAAAGCTTGGTGAACAGCTGTGGAGAATGGAGAATGTTTTCCCAGTGAAAGAGATAGGAGCTATACTCCCATGACTGAAACAGCAAGTACAGATTTTTTTTTCATCTGTGGTCACCATTCACTTTCATTGTATGAAAAAGAACAACTTTAACATGAGTGTCTGCTTTTGTGTTCCACAAATTAAAGTCATGTGGGTTTTGAAAAAACACAAGGGTGAGTATAATTCTTTGTTTTTAGGTGAACTACTGCTTTACAGGGTTGAGAAAGTCAATATTTATCAAGTCGAACAGTTGCAGCAGAAAGGTTTTACCTAAATTGCCAACTAAAAAATTCCAACTAAAACTAAAACCAGTTGTTTCAAAAACAATGCATGGAAATGAAACTACTGCAAGAAACCTGTTAATTAATATGCACACACCTATCTTGAAAAATGTAACAATCACATTCATACACATGACTAAATGTGTGTGCGAGTGTGCGCAGTTGGTTAGTGACAACTATTTGCTTTTTCTGAAAGACTGTCTGTATCTCAGTTTGAGTGTTTTAGGTAACCATGGAAACAAATGGCACAGTAACAGCGGGAAATCAAAGGCCGTGCAATGAGCTGCTGAGAGGAAGTGAGAGAGAATGCAAGTGTGTGAGTACGTGTGTGCCTCTGTGATATAAACAGGCTCTCAAAACACGGATTTGTTTTATCTTCTGTTGGGTTTGTAAATGAAATATGGAAAATCGTAAAGTGGCTTTCCACACCACATCAGACCTCGTGCGACCTAGCCAAGTTTTTTTTGCCTCTTTCAGGGGACATACCTGTAATCTCAAGTTTACTTTTCAAAGGCCTTGAAAAGTTGCTGTGTGCAGACCTCTTGTACATCACACATCACTGGAGCTTTTCAAACCAATCCCACTTGTTGGGCTGAAACGTCTTCAACATATAGGAAATAGGGAATAGGAACACTGATCCTTACAATGTACAATGTAAAATGTAATAAGAATGTGTTGTGTAAATCTGTACTCTTTGAATGTGTCTAGTGGTTGAGGGTGTGTTTCCCATTAGCATGTGCACAAATAATCCCATTATAAAAGCCTTTTCCTCTATAACATTTATAAAAAGCACCTCATTATGATTATAGAGCATAAGTGTTATGAATGTGACACTGGCCTTTGTGAACTTCTAGATTAATTGTATGCTACTTGATTAAGTTATTCATTTAATCGTAATGGGTGATGACTGCTAAAATGAGCTCCAATTTTAATTCTTTAAACTAATTGTTTTCTCAACGAATGAGCAAAAATTGTTATGATTATTTCTGCTCTCTCCCAGTCTTTTTTTTTTTTTTTTTTAATGGTTATAACATTTACTTTGGTGTTTCTGCTGCACTTACATTAATAAGATATTTGTTTCCAGCACAAGCCTTAGTATAAAAACTATTTACAATATAGCGTGCAAATAACATTTTTGACAATTATTGAGACATAACACAGAAAATAACAGATGCTTCACATTACAATATAATTGTGTTGCTAGTGATACAAAGCTGAGTCCCTAAATATGCAATGATATTGTTTTTCTACTTGCATATGAAGAAGAGGACACGATTCTTTCTGAACATGTGTTCGATAACTTTCAGCAAATTAACCCCATAATTTTACATTACATTTTTACAGATGGATGATAAAATTCGGAATTGAGCCATGGCACAGCTAAAGAAATAAAGTTATAAAAATAAATGTGGAAGCAATGATGAGAGAGCTATGAGCGAACACATGTCATCTGAACTGAATTGAGACATGTAATAAAAGGACATGTTTGATCATCGGTTGTCTATAGACATCATTTTCTCACCCAGCAGATGGAGGGAGAGAGAGAGAGCAGATTTGAGTGGAAGAGTTAAATAATTAGGATTTGTTATGATCGACAGATGGCCAAAGTTTGGCTCTGTGGAAATTCATGGGAGAAAGTTTTATTTGCATGTGTGTGTGTGTGTGTGTGTGTGTTCAGTGTATGTCATATTTAAACTCAAAGCCCCCCCCCCCCCCCACACACACACACACACACAGACAGATGAACCAACTCAAAATGAAATACTGCTGAAGGGTACAACTGAACCTCCTGAAGGTTCATAAGTGGGTGTGAGTGTGTGACTTTTGTTAAGGCTGTGTGATACATATGCTGTGTCAACATACATATACCCTGATGCAATTGTTCAACATGCAGAGAAATCTGTCATAATACTTTCATCATTTTTTTCCCTCTCTCTCTTGATGGAAGGTAAACTGCCAGTGTGAGAATGGATTAAGCTTTAATACAGGGATTAAACCTTGGCTTTGTAACATTATACCAACTTTGTGTCACCTGGAGAGAAAAGCTAAAGATGAGTTTCAAAAATAACACGTTTATTACTCAACATGTGTCATCTTTCAAAGCTGTAACTGAGAGTTCCCTGTCAAGGGAACTTCGAACTGCGTCCTCTTGGGGTCGCTTTGGGGAACACCTCGTCGTGACCCGTGTCTGAAGCATACTTTGAAAAACTGTTGGCCGGCGACAGTCTCTGACGTCACTTATCTTCTTCGTCTTCATTGACTGCTTTGTTTGAAGCGTGCATCTGAGAAATGACAAAAACGGTAAGAGCGATCTATCATTGTTATCATGGCATCCACTAGCAAGGCATTTAAACAGTGTGTGCATCCATGTCAGCGTTATTTGACACCTGATGACACACACAGTCTTTGCGTCTCTTGTTTGGGCGAAGAGCACGTGCGCAATGTCCTTGAGGGGGCAATCTGCGTGCACTGCGAGCGTTTTTCTGTGAAAAAGCTCCGCTTTCGTTTGTCTCTCTTTTTGAGGAAAGAGGGACAGCCATCTGGTTCCCGCGGCTCAGGACCCGCCGTTGCCGAGGCACGGAGGAGAATGAGCTCGCGAGGATCACAGGTGGATCTCGCTGAGGAGTGTAGAGAAGTGACGCCGCGAGGTCGCCTCGATGAGCGTTATTTGTCTGACCATAGCCCTCCAGCCCAGGTGAGCCTATCATTCTTGCCTGACTTACATGCAGAAGTCGAAAAGGAATGGAAGAGGCCATTTTCCTCTCGCATCCATCGGTTTCAGCTTACGAGTTATGCTAATATCGAGGGCATGCACGAAAACGGCTATGAGAGGATGCCCCCTGTAGAAGAGACGCTGGCTAGCTATCTCTCTGTGGAGGAAACATCCTCTCTTAAATCTCCCTCTTTGCCATCTAAGCCCCTCCAGGATACATCCCGCTTAAATGGTAAAGCATACGCAGCAGCAGGTCAGGCTGTGGCTTCATTGCACACGATGGCAGTGCTTCAGGCTTACCAGGCTGACCTGCTGAAGGACCTGGATACAGGCGAGGGCCTTTCAGCTGACCAGGTAGCCGAGCTGCGCCGCACCACAGACCTCTCTCTCCGTGCTACCAAGCAGGCCGCCTCCGCCATGGGTAGGTCTATGGCGGCCATGGTGGTAACGGAGAGACATCTGTGGGTGAACCTGGCAAACATCGGGAGGGAAGAAAGGGGGTTTCTTCTCGATGCTCCGGTCTCGCCTTCTGAGCTTTTCGGTACCTCCGTCGAGATGGTGGTCGAAAAGTTCAGGGAGGCAAGGACGCGCTCAGCTGCCTTTAAATCCTTCATTCCACGAAGGTCCAGGTCTAAGCCCGAACAACAAAGGGGTCCTGGCCCATCTCGATCTGGGATCAAAGACGGGCACAGAAGGCTAGTGTCGCGGCTCGCGCTCGTCCGCCGCCTAAGGGCAGGGGCAAGAGGAATCGTGGGTCACGAAGAGGTAAGCAGGACCTGAGGGATGTGATTCAGACGAGGCAGCGTTCTCATCTGGATCGGAGCGATACCTAAGTAGTTACTCACTTCCTTTGGATGTTTTTAACTTCTGCATTTATCCTCCCCTGCCTGATTCCCCTGTAACCACCAGCTCTCCACCTGATCGACGTTAGGTGGAAAATTTCTCTCATAACAGTCTCCTATGCTGGACCTATGATGTTTTTGGTTGGTCCTATATTCATAGTAACCACCTTACTGATGGTCCGGACCAAAAGGGGGCGCCCCGTAAGCGAGACTCCGGTACAGGAGGGTGGGTGAGTATGTAACCCTTTCTTTATCTGCTTATGGGTGTTATATTGCTGGTGGTTATATGTCTACTAACAAACTCTGTGAGTTTCCTTGCAGCACTGCAGGGAATTTCATGGATGTCCGACCAGGTCACCCTGAGGGGCCTCCTGGCCGCTTAGCGACGTCCAATGGGAAGGTGGAGGTGGTAGTTACGGAAGTCTTTCTGTATGTACTGCCTCAGGTGATGCTCCCCTCACTTGAGGTTTGGAAAATTGGAGCTGGCCTCTCCCGTGCGATCCAGCGCCTCTGCAATGCTTAGGAACCTTTCAGTACACACGCTAAGCCTGTGTACTTTCTCAAAACCACATGGTGGTCAGTGTGCACGTGAACACTTTGCGCACTGTCTGAAATCCACGTAAGTGGTAAGTGTGCACGCAAGACTCTGCGCACTTTCTGAAATCCACATAAGTGGTAAGTGGTAAGTGTGCACGCAAGACTGCGCACTTTCTGAAATCCTGTACGGTAGGGGTTACGCGCTCCGCTTCGTTCCCTTTCTTAAGATGATTAGCCCTGGTTCCTTGGGCTTCATTCAGCCAGTTTGTATTTGTTATACACCTCAAGCATCGCTTCCCTCAACATGAGGGGCTGTTTGGGCAATTCTCGTGGTAGTTTAGCAGCGCTCTCCTTTTCCAAAAGAAAAAGGGTTGCCTATGAGCGTGCTACTCTGACCTCGGAGTCCTCCTCTCATATGAGACTGAATTCTCTGTTTTTTCACCAGAGCACTCCAGTACTACATACTGTTTTTGAGATGCACTGTGAGAGCAGACATCCTGTTGAGGCAGGGGCTGAGGCTCGGGGAATGGCGCCTTCGCACCAAGGTGATGAAGCAGAGTTGGAGAGGTTGGCCAGACTTAGGTGGATCGGTTTGCGACTCGAGAGAGCATCGCACTATCCCCTCTGGCTTCCTATGACTCATCCAGCTCCACTGGGTCTGGACGCCATGGTACAGGCGTGGCCGAGGCTTCATCTGTACATTTCTTCCTCCAATTGCTCTGCTCCCGGGCCATTCCATCTATGAGCTGCTCTATCAGAGTGCCACGAGAGCCCCTCCTTAGAACAGTATTTGTAAATCCATGCTATGGTAAGTGTGCATGTGAAGTCTTTGCACACTTTCTGAAATCCACACTGTGGTAAGTTCGCACGCTAGTACTCTGCATTCTTTCTAAAATCCTATATGGTGAGGGCTTCGCGCGGTTGCTTTGTGCCCTTTCTGGAGTCGGTTAAAGCCCCGTTCATCTTGGGCGCAACTCCACCCAGGTATCCTCTGATACCTATCTAGAACAGGGCATTGCTACTAGAGAACTGTTGAGACAGCTCTTTCGGCAGGTTTTTGCGAAAGCTAGCGGTAGCCCCTGTGTGACAGGCAAGACTTGGTAAAGAACATGCTAGGTTCTTAGCCGTATCCCTTTAAAGGAATCTTTCGTGATTCCAAGCCTTCAGCTCTACCCCGGGCCGAGGCCCTACAGGTAAGTTGGGTATGTAGCTTAGGCCTTTGGCCATAAGGGATAATGTCATGGACAGCCGTCTAACCGTCCCAGTGGCGACTCGCAGTGAAATGGTAGAGTTGGTACTTAGTGTTTGCCATGATTCTGGCCTGCACTCCCCTCAGCATGGCGGCATGGGTATACTGTTCCCCAAAGCGACCCCTAGAGGACGCAGTTCGAAGTTCCCTTGACAGGGAACGTCTCAGGTTACGAATGTAACCATGGTTCCCTGAGAGACACTGCGTCCTCTAGCTCCCTGCCATGCTTCGGACGCAAGCTTTTTGGGTTTGTTTATGTTATTGGGTTTGTCAATAACATAATAATAAATAATAATTAAATAATATTTTTAGACTTTTCATATTAATTTGCAAAACATTAGATGAATTGAAAATGATGCATAATGAAACCATTCTGTTAATGGAAATATTTACTTTTTTGCTGTTGTTTTTGTTTTGTTTTCTTCATACATTGCACCTTATGCATCACATTTCATCTCAAGCATGCTATTCACTGACACTATTGTCTCCAGTGTAACATAGCTTAGCTTTTGGATTTTTTTTTTAACAGGGACAAGATTTATTAAGGGCAGACTAAAGCCTTCGATACACTACATAACCTTTACATAGATTTTATTTTACATAGATTTTATATATATATAATTTTTTTTAACAGACTATGATTCCATCCAGTAGAAAAATATCAAACATGCTTGATATTTTAAGCTAATTTTAGAAACACATATTGTTTTGATTTGTTATATGTTTCCTAATAATGAGGTGAAATGCTTTTTTAATTTAATAATAACCATTTACAAAGTCGGCAGATCTATGTTGCCTAATGTTTTAGGTGTTTCAGAATTTTAAAAAAAATTTCACACACAAAAATATTGAATTGGTTTGTTTATATCAATTTTTTTACATTATTTTAAATATTAAAACAGTGATTTTTTTTATTTATTTTCATATTTTAAGAAAAGTCTAGATAACCCTAGAAAAAAAAATAGTAATTAGATTTTAATGTGACCTTCATATAATGAAAAGGGTTTTAATTTTAAAAAAAATCTGCACCTGGGATATTTAACTTTGTGTATGTGTGTGTGTGTACCTACTTAACCATATTTTTGGGATTCATTTGTACCCAAAATTGAGCTAAAACTGACAAAATCTCCAAAAACCATCCTCAATTGTAAAACTGGTATAAAAATAAATTAAACAAAGTTTTTTTTTTTTTTTTTTTTTCTATTATTGTAAAAATGCACAAAGTTTTCTGTTAGGGGTATGTTTAGGTGTAGGGCAATATAATATACTCTGTACTCTGTACAGTATAAAAAACATTATCACTTTGTCCCCATTTAGATAGCTAAGTAAACGCGCGTGTGTGTGTGTGTGTGTGTGTGTGTGTGTGTGTGTGTGTGTGTGTGTGTGTGTGTGTGTGTGTGTGTTTTTGTGACATATCAGGACACAACTCTGTATAATGACATGGGTATGACACAGGTATTACAAGAAGAGGGTGACTTACAAGGTCATAACCCATGTCCCCATTTTTCAAAAGGCTTATAAATCATACAGAATTTTTATTATTTTTTATTATTATTATTATTTTATTTTTTTTGAGAAAGTAAAAATGCACAAAGTTTTCTGTGAGGTTTAGGGTTAGGTGTAGGGGCATAGAATATACAGTTTGTACAGTATGAAAACCATTACGCCTATGGGATGTCCCCACTTTTCACAAAAACAAACGTGTGTGTGCAGGTTTAGTTATAGAAATGTCTTCTAGTGAAACATGTCAAAAACTGACTTGTGAAGATTTTTAATGCAGTCATTATTCAAAGCTTATTATTGGAACAAATCAAGTTTTTCTTCAAATCTACCATGTCAACAGGTTTGTGTGAGGCAAGATTTAGAGGCAGGGCATAGTAAATGCTATTGTGTTGGCATGAAAACTATTGTGTTTGAGAGTCCTTCAGTAAATAGTTACAAAAGTTTTTGGTGTATTTGTTTGTATATAGTTTGATGAAATAAAAGAATCACATGTGATGTGGAGGTGGGGACTTCTGCTACCGATGGTGAGAAGTGTTCAACTAAAGCTTGACCTGAATGGGAAAGTGGGGTCTGTGATTGGATGAACATTTTGTATTGAGTGGTCCAGAAGACTGCTGAGCACTAACTCTTTCTCTCTCGCCCCATGTGTCCAGTCCCTGGTGCCAGCTTCGCTAACCCTACCGGCTGGAGGATGGAGGACTGAAACAGAGGGAACATTTAGGCACATAAAGAAACAAAACAGCATGTAGGAAGAGAGAAGTGAAAAGTGGGCAGGGGGCAGTAATGAAAGGTCAATGAATGGTGTTTTGGTGAGTTAATTAACATTTAATTGAGTGAGCATTATATAAACAGTTGGGTAAGTTGGGTATGTAGCTTAGGCCTTTGGCCATAAGGGATAATGTCATGGACAGCCGTCTAACCGTCCCAGTGGCGACTCGCAGTGAAATGGTAGAGTTGGTACTTAGTGTTTGCCATGATTCTGGCCTGCACTCCCCTCAGCATGGCGGCATGGGTATACTGTTCCCCAAAGCGACCCCTAGAGGACGCAGTTCGAAGTTCCCTTGACAGGGAACGTCTCAGGTTACGAATGTAACCATGGTTCCCTGAGAGACACTGCGTCCTCTAGCTCCCTGCCATGCTTCGGACGCAAGCTTTTTGGGTTTGTTTATGTTATTGGGTTTGTCAATAACATAATAATAAATAATAATTAAATAATATTTTTAGACTTTTCATATTAATTTGCAAAACATTAGATGAATTGAAAATGATGCATAATGAAACCATTCTGTTAATGGAAATATTTACTTTTTTGCTGTTGTTTTTGTTTTGTTTTCTTCATACATTGCACCTTATGCATCACATTTCATCTCAAGCATGCTATTCACTGACACTATTGTCTCCAGTGTAACATAGCTTAGCTTTTGGATTTTTTTTTTAACAGGGACAAGATTTATTAAGGGCAGACTAAAGCCTTCGATACACTACATAACCTTTACATAGATTTTATTTTACATAGATTTTATATATATATAATTTTTTTTAACAGACTATGATTCCATCCAGTAGAAAAATATCAAACATGCTTGATATTTTAAGCTAATTTTAGAAACACATATTGTTTTGATTTGTTATATGTTTCCTAATAATGAGGTGAAATGCTTTTTTAATTTAATAATAACCATTTACAAAGTCGGCAGATCTATGTTGCCTAATGTTTTAGGTGTTTCAGAATTTAAAAAAAAATTTCACACACAAAAATATTGAATTGGTTTGTTTATATCAATTTTTTACATTATTTTAAATATTAAAACAGTGATTTTTTTTATTTATTTTCATATTTTAAGAAAAGTCTAGATAACCCTAGAAAAAAAAATAGTAATTAGATTTTAATGTGACCTTCATATAATGAAAAGGGTTTTAATTTAAAAAAAAATCTGCACCTGGGATATTTAACTTTGTGTATGTGTGTGTGTGTACCTACTTAACCATATTTTTGGGATTAATTTGTACCCAAAATTGAGCTAAAACTGACAAAATCTCCAAAAACCATCCTCAATTGTAAAACTGGTATAAAAATAAATTAAACAAAGTTTTTTTTTTTTTTTTTTTTTCTATTATTGTAAAAATGCACAAAGTTTTCTGTTAGGGGTATGTTTAGGTGTAGGGCAATATAATATACTCTGTACTCTGTACAGTATAAAAAACATTATCACTTTGTCCCCATTTAGATAGCTAAGTAAACGCGCGTGTGTGTGTGTGTGTGTGTGTGTGTGTGTGTGTGTGTGTGTGTGTGTGTGTGTGCAGGTTTAGTTATAGAAATGTCTTCTAGTGAAACATGTCAAAAACTGACTTGTGAAGATTTTTAATGCAGTCATTATTCAAAGCTTATTATTGGAACAAATCAAGTTTTTCTTCAAATCTACCATGTCAACAGGTTTGTGTGAGGCAAGATTTAGAGGCAGGGCATAGTAAATGCTATTGTGTTGGCATGAAAACTATTGTGTTTGAGAGTCCTTCAGTAAATAGTTACAAAAGTTTTTGGTGTATTTGTTTGTATATAGTTTGATGAAATAAAAGAATCACATGTGATGTGGAGGTGGGGACTTCTGCTACCGATGGTGAGAAGTGTTCAACTAAAGCTTGACCTGAATGGGAAAGTGGGGTCTGTGATTGGATGGACATTTTGTATTGAGTGGTCCAGAAGACTGCTGAGCACTAACTCTTTCTCTCTCGCCCCATGTGTCCAGTCCCTGGTGCCAGCTTCGCTAACCCTACCGGCTGGAGGATGGAGGACTGAAACAGAGGGAACATTTAGGCACATAAAGAAACAAAACAGCATGTAGGAAGAGAGAAGTGAAAAGTGGGCAGGGGGCAGTAATGAAAGGTCAATGAATGGTGTTTTGGTGAGTTAATTAACATTTAATTGAGTGAGCATTATATAAACAAAGTGGAAAAAGCAATGTTAAGTGCTCTTCAGATCTGAAGTGCAGAAAAATGCCCCTTTGAAGCTGGAAAGTGAATACTGGTTGCATTGTTTTTTGTGTTTTTTAGAGCAGATATGTCAAAGCATGCACGTCAAAGCCTGTAACTGCCTTGTCTCGCTTTGAACCTTTATCCTTCAAAATTAGTGTCGTACAAGCCGTTTGCCTGAGGCAAAGTATGTGTTTTGTTGTTGTTGTGTGTGTGTGTGTGTGTGTGTGTGTGTGTGTGTGTGTGTGTGTGTGTGTGTGTGTGTGTGTGTGTGTGTACACATGTATATGTGTGTTTGTCTGTGTGATCATGTAAATGTTTCAGATCTGTGTGTTTGGTAGGGGTCAAAATCATTTGCCCCCTGTCAGTTCTATTTAAGTATTTCTGCCATCTCTTAATCCTTGGTGGTGGTGGTGGTGGTGGTGTGTGTGTGTGTGTGTGTGTGTGTTTGAATGCATGTGTTGAATAGCACAGATGATTTGTTTACTGACAGACACAAACCTGTTTGTATATGCCCATCAGAGTGCATTTGTCAGGAAAAGCTAATCTACTGATCTAATCTTCTTCAAACCAGCCATCCCCACAAGCACGTGTGTGAGTCACATGTAAACATGAGTGAATGGTGTACATCTTAACATACAGCTTTATTCAGAGAGTTCTTTCTTATCTTTCATACAAACTCTCCCAATAACTAATTTGTATGTATATCTTGCACTAATACACTAAAGCACATATGTGTTTAATAATGATTGAGGAGTTTTTCTGCCTGCAGCAATGTCAGTATTTTTAAAGCACGTAGCATGTTAGACAGCGACGTTAGCACTGGTTTTTCTGAGCTATGGAAAATGGTTTGGTTTGGATGATATTTACATTCACATTCATGCTTTTGGCGGTTGCTTTTATCAAAAGTGACTTACACTGCATTCAAGGTAAACATTTTATCAATACATTAGGGTTTCAAATGTTCACATTGCTAGTGCCGGGCTTTATGGCTTGTGTTGATATGAATGCTTCATCAACATAAATTTCATCAACAGATTGTGTATCATCAACAGCATATCACCAGCAATGTCAACTACTCAGTGGAATGCAAAGATAAAAGCAAGGCCGAACTAAAATTTGTAGCCAATCCTAGAGCATAGTGCAGTTGCTCTCAGTTGTTTTTGACCAACAAATGACCAACTTAGACAAATTTGTTTTGGTCATTTATGCTATGTAGTAGCTCCTGAGTTCTGTAACTTTAAAGGGATAGTTTCTTCTGTAGAATATAAAAGAAGATCATTAGAAAAAAAAATTTCCCATACAATAGAACAACATAAATTATTGGTAACCAAAATGGATTTGTTTTCTAAAGAAGAAAGAAAGGCTCAAAGGTTTTAACAGCTGGGTGAGTAAAGGACATAATTTTTAATTTTTTTGTGAAGATTATGTGAAGATTCATTGGAAACTGATTTGGGAAGCTCGTAGAGACTAACTGGCAAATCTTTGTTTGGAAAAGAGTCAAATGAAATATTAAGGGAGGTAAAAATGCAAGCCAGTCCTTTGTAGCTCTTTGATAATGTCTCCTAAAGTCAAGGCATGAACTCAAACTTCCTATTTCTTATGGAATACTGTAGTGTTTCTTATAAATTATTTATCCGTATCTTTTATAAAAATCATAATCCTTAATTAAAAACAATAACTTCACGAAAAAGTCACTCCCCTCTACCAAGTTGTCACTCTCATGTGATCACAGCAACAAATTTTTTTTTCAATGATGATCCAATCAATTTCCAATGGACAAAATTAGTCCCAGCCTTCATTTTTTCTGGTTCAAGAAGCCATCTCAATTCATTTTTATTGAATGAGGGAAGAAGAGGCTTCAAATATACCACACAAATTAATTGAAGAAATTGGTTAAGAGAAGGTTACTGTGTCTCTTGCTCCGACAGAATGTTGTTTATGGCCTGAGTGGATGTTTTGTAACCCTAGAGATACACCTGATTTCTCTCCAGAGCTCAATTCACTTATTCTCATGATCTGTTATCCTCAGGTTCTTAGTCAATAAGAGCCAGAAAATGGTGGAGAGCTATCCGTGGTGCTGAACAGAAGGACATAGAGTAATAGAAAGCTCTTTATGGTTCTGAACAGAAAACTGCTGAATTCAAGAGGCTGCTGTCCATGGTTCTGAAACTGGGACACTGGCTGCACAGTGGGAGTTGCACATACAAGGTTGCAAATTACAAGGGTGTTCCATTATCACCCTCTACATCGCCCTCTAGCGGTCATTTTTATTTTACAACTACAGCCATGCTGTGGTGAAATATGTTATAGGGGGAAAGCACAGTGTTTGTGGGTCGTTGTGACACTGAGCTTTCTGACTGTAAACTCAGAGCCACTGCTGACCTCTATTATATGGTTCACTCAAAACAAATAAACAAAATAAAAATTACAAAATAAAATGATCTCATATACTCACACTA
This sequence comes from Carassius carassius, assembly GCF_963082965.1. NCBI lineage: Eukaryota > Metazoa > Chordata > Actinopteri > Cypriniformes > Cyprinidae > Carassius > Carassius carassius. Next base: position 33,568,271 of record NC_081758.1, on the reverse strand, counting down.
ATGTCATTCCAAACCCATATGACTTTATTTCTCCTGTGGAACACAAGAGATACTATTTTTGAACTTTTCCAACATTTGACCTCACTGACTTTTGCTGTATTGAACATTTCCTGGGTTAAACAGGTTTGTAATGACATGAAGACGAGGAAAAGATGAAAGAATTTAAATTTGGGGGTAAACTAACCCTTCAGTAGTTATTATCTTGAACATTAGACAAGTAAGATCAGTGTTGCATTGGCTGACAACACTTCATTGAAACTGAAATCGGAAAATAAAGACCTTTTTGGACTGAGGTGTTTAGCTTTATATGGGACAGAACTCCCAGCTTGCATCAAACCTTCATTTTTTGTTGCTATTGTTATGTTTGGGCAGCTGTATAAAGAATGGGTGTTGTGCCAGTACTGCATCCTCATCCCCAGTAGACATCTTTTGTTTTCTTGTTTCTAGATGCACCTCACATTGTTCACTGCAGTCTGGCAGGTGGTGCACCTATGTAACCTGTTTTATGTGCAATTACAGCACAACATGGATTCATAACAATGTTGTAACGATTTTTGATTTGGTTTGAGAGGGGATGCTTTCTCTTCTTTAAAAGCACCATTCCCTCGCACAGTCCAGTCCTGTCTTTGTAAGTGTATCTTTAAGAAAATGGGGTGGTTGATCTCCTGCTGTTACCTTTCAAAAGCTTTCTGACTAAAGCTGAAAATCAAGAATGAAGATCTTGCTCTTGAATCAAATGCAAAGAAAGTGATGCTTATGGTTTTAGAAACAGATAAGAAAGAAATAAATATTAGATAAATAGATAGGTATTGACTAACAGCTCTCCTATCCTCAGGAGTGAGTGCAGAGGCGTTGTGTGCTCTGTGTGAACATGATGTTACTGTAGTTCTAGATTAAATGTCAACATTTATTTATTCATCTCACTTACACAAAAACAGATTCAGTATTCCTCAAAATTAATATATACAGTCAAATGCAAACTCAGGACATGACACAAACATGTTAAATAACACAAAATTTATTTGTTAATTTTATTAACCAGTATCGTTGCTGCTAACCTTTAGTGATCAACCATATAATAAGTAAAAAAAAAAAAAAAAAAAAAGATTTTAGATAAACATAAAATTTGTGTGTCTGTGTGTTATTTCCATTGGACCTAGTTTTCCTTAGTTCCCTTGATTAGTTCATTCTGTTCACCTGTGTCCTGTTAATTTAGTCTCTTGCTTTTGTATAAGTACTCCCCGTTTCTGTTGTTCACTTGTTCTCCCACCATTAGTATGACATGTTTTTGATGTGTTTAAAAAAGATAAACAGACAGACAGACAGACAGACAGACAGACAGACAGACAGACAGACAGACAGACAGACAGACAGACAGACAGATAGATAGATAGATAGATAGATAGATAGATAGATAGATAGCAGAAAAGGTGCAAGTGCCCTTGAGCAAGTGACTAGATTGCTTGAGGGGGACTGTCCTCTTGATAAAATTGTCTTCTAAATGACAGTCACATATGCACAGCTCTCTTTGTGTTTATGTGCCAAAACAAATTATATTCAGGTGTGTGATAAAGCTTTGATCCTCAAGAGTGATTGATTTTGCCTTGTATACAGCTATTCTGAACCCTAAAAGACACATTTCTCTTGATTCAGGGAGGCTCTGCTTTCTGTACGGTTTCTTCTGAGAAGTTTGAACCTTTTGTTTTGAATCAGGGTGGTTATGTCAAGACTTTTTGAAAGCTCATGTTATGAATATAACATCAATATGGACAAAGATCTAACAATCTCCCAATAAATTATGCAAAGCAATTTCTTTTTTTTTTTTTTTTTTTGGCAAGTCCAACGTTCTAGCAGCAGAGCAAATGGCTTGTGTTCAAAAGGAGAGGCAGTTTTTGTCTGTTTGTCTGTGTGCTTTTATACCCGTGTGTGTGAGAGTGTATGAAAGACAGTCTGGGGGTGTGTTTATTTGATTTGAAGGTGTTTTATCTCTAAGCCGTTGTTGGGCTTTGCTCAGAAAATAATAAGACGCATTTTGCAGGAAAAGGTCTTAGCAGAGTTTAAGTGCAGTTGACCTGACTTCTGTCAAAGGCTGTGGCAGAACTTCAACAAAATCCAGAACCCCTTTAGTTTTAAAGACATTTTATTCATGACCTCAGAGTATAATTTACTGATAGAGGTTCACAATCACAGCAGCCCCGAGGGCATCCTAGTGCCGTCTGTACTGTCACTGCATGCAAAGCCCCCCACTAGAGCTTTTCTCTTATAGTTTTTGATCTCGCCATTCCAATTTACCCTCCCATCTCTCTATCTCACTCTCTCACTTTCTGCCTCTCAATTGCTCTCTTTTCCCCTCTCTCCCTCTCCCTCTCTTAACTGTCTAGTGTGTTTTTCAGTTCTTTGCCCCGAGGCAGCTGTTCAATCAGATTATGGTAGAATAGTTGTGATAATCTGCTCAGATCTTCGGGGACAGGACACATCAGGACCAACTGGATCCATTAATAAGCTCTTCAGATGATGGAGACATTATGATGCATAGCATAATGACTAAATTACATGCACAGGTACATATGCTGAAATTGTTATCCTAACTATCAGGATGGCAGTGCCCAGTAGGTACATCAGGTTCTCTCTCTCTCTTACACTTTGCCAATTTAATGCCTTTGTGCTGCTTAACCACTAAACGTGTTTCAGTCCAGTCACATTACAAAAATACTCTAATTTCCAACTTGTGCACTCTGTGGGTTCAGCATAAAGAAAGAGTTTGCCACACAGGATTAGCCTTCAAAACAAAACGCAGTTTGTGTGCCTCCCTCCCTACTGGTTTATTTCTGCCGATGATTGACAGCTGTCATTTTGGATCAGTAATAGAGACGAAGCAAGGGCTTTTGGAGATACCAGGAGAAAGAGAGTACACACACACACACGTCTAGGTTTTAACATAGTATTTACATGTCACAGTTAACAGGTATCTGTAATTTGAGATTTAAATATAGATTATAGCAAAATCACAGACACAATATTCTGTAAAGACTACTGCACTGAAAACAACAACAGGATTAACAACTACTAAAAATAGCAATGATACAAATATAACATTTCAGTGGCAGTTTTTAACTGTTGTTGATTTTTTTTATCCTTTTTATCCACTGATTTCAAAGTGTAGTTTTTCAAGTAACAAGCTAGTGTACATCACTGTTTGTCTGAACTGAGGGAATAATCAAACACGCTCACCTAAATGATAATTCTCTGCAGCATTGTTAGGTCTGATTAATTGAAGTGAATTGGTAGTGAATACTTCAGGAGATAAAATAATAATAAAATGAAATGTTGAATTATATAATTGGATGTTATACTTAAAATATTTTATTTATAAACATATTCTCCCCTTAAAGGTACAGGTTGTTGGACCTGCCACTAGAGGGCGCACTACCAAAACAATATGTGTATGCTCCAAAATACTAATCTTGTTGATCGTTATAATAGCATACGTTTTCTGTAAAGATAAGAATCAAAACAACTCACCTGTCGAGTAAAACACAAGTGAGATCGGCATCTCTTTCTAGTTGAAGTTGTCGCGAAGCTCTCTCCATCTAGAAAATGCAACACCGATATTGATCCTCGCTCTTTCTCTCCTCTTGTCCCAAACTCTTCTTGGGTCGTTTGGTTGGCCCGTACACTTACGTTTACGGGAGCTGTCCTTGTCGACAGAACCAGCGGCAGACGGTAAACAGTAATTATGTTCCATAAATAAGTAACACAATCCACCATAAAATGTGCAAAAAGAAGTAAATAAGGAACTGCTTGAAGCAAGCTAGTGGTTTGCTGGACACTAGACACTACTTCCTCATTTGTCCACAACACTGTTGTCATGTGGCTTCTACGTCAGTAAAGGCGGTAACAAAGGGGAACTAACGTCATCGACAGGCGACTGCACTGCCCCGTGTCACTGTTTAGAATGGGAATTTTCTCATAATTTACAAGTAGTTGAAAACATTAGAGATATTGTTAGTAATCAGCTGGACAAAATATATAACACTAGCCTAGTGGTTTTTGGATATTTTACTGCAAATATCTTACAAATTGTACCTTTAAGTAAATTCAATCTGATTCTACTTTTTGTATGTAGCATGTAGTATAGTATTCCAGAAAGCTGTTGTAATAACATGAATTTACTTTGTGGAAATGCACTACCACTCGAAAGTCTGGGGTCAGTCAAATTAAATACATACATACATATATATATATATATATATATATATATATATATATATATATATATATATATATATATATATATATATATATTATTTTATTCAGTAAGGATGCATTAAATTGATTAAACTGAAAAAGTGACAGCCTAAACATTTAAAGGCAGGGTAGGTAATACATGAATAAACAACTTTCTTCCAAATTTGTTTAAACAATCTATATATATCAATGCATAATTAAAATATAAGTACTCTGATAAAAAGAGTATAAAATCGAGTGACTCTAGATCGTTTAATCTGTATTAAACACAGCTCATTATTTCCATTTCGGGACGAAACATAGGATTGGCTTAGGCGACTGTCACTCTCTCGCAACCATGGCAACCACCCTTTTGCCACACATGACCTGCCCACTTGCGCGTGCACGTTTGATTTGAGGAATTCCAAAACAATGGCAGAGAAACAGCAAGCAAAATTCACAGTACCAGCCTATGCAGTTAGTGAAGGCAAACCAGGCAAAAAAGGAAGACAGTAACAGTACAAGAAAAGGCAATGAACAAAAAGTCTTTGGATAAACAAAGAAATAAAACGCGAGTTAATATCGGCGTGGCTTTCCAGCGATAGCGAGAACTGAGGGAACTCAAGAGGCTGAAAAGTGACTCCTTGATGGCTTTATTTCTGCTGGACAGGTAAATCTTTCTTTTTGTATTTTGATCATACATATTTTTTTCATGAAGCATGTGTCATTAGCACACATAGCTGCGTAATATAGCTAACATAACATTACTTAGCGAGCCGTAGTAGAGGCTTTGGAAGGAGCCCAGAAGGGAGGGGGTGGAGTGAATGGAAATAATGAGCTGTCTTTAAAACAGTCGTGAGAGGTCTACAGTCACTCGATTTTTATACTTTCTTTTTCAGAGTACTTACATTTTAATTATGTATTGATATATAAACAAATTTGGAAAAAAAGTTTTTTATAAATTTTTTTACCTACCCTGCCTTTAAATAAAAAATATTAAGCAGCACAGCTGTTTTCAACTTTGACAATAATACAGACTTTCTAACTCATTTTGTTAGATTATCACAGAAACAAGATAATCACAGAAAAAATCATCATCTTTTTGCTTCACATGTAAATTAATCTTGTTTTAAGGGTGTTTTACTAGAAAACAAGGCAAAAATACTCATTAAGAACATTCTTTTTGCAGTGTGTTTGCTGTTATAGAGTACATCAGCCTAACCACTAACACACACACACACACACTTCAACTGTAAGACAACATTTAGTGTACCTGTCCCAGTATGTAAGCTTTGAAACATTACTATTCATGATATACTATTCATGACACACAAAACATACTGCACCACTTATAAACACACACACACACATACACAATCTTAGACTGTTAGACAGCATTTGCTGGTCACAGTCTGTCAGCGTTTCAAGCGTTCAGACATTACAGTATATGACAACTACAGACAGACCCGCACACACATACGCATACTGTAACATTTCGCTGAGCTTCATAATATAACCTGACACTTCCAAAAGCAAACCTCTTATCGTCTAAAGGTCATTGTGAATCTTCCTACAGTTGTTTAGAAATGTGAGTGTTGCTGCAATATCTTCCGACCTGCTTTTTTTAATCTTGCCAAAGGGTCCGTCAGAATCATCACAGACCCGTTCTTCTCGGGGGTTTTTTTTCTTTCTTTTTTTTTTTTGCTGCGTTGTCATGGTGATATGATTATTGCCTACCAACAGTAGAAGAACAGGATGTCGTGTTCTCTCTCTGTACAGTTTGAGCTGTGAGAGAGATTACTATTATAGCTCGCTGTAGAGATGATGAGGTGGCTCAAAGTGGAATGCATTTAATTATTTTAATGATTCGCTGCATTATAACAAGGATGTTTTCATTTATATTTTTCTCAGTCTCCATTCAGACGAAAAGGATCCAGAATTGGGCTAAAGTTCATGCGATCAGTCTTTTGGATGGAGTGTGCCGCATAAAAGAACAGTGACATGCGTACTATGCAAGACCCTGCCTGCCATCTCTCTCCTACCTTTCTCTCTGATTCAGTCACCTTTCGGCAACCCCTCATTCTTTATCCTGCTTTTCAATTTTTATTGCCCACCTTTTTCTTCGGCTCCTCCCGTCTTTGGCCCCAGTTGCCCCCGTCGCGCAGTTATACCGTGAACACCCCACACACATGGAGTTCAGGTATATAGAGGCTCATTCATCAAGGTGTCAGTGGTGATTCTGTGGTAAATTAGCCATGTCCATCCTCTCTACTCTGGACTCCCTCTTATAAACCCGCCTTCGGGGAAAGCATCCCTCAACCTTTCTCCTTCCTCGAACAGTGGTGGGGGGGGGGGTTTGTGGTATAGGTCACTGAGAGAAGGAGGGACAGAGATTATTGGGTTTGTACTTCGTTTTCCCCACTTGATCGGATACATTAATGCTGCATTGTGGCTTTTTGCCCTCAGGGTCGTTCAGCCAAACCTCGGTTCAAAAGCCACAACCTGCTTCAACATTCAGAGCTCTTACAAGCATATTTATCGCTTTAATTAAATCACCTTCGTACAGCCCAATTAAAGAAAACAAAAGCATCACATCACTGGTTGAGTTTGTTTGTGAACTGTTTTTTTTTTTTTTTATAAAATGAGTCTTATATTTTAGACCAGATATTAGATTAGACTGCACAAACCCACAAACGTTCATACGACACAAATAGTTTCAAAGCTTTAAAATGTTAAGAAAATAACAAAATCAATGATGAACTTGATCTATTCTTTTTCTATTTCATGTTTCCTTTTTATAATATAATAATAAAAAACTTGCAATTTGTACTGCGTTAAGCTAACTGAGACATTTTATAGCACTTGCATATCATTGCTCTTTTGTTGATTTTAATTTCTCATTTGTAAGTCGCTTTGGATAAAAGCGTCTGCTAAATGAAATGTAAATTATGAAAATTTTTACCAAATATGAGACAATTTCTGCTGTAAAGCAGCTCTAAGAGACAATAGTGTCATTTTTCTACTAAATTCAGTTTAGTTAAAGGGGTCATATGATGCTGCTAAAAAGAACATTATTTGGTGTATTGAAATGTGTTGGTGAAAAGCGAGGTGTGCTCTGATTGGCCAGCTATCCAGTATATTATGATTGGCCGAATACCTCAAGTGTGTGACGGAAATGTTGTGATGCCCTGTCCGGCTGGAGCGACGAGACATAAACATAAAACCCATTATGAACATGATATAAACATGATTTCTAGTCACATCCTCTTTTGGAAGGCCAAACAAATTAGTTTAGAATTCGGCGTTATGCAAATCTTCCCACATGGTGACGGAGAGATGTGGGGGCATGTTAGAAAGAGCCATTTTAGGGGGGTGTGGACAAGTCTTAACTTTTATAAAGACATCTCTCTTTGGATTTGAGACTTTAGTCTTTGCAACTTTACATATCTTCTTCATGCACAAAGAGCTTGTAACACTTCAAAGAGAAAGGAATAAATGAAATTGCATCATATGAATCCTTTAAATAATGTATTTCATCAATTATGACCAAGTTAAGCTACTGTATAAGCAGCTCTGTTGAAGACAGTTTTTTCATTATTTATCTTGATTTAGTTGTGTTGATTCAATTAAGTTTAATAACCATGTTAATGTTAAATATTGATTATATTACTGAATATTAAGTGTCTTTTAAAAACCAACTAAGCATTGGAAAGGAACTCAAACTAGCTTCAGTCAGGGCCTGAAATACAACATGTCCCACATTATTTTGTGCTACATATGCAGCAATCAAATTTAGCAATTTTGTCTGGTGAATGATAAAACAGGCAAAAAATAAATAAATACTACATTAACGGTTGGCGGCTGTACTGCGTTTGAGCTCCGTCACTATATTCTTTTCATTGACTATTTTTAACTCAAAAAACAATTGTATACATCATCGTTTCCGTTTATATAACGTGTGAATATATCCTCTATTGTATTCTACAACAAAAACAATCAGAGCGCCTCGCTATCACTAGTTTTATTTTGATCTCCCGGGTCCGCTATTAGCTTTTAGCCCGTTAGCATCAGCGGCGTGGTTGCAGCTAACTGCGCTAACATTGCTAATACTCTATTCACACACATTACCACTGCTGTACTCACTGTTACTTGCTTTAATGGCGGATGAATGTCTCCACTCTGTGCAGCTCGAGCTCGAGGCCGTGGGAAAGCAGATTCGCGACCTGGAGGTGAGGCAGGCCCAGCTGAGAGAGCGGAGAACCGCGCTGGAATCATCCCGGGCTGACGCTCACAAGTCCGGGGTAAGTATACAGCGATCTGTTAACAGTCCCACCACGTCTACTCCGTGTGTTTCTCTGCACAGGCCCGGTGCACCCAGGACGCGATCTTCCCAGATGTCCTTCACTGCGACGCCGGGACACCACGGACCCTGGGTGCATCCACAGCGGAGGACGCGAGCCGGGTCCCGGGCGACGACTTCTCCCCCTCCTGCCTTCGACATCTCCATCCGGAACCGCTTCGCTCCCCTCCGCGAGACAGGACGCGACGCTGTGATCATCGGAGACTCCATCGTCCGACACGTAAGTGCTACGTTAGCCGAAGGTAAAGTGCACACTCATTGTTTGCCTGGTGCTCGTGTTCTCGATGTTTCTGCGCAGATACCCGCGATCCTGAAGGTCGACGAGAGCCCCAGAGCGGTCGTGCTTCACGCCGGGGTTAACGACACCACGCTGCGGCAGACGGAGACGTTGAAGAGGGACTTCAGCAGCCTGATCAAGACGGTTCGCAGCACGACGCCCGCGGCGACGATCGTCGTGTCAGGACCACTGCCCACGTATCGATGAGGACACGAAAGGTTCAGTAGACTTTTTGCTTTAAATGAATGGTTGTTGTCATGGTGTAAAGAACAGAAACTGCTATTTGTTAATAACTGGAATCTTTTCTGGGAGCGTCCTAGGCTGTTTCGCGCTGATGGATTACACCCCAGCAGAATCGGAGCGGAGCTGCTCTCTGACAACATCTCCAGGACACTTCGCTCCATGTGACTAGTAAGACAATTCTCTAATAACTATTATGATGAGTTTTGTTCCACCCGCTTAAATGATAAAAGTACTTGTGCTGTAAAAACTATTAAGACTGTGTCTGTTCCCCGAATAGTGAGGTCAAAATATAATGTAGGATCTAGAAAAAATCTTATCGTAATTAAACCAGGAAAATGTAAAGTAAATGAACAAAAACAATTTTTAAAGTTTGGGCTCATAAATATTAGATCACTCACACCCAAAGCAGTTATTGTAAATGAAATGATCACAGAAAATAGTTTTGATGTACTCTGCTTGACTGAAACCTGGCTAAAACCAAATGATTATTTTGGTCTAAATGAGTCTACTCCACCAAACTACTGTTATAAGCATGAGCCCCGTCAGACTGGTCGTGGAGGAGGTGTTGCAACAATATATAGTGATATTCTCAATGTTACCCAGAAAACAGGATACAGGTTTAACTCTTTTGAAATACTTCTGCTAAATGTTACACTGTCAGACATGCAAAAGAAATCTAATGTATCTCTTGCTCTGGCTACTGTGTATAGACCACCAGGGCCGTATACAGAATTCCTAAAAGAATTTGCAGATTTCCTCTCAGACCTTCTAGTTACAGTTGATAAGGCGCTAATCATGGGAGATTTTAATATTCACGTTGATAATGCAAATGATACATTAGGACTTGCGTTTACTGACCTAATAAACTCCTTTGGAGTCAAGCAAAATGTCACCGGGCCCACTCATCGTTTTAATCATACACTAGATCTAATTATATCGCATGGAATCGATCTTACTGCTATAGATATTGTACCCCAATGTGATGATATTACAGACCATTTCCTTGTATCGTGCATGCTGCGTATAACTGATATTAACTATATGTCTCAGCGTTACCGTCTGGGCAGAACTATTGTTCCAGCCACCAAAGACAGATCCGCAAATAACCTGCCTGATCTATCTCAACTGCTATTTGTACCCAAAAATACACATGAATTAGACGAAATTACTGACAACATGGGCACTATTTTCTCTAATACATTAGAAGCTGTTGCCCCCATCAAATTGAAAAAGGTTAGAGAAAAACGTACTGTGCCATGGTATAACAGTAATACTCACTCTCTCAAGAAAGTAACTCGTAGTCTTGAACGCAAATGGAGAAAAACTAACTTGGAAGTTTTTAAAATTGCATGGAAAAACAGTATGTCCAGCTATAGACAGGCTCTAAAAACTGCTAGGGCAGAGCATATCCACAAACTCATTGAAAATAACCAAAACAATCCAAGGTTTTTATTTAGCACAGTGGCTAAATTAACAAATTACCAGACGCCACCTGATTCAAATATTCCACCAACGTTAAATAGTAATGACTTTATGAAATTCTTCACTGATAAAATAGATAACATTAGAAATACAATAGCGAATGTAGATTCTACAGCGTCTAACACTTCAGTTTCATCCATCGCACCCAAAGATAAACTGCAGTGCTTTACAAATATAGGACAGGAAGAGCTAAATAAACTTATCACTGTATCTAAACCAACAACATGTTTATTAGATCCTGTACCCACTAAATTACTAAAAGAGCTGTTACCTGTAGCCGAAGAACCACTTCTCAATATCATTAACTCGTCGTTATCTTTAGGTCACGTCCCAAAACCATTCAAGCTGGCGGTTATCAAGCCTCTTATTAAGAAACCAAAACTAGATCCTAGTGTACTGGCAAATTATAGGCCTATTTCAAATCTTCCATTTATGTCTAAAATTTTAGAAAAAGTTGTGTCTGCTCAATTGAGCACCTTCCTGCATAAAAATGATCTGTATTTCAGTCAGGTTTTAGGCCCCACCATAGCACAGAAACTGCACTTGTTAAAATTACAAATGACCTGCTTCTTGCGTCAGATCAAGGCTGCATCTCATTTCTAGTCTTACTTGATCTTAGTGCTGCGTTCGACACCATAGATCATGACATACTCATAGATCGATTACAAAACTATACAGGTATTCAAAGGCAGGCTCTAAGATGGTTTAGATCCTACCTGTCCGATCGCTACCATTTTGTTTACTTAAATGGGGTGTCATCTCATTTATCATCAGTAAAATATGGAGTGCCACAAGGATCCGTCCTAGGTCCCCTTCTATTTTCAATATACATGTTGCCCCTTGGTAATATTATTAGAAAATACGGAATTAGCTTCCACTGTTATGCTGATGATACTCAGCTATATATTTCAACGAGACCAGATGAAACTTCCCAATTATCTAAGCTAACAGAGTGTGTTAAAAATGTAAAAGATTGGATGACAAATAATTTTCTCCAATTAAATTCGGATAAGACAGAGATATTAATTATTGGACCAAAAAACACCACACAGAATCTTGTAGATTACAATCTGCAACTAGACGGATGTACTGTTACTTCCTCTACAGTCAGAAATCTGGGTGTTATATTAGAAAGCAATTTGTCTTTTGAAAATCATATTTCCAATGTTACAAAAACCGCATTCTTCCATCTTAGAAACATTGCCAAGCTACGAAACATGTTATCTGTTTCTGATGCAGAAAAGCTAGTTCATGCTTTCATGACCTCTAGACTGGACTATTGTAATGGACTTCTAGGTGGTTGTCCTGCTTCGTCAATAAACAAGCTACAGGTAGTCCAAAATGCAGCAGCTAGAGTCCTTACCAGGTCAAGAAAATATGATCATATTACCCCAATTTTACAGTCTCTGCACTGGCTACCTATTAAGTTCCGTATCTGTTACAAATTATCATTACTTACCTATAAGGCCCTAAATGGTTTAGCTCCTGCGTACCTAACTAGCCTTCTACCACGCTACAACCCATCACGCACCCTAAGGTCACAAAACGCTGGACTTTTGGTAGTTCCTAGGATAGCAAAGTCCACTAAAGGAGGTAGAGCTTTTTCACATTTGGCTCCCAAACTCTGGAATAGCCTTCCTGATAATGTTCGGGGTTCAGACACACTCTCTCTGTTTAAATCTAGATTAAAAACGCATCTCTTTCGCCAAGCATTCGAATAATGTATCTCTTAAATTGTGAGTGTAGTTGCATCTGCATTTTTATTCTTTAGCTTGGGTTAAACTAATTTTACTTTGTTGGATCAGCAGCTATGCTAATGATGTCTCTATTATCATTTCTATGTTTTGCCACAGGATTTACATCCCGTGGTAACTAGGATTTACACAAGCTCCAGTCTGGATCCAGAACACCTGAGAAGAGATGATGCTGACCCTCAGAGGACCCCAGATGATCCTAACCTTGAATCAACAAACAGAACTAACAATTATTGCTACATGTGTGACTGCATCATATAATTACTATTAATTAATAATATTGATAGTTCATCATCTAGCTGACTACGTCTTGTATTATTATTATTATTTTTATTTTTCTAAAATCCTGTCAAACGTGCACAAACTACTAGCTACTACTAAATATTGTAGAAACATAATTTTCTGTAAAGTTGCTTTGTAACGATTTGTATTGTAAAAAGCGCTATACCAATAAACTTGAATTGAATTGAATTGAATTGAACATGAGTTATGACATAGAAACCGTATTGCAGTGCCCTGACAACCACCTAGTATTATGACGGTGCATTTTTGAAACTGTAAAAAAAAAAGCCTTATGACAATGCATGACCTGTTTTTCTGTGTTCAAGGCAACTGATCTGTTTCTGAAGAAAAACCCTGAGTTTGCAGGTATGAATTGATTCTACAAGAAACTCTTAAGACTTTTGTAAGTTAATGAGACCTGTGAGTGTGTGTTTAAGCAGCTTTAATTCCCTGTGGGAAAATCCATCAGCTGAGGGAGAAAGCCAACAGAAGCAAACACAGCCAAACCACTCTGAAACTCGTAAGTCATGAATGACACTGAAATGTCCTTCAGTTGTTTCAAGGTTTTCAGATTATACATTATGGTAGTTTTGAATGGCATTTTAAGATTTTCTATTTTCAATCATTAAATTAAAATATTGTACATATAACATAGAGGAGAGTGGGGTGAGATGCACCAGTACTTACTGTGTGTTGTTCTTCAGTGAGAAATGAGAGGTAAATCTTAAATTGTAAATGAGGAATGCCTCTGATTAGCTGAAGTCATAAGGCAGCATGAGGTGTTAAAAATACAGAAATTGTACAAAAGGTGAATTATGGGTATTATGTAACTATTTCTCAATTACAAGTACCAAGGTAAAACATACTTTAGTGAAAGTAGACAGATAACACATTTAATTCCACTCACAGATCTAAAAGTTCTTAGATTAGAAATAGACAAATTAAATCAATCAGACACAGGATTTTCTCATTAAAGTAACTTTGATAGACAAACTTTGTAGTAAGTAAACTCTTTAATCACAATTTGTCCTGACTGTGTAGAGCTTTAGAAAACATTACATTTAACTGAAACCAATATCCTGAAATTCTTAAGCTTTAAATTTTTTTTTGTAATTTATATGGTTGAATTCATTCTTGAGAGATAGTGATCATTAAAAGTCTAGGTTTTAGTAATTTATGATGTGTTTCTTCATGAGGAACAGTTACCTGTTATAGTTATTGTCAACTATATTTTCAACTAAAATAGATTTCAGTGGACATTTTAAGTAAAATCTGGGAGTGCTTTTGATGTGACTTTTTTTTAAGAGGCTTAAGTCTTCATTAAGTAATATACTTTACAGACAGGGTTTTAATAGTGTTTTCATTTATGCTTACAAGAAAAAACAAAACATTTTTTACCCCCATTCAAATCACATTTAATCTTTCAAAGTGTATTGTATAAATGTAAACAATGAAAATATGACTTCTTAAAAATGTGTTGCCATGATTCAACTTTCCCTAGTTCCCAACTTTTTAATGGAGGATTTAGATGCAGGATTTTTAAGGATGAGAATGAAAATTCTGTCATTATTTACTCACCCTGACTTCCCAATCTGTTTGAGTTACTTTCTTCTGTGGAATATAATAAAAGAAGACCAAAATTCTCTAAATTTACCAACATTTTACCATGTCTACCTACACTCTTCAAAATATCAGCTTTTGTGTTCTGTAGAATAAAGAGAAAGAATCTGTATCATGAAGGACCACACCCATCCCTCCCAAAGTCTCTTCAGGCTCCTACCATCAGGAAGACGGTACCGTAGCATCAGAGCCCACTCCACCAGACTGCTCAACAGCTTTTTTCCCCAGGCTGTGATAGCCCTGAACTTAAATCACTCCGCCCCCCTCTGAAACTCCACACAAACCCCCTATTTCCTGAAACATGGATCACCAAACACCCCCCAATCTTACCACATCACTTAAAAACTGTGTGCAGCATTCGTATAGTTTGTATATTTTCAGTAAACACTTATATATAGTAAATTTATAGTCAAAATCTGTCAGGTTAGTTGTGTATAGATTTATACTGTTTTACTTAATTGTTGTATGTCTGTATTTATGTGTATATTTATGTCTGTATTTTACCGTGGTCCTGTGAGGTACGACATTTCATTCTACTGTATGTACATACATGTAGTGGAATGACAATAAAGCTCAACTTGACTTGACTTGAGAGCAGAGGTGGGTAGAGTACCCATAAACTGTACTCAAGTAAAAGTAAAAGTACTTCTAGAAATATTTACTCAAGTAAAAGTAAAAGTACTAGTCTTGAATAGTTACTTGAGTAAGAGTAAAAGAGTATCGGATAAAAAATCTACTCAAGTAGTTAGTTACTAGTTACTTTGGGTCATATATACTGAGCCTATTTTTATTTAGATATATAGATAAAATGTATGTAATGTATGTGTGCGTGTATAAATGTATATATTTCATCAGCCTTTACTCCAATTTATGTAATTTATATAGGTGTCATGCCATAACATATTTTTAATACGACTGACTTTATATTAAATGTGAATTTAACATTGAAAGTTAATGTGATATAAATATTGCTACTAATCTTTCATTGTTCAGAAAGAGAGCAAATAACATTTACATGATTAAAGATAATTTTCACTGACAGTCTAGATTTCAATCACTCTCAGAAACTCCCATTAAAATCACTGAAACTGTTAACACTGTGAAATCAATATCTTAATTAAAGATTCGTACACACATCTGCACTTTGTTGTTTCTGCGAGAGAATTCGCCAGAAAGAGGTATTCAGTCAGTGAGCGAGTGAAGGAAGCACCGGCATTTTAGCGATGACTCATCTGAACGCCTCTGATTGGCCAATGCTTTAATAAGCTCAAAAGAATCATGTGTGATTTGTTATAATGCGCAGCGCTGTATAAACGCATCTATCTCTGGCTAGCGCCAGCAAGCAATCACAGATCTGAATTTAGCAGCTGATAATATTACTCGCTGAACGTACTTGCACCAGTGTGATTGTATTAAAATTAATAAAATCTTAAACGGCTATTTTTTGTCTTTTGGAAGCTGCATTCAACTTGACTCCCCTCTGTTATAAGCCACACACGTACAACAAACAAATGTCACAGTGGTATCGTGTACTGTAATCGAATGTAGCCCAAGTTATTACCTGTTAAACAGTAGACAGCACACGCGGTGTTCATCTAATAAGGATCTCCATCGCTAGCAAATAATAACCTTTGCAGATTTCAATTCAGTGCAGTTCCAGCCACGTTTTCAACGCTCTTTCTGTTCTTAAACGTTACAACTCTGAGTGAACCACTTCAGACGCTCAGCGCGTGCGGCAGGGAACTGAACGACTCATTCAAACTGATTCATGAACCAATTCACTCGTTTGCCAATTGGTTTGATCAAGCCTTTGAACAGAATTGACTCAAAAGAATGAATCATTCGCGAATGGGCATCGCTCATTGCCCAGAGAAAAGTAGACGGCGCGTTTAGAATAAACTGAAGCATTATAACATTTATTGCATTAAGATAAAGTAACGAGAGGAGCGTCGCCCACAGTAACGAAGTAAAAGTACAGATTTTTCCCCAAAAATTTACTCAAGTAAGAGTATAAAGTACCCATCTTTAAATATACTCCGAAAAGTATTCGTTACCCCAAAAAATTACTCAAGTAAATGTAACGAAGTAAATGTAACTCGTTACTACCCACCTCTGCTTGAGAGCAAGGTTCTTCTTTCTGTCTGTAAGGATGATGAACTATGAGACCTGAAGCTCAGTGCTCCCCCTTACCCCTGGATACAGGTTAGGGTGAATGGAAAAGGGTGACTTTTACCAGTCGTCAGAAGGATAAAACACGTGCCACAGGTAGGTGCATAGTAATAACTCAACAGTTGCTGATTACAATTTCTTCAAATTCTTCTCGCTTTGTGAGCTTCGGAAGCGTTCAATTGTTTATGCAGCCAGCCGTGAAGAAGATCCCCCGTTGGGCTTAAAATGACAAATTTAACGTCATTCACAAGTTCTTAATGCAGACACAACCTACAAAAACAACAGAAAACATGTATTACCATGTATTTTACATGTGTGTATGTGTGTGTGTGTGCATGCACACTGTTTTCCCCAGCATACAGGTAGTATAGCTCTCCCTAAGGACAGATCTTAGAGTGAGCAAGCAAGTAAGAACCAGGCTTAGTGGAGATCCAGGGGAGAGAGGGGGATTTCTGACAACTCAAGCCCAGTGGGGAGTGAGGGAGCTGGGCTAAAAGAGCAGAAAGTGGGAGGGTGGGTATCTGGATCTTAGCTTTACTGATGTATAGACCAGCAGTGCAGAGATGGATGTGAGATAGTAAAGAAAGAGAAATAAAAAGGGGGGAAGAGACAGAGGCAAGGGAGTGAGGAATAGAAATGATCACTTTCTTGATACAGCTTTCTTTTTTAATGCTTTCTCTCACACATAGCCGCCTCCTCCAACACCACATTCAACATATGCAGAGGGGGAGAAGAATATGGAAGGTAGACGTTTTAAGCAACATTTATGAAATGCCGATTCACTGTAATTGCAGGGCAGAATTCAAGACGTGATCAAAATGAAGGGATTACAAGCACACGCACATATTCACTCTGTTCGTGTAAGGACATATTTCTATGTAAAGCTAATTATAATGACTAACCCAATATAACTAAAAACCCTAACCTGATCCTAAAACAAAACATTTTGCATCTTCAGAATATATATATCTGTCTATGATTAATTGATTATTTTCATCATTTTTTTGTTTGTTTGTTTTAACCACAGATTCAGGACAACAACAGATTTAATCCATTTAGGGACAATTGGACAATTGTTGTTAAATAAACCTCACTATTATTTCTATTATTGTGGGGACTTTTGTCTTGATTTTATTGCTTTTATTAGCTAACGAAATTTTCAATCCCCTAAACATAACTCACAGATACCTTTCTGCATGTTTCGATTTCCGTTATCTTTTAAGCATTTCTAAAACGCTTTTCTCGCTGGGACCATTGACTGGTATCCCAATATAGATGGTTGTGGGGAAGGTATGACAGAGAGAGAGATGATGAACATTTTTAAAAACTATCATTAATTTCTATTGAGTCAGTGTTGCATCAGTGTCATCACACAATCAAAATTCTCTGCCGCTGGCCCTGTGTGTGCGTGAGAGAGAGAGAGCAAATATCCACCCTGATCTTACACACACACCAACAAATCTAAATAGAGGGGTGAGTGATTGACTAATATAAAGGGCAGTTGTTGCTTTGCATTTATTATTGATCGAACTTAAAGAAATGTAGAAATAACAAGCAAGTATTAAATGCCAGTGGCACTAAAAAATGCTCCCTTAGGTGAATGCTGAATATCTTATTGCAGAGCTCTTTTAAAACTTTCATTTGAGGTCCAGTATGTGTGTACGTCCAGCATGTTAAGACTGAATGCAA
Organism: Carassius carassius; assembly: GCF_963082965.1. NCBI lineage: Eukaryota > Metazoa > Chordata > Actinopteri > Cypriniformes > Cyprinidae > Carassius > Carassius carassius. The sequence goes on along the minus strand of NC_081758.1, from coordinate 33,550,168 downwards.
ACTAAACAACTTAATACCGTGTTTAGGATCATTAAGATAATCAGAGTTTGCAAATGAAATTGGCCATAAAGACCTGGCTGGAAAGTAAACATTCTGGGTTCACAAATTAAATGTAAAAAATCAAATGGCCTTTTTAATACTATTGTTTTCAAATTAGGAAGAACATTTATATGTTTATTTGGAGCCTAAATCATTGACATTTTAGAATATTAGAAGACAAAATATCCCAATTAACACACATTATTCACACACATACATGTGTTAATGTGTTTTACAAAACCAGTTTACTTTTAAAAGTGAAGAAAGAATAGTATATATTTCTTGTTCCATTTTAATTCACTCATTGAGAAATACAAAACATTTTTATCCTACATATTTTGTGAACAGATGGAGTCAATGAAATTTTCAAATCTGATGATGTTTGCTGAACTCAGAATGAACTTGATTAGATGATGTTTATGAGTGTGAAACACTGACAGCTACGAACACAGACTCATTTTTATCACTTTTTAGCAGCACTTAATAAGCAAATGAGGCATTGTCGGTTTAACACTTGAAGAAGGGAGAATAGTATATAAAAATTATTTTCTTTTACCGTGTTATTTTAATAGCTGCACTTCATTTGGATTAGATACAAACAATATGTTCAACTGGACCATGCTGCTTGGAAGGCAGAACAAATGTAAACATCCATTGAGACTAGATCTGTGCCGCGGTCTGCTAATTGACGACTGCTAGCTTTTGTTCAGAGAATGTCCTGATGTATTATGCAGGGCGGTGATTTCATCAAAATCAATCGGAGGGTATAAAGAATGAATGACAGGCTGGAGTCCCTTTCAGGTAAATCAGTTTGCTGAGCAGCCATCTTGACAATGTCCCCCAGGCAGCTATTTTTTATCTAGGCAATAGGCATGCAGGTACAGATCTAATTGAATGGGGGAAAACAGAAATCTCGGAAACTGTTTGTCAAGATTACTTTTCAATAACATCAGGTCAACAATCATAAATCAAACATTTTGCTTCTTTAGTTCAAATCACACTGAAAAAAAAGGTATGCATGTTCTGGAGTAAAAAGTGCCATTGCAGTTTCTCTAATTCATTTCCCCAAGAGTGTTCTGTCTTTTCCTTTTACTACTGTCTTGTGACTCCCACAGGGCAATGGCATTCTCATCAGGTCACATGAGAGTTCAGCTCTGGGCTTTACTGTGACCCCTGCTGCAGTTTACTGTTAAATCACATTTACCATTACCAGACATAATCTAACTAACAGGCGCCCAATGAGATTTGGTCCATCGACACAGTACTGAATTCACCAACCAAACAGAAAGCAGCATTATACAATAATACAACAATAATCCATAATAAATAAAGAAATCCTCGGTGAGCATAAGAGGACTCTTTCAAAGACATTACAAGATCTGAAAGACCCAAACGTTTTGAGCGATAGTGTATATAAAAGTTTCAGTGTTTATTTTGGTATTTAATAGTTTTGTGTGTTGGTGGTGCTTGTATTTAGCTGTTTTATTAAAATTAAAAAGGCTTTTTTCTTGGAACTTGACATGTGCACAGGTTTGGTAAGATCAGTGGTTGGTTCAGGGTTAGACTCTAGGATTTGATAATAAATTGTTTGGGCAGTTGTATGATTATAACACCTGCTGGTCTCAATGTTCTCCTACAGAGAAACACTTTGTAAATCTTTAGTACTGAGTTTTAAAAGATCCGGCCACAGCAGGGAGCCTTCAAAGGGTTAACTAAAGAAAGTCATAGCAAGAGAGAGAGTCTTTCTTTTTGATCTCTTGCCCCGTAGAGACGTGTGGAATTGTGGGATAGCTACAGCCTCTTTCCCACATTTGTATCTCCATGGTAACAACCCACAGGGAGGTGGAAGGGTGGAAGTGAGCTAATCTCTAAGTCGATACCGAAGAATGTTCAACTCTAACTAAACTCTGAGAGTGGGGAGAGTTAATCTATTCTCTCTTCCTACTCGATGAGCTGTGTTTGTGTGTGTGTTTTGCTGGTTATAGTATTTTGCTGTTTACATGGTTTTGTTTTCTGTCTGTTGATCTTCCATGAAGCTTCAATAAATAATTTAATAAATATTTGGGTGGTAATTAATTATTTAAAGGCAATATTTATATTTGTTGCATTGAATTATTCGGCCTGTATATTACCTGTATCAGATGAGCATTTTTCAAGTATTTGTACTATTATTTAGAAGACTTTAACTTATACTTGTAGACTATAACTTATACCAAAGTATAATATTTTATTTTTTAATCCACTATATTTTAGAGAAGTATGTTGTTTCTTGTTATTTTGAATTGAAGAAACCGAAACCTGCTCCGAGATGGAAAAGCAATCTGTCTGAATCTTTTGAGGTGATTCTTTTCAATGAAACTGTTGAATTGGTTAACAGAGTGCAATGAATAATTCATTCTCGAATTGGACTGATCCGATTGCACCTTTTCTTTAGTCAACAACTGATTCATTGATCCGGTTGGAGCATTGACTGATGGCATGAAAAGTCACTTATTTCCATTTTTTTACCAAAGGTTATAGCTTGTACTAAAAAGGTGCTATAAAAATAATTCATCCAAAAGAGAAATTTCTGCAAGCTCCTTTATATACTTTTAATGCATATGACAAAAGAAGACATTCTGAATGCTGGTAATCAAACAGTGTTCTATTGTCCATATAGTGGATATCAATGGTAACCAAACCCGAGACATACAGTGGTTATGGAAACGAATCACCCGCTTTTGAAGTCATATTTTATTGCTTTGCAGCCTGAAATGAAGACAGACACAGTGTATGTTTTATCCAGCTGTATTTTATCAAGTGCAACTGAAAAAACATCCAAGTGAAAGATATAACACCAACAACTTAGAAAAAAAAAACAATCACAGAGTTGGAAAAAGAAGCACCACCTCCTAAAAAGGACTCAATCAGGTGTAGCTAATCACCTTCTCAATGTCACACAAAGCCCTTTGACTTTCAACTGTGACCAGCTGTGGTCATTCTGATTAACTCTGCATGAAAAGAGCTTTCCTGGAGCATTTTAGTCCTTGGTAATACAACTGAAGCAAACAATCAACCATGGGTGGCAAGGCACTGTCAAAAGATATCTGGGATACAGTTGTGGATAGACACAAGTCAGGAGATGGACTTTATCAACGCCTAGAAGCACAGTGAAATTTATTATTAGATATTAATTACTAAGGGTATTTGGTACAACACAGACCCTCCCTGGATCAGGACGTCACTCCAAACTGGATGAAGGAGCAGGAGGAAATTGGTCAGAGAGGTGATAAAGAGGCCTACAGCAACTTGCAAGCTGTTGCAGGAATTTATGACAAAAAATGGTCACTGTGTGTGTGCATGTGTCAACAAAATCACTAATTATCCATAAATGTGGCTTATATGGGAGGGTTGCAAGTAAAGCCACTCCTCAAGAAAGGCCACATGCAGTCACAAGTCACGAGTTTTGCCAAAACGCACCTTAAAGATTCTGAGGAAATCTGAATTATTTGGCCTCAATACCAAACAATATGTCTGGCAGAAATCCAATACAGCTCACCATCCAAATAACAGCATTCCTATACAGTAATGCATGGAGGTGGTAATATCCTGTAATGCAGGTGTTTCTCTGCAGCAGGGACTGAAGCACTTGCAAGAAAGTTGTTAATGGGAAGCAGGTTTAGTTTCCAACATGACAATGACCCAAAGCACACAGCAAAACTGAGCACACAGTGGTTGAAGGAGAAAAAGGTGAATGTCCTCGCATGGTCTGTCAGAGCCCAGACTTAAACCCCTGATTTAAAAAAATATTTTGAATGACTTGATGACTGCAGTCCACAAACAAATCACCAAAAATGTAACTAAACTTGAGCAGTTCAGCAAAGAAGAATGGGCAAATATTGCAAACTCTAGATGTGCAAAGTTTGCAGAGACATCCCAACAGACTAAAGGCTGTATTTAAAGCAAAAGGTTGTTCAACAAAATACTACAAAAGAGAGTGATCCTTTTTCCAACTCAGTGATTCCGTATTTTTATTGTAATTTTTTTAACGACCTGTTGGTGTTATATCTTTCATTTGGATGATATGATTAAGTTGCACTGAGCTGTAGTTAGAAATTAATTTCTAAGGGGAGTGATTCTTTTCTGTGAACACTGTATCTCAAAATCTTCTTTTATGTTCCACAGAAAATTTGGAACAACACAAGGATGTGTTATATTTCATTAGAGTACCTGCACTTTAACTCTGGTATTCGGTCCACCACTCCTCTTTAACATAAAGCTGGTTTAATTGCCAATTTGAATGTTTTTCTCAGTTCTACTCAGTTTCAAGGCCTCACTCTTTCCTCAGAAGACAGGCTATAGTCAGATTAAAGGACTGTCACAATGTCTTTGAGTTCAAGGGGCAACAGTATCAAAGTTGTGGTGACAGTGAGAGAGAAGGATGAGGTGTGGAAGCCACACAAAAAGACTGTTTGGAAGCACTTTTACACTGCAAAGAGAAATTGCTGAGAGATTAAATTTTGCTTTTATAGTGCAGACCAGGCAAGTGGTGAATGAAACAGAGTCTTGATGCTGGCCAGATTTGAACCTGCAACCCTTGGAGCACAACAGGTTTTTATGCATGTTTTAAAACCATTCTTTCCTATTCTTTTCTCCAGTTTTTGTACTGACAAGAAATCATGACTAAAAGAAAACTTGTTATTGGCATCTATACAATCATATACAAAAAAAATATTTTTAATTTTAAGAGACCTATCTTAAATTTAGGTTATATAAATATATATATATATATATATATATATATATATATATATATATATATATATATATATATATATATATATATATATATATATATATATGCGCCCATAATGTTTTTTTAATGTCCTACTTTAAAAACACATGTGCTGTTTGGTTAAAAAAAAAAGTAAGTATCAAGCCCTGCGGTATATGAATGCCAGCACAGAACACAGGGAAGCTCTGGCAGTGTGAATGAACAAAATCCCACAACAGTTGCTGAAAAAACTTCTTTGTGTGAAAGAAGCTTGTACCAGGAGCACATACTACACCTGCGGTGCCACGGCTCCAACACGCTGGGTCCTCAACACGCTGGTGTTCATTGTATCTCCCTCTATGGTGAATGCAGGGAGTAGGCATGAAGATCATGAGGGCATATTTCCAGCATTCAAACTCTGAAAAATAATCTGATGAATTTATTTATGAAAGATGAAATGCTGGTCAACTAGAATGAGTGAAGAAAAGCAAGGTCAACATCTCAGATGTTCTGGCATTTATTGAAAATGAAGTCATCATGAAGGCATTTGGGAAAAGATTGTGCCAGGATCTGGACCTGCTGCTCTGAATCATGTTCTGAAAACAGACAGGCGTACAAACTTCGACCCTCCCTAATAAACCCATAAAGGTTTCTTTTTGTGTTGCTCATAGGGGAGATCTCAAATGTAGTGTATGTCAGCTCTGAAACTCTAACGCTTTGAATGTGTGGATTTTAGACCGCAAACAACCTGTATCGCTTCCCACATACACAACCAATCAGAAATGAGTGACAGTTAAATTCCCTGAACATAAGGCAACTGAAAATACTGAGAGAGAAAAAGACCACAGCAGAAGCAGGCAAGTAACCCGACGTGACTCCAGAGCTGGGACTTTGTGTGTGTGCGCGCAGGGACTCGTGTCAGCAGAGGGGCTGGCTGATGGAACGTCAGAGGCTGCAGATGAAGGGATGAGAAATTACGATGAGCTGAGCTTGGCTGTGTGACACTGGCCAAAAGCGTGTGAGGGAGATGTGAGCTCTGTAAATCAGATTAATCTTTACTCAGATGAGACGAAAGGGAAAAGCATCAAGGCTGGGTATTTTTTTCCTGATAAGTTTGTTGCTGCTGTCTACTGGGCAAAAAGATTGAGGGGCTACAAATTCAGTTCAGACTTTATGTAGCACCTTTTGTGCAACAGTGCAGCCTTACATGCTGGTAAATACATAATAAATTATTACACAAGTAAATCCATTATGTATTAAAAAGAAATATAAAATACATAAGCATGGTGGAAAGAGCAACTTTGAATGGCATGAATCATTCACTAGTTTTCAGGCTAGTATAAACCGGTTACTGGTGGTTTGGAGCTGTAGTGACCAGTTTTATTGTTTTAGTTCAAGATTTTGTCTTCTTATTAGGGATATGCCGGTATCATGTTGCGATTAATTGCTAATGCTTTTATTACGGTATACAGTATTATCACAGTATTGGAATTTAGTTTAGTGTGCCATTAAACAGTATAGCAGGTTTAATAACTTTTTTCTTATAACAAAAATAACTGAATATTTTAATACAATAAAGCAATACAGAAAAATATATAAAGTTGACCGCTTTACACAGATTAACGTGCAAAAGAACTATAAAGACCAATAGGTATCACTTTACAATAAGATTAATGCATTAACATTGACAATGAGAAATTGCTACAGAAGTTATTAATCTTTGTAAAAAATAAATAAATACGAGTCTTAGTTCATGTTAGCTCATTAAATAACACAGTTGCAAATTTCGATTTTAACAACATGTTATTAAATATTGGAATGCCTAAGATTGATGAATGTTCAGAAGAATTTTTCATTGGCAGTTTATGTTAACTAATGAATTAACTTATGTTAAATAATGAAGCCCTAATGTAAAGTGTAAACGAACATCAAAACACTTTCAAACAATATCTAGATCATGTTGTAGTCCAAATAATAAACAAAAAAGTTTGAAAATGTATAGACTATGAAGTCTAAATTTGTAAATATTTGGCGCTGTGAGGAACACCATAGCAAATCCACAAGTCTGAATGGCTATTTAAATCTATTTAAATACCTTTTAGAAAGTAGTGCAGCTGCTTTGGTGTTTCCAGGGTAAGGGCTGCATTTTCTGCAGTTTAGCGCCATCTGCTGTCAGGGAGTGAATGTGCTTTCATTCAGCGTGTCTCTCACGTGTTCACGTCAGAGCAGACACGTTTCTTTCAAGCAGCATACAGCGGTGTTGTGCATTTTGACCAGTTGATGGGAAAAGTATACTTAAAATTTATCCCAAATTCTGAATAATTTATAATGTATAATTATTCACGGTAATTTTTAGATTTCAATCTTTGTTTTAGAATTATTTTCATTTAAATATTTATCATATTTTGGCAATATTTCATTATATTCATAAAGTCTATTTGACAATTATAGTATATTGAATTGTAGTACTTATAGAATTAAACTCTAGGGGTGTAAGAAAATAAAGATACATGTGGGGATCGCAATATTTTGTTTGGCGAAACTGTATCGATTTTCAAAAACAGAATATCGATATTTAAAAAAATAATAATAATCATACAAGATTCATGGCAGTTATTTCATTTTGAGTTTATATCCCGACCACTAGATGGCAGTCTTCATTTCTGAACAAATCCTGAGTGACAGGAAATACTAGCATTAGGGCGCGCCACTAATGTTAGCGTTAATATAGTTCGCTGCTAGTAATAGAGAATGAAAGAATTGTCCCAGTTCCCGTGTTGATGTACAAAAAGCTGAAGTTAACCGTCATTTGGGCTTTTGTGGTAATGTCCACTGCACTGTGGCACTGGTTTCCGTCGCTTGCCGCGACCCGTGTTAAGAGGCTCGCGCGGGGCACAGCCATAGGCAGAAGGGTCACCGCGCCCGCAGCTTTCTCTCATTGTGGGGGCTTTTTGTGCAGTTGGTGCGGTGCTCGCATCACAGTTTGGGCGATTCCATGCAGAACATAAATACAAACTGAAAAAACCTGTGAAATCCAAGTGGAAAGGTTTAGTTTTCTTTAAGAATCCTGTAAGCACTTTATTTTACAGTGATAGTAAACAGATGCAATTCTTTTAATCGGATCAAAATATTGTATGTTACAATTGTAAATTTCACACTGTGAACCTTTAAGCAGGGTCTAAAAATAAATATGGTCTTTTTATAAAAATAAATTTTATACGTATTACACATTTAATTAAAGGATCCTGCAAGCACTTAAATTTTTCCCCCTTTACTCATACTGCACAAAAAGTGTATCAATAATGATCAAAGTTACAGGGACTGATTATTGCAAATGCAGATCGCCCTGTGTTCTGGTTCAATAATTTGTATTTATTTATTTATTGCTAATGTTTGCATATGGTGGTGTTCTTAATGACAGCTTTCCTAAAAATATATCCTATTCCAAAGTAAGAAATATCCCAATATATTGCCTTGTTTACAGTATCGCAATGTATTGCAACATATCGTATCTCAACCCCAGTATCATGATAAGTATCGTATATCAGATTCTTGGCAATACACAGCCCTATTAAACTCAATAAAAAACAAAACGTGTGTGTGTGTGTGTGTGTGTGTATATATATATATATATATATATATATAGTCAACATTTAAAGTGGATCAAATCCTTTCATTAAAGTTGTCCTAAAACCTGAAATCGTTCTTTTATTATGACAATTTTAATGAACCTTTTTGATCCACTTCAAATTGACTACTGTATATAAACACACACACACACACAATTTATATTTCGTTTTTTTTTTTTTTTGCAGCATTTTAGGTCATACGAATAGCTTTATCAAGTTTAAAAAAAGTCTAACTTTTTAAAAATGCATCTTAAGACATCTGCTTTTTTAGTTTGTTTTAGTGCACTATGTCTTTTTTTTTTTTTTTTCGCAAGAACGCATCATCTGTGAACAACTCCTCAGAGACTCTGATGTCTTCTGCAGGCTGTTCCATAGCTGAGGATTGTACATCCTCATAAATGCTAGTTCTGCCTGTTAGAACATGTTTAGAAGACCACAGAGACCTGTTTGTAACAAACTTCACTAGCTTATTAGATATGTGCTGAGCTGCAAATACATTATGGGATCTGAACACCAGCAAAGCTAAATCAATTTTAACATTTACTAGTATCCAATCAAGGGACTTCAAGGCATGTGTAATGTGATAAAGCTGGAACATTTTGGAGCCTTTCTTGGGCAGGTCAGATGATACAGGCACTGTAAAATTCCAGCGTGTGGACCAGCTGAAACAGCGACAAGATGTAATGTATTCTGAGGGGAAGAAGAGCTAAATAAATGCTTTATGGGATTTACTGGAAATTTCACGCTTTGTGACATCCACCACTTCTGCCACTGCTCATCCCTTTTGTTCACATGGAGATTTTATGCACGAATTGGTGTTAATGAGAGAAGGCGGGAGCGGGTTTCACAACTTCCTCTCTCTTTCTCTCTTTCCTTTTCGTTCCCTCTCTTCTAATTGCAATGCATACACATTAAGCAATCCATATTTTCAGACTTGCTCTCTCTTGCTCTCATTTTATCTCTTTTTCACCTGATTGTATGCACACATTAACATATATTTCCATTCGGCCTAAAAGCAGTGGCTTTGTCTGCTGCCGAATATCAAGAGAATGTACCTGCATGTTTATGAGTGATGGAGACATGGGACAATTATGAACAGAAAATTACATTTTGTTCATACTGGAAACAGAATGTAAATGGGCAACTGATGTCACAAACTCTCTGTGTGTGTGTGTGTGTGTGTGTGTGTGTGTGTGTGTGTGTGTGTGTGTGTGTGTGTGTGTGTGTGTGTGTGTGTGTGTGTGTGTAAGAGAGAGTTTTGGCATTATTTATTGAGATAAAGTGAAGGCAGCCTTAAGAAATCCAGCAAATTCTCTGCCATCTCACGATCAGGGATTAGCCAAGTCTGCATGAGCAAACACACACACACACACACTCTATCTTTGTCACACACTCACAAAAATGCAATCACTTAAACTCCAAGTAAGGCAAAGACCTCGTATGCATGCAAACACACATTAAATTAATTAACTCTAGTAATTAGTCATCTCCATTTAAGATATGACATAGCAGAGAGCGAGAGAGAGAGAGAGAGAGAGAGAGCCATTGACTGTGGAAGCAGAAGTCAACTCACAGGCACTCGGTCGCCATGGGAACCACTGATGCCCCCGACAGGGGGTCACACATGATCAGGTCAGCCCAAAGCCCCCTTATCAACTTGTGCTGTTCACAGATTTCACTTTGTTTCTCAGCCTCACATCCGTGCGATGGGGGGGCCACAATGTTTTTATAGGGAAAAAATGACATTGTCCTCTAAAAGCTGACAAGCCTATGATGTTCTGACTCACATTCTTTGTTGTCTCTCGTGATGAAACGTCTTGTGGTGTGATGTGGCGCTCTGATCTAGGACCAGCTGCTCACTCTAAACATTATCAGAGAAAGCACATGGCAGCTCTTAGACTGGTGGACATGGGTAGCCAGTGAACGCACTGCTGGATGTTGGCGGAAAGAGACCATGCCGTTTCCATTTTCGAGGCTGAGGTATTGAACGGGCTAGAAAAGATCACAGTCACACTACACAAAGTTTTGCTGAGGATAGGGGAAAGAATGAAAGAGAAAGAAAAGTGTCCCCGCCCATGTCTGCAGTGGGAATGAAATAGTGGCATTCATGAAAACTGTGTTCTTTTGGTCTGTGATGTCATATCTTATAAGTCTGTTTAATTTTTTTTTTTATTCTTTTGTGCCACTGAAGTGCTCTTGTTTAATCATTCTGAATGTATTTCTTCTTTAAAAAGTTTAAAGGTGGTGCTCTACAAGTGACTATCAATATGCGTACAGCTAACAAAAAAACTCACAAAGAAAGCCCCCCACATTTAAGGTAAAAACAGACACACCAACTTTAATATTAAAAATAACATGAGTATGGTTAAAATTACAGTGGTACGATATCATATCAGTACCTGTTATACAGCACAGTTCAGCAGTTCACACAGTGTGATGTGTGAAGCATGGAAAATGTTGACAAATGATTCATTTGTCAACGCAAGGCCACTAAGGAGATGTTTTTTCATTTAATGAGATATTTATAATTAATCCAGGTAAATGTCAGTGTTGAAAATGCCCTTTTTTCCCTCAGCAGATTGTGTTCTCAGCACAGGCTCTCGTGTGCGCTCAGGGACTCTGCATCTGACAGCCGCAGCTCCTTTTTCCTACACAGGGCTACAGAGAGCAAGCTCTGAACTTTAATAAGACTAAATGAGCTTCCAAACACAGAGATAAAGAGCAGTTTATCCCTGTTGTGTGGAAATCAGATGGTCTAAATGCATTCGTCACTGTATACAAGACAGAATATGATGAAGACAAAATCCAGGATGGATTAGTTAAATATATTGATAGAGTATGATTGATTCATAAGTATAATTAGGACTATTGCACACTACAAAGTCCTCAAGTCTTTTCTTCTGTCTATTTGAAAAATCCAACCAATCAAGCACGTTTTGTAAAAGAAATAAGAATTACATAACTCTTATACATCGGGTGTATATAATAATAATAACAATAATTTATTTATTATAGTATTACTGTTGTTGTTGTTGTTGTTGTTTTTATAGCAATATGTTTTATATATTACATATTTGATTGGATTACTTATTATTGTTTGAATGATTAGGTGACTAGTCAGAAATTCACAACATTAATAGAAAGAAATATTTCCAACATATATTTTGTCACTATTAAAAATTTCTTTATACAGGAACTTATATAGCTGTCTTTAATATTTTATGAAGGGGTCCCAAGGGGGATCATAATATTTAGGTCTGTGACATTAGAAAGTTTGAAAACCTCTGTGAGCATTAATTTAGTATTGATACCTTGGTCTAAATCTTCTAAAGCCAAAATTCTGGTATTGATTCAATCCTATTCCAGTGTGAATACAAGTGTAGCCAGACTTTTGGCCCGGGCATGAAGTCTAGTCCTAACTGCAGCTTTGTCTGACCAAGAACTGCTTAATTAATAAGCAACAGATCATTTGTTAAGGCAAGTTTATCTGAAATTAATTATACCACTGGCAATTTTTGTATTCAATAGGCAAGAGGCGGTGAACAGACTGCGGATGATGCGTGTCTGTGCCATCTGAAGCTAGTGTAAACCCAACTTTCACACTATATTTGTTTAAATTATTTTGCATTGTAAATATAATTCAGGATAAGCAAATCTTACCAGAATTTCACTGGATTGCCTTTCATGGCCTTATCTGGTCACGAGATGCTGATCTTCTCTCTTTTTTTCATTATTGCATTCTATCTGTGAGGCTGTAGATTTATTGATCATCCATGCAGGAACAGACATAGAACGTGTCAAATGAATGATTCTAAAGAAATAGGACAGAAGTGATTCACATCAAATGCATCCTAACAGATGTTCCATAGAATGTGAATTAAAGTAACTGATTCATTACAAGTGTCATTCAAACTACTCAGAACACTGTCATTCACAGGAGGTAAGCTGCATCCATGGCAACAAACTCCGAAATCTGTGTTCGGTCCTTTCATTCTACTCGGAGAGACGCGGTGTCCCTGTAGCACACCAGTGTCTCTTTTGTACATCTGGATAAACAAATTACTCCAAGCCAATTAGTACAAGCTGTTAACACTAGTGTTTCAAGGTCCCTTCACATTAAGTGTATTGCAGTTAAAAATTATTTTAATAAATGCTATAAATGCAACATCAGTAGCTGAAATAGAAATTAATAGATTTTTTTTTTTGTCTGTACTTTTAACAGACAAAAATAAACTATCAGAGCATAATAATTATTTGGGAAAAGGCTGGGTGGGGTGCAGGAACCTGAACAATTCTCCCTAACGGCTTTAAGCATGAATGCAGATGGTCTGTGGTTTAAGAATGATGCTCTTGTGACTTTTGGTTTAAAAGATGTAATTACAACTACGGGTGTATAAATGATTATGAACTGGAGGGGGGAATATGTCTCCTCATATTTAGAGAAATCTAGAGTACGTATGTTTGTCCATAGCAATTGTACTGCAAATTAGCCTTACTATGGAATAAAACTGAGGCTGTGAAGGACAGAAGTACTGTGTGTACGTGGATTGTGTGGTTTAACAACACGTCGAATATTCAACTGTCCAAAGGACAGTAGACCAAAAAAAAAGTTATGACAGTTGTGAGTTCAAAAAAGTGATTTGATCTAGGACCCTTAGACAGTGTTTTCCATTGTCAAGACTGTTAATCTACCCCTCACAGCCTCATTTTCATCTGTGTTAACTTTAATACAGCATCTAACCTTTAAAGGCTCTTTGTCATTAATTATATTTTACTCCAGTGTTCAGTCACATGATCCTTCAGAATACATTTTAATATACTGATTCGATGCTCAAAAAACATTTCTTATTATCAGTGTTTAAAACTTGTGCTGTTTAACATTTTTGCTGGAAACTGATCAATTATTCAGGATGCTTTGCTCAGTATAAAGTAAAAGATTACAGTAGTAGAAATCTTTTATAACATAAAATATGCGTTTGCTCATTAAGGAAGTATTAAATTGTTTAAAAGTGGCTTTAAATCAATATACTATTATATATATTACTATTACATATATATACACCTTTTTTGACATATCTGATGTTTATGTCAAACTCGTAGTTAATATAAGCTATTATTTGACTTCAGAAGAGCTTGAATATAATGGTAATATAAAATCATTAGTTCTTATGCAGGCTAGACGCCATATAGAATTTAACATGGATGAAAGCAATGCTTTGAAGGATGGACTTACAGTCTTTACAATGTCACACACTGTATAAATATCCTAGATCCTGTTCATGTCATTTAAAACTGTTTAAAATAAGTTTTTGTCTACTTTCAGAAAGACTGAAATCAGATTACAATCATAATGCTGTTAAATAGTAGTACAATTTAAAGAACACACTGTACTGTACTTGTATCCCTCACAGCCTCAATTTTATTTCTTTCTAAATTATATGGAGTATATTTCTTTAAGAGGTTCAGCATATTCAAACTTGTAATGTGGTTGAGTAGCCTACAAGACATGCGAGAACCAGTGACATCAGTGATGTCAACCTGGTTCATCTTGTTATAAAATCATGTAAAAAGCATCATTTTCAAGACTATCCAAACTCACATGCCATTATATTCATGATCTTCATAGTTGCAATGCCTAATAAGCAGTAGTTCATAGCTCTGAACAGTACGGGCTGTGAGAATTCATTACAAGGAAAACATTTTGTGGTAAACAACCTCTTACACTTTAGAGCACATTCCATTTTCATCAAGTCTCATATCGTATTTTGAAAACTAAGACATTATGTTCATACTCAATTCTACCTGTTCCTGTCCCCACTGAAGCAGAAGAGTGAATATTGCAGTATACCCCTTCTTTCTTGCTCTTTCTGAGCTGCATATGTGTTATGTAGTGCGTTTGGTTGAGTGAGATAAGGCACAAATCACATTAACACCTGCATTCAAGACACACACACTGATACACGCGCGCGCACGGAGATGGATGATGGGGGAGATTGGATTTATGGGCCAGTGAGCAGGAAGCAGAATGCAAGAGTGTGACTGCAGTTCTGTCACAGCAGGTCATTTGGGTACTAATGAGAGTGTGTGTGTGTGTGTGTGTGCCTTGCATAAACCCCTATATAGACTGTTTCAACGGCAACAACATAAACAAACGTTACTGCGCATGCGCGCTTTTGTGGACCTAACTTAACTTCCGGTAGACTTCCAAATAGAATCAATAACAACAGCCAAGTCCCTCTAGAGTGGATATTTTTTGATAACAAACAAAATATGTTTGCCGCGTGGATTAGGCGGACTTAATGAAAATGCAAATTCATTCTTTGCCAGCAGGAGATGTTTTAAAGCATAGACATAAAGCGCGAGAAATAGAGGTTTCCCCAGTAACAGTTGTAAACAAAGCAGAGCTACGCTCACACGCTGCTTTATCAGGCATATAACATGCAAGTCTTCCTTCAGAAATACAGCGATATAAAAACACCTGTGCCTCGTTTTGATATTTAAACATATAAATGTAAGGAATTATTATTAATAAACGTGCAGTATGTAACTTTACTCATGTTTATTCAACGAAGCCTTTTTGAAAATAGATCAGTTTTAAAATTGTGGCGAGTCTCCAAAAATAAATAAATGTATGGGAAACACATTCCGCAGCACAACCACCTGACCCCAACTTCAGTCTACTCCTCACCTTGACTTTAACTGTGTTTGTAGAAGGCACTGCAGCCAGACCAATATACACAACACAGACCGGAAGTTAACTTAGGTCCAGGCGCGTGCGCCCGATGAAACCGTCTATAGGTGCGATTGAGACCCAAATACCAGCTGCAAATTCAATTTGAATCCCCCCATTTTTATACAAAGTAGACTGAAGAGGCAGCGATAGAGATATAGGCAGGGAGAAATAGAGAGACTGTGTTAAGTGCTGTTGAACCAAAGCGGTTACCTGATGGTAAGTTACAGGTTTCTTGTCTTGTCTGCCTGCGCGCTTAAATAAGATGTCATCATTGCGGTATGGTAGCGGATGTCACCAGAACCAATGAAGTGCTCCGAGTGAGACTAAAGTTGGATACCGGCCAGCAGCTCATCTCTGCTCGTTCAGGTGTTTCTTCGTGCCTTTAAGACAACCGGTTTCTGCATTCACGTTGTCTGAGTGTGTGACAGACACGGTGAGGGCGCGCTGTACACATTAAACAGCCGAGTGGAGAGAATGTTCTGTAGCGCGCCAGGCTGAGAGAAAGTACAACAGCGCACCCATGTGGCTAGAAATGCGGTACTGCAGCCGCTGTCACTCACCAAGTGTAGCGTTCCGGAGTAAATGCAGCGCTCGTTTTGACAGTGACCAAGATTATTCTAGGTTTAATTTTAAATTAAGTATTTTATTTTCAATTCGTCTTCTTAATTTACTTTTCATTCTGTTATTGTTTTGTTTTTCAGTATATTAGGACTGCCAAAATTTATGCACTGACATTTAAAAAAAAAATGTGTCTGGTGTAATATGGTCTCTAGCTTTAGGGGAGAAAAAAATACTTAAACCAGTCTTTATGGTTTGCCGGTCTCGGAGACTGGGTTCAGAGGGGTTTTGGCTTCTTTCAGGTGGTCCTTTGGTCACTGTGAATTACCTTCAGTGTAGAAGAAAAACTTTAATTGCCGTTTTGACATGCCTGGTTGCTTGTTTAGGATTTTTAGACCCATTAAAAGGTTTGTAACGTCAAAGTGACACAATTGTTTTCCACACTAAAAACATAAGATATAAACAAAAATAAGATGTAAACAGATCCTACAATTTATTTTTTTAATAATACTGGACTTGTACATATAAAGATAAGGAAAGATTCAAACGAGTCCAAACAAATAAAAAGTGTAAAATAGCTTAAATGCAACAGTAAAATGGCACGTGAATATATAAAAGAGCTTAAGAAGACTGGATGTGCAAAGCTACAGATCACATGGATTAAGGTGCAGATCACAGAGACCTTAAACATACAATAACAGGCAAAAAGATTTTCATTTATAAAACACAAACAAGACCAGAACAGGCTTTAGAGCCTCTATTTAGCATGCTAAATAAATGTCAATGTTGATATGAACAAGGAACATTTAGATTTTTTTTTTTTTTAATACAAATAAGCTTTAGCAAAACGTGTAGCTGCCAACATGTGTGCAGCCCGTGGGACAAAATCAATACGGTGTGGAGATATTTTAGATGTCCCAAAAAAAGGTTTTTGTTAAAATGTACATGTGTATTTTAAGAAACTTGTGTTGAGTGACAGACATAACAGATAAAAACAGAACGGCCAAACACTGTAGAAGGGCGTCTGATTATTGTAGTGCTTCGTAATGGAGAACAAAGAGCTGCGGATACACAAGTCAGGTACGAGATTTCTTCTCTTTCCTGTCAGACGACACTTCGGCTTTACGCTTTTGAGCCTGTGAAATGATGAAACAAACATGTTTTTAGGAAAATCAGAACGTCAAATAGATAGATAGATTGTAGTTAGCATGTGATGTAACAGTACTGAAGCAAGAGAGAACAGCCAAAATAAAAAGGGAAAAAATGCTCCTCGCTCCAGGCAAAATCTTGCAACTCACCATGCACATGCTCTGATAGATAAACAGATACATAGATAGATAGACAGAGTTGAAATAGTCAGTGGAATATACTATAATTTACTGCGGACAGTAAATCTGAGGGGAATTTTGTTCATTTGCATGTTGCTCTTGTTTAAGTTGTTCAGGCGTGATTCTGAACTAGAGGGAAAGTCTCTGGGGACGTGAAGCACAGAGCACAACAACAGATGGAGCGAAAAGAAAGAAGACAGGACGTATTACTGATTGTCCTTTGGGTGTTCTTCTCTTTTTCTCAGCGCGCTCTTTTTCCTCTATCTCCATGTTCTCTTTCTCAATGAGAGAAATGAGCGTGTTACAGCGCCGCTGCAGCTCCTAGCAAACCAGACAAAACACATGGAGGGAAACTCTTTCATCATCTCAGCACAACAGTTATACATCACATCTCATCTCATCTCATCGACTTTTGTAATTGCTTTCAGGCACCACACAAGCATCTGCACCCACTCGCTTTCACAAACACGCACGCCAATGTGACCTGAAAAAGATCCCAGGATATAATGTGTTTAAAAACAAATTTGCATCCAGGGCTTTTTTGATGCTGATGCGTCTCTTTATGCGAGCTTCTCCTCGCTCTATCTGAGCCATGATCTTCTCAATAGCCTGCAGCTCATTACAGCGTTCCCAAAACACCGCTATTATAATGATAAACAACGTGTGAGGCATGTGTAGTTATTATAGAAGTGAAATATTTTTTGTGAGTTACTTTTCAGACTAGTGTAAGGTAGTTATTTATGCATTTTATGAATGTGTCTGTATAGGATATAATGCGTAAAAAAAAAAATTTGCATTTGAGTCTGACATGCATACACATTTACTCAGCTGTCTAATTGGGAACGTTCCATAGGCTTTTATATTTTATTTTATTGTTTTTACATAAACATTACAGACTAATTTTAAACCATCTTAATGGGTTAGAATTTATTAACTTTAGGACCTTCCCAAAAAGAAGCTTTGTCAGATTCAGTTCACTTCTGGGAACAATGTTGTCCCCAAAGTAAAGCTAGGTAAACCCTGTTCACACACACACACAACCATGAAAATATATCCATATGAGATTTTCCATTAACATCTAATCTGATCTGACTGTAACAGTTACATAAACTTAACATTCATAATAAATTAAGGTGCTTTTTAGACTCTTTAATTCATATTTTTTTTATGTGGGGATGCCTCTAAAAAAGGCTTTGCAATTGACACTTAATATCCCTTTTTTAAAGGTATATATATATATATATATATATATATATATATATATATATATATATATATACCCTAAGGTACAAAAGCTTAAAAGTACACTATACCTAAAGTGTATATATTAGTACCTTTTGAAAAGTTACCACCCAGTGACAGTTTGGTACAGGGTTTTGTTTTTTTTCTGAGAGTGAGGGAGTCTTGGCTCTAACACAAACAAGTGCTCACCATGGCAGTCCGGGACTTGATGAACCAGTCGAATCTGAACTGTGGAGCATTCCGTACACACTGTCGAAGTTCTTCATAGACATATTCTTTATCAAAGCCCATCTTATGCAACATGCAAATCAGAAACCTGTCTTCCTCCTGCAGGGGCAAACACACACACACACACACATAGAAAAGTTTCCATATTTGAAGTTTTTAGTAAACCCACTACACACATCTCTCTCACATGCACCCACCTCTGTATAGTTCTTTCCTTTGTTTGTGCCATACTGGATGCGAAGCTGGTGGAACGGAGCCTTGTACCGCGCTATCTACAAAAACACATGTCATCAAACAAGTAATATTTACTAATTATTCCTGCATCAAAAATTTTATTTTCTCTTAAAGTTTCTTGCTTCGTGTGATAAGGCTATGACTTCATTGTCTAATTTTGAGGCTGCTCATCATAGAAAGCAAGGAATAATAAGGCTACCACACAATCATAATTCAGCAGCCATTAAAGACAAACTGGCTTGTCAACAACATAATTCAATTGCATGGCAAGTTTTTGAAAGGTTGACCTTGACATCCAGGGCTTTTTTGATGCTGATGCGTCTCTGGATGCGAGCTTCTCCTCGCTCTATCTGAGCCATGATCTTCTCAATATCCTGCAGCTCATTACAGCGTTCCCAAAACACCGCTATTATAATGATAAACAACGTGTGAGGCATGTGTAGTTATTATAGAAGTGAAATAATAACTAATAATGGAAAAATAGTTTTTTGTGTGGTTCAGACTTGTGCATTTTATGTGAGTATGAGTGTGTATGATGACAGTAACAATAATATTTTATTCTAATAATATTAAATAAATATAACATTTATAACTTTTTATTGCTGTCATTATCCTTGTTTTTACTTTTTTGTTGTTTTTGTTGGGTCACATGAACCCACAAATCCAGCCAAATTATACAGGGTTCCCTTACACCATTAAATTAAAGCAACCCACCAACTAGCGGATTTTGAAAATATGTAGTTTGCATATCACATGTGTTATTTCTTTATATGTATGGTTGTGTACAGTTGATCTGGTGTGTATTGTACCAGAGTACTCCATGACTTCTTCCGGCGTCTTGCCCTCCACCTCTCTGGCGATGTTGTCAATATCATCACGACCATACTTCTCATTAGCTTTAATAAACTGATTGAAATCACGCTTGTTCCAGTTTGTGAAGCCCTGGTAAAAACAAACGTATTCTTTCATAGCACTGTGCTCTGTACTTGACACATTTATAAGTGTGTGTATATATGAGTGATAGGGAGGGTACTTCTGTGTACTTGTGTGAGTAGTTTCTCTTTTTCCTCTGTCTCTTCAGGTGAGAGGGGTTCTGCCTTGTCTAACTTTGCTTGTTCCTCCTTTTGGACCTGTGCTGAATTTGGGATATCTGGATTACGTGGAACCTACAAAAAACAACCATACACAGGCGCACACAGCTTTATATCAGATGCTTCAACACCAAACACTTGAGAAGATTGCACACAAATATTGAATACAATCAGGATGTACAGAAAGTGCTTACCTTGTATCCGATGGTTTTCCTGTAGTAAAGAATCTCCATCTCCAGCAGCTCAAACAGACGTGGTGGAAAGAACTGAAAGTCCTGGATGTTGGGCTGCTTTGGGGGTCGAGGTGCCTGGATCACATCCACACACACACACACACACACACGCACACTTTTTATGATATCTCCTCATACACTTGTGTGTCAATATTTTCATGCAAACATTTGTGTGGTACTTGATGTGTACTGTATAAGGACAAAACATTGTTATGCTCCTGGCAGATGCATCTTTATCTAGCAGACACTTCACTTTAATCAAAACACTCATTTGGTTTTCAATTTAATTTAATGATATTCATTAAAATTGAGGTTTACTGGCTCCCTGCTGAACGTGTTTTGCTGACAGGGTTATCACTTTATAAACGATCAACTTCCATCACATTTGCTAGAAAGGCAATATTAAAGCTAGTTTACACTGCCCTAGCAAATACCAACAAAACACAATTTTTCCAATGGTTGTTGGTTTTTGACAGTTACTTTTCACAATATTCTTGAATCTAGAATAATATTTATGATTGCTGGGACAATCTGATCGAGAGTAAGTGCTATTTTAGTATTATTTGTATACTATTATAGTATTTGATAATACTTTATACAATTTAAAAATATCAATTCAAATTAATCTATAAAATCCGAACAATTGCCCAACCCTACTGTTTATAATACTCTCCTATCCTAATAAAAAGGGCAAAATTAAATCTTTAAAAAAATTCAAGATGAACTGGAACACTGCATTTAATTCTTTAGCAGCCACTTTTAATCTAATTGATGTTTTTTATGACTTACAGTGCACTATTTGAAACTGTCCCTCAGGAGCAATCTAGAGTTAAGTGTCTCTCTCAAGGGCACAGCAGTGACAGGACAGACAGAAGAAGAACCTCCAGTTCATGAGGTCATTTTCTGAGTCAGCGTTTGAACCTTCAACCTTTGTGTTTCAACTCTATCCATTACATCCCTCCAACACATGATAACACAGCACCCTTCTTCTGAGTTACTTCTACATTTATTTTAACTCACTGGCTCCAGTCCAGCTGCCAGTCTGATGAAAACCGTGATCCGAGTGCATTATTTATTGTGTACTGTAGTAGGGCTGTGTACACTGAACTTGCATTAGAGTATGCAGTCATGAGTTGTGCTGACAAAAAAATCATTTCAGAGTGTCTAAACCATGCACGTGTGTTACCTTTGGGGCTCTTGGTTCGCTGACTCGCAGTGCTTCTCTGAAGTAAGCATCTACAGCATAATTGGCCTTCCTTTCTCTCTTAGGAGGCTCGATCCATTCGATCAAACTTAGCTGCACAACACAAAGAGTTCTTTAACACACACTTACACACACACGCTTTCAGCTACAAACATACACTTTCAGCTTCACATAAACTCTTACAGTCTGTGACATAAAAGTGCAAAGCTTAAAAAGCTGCCAAAGGCACACCAATAGACTCAGATGCACCTCAGAGCTTTTTTATACACAAGTATGAATCGATTCCCAACCGGTAAACCTCCACACTAACTTTTTGTTTCTCTCTGTAATCCTCTCCCTCAAAGTTGTAAAGGCTGGTCTCGGTGCAACCTGTGTCCATGCTGAAGTTCCTCAGTGAGCTCTCACCGAGGTTCTTCAAGCGTTCGTTCATCTCCGCCGTCTGAGTGGGAAAACAGGGTTATATAGAAGCAACTGGAGTGTAAGAATATGATTGTGAAGGAAATCTGATGGGTTTTTATTCATACATATTTGAATATGAATGTTTTCGGAATTTGAATCTGATGCTCTTATGAAGTTTACCAGTAAAATAAAACCAACTTTGTAGTTTTCAGTCTAGTCTGTGTTTGTGTCCACTCACCTTCTTGGCGCCTCTTTCCAGAATGGTGTTAATGTCTTCATCTGTTAGTTCACTGTCTTTAGAGGCGAACACGTGTGTTGCTCCATGTCGAATCATTTGTAGCATATCGTCCTTCCCAAGTTTATTCTGCTGGTCAATCAGCCGTCCTGTAAGAGGACAAATAACAGCACATAATAGGTCATAGGACTGACACAAAGGCTACTTTCTTTTTTATATATACATTTTTCACAGTTCAGTTTGTGTCATAAATTGGTTAGGTAACCACATACACTACTAACCAGTTTTATTACACTAAACTATTCCAACTAAAAACTTTTAAAAAGTAGTGTCTTTTGAACAGTAGTGTTTCAACATCACACACCAAACCCATGCATCCACTGGGAAATCTATTAGCATCTACAATTTGCAAACCATCTTTAGGATTTTGTTTACTTAAGTAATGCAAATTACTTATAATTACACATTTGCAATACAAAGTCTGAGTTCTTTTTGTTCAATTAACTGTTAAATCAATTTCCTCTCTGTCAGTACAGCCTTTCAGAGAGAGAATTACTGTAATTACTTCTGGAAAATAGACACCTTAAAATTCATACAGTTTAAATATTTATATTTTTAGAAGTATCATTATACATGAGAATTGAACCGTGAGGAATCTTTTTTTTTCTCTGCAGGGACTTTTTTACTCCTAGTGTTTTCCTACCCTGCTGAATCACTATAGAGTCCAGACGTAGTTTCATCTCCGCTCTCTCCACAATTCTCTCCTCCACTGTGTTGTCTGTGATCAACCTGAACACTTTTACTGGTTTCCTCTGTCCAATACGGTGAGCACGGTCCTAAAAAACAGTACACGGCACAACAACCATTTAAGACAACAATCATAAAGAAAGCTGGCATCTCTCTGAGGCTCACAATGATAAAGATTAGTCAGCTTGGTTTTGTAGTTTTGTGTGTGTGCAGTGTTTTTCACCATGGCCTGCAGGTCCACCTGTGGGTTCCAGTCTGAGTCGTAGAGAATCACCACGTCAGCTGTAGCCAAATTAATCCCCAGCCCACCTGCCCGTGTGCTCAGCATGAAGATAAATTTACTGCTGTTTGGGGCATTAAAAGCATCTATGGCTTGCTAATGCACAACAACAGAGATTAGAAAAGACATGAGAAGAGAGAGACAAATTATGGAACACACAACACTATTTAAACACTCATACACTTATTTATCTAACACACACACACACTTAGTCTACACTTCAAATCTGCATGTAATATACCTGTACATATAAAACTGTCTATTGTAATATACCTGCACATACAATTGTCAATTTGTATATTGTTATTCCATATTTACTTGTTCTATTCTTTTCTTTCCTTTTATTTAATCTGTGTTTTTGTTCTGTCGCTGTCATTCTGTTGCACTGCGGAGCTTCTGTCATGAAAACAAATTCCTCGTATGTGTAAACATACCTGCCAATAAAGTTAATTCTGATTCTGATTATGAAATTATTTATTTGAACTACTTATCTAATTATAATTCATATGGTTTACTTATCATTAGTACTCAATCAGTGTGGTCAGTGGCCAATTTACATATAAATAATGCAATTTGTGTATAAAACTAATTTTTACATATACAACAAATTTACCTAGACGTTATGAACAATATTTACTTAAAATTCACTAAAACATTAAAAACAGACAAACTGGTTGTTAGATTTGAAATGGATATAAAAAGAAACTAACACTTTTAATTTGCTTGGATATTATTTGCTAATAAGCCTATGAGGGTGTCTAACATGTAACCAGAGTTTGCATTCACCCCACATTCACCGGTTTCCATGACTACCAGCTTGGATAATCAGTGTCTTTATATAAACTCTGCTGAGATTCCACATGAAGTATCTGTAGGTTTCTCATAATTTTATAAAGCCTGTTCAATCATTTCTTTATACCGCCTGCTATTTAGAGACAGGAATCGTGATGTATCGACTGAGGTTCTGGTTTCTCTTACCAGACCATAAACAATACCTTTAGTTCTAAAAAGAAATATTTTGGTAGATGAAACCCAAATCCTTTGCAGCATGATATCAAATAAATGTAAAGCTATTTTATAATAAAAATAAAAAAATCACAGAAGGAATAGAGACAATACTCTACTACAAAGACAAACTATATATTAAATAACAATTCTAAACAATCTACAGAATGGCCCCAACTTTTTTTCAGCTTTAAAAAGAGAGTATTTACAGTTCATTTTAAACCATGTATATAAGGGAAAACTCTCTATGTGTAGTTTATATATAGTCTTTTAGAACAATATACTAATATTCTTTATTAATTCATTAATTTGTGTTGTTGTTGTTTTGCTACTGACAAAACTCATAATGTGTCTCTTTAACTAAAAATTGTAATTTAAAGAACCAGCCAATAATCACTGATTCACTATTCATAACTGACTCAAAAGAGTCATTTGTTCATAAATCGTTTGTACTACACATGTTCAAGACAATAAATAAAACTGGCTCATTTGTTGCGTAACATGCATGTGTCTGCATGAAACTATGTATGCATTTTAATATATGTATGTATGTGCATGGCAAGTGTATGTATACCTCTCTGGCCTCGTGAGGTGTATTGCCATCCAATCTGCAGTACTCAAACCCTCTCCACATGCAGTAATCTTCCAGAATATCCAACACACGTGTCATCTGGCTAAATATTAACACTCTGGATCCTGCACACACATATATCCAGGGATGCATGCACGAAAAACATGAAAAAATTAATCTGCATTCCTACTAAAATCATAACAAATTTTTATCAACTAAAAGCTAACAAACACACATACACTGCCTACCTTGCTCTTGCACTTTAGGCAGAAGTTTATCAAGCACAACCATCTTGCCGCTGTTGGTGACTAAGTGTGTGTCTGTAGTGTATGGGGGTCCAGGCTCAGCCCCGTCAAACAGGTACGGATGGTTGCAGCATTTCCGCAGCTGCATCAGAATATTCAAAAGCCGCATCTTATCCATCTTTCCAGCAGAATTCAGGATGTCAATATCCTTCATCAGGATACGTGTGTACCTAGTTAAACCAAGTAAAAAAACACTGTGTGTGATTTATTCTTTTATTCCAACGTAACTGCTAATTGTGTTTTTTTTTTCAGCATTTACATCTTTGTGTGGTCAGAAACAGTCCCTGTCTGCCACTGAGTGTTGCTTCAGTGATATGATTACAATGCATCTAGTAAATTTAAACTTGACTTTTAATGTCTCATCCCTTTAATTATTGTTTGTTTGTTTTTTTAGGAAATTGTGTGTGTGTGTGTGTGATCTTACCATTCTCTCTGCATTTTACTGAGCCCCAGGTAAATCTTCACCTCTTTCTTGGGAGGAAGACTCTTCTCAACCTCCGCTTTAATACGACGCAACAAGAATGGACGAAGAACCTGAAAACAACCAATCAATAGCCTGAGTGTCCCAATCATCATATTCAACATCAAAACTACTTCAATGCTGAACAATACTAAAAATCCCCTCCAAACAGAGAGTTAAACTCACTGCATGAAGTCTTTCAACCAGCTTCTGGTCACCCAGGCAGTTATTTGTGTCAAACCATGAATCAAAATCCTGAAATTTTAGAAACACACACGTTTTCATGGTAGTAACATTCACTTGACTTCTACTGTCTTTATACTGAGCTAATTAGATATTTTTATCCTGTACCTCAAAACCTAAATTTTACAGAAGCATTTTTTGCACTTTTATATTTATATTGAGAAACTATTTTGTAAGTTTATTAATCTATTTTTCTCTAGGGAACTGTTGAGTTACAATCAAAACCGTGCCTCTTAGACTATAATCTATCTAATATACACTAACCTAAAATAAAAGTTTTCTCATTTAATACAGTTTGAAATGTCATTTCTCCAGTCTTCAGTGTCACATGATCCATCAGAAATTTAAACAGAATTTAATGAAAATTCAACTAAAACCAATCTGAAGTCTCTTTGCTCATTTAATGATAAACTTTGTTTTATAATCTAAGGTGAAGACTTCTTTAAACACACAACACATTTGCACACAAACTTTCAACACAACTGTGACAGATACAGCAACATAACGTGTGGGTGGAGATAAAACAGCCTGCAATATTTAAAAAAGTATGACTCACACTGGCAGAGTTGAACACATCAGGCAGCAGAAAGTTCAAAAGAGACCAGAGCTCATGTAGATTATTCTGCAGTGGGGTACCAGTCAACAACAGACGATTGGTCGTCTTAAACTCACGCACAATCTCTGACAACTGTGAGCCAGAGATAAAAGAGAAAGAGATGTCAAGAAGGAAAAACATTGCTCTGAAGTATTTTCCTCTGTATAAGATCACTAAATCACCTCAAAAGTGTTATGAGACATACTGCTCTGCTTTTTAGCTACTCTTGTATTAATTGGTTCTCATCAGATGTTCGTCTGGGTTCAAATACCTTTGATTTCTCGTTTTTGATGCGATGGGCTTCATCGATAACCAGATAGCGCCAATTAAACTTCTTAAAGACAGATTTCTCCCGAATCACCATCTCGTATGATGTCACACACACATCCCATTCACCGGGCATCATCACATCACGTATGAACGCTGCCTAAAACATGCACATACTAATTAGAACTGATTAATTATTACACAAGCATTTTGAAGGACCTGCTGGTAGGATGAAAGTGGGTAGAACGGAAAAAGAACAAAGTAAAGCTTGAGAAAAACAGAAGGACTTGAGCAGCCTTACTCTTTCATCTTTATTCCCGATGAGACAGACGGCCTTCAGGGTGGGCACCCAGCGTTTGAATTCATTCATCCAGTTATGCAGGGTAGATTTGGGCACTAGGACCATGTGGGGGCCGGGAATGTTCCTATAGTGCTTAAGGTAGCCTAGCAACGCGATTGTCTGCAGAGTCTTACCCAGACCCTGAACCAATCAGAACACAGAAATGTAGTGAGTCACAGTCTATGACATCAACAAGACCCAGAAAAATCAGTGTTTTCATTGTCATGAATCTGTGTGGTTCCACTATGACGCATATTCAGACTATTTCTGAAAATGTGGGCGTTCAGCTAAGGATTAAATCATATTGTTGCTTTTAAGCAGACCTGCCACTATGAACATTCTGTATTTCAGTGTGTTGAGCTTTATTTTAAAACATTAGAGAGAGATTGGGGTTTTACCATCTCATCAGCCAGGATGCCATTGATGCCATTCTCGTACAGAGAAATCATCCAGTTCAGGCCTCGGATTTGATAATCTCTCAAAGCTCCATTCTTAACATCTGTCAATGAATCAAAAATTAATAATCAATGACCATTAAATCTGTTCACAAGTGAATAAGCTATAATAAATCATCATCTACTGGAAGAGGTGCTTAAATGTTACACATCACATGACAGGCGTCTGTTGTTCTGGACAGCTTGTTATCACAGTTTGTGTGAATTTGTTTTCACTTTGTCTGTTATTAAAGGTGCAGTGTGTCATTTTAAAACTAAAAAATAACTGTTGTTTCCAAACAATCAGAAGCACAAAGAGACTATAAAGTACGAAAACAGGCCATACAATTCCAAAGAAAATCAGACAGAAAATAATAATGAAACATGGCCTCTGTGGGATTCTTTGTGATTGGAAACAATCTTTATTTTTGCAATTCCATTTGGGGTTGTTAGTGTTGCAGAAATTTCACACTTCACCTTTAAAGCAGTGGTTCCCAACCTTTTTGATTCCAAACCCCATCACTGTTTGCAACAAGGATTAAGGATAAGGATTTTAAAAAATACATATATATATATTATTCACAATTTCTACCTGATAAAATATTTGGAAGCTTGGCATAAGTAAAAAAATAATAATAATTATAAAATCTGACCATAAAGTTAATTAATTGACATTTTTATTATTATTTTTTTTAGATCATATTAATGTCTACCTCATATAATAGGCTTTTCAAAGAAAGTGCATAGTTCTTCTAATGCCGCGTTTCCACCGAAATTACCCGGAACATTTGTACCAGGAACTTTTTTTTCCCAGGAACTTTTTTCCCCCCAGACCTGTTGCTTTCTGCGTTTCCACCACAGTGTAAAGTACCGGGAAGATTAGGCAAATAGACTAGTGACGTATTTCTGTGCGCATTTCTCAATACAAAGTACGTTGATTTTGGACGTGCATCCTCGGTAGTTCAGACTTTGTGAATTCGTCTCTGGAGTGTGATGTCCGCGACAACATCTAATCTGCAAAAAGCAACGTACTTGATAACTTCAGTCAGCTGACCATGGCTACTGCAATTTTCCTCTCTGTACGTATATTTACAATAAAACGAAATGGGATATCAAATACCACTGCCTCCTTTTGTTTTCATTCAAACATAATAACAGCTGCAGAAATGTACTTAGTTCAGGGAAATGTGTATATACAGTCATTACAATGAAACTAAATATTATATAAATTTGCCTTTTTTATTTTCATTTTAACATATAGATAAATTGATACAGACCAAAGATAACCTGTTAGATTTACCCAAAACTAATTATATTTTATGTTTAACCACTAAAGAGACATCAGAGCCAGCGGCACATATCAGAAGGTCTAGCCGAGGTGAGGCTGCTTCTCGGCGGATAGATGATCACTGAGCTCCCGCTGATCGCGTGGAGCTCACCGTCTCTGAGATCGGCGGAACACATTTTTAAATAGGCGCTGTCTTTATAAATAAAACACAGATTTGAGTTTTAAACAACTACATTCTCGCCTGAAATACTTTTAAAATTACATTTCATGATATCACAATAACAGTAATATTTTGAAAATTATCCAAATAAATGGTGGTTGAACCCAACCAATGCTGCATGAACTCAACAAATCAGGATGTTTAGCGCCCAAGTCCCGCCCCCGAAAGTTCCGGATCTTTGAAAAAGTACTACCTCTCCAGCAGGGACTTTCTGAGGGGCATTTTTTTACCCGGAACTTTATTTAGCTCCTGCGGTGGAAACACACCGAGTACCAGGCCAAAGTCCCTAGTTCCTGCGTAAAGTTCCTGCTGTGGAAACACGGCATAAGAAAAAAAAAGTTGTTGAGTGCTTCAATTAAAATAAATTATTTTTATTTATTTTTTAGGTGTCCTAGCTTATTTTAATGCTTGTTTTGTTTAATTTGAAATAATTTTAAGTCATCTTGAGACTCCTTGGAATTTTGCTGAGGCTAATTGAGAACCACTGCTGTAAAGAAATTTACTTACTCTCAAGCGGTTGCAAACCTGTATGCTGTTATTTTTCTGTGGAATACAATTTTTTAAAATTGTTTAAAAGAACCTTTATCAAAAAAAAACCTCATTTAGTGACTACGAACTGTCAAGATCCAGAAAGAAAAAAAAACAAACAAAAAAAACAATGAAATTACCATAAACGTAGCCCATATGACTACATTCAGAGACTTCTGAAGTCATATGATAGCTTTGTGTTGTCCAAAATGATGTCAATATTCACCTTTTTTTGGATGTCAGTAACATCAATAGGCAATTATTCTAAATAAATGTAACTAAATGTCACGTCAAATAAATTTCACCATATTAAAAGTTCTATATTAAGATTCTTCGAAATAGTCTTTTTGAGTTTCATGGAAAAAAATTGCAGCATATGGGTTTTAAATGACATGGGGATGATTAAAAAATACAGTTATTTTTTTTAAATAACCAATATATTAATGTACCAATTATTATTTGTATTTAAAACAGTGTGAGACTCACTGATAAACAGAAACAGACTGACTGTTCATAAAAACATTGATTCATACATGAGGGTGACTCCTCAAACCGAACAAGAACATTAGCTGCCTTCCTGCTCTCGGATAAGAGTTCCTCATCCTCTTCCTGCTCTGTTCGACGATGCCGGTTACTGGAAGGCATAAAGATGGGCCAGAAATAAATCAAACCAAATCACACATGTCTGACCAACAGCTTTGGGAATAATCGCTAAGCTCATGCATCTGAATGTGTGAGCATGCATGTCTGTGTATGTGTGTCTGACTCACTCTCCGACAGACAGCAGGTTCTGTTTCTCATCCTGTTTGATTCGGGGTCTCCCCACCTTCACCTTCAAAGGTGAGGTGGGGGATTTTTGACTGGCAGGCTGAATGAAATGAGCAAACAGCTCAGTCTGCTTCAGCAGGAACTCAAACCTGTTTGCACGGTCTGTTTTCTAGAGGCAAGGGAGAGACAAAGATTTTGAGTAAATTATGATTATAAATTATTGCTTCAAGTTCTATAAAAACTATTTTAACTTCACAATGTTTTGTTTAAAAAATTTTCACATTTATTGTATTTTAAAATCGATTGTTTGATTTTAAATGTTTTGTATTTTATGAATTAAAAATGATTTCAAATTCTGCTAAATGTGACCTAAACTGTGCCTGAAACCTAACAAATGCTGAATTCACAAGCAGTATATGAATGTAGGAAGGCAGTGTTATCTGTATTATCTGGTAAATTCCTCAATTTAGTTGGTTTCACCTCCATCTCTGGTTGGTTTTGAGGGCCGGTAGTACAAACCCATAGACTGTATAAAAACATGTACGTAGTGTCCGTGACGTCACCCGTAGTCTCCTGAAGTGTGTTTTTGAAGCCTAAAGTGTTTGTAGAGCGGGCCGTCGCCATCTTGGCAGCGCGTCACCGCGCGACTCTGCCGGACAATCAAATAAAGGGGCAAAAAAGCGGGAGCTAGTTGCTGAAGCCACACCCACCTAGCACAACGGCAGTCAGCAGCGGCAATCCACCTGTCACTCAAGTGGCTACGCCCTTAATTATGCAGATCTTTAAGTCTTAATATAATTTAAACGGATGAGTTATAAAAAATTTCACCCCCTTCACAGTTGTCATGAAGGGCAAAATTAGCTATTTAGACCAAAATCATTTTTTGAACCAGGCTGTAAACATGTTTTTTCCTGCTGTAAAGTTGGGCATTTTAACATGGGGAGTCTATGGAACTGACGGCCTTTTGCAGCCAGCCTCAAGCGGCCAGTCGATGAATTGCAGTTTTAGTCACTTCCTTATTGGCCTCACGAGAGAGAGCCGGAGGTTGGCGCTCGTACAAACCTCATTCTTGCCTGTGGTTAACACTGAATAACACCTCAATGTATTTAAAAACCTGTTGGCACTACATGAAACATTAAAAGTGTAATGAAAACTCACTCTTTTTTCCTCATACTCAGGGTCAGCCAAGCTCTCCTTCACAGCTGCTTTAGGAGGAGGATCCAGGAGAAATGGTGGGTCTTCCTAGAAACACAAATTAACGACATACATTAGATACCAATACATGCAGACAATACACACACACATATATATATATAAACAGTATATAGTAACTATTCAATGCCAGGTGCTGTAACAGATACATGTGCTGTTTAATGCATTAGACTTTCATATAACTTTCATCAGGCAAATATTTCCACTTTGTCCTCATCTTGACAGCCAGCTAGCCAACTTCACAGACTTCTCTGAATAGGCGCCAGTGCATAAACAGATGAAACAGATGGATTTCTTTAGAAAAAGATCATATTTTTTTCTGAAGAATTTATTATTGGACATTAAATTTAGCTCAAAAAAATGTATTTGATATAAATGTATTAAAACAGTGGCAGTCCATCCATTTCATTCAGTTTACACAAATGCATAAAATCTGATCTCCACTCACATATATATATATATAACCAATCATGATAAGGTAACAATTTAGACCCATCAGCTTTCAGTATCACATTTGTGTGTCACCAAACCCGTTTGTATGAAGACAACGGATGAAGAAGAGCTTTTATGGATGAAAAGCAAATTATTGAAAGATCTGAAAACAAGTGAGACTGAACAAAAGGTTAATATTTAAAAAAAAATCATAATGAAGTAGTGTATAAATATTTAAATAAGGGTCACTGTACATGGTGCTGCGACATTTGTCCTGGTATTGTGTTGGTAATATAATAGATAAAGAGTCATTACTTATCAAGACTATTCGAAAAATATCAAGAGAATATCATTTATGTACGGAAGCATTGTTAATAATAAATATATGAATTTCAAACATAATTTATTGGCTCGGTCAATATTAATGTACATATCAGCCTCTCGTGGGGTACCACCAAGATATAACAATAACATGTTATTACGTACATGAGAAATAAATGTGTGATCTCTTATAGTTTAGTTGTACATTAGAGTTTTGTTAAATTTAGCAATTCTGCTCTACAGCTGTATGTAAACAGGTGTTTTTGTTTTATAATATAATAGTCACAAATTCAAACCTTTCACATATACATACATTTACTACATTTATTTTTATAACCTGCACTTTGCAGGCTGTCTAGAGGACAACACTGATGTCAGAATATGAAACCATGTTTGTTTGTTTTTTCCAAAAATACAGACAAAAATTGGCTATTTTTATCCAGTTAAACAAAGCTACAGTCTTACTTCACCTGTAAGTTCAGCGTAAAGCTGTGCGGTTTCTTCATTAGGGCAACGCACCACCAAAGAGTGAAAGGGAGGGATTTTTTGTCTATCACATTAAAGCAGTGTTACGCTAGCTGTCCCTGTTCTAAACTGTTTGTTTTGACTCTGTCTGGATACAGTCCAATCAGCGTCTAGTCACGTTCTGGGGAGCATATGAAGTATTTCAACTTGAATTTGATAAAACAATTAGCTATCCTTATTTAAAATGTTGCAAGTCTTAATCTGTTTTCCTTTTGTTATACTGGGATAAATCACAATGAAATGTATGCTAAAATTGTTGGACATGGTGCCCTGCCTAGACAGTTTTACACTGGAGTAGAGTCACAGTTAAAGCAAACAACCGTTACTACAGGTTGTAATGTTAACCATTATTGTTTCTACTGTACATTCAAAATAAATCACTATGAGAATTCCTATATTATTATTATTACGCTATTAGTGGCATATATACGTTATCAAAATTTTATTCTAATAACAATAACTGTACGTTATGATTTTTAGGCAGAAGCTATGGCTAGCATTTGGGGGATGTGTTACAAGTCTTACATCACAATCACAATAGTATAACAATAAATAACAATACAAATTGATTTCACGCTATTTCTGTAAACTCAGCAATATGAACAACAGTAAAGTGTTACCAGTCATGTAATATAATGTTTAAATCGCTTATTAAAACGACTTTTTGACAACTAAAAGTTGCACCCCGGCCTTATAGTGCCAAAAGATAAATCCTCTCACTGACCCAGGCTTATAAAGCCAGAATAACATCAGAGTCATTTCAGCTCAGAGTAACAGTGAGTATGTGAGTTTTTGTTTACGCATGTCTGCATGTAGTTGTTAATGTTGATTAGACAGATTTGCACGCGTTCCATCGCATGAACAGTGGCGCAACTCTGCTCCGACCGCAGACGGAACACATGCAAATCTGTCAAAGCCACGAAAACATGCTCTGAAGCACCGAATAATACACATCTAAAGCTCTGCAGATGTGAATTGAACTCAGCCTTCCCGCCATGTTCCGTTCCCCCCAAACGCAGATGAACTGGAAACTTCTGCATTCTGCTTCTCATGTCCGTCTGCAAACACATTCTGTACTTCACTCTTTCGCTTTACCTCTTCTGCCTCCCCGTGCACCTCCCGAGAAGTAGACGGTAGCTCTTCGTCCGACATGTTGGTTAATGTGCGAAGGTTTTCATGAGTTACTGGTGACTAGACAGTAAGTTATAAAGCATAATTTTGGCGTATGCGTCATGACAGGACCATACAGACACGGCGCGCGCACACGCCCCTTTCAGTCTTCATACCAAATCTCGCGAGAACAGAGTGTCCCGTAGTCACTTTCAGAGCTGTTCTCTAGATCTCGCGATATTATCAAAAGCTTAAAAATGGGAAACAGTCAAACATCAAACACTGAGACAAAAAAAAACCACTGAGACACAGTACAGAGAGATCAAATGTATCTTTATGGGGTTTTTTTTATGTGTCAGCTTAAACTAAATGCCCTGATATTGTAAGGTGACCAGATTATAATTAATATTATCTGTTATTAAAAACGGGATAATACATTGTGTGTTTTAATTGTCTGTGGGTTACATAAACTATTATGATTAATGATTATTATGATGTCGGGTCAAATGACCCTAACTGGTTTGAATACAGTTCTCTGAAAACAAATGAGAACAGAATAAATAAATTAAAACTTTATTTAACAAACATTTTTGAATTTCTAATTGAATTTAATAGTTTCATTTTTACTATTTTCACCCTCTTTTACTCCAAGGAACACTACTGCCCTTATGACTTTTCCAGTTGTTTGTGATTTAATGGATCAGCTTTACTTACAATTTCTAGTAGCTAGACGTGTGTGTGTGTGTGTGTGTGTGTGTGTGTGTGTGTGTGTGTGTGTGCGTGCGTGCGTGCGTGCGTGCGTGCGTGTGTGTGTGTGTGTACATGTTTTTGTGACATATCAGGACACAACTCTGTATAATGACATGGGTATGACACAGGTATAACAAGGAGAGGTTGACTTATGAGGACATAACCCATGTCCCCATTTTTCAAAACGCTTATAAACCATACAGAATGAGTTTTTTTTTTTTGAGAAAGTAAAAATGCACAAAGTTTCCTGTGAGTGTTAGGGTTAGGTGTAGGGTTGGTGTAGGGCCATAGAATATACAGTTTGTACAGTATAAAAACCATTACGCCTATGGGTTATCCCCATTTTCCACAAAAATAAACACACACACACACACCTGCGTGTTTGTGTGTGTATCTTGAGACAAGATTTTTTTAAATGTTATTTTATGCTTGTGCTTTTGAATGTTGATTTTGTAAACACAATCATAAAAGGTGGTATTAATATTTATGTATGTATGTATTTATTTATTTAGCCAATGAAGTATTTTGATATAGATACTGGTCACTAGATGGCACACAGACACCACAGCATTTCCTCATGAAGCACAACCTGCTACTTCCCATAATGTGCAGATAGGAAAAATAGTGTTTTACCTAAAAAGATATTTGTAGGACAGATTTTGTTGGCATGCATAACAAAATCATTGTTAAAATGAACAAAAGTTTGAAATAATCCCCCATTTTTCATTTCTCTTCTCCTTTCTTTCTCTCAGGCTCCAACAACAGATGGTCTAGTAAACCAGTTAAAATTCCCCTCACAGCATTTTCCAAACTGACCTTGAGTTTTCCCACATAAACACAAACACAAGGTCATGCTGGTTTGTTACAAGATACTGGAGGGAGGAACATCTTTTTTCTTCCTCCACCCAGAATACACACACAGACGGTTCGCTTGTACATACATGTCCTCTTCACAGATCACACACAAATACAAAAACACACACAGTCTCTCCTCCCACCCTCTGTTTGTTCCTCCTCCGTCTCTCGCTCTTTCTCTCTCACTCTGTCCCTGGTCGATGCTGTCAGTTCCTCCTCTCCGTGTTTGGGGGGGTTGAACACAGGATTCTCTCTGCTTTCCTCTCAGTCGGCAATCAGCAACGGACACACACACACACACACACACGCAGAGACGCAGCAGCTATGAGCGCAGGCGATGTTGTGTGCACAGGATGGCTCATAAAATCCCCTCCGGAGAAGAAGCTAAAGAGATTTGTGAGTAAAAAGTCCTGTGTGTGTGCGTGTGTGTGATGCATTCTGCATCAGAACCGGGTACTGCAGTATAATGATCCACTGTCAGTTCTGTGTGTTCTCTGTGTTTTATAACCCAGCTGTTTCTCTGTAATGCATGGTTGCATTTCAATACATATTAAGTGTGGAACTATGCATTGTGACTATTGCTTACACTTGTGCTTTCCCTGCTGCTTTCCATCACTATCAGTGTTTTATACTATTTAACTGTACCGTGCCAAAGGCTCTGCTTGGCTGCATTTTAATTTCAGTTGCCTGTGGACTTTAGATTGTTGTTATGCGATGCTTTACACATGCTAATTCTCAGCTGTGTTTGTGCAGTATTTGTGTGGCTTCTTGCATGTGGCTGTGCTGTTTTGCATTGCCTCTTGCCTGTCAAATTCAGTGCTGTGCTTTGTGACAAAGCAGTTTAACCTGTGCTGTATATCTTCCATAAGTTGCTCTGTCATGGAATGCATCTCAAATTCTGTATTTCTTGTATATAATTTGTTATTGCAGTTTACTTTGGTATGTAAGTGACAGAGCATTGTGCTTTGTCATTTAACTGCAGTCTGTATGTTATTTGTCTATTGCAGAAACGCACAGTGCATGCATATTTTGTTCTTTTACGGTTCTTGTTGTCTTCTGCTAGATGCATTTCTTTTAGCATGTATCTGCAATCTGTTTATGTTTACAGTGCTTAATTGTGCAAGTGTTTCAGTGGCTCAGCTTTCATTTCACCATGTGCTTTCATCTGTCAGACTAGAAGCCACAGTACACATTTTACCTGTGTCTAAGCTAATATTTCTTCTATTGCTGTGGTAATGTTTGCTATACATGTAAACAGGAAACAGTTTAATACAGAAACTATTAAAGTAAAACTGGAACAGTTTAAAACTGAAACAGTTTAACTGGTTTCTCTTTTTACTGTGTTAAACGGTGCTGTATAATGTGTTGACTTCAGTTTTGTTGTAAACAGGGATGAGCGGTATGTCATGGTTATCCCTGTTAACAGTATACAGAACTGTTTACTTCAAAAATGATATTTATTACCATAACTATATAAGCATCCACACCAATGGATGTTAACTGTCGAGATTATGTTTATGCCAATAGTTGTTTGTCATTATTAAATCCTTAAGCTTGTAAATGTTGGGTGTATTCTGGGTTTTTTTAATTGTTTGCACAACATAATTTGTTCTGAAAGTGATTCCAGTGGTATTGTTCCTCTGTGTCATAATGAAGCCACGTTCACACCAAGGACTATAACTATAACATAGCTATAACTATAAAGTTTTATTAATCGCTCTAGTTCTGCAAGAATAGGTCCACACCAGAGTATGTGAGCGGAGTGGAGCGGCAAAAATTTCTCCTCCGCACTCCAAACGTTCAATCAATCATTCCGCTTCAGTTTCCTCTCTCAAGAAATGCCACTCCGCCTTCTCTCCATGACAACATTTATGGCTAAAGTATTTCAGAATGTTTTGAAATATAATGCAGATATGTTCAGAACTGATATTAAACGAAAAATAAATACACAATACTAAAAGAATAGTTTTAACATAGTTTATTGAAACACTACAATTACTGTGTAAATCAGGGGTCTCTTAACTCGATCCTGGAGGGCCAGTGTCCTGCAGAGTTTAGCTCCAACTTGCCTCAATACACCTGTCTGGAAGTTTCAAGTATATCTAGTAAGACCTTGATTCGCTGGTTCAGGTGTGTTTGATTTGGGTTGCACATTATGTGCGAGCTTGTGTGTGGTGTGCATGTGCAGCAATGACATTAGGACATTAATATAGTTACAGTTATAGTTATTGTTTTGGTCTGAACAAGCCTTAACTGTGACGTGGACTTCCCTATTCTATAGAATTAGAATGATTATTAAAACTTTATGGTTAGAGATATCATCCTTGGTGTGAAGCAGTTAAATTCTAAAATTAAGTATTCAATCATTAGTCATATCATAGCATCATGCAAGTATAGCATTGTTATTTTAAATGCACTATGATAATATTATAGTTTTTATTTATATTTTGAATTAGTTTTTATTTTTATATTTTTTATTTTCATCTCCATTTCAATTAAAGATTTAGTAATACTGTTGTGTTTTATTTTTTTAATAGTTTTTGCATTTCTTAATGTCCATATATTTGTTTTGTTCTTTTTTTATTTAATTTTTTAAGTTATTTTACCTCATGAAGTTAAACTAGGTTAATGAAAATGAGAAATGTTGGCTTGGCAACTAGTTATATATATTTGATTTTAATTCAGTTAGTGTTTATTTTAAGGGATGAAGATGCTTTATTTATTTTTAAGTTAGCTATAATAACCCTAATAACTTGAACATTTAGGGGAAAAAAAATAAGTAAAATGTATATAAATAAATAAATGAGCTATATTTTAGGTGCTGTGCTTGATCAACATTTCCTTTAAGTTTTTGGTAGGTAGTTTACTTGAATAGTCCTTTGGTAAGTTGTATTAAATTTTAAAAGCAAATATTTAAATTATTTTCCTTAAATAAGAACTGTGTGTACAAGAATTACTCTCAAAATCGAACTTCTAGATGAAATATAGTATGACAAACTTAAGTGCACTGCTCTCACTGCTGACATGTCATGTCAACTAGTCATTTACTAGTACTTTCTTTGGCTAAATGGATAACTGAGTTCTTTTTGCCTGTAATTAATTAAGGTGTCATAAAACACCCTTTCCAAAAGCAAGGTGCACAGTATTAATCAAAAGATTTATATACAGAAGAATACTGTTTACTCTAATTACAACCCGATTAGACACTCAGAGATACTGCGTTAAGTTAGTCCTCTGCATCGAAGTGGAGATCTCAGTTGTTTGGGTGAGAAGAGGAAGGGAGGACCACCAGTCATAAGATGTATGTTCAAAGTGTCAGTACAAACATGTTCTCTCACACCCCTCTCTCTCTTTCGCTCTGTTTCTGTGAAATTTGGGTGTGTTGCAAAACATGGGAAGTGTAGGGTGCCAGGCAGTTGAGTGACCATGCATTCAGAAATGAGCTGAGCTATCTGAGACCACACAGGCAAAAGTGGCTTGACTGCTGTTAGTTAGAAAATGTAACCTGGTGACTGACAAATAGTGAGTGGCACATGTGTAAACGAGTGTGCCTGTATTCTGTGTTTGTGCTTCTGTGCAAGTCAGTAAATAGTTTAAGGAACTGCATGAAGAGCAAGCAAACGCTTTCTCTTGCTCGCTCGCTCGCTCACTCTCTCTTTCTCTTTAGCTCTCTCTCGTTCTCTGGTTTTGTGGCTTTATCTGATAATACAATGGGAAGGAGTGTTTGTTGTGTGCTACCAGTGTGATCTCTCTCTCTCTCTCTTTCTCTCTCTCTCTCTCTCTCTCTCTCTCTCTCTCTTTCTTTCTTTCTTTCTTTCTTTTTTTTCTTCCCTCCTTCCTTCCTTTCTCTTTTATTCTTTCTGTGAATTGGAGATGTATATATGAACAAGACAAATGATGAACAAGACAAATTGACAGCTACAGTACAGCACAAATAGCATGTCTGTGAATGTTTTTAAACATGTTAGGTAAAAAAAAAAGTATTATTGTAGGAGCTGTGACAGTTCGCTATTTTGAAATGTTTCTCTATTTCGAATGATCTTTAGGCTTAAATATACATTTTTTACATTATTTTATTGAAAAGAAATTCCATGCAGTCCATGCATTTCAGTTAATATGATTTTGCCACTTCATATGCTTTAACTGAGAAATAATAATCTTAATAACATAACAAAGAAATGACATTTTAGCCTTATAATTTTTAACTGAATACTACATCATTTGAAATACACAGTAAGCATTTCCTTTAACCCTAAAACAAAATATGTAATATAAATATAAATAATATAAATCTCAATTTTGAAAAATGTACCACTATGACTGGTTTTGTGGTCCAGCGTCACAAATAAGGTGGATAGACCTATACATAAATACAAAGACTTCATCAAGACTAACATTACTTGTTTGCGCAAAATGAAAACATTTACTT
Source organism: Carassius carassius (assembly GCF_963082965.1). Lineage (NCBI taxonomy): Eukaryota > Metazoa > Chordata > Actinopteri > Cypriniformes > Cyprinidae > Carassius > Carassius carassius. Next base: position 33,510,577 of record NC_081758.1, on the reverse strand, counting down.
TTTACTCTTTGTTGTTACCCTTAGGAAGAAAACAAAACATATTGTTAAATGTTAGTTTAGATTCACATTTACTTAGCATATCCATCTAAAAAGAACTACACAGACTAAACTACGGATATGTGCTGCAAACACATGAAGACAAACTCACACAGACTCAATTTACCTGTGCACATTAACACATACAAACACATTCACGCAAACATGAATGTGTTGGTGTTGTTAAGCCAGTTTTAGACTTCCCTTCTGTGAAGGGTTCTGGGAAAATGTAGCTCTAGTTCCTCTCTTTGACTAAAACATGCATGCATAAGGGGAAGAAAATATAACCATTCCAAAAGGAAGAATAGAGAGAGGGTCTTTGTTTGCGACAGAAGTAAATCAAGGCCATGGCCTGACTGTGCTGTTCTGAGCATGCCCAGAATGATGTGTGGTCTCTGACAAATTCTGTAGAAAAACAGATACGGGTAGGGTAATGTATGCGGTTTAGTGAGATTCACACACACAAAGACTTGTTAGTCACTCAAGATAAAAGAATTGTAAAAGATAGCTGTTTTAATCAATGTCTGTTGGTTTTTGTTTTTAACTCTTGACATACTGTACTTCAATGCTGTTTAAAAACAAGGAGCAGCAGTACAGCATTGCTAATAATCAAACTTTTATGGCTTTTTAAAAAAAAAATTATAACCGAGCGAGAAATCGCTTAGGTTTCACGGTAACATGTATCAACTTTGTCACCCTTTGCCAGCTTTCTTGCATGTCTGTATCATAAAGCCCACAAAGATGGAGACTTTTGCCTTGTAAGCAGTTTTTAAGCCAAAACAGTTACTGTGCATCTTCTGTGCATGCCTTGCATGTAAAATTAATGAGATTTGATAACTTTTTAACGACGTGTTTGTGGCCATTTTTATCACCATCAGTGATCAATGTATATTTTTGTTGTTTTGTTTTATGGAAAAGAACAGCTTTGATGTTTTTTTTAAATAGATCCCATAGTTTTCCAGAGGGAAAAGTTATATGTTCGGAGCGACTATGGAAGCAAATGATCTATGGAAGGTGTGACTCCCATCATACTAACCAAATGATTTATCACTATTTTTTTTTTACAATTAACCCTTGATTGATTGATTGATTGATTGATTGATTGATGTTGCATTCAAAATCCTCTTGTCTTTAAAATGTGAGGTGCCACAAGTCCCCTCTATTTTAATAGACATGACACTCCTGGAAGTACTGTAAGTGTATTATGAGTCACATTGGATAAAAAGTTGGCTGTAAGACCAAAGTACAAACCCGATTCCAAAAAAGTTGGGACACTGTACAAATTGTAAGTAAAAAAGGAATGGAATAATTTACAAATCTCATAAACTTATATTTTATTCACAATAGAATATAGATAACATATCAAACGTTGAAAGTGAGACATTTTGAAATGTCATGCCAAATATTGGCTCATTTTGGATTTCATGAGAGCTACACATTCCAAATAAGTTGGGACAGGAATCAATAAGAGGCTGGAAAAGTTAAATGTACATATAAGGAACAGCTGGAGGACCAATTTACAACTTATTAGGTCAATTGGCAACATGATTGGGTATAAAAAGAGCCTCTCAGAGTGGTAGTGTGTCTCAGAAGTCAAGATGGACAGAGGATCACCAATTCCCCCAATGCTGTGGCGAAAAATAGTGGAGCAATATCAGAAAGGAGTTTCTCAGAGAAAAATTGCAAAGAGTTTGAAGTTATCATCATCTACAGTGCATAATATCATCCAAAGATTCAGAGAATCTGGAACAATCTCTGTGCGTAAGGGTCAAGGCCGGAAAACCATACTGGATTTGTGTGATCTTCGGGCCCTTAGACGGCACTGCATCACATACCAGTAGGGCTGTCGAAATTGCTCAAAATTGACGTTCGAATATTCCCTCTAAGAAATACATGAATATTCGAACTATTCGAACATCTGGTTGCGCATGTTGTCAGTGACGCGCATTACGTCAATAACAGGCAAAAATAATACAAAGAGACATAACTACTTGTATAGATAGTCTATTTAAGTTTAAAAATATATGACAACGTATAACCTACACAAAAACAAGGAAATCAACTAATGGTCAAGACTGCAGACCTCACGCTCTCTCACCCTCACGTTCTCTGCGCATAATGGTTTAAATGAACAAACAAATTTTTGTGCATGCAATTTAAGGTCGCGAATGTCCCAAATATAGCAGGCTTCATTCAGTGATTGAAGCAAATATTATTAATATTAATTGAAGTTTTACAGCATATAGAACTGACATTGAATGCTCCGAGCGAGCTGTGCTGTGGTAAACATGGAACTTTTCCTTGACATGAAACGATAAATAATCAAACCTCGGATCCATTGCTTGACAGAACTCCCCGAAGCATGCCCCATCCGCGATACTGATTGGTCTTATGTCCTTAAAAATGAACGAAATTATTTTATCCGTTATGGCCCCTTGTCATGTTGCAGACAAAGAGCTTGCGGCGGGCGATGCAAAGTAACGTTAGCTAAGTGTCAAGACATGACTGTTTAGCTGGAGTTCCACACATTATGCCATCCTCATTTGGGTGCACATTTTTGAGATGTGACCTCATGTTGCTAGTTGTCGAATGGTATGCTAACTGTATCTTAAATAGCTTGCATACAACAATCTCGCGGGTCAACAATTTTACCTCATTTTCTCTGCTGCGGTCGAGTTGGGCTCTGCACTTGCTGGCATCTTCCATGAAGACGCGTCAACTTTCAGCAATGATGCTGTGCCAGACAGTGCGACTCCTGTGAGGCTGTGACCTGTCCCTGAACCCTCAGGCGCGCTAGCGCGCCCACTCGCAAAGCAGACAACCACGCCGCTACTACCGCGGGCCTTTTTTTCCACATATTTTTTTTATTCAAATATTAATTTTCACCTTCGAAATTCGTTTTTTTTAAACTATTCGAATACATATTCGAATTTAGAATATTCGTTGACAGCCCTACATACCAGGAATGCTACTGTAATGGAAATCACAACATGGGCTCAGGAATACTTCCAGAAAACATTGTCGGTGAACACAATCCACCGTGCCATTCGCTGTTGCTGGCTAAAACTCTATAGGTCAAAAAAGAAGCCATATCTAAACATGATCCAGAAGCGCAGGCCATTTTCTCTGGGCCAAAGCTCATTTAAAATGGCCTGTGGCAAAGTGGAAAACTGTTCTGTGGTCAGACGAATCAAAATTTGAAGTTCTTTTTGGAAAACTGGGACGCCATGTCATCCGGACTAAAGAGGACAAGGACAACCCAAGTTGTTATCAGCGCTCAGTTCAGAAGCCTGCATCTCTGATGGTCTGGGGTTGCATGAGTGCGTGTGGCATAAGCAGCTTACACATCTAGGAAGGCACCATCAATGCTGAAAGGTATATCCAAGTTCTAGAACAACATATGCTCCCATCCAGACGTCATCTCTTTCAGGTAAGACCTTGCATTTCCCAACATGACAATGCCAGACCACATACTGCATCAATTACAACAGCATAGCTGCGTAGAAGAAGGATCTGGGTACTGAAATTACCAGCCTGCAGTCCAGATCTTTCACCCATAGAAAACATTTGGCACATTATAAAGAGGATGATGCAACAAAGAAGACCTAAGACAGTTGAGCAACTAGAAGCCTGTATTAGACAAGAATGGGACAACATTCCTATTCCTAAACTTGATCAACTTGTCTCCTCAGTCCCCAGACGTTTGCAGACGGTTATAAAAAGAAGAGGGGATGCCACACAGTGGTAAACATGGCCTTGCTCCAACTTTTTGGAGATGTGTTGATGCCATGAAATTCTAAATCATCTTATTTTCCCCTTAAAATTATAAATTTTCTCAGTTTAAACATTTGATATGTCATCTATGTTGTGTTGTGAATAAAATGTTGAAATTTGAAACTTCCACATCATTGCATTCTGTTTTATTCACAATTTGAATAGTGTCCCAACTTTTTTGGAATCGGGTTTGTAATTGTAGAAGTCTTTTCTGGCCTCTTCTTGTTTAATCTGGCTCAGCACAGTCTGGATCTCAAAGAAGAGGAAGAGAGTTTGTCTTGTGATGCTAGAGGGATCTAAATCCTGCAGATCTGCAGCTTTCTCAGCCATCATGTATTTGTTTAGACCATATTAAATCACATCTTTAAAAAAAAATAACTCAAGGTGGGAAGTAGGGGTCTTCCTGATGATACAAGTGTGAGACTGTGGTCTTTATAAAATGTTGCTATAAAAAAGAAGCTTGTTTTTTAGAATGTATTGAACATAAATAGAGAAATTCTTGAGAAAACGGTTTCTCAAGAGATCTAAATGACAATCCCCTGTTGCTGTGTTAATTTGATTATTTAGATTCTTGGAGGCCGGTGTGTGATATCTTTACCATCAGGTGTTGTGTAACAGCTGACTGCTGTGGTGAAATCTTGGTTACAGAAAGAAAACAGCAACTAAGTGAAAAAAGACATTTTAACTTGACACAACAGAGAACGTCTTGGTTACATATGTAACCCTCGTTCCCTGAAGGAGGGAACGGAGACGTTACAAATGGGATCTCGCCCAAGAGCCAAATCACCTTCGAGTGGTACAAAACGGGCCAATGGTACACAACTTTCTCTTCTTTCACTTGAAGCAGTATCCAGTCCAATTGGACTATAAGTTAGTGGCAATGACATATGATGTTTGTTTCTCAATCTTGTTTGATTTGGGTATTAGGTGACACATCTGATGGTCAGTTTGGCTTTCTAATTGTATTTCACCTTATTGTCATATATCAATTCCTAAGAACTTAAATCAGTTTATCAAAGATAATATGTATATGTAACAAGTAACAGTTTTAATAGTTTAAATAAATATATTTATTTATTGTCTGTTTATCTTGTCTAACATATACTATAGAGTGAACCCCCTCGAAACATGGTGCCCCTACTTTAACTTTTTGGGTTATAGTATTATCTTTCTTAGTGAGAGAGAACCTATGAGTTGACTGGGGACTACAAAATAGTTGCTACTTTCTCTCTGTTCCCTGTCATTCTCTTTCCCGCAGTAGTTTCTTTGATAGTTTCTGTTACATCATTGAAAATGGAAAGTCACATGCATAGGAGAATTATCTGAAAGATAGATTTCACCTGGGGCAGGTACTGCTTGCACTTAACAAATAAAAACACATAATACACTGTATAATAATCAGACATAATGACCTAATAACCTAAAGTATATGCATTTACCTCATAAGCTAATATTAAACGAATTACCTCATGATGACATAATAGCTTAATATCTGTTAAATGGAATAACAACGTAATACGTCTAATAACCATGTTTTTGGAACTGATTACAGTGCAGAAACTGGATTTCTAGTTACTGGTAAAGCCAGAAGTTTTATACTAATTTACTTGGTGTGTTATTGTTGATTATTTACTTCTTGTTAGTATTGCAAGTATATGTTCAACCTGTTTCTGCTCTGAGAGATTAATGTATGTGTGTTTCTTGGAAAGTAAGTATGTAACTCATCTGACTGCAGACCGCACCCTGCCCAGCTTAGACAGAAGTTTATCTGTAAGTTTGTTCTTGCATTTACACTAGCCTTGCCATAGTTACACTTGGTTATGGACAACACTAGTGTGAAATTTTATATTGGGTAAATAAGGGAAATGATATGCATCATGCATGTTTTATTTTCATCACAGTTGCCAATGGAACATTTCAAATTTTCGTTTAAGTTGAATTTGAATTCATTTTATGATTACAACTTTAATAGTTTTAGTCAACAGAACTGATTTTTAATTATTTAAGTTAATAAATGTCCACAGACGAACTTTTCAAAATAATACCAATCAAAACCAACGTGTTAAGATCTAAATGGGGGCAGATGTTGCTTTCATGTGAAGAGCGAAGGCCTGCAGTCTGAAGACAAGACAAGATCTAAAGGATCAAAGGAGACTTTTTGACTTGATTGCTAACCTGTGTGAGTGCACAGAGGTTTCAATGTTAATCCAGTTCTGTTCCCCTCTCTTTCTCGCTCTCTGTCCCTTTCTCTCTCAGTCATGGCGAAAGCGATGGTTTGTTTTGCGGAGGGGTCGGATGAGCGGGGATCCTGACGTTTTGGAATATTACCGTAGCCAAAGCTCCCGGAAACCAATCAGAACCATCGACCTGCAGGAATGCGAGGTCACCATCGAGGCAGAGGTGCGGCCCACTAAACGCCAGTATCAGAATCAGCACCTGTTTGTGGTCAAGACAGCCACACGTATCTTTTACCTGCTGGCCAAAACAGCAGAAGAGATGAACATCTGGGTACAGAGCATTGGACAGATTTGTACATTTGGAGGACTGAATAGAAATTCAGGTGAGTAGGTTTATTATAAAAGTTTTTAAATCTTTTGACTTTGTTTTTAAATCTTGAACCACTTAGTGTGTCATTAGCTGACTTTTTTGATGAATTGTAGCCTCTGATAAAGTTCTGATAGTGTCAGTCGGGTCATAGTTGGGTAATAGTCCTGCAGTCATTTTGCTTTCCCTTTACGCTATCATCATGCTGTCAAAATTATCTTACTATTTCTCTGAAGAATGAGCAGTCCATGACTCCTTTCTTCTGGGCACAACTGATTCTAGAAACTTTTAATTATTTCCCCTCTATTTGTCTATGCAAAACTCTGCACATTAATATTAGCACAAGGGTTTGTTTTGAAATTTTAATTTTACATGAGAATGTGAGAATGAATGCAGATTTGTCCAGTAAATTATATAAAAAAAGATAATAATGTTTTATCATCATACTAAATAACTTACGCTCACAAAGACTGCATTTATTTGATCAAAATACAGTAAAAACAGTACTGTTGTAAAATATAATTACAATTAAAAATAGCTGTTTTTATTTTAATTTTATTGAAAAAATTTAATGCATTCCTGTAAAATGAAAACTGAATTGTCAGCAGTCGTTACTCTAGTCTTTAATGTCACATTATTCATCAAAAATCATTGATAAGCAATAGTTATTTGTACCTCAGCAAGTGACAGGTGGCACTAACAAACTGTATTACAGGAAAATATATAACTTATTTATTATAAAATAGTAATAATAATGTACAGTCTAATGAAAAAGAAAACGCCTCAAGGTTACGTATGTAACCCTAGTTCCTTGAAGGAACGAGACGCTGCGTCTAGCGCTTTGGGGAACGTCCCTGACGAGACCGACTCTGAATATCGTGTGTAATCCGTCCATCGGAAAGGCGTGACGTCACGAGCGGGGTGACGTAGCGACCAGGAAGCTATAAAAGCACGTGCCGTGCAGCTGGCCTCAGCTTCGAGTAGGGAAGCAAGCGCCGGCAGGGGTGCCGGGAGTATGGCTTTGCGACGCAGCGTCTCGTTCCTTCAAGGAACTAGGGTTACATACGTAACCTTGAGGCGTTCCTTTTCAGGAACTCAAGCTGCGTCTAGCGCTTTGGGGAACGATGTGCCAACGCTGCCAGACTTCCAAATCCCTGCCTAGTGTGTATCCGAAGAGCACAGTTAAGACGAGAGAACAGAAGAGCCCGGCGTGGCTCGCATGTCAAGATTGTAAAATCGGACAAATGTGGAGGGCGTGGACCACCCCGCAGCGTTGCAGATGTCCAAGAGGGACACACCTGCTGAGAAGGCCTTAGAGGCCAACATACCCCGAGTAGAGGGGGGGGGGGGGGAAGACCAGAGGACTCATAGGAGACATTGATAGCCTCGACTATCCAACGACTAAGGGTCTGCTTGGTGGCAGGAGAACCCTTGTTAGAAGGACCATAGCAAACAAGCAGTTGGTCGGATTTTCTCCACAGGGCAGCTCTGTGGACGTATGCGTCCAGTGCTCGCACTGGACACATACAGTTTAGCTTCTCTTGGTCTGGCTCCCGAAAGGGAGGAGAACAGAAGGCCTGCAGTACGATAGGTTGTGGTGTGACAGAGGGAACCTTCGGAACATAACCCGCTCGAGGGTGTAAGAATGCTTTGGCCATACCAGGGGCAAAGTCTAGGTAGGTAGGGGCCACCGAGAGGGCCTGGAGATCTCCAACTCTCTTTAGAGAGGTGATTGCCAATAACAGGGCAGTTTTAATTGTTAGATGTCTGTCTGAGATGTCTTGAATTGGCTCGAATGGAGCTTTACAAAGAGCCTCTAGCACCAAAACCAAATCCCAGGGGGGAACACGGGACCGTACTGGAGGTCTCAGCCTCAGTGCACCTTGGAGGAAACGTGTAACTAGGGGGTGTCTACCCACTGACTGATCATTGAAAGGGACATGGAAAGCAGCTATGGCCGCCACGTAAACCTTTAAGGTGGAGTGGGACAACCCCGCAGAGAGCCTGGCTTGTTAAAACTCCAGAACTGTACCAACTGGGCAGTTTGCTGGGTCAAGCTGGCGGTCTCTGCACCATGAAGTGAAGAGTTTCCACTTCAGGGCGTACAGTTTCCTCGTAGCGGGAGCTCTGGATTGGAGTAGGGTCTCAACAACCTCGGTTGAGAGACCAGCTGCTAACAGTTGTGCCCCCTCAGGGGCCACACCCACAGCTTCCACAACTCCGGGCGAGGGTGAATTATCGTGCCCTGCGCCTGTGAGAGTAGGTCTGTCCTGATCGGTATCTCCCACGGAGAGCCGTCGAGGAGCGAGACTAGATCTGAGAACCATGGTCGGCCCGGCCAGAACGGGGCTACTAATAACAGACGGACCCCGTCCTGGCGTACTCTCGCCAGAACTCCCGGGAGCAGAGCGATAGGGGGAAAAGCGTACAGACGAAGCCTCGGCCAGGTCTGTACCATAGCGTCCAGTCCCAGAGGAGCTGGATGAACTAGAGAGAACCAGAGGGGACATTGCGATGTCTCCTGAGTCGCAAAGAGGTCCACCTGGGCTGTGCCAAATACTCTCCATATCTGCTTCACCACCTCGGGGTGAAGCATCCATTCCCCGGGCCTCGGCCCCTGCCTCGACAGTATGTCTGTCGAATATTTCAATGCTCGATAGACTGCTAGCATCTCTAGGCAATTGATGTGCCATGTCAGATGGCGATCGCTCCACAGACCGCGGGCAGGGTGGCCACTCATGACCGCACCCCAACCGGTGAGGGACGCGTCTGTCGCTAGCGTTACACGGCGACAAGGAGCTCCCAGCACCGTGCCCTGATTCAAGAACCAAGGTTTCTTCCACATGTCTAAGGCACAAAGGCACCGCCGCGTGACCTTGATAACTCAAAGTGGATTTCCCCTCGGGGAAAAGCCCTTGGACTTGAGCCACCACTGTAGGGGTCTCATGTACAGCAGGCCAAAAGGTATCACGTTGGACGCAGCTGCCATCAGCCCTAACAATCTCTGGAATTGTTTGACAGTGAGTGACTGGCCTTCTTTGACTCTCTCGACTGACGTGAGGATCGACTCGATCCGAGCAGGAGACAAGCGTGCCTGCATCGTGGTCGAATTCCACACTACGCCTAGATAGGTGGTTCTCTGAACTGGAGAAAGTACACTCTTCTTGGCGTTTAGTCTCAAACCCAGCTCCCCCATGTGTGCGAGAACGACATCTCGATGTCGAACCGCCATCTGCTCTGATTGAGCTAGAATCAACCAATCGTCGATATAATTTAGAATGCGGATGCCCTGCATACGGAGGGATACCAGAGCCGCATCTACACATTTCGTGAACGTGCGGGGTGAGAGTGCGAGGCCAAAGGGAAGTACTCGATATTGATAAGCTTTGCCCCCGAAAGCGAACCTCAGAAACCTCCTGTGTTGTGGAAGGATGGATATGTGGAAGTATGCGTCTTTGAGATCTATTGTGACAAACCAGTCCTCGGATCTGATTTGAGCTACAACCTGATTGACAGTGAGCATTTTGAACTTCAGTGGCATAACTGAGCGGTTCAGGAGACGTAAGTCTAAGATCGGACGCAACCCCCCATTCTTCTTTGGAACTATGAAATACCGGCTGTAGAATCCGGATTCCCTGTCTAGAGGAGGGACCACCTCGATGGCCTCCTTCCTTAATAGGGTATTCACTTCTTGTTCCATAACCAGAGCCTGCTGGGGGCCGACCACAGTCGGTGTAACCCCGTTGAACTTTGGTGGTGGATGACCGAACTGAATGCAATAGCCTCTTTCTATTGTACGCAGGACCCACTGAGATACATTTGGCAGTAGCTTCCACGCTGCTAAATAATCTACTAAGGGAATCAGTCTCTCGAGACTGACCTCTGGTGTAAGAGGCCCCCGAAGGGGCGGCGAGCATCCCAGCTCCGCTGCGCTCACGGGCGAAAATAACTGGGAGTTGCGCTCGCTGGAGGCCGCTGCGCCCTGAAACTCTGGCAGGGTTGGCAGGCCGACCTCCTGAGGGCACTGAGGTGAGGCGGGCACCGTATAATGAGGTGGACCGCGCTCTACCTCAGCAGGGGCTGCCCTCTGGATCCTGGCGTCAGGATCTTTTCGTCGAGGACTTCCGGGCTTCGATGACAGATCTTAAATCGGCTTTCGCCCTAGAAGCCCCCGACTCAGAGCGTCGCTGGGGCCCTCGGTCCCGACGTGGGGGAGCACGAGCGGCGACACTCTGTTTTTGTACTTCCCGGTATGAGGAGCCGGTATGTGCGTGGTCATCTCCCGCCCAGATGCACCACGAGAGCGACGAGGGAGGATACTCTGGAACGCCGCCGCCTGTTTGCGTGCCTCCTGGAACCTGTCGACGACAGTGTTGACTGTGTCGCCAAACAGGCCCGAGGCTTGAAGCGGGGCGTCCAGGAGGCAGACCCTGTCTCTTTCTTTGATCTCTGACAGGGTCAGCCACAAATGCCTCTCCGCGGCCACTAAGGCTGCCATAGACCGCCCAATTGCGCGAGCGGTCTCTTTAGTGGTGCGGAGGGAGAGATCAGCGGTCTTTCTGAGTTCTTCTATATCTCCAGACTTAATCCCCTCCCCCTCATCGACATCTCTCAGCAGGTCAGCCTGATAAGCTTGAAGGACTGCCATAGTGTGAAGGCAAGCCCCAGCCTGACCTGCTGCCACATAAACTTTGCCCACTAGCGATGATGTAACTCGAAGAGGCTTAGTGGGCAATGTCGGAGCCTTAAGAGACGATGCCAAACCCGGCGACAGATAGCCCACGAGCGTCTGTTCGACCCGTGGCATCGCTCTATAACCCCGCTCTCCCAGCCCCATTACGTTGCCATAATATAGTGAATCGGGGCCGAAGAGGCGGGTTGAATAAGGGTGGTTCCACGATCTCGATAACTCATCGTGGAGATCGGGAAAATATGGAAGGCTCCGACGTGGAGGTGGTTGCCTCGGCCGCAGAAAGCGTTCGTCTAGTTTGCTTCTCTGCGGCTCGGTTTGTTTTTCAGCAGGCCATTCGATTTTTAATTTATCTCCTGCTCGCGTAACCACCTCCAACAGCTCCTCATACTGGGGCGACAGGGTTGGCGAATCCCCAGCAACCGACTCCACATCGACCTCCTCGGAGGAAGAGAGGTGAAGAGTTGATCCCTCACCCTGGGGGGAAGAAACCGACGAGCGTGCTTCCGAACCCAGGGTTTGGGCGCCGGATCTGGCAGATGAGGAAGGAGATAAGGACTGGCCCGTCTCCATTCCCTCTGACAGATCCACCTGTGATCCCCACGAGTGCAGCAGCCGCTCTGCCTCGGCAGAAGCGGGGCCAGCACCACGAGGAACGCTGGTGAAGGCTCCCTCCTCGAAGAGAGCCCTCCGGGATCGAAGCGTCCGCATTGGCAATCGCTCGCAATGCGGACAGTCGGCCCCCTCGAGAGCCGACTCAGCGTGCTTCGATCCCAGGCAAGCCACGCACAGACTGTGTGTATCCCCGCTCGTAATGTAGCGAGGACAGGGAGGAACACACAATCTATAACGTGGCTTGGAATCGCCCTTCATATGTTTGGTCTTTTGCTTTTGTTTTGGCATATTGAGCTGTTTTAGCGATCTTTTAATGGCTAAGGGACAGACAACAATAAATAGGACCAACGGGACAGACTTTTGACATGCACACACAGAGCGCTTGCTGACAGACGCGAAGCTGAGGCCAGCTGCACGGCACGTGCTTTTATAGCTTCCTGGTCGCTACGTCACCCAGCCCGTGACGTCACGCCTTTCTGATGGACGGATTACACACGATATTCAGAGTCGGTCTCGTCAGGGACGTTCCCCAAAGCGCTAGACGCAGCTCGAGTTCCTGAAAAGGAACTACCTTAAAAATTTTCATTCTTAAAACTACAATTATTTAACCTTTCTCTGCAGTAAACATGACGTTAATTAATACATACCGTATTTGTGCGTAGGTTTATGAGAAAGGAAAGTGCTACAGATGAGCTAAAACAGGAAAAACCCTTGTATGTAACGCCCTTTCACCACATCAGATACCTGCATTAACCTAAATACTTACATTCCTCTAACTGCAGTTTTAAAATGAATAAACCTAGACTGGGAAATAATGAACCACAGGACGTTTCTCCAGAGAGAGAGATGCAGAGACTGAGAGATGCAGACGAAATCCGTGAGAGAACGACGCTGTAATCTAGGCGAGGTCTAATTTTAATATTCTGTTCCATTCCTCCATCTCTCTTCCTCTCTTTCAAATAGTCTGCAGAGCAACAGCTGCGTCACAGAGGAGCGTTCAGACACACATGCGTCTGTCATAACAGACAGCTCACAAGTACGTAGCATCCCATATATTTAACTAACAGCAAACAGCCAGCGTCACAATCTGTGTCCACAGCTCCTATGACTGCTATTACAGCAAGGAAATATGTTTTTGTTAAAACTGGAATATAATGTAAGTCACATGGGGAAAAAACGTTAGCAGTTAGTGTAGCTAATGTGATATACCAAACACAGAGAGAGAGAGAAACCACAAGTTATACATTACTTGGAAAGATAACAGAAAGATGAGTGATGCAGCAGCCAGGAGGGTTTCAGACACACATGCACATGGTTACTGTTTAATTCACAACAAGCTGGACGGTTGCACATTCCTCTAAACTTGCAGAGGCTGATTGTGAAATATAAAGCTAGTATATACAGAACAACAGGCACGTCTATGCCCTTTTCTCCACACACATGCAAGAATAAAAAAGACTTAATTTATCAACTTTCTTCATGTTGTTCATGTCTCAGATGAAGGCCAGAGGTAACTATCAGACGTACTGTTGAAATAGCTAGTGTAGTTTTTGAGACACCAAATCTTAGCCACTAATCTCATTACGAACCCCAGCAGGACTCCGGCTGTGAACTAGATCTCAGCACTTTACTTTACAAACAGACTCTTTTGCAGTGAGGCAGATGGACAGCAGGGTGAGAGAAGAACACATCAGAGATTGTAGTCACACCTGGAGAGCCGCAGTTTCAGATCCTGAGATGCTTAGAACACATGCTGGATAAAAACAGTGTGGGGTCCGGTTAAACAAAGGCTTCTGTGAACTTTTGTAAACTCAAATGTTGATCTCTGCCGGGACCACAAGTTAAATAACACTGCTATATCTCTTCTCTTCTCTTACTCTGACCTGACACCATGACCTGTCGCCGCATACTATATTGTACTCTGCCTGTTACCATAACTTCTCAATATGTCTCTCACTCAAATCTGTCTCCATGATAACTGTATCTTCACTGTCCCTCTAAACCATCACCATTACAACTGTTAACTACTGCTCTGTTCTCCTGAATCCCTTTACCATAGCAACCTCGGGCTGCAGGTGTTAAAATAGATCTACATAATAATTAAACCACATCTCACTGCAGCTTTATCTAAAATCTTAAACCTACTACTGTGCAAAATCATTATAGGCTTATACATTTGAATAAAATCCTAAAAATGAATAAGATGATAAGAATGCCTCTCAGAATTCTCTTCTGGCAGAAAGGTTGTGAATCATTGTCAGTTATTCAAGGGTTGGATACCCAGTAGTAGGCTCTGCCAAAAAGCAATGTTTACGTGAGCCCAAACAATCCCCTTCAGATGAACATGCTGGCTGCAATGTGATCAAAAGCCAGTTATCTGTGACTGTTTACCCACAACATTACCTCAGCATTACTCACAAAGCCTTTCAAGCACCAGCAGGTTTAGTGTGATATCAGACGTCCAAACACTGAATCACCACTGGACACCTCGGTTTATGTGCAATTAAAACTATTTGGATTATTTCAAATTGCCTATTTAATTAATCTGCTCAACAGTAATTCCAAAAATGAGAGATGTGTCACTCAAATCGCTTTCTCACAAGCACAAATAGATATGAACGTGGAAATGGCACAAAACTTTCTACAGTGACCTTTATCTGCATTATTTCAACTCAGTTCCACCTTACAAAAATATTTTTGCTTACTATTAAAAAGAGAAATGATTACACCCAAAAAACAACCATAAAGGCGTCTTGTGCTTCCAGTGAGTCTCATGCGTTCATCTGAGTAGTTTAGAAGTATCTGCCCACTACTAACACACTGTTGAGTCTACACAGGAAGACAAAGAAAGTGTGTGAGGGCTGGAAGGGGGTGATTTGGGTCTGCCACCTTCTGGAATAAAAGCACATGTACTTCAGAAACTGAATTTGTGAAGTATGGTTATTGCACTTATTTTTTTGACATAAGATGAAATGTATTGATAACATATAAAGCAAATCTCTCTCTCCTCTCTCTCTCTCTCTCTCTCTCTCTCTCTCTTTTTGACAGAATCAATGGACAGTCTTAATCTCACTCCCTCTTCCCAGCAGCACTCTCCAGCACTATCTCCTCATGTTTCTCTTGTGGCCAATCAAGACACAGTTACCGTCGAAAACCACGATGTCCTAGACAGGCCCAGCGAATCAGAGATCAGCCCTCCACTTGACTACCTCTTCCTCTCTCAGTGTGAAACTGGCACAAAGAACATCGTCAGGCAAGGCCCACCTCATTTCTTATGATCACACGCTGCAGAAATAATAATTATATATTAATCTCAATACGGAAATTATATTCATTCCATGTAGCACCAGACTATCAGCTTTTCCTTTAATCTGATTTAATGAAGGTGACTGAGAGAATAAATGACAACGGAAAATATCTCACGCTTTTTGCTTCAGTGAAATCTTTTGATCTTGGTCACTGCAGCATAACACATTGTGATTAGAGTCAAAAAAAATCTTCAGAGCCTGCATGCAAAGTAGGGGACTTTATTATTATTAAAAATGCTATCATAATGCAGTTTTGTATTAGTATAGCAGTTTTGTAATACTGAGGCATATTATGGAGGGTTATAGCTGATTAATGAAACAGCTATGCAGGTTTATCACACTTCAAAAGTTTAGGGTTGGTAAGATTTTCTATCAAATACAATAAAAACAGTAATATTGTGAAATATTATTACAGATATATATATATATATATTAATATTTATTTTAAAATGTAATTTATCCTTGTGTTGGCAAAACTGAATTTTCAGCAGCCATTACTCCAGTCTTCAGTTTCACATGATCCTTCAGAAATCAGTCTAATATGTTCAATAATAATTTCTTATTATTATAATAGTTGGAATCGGTTGTGCTACTAAATATAAAAAAATTAAAAATGTTGGTTTGTTTTACATTTTTATGATTCTTTGATTAATAGAAAGCACAGTTTTTTTTAAATATAAATATTTTGTAGCATTATAAATACTGTATATTTACTCTCACATCTGATCCATTCATCCTTGCTGAATATAACTGTTAATTTCTCAAGAAAATAAAATTCTTACTATCTTACTAACTATTTGTTACTAGTTACTATAGTTACTATTAACATGAGCTGGAATTAGAAATCATTGTGTTTCTAAACATATATACATCATTTATTTTCTTTATAATAATACCCAAAGCAAAATAATTCACAATAGGACCAGGAAAGTCTAATAAAGGGTACATTTTTATTTCATGTAGACTCGTGTCTCAGAGACCTCTTTTGTTTTTTGTTTTTTGATTTGTTTTGTCTTCCTCTGGCATTTCATATGAAAGAAAATTTGTTATGCAAATTTGTGATTTATAAATCATTATTACTCATTTGGTAAAGAAAGGCTAAATGAGAAAAAAATAGTTTCGTTATGTCACAACACACCACACATTTTCCATATGCTTGCTCTGAACCACAAATATTTTCCATAGAGGAGTCTGAACAGGTTTTATTTTGAAAAACATTTAGTTGACATTAGTCAGTATTGTTTTGTGATTATATGCTTATCTCTGTGTTTGTCCTTCCCTAGGTGTGACAGCATCTCTAACTCTGAACGCTCCTTTGAGCAGAGCTCGTCTGATTACACAGAGGATGTGTTTAGCCCCACCCCACGCATTGACTCCTCCCCCTCCCCTTTCCTTGTGGCTGGGGTGCCCGAGCCCCCATTCAGCGCCCCCTGTGGCCCACTCTCTCTATCCTCCTCCCTTTCATCCAGCCTCTCATCTCCAATCTCTCAGCGCCGTCCACCGGACATTTTCAGATTCGACAGGCCCTTCTACGGAACATCAGACCCACAGACGCCTCCCCCCCTCCCACCCAAACCCACACACCTGTCTGATCACCATAGTAATGATGATACCGGCCATAATCAGATGCAACCTGCTCTCCTCCCTCGCAGGACGTCACTTTCAGAAATAGACCAATATAGGAGAGGTGAGAATGCTATGCACACACAAAACATTCTGCTGATTTACACCAAAAAATTCCTTTTACTTAATTTGATGATGCTGATTTAAAAAATATAGTCAAAAATTTCTCACAAATGTACTTTTCAAAATAATAAAAGCAGTCAAATGTCAAAAGTTTCAGGAGGCGTTTTGTGTGGGGTGGGGTTCTGCCTTTACATAAATTAGTATTCGAAAGAGTGGGAAAGTTTTTAAATACACCATTTAATGTCAACTTTACATTACCCCCCCCACCCCCCACCACCACCACACACACACACACACAAAATCTGTAATTTTTTTTTTGCTGTTTGTGGAAATTAAATGTCTCACCGACATAGCAGAAAACACCTGGGACATGTTTACATCTTCTTTTGTCAATGGCCATCATTTTTACCTGTTTTAACAAACAGTTGTAACCGGGTTCAGAGGAAGATTTGAGCAATGCCTTTGTGGCAGTTTTGCTGGTGATTAGGGATAATACAAGACTTCTTGACCTAATAAAATGATTGTTGTAAGCGAAAATGCTACAAAATGCTCATCATATTTTATGTGAAATTGTGACATGCTACAGCAAAACAAATTAGTAAGAAAGAAGTATTGGATTTCATTCAGAAAATAGGATGCAGGGCAGTGTTATTAATTACTCCACCCCCCACCCTTTTCTCAGGAAAACATTTCCATAATATTTTCCACTACATTCGTGTTTTCAGGAGAGTTTGACAATGCCGGAAGAAACTGGAACAAACGTCTAAGCCTCAACCTGGTAATGAAATATTCAAATCTAAAATAGTCAAATGAGCCTGGAGAAATTTAAACAGACACCGTAAATATGCATCAATTTGAATATATTTCCTGCCAGAAACCAGATGTGTCACTGTGTTTCCCTCTGTATTTCTATTTCTAGCCAATATTTCTGAATAGCACAGTAACTGAAAACCACTCTGAGGATTCATATGTGCCCATGGCCTCCCCACCAATCAGCTGCTCTGATGTGACTTCAGATGGCTACATACCCATGAGCCCCTCCACCCTGCCTATCTCCCTACTCACCAACGGCAAACCAGAGCTGCCTTCGCCTTCCAATCCTGACCTTGAACCTCCTCCAGTCAACCGCAACCTTAAACCAAGAAGACGGGGTAAATCTTTCTGGGTTAAAAAAATGCAAGGATTACCAGTATCATTCACAATCAAAGCATGTGGTATTACAAAAAATTAAAGACATAGTTTTGTTATTGTAGCATTTGCATTACTTATTGTGACTGACCTGCTGCCTTTAGATGCAAATATTTAAATTGGAAATAAGATTTGCATGTCCCATGTTATTTTACCACATGTTGAATACAACCCGAATTCCGGAAAAGTTGGGACGTTTTTTAAATTTTAATAAAATGAAAACTAAAGGAATTTCAAATCACATGAGCCAATATTTTATTCACAATAGAACATAGATAACGTAGCAAATGTTTAAACTGAGAAATTTTACACTTTTATCCACTTAATTAGCTCATTTAAAATTTAATGCCTGCTACAGGTCTCAAAAAAGTTGGCACGGGGGCAACAAATGGCTAAAAAAGCAAGCAGTTTTGAAAAGATTCAGCTGGGAGAACATCTAGTGATTAATTAAGTTAATTGATATCAGGTCTGTAACATGATTAGCTATAAAAGCTTTGTCTTAGAGAAGCAGAGTCTCTCAGAAGTAAAGATGGGCAGAGGCTCTCCAATCTGTGAAAGACTGCGTAAAAAAATTGTGGAAATGTTTAAAAACAATGTTCCTCAACGTCAAATTGCAAAGGCTTTGCAAATCTCATCATCTACAGTGCATAACATCATCAAAAGATTCAGAGAAACTGGAGAAATCTCTGTGCGTAAGGGACAAGGCCGGAGACTTTTATTGGATGCCCGTGGTCTTCGGGCTCTCAGACGACACTGCATCACTCATCGGCATGATTGTGTCAATGACATTACTAAATGGGCCCAGGAATACTTTCAGAAACCACTGTCGGTAAACACAATCCGCCGTGCCATCAGCAGATGCCAACTAAAGCTCTATCATGCAAAAAGGAAGCCATATGTGAACATGGTCCAGAAGCGCCGTCGTGTCCTGTGGGCCAAGGCTTATTTAAAATGGACTATTTCAAAGTGGAATAGTGTTTTATGGTCAGACGAGTCCAAATTTGACATTCTTGTTGGAAATCACGGACGCCGTGTCCTCCGGGCTAAAGAGGAGGGAGACCTTCCAGCATGTTATCAGCGTTCAGTTCAAAAGCCAGCATCTCTGATGGTATGGGGGTGCATAAGTGCATACGGTATGGGCAGCTTGCATGTTTTGGAAGGCTCTGTGAATGCTGAAAGGTATATAAAGGTTTTAGAGCAACATATGCTTCCCTCCAAACAACGTCTATTTCAGGGAAGGCCTTGTTTATTTCAGCAGGACAATGCAAAACCACATACTGCAGCTATAACAACAGCATGGCATCGTCGTAGAAGAGTCCGGGTGCTAACCTGGCCTGCCTGCAGTCCAGATCTTTCACCTATAGAGAACATTTGGCGCATCATTAAACGAAAAATACGTCAAAGATGACCACGAACTCTTCAGCAGCTGGAAATCTATATAAGGCAAGAATGGGACCAAATTCCAACAGCAAAACTCCAGCAACTCATAGCCTCAATGCCCAGACGTCTTCAAACTGTTTTGAAAAGAAAAGGAGATGCTACACCATGGTAAACATGCCCCGTCCCAACTATTTTGAGACCTGTAGCAGAAATCAAAATCGAAATGAGCTCATTTTGTGCATAAAATTGTAAACTTTCTCAGTTTAATCATTTGCTATGTTATCTATGTTCTATTGTGAATAAAATATTGGCTCATGTGATTTGAAAGTCTTTTAGTTTTCATTTTATTAAAATTTAAAAAACGTCCCAACTTTTCCGGAATCCGGGTTGTATATTGTGCCAGTGACTAATGTCTAGCTCAAAGACAGGAGGTGTTATTTCAGAATTCTTCGTTTTTTGAGGTATTTGTACAACATAGCAATGTGACATTGGTGTGCTATGTTAGCTGTAACTGCTGTTATGAAGCAATTTCAGTAACTGGAATATCACTGGAGATATCAGTAAGCTATGTCATAAAACAAAAATAGAGATGATCCCATGTGAGGAGAGGTACAGAAGAGTGATGAAATGTTAAAAATTAATGAGGAAGATGAGATGCAGTAAAGCTCGTGATCATGATCTATGTGTCAAACAGAAACCACATTTCTTTTTTAAGCTCTAAATTCAAGAGTTGTTTTACTGATGTTTATTGGCAGTCTTTCCTAGATACTGTAGATAATACATGGTGTGACAGGGAAAAATTAAAAAGACACTCAAATATATACAGTATATATACTGGCTGGATTTCTGTTGAAATAACTGGAAATGTGACATTACCTTTAATCGCTGTGCGTCTCCAAGCATCACACAGTAGTGCTGTACTTGAATTAATCATTGTTTTTGAACAATTAGCTTCTTGAGGTAACAGTTAAATAACTCGCTCACTGTTTCGTTGCTGAATGAATCCGTGTGCTTGAACGAATTCTGATTTGTTAAATGACTCAATGACTCGCTAAGTCATGTGAACTAGCTGGCGTTACCAGCACACATGGGCTGAGAAAAAGAATAGTAAAAAAATAATAGGCCAAAGTAATTAATGTGAATAGAGATTACAACAAAAAAAGCCCTAGAAATAAATATTTCTATTCGAAATTTGTATTAGCCTCCTGTAAACGTTCAAGTCTTCAAATTGACCCATAACATTTCTAGAAGCTGCATCTCAAGTGACATTAAGGTGTATTTATACAGACTGTTCAGAGGTGGCATGGACCAAATAATGCTATGAGATTAGTGGGTTTTAAATTGACATTAATAGGCTTTTTTATTATTTAAAAAAGAAAAATACACGTGATATACTTTTTTTAAATGAACTGATACTCTAAATATGAAACTACCATGAGGTGGCGGCGGCAAGTCAGTAAAAGTCATTCAGTCCGATTCAACCGATTCGTTCAAGCGACTGATTCATTCAGACACCAAGTCACTGAATCAGTGGCTCACTGGATTCATTCATAAACTTGGATTCATTTAGCAACGAAACACCGCTGTGTGAGTGTGTGGCTCGGAAAGGCTTCTGCTGAGGTGGCTTTTTGGAGCAACATTTTGTCTAAAATAACACAATACTAACTTCTTGTTTACCTAACTGTTGTATAAAATCACTTTCGCATTTGCAATCGTGTTGATATTCGGGGGAAAACTACGGTGCCCATAAAGTGACTTGTTCGATTTACTTAGTTTTGTCATGGCCACGACATAATATGACGTTCCCACGAGTTAATATGACGTTCCCACAAATTAATATCTCGTGGCCACGACATATTATCACGTTCCCACGAGTTATTATTTCGTGGCCACAACAAAACTAAGTAAACCGAACAAGTCACCTTACGGGCACCGTAGAAAACAGCTCTCTTGCTCGTGTTATTGAGTATTGCGTAACTTTACGTCCACAAGAATAAAGACATTTTCTAAATTTGACATCCGATGGGAAACGTCCTATAAACATATTGCAGATGAGCAAACACTCAAAAAAATTTATCTTGCAGATGTAAATGCAGACGTCAAATAGACTATCAGGGATGATATAAATATAAGACAGTCATCATTACAGTACCTCTCAGGCATTCCGAGACATATTTCATTCTAAATAGGTGCATGCTTCTTTAAGAGGTTTACATTATTTTTAAAATGAGAATTTGTCAAGCCAAACACACAAGAGAGGAAGTGCATTATACTGTCAGAGACAGAACAGGAACCTCAGACAGCAGTGTGTCTTGAGTGGAGGCGCAGGGTTCCTACAGGTCATGCACCTCCACACAAAGGAAATGCCTCATTAAAAGTGAAAGTGTGTTTGCATGTTGTGTGCAAAAGAGAAAAAGATAAGGAGTTACTGAGTGTTCTGCTTTGTGTTTGCTTCCACAGCTCGACCGCCACCTCTAGACCTACGAGGTCTGTCCACAATTTCTGAATGTCCATTTCACGTTCCCCTCGCAAGCACCATGACAGAACCCTGGTGAGCATTATGATAAACTCATATTTATAGACCCAACAATTACTCAAAACTGATCCTCTGCAACTCTGTTATTCTTCTCAACCACTTCCATCTGTATCCTGCATCTACAGCGAAGATATTGTGTCTGTCTTGAGTCTTGACACTGCTCTTCCTCAGGTCACCTGATCTTTATTTCCTGCCTTCACAACCCCCTGTGCACAATTGTCTTCTCATTGACATGTTTGTGGTGGTTATGAATACCACACTGATTTTTATGTTTTTTGTTAATTGTATGGTAGGCCTATTGTTTTGCTTTCCTATAGCTGTATTTGAACATGAATGTGTTTTGTGTTGGTTTGTTTTGTCTCTAGCGCATCACTTCAGTTTGCTCCTTTGGACAGGCGGCGGGGATGGGGCATAAACGGCTTTGAACAGGAAAGGAGCATCACGCAAACGGTAACATGATTTCCTGTTATAGCATTAATCATTTTTAGCTCTTGTTTCTCTTTGAGCAAGAGGGCAACAGAGGCAGAAAAATTATAAAACAAGGCAAACAACAGCAACAGCAAATCTCTAAATTACAATGGAAAATAGCAGGAAATTCAGCAAAGAGAAAAAAATAGCAGAAAGGGAAATTATTCATGACAAATATTTATAAGAAATTTATTTTATGTAAAAGTTCCATATATAAACAATATCATTCAAAAGCTTTTTTTTTTTTTTTTGAAAGAAATTAACACTTTTATTCAGCATAGATGTATTAAGTTGATCAAAAGTGACAGTAAAGACATTTATGTTACAAAAGATAAATGCTGTTATGTTGTACTTTTTATTCATCAGATAATCCACGAAAATATAAAGCAGCATTCTTTAACAATGATAATAACAATAAGGCAGTGGCAATTAGATGCTATTTACACTAAATGAAAATTGCATCTTTTCTTAGCGATAGATGCTATTTACACTAAGTGCAAATAGCAGCATTTTTTAGTGATATGCTATTTACGCTAAGTGCAAAAAGCTATAGATTATATTTACACTATGTTAAAATTTTACTACTTATTGCAAATAGTGGCAGTTTTCTGCACCTCAGTATTGTAGTACATTGTAAAACAGTACACAATATTAACTTATTCAGTGTAAATTTTAATTCAAATTATTAAATGAATGCCACCTTATTGGGACAATAAAGCCCTCCTTGCACCTATCCTAACCCTACCCAATACATTGTTTTCAACTTTTTGATTATATTCTTCATTTTCATTGAAAATAATAGCTTTTCTGATTTGATTTGAAATTTGAAAAGGGAGGAAATTGTTCTCCAAAAGGCGGATTCGAACTCAGGTCGATCGTGTCAAAATGAACATGTGACACGTTTTACCATCTGCGCCACCAGAGATATCATCTGTCATTTGTCTTTTGCAGTGTTAACTAGCCGAATCACATGTTGGTGGGTGGAGTTAGTGTAAATAGCTTCAGCCAACAAGGCAGGCTATTTGTACAAAGTGTAAATAGACACTCCGTAACAATAAATGTTCCCTGAGCGACAAATCAACATTTTTGAATGATTTCTGCGACACAGAAGACTGCTGGAAAGTCACTTTTGCCATTACAGGAATAAATTACATTTTCTAAAATATATAAAAAAAAACATTTGTTTATAATAATTGTAATATTTCACAATACTGCTTACTTATTTGCTTTTTAAATAAATGCAGCATTGGTGTTTTCCTTCGTTCATGATTCTCGGCAGATGTTCCCAGCTTGTGATTCTGCCCCCAGGATGAGGCGTTCTCAGCTGGATTACTTGTCACTTGACTTCAACTCGGCCTCCCCCTCACCTGTCCAGAAGGTCAGTGGTAGGAATTATATCTTACATGCAGCTGACAGACATTTGGAGAGTGTTTGGAGAGTGGGGTTTTAGTGGGTACTGCTATCTCTCGTAGTAATCTTTTCTGTGGCTTTATAAAATGTTCATAAAACAGTTACTCAGCATCTCCTGTCCCAGTTACTCTAAATCTGCCTGCTGGGTTGTTACATTTCTGCCATGTTGATTAGTGTTTTGACTGTTGGAATTGTGTTATTGATGTTTTCAGAAACCGCTGCTGGCGGACGAGTACAGGGTCGATTATGTGCAGGTAGATGAGAAGAAGACACAGGCTTTACAAAGCACCAAGATGGAGTGGAAGGATGTCCGTCAGTCAAAATCCTAAAGCCCTTGGTTGGGGGGGGGGGGGGTTAAATTATTACATGGTTCAAAACTTGACTTGTTTTCATCTTCTACAATTTCAGGTACATGTTGTTGTTGTTTTTTACACTGCTATGAAAGGAGGCAGTACAGAGCCGGACTGGAAACCTTCAGAAATTAAATGAGTTTATTCAGGAAATCATTCCAGAATAAAAGACCTCTGACACAATGATTCAAGAATAAAGCTTTGTTTTGTAGTTCTTATACCAGGAAGACAATTAAGACAATTAGCATTTCCTATGCATTTTTTAGAATTTTGGTTTTTGGTTTATGAGTAAAGGAAAATGTGAGGTTGACCTCAGTTTGCTATACAACATAGATTATACACAGTCATACCTCAAATGTGAATAATATTTTTTTTTTAAGTTGCTAACAAAGTGATAATAAGTGAGTACTTAATAAGTACAAAAGAGGAATGTGAATGCTCAGTCCCAAGTTGTGGTAACTTGTTAGCTGCATAAACTAGTTTTCAAAAGTTTGGGGTTGGTAAGACTTTTTAATAATTTTGAAAGAAAACTTATCTGCACAACAAGGCTGCATTTGATCATTTGAAAAATACAGAGCAAAAACAAATATTGAAAAATATGATTTCAATTTAATGTTTTCTATTTGAATATATTTTAAAATGTGGGACATGATCCTTTGGAAATCAGAATTCTCAAGATTCTTTGATGAATAGAAAGTGTAAAAGAACAGCATTTATTTGAAATAGAATCTTTTGTAACATTATGTCCTTACCTCTGGGGAATTCAATATATAGTTGCTGAATAAAAGTATTAAATTCTTTCCCTAAAAATCTTACTCACCCCTAACTTTTGAACCATAGTGTATTTTGTTGAAAAACATGAAATTCTTTTCAAATAAATGTTTACCACAGACTACGAACTGACATCATGATTGAACAGCTCTAATAAAAGTAATTCTAAACCTGAATGAGTAATGAAATCCAAACAATGCTAACAGCATAAATTTCATCTAAAAACATTTGTCACCAAAGCTTAAACTGCTTTTTACAACAGAAATAATTCATATAATTAATATTGGTCATTTACTTAACTTGGAAAATGTACAGAGTGACTTTTTTTGTTGCACTCCCTTGGGATGTTATTTTCAAAAAACAATAATTCCCTGAATATAACAGCACACTGTTTTACATGTGTTTTACACTGTTTTACAATGCAACGCATTGCCTGTTTGTGAATTCTGAAATAATGTTGTCACGTAAAGGTGTCACAAAGTCTTTAAGTAGATATTATGAATATGTTACATATTTATGACATGTACAATCACTGAAGAGTGCAACAGAAAATGATGACATCACTGAATGTTTTTATTGCACTGATTTAAAAACACCTTTGAGACCATGTTTATACTACAATATGTTTCTTGAGAGTCCGATCACTGTAAAATACTAGAACCACACACTGTGATTGAATGCTGGAACAAAACAATGAAGGAACTGAACATTTTGTAGAAGGGATTTTGTTAGGATTGAAAATCGAGTGAATATTGAATGTTGAATATGTTAGACTACTGTCAAATTATTAACCTAATAGGGTTATGAAGGTTTGTCAACATTTATTGGAATGTATTTTTCCCATCGACCTTTCACGATTATGAGGCATTATGAATGTATTTCTGTCATGGGTTGTAGAATTTTAGTGCCATGTCATGCTGTGCTTATGACACTCTTCTTTCATGGTGGTCAGATTTTGCTGTACTGATGAGAGCACAAAAATCTCATTGAAAACTATCACTGTGACATCAACAGTTTCCCGCCAATCCTGATATTCTTCAGTGTATGCTTTATGTCTCATGAAGAAATGTAATACATGAGTGAGAGAGAGAAAGAGTGAGTGAGTGAGAGAGAGAGAAGAGTGTGTGTGTTTTGCTGAAATTTAGAGACCTTACTAACCTGTGTGAATCAATGGATGTTTATCCATCAGCAGGTAAATTATTGTGATGCATATTGAACACAATAAAAACACTTTAAAACAATTCAGCTCAATAAACTGAAAGCAAAAAAAAAAAACAGACTTTTTTTAAATCTGTTGTTTTTAAAATATAAAATATACATGTGAAACTTGTACCTACATTAAGATTGTTTTAAATGCTTTGAAAGATGTTTTCAAAAATATTCATTTGACTTTTTTAATTTATCAAAAATACAGTAAAAACTGTAAAATTGTGAAATTATATATTTTAAAATGTAATTTATTCTTGTGATGGCAAAGCTGAATTTTCAGCATCCATAACCCCAGTCTTCAGTGTCACATGATCCTTCAAAATTCATTTTAATATGCTTTTGGTGCTTATTTTTATTCTTGATGTTGAAAACAGTTTAATATTTTTGGGAAGACTGTTGCAGGAATCTTTTGTAACATAAATATCTTCACTGTCGCTTTTGACAAATTTAACACGTCCTTGGTGAATAAAAATATTAATTTCTTTAAAAAAAAAAAGAATTCTCACCACAAAATTCTGAATAGTGTATATCTGTAACAACTTCGAAACAGTTTAATACTAGTTTTAAGTACCATGTGGTTTTATATATTCTTTTTATCTTATAAACCTAAAACATTACATACTCTTCTTTGGAACATAAGCTATTTCCCAATTTATGTTGGTAATTTGAATTACCCTAAAAAAAAAATCTTAATGAAACCAGCATAATTGTGTTTAACAAAATGAGTAATAAAAAGAGACCAGAGGAAACATACTAATTTCAACTCTGTTTTCTCCATAATGAAGTTTATTATGAAATAGTGATATAATGTTATTTCAATCAGATCACTGAATCAAAAATATTAAACTGATATTTTCCTTTGTAACATAAATAGTTTCATGTGGCACTTAGTACACATGTGTGAAATATTTCTTCCATAAAGTCCTCTTACATTTTTATTCCCTAAAAGGGTCTTTAACACTCCAGCAGAAGCTCTAAAATATAGAAAGAGGATCAAGATGGAAAAAAAGAAAATCACACTTGAATAGAATAAATAATGTTTTATAGCAATACTTTAAATATTGTCATTGGACTAAATACTATCCTTTGAAAGTTATCAGACAAAACGCGAAATATACCATAAATGAATTTTTGCACAGGTCCCTTAATTTGGGAAAAAATAAATATATATATACATATATATATATATATATATATGTATATATGTATATACTGTATATATATAGAGAACCAAAAACGACCCCCAAAAAAACAAAACCGAGAAAAAAAAGAAAAAAAACGCTATGTCATGCTAATCCTAGCAGCGATAACCAAATTTCTTTACTTAATGTTCGCCTGAGAAGTCACATGGCGGGGAACCAGCTCATGGGGTTGGCATTTGCACATGCCAATGCACCTGTTAGAGGAAAATTTGCCAACTAGATTATTTTGGCATGTTAGAGATGAATTGGCACGTCATTATGAAGTTGATCAGCAGGATTAAAGTTGGCCTGGTCCAGGTATCATTCCTCATAAAATGAAGGCAGGGCTCAGAGGTGGCATTATTACTTTTTGGGGGGTTTTCCGGTCTTCTGTCAGATTGCACTTATGACGGGAGAGAGGAAACAATGTTGAAACCAAGATCAAGACCTAAGGATAAACAAGGCTCTGACGTAAACACGCTACAGAGGTCCTCTGTTCAGAGCAAAACTGTTCCTCCTTCAGGTTTCTCTGATCTGTAGCTTAATCAAGGTATCTAAATGCTCCAGCAAACCAAAATGACTTTTAATTTGATTGATTGAAGTTCTCTCTGAATGTCAAAGTTGTTCCAGTAGACTGTGACCAGTGTAAGCACAACTTGCGCGACAAATTTGCAAATCGTGATCCACTGTTCTTTGAGACCCGTACGAATATAACAACATAAATAAAAATACCTGTAATGAACTGAATCTCATGCAAAACAAACTAAAGAGTGTAGCAGGTTCCATCCAAGGAGTAATTGTCCAGGGGAAAAAAGTCTTCAGCTTTGATCAGACTTGAAACTGTTGGAAAAACAGATGATAATGTGGAGTATGAGATCGAGAGAGACTGGGTGAGAGACAATGCCCCAAATAGTCACAGTGCACGGAGGAACACCAGGGCGGCACTAGAGAGCAAGAGTCATTACAGTGGTTTAGTGCTTCAAACGGTGAAAGTTAACTATCTTGTCGATTTGTATAGAGAAGAAGAAACCATAAGAGATTTTCCATATTTCATGATTTAAAACCTCTCTAAAAAGAGTGCCGAGGAATAAAATCGATGTTTTGTGTGTGCGTGTTTGCGTGATTTTTTTGTCGTGTGCAGTATTCAGTGCAGCCAGCCCAGCAAGATGTCCCCGTAACCCCAGTGAAAGTAATACGCCAGGTAAACCCTAGTAAAGCGAGGTCGGTCCTCTCTCCTGTAGTTAGTGTGTGTGTGGGTCCTTCTCAAGTCCCGCAGATGTATCTTAAGTAGAATAGTGCTTTTCCAAGTATACAGAGGCTGGTGTATCCCACCCCTGGTGGATATGTGTTCTATTTTTTAAAGGGAGCTAACCGACTGAAGTTCTGCCAGAAGGGAGATGTGCTGCGTTTAGGCTCATATTCATATCCGTCCGCCTGCCCGTAGCCGTCAGGGAGGAGGTACTGCCCGGGGTTCATGGGGTCCAAAGGAGGTGGGTATGTTGGGGGCCCCGACCGGCCCACACCTGAGAAGACGGACACATACGAATGCACAATGATTAATGCATAAACTCTATTTTTCTGTTTAACATCGCTTATTATTAGATTTCTTTGACATTTGTGTAGCTTTATGCTGTATGTAACATCCACAAGTACCATTTATTGCAAGGCAAAACAATATCAATTTGTATCAATTAACTTCTATTTTCTCAGCAGGAATTTTTTCACCATGGTAACAGCAATACAACAGAACACAGTATAATTTATTGGCCATTAGAATGCAAATTATGTTATGCAAAAATATTTTTCTGCCTAAAGCAGCCATCATAGATGTGAGACACAACAACCTCTAAGAACATCTAAATTCCGTGAGGAACATATTTCAAGAACAGGCTTCAAGATTTCATACCTTTCTGTCTGGTGACTCTCCTAACAGTCAGGGCGGCTTGTTTCTTCTGATATTCAGAGATTTCAAACCCTAAAGGGACAAAAAAAGACAATATTCGGCGTAAACATTTAATAGCTTCATGTGAAGAACAGAAAATTTAAATCACTGTGAACTTGTTTGATCATTGTATCGTAAAGACTGGACTAAACACTCTTCAAAATACATCTTTTGTGTTCAAAATAAAAAATGAGGATGAGGATGAATAAGAACTAAACAAACAATTGTCTGTGATGTAAAAATTCTCACCAATCTTCTCATCTTCCTGGACCATCTTTCTTTCCTCTTGAAACGCCCGAAGCCAACGGATTTTCTCCTCCAGTTTTTTGGGCAGGAACAGATGGATCTCGTCTGTGTCTCTGTTGGCCAGTTTGAAGGCGTTTTTCACGCTAACGTTAAAATCATCATCTCGGCCATCGATTGCGTCAATGACCTCATAATGATCCAGATCAATCCGACCCTTATAATAGAGAATATCACGGCGAATGAGATCCTGTGGAAGGCGGAGAGACTTTATGAGTATGTCTGTAATACAGACAGATTACTGATAGAATGAAACGATTGATTGATTATTCTGTTCCAGCACGAAACATCTAATACATCATTCTCATTTTTCACCTCTTTTCCTTTCCACACACCAATGTACTTGTTACACCAGGAGGTTTTATTCAATGTGACAGCAAGTGTGACTGGCCATGATACATTTTTGTTCTATACATTTAAATATATGTCTGTGTTTATAAATATATACCTACAATATGGGAAAATATATGTTTTTATATTTTTTTTTTTTAGATTATAGTGATTAAGTGAAGACTATTCACTAAGACTATTTAGACTCCAATCTATTCAGTGTTCATTAAAATACTTTTGAAACAATTAAGAACTGGACACAAATAGAAAGGCTACTTGTTGGTTATGGAAATACTCTGTTGATTTGACAGATTAACTGATAAATAGCTGGTCTGGGTAATGTCATATCAGTCTTCTAAGAAACTGATATGAAAAGTGCTGATTGTCTCTGTTTTTGTGTTGCTGAATTGCCTGTGTCTCTCTTTGTGCTGAAGAGCTGTTTTTGCACCTTTTTGGAGAGTAAAAATGGGCCGTGTGCTTTGAGCTTGAGGGTGTTTGGAGGACACCTAAAACACAAACAGCTTCTGCAGGGTTCATACACATTATTACCAATGAATTTCCATGCCTTTCCATGACATTTGAGACAATATTCATGACCTAATGATCCATTATTTTACAAGTATACATGTAAAATAAGAATAATAACCTATTTTCAAATGTATCATAGCATATGTTAACTAAATCAATGACTATTAATTACTTGTTTGTCTCTTTGTCTTTTGTTGTTTTATTAACATTAATGACAGACAGCACAGCTTTATTAGGCTGCTGTCAAAAGACCGAACACACGGATTCTAATATACTGATAGACACGTTTTCTTTCTCTCGGTTGTGCTACACTACTATAATTTAATTATAGTTATTTGCTTCTGGATGCCTGTCTGGTTCGGTTCTGCATCTTTGCTCTCAAAATGAAAGTTCCAGTGTCTGTCTGTCTATCTATCTGCATCACTTAATTTTTCAAGTTTTCTACACTTCATTTCCAGACCCATGTGTCCCAATTAAAGCTGATTTAAAAAACTAATTATAATGTCATTCTTTCCTTCATCCCCTCTTTCTACCCTATTTATTTTCTCACCTTCTTACAGAGGACCATCTGATGATCGAATAGGAAGAAGATTCTGGTTTGGCTGCGCCCATATGCTTGATATATCCAGGACATCTCCCCAGTGTACACTAGCTCTGAGCTCCTGTCCAGAATATCCTCACCCTGCACACAAACGAAAAACAAATGAATCATTACATCTGACACCACTGAGGCTCTTATGTGTTTATGTCTCAATATGCAGCTCTCAAATTAAATATGGTGTCTGTGGTGCAGGTTGCATGTCAGTAACATGCATTGTTGAATTTGTATAGATAAATTCTCCTTTTGAAAAAGGAGATATTAAATAGAATAATAATTTGAATGTTTCTTTATGCTCACCAGGGCAGAATTTATCTGATCTACAATTATTATTTAAAAAAATTTAATTATTACAATTTCTCTACATGTAATATGTAATTTTCGATTTAATATGTCATTATCAGCAGCCATTATTCTACTCTTCAGTGCCACATGATCTTTCAGAAATCATTCTAATATGCTGATTTGGTACTCAAGAAACAGGTTTGTGACGTAACAACCCAGATAAACCCTGCCCTCAGGAAAAGGAAGCAAAGGGGGCGAGGCCATGCTACTCTGCCTTAGAGAGGAGGAAGAGAAAACTAGAGGTGCACCTAAAAATCTATTCAAATATGAATCACACTTCTGTCTTCTAACGATTCTAATATATTTACAGGTTTCAAAAAATAAATGTTCTAAATCAGCGGTTCTTTGATGTTTATCTGCTTACCCCCAGGGCATCCAAGATGTCTGATCCCAAGGACAGTTTGAACTGCATGTATCAGAGGTAAAAAAAAACAATATAAATACTGTTAAGTTTCTTCAACAGACTGATCATTTTGTGTCTTTAAACATCAATGTATCGTCACGAGCCGCAGGGTTTAATTTGGTTTTATTCGTGTATGGTTTTTTGACTCTCAAAGCCGTGATTCCCAACCTCTTACATTATATGATTGAAAGACTGCAACAGTTTGTGCTAAACATCTTTGTTTGTGTTCTAATGAAGAAACAAAGTCACCTACATCTTGGATGCCCTGGGGTAAGCAGATAAACATCAAATTTTCAATTTTGGGTGAACTATTCCTTTAATACTGTTCCTCGCGTCCCCCTGCTTTGCACACACTCTGCATCTCTCTCTCTCTCTCTCTCATTTAGCTCAGCTCCAACAATGAATTGTTCCAATTATACACTTATTGTCACATAGTTATAAGAAGCGTTAAACATGGATGCGCATGCAGTTGCCATACTGTATTAAAGCTTTAATCAGGATAAAACCGTATATTAAAAGGTAACATAAGCAGTCGCATTTACAAATAACAGCGTATCTAAAAGTATGAGAAACAAAAAACACAGGTCTCACATTAAAAGCCGTGCTTGCACAGGTTCTGCACGATCCTCTTCAATAATATGCTCTGCTACTCAATCGGGCTCAAACTTATAAGCGATATTAAAGACGCCGTTGTTTACAATGCAACCACAGCACATGTCGCTGAGGTACGGGCGGGACATTTAGAAGCAAACTGGAGCCCATCGCCTATGCCTGAGGGAGGGGCTTTCTTAAAATCAGGAAATGTTCAGCACGTTTCTCAGAGAAGGGACAGAGCGGTGTGGAATAAAGGTAATTACATGGAAAATAATGCTTTTTTTTTTAAACAAAGCATTAACACATGTTAGACTGCACCCCTTTAAACAAAATCAAGCCTAGAAGAAAAACAGTGAACCACCCCTTTAATTATACCAAGCTTTAGCCAGTAGGGTGCATGTATACACACAGCTGCGCTGCACATTTATTCATTTACTATCATTATTTATATATAATTTCAGGTTCAACTATTCCATTGCTCTTCTTTTTATCCTATTAATTAAGTTTGTCTGAAAAGCTTTGGCCACAAACCTCCCAGTCCAGTACCGATGCCTGCCATTGGGCGATTTTGTCAATGTTCTCAAGCCTTCGTTTGCGTTCGTTGATTTGCTGAGTGACATTTCTCATTACAGCTAGCGCAGCAGCCACATACCGATAATCACTGGGAGAGAAAGGGAAAAGAATGAGCGAACAAAAAGGGATGTCAAAATGATAAGTGGAAACCAGATATGTCAGTTCAAAATTTGTCGTTTACACAGTCATAAATTTTGTAGACCTGACCACCATTATCTTCACGATGCACCTGGAATACACACATCTGTGTTTGTGTGTGTACCTGTGTTCTTGTACTGTGTATTTCAATAACTCTGCCAGCTGTAGAGGGTATTTGCAGATTTTCTGGACTGGTGTGAGCAGGTAGCCATCAATGGCGATGTCGATCATCTGCTGAACCAATCGGCAAGCTTCGAAGAAGTGCTGGTATCGTGCGTCTCGCATGAGACGTGTGAGCTCCATGCAGGCATCCACATGGTTGTTACAGTATTCCGAGTAGATCCAGAATCCATCTTGCTGTACAAAAACAACAAAAAAAGCATACAAACATAAACAATCTGTATGCTCGACTCATTGTGTATATATGTGTGATTTCTGTATTTTAATACAGACGTGTTCCAAAAAGCAAGGTCCGATCTCGCTGAGATGAGGTTCTTCAGTGTTAAACTGTTTCTCCAGGTCTCTGACGAAGCTCAACTGGAATCTGTAAATATCTTCGATATTTCCAAAGATCACTTTCAGCTGATCGTCGTTAAACATGTCTCTTCTCTTTTTACACTGACGGAGATACCCCTAAAATCCAAACACAATCACAGTTTTACACTACCATTCAAGAGTGTGTGTTTTTTAGATTTGTATCATGTTTTTGAAATAAGTCTCTTACACTCACCAAGGCTGTATGTTTTAACTGTTTTTATTTACATAGCTGAATTTTCAGCAGTCAGAATCATTACTCCAGTTTTCAGATTCACATGATCCTTCAGAAATAATTCTAATATGCTGATTTGCTGCTCAAAAATAATTTGTTATTATTATTTGTTATTATTACTGAAAATAGTTGCGCTGCTTTGATGTTAAGGATTTTTTGATGAATTCAAAGTTCAAAAGAACTTAAAATAGATATTTTTTTGTAGATTTTTTAAAATGTCTTTACATTCACCTTTGATCAATTTAATGCATCCTTTCTGATTAAAAGTATTCAAAAAACATTTGCTGACACCAAACTTTAGAATGGTTTTCATAGTAAGTTTAAGCATAAGTTTATGTTTAAACATTTCATAGACATACAGTTTTGGGCATACATTTTCTCCTAGACATGAAATTAAATTCAGAACAAATGCAGAAAAGAGCGTAGTAATCTCACACGTGTCTTCTCTGGAGTTCCCTATGACATTTCAGCAATGTCACATACCATGCACACATTTACCAAGCCAACAATTAAAAGATAAAAAAAAAGAAAGAAAACGTACTCGGTTACTAACGTAACCTCGGTTCTCTCTAGAAGAGGGAACGAGTACTGCGTCTTGCTACGGGAAAAGTCTCTTTTCACGAAATACTGAAGCAAAAAATTATCCTTAATTTTGAATTTTTGTAAAGCGCATTTGCAGCAGCACACAGCCATAGGCGAGATGGCTCGCTCGCTCATTGGCTGCTCTGCGGCAACTGCACAGCCTATCGATCGCAGGCTGATGCAACATCAGACCAATAAGTGGCCCTTCATGCCACTTCCCACCGAAACGGGTGTGGCCCAACCCTGTAAAAGGAGCTTGAAAAGGCTGACTCACCTGATTTATTTCATCGCCGAAGCGAACCAGAGTGAATCGTACGCACGGCAGAGAACGCAGTACTCGTTCCCTCTTCTAGAGAGAACCGAGGTTACGTTAGTAACCGAGTACGTTCTCTTACGAGAGTTCTCTCGTACTGCGTCTTAGCTAAGACGCTACGGGAACCCCATGTAAAGCGCCGTGCGCGCAGGGATCACACACCACTAAAACTGGAAGCAACGCCCAGGATTTACAGTGCACAGTCACCCGAGGGACTCACAGAGAGTCGAGGACAAGAGGGGGGGGGGGGCCCTCCATCCCATATCTTGCAGCACCCGTAGATGCTACAATATGACATCACACAGTCGAGGCAAGGCCTGACCAATGTGGCAATGCGGGTCTTACGCAATACTGCCCATATAACAGTCGGCAGCGCATAACGCTCGCGATCTCAGAGTTCCAATCAGGGCCCTGATTCGACTATACCGACAAGGCGGGAACCTCCAGGTTATAGAACCTGATAAATGTAGACGGCGAGGCCCAACCCGCCGCCATACATATATCCCGCAAGGAGATCCTCGTAGACCACGCCCACGACGAGGCGACGCCCCTTGTGGAGTGTGCTCTGACGCCCAGTGGGCACTGAAGGCCCCTGGAAGCGTAACTAACGCTATGGCGTCAACTATTTATCTGGATAGAGTCTGTCTCGAAACAGCCATTCCCTTGGAACGTCCACTGAACGAGACAAACAGCTGCTCAGTCTGTCTAAAGACAGCGGAGCGAGACACATAAGCTCTTAAAGCCCTAACAGGGCAAAGAAGACTCGAGCCTCCATCCTCTCCTGACACCGACAGGGCAGACAGGGCAACAACCTGAGCCCGAAACAGCGTGTTGAGGGATTTCGGCACATAACCGTGCCTAGGTTTGAGTATGACCCTTGAGTCATTAGGCCCAAACTCCAAGCACGACTGGCTCACAGAGAGCGCGTGCAGGTCACCCACACGCTTCACTGAAGCGAGAGCCAACAAGAACACTGTCTTGAATGACAGATGCTGGAGGCTAATCGTTTGGACAGGCTCGAAAGGGGGACCCTTCATGGCCTCCAAAACCGTCGCAAGGTCCCATACAGGGACTGACGGAGGTCTGGGAGGATTCAGCCTCCTAGCTCCTCTAAGGAAGCAGATGACCAAATCGTTCCTTCCTATTTACTGACCGAGCGCCGTCTCAGAAAACGTTGCGATGGCCGCCACATACACTTTGAGTGTGGATGGGGCTCTGCACCAGCTGGAGAACACCGACCACTTCGAGGCATACAGCCGTCGTGTTGACACTGAGACCTGAGTTTCTCGAGGTGATCGAGTAAAATGGCCCCGTGCTCCGCTCGTGATTGAGCCAGAATCAGCCAGTCGTCCAAATAGTTCAGCACTCGCATGCCTCTGAGTCTGAGAGGAGCGAGCGCTGCGTCCATGCACCTCGTAAACGTACGAGGAGCTACGGACAAGCCGAACGGCAGGACTGTAAACTGGTATGTCTGGCCCTCGAAGGCGAATCTCAAATATCGCCTGTGACTTGACGCTATCTGTATTTGAAAATATGCGTCCTTCAGATCTATTGACATGAACCAGCCTCCTCTGCGAATATGCGCGAGGAGTTTCCTGGTCGTAAGCATTCTGAAACTGTGTTTCACCAATGCCTTGTTCAGTTGTCCCCCGTCTTTCTTGGGCACTAGAAAGTATCTGCTGTACAGCCCCCCTCGCTTTGAGCTTGAGACACAGGCTCTACAGCCCCTTTGCTCAACAGTTTTGATATTTCGGCCCGAAGTATGTGTGCTACTTCTGTTTTGACCGCAGTTTCGACGGGCGCTTAAAAACGCGGAGGGCGTCGAAAAAAAAAAACTGTAGCGAGTAGCCTCTCTTTATAATGCCTAGCACCCAATCCAAAACCCCAGGAAGCGCTGACCATGCATCTGCATGAATGGCTAAGGGCTGGATGCGAAGTGCGCTCTGTTGGCTGGGCAACGGCAGCGCTTCGATGTGCTCTAACATGGGCGTTAAGCCTGTGACATTTGAGGTGGGGAGCGCGCTGATCACAGCGCGCAGATCACTCGTCCTCGACCCCCCCCACGGTGCTTAACCGAGCGAGGGAGGGCTGAGCGGGTCCCGTGGGACTCGTGCTGTCTGTGAGTAATTGTGGGCTGTGAGCGTGCACATTTACTGCTTTAGACTCGCTGTCTGCCTGGGCAGAACAAACGTGCACGGGTTTCGTTTTGACAGAAACCACATGACGCGTGTGACATAGTGTTTGTGGGCACTGAGAAGTGGGCAC
Organism: Carassius carassius; assembly: GCF_963082965.1. NCBI lineage: Eukaryota > Metazoa > Chordata > Actinopteri > Cypriniformes > Cyprinidae > Carassius > Carassius carassius. The sequence continues at coordinate 33,473,748 of NC_081758.1, read as the reverse complement.
ATTTACTATGCAGTGCGCTCAATCGACTTGAGTCGCTTTTATGGGCGCGAGCCCTGCGTGAAGGGCTGTGCTTATATGTGGAGATGGGCACTGAGCAGTGGGCATCGTCACTACATTCATAGCACCAGAAATTACACCTTTTTCGGGAAATATCTGGGTAGCCGTGACAACGGTTTTTGTGTGCAGGCAAGCGGGCAACCGTACAGGCTTGCGCATTGCAGAAAACGCTGAGACAGTCACAATTCCTGGAACTGAAACAGCGGCGCGCTTGGGTGAGAGTTCGGCCACAGCGGAACTCGTACACCGGCGCTTCGATGAAGCAGCAGGAGGCGGGGGGGGTGGCTGAGAGCTTTGCGAGGCCGGTCTAGAATGACACGCTGCAGAACCGGAGCGCTTGCCATGTCTGAGAAGCGTCAGCCCTAGATGCCTCTCAGCCACCGTAGCGGAAGGCATAACTCGTCCCATGACTTGTGCAGCGGATTTAGTAGCGAAGCACTCCTAAAATCCGCAAGACATATAGCCTCAGGTCCCATCTCGTCCAGTTTACAGAGGAGATCACCCTGGAATATCTGCAGCCATCGTGTGTAGTGCAGACGCAGCCTGCTCAGCAGCAGAAAAGATTTGCGCGAGCAAAGATGACATCATGCGGCAGGCTTTAGATGGCAACACCGCTTTCGTCCGCCGTCCAGCAGAGGGCGGGCAAAGGTGCGTCGCTGTCGCCTGTTCCACCGGCGGAAGTGACTGGTAGTTCCTGTTTTTAGCATCATCCAGTGCGGAGAATGCTAGTGAGACAGACGAACGAGTTCGAGCTGAATATGAAGCGTTCCAAGCCTTTGCCACCTCTTCATGAAGCTCAGGAAGAAATGAGGCGGGCTTTGAGTACGCTCATCCGAAAGGAAACTACCATCCAGCCGGGAACGAGAGGGGGGGAGGCGCTGGTGCAGACCACTCGAGGCCGAGGCTCGCCGCGGCCAGCGTGAGCACTCGCATCAGCTCTTTCTCGATATCAGCCCGTCCGCTGGGCCTCTGAGCAGAAAGCGCGAGATCCGCGGAGCTCACCCAACCCTCACTGCCCGAAGCTAGCAGAGAGCACATGTCCTCTTCCTCCGACGCGGCCCTGAGATCCACTTCCTCGGAGGACGGGAAGCGATGCAGGGGAGGCCGGTGAAGCGGGGAGAACCGGCAAGCTCGGTTGAGCTGGAGGCGGTTCCAATAAACGCTGGGAGCGGCGCATTTTACGGCGCTGCGGTGCAGCGGAGGAATCAGGCTCTGAGAAGAATGCCAGGCGAGTCCTCAGAGTCACGATCGGCAGTAGCTCGCAGTGAGGGCAGCCGCCGTCAGCGAGCGCGAGCGCTGCATGATCCTCACCCAGGCAGTAGACACAGATGGCGTGACGGTTTCCTTCGCTGAGCGGGGCTCTGCACGAGCCGCACGAGGGCATCTTTAAAAAGACGCAGCTCTTTTACGAGTGTGCGTCGCAGGGCGAACATACACAAGGATATAAAAGGATATAGGCGCCGGAGAGCGCAGCAGGAACGGCAGTGGAAGGCGGTGAAGGCCAGCAGCTTCAGAAGTAGCTCGTCCCGCTGAGATGCTTATCAGACGGCGCTTGCTTCCTTCGTGATCCAACGATGCGTGAGCTTCGCTGAAGAGATGAAAAATCAGGTGAGTCAGCCTTTTCGAGCTCCTTTTATAGGGTTGGGCCACACCCGTTTCAGCGGGAAGTGGCATGAAGGGCGCGAAGCGCCTGATTGGTCAGGCCATTATTGGTCTGATGTTGCAATACCACGACCTTCAATACCACGACTTAGGTGCCCTTGAGCAAGGCATCGAACCCCCAACTGCTCCCCAGGCGCCGCAGCATAAATGGCTGCCCACTGCTCCGGGTGTGTGCTCACAGTGTGTGTGTGTGTGTTCACTGCTCTGTGTGTGTGCATTTCGGATGGGTTAAATGCAGAGCACAAATTCTGAGTATGGGTCACCATACTTGGCTGAATGTCACTTCACTTTTCTTTCTTTCTTTTTCAGCCTGCGCTCGATAGGCTGTGCAGTTGCCGCAGAGCAGCCAATGAGCGAGCGAGCCGTCTCGCCTATGGCTGTGTGCTGCTGCAAATGCGCTTTACAAAAATTCAAAATTAAGGATAATTTTTTGCTTCAGTATTTCGTGAAAAGAGACTTTTCCCGTAGCGTCTTAGCTAAGACGCAGTACGAGAGAACTCTCGTAAGAGAACCTCAAACATATCTCATCGGATTCTGACAAGAACAAATGATCTGAGCTATGCAATTTACATAAACTTTATAGTTTTATACTTTTAACAGTTAAAAAGCCTCAGTTGTGTTTATGTATATTTCTTCTCTGGAATATTAGGAGAAACATCTGAGACAACCAAACATGATGCTTAAAAGAGAACTCAATCAGGTCTTCTGAGCTTCGAAAGGGCTGGTATGTGTTTTTTACCTCACAGATGTCCTTCAGATGTTTGATGTAATGTCGTTCTGTGCTCATGATCTCATTGATGACATTGGCCCTCATCTGGTCCCGGTTCTGAGTGGCCTGGCCCAGACACAAGCAGTTGGTGCTGGGGTTTGGACTAGCCTCTGCATGGCCATTCTGCACCTCGCTGGAGCTTTCGGCAGCCTCGACCACGGTGTTTTCCTCCTGATTTACCCATAACTACAAGACACACATTAAGACAGACATTACTTGAGCTTCAAGCCCTGTTATTATCAATTAAAGTAATCACATTAATTGTGCTCACGTTCGATTAGAATCCGGCTCAGAGCATCCAGAGTTAACGGCCTGAATGATTGCTTTCACAAAAGGTCTAGATAGGGCTTTTAAAGCTTCAGGGGTTAAAGTTACATTGATGTGAAGAAAAAAAAAAAAAAACAAGAGTCAGAGTGTGCCCTCTGGTGGCACCGGTCCCAGCTGCATATATCCACATTAAAGGCATTGCAGTAAACAATTATAAAATCTGTTTTCACAAGGACTTAAATGAATCTACATTTGGACCTGTTACACAGCAGCCAAGATACACACATAAGCCAGGAGAAGGGAACAGAAGGAGGGACATACAGAAGTGCACATTGGGAACACAGTATATGTGTGTGTCTGTGTGTTTAGTTGAAAGAATCTGATGTGATTTTATTTGCCCTGATTATGTAACCTATCATTTGCTTTCCCAGGTGAGTCAACTGATGTGAACACACATGATGTGAACACACAATAAAAACGCATGTATATGCACCATTTTGTAAACTGAGCTAGTTATATTGATATATTCTACTCTTAATACTATCACAGAAACTTTGTACATTTTAAAGGGGCATAAAAGGTATAATTTAAATGAATAGTTGACACAAAAATGAAAATGCTGTTTTAATTCACTCAGATAATCTCTCCTCATGTTGTTCCAAACTTCTATGACTTATTTTCTTCTGTGAAATATGAAATAAAATATCTTGAAGAATATTTTGATTACCACTGACTTCCACTGTATGGACAAAAAAGCACTTGACAAAATAACTTCTACTGTGTTCTGCAAAAAAAAAATCATACAGGTTTGGAACTGTCAGGAAATCATACAGGTTTGGAACAACATGAGTGTATGATGACATGATTTTCATTTTTGAGTGAACTTGTTCCCTTAAAGGTGCCATCTGTCATATCTGGCAAAAAAATCAAGTCATACTCCACATTCCATACCAGATGGGGGCAGTATGCCTCAATAAAGTGAATTGGTCTACTCTAGAGTAACAAACGAGAAACGGCATAGTCTCTATGCTCCGCCCCTACCTTCACAACAACCCTAGAGCATAGCTGAAGCCTATAAGAGGACGTTTTGCCTCCAGAGGACGTTTGGTTATGTCAAGTGATTTTGAAACATGACATCTTCAAGCTACTCCCCTTCACCTTTCCCAGTGAATATGTTCATATTTGTTTTGTTCATATTACATTGAGTTGTATATACACATTATTTGAATTAAATTAATTTGACAGACAGCATTCTGTCAACATCATTGGTCAACATCAGACAGCTGATGTTGACCAAGCTAGCGCCAACCAACGTAACCAGAGCTGCCAACTCTCAAGCATTCACCGTGAGACACACGCAATTGACTCTTTTCACACGCTTTCACGCCACACATCAATTTTCTCACGTACAGAAAAACCACGAAGCAAAGAGGACACGGAGACCAACAGACTAGTTAGAGCAGGTTACTTATGATATAAAAAAATGGGTAAGTTATAGTTAGCTAATTATCAAACGCAGCTACGGTTAGCCATCGCTAACATTAGCACGTTTATAGAACAGCCTTCGATACATTTCTATGTTATAACTTCCCGAAAAAAAATACACAAACATATAAAACTAACTTCTAGCGAAATACTAACAGCATCTAACTTACCAATCCAAAAGAAATGTTGCAAGTTCGGTGTCGAACCTCATTTCTTTCAGGTCCATCAGTTGTCTCCAGCGATTGAAAGCAGTGCCGATGTTTACTCTGGTTCGGCTCCTTTTCTTATCGGATTTGATTTGTGATTCCGAGCGCGGTTGTTTCCCTGTAGTGGGTGGTGGTCTCTTGCCAAGGGCTTAAGTCATCCTTGCGCTCTCTTCCCTGAACTGAAGTAGTGGGCTGTACTTTCCACATGATTGACATCAGGTATAAGTACGCCCACAAGCCGTGCGAGTTATTCGTGTATTGCAGGTTGGCTGGTGGTTATGTTGCCCGCATACTGCCTCCCATGGCCGAAACTGGTATTACGACACCTGTCGGGCCGGGGCTAGTAATGCTACTGCTAATTAAGGTTGATATCTCTGCAGCACTATAACTTGACATTTTTTTAATTACATCATCGCCCTTATTTCTTCTCATACTTTTGATGCGTGTAGGTAATTTTTTGAATATTTTTACCTAAATTTTTGCACATGGCACCTTTAAGAAAAGAGTAATAATTTTGAAAAATATGTCAAATCATGTACATTTGCGATGACTTGAGTACATGAGATGAGGACTCATGTTACTAGCCTTAAAAATCCAACATAATCAAAAATAATTGCAAACTGCCCCTTTAAAACATTATTTTATACCCTTTATTCAAAGGAAAGGTCACACAAAAATGAAATTCTACCCTCTTTTACTCACATTCATGTTGTTACAAACATGTATGACTTTCTTCCTTTGTGGACCACTAAAAGTGAATTTTTGAAGAAAATATTGGTCGCTGACATTTGTTAACCATTGTGACTAAATCACTGAGTCAGTGAGAAACAGATCAATACTATTTGTGATTGAATAATTCAAACATATTTTGTGAACTGGATCAACTGATTCAACTCATAAAAAAGTTCTGAATATTGCTATTGAAGGGTTTTCCACCAGTTTTATGGGGGGGGGGGGGGCAGCATACATGAGAATGAGTAAATAATGACAGAATTTCCATTTCAGGTGAACTGTCCCTTTAAGCTTTATTCTTCATGGAAACTGTTGGCTGGTCCCCACAGTGTAGGAGATTTCAGGTTTTGTTAACCTTGTAGGGACACTGAGATCGTATAGAGATAGCACAAAATCTGACCCACACATACATACACACACACACACAAACACTGCTGCGGACCTGATCTGGAGTCACAAATACTGGAAAAAAAGACAAAATTAAAAATAGATTTTCATAAATACACAACTCCCTCGCCCTCTCTCTCTCTTTATGTCTCACACACTCTGTTTCTACACAGAGTCATGGATTTGATGTCTAATCTAATCTCTGTTTCTCAGATTAAGATCTCATTAAAATCTCAAATTATACTTGTATACCTCGAAACCTCTGCCTCAGCGCAACTTTCCAGTGCATTACCCTTGCTAGCTGTCCGTCCTCATCCTCATCAAACGAAAGGCTTAGTTTAGTGATCCTGCTGCCTGGCTACACAACGTGTGTTGCTACGGTTGTCTGTTTCAAGAAATAGAGGAATCAGAAGAACATTGATGATGCAGATGTTGAACACACACACCTGCGCACACATACACACACATGCCAACTTCAATCTTCTCTTTCCTTCCTCACAGTGTCCAATCCATTTTAGCCTCTCTCTCTCTCTCTCTCTCTCACTATCTCCTCCCAAAGCTCCCAAATCTGTTTTTATTTTTTTGTCTATTCTTCTCTCCTGTCCTCTAATGAAAAGTGACGTCTCATTTTATGCTTCATGACTCAACCTCACTGAACAGAGAAGAGAAACACAAGACACAGCAGAACAGAGAATACAGTGTAAAGGTGTCAGCATCTTACAACAAAGACCAAAAACGCAAAGCATGACCAGTGTAATCTGATTCACAAATGCACACACTGCAAAATTCGAAAGAAATCAGTCGAACAGACTTATAGTTTTTGTGGTTTGAGTCACTCTAATGAACTTAAAGGACTTTGAAAAAACACACATCTAGGGGTAATTAATGTTTGTTTTCTAATTATTATTTAGATAAAAAATGTAAAATATATATATATTTTTTAATGAATTTATTTTAAAATATTCTAGATATTAACGTAAAGCTTTGGAGTTCAAGAAATTCATATGGAACTTCAATAAATGTGTAAAAATGTGTATTAAATGCATTTTGATTTTAATGATATGCTCAAATATATTCAAGTATTTTAATGTTGTCTTGTTAAACTCCAGATTATTGTTAAACTCCAGATTAAAGGTGAAGTGTGTGGGGTTTGTGCTACTAGCACCACCAAACAGAATTAGAAAAATATCAGTTAAACAACAAATCCGTAGTCCTGCCTACAATTCAAGTTCACATGTCAGACTGTACAAAAAAACAACAACAAAAAACAGGTACCTCATCTGACTGCAAATAGTCATTTTTTCAAGAATTGCATTTGCTAAGTAATAAAATGCATACCTCACATTTAAGCTGTGCTTGTCTTTATATATGTAATGTTTCTTTATTAAAACACTATTAACGCCACTGTAAATACTGACAATTTTAATACTAACCCTGACAATGATGCTGATCGTCGTATGCAGGCACAGTTTGTGTTGTGCGTGGACTGTGAGTAAACAGTGAGCAATGATTTCTGATGACACGAGAGCTCCAGGTCTCAGCAGGAGAGAAACGCTAAACCTGCAGGCCAGCGCCACCAACTGGTGTGACATAATGCTTTCAGACTCTAACGCATCCATCTCTCTCACACTCTTTCTTTTCCTGTCTGTTTCTTCTTGTCTTTTCCCAATGTTGCATAAAAGATGCCCAAAGGGTCAAAATAAAGACTATGCTGTACAGACTGATATAGTGTGTGTGTGTGTGTGTGTGTGTGTGTGTGTGTGTGTGTGTGTGTGTGTGTGTGTGTGTCGGTGTGTGTGTTAAATTTGTATCTGTCTGTGTGGACACAGGTGATATTCGCGAAGAGATTTTCTCACACCTGTCATGCCCGAGAGAGTGGCTTACACAACCTGCCATCTGCGTGAGTGTGTGTTTGGGGAGGAAGGGGGATAGATGATTGTAAGAGAAGATAGGAAAGAGAAATATAAGAAGAAAGCAAAAAGGGGAACTGAGAAATGCACTTAGGAAGCTCAACATATGTAGCCAAAGTTAAGCCCAAGTTACATAAAAATCCCATTAAAGAGCGCTCCACCTTTACAAACACACTCCTCTTTCATAAGCAAATCTCATCCTACACTTTTTATCCTTTCACCCATTATCCCCAATAAAAGGGTTTATGTTCATATTTCGGTGCTAAGCTTGGAATTTCTCAGAGAAAGGCTGCATTAATTCGACCAAAAAACAGTATCATTATTAACTTACATTATTAACATTTAAAATAATTAATTATTATTTTAATGTATTTTAAAATGTAATTAATTGCGCAATGTCAAAGCTTAATTTTCACCAGTCATTGCTCCAGTCTCCAGTGTCACATGATCTTTCAGAAATCATTCTAATACTCTGATTTGATGTTCAAAAAACCTTTCTTTTTTTATCAGTGTTGATATTTTTGTGGAAACCGCATTACTTTTTTAGAATTCTTTGATGAATACTGTCTTTACTGTCACTTATCAATTGAATGAATTCTTGCTGAATAAAAGTATTAATTTCTATAAATTATATATAAATTGCATTATAATATGTCTTATGTAGCATGTAGAGGGATCGTGGTAAAAAAAAAATCAAACCGTACTGTTCTCCACACATGGTTCGGCATGCGCTAGGACCACGGTTCAACTTAAATCTGACAACGCATCTATGGTTTGTTTAATAAGACAAACAGGGTTCAGCTAATGCATATTTCTGTTGATGGATGCACATTCTGCACATTCATCTTTATAACTCATCCGTTTAAATTATATTAAGCCTTAAAGTTCTGCATAATTAAGGGCGTGGTCACTTGAGTGACAGGTGGATTGCAGCTGCTGTCACCGCTGTCGAGCTAGGTGGGCGTGGCTTCAGCTACCAGCTCCCGCCTTTTTGCCCATTTTCGATTGTCCAGGAGAGTCGCACGGTGATGCGCTGCCAAGATGATGATGGCCCGCTCTGCACACTTTAAGCTTCAAAAACACTCTTCACGAGACTACGCGTGACGTTTTTATACAGTCATGGTGAAAACCCATGCCACAGAATGCGTGCAAATAGAGCTCTCTCTGAAGTATTGTGTTTAAATGGACAAATTCACACAAAAAATATGTAAAAATGCCTTGTCTTGGTGAGCATCCTATAGCAGACATAGCCAGCTAAATGTAGGCCTACTGTATCAGTGCACTGGATCAGTGCATTATCTTAAAGTGACAGCACTTTCTTAATATTGATCAAACAGCAACAACAAAGAAATCACTCACTGCTCTTGACTGAATAGCTTTTTTATCTTTAATAAAGACTAATCTTTAATTTGTACAGTCAAATATGCAATGCTGTTTTACATTTGATTACTTTATTCAATTTCTATAACTAAAAACTAATGTTAGACACACCTAAAAAAACTGAAAATCAACAACGGCAAATGGTTGTGCACACACACCATTATTATTTTAGTTTTACTGTGCAACATGTTCATAATACCTCCTTTTTACTCATGAAAATTGGAGCTGGGTTTTATATTAACTGATAACCTAACACTCAAAATCCAACAGACACTTAAATACAGCTTAGGTTTATATTATATACAAGAGTTGGAGGGGTACATGCATAAAACTGGATTACTATGGAGAGAGAAAAGGTAGAGATGGAAGAAGTGTTTGAAATGGGACCCCAATGAGACCCTTGACACAATTTGAGGACTGGTTTAGAGGTGGAGGAGAGATGCTGGAAGAATCACTGAAGGGCCTGATGAAATTGTTGTTGTAGCTGAGGGTTTATGTTTAAACTTCTATCGGAAAATCTATATTTGAGTTTTCTTCCTCTGTAGCTCTCTTTATATATATATATATATATATATATATATATATATATATATATGATTAAAAATAGACATTTTTAGCAGTCAGAGAGGCTCAAATTAAGACCAACAAAAAACAAGATGTCACCAAATACTGTCAGAAAAGAGGGAAATACTGATAATAGTCATCGTTAAATGTCTTAATTGAGTCAGCATTACATTAACAAAATCTTTTTCCTATTTCAGTATTTTCTGACAGACCCAGACAGAAGATAAGTTGCCTTGGAAGCGAAGCGCAGCAACTGTGGCTGAAAGGAAACGTTGGAACACAGCGACAGCATGTGAGCAGTAAGCGATGGGATGCATTCAACGGTCAAACGGTAAGCAGTGGTTTTGGGGAAAAAAACGCACCTTAGCTGTGGTGTTTGTGAGGCGTGATGCAGCGACAGGGTTGATATAAAAAAGCTGTTTGGTTTGAGGGGGGTGGGACTCCACCTTAGAGAAACAACAACAGCAACACAAACAAGAGTTTGGGTTCAAGATGGAGGTTAAACGGAAGTATGTGACCTCTTCTGACTGAGGTGTGTCTGTATGTCTTTAATATTGAATTATTTACCTGAAAATTGGTTATATTGTCAATTTCTATATTGTGTTGCATCTCTTTTAAACAGCTTTCATTTAACTTCTATTCAGTTAAAAACGGTATTGGATATGAAAACAGCTGTGGTTCTGCAGATATGTCTTAGAAAGGTGTTTGTTAGACAGGTGGCCATCAGACAGATATATGTCAGACGGAAAGTGTTAAAAGTCAGAGATGGACTCACCCTGACGAAGCTGGCAGGAAACCAGCCCTCCTCCTCCTCGATTTGACCCCACCACCAGTCCTTATTCGAGGCGTCCAACACCTTTATGACATCACCAGCCTTGAAGGCCAGCTCCCGGTCAGCCATAGTCACATGGTCCCATACTGCCTCGGCATTCACTACAGAGCCTCCGCTGACCAACTACAGAAAGATATATGGAGCAGACGCAGGATAAGCTACAGGAAGTCAACAGTTACATAACATCACAAACATTCAGGATTAACATCAAACAGTCACATCCTGGCTTCCACTCCACAGTCAGCTCTCTGGAAACAAAACTGACGGGTGTTGAGATATAACTCTGTATCTTTGGATTTGTTTCAGCTGCTTTGGTTCAGTTTTGAAAAAGGGGGAAAACGAGGTTGATAGGATAAACAAAATACCAAAAATATTTTTTTTTTTTAGCTGAGACAAGTTGATAGTCATATTTAGTATTAACAGCAAAAAACTGAGATTGATAGAATTGCTTAATGTTTTTGAAAGATGTCTCTTATGCTTACCAAAGCTACATTTATTTGATCAGAAATACAGTAAAAACTGAAATATTAAGAAATATTTTGTACAATATAAAATAACTGTTTTCTATTTTAATGTACACTGTAAATGATTTCTGTTGTTTACACAGTATTATACTGTAAATCTCAACAGTTTCTTGCTGTATAAGCTGTGTACAGTGTGTTACTGTAGATTTGGTTGTTTTCACAGTATTATATTGTATTCTCAACAGTTGAGTACTGTGTACCCGGTTGACAGTATGTTACCGTAGAATTGCAATGCATTCTGGGAAATTATCAATTACTGTGAATCAATATACAGCAGTGCAAACTGACCCCGAAAAACACCACACAGAATTTCGCAGGTAAAACTGCTATTCCTACATAAAAAAAAAATTCAGGACTGGGTGATATGGATTAACACTCTTAATTTCTGTCAGTGGGGGTTGCAAGAGAAGCATTTTAAAGAGTTTTTCCTGTAATGTCGGAAACATCGTGTCTTCTCTGCGACCTGGAAACGTGCTTCATCTGGTGAGTAATACATAGTAATATTTTCATACAAACAGACATTCTAGCTAATAGATTTAATGTTAGTTTAGAATAGCTGACCTTTATTTCGATATTCAAGGTTTATACTCAACATTTTAGTGTATGTGTACAGTACTCTTTCAATGTAGTCTGCGACATGTTACTGTAAATTTAAATACAGTAATACGAAATGACCGCGAAAAACAACCACAAACTGCCATTTTGTGAAGAACTCTTTCAGTTCTCTGAGCAACTTTGAGGGTGCCTTCGCCTCGCGACACTGTCTGTAAAGTTCGCCGTAAATATCTTGTAAATATCTTTGTTGTCTGCAAACCAAAATGTCAGTAATAGCGTTAATGTTAGTTTAGAAGAAGTGCCGTGCGTTGATGTTAACAGGGGTAAAGTTAGTGAACATCGGTCCTGAGAGCCGCAGCCCTGCAGAGTTTTTCTTCAGCCTTAATCAAACACACCTGAACAAGACAATCAAGGTCTGAAGGGTTACTAGAATGCTACAGACAGGCGAGTTTTAATTAGGATTGGATCTGAACTCTGCTCGCCACCCCGTTCTATATCATCATCTTCGGAAGACATATTAAGTTATTTTTGATTAGATCCGATGGCTTAGTGAGGGCTCTATAGACCCCAACGTCATTGAACTTCTCAAGATCCATAAAGGTATTAAAAACATATTTAAAACAGTTCATGTGAGTTCAGTGGTTCAATCGTAATATTATAGAGCGACGATAAATCTTTTTGTGCGCCTAAAAAATACAATAACGACATTTCAACGATATTTAGTGATGGGTGATTTCAAAACACTGCTTCAAATCTTTTGTTTCGAATCGGTGATTTGAATCGCGTGTCAAAATGCCAAACTGCTGAAATCACGTGACCTTGGCGCTCCGAATCACTGATTCGAAACAAAAGATTCAAGTTCAATGTTCAATGACGTTACTGTCTATAGAGGCCTCACTGAGCCATCGGATTTAATCAAAAATATCTTAATCTGTGTTCCGAGGATGAACGAAGGTTTTACGGGTGTAGAACGACATGAGAGTGAGTAATAAACCCTTTAACACCAGGCGAGAGGGATGTTATTAGGTTCATGAGACTCCAAAAAAAAAAGATCAGACTACTAGGGCCCAACAAATTTCACTTCATTCACACACTTTTGTTACAAATTAATTTCCACTAGTAACACCAATGGGCTTTTGCATAAATGAATGTTTAGAGCTTATCCCTTATTGTGACATGACTTATTAAAGATGATGCTACATATTGTGATCACAAATCTTTTTATTTTTTTCTATTTAGAGGTTTCTTGTCAGGATAAATACTGAAAATTCGAAATGCAATTCTGAGTTCAAGGTGAGCAGAAAGAGCGGGAGGATTGTTGGGAGGAAAATCACAGCCTTAAACCTACAAGCTTCATATTTCGTCAGGGAGTTTGCACAATATGTCTGGCAGAATCATTAAGGTAAGAGTAATAATAGGGGTGTGCAAAGGAGCAAAGCAATATCTGTAGTAATCTCAGAATTATTTGTGTCTCAATTTGTATTTAGAAAAATCTTAAAAATGGTGGAAAAGGCCAGAAATAACCAAATGTTTGTGAAAAAATGAAGTCCGTTTTAAAATGTAATTCTGTTCCCTTCAAAGTTTTCATTTAACAAATATGGTTTGTATAACTCACAGAATTTATATATATATTTTAAATTATAATTGTAACATTTTTTTAAACAAGTAAAACAATACCTGATTTCTGAAAGACACACCGAAACAGCAGTGCGGTTATTTGATTTGCAGGTGTGCTGTGCTCATTTTATTCATGGAGTTTACACTCATTTTTGTTTCATAGGGCTGATTGAAATGAACAAAAATTATCTTGATAAAATGTTTCATATCAGTCATATCATATCAGTTTATATATTCATTAAATGTCTTTCCTGAGGTAAGTGTAAAATTGCTTGACATTATTGCTTTCGGTTTTGGCAACCAGATACATCACAATGTGAATTACTTTTTAACGGATTAGTTCACTTTCAACTGAAAATAAACACAGTCTGAGAAATGTTAATCAATATCTTGACGAATCCAAATTTTATAATGGCAGTGAGTGATACCAACGAGTATGAATCTGATGAAACTGCTTCTTTCCCATCATTTAAAGGTGTTGATAATGTGAGGTTTTTGATGATTAGTTGTATGTTTGGCCTCAACGATTGATTTGTGCTTATCATTTCTTGCAGGATTATCAGAAGCGTGACTTTTTCCACATGACACCAGCCCTCCTCACTTGGCCTTCATCCTCACCTTCTTTCTTTGTTCTACTGAGTTGTGTAAGTTTGTATTTTACCTATTAATTTTTTCATGAATTGTTCACTGATTTTAATTACTAATTATGAATTAATTAGTCGTGTTTAAAAACAGATTTTTATTGTTGCATTATGTCACAGTTATTTCAATTTTTAATTAAAATTGTTCTTCAGTCTTGTTTTTAAAACATATTTTAATGTTGTATTATATGCTATTATTATTATTATTACTAATGTATTGTTCTGTGGGGTTTTTTTAATTATAAATTGTTAGTTAGTCTTGTTTTTAAAAGACATTTTATTGTTGTATTATATACTATTGTTACTAATGTATTGTTCTGTGATTTTAATGATTTATCATAAATTGTTAGTCTTTTAATTTGTTAGTTAGATATTTGTCATTATTTTTTTTACTAATGTATTGTTTAAAAATTTTAAATAAACTGTTTTGTGCAATTAAATCTTCAATTGTTCTTTTTCCTATTTCCCATCAGCAGTTGAACTAGCACTTTTACAGGTTTTCTACAAATTCTAAACGTTATACAGTAGCACTATAAAAAAATTAAAATAACATTTCATAACTGTATAATACTATACAGTATTATTAAAAATCAACAGTATAATACTGTACTTTAAAATGGTAAAAAAATACAGTAAAATGCTGTATTCAATATTACAGTAAGCTAAACACTACTGTAGTTAGTATTACAGTAATTGTACTGTTGAATGAAATACAGCATCTCCTGGATAATTGTTGCCAGTAAGTTACTGTTAATTTGACAATAAATCTTTTACAGTGTACTTTCAAATGTAATGTATTCCAGTGATGGCAAAGCAGCATTTTCAGCAGACTCTACTCCAGTCTTCAGTGTCACATGACCCTTCAGAAATCATTCTAACATACTTTAGTGCTCAAGAACTATTTCTTATATTATTTTCAGTGAGGAAAATCATAACACTGTTTTGACATTTTGTGATGAATATAAAGATTAGAAGAATATAGCATTTATTTGGAATAGAAACTATTTTAACATGATATAAAAGTCTTTACTGTCACTTTTCAATTTAATGTGCTTGCTGAACAAAAGTATACATTTCTTTAAAAAAAAAGACAAAAAAAAGACTTGGTTTTAAACTTTTGAACAGTAGTGTATAATAAATATTTTTTTACATTCACATCCATTCTATTGTTACAAAATTTTGCTTCTAGGCAACAAACATATTTATGCAAATCTTTTATACAAATAATTTACAAATAAAATATATCAACTATATCAAACTGTTAAACTATCCCATTATTGAATTGTAAAAAAAAAAAAAGCTAGTTATAAGCACTGATCTACATAATGACTGGATTGCTCATAGCTTTCTGAACAGCAAAAACCTTGACCTAAAATCATACGATTTGAAGAGTATCAGTCACACGGGATTAGTATTAAAGATATGTGTATGTAAATTAATTTTTAC
Organism: Carassius carassius; assembly: GCF_963082965.1. Classification (NCBI taxonomy): domain Eukaryota; kingdom Metazoa; phylum Chordata; class Actinopteri; order Cypriniformes; family Cyprinidae; genus Carassius; species Carassius carassius. The sequence continues at coordinate 33,458,714 of NC_081758.1, read as the reverse complement.
TTCAGATGTTATCTGCAGTGTTCATGGTCTTTTCGGACAGGATAAGTGATGTAATGAAAATGCTTAGGTGGGTGTATATAACATAAAATATATTTTTTCTATGTACTTAATTATGAAGGAAATATTAAACATGAATATATATCTGGTATTAGTATCAGAAATTGATTTGAATATACAATAAATATTGCGATATAACCCTCTATTACTATATTGCTCTATGTTGTTTTGAAACTCAAATCTTGGAAATTAAAAAAGTTCATACCGTATATAGTCAGCATTATTTCTCTGAATAAGTTATGATGTGTAGGTATTTAATGTCCTGATTGAGCAACATCTAATTCAGACAAATTCTATTGCTTTTTACTATCATTACTGTTTCCATAGGAGTAAAATGTATATACATATGTTGAAATATTTGTTAATTTAACCAGAGTTTAAATCATAAACTGCTTCAATATTTTTTTTGGAAACATCTGCAGTTAGCTTACTTTATAATAAATACAACAAAATTACATAAACAGTGAATAACTGCACAAGGCAAATTAAGGTATGCATATACAAAGCATACAGTACGTTTTCTCATTAAAATTGTGTGATTTTCTATTAATTCAAAAAAATGTATAAGAATTCTAGGGAATACCAATATTGTGGCACGATGGCTTCACTTCTATAGATAATTTTAATAGATCAGTGGTTATAACAGACTGCTAGTTATTGGCAACAATTTCATTCAAACAGCACACCTCAACCCAACCAAAACATTCCATTGTGACTGTTAATTTAATGAAATATACCGAATGTGGCTGTCACCACCAGTTGACACCCAGATTGTGGCTGTTCTCTTCTGAACCGGTTACAAATCAGATCTGAAATGAACTGGATCTCACGGTTCCTTTGTGTTCATACAGGAAGTAAGTGACAATGTACAAGGTCACAGAGCCTTAGAGACGCTGTGCTTGAGTAACCATGGCTTCCACGCTCGAGTAAAGAAAAGAGGCGTTATAGTATTGCTTCCTGCTGACTTTCACATATACAAGCCCATGACAGTGACTTGAGATGATGGCTGGGTAATTTTCTACACAGAAACACTCATACATAATCAGCTCCAAGATTTCACCCCTACAACTCCAGGATCTTTTCCTCTCTCTCTCTCTTTCTCTCTCTCTCTCTATCTCTCTCTCTCTGTTTCAGATGCAGCCAAGCTGTAAAAAAATATCTTTTGCAAATTTAAAGAGAAAAACATTTTATGTTGTCAGCAGAAAGAGTAAAATCAGTTTGATTTGTATAAAGCAACTGCATTTGATACACATCCCCGCAGTTGTTATCTCGGTGTCACAACATGCTGTGGTTAAATGTGAAGAGTTCTCGGCTGATCTGATATCTAAACTCCATTGCTGCTGTTCAAGTGTATATGTGTACATGTGTGTGTGTGTGTGTGCGCGTGCGATGACATGCAGATACACACAGCCTTTAAGGGCTTGAATTATCGGTCCACCATCAATATTCTTTCTATTTACTGTACAGAATTTTCTTCAGAGGTGATATGTATCTGTGTGTGTGTAAACACATTATTTGTGTCTTGTACCTGTTTCTAATTGGATATGGTGACTGCATCTGCATTACTTGCTCGACGATGAAACAAATGGCTGTTTATGTAAGTGAATCACTGAATGATGCACTCAATTCATTCAGCAACGAATTACTATACTATCATTACTATGTTTCAAAGTGATTTGCTGTTGTTAATTCTGCTGTAGTTTATTTGAAACTATTTAATTAGCAAACCCAAAACTGACAAAATTACTGGCAAATGTGTCTAAAATCTGTTTTTTGAAAAATAACTTCTTGCTCACTCACTTTTACAATATAAAAGCAATATCTCATTTGATACTGTGCTGTTTTTGTAAATATCAAGACAGCTGTAATTGCCTGAGATACTATTACCTGTGTGATATTGCTTCATTAATATATTTATAATATGTTTTATTATTAATTATAGACTGGGTTAAAAACATCAATTTCTGGGGGTTTTTGGCAACCAACGCTGGGTAATTATTGGATAGAACACATGCTGGGTAATTTTGACCCAGCTTGTTGGGTTTTATATTAACCCATTTGCTGGGTTGTGTTTTGACATAGTGCTGGGTCAGTCAACTAATTGAAGTTTTTTTTTTTTTTTTAATAATACAAATGCATTCTAAAATCTGTTTTATACAGGACAAGAACAGATCACATAATTATTATTTTTTTATTCAAAGTCAAGTCAGTCTTTAACAATCATAAAATCTTCACAAACATTCAGTAAAGGTTTTAGGACATGACAGGAGCAGTGAGAGCAGCCAATGAAGAAGAAAACTGCTATCAGTAGGCTGTTCATTAAATGAAGTTATAATCATGACTTATCATTTATTTGTGTTTGAAAAGTTAGATCAAAAACAGCTTTACCTCGTGCTGTCTTGTCTGTCAGAAACTTAAGTTTCAACCCGTCAAATGCACAGCGCAACCACACCTGCAACACATTAGATCGATAGTGCTCTGTGACGAGTTGGGCGAAGCCGAGAGCCATGGGAACGGAGCGAGGCTGGTGGGGTTTGTGCGCAGCAGTCTATTTTCAGTTTTGTGTTTATTTTTGTATTAAATTATGTTTAAATGTTCACCGGTTCCCGCCTCCTTTTTCCTGATCTACAAATGTGTTAGAAAACTGAAAATAGCATGATGGTCCCTCACGGACAACTACCACACACAAACAGAACCAAAACAACATAAGGTCCAGGCCTGGTCCTGGTCCTGGCCCTGGTCCTCCACTGTTGTTACTCCTCTTTTTATCCTTCCGAAGCTCCTCCGTGGGACTCGAGACCAGTGAGTGGAGCAGGTGTCGCTCATTATCATTACCTCCATCGGCGGAGTTCCCAGCAGTGATGCGCGGGTCAATGTATTAATAACCCGCACCTGACCGACGTTTACAACTAACCCGCCCGCAACTCGGACCGCAAAAAAAGGAAAAGCAAATATTGTACCCGACCTGCTTCCTGACCCGCATTTTTTTAGAAGTAAATGCTCATCATAGCGTCATTTGGCCATAGACGTAGAACTAGGCAAAAAAATATATATTATATTCTAATTTTGTCAAGAATTATAAAACAAATCGTCAATAAGCTCATAATTTGTTCTAAAATAGTCTAGTCTGGCTATGTCTATTTTGATGTTTCTGTTCAGCAGACAGTGAGGTTCGGGTTTGTTCCGATCAGAGCTCGTGAGCGGAGAGTGCATTTCTCCATATATTACGCTATGCTCACTCATTCCGCGGGGTCTCGCTCAACCCAGAATGGCCTACTGGTTCGAAAATATGCAAGGAGACATTTAATTGTTTAGTAATAAACTGGTGTTTTCTGTGTTGCTGCAAAGATGAAGTTGACGATGCGGACTTGCCACGCCAGAGAGAAATGCACATTTCATATGGATTACATAATCAGAGAGTTATTTTGGTTTTAATATTTTTCGTTTAAAAGTAGACATTTCAAGCTTTCTGTAATATATAGCCTATATTTCTCAAATCTGTGAGGCACAAGCTGAGTTTCAGCGCCCTCCAGTTCACATGCAATGCAAGTGATCCTGCCGGCACCTCATTACATTGTCTGCTATATATTTGCTCCTTATTTATAAAACACGGGCAATTGATTGATAAAACATTGATCAAAATTAAGATACAATTTATACAAAACGAAAATCTTTTACAAAGAGTTTTTTGTAAAACAAACTTAATGAAGTCGTCAAAATCATGTTTTACCAAAAACAGCGTCTTCACCTTTTCTCTTTCCGCCTCCATCTCTACCTGCAGACTGAGCTCGTGCATCATCTTCGCGTAACTCGTAACCGCGGGCAACCGTGGGTGATCGCAGGCACCCGCTCATTTTGGATCAACCCATGCATCACTGGTTCCCAGGGCTCTCGGCCCCGCCCACTCATCGCATGTGCCTGTTGTAGTCTGTGGAGGGCATGGAAACTTTGTTACAGATAACAGTGAAGTTTCGTTGTTTTTAAGCCCTGGTCGCGCATTCGTTAAGTAAGAGATAAAACTTCCACATGGCGCACATACTCTTCGAGCGCAGATCTGGTGAATGTTGCGTTTGTTGAAGGCTAGCATACTAACCAAATGTTAGCTACGATGTACATTTAAACAAGAAAGGAAATGTGAGATTACAGATGTTTTCCTATTTATACAGTAAACATTTGACAGGAATACAATTTAATACAAACCTCAATTTCATTCAGGAGGTTTCCGTCAGTCAAGTTTTCTCTCAGGACAAAATCTAACGTTTTAACTGGCTTAGCACAGACTACACAACAGTGGGTTACATTGACCCAGCGCTGGGTAGGTACGTGACAGGGTTCATATTGACAGTAAAAATGACCCAGCAGCACTACTCAGTACCTGGGAAAATAAAAAAAATAAAATAAAACAATAAATGACCCAACAGGCTGAACCCAGCATTTGGGTAAAAAAATGACCAAGCATTTTTTGTGTGTACTTAATATAATTTCACAGTTCGGTGTGTTGTTTGTTCCATGATTCAACTCATAAAAACATAAAGTAATTTATTATTTGTGTTTTAATAAAATAATATCTGTTTACCAACTGTAAATTCATAAACATAATAAATTCTCTCAAAATGTTTTTGCTATCCTCTCACTCATCAGTTCTTGGCTCATTAGGAAAAAGACAGTTCAACGTTTAAGTTAAGAAGAAGATATCTCTAAGAAGTTAAGAAATGTCTCTCAGTGCAGTTTCAATAATGTTGCAACGTGCTTTTCTATCTCTCTCAGGGAACAGTAGGCAGTAGGATTATGCAAATCAGTCAGAAAAACTGCAGTGCAAAAGCTGTGTTCCTGTCCCAGCTAGCATCAGATCTCACTAGAACAGAAAAAGACATCAGCTGATGAGGATCATGTACAACCCTAAACATCCCAATTCATCCACAGTTTATTCTCATGTGAGATATTATTATGTGGCACGGCATGTAACAGAGCTGTATAGTAGGCTATCAACCACACACTGAAATATTACACCGCACACACACACACTAAAATGATGTAACAGCGCCTGAGATTATCAGATTAGATGGTGTTGAATTTAGCGGGATGAAATTGTGTCTATAAGAGCCAAACCAATCTGTTCATAAAGAGTGAGAATACAGCAGTACACTAACACCAGCATTAGAGGGCCATGACTTTGTGTGTGTGTGTGTGTGTGTGTGTGTGTGTCATCTCTTCATTCCTCTTTGCCTTGATTCCTGCATGAATGAACTGTACTCAGGAACATTCTTTCTCTTTCTCTCTCACTGTCTTGCTCAGTCTCTCTTTCTCTGTGTGAATGCCTTGCTGCATTAATCTACAGATGTGCTGTCCTTTAGTAAACAGCCTCACACACATTACATTGATTATGGATCACAGGTTAACTGGTTAACATTTGAACCAAATCACTGAGCTTTCCCTTAAACCGACAACTGAATAGGGATGGTCTCAATTTACTGTTTTAGACCATTCTGTCTTCTCTGGCCTCTGGCTTTAGATGAATGTTACATGCCTCATAGCCAGGGTTCAAAAGTGAATTGAAAATGCCTTTCAAATAAAAATTTCTGAATCGAGTTAGAATGTTGAATCAAAACTGCAATTCAAATGTGAATGTAAGGAAGTAGAATAACAATTCATTTTAGGCACACTATGTTACTTTTGCTGCTATTGCCGTTAATAAACAAAACTGAATGTACCTTGCAGAAGAACAGCTGGAGATACTTCTCTCGGTTTATGGATATGAGTTACTCCAAAGTAGTTGTCATCCCGACAGGTCTAAAATAGTCTGAATAAAAACACTAAATATAGGCGTAACATAGTGATTAAGAACACCGTTTGGAAAATGGATGAATGTACTTGCTCATTTGATAAAGTTTTAACATTGAACAATAAAAAATTTAAATATTGTAGCTTTAAATTCAAAGAACATAATATGATTGTAATTTTTAACTAAAAAAATTAATAATAATTGAATGTAGCTTTGATTAAAATTTTAAAAAGTGTTTTAAAACTGAAGGTTTATGCCATATAGACAGAACAACAGAACAACAGACAGATGGATAGATAGATCAAAACCAGTTTTGTTACCTTTTAATTTTCAGTTATTCACAAGGAAATGTCCCCTCACTAGCACAGATGTCAACAACTTCTGCTCCAAGAAAGCTGTGGTTCTTTGGACAAATGGAATAGCAGAGGCTTAAAATAATCAACAGGGTGTCTAACTCAACATCTGGTCCAAATGACCCATTAGGTCCTCTAACAACATCCCACGTCCAATACTCTAATATATCCACCCCTCCAGCAGAACAGCTGCTGTCAGCACTTCACTTCTCACTGACTGCCATCACTCCATCCAGATGCAGCTTACCTGAGTTCCCTTCAACAAGACAAGGAGCTTTGGGTGTCTGAACAGAAAATAAAGTGTCTCCTTCATTCAGTATCATTATTACTGCTTTACAGACAGAACAACCCTTTAATTCAAAGGACTATAACATTGAGATGGGAAAAAAGGAAAACAGGACATCTAAGAGACGAGAGAATGCTGCCTCGCCATAGACACACACGCACACACACCTGACTGGGGAGGACGATTATGTAATCGGAGTACAGTGGGCTAGGAGTCTAGGAGAGAGAACTGGAGAAAGCACGTGGAGGGGGGAGGGGACAGAAGAGAGAGAGATTGCATTAACATAGACTGCTACGCTATGGATTAAGCTCTTATAACTCCATGCACACACAAACAAACTCATATAGCCATTAATTCTCATCATATCTTGCTGGGAGAGACAATAAAAGAAACTAAATGCGCAGACAGCGACGTAACATTATGAACAAATGTTTTAAGGACCTACTTGAGTCTGAGCTGCTTAGCCATATGATGCTGTTAAGCCAGTTATTCCATCCACGTTGATACGAATCGCCCTGATAAAACATTTTGCACTTTTCTTGAAGTCTAAATTTGGATTATAAATGCTTTAAACTCATGCAGCTTTGCCTGCCCACATTTTTCCTAAAACAAACACAAGCAGAGAAAATGCACAAAAGCCTTTCAACCATTAAAGATGCAAAAGATATGTGTGTTTGATACAGGCATGTGTGCGTGTTTGTGTGTGTGGGTGGGAGGATTCCCAGCCTACGCTTCCAGTGCAGATGTTTCTAAATCTGTCCATTCTCTTGATTTTCCCGCTCTTTCCCACACTTACATAGTCCTATTTTTAGATGCACATGCCTCTCCATGTGAATGTAGTACACCAGCTCAGTGGAACGGTTCTGAAACCTCAAGCCGCTGATTTGAAAGGCCAGAACGCACCCCTAAAATGTGCACCATGAAGTCAGAAGCACCATACTATCTAGAAAACCTCCATACATTGGTTGTTCTCCAATCACCTTTTACGTAAGTGTTTCCGAGCTGAATCTAGCGCATTTTAAGATTGCTACAGAGGACAGGATTAAAGGCTGTCTGTGTCTCAAGAGTAGGATGTAAAGTGATTCTGTAAGCTTCTGTTTTAACGAATACACCAACATATGCACTCGTGAAAGATTTCGCACTAAAAGAAGGCAGAGAATCTGTCTCTAGGGCATATATAACACAAACTGTATGATGTCATTTGCAACATTCAAGTCCAAGTTACTCTTACATTGGCAGTACATTTCCCAGACTTCCCTTCACTGTTAACAGGTGCTTCAGACCTGTTGGGAGAGAAGGACTGCATGCTAATGCAAAAGGGAAATATCCTGCCTTAACCTAGCAATACAGAATGACAGTCAGCGTTCTACATTCCGCACCAGTGCTAACTGATGTCTCAATGCATAATTGCAATGTGTGCGTACAACCGCTTTACATGTGACAATATGCTAAAATGTCCCATCTGGTGTTTCTAATATTATATGACAGAACATAAACACATTGCTTAATATGTTTGGTGTGTCAGTGGCTTCATATCACATGGCAGTTACAGCTGTATGTAATGTTTACTTTGCTTTAGAGGAATAGTGGAAGGTAATAAAGCAGTTATACTCTGTTTTAAAATTAAAACAGGTCATTAAACTCAGAAAAAGGTACAAAATCTGTCAAATGGTACACCTATTTACAGTACTATAAAATGTATGCCTTTGTACATTATTTACCCTTTAAATATGTGTATTAGTACCTTATAGGTACTACACATCAGTACCTAAAGTGTAAATACCTGAATGGTACATATACATGTATCACACCACTCACAGTCTTTGAACCTTTCTTTTTTTGGGGGGGGGGGGGGGGGTATATGTTTATAGATAATTTATTGTGGTTTTGAGTGTCCAACTGAAGTATTACAAGGAAGTTTGATGCAGCACGCCAGTTTTCGGGAGCAATATTGTTTCTCCGTAGAGACTGTGAGTCAATGGTTTCAGCACTTCAATGTGATGCATCTGAACCATTGTGCTCCAAAGCACAACAAAACCCCAGTCTGCAAATATGTGCTTGCAGCATGAACACATAAAACACTAAGGCTGAGGGTTTGAGCAACATGAGGTCAAGGGAATGATTCAGCTGATTCACATTATAGCTGATGGCAGTGATTCCATAATCATCTTTAATGAGAATAGCCAAATGCCTCTGTCCTCTAGAAGGGGTCAGGTTAAGGATAAGCATGTAGGAACACCATCAGTTTAACCAATTAGTAATGGCGAAATCCCTATCATACATGACCATCACTGATCTGAGGTGAAAGCACACAGGGTCTGTAAGTCTCTGTACAGAAATAATAAAAATGCACAGAAAATTTCAAACCTATTTTGAGGTTTGAAGGTCTTGTACATCTGATATATAATTTGAGCAGCAATTGTTTTAAATGACAGAAATGGTATCACCTGAATCGGCTGGATCTCTTGTTTCATTTAACATCAACACAAAAGTTTCACCAAGATTTAAAAACAAAGAAGAACCACGATTGACCAGAAAAGAAGGGATATAGCACTTTCCAACTTCTACTAGACCAACAAATATTGCACAACAGTGTACAAGCCACATTTGTGACAATTACACCTAAACACAAACAAACAGTGTCAGTTTCGAATTGCTAGCCCTTGTTTCTTGTAGGCCTACTTCTATATATGCTGACATTTTGGCTTGCTTTTCATAACTTCAGATTTTTTGTTTACCATTTGGAATTATAAAGCAAGGGATACTTATTTTAAATAAGTATATTTGATTATCACACACACACACACACAAAAAAAAAATCTAGGCACAAATTCTAAAATGTCCATGACAGTGTATTTTATAAAATTTAGGGACAAACTGTACCGCAAAAACACTGAGCTATGGGCTTTAAAATGAAATTCATTACAACACTCCCCTGAGACAGTCTAGCATCTACCTGCACAAGAAACGTGTGAAATCTGATTCAAACAAACCATGCAATGGAATCTCAATGGAAGATTTAATGGCAACTTTTCTTGTGTTTATAACCTGAACCTTGATGAATGGGGTGTGCAAAAAGGCATGGCCTCAATATATGACTATTCAGGTGCAACTGCCTGGATACACTGATCACGCAATACATGCATAGACATACAAATTCTCTTCCAGCTCCATCACTAGTTGATAAATGTAATGTGCTTATAGGTAAATAGATTATAAGTGGCTTCTCTATAACAGACCTAAACTATTTAACATTAGAGAAACCAAAGATGGTGTAGGATGGTGCATACTGTAGGATTTTAAAGATGTGAGAGGCACCAGGGCACCTGTGATCATCAGAGCGTTGTGATCAGCTCGCGGACACACCTCAGTATTTCCCTCTAAGGAAACAAAATACGCGAGCATCCTTCCACATGCTCGTTCGCCACTCGCGCATTTTGTCCTCGAGAAGCTTCTGCTCGAGCTTCACAGTACTTACATGCCAAACGGAACGTCGGTCTCCGTCGCAACCCCTCACGGCTTTTAAGGGTTTTATCCTCTCAAACGCTTGACAGAGGCCAGAGCAGCGTCATCACCGGCCTAGCTTGCGAAATCCACAGATAAACTGCGCACAAACGATCATGTCTGTCAAAATAAATGAAGCGGACGCACGCGTGCGCGCAACGCGCGCCCCTGCACTTGACTACGGAATGCCGGTCGCTTAAAATCGATAAACGACAAAACACGGACTCGCGTCAGAAACAACCACAACGAAGCGACAGAAGCAGAAAAGACAAGGGATTTTGCGCACGCACCTACGTCGCGCTTCAGTTAAAGGTGAACAGCTTCTAACGGGCACCGTGAAACATTTAGGAGAGCGCAAAATATACCAACGTCATTGACATGCCCGAGGCGGCGCTGAGGTGCTGGGTATCCCCCTCTGTCGTGCGCTCGCTCCATCTCTCCCGTTTCTATAGCACTGGAACGGCGCGAGTCTCTCCGCGCGTACGGATGGATAGCGGCGCAAGGGGGGGCGTCCTTTAACTCGCAGCCTCCCAGGTAAATAACACGAAGAATACTTCACATTGTCGAGATGTCACATCCTGCTTTCGTGACCTCTATTCAGCTCGTGTATACCCCCTCCTCTCCTCTCCTCTCCTCTCCCCCAACCTCCTTCTTTTTCGTATCCGTTAACAGAGACCGTCGGTAAGCATCACAGTCAACCTCACCTTCATCATCCTCAGGGTCAGTCCCGGTGCAGGATTCGTGTCCTTTCCGCAGGTTCGTGCCCCCGACGCCAGCTGCAACCCTGTATCCGCGCCCCCGTTAGCAACGCGCGGTTTACTGTGGAAGAGAAACGCACGTCCGGTTCAACACCGTTCTGTTCTCACGGCGAGGTGGGAGTCTGCGTCTCTCTCTCTCTCTCTATGAATAGAGCTGAAGTATGGGCGGCGCTTGCACACACACACACACACACACACACACACTTAGGAGCCAACCATCAGTCAAAAAAGGGGTGCTTCACTCTGCTATTGAGGAGGCTACAAACATTACATAATCTAAATAAATAAATAAATAAAAATAATGCTGTGCTATTGGCTCTTGGGAACTCACATCACCTTCTCAGTGCAGAAAAGAAAATGTCCAATAAGCAAAAACAAAGAAAAAATTGGATGGTGTTTTACATCATTCAGAGGCACGCAGGCAGCACGCAGAATATCTATATATCTTTTTAACACAGCCTGCAAATTATACAACACCTGCAATATGTCCAGGGTCAAGAGTAAGATCAAGAGCAATAAAAAAAGATCCTAATATAATCATTTTTGCTACTACTTCTAATCAAGTTAGGCTATATTATTTAATTCCTTCTCTCTTTTTGTTAGATCAGTTTCCATGCTTTTTAAAGTAAATGTTTAAATGTAAAATGTTTATTTTTGTCAAAATCAGAATACATTCAACATGCAGGTGTTTTTCTAAATATTCTAAATACAGCTTTACTTTTAAAGGACATAATTCATTTTTAAATAGTTTATTATTATTTTTTTTATCATCATATGCAGGCTTAATGTTATATGATACTGAAAACATTGATCTCATTGATGAGAGGAGATGTGCTGTAGCAGATTACCCTCTGCCACCAGGCATTATATACAGCGTGTGATTGAAAGACGAGGAGTTAGTGATGTTTGAATCACCACTTTATTTCTAAAGGGTGATCTTGATGGCTATGAAGGTACACATTAGTTAGACCCAGTGCCTGTATAAAATTTTGGGGTCCGTAAGGATTTTATCTTATGCCCACTGAGCTCCATTTATTTGATCAGAAATACAGCAAAACATAAACATTACGAAATATTATTACAATTTAAAATATCTATTTTATATATTTTCAGGGTTTTTTTTTCCAGCAGCTATTACTCCAGTCTTTAGTGTCACATGATCCTTCAGAAATCATTTTAATATGTTGATTTGGTCCTCAAGGAACATTTCTTATTATTAATGTTAAATATATTTGTGATGGTTATTATTTTTTTTAAAACATTTTTTCGGGATTCTAAAGAACAGCATTTTTGTACAAAAGTCAAAGCTTTTACTGTCACTTTTGATCAATTTAATGCATCCTTCCTGAATTGAAGTGTTATTTACTTCAGAAAATCCATCTTACTGACACCAAATGGTAGAGCGGTATATTGTTTTTAGTTATTTGATGCATCCTTACATTATTTAACATATATTATAATTGTACTAAATTCGGTTTAAATTGTAAGGTTTAAGGTTTGCAGTATTTAGAGTATGTTTATGTTTTTATTTATATATATATATATAATTTATCTTACGAAAATGGAGTTTTGAAATATTCCATAGTCTCGCTATATGAGTTTATAAAAGCTGCATGAGTTTGATTCCCAAAGGAGTTCAAACAATGATTTAAAAAAAGTATGCCTTAAATACAGTACAAGTCAATATGCATAAAAGTGTCTGCCAAATGTACAGGCTTAGATGACGTTTATTATATCACACTGCAGGAACGCTGTGTCAACTTTCCATGTAAATTCCTTGTTGTAGAATTTGAAAGTGAAGCCAAAACATCTATAGCCTACAATCATCGTCTCCATCACTGTTTTTGAAATGATTAGGAGGCAAATGAACCCTGCAAGAAAGCTCCGATCTCATATTTCTGTACTGAGACAGAAAACGACAGAGACACACAGAACACCAATCCAGAGGTGCTGTTCAGTTGTTAGAATCTTTCTAGATTAATTTCACATATATATTTTTGTTACATTATGCAATGAAGCAAGAGAGATGATGTAACCAGCATCACAAGAACCTACCCCCCAACTTCCCTCTGTGTCCTGTCCTGACTTTTTCTGTGATGTAGCTCTTGCATACGTAAGAGTGTATTCAGGACAGTGTGTGAATTGGGATGTCACAAATGGACCCAGTGTTCGGGGGCATATGTGTGTGTATAACAGAGAGGGAGTGGCTGTGTACTTGTATAAAAGCTTTTGGAGACAATATGTCCTCTCCAGCTCATGCAGTTTTAACCTTTTGGCATCTAATACACACGCACACACAGTCCTCATAAGCTTTACCTCGTTCCCAAGGCAATATTTAGAAAAGTGTATTTTGTGTATGTGAGTCATGAATAAATTAGCTGAGAAGGGCGCTCAAAGTTTCATAAATAAAACATGGTGCTATACTTGCTATTATTATGTGGAATATATAAGTGAAGTCCTTCACTATATCTGTAGATAAAAGGAGGTTTTGAAGTCTTGAACGCCAGGCTATTGACATTTACACAGGTATGAATAATTAGTGGTTTTTACTTCTTTTATATTGCTAAAAATACAATTGTATATACTACTTTTTATACTATTTTAAATTAGCTTAAACCTAAAATCTAAAATTAAATTGCTATTAAGGATCTACAATTGCTTTTAAAATATAGCGAAAAAAGCAATACAATACCAAAGGTATGTTTAGTAGTAGAATGGTACTTTGATATATACAATGGTACTAAATGATCTCCATGTTCATAGAGGGTTCTAAACTTTTTCTTTAAAAAAAAAAAGCTATAAAACTTTTTGCTATTTCTTTTAAAATAACATTAAAAATCTTTATGTTTAAACTGAAAACCTACTAAAATAAACTTCTAACATATAGTGCAAAGCAGTACACAAAAGGGATTATCAATATTCATAAACTGCTTATTTGCATGGTTCTCCAACTTATCTAAAAATACTAGTAAAATTTGAGCTTAAACCTGAAATCTAACAAAATACAACAAAATTACTATTAAAAAAAATACTTCTAGAATGTAGTGCAAAGCAGTACAAAAATGGTACATCAGTAAAACTTTGATGTATATAAAAGTACTAAATGATCTCCATATTCATGCATTGCTTAATCACTTGGCTCCAAGGTACTTCAAAGAATGCCATGGTAAAAAAAAAAGGTTGTTTCTTGTTAATAGCTTTTCCCTCTTAAAAAAAAGCTATAAAAAAAAAATAGACAATTGCAAAAATAACATCAGTACAAGCTTGTCTATACAAACTCTCCAATACTCATGTGTGTGTATGACATCTGGGATGAATGCCAATGTTGTTCAGGGAGTGAGAGAAAGAGACTGAAGGCTTATGTAATAAACTCTCTCCTGAGAAAGAGACTCATCACACAGCTCTGTGCCAACGGAGGAATTATCAACATGCTCACACAAACCACGTAGAAATAGGTCATATTGAAATCTGGCCACTGTTCAGTTCTGGTTGTTAGCCAAAACTACTGTGTATCTTCTGAAATGCACCTTTCTTTAAATTACCTTACAATGTGCACTCGTACCTGAGTTCAGTAAACCAGCCATCGGTTTCAATTCAATTCAGACAAACAGATGATAATGTCAATATGACAGTCATTCCTCTCATAATAAATCTGGCTAATTTTGTACAGAATTAATTGACTGACATGGTAAAAGGCAAAATACTAAACCTGGTTGAGAGGTTTTGTATAGTGTATAAATGACACTAAATACTACACAACACTATCATCACATGTAAACCTAGTAATGCCCACAGATGAATAAATTAAGGTTAAATTAACAACAAGATGGTTTAGAATTAGAAAACTTATCTTTATGTTTAATAGTGTAAAAAATTAAATTAAAACTCTTGACATTAGAATAAAATGATTCTTTAGATTTAAAACATATTAGACACAACCTAACCAGTAGAGGGAGCCACAACCTGGTGTGATGCTCAAGTGATCACAGATTCATTCTCTTACATTTAGAATGCACATACTGCACTACATGTATAGAAAAAAAAGGGAAAAGCAAGAGGGGAGGCTGGGAAAGACAATATGACACATCAGTTGCTGTCAGTCACGAACTGCCTACATTTATTTTGTTCTCCCCAGCTCATAACATTAAGACGAGCATGACAGCTTCAACTAGTTTCCATGACAACTGGAGCCTCCTTGACTTTAGAGCGGAGACCACCTGTCAATCAATTACAGCATCAGCCCTGCTTATCAGCTCAAAAACTAACAAGGCACTAATGCTGCTTCACCTGTAAGTGCCACATCTGCCATGCATTTGCCCATTGTTTCTCTACATTTGCAAACAGAATTACAGTGCATTAGAGAGGCCTATGAGATCTCACAGACATTATAGTTTTGACAGGTCAAACAGTTCAGTTTTCTCACTGCCAGTCAGAAGAATGTGTTTTTTGCTATGCAACATGCAACTATGCAACTGCATGCAACAAGGGCAAATAATGACCTATGGCTGCAGCACTAATCACAAACCAACTGTCATAGCAAACTACAGCACCTTATGATCGTCCTAAAAAAACATTCACAAACTTGCATTATTGGTGTCTCAAGGGTTTATTTCCAGTCAGTGTTGATTTGTGTGGAAAAAGATTGTGTCAGGGGTGTGATGGGGTTGATATGCATTTAAACCTTTTAAAAAATTACAACATTTAGGCTAATGAATGTCAAGTTTTACTGAGATGTTCTAACATTCTTTGTCTGTGTATGTGCATCCTTGTGTAAAAAAAATTAAATTATTTTGGTTTTCTGATTCCGCTGACAGATGAGGTATGCACAATAATTTTCAATCGCACAAATGTACCAAATGCAAGAAAAAAGAACAAAACATTAATTATAGAACAGCATAGATTCATCTACAGGGAAACACAAAGGTTGATTCATTCTTAAGAGATGAATATAAGCACTGGTTAAAAAATGGTAAGTGCATTAAGCTGACTTTGGCATTCTGATGACAGTAGATGATTGTGACTGTAGTACAACAGCACAGAACAATCACATAACTTCATTAAAGGCTTTACTGACATTCTGTCTCAAATGACTTAAGATAGTACCCTTTGATTATCAACTATATAGATCATATTTACTGAAGACTTTAGGCCAGATCTGAGTTGAATGTACGCAGAGAATACGCAAATATTCAGATATCCATACAGTTAATACAGTACATTATCCCAAACAACCCCATACTGTTTAGCAGCAAAAAAAAAAGAAATAAACCAGATTCTACACTCACATCCTTAAGTCTTCAGTGAATAGGTGTAACAGGGAGGTTGGTCAAAATGCCACTGAGTTAACAGGCATTGTTGCTATGAATGTAGTGTGTGCTATGCCAAAAACAAAAATGGCCATATAAAACAAATATCTGACTAGCTAAACAAGACTTTTAAAAGGTTCCAAGATGTCAACACTAAAACTTTGAAGCATATAGCATATTTCCAAACTCAAAAAATTGTTGTATTAAAAAAAAGTATTTGTTCAAACTAAGTTTGATTCTTGAACAAGATTATATTAGGTGCTAATGTAGGTTTCCATTCTCACGCTAAAATAAGTAATTTATAGCATTGCTGTCTTTTTGCAAATATAATTAAAACATATTCAAAACATCCAAACAAAATGAATTAATTTCTATGGCATTACCAGGCTACATAAATGCGACACATTATAGCATCTATATATAGACAGCACCTGCTGATTGAGTAATGCTGTAACAAATCCAGTACAAATACACATTTTCTTAAACTAACAGAAACTAAAAACATAGCTCAAAAACTACACAGTACATCACAAAAGAATACAATAGCTTATCAGGCAGTAACGGCAACTACAGTATGTGTGAGTGTGATACAATTCAAGAGTGTCACTAAACATCCAGCATAGACTTTGATGACGAGACGTATCTATTTGGATTACTGTTTTATTTTGAGAGGAAGAGATTGTTTATTATTTGGGTGGTACAGGGGTGAAGCCACCCTCAAGTTGCCCCTTCCGGTTCTTTATGGGAATTTCTCGATGGTCTGCCAATTGCTCAGAGCGAACATGGGGCACACCCTGAGTGAACCCAACTGGTCGATTCTTCCACTGCATGCCTGTAGGGGGGTAACTGCAGGGATAAAGCGCATTGCCTCCCCCAAACAAAATCTCCCCATCACCATCAGCTCTACTGGCACCAGGGAGGTTACGATTACTGCCGTTGTTCTTTAGGGGGAGATGGGAAGGTCTTACAGTTGACTGGCCCACATGTGCCAATTTTGGTTCTTGCTGAGAAGATTTGGAAGAGTCAAAACCACGCCTATAGCCCCACCTAAAACTATCAACAGTAACCCTGCAGGGTTGTTGTGGTAAAACCATATCTCTACAATCAGCAGTCCTATGCTGTGAAAATGCAGCCCCCTTTAAGTCATAGTTGGTAACAGCCGTGTAAAGATCACTTGTCTGAAACTCTAGACCGTCCGTGTCAAGAGAGCGACTGCGACGATTTAGTGCTAATGGGGCAGGGACAGGTGGACAAGGTCGACCCAAACTGAGGTGGCGAGGAAGGCTTGCGATGCCCCAAGCATTACTTAGCAACAGACTTTGTTCGTAGGCATCGAAAGTACGCTCAGCAAAGGCGTCTTGCTGAAGGTAACATCCATCATCTTCGAAGGGTTCGTAAGGAGATGCCAACTCTTCCTCCTCCTCCTCGACAAGCTCAGTCTGCTGCTCACATTCACCTTCGTTGTCCATGTCGACCACATCAAATGTGACAATGGCAGGCAAGGCGCTCAGACTTGGTCCAAAAGGAGAACTCGACTCTGAGCCATCAAGACTCTCAGTTGAGTTGCAGTAAAGCCGGGTGTTCTTTGTGAAATCTACAAGCGCTTGGGAGAAACAGACCATCAGCTCTTCTTGGGATTGGCTACAGCCTCTGGTGGGTAGTAATGTGCTCTGATTCTCAGATTGAGGCTGCTGTCTGGTTGTCTCAGTGACATGTGGACTAAAACCTGAACCGGCACGGGGTGCAAACAATGGAGTCTCCTGGATTTGGCCCATGCTGAGAGGGACATTCTCTTTCACAGCTTGGGATCTTGATCGTGATTGGGGATAGCGCTGATTGATAACTTCTTTCAAAAAAATCTTACCGTTGCCTGCGGAAAGGCTCGAGTCATTGTAGAAGCAGTCGGCATGGAACAGACGCTGATCTTTGGATGGGCTTCTGAGATTCTGGAGCTCACAGCACAGAAGGGCTTGCTGGATCTTGTTCAGACGCTCCTCCTCCGTCTCTATGCTTCCTGTCTCTAGGGCAGAGGATGCCAGGGCATACAAAGGGTTTGTTGGACTCTTATCACCCTGCAGGGCTGCACCAACAAATGAGTGGGCATCCTTGGGAGGAAGAGCAGGGCTGAGCAGGTGATCGTCAGGCTCAAAAAGTTCATAAAGGGCATCACCACTGTAGCTATCCCGTGGAAGCCTATCCTGGTGTGGACGTTCTCTGCTATCCTCCTCCATACTTGGCGTGGTGGAGTCATAGTATCCCTCATCGCTATTGGGTACCGACTCCTGTCGATCACTCTGTGGGCTTAAGAGACCAACAGGAGTGAAGGCTGTTTCTGTGATTCCCAGTGGGCTGCTGTCGGAAGGAACATGGATGGAGCTGATTTGCTGATCATGAGTGAGTGAAGGGCTATCTGAGCCCCTGTCTGAAGGTACATAGCATACTTCATTACTAGTTTCAGACTCCCATAAGCTCTGCAAGTAATCCGCATCCATCTCATCGGGAGTCGCCATCTCTTCCCCTCCACCTTGATATGTGACAAAACACGAGCTCCGTTTTCCTGCATTTTGGCTGCCTCTCTCGGCAGACACTGAGCTCTCAACGACACCGACATCATCCTGGTCTGCAATGATGTCTCCGCAACCTGTCAGGGAATCAAAGCTTTTCAATGATGAAACATCCCCAAAGACTAAGTTTTCAGAGGAGCAGGATACAGCAGGAGGCTCCCCATCGGGCATGTCCACATTCTGCTGAGCCAAGCGGTCCAGTTCTGACTCGGCACACAAGGGCTGATATGTCGTCAGTCCTTCCAGTCTCTCATCTTGCATCTCTTCCTCCTTATTCTCCTCTTCTTTTGCTCTCTTCCTCTTGTCCACCTCCACTCTGCTGCTCCTCCTTTTCTCAGGCACTAGCGTTACATCTTTCTTACATTCAGTGGCAGCCAATGGCAGATCATACTCACTGCCTGCGGTTTGATTAGGCACAACTGGCAACAACTCTTCACCCTGACTGTCTACATGGTTATCACTACGGTCACTGACGCTCGACAGGACACCAGGCACTGTTTCGGCATGGAAGCTTGAAGACATTTCGAGTGCCTCCCGCTTTTCTTGTTCAACATTTCTGTTTTTCCTGTGTCTCCGAATGCTGCTGAAAAGACCCCGAAGACCTCTGCGCTGTCGGGGTAGAGACTGAGACTTCCCATGATTCTCCTGTGATTTCTGAGGGTCACCGGAGGTGCAAAACTCAAAGTCCCCAGAGGCCACTTCACTGCTACCTCTGCCCAAATTATCCCAGCATGCTCGGCTCACCCCATCGTATGTTTGGCTCTTTGTAACACCTGTTTTTGACGAAGCCTTACTTTGACTTCTGCCTCGGCCACTGAAAAAGCTGGGCAATATACAAATGCTCTTCCGACCTCCAAAAAACTTGAAAGCCGTCTTCCTTATTTTCACAGAAGGGGGGGACTGAGGTTGAGGGGTGTCATGGGAAACAGAGTCTGACTGTGGACCCCCTATTGCACCAACAACCTCACTTCCTGTGGTGGTCTCCATAGTGACACAGATGTCTGTGGCTAATGGAGCATGTCTGAAGTAAATACTCCACCCTGAGAGCCAGGCTGGAAGGTATGGGGTCTGTGTTTACCAGACATGTTATACCTGTGAATGTAACAGAAATTAAGACGGATCATTAGAAACAGTCAAAAATAGAAAAAAACTAAGGCACATATTTATTAAGAAACATTTACAAAATTGTATTCAGACACTAAAAGTTGTATCTGTACATCTCTGTTTGAGATGCCCATCTCTTTAAGCCCCATAAAAAAAAGTAAAACCCTGACAAAATTCTAAACATACTATCATATTTGATCAATATAAATATTTAAAGGGTCTATTTATGAATATATTAATACAATTCCTTGGGCTCATTTAGTAAACATGGTTGTAATTTTGACAAGTGAGAAAGTCCTATTCTGACTAGGTAACCACCAGATAAATGCATTCAAAATAAATTCACCATAGGCCTATTTTTTTTATTAAATTAATCAAACCAATAATAAAGGTTTTATTTTTACGTTTTCCCCATAATTATTTATATCATACTTGTGTTACTTTATCATATCTTTTGCTTTATTTGCACCGTTGTTTCCCCAGTGGTTACAGCTATCACTAAGAACAAAATGTACTATCATGCAGTTTGTCTCTGGGCTATGGAATGAGTAAATTACGTTTGCTTATTTAACGTTAGGTGGAAATAATTTGATTTAAAAAAATCTAAACCACAGAGGCAGACAGGCTAACCTACAACAGTACAAAAACAAAATGCAATGCAACACATAACGTAAGTGAAGTTCCGCTGGATTAAACCTACAATCAAAACAAAAGCTGACTGAAGCCATCGGGCCTGAACTCTCACTGTAAGTACATCATAAACAAAGGAGAAACACATATAAGATAGCGTGAAGTCCAAAGAACTACACCCCATGGACCAATTACTCCAACTACTGCAGTGAAACTGTTATTAGTATTTGAAAAGAACTTCTATTAAAAGACTGCACAGTGTCCCCAGCTGGACACCATCACTGCGAATGAACGCGCAACTGGCGCGCGCTAGCCCAGACGCTAACCAGCTCGCGACCGCTTCACTGATATACACCTGACTTGCATTCACAAACAGCTGTTTCTGCATGAACACTCACGTACGTTCACAGTCAATGAGCGAATAATACACAGAGATAGAAACATCAGCGATACTCGCCTTATTTTCCCATCTTTTCCCCCGAGCGTGCAGTGATGTGCTCTGCCCTCGCGTAGCGCTGCAGGAGCTTGCGGCCAAAGAGTAGTCATGGTACTACATTTCCCAGAATGCACATAGCACGGAAACGCCGCCAGTTCCTCCAGAGCTCAATGAACAAAGTGAATCATAGCCGAAACAAAGAGTTTTTGAACTCTTGCTGAGTTTGAGAGAGTTATACATGCTTTCATCTCATCTCGACTAGACTACTACAATTCAGTGTATATCTGTATTAGCCAATCACACATGATATGAATCGCCTACAAACAGTACAAAACACAGCTGCTAGACTTTTGACTAGCACTCGCAAATACAAACATATTACCCGTCCTACTCTTTTTGCACTGGCTGACAATCCATTTTAAAATAGTAATACATTTTGTTTGTAAGGTTTTAAATGGACGGACACCTTCATATCTTTCTGATCTTTTGAGGTTACCCACCCCAGATGTCTAAGGTCATCGAAACGTATTGGTCCCTAGAGATCTAGGCTAAAGAAAAAACATGGAACAGCTTTCCAATCTCTATTAAAACAATTGCAACACAATAACTTTTTGAAGCAAAACTAAAAGCCTATCTTTTAGAGAAGGGTGTATATATTTGCATGTATATATTTAATATTTTTATTTATTTATATATAAATTATTTATATTTATATATAATATAAATTATGTATAAATGTATATACATGCATATGCGTGTATTTATATACAAAATAATTATACACAGTACACTCACATATATTATGCAAACACAAACTTTTATTTTGGATGCAATTAATTTTTTTCCCAGCACTAAAATATATATATATAGGGGTGTAACGGTTCACAAAATTCACGGTTCGGTTCGATGCAATACACTTGTGTCACGGTACGTTTTTGTTACAGCAAAAAGAAAGAAATGCCAGAGAAATTTCCTTGATTTCTTTTTTTTATATTAAAACTAACATAATAAAGTGTGATATTTTTTACTTTGAGTAATTCTGGAGCTATAATTGATTCTTCTTATGAGCATATAAAACAAAACAGCTTCTTGGAAAAAATGAAATTGTAGTAGTTATAAACCAAGGTTTATTTTCAGATTAACATTTGAGGGCAGCAATTGTATTCATAATGTCAAAATAAAACCTACGTAATGTTACTTGAAGGCATTATAGCCTACTATTCCTGCCAAACTTCCATGGTTGCAGTTAGTGTTACTACAGTAAATCCATGGTGAATGTTGCAGATCTGGACACTGGATAGTTCATTCACGGCACAATGTTTCTTCCTGGTTTCCACGCGCTGTTTGATCCGTTAATAACGGAGAAATGTGAATGTTTCTCTCTAGATCTCGCAGCGATGTTATTACTTCTGTGGCAAATTCAAATGCTTTCTTTACTGGATCTCTTATTAGCGCTGTGTAGTAACAGCGTCACATGATAACGATCGGCTCGCGCTGCAATGGTCCAAACTGATAAACGGTCCGTCAACCACACAATAACGAGCAGTTTCGTCCCGCTTGCATTATATTTGCCATTTGATGTTGGGCACTGTTGTGGTCGCGTCGGCGTCTCTTACATTATGAGCGCGCTTGCCACGCGCAACGCGCCTACATTTGAAATAACGAAATTGGCATTGTTAGCATATGATTTTTTAAAAACTTTGAAAAAATATTTTTAGATAAAATTATTAGTAGAACATTTTATGCATCTTTATTCACCTCAAAGCATATCCGCTCCCGCGCCCCCCCCCTGTGAACTCTGGTTGGGAACCAATGGTTTAACCCTCTGGGCTTCTTCGCCCGAAAACGGGCGAAAACTTGAACGTTTTGAAATGTTTAATTTTTTTGCTTCATCGGATGGGGATGAAACTTGGTGACTTTTGTTGTATTACCTATATGAACACACAAAAAAATCAAGGAGATGATTCTGATATGTTAAAGGGTCGTAAAAAAAAAAGTCACACTTAGCTTCCTCCCGCCCGAAAACGGGCGACATAGGAAATGAATGGGAAATACGAAAAAATAGGAAAACTCAGAGAAACTTTTGGTGGTACAAGCTACAGATCAGCAACTGTGCTGAAAAAAAGTGTACAGCAATGAAGGGGTGACACTCTAGAACATCAAGAGTGCAAATAAGATCCCCCCCCCCCCACACACACACACACCCACGCACACAAACACACACACACATACACAGATAAACTGGCGACTGCAACAGCAAATTTGTAGAATATTCCACATAAAATCAATAAATGAAAAAAAAAACTTGCTCAAATGCACACACACACACACACACAGAGAGAGAGAGAGAGAGAGAGAGAGAGAGAGAGAGAGAGAGAGAGAGAGAGAGAGAGAGAGAGAGAGAGAGAGAGAGACTGGTAAGACTGCAACAGCAAATTTTGAGAATATGCAAAAATAAATAAATAAAAAATACAAAAAGAGACTCTCGCTCAAATGCAACACACACACACACACACACACACACACACACACACACACACACACACACACATTCACTCACACATACACACACACACACACACACACACACACACATTGTGTTCCCTTTCTAACCAAATGCTATAGTTTGATTGTAATCATAATGCAAAACCTGATACTTATCTAAACATTTTTGTTAAGAAAATAAAGTAATCATCTTTTAGAATATCTAAATGTATATCTAAATAAAAAAAACGAATAAGATAGAGAAATCATGTCTAAAACAACAAAAGGAATCAAAAAGCCTTTCTACATAGGATATATAGGAAGCTATAGACAGCCTACAGGCTGGTACAGGACATTACACAAAAGTGGCTATTTTTTAAAGCCACTAGATGAAGTTCTTCTCCTGGAACATTTTTTTTTAGGCTGGCACTCTATTTTGATGTGAAATGCTGCATTTATTGATTTTTTTTTTTAAATAAATATAAAATAAAAAATGATATATTAATTCTAATGGAAAAAATAGCTCATAAAAATTATATAATTAATGCAAAGTATCATAAAAAAATCTAAAAATTCTAAATAATAATCAGAAAACATTATAGAACAAAAATATATTTGATTGGTTATCCTGGGAAAAAGTAAAGTACAATTTTAAGGCTTCGCCCGTTTTCGGGCGGGAGGAAGCTAAGTGTGACCCATTTACGAAGAAGCCCAGAGGGTTAAGGGATTAACAACAACACTTCTGGTAATATACACTTTCAATTTTGAAGGACATTAAAGCAAATACATTTATGAGGAGGTTTAACACACTCAGTTTATGTAAACCAGGGATGTTAGCAGTGTATCGGTCTGTCTGTGAGATTGCATACGAATGAGTCCACATCATAAGTCCAGATCTTCTGTCTGTTTCGTTCCCTCTGATGTCTGTATGGTCCACCTGTCCAGTCTGTGTGTGAATAAATGAGTCTGTCCTTTAGTAAAGGCACAATGGAGTGTACTCCGTTTTGTCAGTAAACCAATGCACTGTTCACAGGGTTGTGTTTGAGATAGTCGATGAGCCTGGGTGGAATTTCCAGAGAGTCCAAAGAATGAATCTTGTTCACCTGTATCAGGTGTCTACGAATAGCCAATCTACACTGAGATGCAAGAGTCTTCGGACACCCTGAAAAAAAAAGGAAAAAAAGAGAGAGAATAAAAAAAAAGGTTATTTAACAATTGCAAGATAATCAGTGTTATTTTTATTTGTTTTTATCATTTATATACTAATTTGTTTATTTTAAATTAATTTAAAATTAGCTTTAATTTTTATTTATTTGAATTCAAATAATTTTATGTGCTTTTGTCTTTATACATACACACACACACACACACACACACACACACATATATATATATATTTTTTTTTTTTTTTTTTCGTTTAGCTTTAGTAATTTAGTAAATTTCAATTTTAGCAATTTAAGTACTTCAACTTAAATGTATTTATTTTAGATAGTTGACAAGACAAGTTTAATAAAACATTGTATCATACGAACATCGTATTTTGTATTTTTTTTAAAGACAGTTAATAGTTTTAGTTAATAAATGATAATATGGAAGCTTGTTTCCAGAACGAATAATACAAAAATTAAAATAAATAAAAATTAATGGCAACATTTCATCTAACAATTCTGACTTTTTCCTCATAATTCTGCATTGTTAGATTTGAGCTTAAAAATTGCAAGATAAAAAGTCAGGTTTATAAGATATATATATATATACTCACAATTATGAGGAAAAAAAAACCCTCTGAATTCAAAGAAAAAAATAAAAATAAAAACGATTAATTTTTTATATAGAGTTTATATCTTGCAGTTCTGGCTTTATATGTCAACTCTGAGTTTATACTTTGCAATTTTTACTTTTTTTTTCTCAGAATTATGAGGGGAAAATAATTACCTCTTTTATTTTTATTTTTTATTCCATTCAAGAACAATGGCAATTAAAAAACAAAAACAATGCTACAATACTGCTTGAACTTCTCTCACCTCGCTCTTTCAGCAACAGCTCAAGAGCTTCATTCTGTTTGGTGCTCTTTTCTATAATGAGGGTCGGCAGGTAGACGTTTGCCCCAAAGTCAATGAGCAGTTGAATGTATTCGACCCCACAGCCGTGTCTCAAACACAATTCCAGGACTGTCTTCTGCTGCGTGGCTCTGCCGATCACCTTCTCATCCGGACTGTTATAGTTCGGATCTGCCCCATATAACAGCAACATTTTGAAGCAATCCAGGTGTTCATATATGGCTGACAGGTAAAGCGGGCCACTGCACACAGCAACCCCTGAGGCCCACAGCGTCACCTTTGACCTGGCGTTGACCTCCGCCCCATGCTGAAGCAGCTGGCGGAGGATCTCCGGGTCACCCTCTCGGGCGGCAGTGAGCACGGGCGAGCTGTTGTTCAGATGACTTCCATTTGGATTAGCTCCGGCACGGAGAAGTGCGAGCACACAGCTCAGGTAACGCCCACACACAGCAGTGAAAAGAGGGGTCTGGGCTTTAACATCAAGTCGGTCTACCTCTGCCCCATGGGCCAGGAGCAACTGCAGGCACCTCAGGTGACCTACAGGGCAAATAATTGCTGCGTTGTGGTCGTGGTGGACAACAAACTCAGATGTGACATCTGAGAGTGCATGGAAGGGTGACACACGTACCTTTTGACGCAGCCATACGTAACGGGGTACCTGGGATCCCCCAACCGGTCTGCTGATTAATGCACTTCCTGTAACGTTCTTGTGAAAGTAGCTCGGCCAACAGGAAATGGTCATTGTATGCCACAGCTCGGTTCAGCTCCAGACTCTCAGCAGCTGATTCATCCTCCTCCACCGGCCGCAGCTGGAGCATAGAGGAGAACTGCAGAGAAACAGTATTTGCACAGATGAGTGCCTCTGCATGACTGTTGAAAATAACAGCAGGATAGTGAGCAGCCTACCTAGACAATGCCCAGAAATGCTGTCTAGGTATGCAGCTCACTAGGGTCTGAGCCAGAGTATTCAGAATGAATTGCCTTTATTTACGTTACGTGAAGTGTTGCACGCAGTTCAGTTTTGCATAACAACAAACCCTCACATTGGGATATTGTTACTTATGAGAAAATTGTTATTATATTATAGTAATATCTTTGACAGCGTTTAAACAAGCTTCTAAAATATAGGAACGCTTTATCATGAACTTCGTTTATACCCATTAGCTTTAACGACTAAATTACTAGCAAGAATCCACGGTCAATTAGCCGGTTAGCAAACGAGATTAACCACATAAGTACAAGCAGAACTAGAATACTTTTATATGCGAATAAACTCATCTGAGATAAATACTAATCCCATTCGGGAGGAGATTTATTCCCCGGCTCTTGGAGCTCGGTGGATTTAACGTTAACTCCAGTAACGTTAGCGTTAACGTTATATGTAAACAACGCAGAGTTGGACTCGCTCTTTCTGGCCTGCTGTCGAACAAATACGCATTTTATGATATAAACGACTACACATATAAAACATAAGCATATAGTAGATATTTTAAATGAGTTTTCGCCTCAAGGACACTCACCGAGCTAATAAGCCAAACACTGACGGGCAGTAAACAGCGGAAACTGTTTGGTGGGCGGCCAGAGGGGGCGCTGTGCGCGCACACACCGCCACTGAAATATTCAGTCATACGTTTTGTAAGATGAGTGGGCTTTAATGTCAACAAACATTATGCAAATGATATAATCACATAACTTTTTTTTAACTGAAATCTATTTATTTAAAGAAAACAATTTCAAATGTAATATAATGTACAAAAGAGGTACAAAACAGTGCAATGATCAAAATAAGCGTGTATAAAATGAGCTGACATGATTATTACACAGAGCCAAACTATTACTTTTAAAAGCAATAAATGTAATGTAATCACAGTCTGTCATTTTCAGTGGTATCACTCTCATTGCTTATTTCAAAATTCCCTTTTGACTATTGCTGTACATTTAATCAATAGAAAATATTTATTCAAAAATAAATTCAAAAAATAATAATGTAAACAAATGCTTCTCAATAAAGAAAACATTTTTAAACATTGGTCTTATATTCCACATAATAATAAAAGCTTGTCTGGAGCTCCATAGCAGCCAGGGTTCAAGAAGTTGAATATTAAAACTAAAGCTGGGAAAACTTTTACACATCCATTAGCAATAAACATCCAGTAGACAAATTAAAAACAATGTTGCTTAGCAAAACTATATGCGATTCAAAAGGCTTGGTCAAAAGAACATAAGCAATGTTCCTCAAATATTTTTATGTTCCTCAAATTATTTGTTTGGCATTAGAGCTTGGCTCAGGCAATGTGACATCCTATTGCAATCAATGAGCAGCATTTCAACTGTGAAATGAACCGCATTTGCAGTAAACACCACAAAAATAATACTAAGCCCTTTGTGCAAAAAACACAATCAATTTGATGCATTTTTTTAACAACGTGTTCCCTTTATCAATCTTAATTTCACATCAGTATCAAAGTCTGGTTTTTTTAAAATGTACTACACATTATATGGAAAGTATTACTAAAAGAAAGACATTAAAAACAATCTACTGTACAATGGAGTGAGGCTAAATTTGATCAGAGAGGCATTTAAACAAAAATGTAGATGATTCTGACTGCCTTCGATCAAAGCATATAACTTCAATCCTGTTTTATAAACACACTGAAGTCCACAAAAACATCCAGAACATTTCAGGACTGTTCAGAACAGATATAACAGGGAACAAGAATCCACCCAGTGATCGAAACTAGTATATGGCAGAACGCTGCACTTTGAATGTTTGTTTTTTTTGCATTACAGTGGCTTCAGTTGTGGAGACAATACTGTATGCATATTTTCAAAAACACGGACATTTGTTCTTTGGGTTCTCAGTCAAAAAGTCTGCTACTATGGAGACTCAAGAGGATTCTTGTACCTCCTCTTTGGAATGTTCAGTTTCCACAGAAACTGGTTTGTCCTTAGAGGAGGTCAGATCGTGTTCGGTGGCTCCTGGCTCCGCCCCTTCTTTCTCATTGCACTTTTCAGCTCCTGGACCCGCCTCCTCTGCGTCGCCATTACTCAAAGGAGCGCAGCTTCCATTAGATTGGTTAACAGGAGCGGCGTGAGTCTCTTCACGTGGACTGTCCTGTTCCGCAGGTGTGTTGATTGGTCCAGATGGATCAGGGAGAACTCCATCTGCAACAGCCAGCTGCTGTAAATGAATGAGATGGAGACAGCGTCATGTCAGTCAAATACCTCTCAACCCTGACAAAATCTAATCCCACAACCCCACTTACTCGCTGTAATTCAGTCATAGTTCGCTCTCTGTCTACCTGCTTCTGTGTGAGGGACAGCAGCTGGTCTAGAACAGACTGTTTTGGGTGCATGCCTCTGTCATAGTAGTTATACATCCCACACCAGAACCTGGGAGACACATAAACAAGTACAAATTTGGTGCAAAACTATTCAGTAAACATCAGACAAATCCAATTACTTTAAATACAAATCACATTAATTTGGTCTCTCAAAAGATTTTGTGAAAAGTTTCATTTTAATCTGCAGCAGCACAGCCTCATATGTTAAAGAGTGCATCCATACTTGAAGTGCAGTGGTAAAGTGCTGGGTCTGAGAACTGTGCACTCTAATGAACGCCGGTACAAAGGGTTTCGATACAGATGTTGGTTCTTCAGAAGATGTGGCCACAATGAAAACGTCTTTTCATGCAACCTAAAATCCCACACAGAACAGTGAAGCAAAGCATTTTAAAATCATTCAAGTCTTGGAAACAAGCAAATAAACAGTACGTTTGATTTTATTTATAATAAAGAACATTCGCTTTCATTTTGAAGCATACACATTCAATGCCGAGCGTATCAGTTTTGTACATACATGAATGTGTTTGCATGTGCATTCTATCCTCACCCTATTTCCAGTCTCTCTTTCTGGCAGTTGCCGATGAAGTTTCCATACTGGCAGGCATAGACTTGATTGTGTATTTCTATTAGGTAACGTTCATTGAACTCAAACACACAAGGGAACTGTTCTGACAGCTGCCACACACACTCTAGGAACTGGGTGAAGACTGGAGACACTTCCTTGGAGTCGGTGTCCAGATGGCCACACCTAGAGTACATGCATATATACAAACAAAACATGTCACAAAGTTGGACTTGGTATTGATACAAATGGTTTACGATGAAAGGATTACTACTAATAACATTAGCCTTTTTATAGTATACAAAAACATTGAGTATTTTAATATTTAAATCATTTATCATTAAAGGGATAGTTCACCCAAAAATGAAAATTACCCCATGATTTACTCACCCTCAAGCCATCCTGGGTGTATATAACGAATACTATATGAGTTACATTAAAAAAAAAAATCTCCCGGCTCTTCTAAGCTTTATAATGGCAGTGAATGGCTGTTGAAATTTTGAAGTCCAATAAATTGCATCCATCCATCATAAAAAGTACTCCACACAGCTCTGGGGGGTTAATAAAGGCCTTCTAAAGCAAACCACTGCTTCGAAGAATGTTTTATATACACCTAGAATTGCATTAGGGTGAGTAAATCATGGAGTAATTTTCATTTTTGGGTAAACTATCCTTTTAATTCTATTGATAAATAATATTTATGTATTTGCAGTTTTTAAAAGCTGTGAAAATGTTTTGAGGGGGTGAAAGTGAAAGTGACGTGACATACAGCCAAGTATAGTGACCCATACTCAGAATTCGTGCTCTGCATTTAACCCATCCAAAGTGCACACACACAGAGCAGTGAACACACACACAGCCATTTTTTGAGCAGCCATTTATGCTGCGGCGCCCGGGGAGCAGTTGGGGGTTCGTTGCCTTTCTCAAGGGCACCTCAGTCGTGGTATTGCCAGCCCGAGACTCGAACCCACAACCCTAGGGTTAGGAGTAATACTCTCCAACCACTAGGCCACGACTTCCCCAAAAAATGTACTGGGTTATTAACCAATACATGCAAGAGCAGTAAAAGTATTTACCTGTGACTGAATTTATGACCAAAAGAGATCCACTCCTTTTCTATTAACACCTGTATAAAAAACAAACAAACAAACAAAACCTTAAATTCTATTATTTTACAATATTTTTTGTAAGTCTAGGTGTTTCACATTTGAATATAAACTACTGTTCAAAAGTTTGGAGTCAGTAAATGTTTTAAAAGAAATTAATACTTTCAGGTATTTAATGCAAAGATGCATTAAATTGATCAAAAGTGACAGTGAAGACTTTTATGCATGTTAATATTTTTTATAGCAAATAAATGCTGTTTATTTGAACAAAGAATCGGGAAAAGATCACGGTTTCCACAAAAATATTAAGCAGCACAACTGTTTTTAACATCAATAATAATTAAAAAAAGCACCAAATCAGCATTTAAGAATGATTTCTGAAGAATCATGACACTGAAGATTCAAAATTCAACTTTGCCATAACAAATTATGTTAAAACTTTTGAATGCTGACGTATATTAAGTTACACAGGAATAGTTGGTGACTTAATTTGCCATTACCAGCCCAACAGAGTGACATGCGAGTCCTGTGTTGAGGGTACAGGTTATATGTTATAGGTTACTGGGTCATTACCATGAGGCCTTTAATAGTTCTGTAGTATGGGTCCAGCAGTATGCAAGCCAAAGAGCACACCTGGGCCGTCCTGTCCCAACCATCAGAACAATGTACTAACACACTTGCCCGCTCTTCACAGACAGCCTAGAACGCAAAGAAAATGACTGAGTATATCATTGTTAATATTCTTCTGTTGGTGACTCTCTATGCAGTAATAGCATGGAGGTCAGTACCTTGGCAAGGAACACGCCTGCATCCATCACAGATTTGATGTGCCTCAGCCAGCCAGAGTTCTCCAGACCTGTCAGATAATCACTCATGGAAGGAGACTTGATAGAACACACTGGAAGAACAAAGGTTCAACCAACCATCATTTTATC
Source organism: Carassius carassius (assembly GCF_963082965.1). NCBI lineage: Eukaryota > Metazoa > Chordata > Actinopteri > Cypriniformes > Cyprinidae > Carassius > Carassius carassius. Next base: position 33,427,443 of record NC_081758.1, on the reverse strand, counting down.
TACTACTGATTTAAAAGACACAATCAATACTAAACTGAGCAACTTAACCAGCTACTGAATATACCAGTACTAATAAAAAATTGTGTTTTCTCACCCTCCAGCAATTTTTGTAGGCTGTTTCTCATGACGTGGATGTTTTCGATTCCTTGAAACTGGAACCTGATATTGGAGTAGTTGTCCTCATTCTCATAGCCTTTACCAGCTGCGCGGTTCGCCATTGCATTCAACTGAAAAAGACAAAAATATGTACAAATGTATGCACACATAGCTCCAGAGGGTCAGGTTAAGATTTATGGTCTCCTAAATAAAGAGAATTAAATAAAGGAATTAAATGTTTCCTCAGTTATAGTGGCGAAACATGAGATGACCAACAATAAATAGAACAGAATATAATCAATATTGGCAATAGATACAGAAACACTAGAATTTAATGGTTAACTAGTCAGTTGCCTTGAAAGTTAGTTTACCATATGAACAGAAGAGTAATTTGTGTCAGAGGGTGAAAGATCACACATTTTCCTATGTGTCTCTTACATATATGCCAGAGCAGCTGAGATTGAAAGTTTAAAGATAAACATTTACAAGTCTGATCCTGGAGCTGTCCTCCTATGTATATAGAGAGGTTAAGGTTAAAGGTCAAACCTTAGGCCGTGTGTCCACTACATATATAAAAGGGCAGTTGGGGTTTGCTTCACTGATGGCCTGAAGCATCTGCTCATCTTCCACACAGCGAGAAGTCAAACCTGACAAAGGCTGACTGCAACGACAGATTGCAGCCTGCAAGACAGTACCACAAAATACAAAGAACAGATAAAGATAGTTGTTAGCAGCCATTCCTGTTTAAACCTACTGAAGCCTTTCTATGTCCCCAAACATAGTCTCTAGGTTTAATCTACTTTTAAATTAATCATTTAATTTATTAATCTGATTGGACTTTTTATTCAATACTTTGCAGTATTGAATGAAATATGTATACATTATATATATATTATAATTAGATTTTCTCTTGACTCTGTCAGCCATCTTTGATGAATGTGATCGGTTTGTTGCAGTGTATTTTGGCACTCTTTTATCTATGATGCATGCATGCAATGTTACCTTAGAATATGGTCAAATGGCAGGCAGCATAATTATGATGTCTACTGTCTGAAACAGCCTGCATGCTTAAGGTGCCTTAAAATGCTGTCTAGGTAGGGAGCTTACTTGGTTGTGGAACAGATCTTTTATGTGCATTTATGACGTGCGTGTGCTTGTATACCTTTGTGTCTTTGTGAAAGTAAGACAGAGCAGGCAATCGCCCACGGCTCCTAAACTTTGCGCTGCCTGTTACTGTAGCAACACTGACATTTTTAGGGAGTCCTAGGATAGATGGATAAGTGCTACAGATCTGTGTGAAAGAGAGACCGAGAAACATTTAAAGATCCGTTAGACAGAACATACAAATATATATATATATATATAAAATATGAATTATAATTAGAGCATCATTTATAATTTTAATACTACCATTCAAAACGTTAAGATTATGTTTTCTGCACTTTCATCAAAAATAACAGTAATACTCTGATGTATTGTTACAATTTGTGCCTAAGAAACATCTCTCATCATTATCAGTGTTGAAAACAGTTGTGCTTCATAGTTATTTTTTTGTGGAAACTTTTTTTTTCGGGATTCTTTGATTAATAGGAAGTTTGAAGAACAGCATTCATTAAAAAAAAAAAAAAAAAAAAAAAAACAGTGAAGATTTTGACAAATTTAAATCAATTCGATGCTTTTTTTGCTGAATAAAAGTATTTATTTATTGAAAGAAAAACATAATTTACCCCAAAGTTTTGAACGGCAGTGTATACATGTGTTATGTTGAAACTGTTTGTACCTAAAGCATATTAATCTCTGTGATCAGTAGATAAAAGAGTTAAGCTGATTATTGTGAAATGGTCCTAAACAAGAAGCATGATTAGTAGATTGTCTTGTAAAAAAGGTGATACCTCATAGTTTTTGTTAAGGTGGCTGATTTCCCAGTAATCATTGGAGAGACCCATCCTGCTGAAGTCATTTGCCACATTGATGAATTCCCAACCCTGTCTCCTGTCCTCATTTTGGTGTGGATTATAGAGAAAGGCAAACAGCTCCTCTTCTTTGACTGAAATGACACAAAAGCACAGTTAGAATCTAAGAGCAAACATCTGCACAGTAGGGTCAGTCTGCAAGACATAACTGCATTTTTCAATATGAAATAAACATAACTGGTAGATTACTGGACTGGACACTAAATAAGAATGATTTTGAAACAAAAGTGTTGCTTGGCAGCTAACTAAAATAAAATGTTTAAGTTGAAGTACTCAAATGACTAAAACTAAAACTTTATCAAATATTTATCAAAGCTATATCAAAATATGAATTAAATAATAATTAAAAATGAAAAAAAAAAAGACTAAATTTGATTAAATTTGAATGGATTGTTATTGTTACTTCCATAGACATGTGTGTATTTTTCAAACAAAAAATTTTTCAAAACAAAAATATGTATTGTTTTACTAGTATTTATGTGCATTTAAACATCTGAAACCAAATATGCATTATGTGGTTGATAACACTACATAGTTGTGATAATATGACAAGAGCAGTCTCTCGTCTGTCTCTGGCTCAGCGTCAGCCAACGCGTGAAACCACAATTAGAATTTGACAGTTCTGCGACGTCACTGAACGTTCTTAATCCCATATGTGGGATTTTAAAAAAAAATACTATAATATTACATAAATAATACTGAATTAACACTTTCATGTGCATGTGTTTTTATGCATTGCATACATAACTGCATACATTAGATTTTCTGTTGGTTACCTGCTCAAAACAAAAAAAAGAATTCTCATAAGTTCTAAACATGTTGCTCATTTGAATGCAACAAACCATATGTGTATATGTATATTGACTATATTTGTACATTAGGCTTATAAATCAGCCAAAGATGTTCTTATTTAAATCTAGTGTTCTGCATATGTTTCGGTGAGGTCTAGGTTTAGGGGAAGGAGTTGGGTTAGGTGATAGAAAATATCATTAACCTGATATAAAAGAAATCAATGGTCTATGCAATAAAAGTCTATGCAATAAAAGATAGCGAAACAAACGTGTGTGTGTGTGTGTGTGTGTGTGTGCTTGTGAGTGTACCTGGTTGAAACAGACGCAGAAGTGACTGATAGACATCCTGACAATCTTTCTCTCTTTGGAACAGCAGATGAAGCAGCTGGAAGGTTTTACAGCGGATCAGGAGCGGACAACCGGATGCAGTTAATGGAAGCTTCTCTAGCGACATGATGTGATGATGCAGCACCTTCACACACATCAGACATTTCAAGATGTGTATTTCTAAAAGACCCAACAACAGATAAGTTGAAGACTATTACGTATATTGTTCCCACTGGCCTATATTACCCATGTTTCTTTGCGTGTGATGTTGGTTTGTTCCACATAGATAAGGTGAGTAGCAGTCAAATAAAGAGTTCCCAGAGTTGACTTCTTTTCAGGGTACCTATTCAGTAGTTTCACATACTCCACCTGCATAAAAAGTCCAGCAGAATTATTGACTCAACTGTCTGAAGTAATATACAAAGCACTAGCCAGCAATCGCAAGGGTAAATGACACAATCAAGTCTGTGGGTTTGGATGTACACCTCATCCAGCCTGTGTTTAACACAATGGAGAGGAAATCCTGCAGAACCTCTTAAGACTACTGTCAGCACTTCCTGTTCCTCCATCTCTTGGCATTTTGGTTACTGAGTAACAGGCAATGGAACAATATTATAACACAAGATGCCACTTCAGCACTAAGTAGCATTTTCTTTTGAGTCAAAGTCTAATATATTCTGCTCGTTTATACTTGCTAAACTACATGAGAACTAATCTTTTCAGTAAATGATTAGAACAATCCCTTTAGGTCGTTAGGATAGCAAAACCAAGCTGAACAGGTTAAGTAATGTTTTTCAGCAAGACATAAAAGCCAAGGTGAGCCCCAGTAGGTCCAATTTAGATTCCATTGGTCAATTCTGATGAAGAATTAAACCCACAATTCTCAGGCAGAGTAGATCTGAATAGAGGTGTCAGCTGCTAATACAGAGACTTCCTGTAGTACTGCTGATTAAACGTGACATCCTTTGAGCTGACCCCTCCATGCTGCCAAAAACATCCAAAAAGACAATGCTCATATCACCATATAATGTTATGTAACAAAGGTGCCCCAGAACTGCACATTTTGAAGGTCTCTCTGCCTAGTTCAGGTCTTGGGAGGCTCTTCTAATAATAAGCTGATGTCTATATCTTACTGAACTTTATTAACATCTAAAATGGGCACTGATGGGATACCACATAACCATTGGAACTGAGAATATATAGCCAGAACACCAGAATATGATAATATAAAGTGTTACAGCTCATAGCTCATACTTTAGGCCAGTTTTTTTTTTTTACATTTATATTCATGGAAAACTTCAAATTGGGGTATGTGGTACACTTTAGAGAACATGTGATATAAGTGTGTGTGTGTGTGTGTGTGTGTATATGTATGTATATATATATATATATATATATATATATATATATAGTAACATTTAATAAATAATACAAATATAATTCAAATTATAAATTCAACTAAATAAATGCAAAAAAACAAACATGCAAATAAATAAACACTACTATAAAAGTACAGTACGAAAATGAGTAGAAAGCAACATATTAATGTAACTTTATAGAAATATATTTTCCAAATAATAGTTTAGACATTTTCATACATATATATATATATATATATATATATATATATATATATATATAAACACAAATTTTTCCACTGTATAAATTGGGTCTCTATACAAGAAACTATACAGATGCAAGTCCCTTGCATGAGGACGATCATATTTAGAGGTCTGTGGCATCTTAAAAGCAAAGCCTGCAGGTTCACCTGAGCAAAGTTACATCCGGATTTTAGAGGGGAAAAAATACTCCTGTACATACAGTTATGAAGTGATGACTGAAAACTCCTTCAACTTCATTAACGTTACATTCAGTAACCAACATTAAAATGCATTGGATGGATTTAACAGCCGACTACAACAAATCTAACAACTCAGAATCTTTTTCACGAACCAATTTAAACGCTTCGTTCTGTATGTTTTACATCCATCGAGAGTTCAGAATATCCAGTCTGGAATAAAGACACGAGTTCTGCCAACTTTACACGTGCACACCTGTTGATACAGACTTACCTTTGGCGTTATAATGTGCTCCATATTTTCAGTGGCTTATCTTTCAACAGTCCACGTTAATTTTTCGATGTTTATGTGTTTAGCGGTTATCATGTTTGTTTCAAAAACTGCTGCGTTCCTTCCTGACATGACAACTACAATCATGTCAGCTGACGGGAGCAGATATCGCGATAAGTCGAAGCGAGACGTGATTTCAAGTGTTTTCTTGAAGGATGCAGTAATAATTTAACCCACTGCAGTACGTATATCAACAATGATATATCAGTTTAAAATAAATAATGCAAATTACCTTAGTAACACAATGTTAAAGGTAAAAATCAGTCTGAAAACTATACTTCATTTCCTCTACATTTAAAATACAACTAGCCTTAATATGCTACATCTAATACAGTAGTGAGCAGAAAAAAATCACAATGTAAAATAATAGAAACTAAATATTTTTCCAATTATATTTTATACATATTTATAATATTATAATTTAACATTATTAATTGGGTCTTTATACATTACAGTGGGGAAAATATTCATTTGATCCCCTGCTGATTTTGTAAGTTTGCCCACTTACAAAGAAATGAAGGGTCTGTAATTTCTATGGTAGGTTTATTTTAACACATAGAGACAGAACATCAACCAAACAATCCAGAAAAAAACACATAATTTAAAGGTTAGAAATTGATTTGCATTTCATTGAGTGAAATAAGTATTTGATCCCCAAGCAAAACATGACTTATTACTTGGTGTAGAAACCCTTGTTGGCAAGCACAGAGTTAAGACATTTTTGTAGTTGGTCACCAGGTTTGCACACATCTCAGGAGGGATTTTGATCCACCCCTCTTTACAGATCCTCTCTAAATCCTTAAAGTTTCTTGGCTGTCATTTGGCATCACAAAGTTTCAGCCCCCTTCACAGATAGGATTGAGGTCTGGAGGCTGGCTAGGCCACTCCTTGACCTTAATGTGTTTCTTCTTGAGCCACTCCTTTGTTATCTTGGTTGTATGTTTCTGGTCATTGTCATGCTGGAAGACTCATAGATGACACATCTTCAGTGCTCTGGCTGAGGGAAGGATGTTCTCATCCAAGATTTTAATGTACATTTCCCTGTCCATTTGCCCCTCAATGCAGTGAAGTCATCCTGTTCCCAAAGCAGAAAAACAGCCCCAAAGCATGATGTTTCCACCTCCGTGCTTGACTGTAGGGATGGTGCTCTTGGGGTCATAGTAAGCTTTTCTCTTCCTCCAAACACGGCGAGTGGAGTTAATGCCAAAGAGCTCAATTTTGGTCTCATCTGACCACAGCACTTTCTCTCAGGCCTTCTCTGAATCATTTAGATGTTCTTTGACAAACTTTAAACGGGCCTGTACATGTGCCTTCTTGAGCATGGTGCTCTGCAGGATTTCAGTCCATTGCAGCATAGTGTGATACCAATGGTTTGCTTGGTGACTATGGTCCCAACTGCTTTAAGATCATTAACAAGCTCCTCCCATCTAGTTCGGGGCTGATCCCTCAACTTTCTCATGATCATCCTTACCTCATGAAGCGAGATCTTGCACCGAGCTCCAGACCAAGGCCGACTGATGGTTGTTTTGTATTTGTCTCAATTCCGAATAATCGCACCAACAGTTGTCTCCTTCTCACCAAGCTTCTTGCTGATGGTCTAGTAGCCCATTTCAGCCTTGTGCAGATCTACAATCTTGTCTCTGACATTCTTTGACAATTCTTTGATCTTGCACATGGTGGTGGGAGAGGTTGGAATGGAAGATACAGATTGTGTGGACAGATGTCTTATACACCTAACAAGCTGCCATCAGGTGTAATTTAAGTGACAGGACTAATCTGTGTTCCACATGGGCACATACTCAATCTGTGGGAGCAAGAATTATTATTGCTGGTGGCTAGGGGGATCAAATACTTATTTCACTCACTGAATTGCAAATAAATTTCTAAGCTTTATATAATGTGTTTTTATTTTGGTTGATATTCTGTGCCTATATGTTAAAATTAACGTACCATAAAAATGACAGAACCTTCATTTCTTTGTAAGTGGGCAAACTTACAAAATCAGCAGGAGATCAAATAAATATTTCCCCCACTGTATATATATATCTTTCTTTTAAATTTTAACATAGGGTTCCATGACATGAGGGTGGTCATATTTGGTGGTCTGTGGCATCTAAATGATTGAAAACCTAATCTTCTGGACATAAACTAAATATATCTGGAAACTTCATTAAACCACACCCAGACACAAGCAGCACAGGCAGGCTGCTCCCGCAAGGTGGCCCAACCAGATTTGCCTAATCACTGGGGAGGAACCCCATCGCTTGACCCATTGTCACCATAACGACCTCCCGACTCCTAGGCTCAGTTACTTGATAACAGCACACTAATGAAGAACATTAACATAACAGCTCACTAAGCTTAAGCCAAATTTGCTCTCAAATACCTGCCAATGTCCTGTAAGCACAAAGCACATAATACATATGCTGAATTGTTGACTGCAATTAAAAGCAAAGGTAAGTTTTATTTAAATCAAGGCAGAGCTTACTCAAGAAATACAGTTGTTACTGCATCTGAATATGCATACTTCCCTACTATTTAGTAGGCAAAAACAGTATGTGAAAAGAGAAATATGTCCAAATTCACATTATTCATCAAAGAGTAGGCCAGGATGACCTACTATTTCTGACAATATTCTGAAGTGCTTATCTGATGGATACTTTACAATACCATGAGGCCACAGAAGAGGATTTCTGAATTACAGTGAGCTGTTGCTGTAGGTCACAAGATAATGACAACATAACAGATGTAGTAGGTCCGGTTTATGTACACATTTTCACACTGTATCCACAATATTTGCAATGTGGAAGTAATCTGTCTTCTGCTAATGTGCGAGACTTCTGTTTTATTAGCCGCTAAATGATTAGAAGAATAGTTAAGTGTAGTAAATGGTAAAACTATTTGTGCAACAAACTAGTGTGTTCATGATTACAAAGTGCAAAATGTCATGACATACAGCCAAGTATGGAACCCATACTCAGAATTTGTGCTCTGCATTTAACCCATCCAAAGTGCACACACACAGCAGTGAACACACACACACACACACTGTGAACACACACCCAGATAATACATTCACCCAGATAATACATTCAAACGATAAGACAACAAATACCAGTTTGCAGTATATCATGCTGCATCATGGATTGTTTCTGCACATTCACAGTTATAGATAGATGCACCCACTCTTATGTAGAAATTTTTTTTTTAACTTCTCCAGCACCTGAAGGCTTGTGCTTCAGAACTATAGTTTTAACAAACTCCTGGGCTGCATCTATATATATATATAGTTTATATATATATATATATATATATATATATATATATATATAGTTTTATATATAAACTATAGTTTTATATATAAACTATAGTTTTAACAAACTCCTGGGCTGCATCTATATATATATATAGATGCAGCCCAGGAGTTTGTTAAAACTATAGTTCTGAAGCACAAGCCTTCAGGTGCTGGAGAAGTTAATGTGCTTTTAGGAATCTCAACCCAGAGTAGAGAATCAGATAAACAAAACAGACATGAATCTGACCCTCTGGGATAATGATAAAATCTGCAGATGGTTCTGAATGCTTGTCTTACACTTAACTCAGCTCCATCTGAGCTGTATCATTTCATGTGTCTCATTCCTGCACTCTCAATGTGAGCACTGTCAGGTTCAGGCGTGTCACCACTGATCTAGAAAGGCCAGATGTTGGTCTGATTTTGAATAGCAGGTAGCCTGCAAAACTATGATAATGGTATCATAAATGTTATGAAAAGTATAGCATAAATACAGTTAGAAACTATAAAATAAAGGCTATATTAGTTAGTATATTACTTAGAATCTTATGCTCACAAAGGTACATTTATATGATCAAAAATTTTATTTTATTCCTGTGATGGCATTGATTAGTTTACAGCAACCATTACTTGAATTCCTGTTTCTAGTCTCCCTTTGCAGTTTTTGTAATCCTACTTCCTAATGCTTTTACATAACCAGTTATTTTGTTTTTTCAGAAATACATTTACCATCTGGAGCATGCACACACGTATATGTGTGCACGCACACACACACACACACACGTTACTCCTGGTCCCAGTCTCTGAGATGCAATTTGTAAGCACCTTAAAGTTAATGACTCAGTCATATTCAATAAGCCGAGCCTGTCACACCCTCAGGAGACAGGCTTTGTTGATCTGATGCTAATGTGATAGTTCTCAAACAATGGCAATTTACCGCCTTTTGTGTGAGGAGTGGACTAATCTCTGTTAATAGCTTGACACAATCAGGTCTGCCAAACTGCAACAGAGATTTAAGTGCACAACAATGTATGTTGTTTTTTGGGATACAGTCAAAGATGTAAAATCTGAATGAAGGTAAAAATATGTTAAAATGAACACATAAAGGGCTTATCTGGAAATGACTGAAGAGACGGATGTGCAAGGATCTTACGTGGAATAACCTGCTTGTACTCGAATAAACTGTGGGATTAAGGTGTAACGATAAATGTAACAAACTTTAATTAAAGCACTAAAATATTAAATATGTTCCTATATAGTTGAAGAATTGTCTTTTAGGAGGTTTAGAGTATAGTGTTTTCACATGAGTGGTGATACACATTGTATGAGCACAGGTTGTGAACAGCAGGACAAAAAACAACAATTAAATAAATGGAAATAATAATAAAATGCAATCCATAAAATCATAGGAGAAGCAAAATGATTACATCAAATTAATGTTTTCTTACATTAAGAATAAACATGTTTTGTTTTATGGCTGCCAAAACCATAAAATCATCCAAATTTATGCCATGTTAATAATGATGCATAATTTTGCAGTTCAAAAATACACTTTGACGTTTTATTTTTTTTTTAGGCTATTTGACTTTCGTATATTAAGCAATTGTGGTACCGTTCCTTCATTTCTTGATGTCTCTGAATCTGGATTCTGAAGCAAGACTATTGTTGAGAACCAAGGCATAAGGAGTAGTTGGTAATTAATGAGTGTGTGTGTTTAGATGTGCATTGATAATGAATTGACCTGCCTGTCTCAGATAAAGTAAACAGAGACAGACAGGCACATTCTGTAACCTTTAACCCCACATACACACTCATGCAAAAGGCTCGGTCCGTCTCCACACAGGCATGCTATTTGTAGATATAAGTTATGTATATGACACATATATTGAGAATATTTTGGTTTGTCTTTTAAGAAAAGTTTGGACTAATGGCATTCAGTAAATGTTTTGTTGTAAAGTCTTCAAGGTACTCTCACTTAAAAAAATGACCTGGTTAAAGTTTTGATATGTGACCCAGTGGGCTGATGTCATTTAGAATGAGTTCATCAGCACTTGTCATATCTTGTATACAGTAATTAGCAGCGCAAACATACAAATAAACACTGCCAATCACTAAATCTCGCCTAACTTTAAATGCAGATGACTGATAACGAGGGGCTGAGGAGGAGGGTCTGCTAATGTATGTGTGTGTGTGTTTGGAGGGGGGATGGGGGTCCATCAAACACATAAATGACGCCTTTCAGACAGTAACTCCAGATCAGATGCGACTGGCTGGCAGAACTTCGAAGCAACTTCACATTTGAACAGAGTTCTTAAGTTAGAGGACTTAAATCAACGCAATCATGACTTCATCTGTATCATGTGCGCTCTATCTATTGGTATCAATCGTTTTTCCGTTGTCTTTTGCGTTATCTGGGGAATATTGTCACGGCTGGACGGATTCCTTCAACTCTTGGCACCGGGGATTCCATTGTCCGGAGCGCTTTGACGGTGAGGACGCGCGCTACTGCTGCGGGACATGCGCGCTCAGGTACTGCTGCACGTACGCGGAGGCGCGCCTCGATCAGAGCACCTGCGACTCGGGCTCCGAGTCTGAGAACACGGATGACGTGAGAAAGTTGACAGAACGTGGTGAGTCTTTATATACATTTGTGTAGTTCATCTCGTTTTACGTTTTTCTTTCTTTCTCGTTTTGTTCACTGAAAAACGTGATATTTTAAATTAGAAAGACCAAAATCGCATATTCTTGTAAAATGTAGGCCTAGACAAGTAGGCTGTTCTGTTTTATTCACAACTTTTTATAGTTATTTTATATAATATTTTTTTATTATTATTTGAAATCACGTGATATGAAAAAAAATCGAAAACATTTACATTTGATTAATAGAAACTAAATTTCAGAAGTTGATTGTTGGGACATTTTTACCTTGTTATTTTTCTCCAGAGCATATTAAAATACCTAGGCCTAGATTTTTCTGAAATATAACATTTTAAATGAATTCAATGTGTTGTAAATTCATTTAATTTTGCCATTGTTGTAACTTCCAGTGCCATTTTTCACCACCCCCTGACATGCATATTTTTATAATCCTCGTAATTAATTCTGTCTCATTTCTCTCTCTCCCCAGTTCCAACCTATCTGCCTTTTGTGATTGTGGTGAGTGCGTTCCTGTCGTTCATTCTGGTCGGTGCGGTTGTATCTGTCTGCTGCTGCCAGTGTGTGAAACCAAAAGCAAGCGATCGGCCAACAGGGCCATCTGTTGCTCAGACCAGCCTGTTGGAATCTGGAGGACCCTCTGTGGACATCTCCACACCGTCCCGCACCTCCACGTCAGGCTCCTCCACGACAAACACTCGCCCTCCACCATCCGAGCTCAGCGTGAAGCTCTATGGCCCGATGGGAAACGCCTTCTCAAACTCTCAGTCCCAGCAGTATGTTCCTCCACTGCCACAGGGGGCACCACAGTTCTACCAGCCCTACATGAATTACCGTCTCCCCCCAGAACACAGCATGCTGATGGCCCCTGTGTTTCCGGATGCCCATCCTGTGTTTGGGCAGGTGCACGGTCAGCCTTTTCCTCAGGCCCCCATGCACACAGAGCCCATATATCCCACTGTCACTATATGATAATGTTTATAAAACTACAAATGGACTATAAAAATGTGTGGTACTACACAAGGAAGAATAATATCCCAGGGATATTTTATTTTTGCTGCCTTGGATGGCTTCCAAAAACATTTTCTGTATCTACATAGACACAATCACATCTGACATCATGTTGGTCGAGGTTGGTATCTTTTATGATGTATTAATACTTCTCATAGGAGTGTATTTGCATGAACACTTGATTGTTTATTCATAAATCACTGTTTGTAATGTAATTTATAACAGATTAGAGAATAAATTTTATTTTCATAGGCTATTTGTTTGACTGTCTTCTCATTCTTACACAAAAAATATGAATATTTCAAGACGTTAAGACATGTTTGTGAAACTAGAAAATTAAGTTGCTTGAAATTAGTATCATACATTCAAAGGTTCTCAAATGAATGAATGAATGAATTGTGGAGAACATTTTAATAACTTAAAAAACCTTCTTTCACAGTAAAGAACATTTAGTGCAATGGAAAGGTTCCAGAGATGTTAAAGTTCATAGATGTTAGTGGAGTCATCAATGCCAGTAATGCCTTTATTTTAAACAGAGATGGGCACATTTTACAAAATACTGTGTGGAAAAATTTACTTAAATGCAAATTACATTAGATTTTTTTCAAAGGCTTTAAATACAAAATACAAAAAAGTATTTTGTATTTCATACACATATTTTAACTAAATGTATCTGAAATACTGCCAATCCCTGTTTTTAAGAATATATGATTCATGGAAAGCACAAGCAGCATTGGTTTAATTAAACAGTTTAATTTACTAAAATGAAGTGGCAATATTTCATTAAACTGAAGTTCTAGACATATTCTTGAACAGTAAGTGTCTCTTTGTCCTGCAAAGAGCTTTGGGTTTTTCTTTACAGTACTTTGTGATAGTAAAGCTCTCCAGCCGTTACAGCTGCTTGTGTGTGTGTGTGTGTGGCTTAGCGGGTTTTATGTGTTTGCGTGTGGAAACAGCAGGAGGGGAGAGGACAAAGATGCAGATCTCCTCACGCCCCTGAGAGTGGGATTAGTGCAGGTAAAGAGGGGTGTGTGAATGAGATTAGGCTCTGGATGGCCCAGCTGGAGTTTAAGCAGATGCGTATGAGTTCAATAACGAGCTGCAGACAAGCCTACTGAGTTTCAGCCCAAATCCTGTTATGATGTAAAACGTGTCATGTGAAGCTAAAGACATGAATAAATACAGCCATGCAGACAAATAAATCTGCTCAGGTACACATCTGTAAATAAATCAATCTGCGTTTCTTCACTCACACACAATCAGAAGTGTTTGAACTTTAAATGCTTTGGGGGAAAACACACACACACACACACACACACACACACACAAAGCTGTTTTAGTTTCACATACACTCTGATTCAAAAATTCTTCATGTAAGTATAAAATGTAATAGACTGCAAAACCCAGTGAGTTAGGATAAATCGTTTAAATTGAGGAAACCGACTTCCTCAATTCCTTTAAGTGTAGAAACCAGTATTTATGAGTACTTATTTTAATTTACTTTAAAAAGTATATTTAATAATATTCATTTAAACTACACACCCAATTCAAATATTTTGTATATTGATTATGGCTGTCATATGTTTATACATTAATTCAACCCTCATATAGCCAAGCCAGCTAGCTATAATTTACATTCGATAATGAAGAAAAAATAAACCCTTGGCTGCATCAACAAATGCATTTACTAAATTTTACCACAATGGTAAGCACCTAAACACTCAGACGTAACAGGAACCCTTTTAAATCCCATCATAACAGAACATTAAACACTAACAGCAGCTCCCAATATATAAATGCAAAAACAGTTAATATAACATGTAATTTCAACATTTACCCTCCATAGAGACTGTAGCAAAGCATGCTGGGAACTAGAAATCAGCTCTAACTTATTCCATTTTGCTCTATTAAATGAAATTTAAGTTTCAGTAATATTTGAGGGAAATTATTAACTAATTAAGTGTAATTGGTTTGAAGAAAAACTATTTGTTTTTATTTTACATAGTTTTTTTGCATTACATAAAACATATTTAAATATATTTAAATAAAACTAAATTTTAAGTCATCCAGTACAAAAGTACTTTTTATTTATTATTATTATTTTTAGATGTCAGCTTAAGTGCTGTAGACATTTCTGTGGAAATGGTCAGCTTGCCACAAATGCTGTCAGTGGAAGTGTCATTTCCATCACTTAAATCACTTTTCCTGGAGTTTAAATATCGCCCCCAACAGGATCAAGAGTCCAGTGCAAAAACAATGTAGAACCTCATGCTGGTGAAGAGATTAGGCAACAAAAAAGATTATTGCATTGATAGGGGTCATGGGTGAAAGGTCAAATTCCAGATACATATCAAGCCAATCCCAGACAGAGAGAAAGCGAATCAATCAGATGACATAACCAACTGAAAGGAATGTACTATTCTACAAATTCATCTTGACGAGATACACAAGTTTATTAGTTCACAGGTTTTAATTATTAAAAAACAGACTCTCAGAAAAGATGAGACATTAACACAATGATTCAATACTGAACATTCTGAAAGTTCTTAATGCCCCTTCAGTCAAACTCCAAAACACAAAGTAACAGCTCATTTGCTCAAACTGAATGATAGTTCTATTAGAACTCAAGCTTAAGAATTCTCATTGAACTGGTGTTCCGTAATAATTTTACTTCTAAAAGGGCTGTTCACACGTTTTTGCAATTTATTCTGCATTAATATATAACTGTTGGTCATTGTATCCAGAGTAATTGGTTCAACAGCTTTTCAGTCTTTCCGGCATCTTATGCAATTAGCACCAAATTTTTTAGAGAAGTAAAATTCTGATGCTCTCCATTTAAACCTTGTGTGAACGGCCCTCAAGACATTCTACAACACTGACATGATCTGGGACAGTCATGGTTACATAATACAAGAAAAACAATTAACAATTAAAGACCAGTTTAAGCATAACTGAACACCGTACAAACGGCTCTATTGACTAAAGCCACTTTAGAGAATTTAGTTTAAACTAATGCACTAGAATTAAACCCCACACAGAATAGTACACCTCAATATTTCTAAACCAGCATCCATTTCCACTACGGACTAAATACAGACAATATCACAATATTAAGTTTGACTTATATAAAAACAAAATGAAAAACTGACATCTCATGTCCACTGAAGCAGGAAGACAGATTAAATACAGGATCACTATAAGAGGTCAAGTTATCAGATTGCAGATGGTTCTTTCCATCAGTTAAGTGTGTATAGATGCACAGTGACTGTGTGGAACCATGGGAACTGTCAGTGTGTGTGTTTGGAAATGTGCATGCATGAGAGTGTAAGTGAGTGTGTTTTATGTGAGTAATTTTCTTCCTGTTGGGGTTGTGTGTGTTAAGCTTTCTCTGTGCATGTTACTCGTCTGGTTTTCTCTTGGGTTTTTTAGGGTTGCGTGAGCGACTCTTGGCTTTGCAGAGAGGACAGATCGGTGCATTCCGGTGGATTTGCTGGTGGCAGGAGAGACAAGCCTGAAAAAAAATTAAATGATAGTGAAGTAAATTATAGTAAATTATCAAAAATGAAAGTAAAGACATTTAGAATGTTACAAAAGACTTCTATTTCAAATAAATGCTGTTTTTTTATGCATACAGTTTGTCAAAGAATCCAGAAATAATGTATCACAATATTAAGCAGCCATTTCTAACAATGATAATGAAAAGAACAATTATTGAGCATGAATTAAGCATATCAGAATGATTTCTGAAAAAAACTGTGTGACAATAAATAGCAATGGCTTTTGAAAATTCAGCTTTGCCATTCCAGGAATAAATTATTATTTATATATTTCTAATATATTAAAATAGAACAGTTATTTTAAATTGTAATAATAGTATTTTTTACATTTATGCATTTAGCATTTATCCAAAGCAACTTAGACATAACATTCATTTTTAGAATGCAAGCTCACAGCTGAGCGGAGTTAAAATATTTTTCTTTTGGCAAAGTAATGTATAGACACCTTCATAGGTGGTGGCTGCTGGCGGAATGTCGCTGTCTGCCTGACGTCTTGTTTCCGTGCAGCTTGAAGCTGTTGGGCTGCAGCTGCCGCTGCCGCAAGGGATTCTGGGATAGGAGGCTCCTGGGGTTCTGTCTGCCACTCAGCTTTTTGCTTTTCAAAGTAGCTGAAAGGAGAGGAAGAACACACAAACAAATAGTAAACGATTTAGCCTTCCCATACACAATTACGCACTCTCTGTCTAGATAATTTTCTGACTCAGCTTTAAGAATTACTCTGTTGCAAACAAAGACTCCTACACTGCAATGACTCATTATATAGAGTTCCCCCCAGTCAAACACACACTCAGGAACAGTGTTACTAACTCCAATGAGAGCTTCTCCTCTTCCTGGCTGAGGTCGGGGAGTCTCTGTAAGCCGAGGGTCATCCTCAGGGCATCCACGTGTTCTTTCAGTGGCTTGTATTCATCGTGGAGACGTCTGGTAGTCTCCAGCAGTTTGTTCAAGTCACTTTCAGACTGTTTGATAGTGTTTTCCATCTGGGAGAAGAAATACAGCCACTATATAAATCACAATGGTATAAACCTAAAGGTTAGACATCTGACCTGGACATCTGATCTGGTCAGATCCTGGACATCACAGAAAAAAAAAAGAGTTTGTAAAGCTTCTAAAATACGTAAACTACCATTCAACCATTTGGAATTTTTGAAAGAAGTTATATGATCATACAGTAATTCTGTATTTATGAAAATACAGCAAAAAAAAAAAAAAAAAAAAAAAAAAAAAAAAAAAATATATATATATATATATATATATATATATATATATCTCACCGACCCCAAACTTTTGAATGGTACTGTATATTCTGATATATTACATAAGTTGCATACCTTTGAATATGTGCATTATGCCATAGAAAGTGTAAATACAGTGGATGTATATTTATTTTAAGTGCACTACAAACATCATAAATGAATGAATCAAAACCAATAAATCTATTATCACTTGATGTGTGATATTGTATAACGATTTTTTTTTCAATTACCACATTAATGTCAGCATGTATGAGACGCAGCTCCTCTACATGAGCCATTTTCTCCTGCAGCAGAAGATCCATTTCCTGTTTGTACTCTCTCAGGTGCTTCTCCTCTGACTCCAGAGCTTCAAACTCACTCCTCAGTCGAGATTTGATCTTCTCCATCTGAATTGTCTTATTCCTGAAAAACCACACAAAACACAGGGAACATCCAGCCAATGCATGACAGCATATGACGATGCACTGCAAATGCAAAGTCTTCTGATATGGTGCATGTGGTTTTAAAACGAATAAGGCATCTATTATGTGGTTTCAGTGATCCGATCACAAAGCGCTTTATACAACGTGTGTGCACATCAAATTCAACAACAACCAGACAATCATGTGTATGTCTGAGGGTTGCATAAATGATTAAAAACTGTTCCGCAGGAAATAACCGTTTGCTCTGCAGTTTCGTGTCCAACCACAACAGGATGCTTTTCACACTCATCTTCGCCAAAATAACGGTGCGATCATAGAATTTGTTAATGCAGAATTAGTGGTCCTTGGTATGTTTTCAGATTTAGTGCAAAGCTGCGTGTTTTTATGGTTTCAGTCCTTTGCTTTAGCATCATGACCGATACAAAAAGACTGTCAAATGAGGAATTTATCATACGATTTTTTTCTTCAGGTAGCACATGCCTTGCTCATGCATTGTTTATGAAATTAAATGATTAAGGGGAAATACGTCGTTTTTCTTCTTCTTCGATCTAGGCTGAATTGGCCAGATGTTGAAAACAGGCACGCTAGCTGCTGCTTTGGGGATCAATCTCAGCTTTTCTTACCTTATTTCTTTGATGTTTTCTAGCTTGCACATTATCTCTTGCTCGTCCGCCATGATGGACTATGAAACTTTGAGATTTCTGAGGGAATAAAAAAGGAGGTAAAGATTGTAACGGATATACCTCTCATAAGAAAGACAATAGAAATGCTAACCAGCTGTGGACAACGGCAACACGGCGCTGACTACATTTCCCACAATCCTCGGCGAGGTTTAAAGGGAGAGTGTGGTAAATTAGACAAGAGTTTGTTGACCGTTTATGATATTCAGATTATATATATGTTTTTATAGGCAATATTTGTCAAATTTGATATTTTTTAAGTATAAAATAGTAAACAGGTTTATTAGAAAACAAAAAAATAAAAACATATCCAGTAAAACAGAAAACAACTATATCGTCAGTCGGTGTCTAATTTATTCACATGAATGCATTTCCCTTGTCTCAAGTATATCAATGTACATAAGTATAATAACTCAATATTTAAGTGCGCTGGTATTTACATTGTAGGCTACTATACGTTAAAAAACAGTGGATATTTATTCTTGGAGTGATTGATGTTATTATATATCTTTGTATTCCCCATTTGCAATTTTGGTTTCGATTGCTCGTAGATAAATCCACTTCCTCTGTAATTTATCCACTTCATTATCCAGTAATTGTTTTCGAGAAACCAAATGAACCAGTCTAAGATGAACTGAACGATTCAAACCGAATCGCGAAGCGCGTTTGAGAAGTTCATAGAAAAGAATCGACTCAAAAGAATGATTCATTTGCGAATCGGGCTTCGCCACTTGTGATTCACAACAGAAAATACAAGGTACGAGAATTGAAAGCTCATTTATTTTCAGAGATATGCATCGCTAAACAGACAATTGCTGCTGAAAAACGACACGACCTAAAAAAACATCAACGTTACCAGATAGCTACCGAGATTTATATTTAAACTAACAGTTGAACCTGCCGTGGCAACGCAACCGGCATTGTTCATAGGCTGATACTTGATTGTAAAGGATTCCAAAATAATTACAACTGCCGAATACTGCATGGCTTCAGAACAATAAATTTGGGAGTATGGCAGTCGTATCGGACCGCGCATTCAGCGCGTCCGGTGTATTTTTAACTCTCGGGTGCTGATTTACCGGAGTACCGTCCACCCACGTGCTTCAAAACACAGAGACAGAGGCAGCAAAAACGCACTTTTCTGCAGCTCTGCCCGTTCGAGCGGAGCGACAGGGGGCGTCCAACGTGTTGCCGAAGCGCAGGCGGTGGGTGCAGTCGGGGCCGCTGTAGGGAGGGAGGGAAGTGAGGAAGGGAGGGCGAGAGAAGAAGGAGGGATGGAGATGGATGATAGATGCTTATGTAGCGCGTCCCGTACGTTTGCCGTTATGCTCGGCCGCGGACAAACTTGCATCCTCCCGTGACTTTCCTTCTTTCCCCTGCTGCTCCACCCATGAAGCAGGACGCAGGGCGAATGCATGCCAGTGTTCCGGAGCGCGTCGTGATCGCTTATTTATCCGTCTGATAAATGGTTTTGGAGCTCGCCGCGCCCGCCGGTGCAGGCCCTGCGCTCCAGCGCTGCATCCCGCACATCCAGCGGGTTTTCCGGGTCAGAGTGAGCTGCAGCACCGCCGAGTCCAGCTGCGAAAATCCCAACGCCGGCTCCAGTATTATCGTAAACATCGAGGACGGCAAGGAAGAAGATTGCACTAAAGCTAAAGTGAGTATGAATGTGAGAGAGCGCGTGTCGCAGGAGACCAGCGCGAGCACGACATCGACGACATTCAAGCTCTTTATTTCATTACATTCTCGGGTCTGTTTTTACTTTCATTGGCCAAATTAGAGACTTTGTTTATAGCCTCTATGTATTTATGTAAAATACATCCCATGTAAATGTTTCTGGTGAGGCGAAATGATCTTTAAATCACGGGCAGAACGGATGCTCACGACTCACGTTTCACAGATTTACTGAGTGCAGTTTGACATCAACTCGTTGACCTCTGAAGAGACCGCATAATAACAATGACCGATCGTAGACGAAATAGTTAAATTTTTTATTTTCGATACTTAAATGTATTTATCTTTAAACCTGACCCTTGCACAAACCTGTTGATACTGTTAGAGCTGTAGCAAAATATAATGTATGTCTCGTTCACATAGTGCAAGCGCTTCAAATGTCAACAAGCAATTTTTGACAATTGTCATTATAGGGTATTTTCGAACATTTGACCCTCACAAGTATAGCCAGATTTGTATACACGCACGAATCCTTGACACTGAATTTTCCTATTTTTAGGCAGGTTATCTTCAATATGAAACTTTTTTATTATTCTTTATGCACTGAAGACATGAGGCATTGCACTTGCAAGATGTTGGTGATGAGGAAACAAGTGTCCTTCCTTGTGCCAAACAAAGTCAAGGCAGTTGAAGGGTCTGAGCACCCACCCCCACACATACACACACATTTATTTGGCATCCTGCATATATATGGCAGTGTTATAGCACTGGCCTGTTGCTGCTGTATTTGTTGGTGTTTAAGTTTTGCATGAACCTAAAGCATTTAAAGTATCTTAAATTGTGCAACTTAAGGTAAGTCTGTGCATCTCTTTGCAAGTGCATGCTTTCACCTCCTGCTGACTCTTTTGGCATAACTGCACCATAAGATGCTACCACCCACCGTGTCTTCAGACTGAGTGCCTGAGCTCAGAGCTGCACCGTGGGCCTTAAATGGGCTTCATCTAGCCATGAGCTCCAGCAAAGAGACTCCACTTGTTGCTATGAGACAAACCAGCATAAATCTGTGTGTGTGCTCGAGTGCATGGTGGCCTTGCTGATTGTAAGCCTGTGTTGTGGAGGAGGTGAGGAGCAGAGAAGGGAAAAAGAGGAGGAAAACAAGGCAGAAATCAGAGGAGAAGAGCGAGGGAAGAAAATAGGAGGGGGAAATAGGAGGATGCATTCTGTTATTTGGCTTGTTTGTGGTGCGTCTGCTGTTTTGCTGCTGGCTGTTTGAGTCACAGAGTATTGTGTGATTTTTAGGACATGAGATATGACCTGTGTGTTTACAAAAGACTGAAATTCGGTAGTCCACTCGTGTGCAGCTCACTAAAAGCTGCCCCCACATGACGAGCCACTTGTTTGTCCATAAGATGGCTATTCTGGCTCACTATGCTGCAGTTTCTCTCTGCAGTCAGTGAAGTGACAGAGTACGGAGCCTTCCTGTATTTCTTCTCTCTGCTCTTTCATATCTAATATGACGTCTTACTTTTGTAAAAAGCTGATCCAAACTCTGCTCTTTGGCTCTTTCTTACAGAGGAGTGGGCTCATACCTTTTCACCCAGGGAGGAATATTTCAGCGTTCTCCTCCTTTCTTCCTTTTGTTTTTATGTGCTCCATGCTCTCCCACCCACTCGGCAGCAGTTTCCCGATCAGTTCCAAAGCTGGCCGGGTAATTTTCAGAGAAAGCATAAATTTACGTCAAACACGTCTTAATGAACATGGTAGTGTGAATGTGCAGCTGACCTTATATTTATATAAAAAAAAAAACTTGGCATAAGTATTTACTGGTTTACGTCATCATTTCAAATTGTTTTCAGATCAGCTCTTCACTTGTCCTCATTTGTCACAGTTTTTGTCCACTTATATCTATACCATAATTATTCCGGTTTTCTGTGGGCTGTTTCACTGATCTCAGAACAGTTTGTCAGTCTGCTGTGGTGGACTGCTTGCATTGACTGTGTGATGCAGCTGATTTGCGTAATTTGATGCACACAAAACATGTTAAAGATATATTTAATTAAAGTATATTTTAAGTATTATTATTATTATTATTGTGTTATTATATTATAATATTATGATTTATTATCATTATTATTATGTAAGTAATATATTTTAACATTTTATTACATAAATGCTATTTATTATTAGTAAGTTCGATTAGTATTATTGTCATAAATATATTAAGTATTCATATAATAAAACATATATATATATATATATATATATATATATATATAATTTATTTTTATTAGTACTGTTATTAATAATATTTGCATTTAAATATATTAGTAATATATTTTATTTTTATCATATAAATGCTTTTTAACATCTTTATGATAACAATAAAAATAATAGCATTATTTTGCCAGTTGCTTATAACAATATTGTTATCATTTTAAAGATGTTAAAAATCATTCATTCAATAAAGTATATATTTTTAACATCTTTATGGTAATGAAAATCTCAAATTTATTTAGTTTTATTTTTATAATATAAATAATAATAATAATAATGTTATTAATAGGAAATATATTTATATTTAAAAATATATTAGTAATATATTTTCTTTTTATCATAAAAGCTTTTTAACCTCTTTATGATAATGATAATCATTATTAATAATACTATTTTTTTCATAAAGAGGTTAAAAAACATTCATACAAAATATATATTATTATTGATAATAACAATAAATTACTTGTAATACAAAAATATTATTAACATTGTATATTATTATAATTAATATCATTATTATTAAATCATATTTTTCACAAGCTTTAATGGCAGTTTGCTTCATATATTCCACTGTAAAATCTTAAAGATATTAACAGAAAACTTATGTCTGACTACTATGTAAAGGTAAATTGTGTTCCTGTGCTGTCCTGCTTTAATATGCATCTCTCTGTTCAAGCTATAGTGATTATTAAAGCCATCATCTTTCAGGTTTACTGCAGGCTGTTTCACTGATCTCAGAACAGCTTCTCAGTCTTCTGAGGTGGACCACTGTCGCTGACTGCGTGACGCAGCTGATCTGAGACCTGCTGTTGAAGCTATGATTCCCAGCTCGGGCCCATGGCTTGTGAGTGCAGACGATGCGGTTCAGTGCCCAGGGGAACATGCTGCTGGAGTCAGCGTCACGACTCAGAACAGCAGCTATGTCACGCTGGGGAGGAAATTCTTCAATACGCCACATCTGCAGAAAGAGAGAGAGGGGGAAGATTGTATACACTGTCAGTTTAAAGTGATATTATTAATCTCAGTGCGACCAAACATCCATAACACACTCTCTGTCACCATCGCATGTGTGAGGAGGGCTCCAGTTCTGTGCGTAGGTGTTTATTAGTGAAGCATGCATGTGTGCTGCTTTATACGTGCATTTCGGCTTGGCACATGAAGCGCTTTATGGTATAGAGTGTTGTAAATGTAATATGTGCACTGTGTTTTCATGTGTGTATGTTCCAGGCTTTCCCAGAGAACACTGCGTTGTGTTAGTCGTGACTGCTAAAAAGCAGTTAGCTGATGACAGGGCTGCGTTGCTAGGCAACCAGTGTCATGAGCGCAGAGGAGCCTCTCGTAGCTGGATGGTGCTATCGGTTTTCTCTACACACACATGCACACGCACACACTCTCAGCCTACACATTCACACATTCCTCTCACCCCACACACAAAAAACAGAGATGCACACGCAGATATTCACACATTCTTACTCACTTTATGCACACTCAAAAGTTAGACATTGCATATCAACCTTAATAGAATTGCAGAAGTTTTTAGGCATTTTTAGAGAATTGTACAGAATTATGGCAGATGTGCAGGAATCTAAATGCTAAATGGAAACGAAAAAAAAAAAAAAGCTGAAGTCTCTGAAGCTGAGGTGAGTTTGTGTTTGCTTTGGACGAAGTTCACAGTATCATTTCCCCTCAAGGAAGTTCAACCAGAGCCCCACCCCAAGAAGCTTCTCTTTTTGTCATATTGAAATAGTTTACAATACCGAAACGTCTGACATGAGAATTTAAAAGATGCGATGATAAGTTTTCCCAGCGGCAAATATGTTTCTTCAAAAATGATTTCTTGGGTCAGGAAAAAAAACTGTTATGAATCTCTCATTCACTGCAAGCTGCATTTACTTTATCAAAAATACAGAAACAATTGTATTATTGGGAAACAATATTAGAATTTAACTTTTTTTTCTTTTTTAATTTCTTTTGCAATTATATTTTTTTATTAGATGGCAAATTACTACAGCCATTACTATACTACAGTCTTCAGTGTCACATGGTCTTTAGGAAATCTTTCTAATATATTGATTTGGTGCTCAAAAACTTTTTTTAACAAACAAAGTTTTGGAATGCTTTTCTTCAGTTTAATGTATCCTGGCTGAATTACGTGTAAAACATTATATACACTACCAGTCAAAAGTTTGGGATCAGAGCGATTTTTAAAATGTTTTTTAAATGAGTTTCTTATGCTCATAAAGGCTGCATTTATTTGATCACAGGGGAAAATGTAATATTGCGAAATATTATTATGATGTAAAGTAATGTTTTTTT
This sequence comes from Carassius carassius, assembly GCF_963082965.1. Taxonomy (NCBI): domain Eukaryota; kingdom Metazoa; phylum Chordata; class Actinopteri; order Cypriniformes; family Cyprinidae; genus Carassius; species Carassius carassius. The sequence goes on along the minus strand of NC_081758.1, from coordinate 33,402,990 downwards.
ATTTGAATATAAATTCAGATGTAATTTATTCCTTTGATCAAAGATGAATTTTCAGCATCATTACTCCAGTCTTCAATGTCACATGATTCTTCAAAGATCATTCTAATATGCTGATTTATTATCAGTGCTGAAAACTGTTGTGTAATATTTTTTTGGAACCTGTGATACCCTTTTTTCAGGATTATTTGATGAATAAAAGGTTAAAAAGAAGAGCATTTATTTAAAATAGAAATGTGTTCTAACAATATACACTACCATTCAAAAGTTTGGGGTAAGTAAATGTTTTATTTTATTTTTTTTAATGAATTGAAAATTTATTCAGCAAGGATGTGTTAAATTGTTTTTAAATTTGTATTTTGAATAAATGCTGTTCTTTTAAACTTTTTATTCATCAAAGATTGAACAGTGGAATATATATGTAGGAAGGTTAACTGTCTGTAACACTGTAATTTAGAACTTACTGTGTCTTTACAGCACTTTTACAGTTTATTAGAATATTTTTTTTATAGTTTATTAGAAAATCATTTTAGAAGAGCATTTTCAGACTTCTTGTAGTGTAATAACTGCTCCCTTTGTTGCTACCAATTAGATACCAACTTGATGGTCCAGACTGTCCTGTTCAGCCAATTACATGTGAGAAGAGCAAGCTTTTCCAACGTCCTTTGAGTCAAAATCACAGTATAGTGTGTCTGAACCTTTTATTTTCAGTAAAAGTAAATAATCAAATAAATAATCAAGATTATGATTATGACTGATGAAAAATTAAATATAATGTGGATTATATTTGTCGATTGCTCTACAGTAGTGCTCAAAAATGTCTATTTGAAATCAGTTTTTTGCAGCAGTTGAGAATTATAGCCATTCACAGACATATCCATTCAACAAATTAATGCAATTTAAATTGGTCAAATGATCAGTCCACCATCTGTTTTCTTTCTCTCAGGAGTACATTGTGTCACTGATTAGTCCTGTGCATAAGCACCGTGAGCGTTTGACTCTTTGGCTGCAGCGGCGACTGCATGCTCTACGTGCAGCTATTGAGTACGAGAGCTGTGCCGTGGTTCAGGTGAGGGACCATGCACTGGAGCTTCAGGGAGGTCATGCGCAGGTAATGGCTGCATGCGCCATGCTGCAGCGCCTGAAGATGGAGCATCGCGGCTGCCGTGAACCCCAGCCCTTGCCCACTGCTGCTGGCCACGACTCTCCAGAAGAAGAGGAGGAGGAGGATGAAGAAGCTGCTGAAGACGGGAGTAGTTCTGAGAGCGATGGCGAGGCAAGGTCAAGGAGCGGTAGTTCTGGTGGAGCCGTCAGCACAGCAGGGTCAGGAGAAGGAGTGACCGGAAGGAAGCAGGACCTGCTCATAGCAACCAAACCTCACCGGCAGCTATGCCGCTCATCCTGTTTGGACCGTCCCAGCTTCAGTCAGAGCAACACCTTTCAGGAGTTACGTGCAGATGACACCCGCTCTGACTCCTCCCAGAGAGCCCTCGCTCCGCCCACCTCCTTGGCCCAAATGCCCTTGCGTCAAAACAGTGATCGAGATTACCAAACCAAAATGGACTTTGCTCTGAAACTGGGCTACTCTGGAGAGCAGGTGGAGTCTGTTTTGAGTAAACTGGGGTCCAGTGCTCTAATCAATGATGTATTGGCCGAGCTGGTGCGGCTAGGGAATAAAGGAGATCCAGAGAGTCAGGCAGCAGTGGGCACCGCCGGTTTAATGGCACGGGCAATGGGAGCCAAAGAAGCCATAAGCCCTGAGGCATCACTGGAGGAAGACTCATCAGACACGTATGACAACCTCCGACCAATCGTGATTGATGGATCCAATGTTGCCATGAGGTAAATGCCATTGAGAACAAAAGTCTTTCCACAAATATTGTTTAAAACATACAATTTCTATAATTACTGACAAGGCCTAGCAGTCAAATTTGAGATGCTGTTGGCAACCAATTTTACCTTGTAATCCAATATATTTCCAGCTAAAAATGTTAGGTGGAACTAGATTTTATCTATCATAGTTTCGGATTGTGAAAAGTGGTTGGAGGGAAGAATTTTAGAGGTAGAGCAAGTTGTTTTAGGTGCAGAGAAATGTAGTATGTATTATGAGAAACATTATGATTAAGAGTTTGGTTTTAAAGGGGTCATATGATCCTTTTTAAAAATCATTATTTGGTATATTTGGTGTAACAGAATATGTTGACATGCTTTCATGTTTAAAAAAACACATTCATTTTCAAATACTGTACATTATTGTAGGTCCTCTATGCCCCTCCTCTCTCAAACGTATGGTTTTCTACAAAGTCCCTCCTTCTGACTAGCACAGTCTGCTATGATTGGCCAACTGACCCAGTGCATTGTGATTGGCCGAATACCGCAAGCACTCGTCAGAAATGTAACGCCCCTTTCCATAATCACAATCTTCATCTTTCAAAAAAAATGTAAAGTTAATAATGTGCTAAGTTTTACCATCATTAAAGCCCGAAAGGGGAACAGAGTGGCCTGACAGACACAGATGAATAGGGCTGGGAAAATAAATCGCTGCATCGCGAATCGAGAAATGATTCAGCATTGATTCTGAGATTTTCTAAATGCATTGCGATTCTTTCTTGAATCAATTCTGAGATTAGTTTTGAACAGCAGATGGCACTGCATGCTTTAGAAACCCCCGTACTCTGCTCGTTTACAAATCATTACAGACACTTGAACCTAAAATAATCATTCATAAAATTCGAAAAGTTTGAAACGAATAACAAAGTTGTTCACAGTGGGCTGTGTTTACATTAATCTTGTATCATAAAAGCATTCTAAGATGAAGTGAAATTACATGACTCAGCCGAACGCACAAGCACTCTTTAGCACTCTTCTTCATGAGCATTTGAGTGTGCGGATAAAAACTAGATTAGAGCGCCATCTGCTGTTAAAATTTAAGCTCAGAAATGATTCCAGAGGAATCGAGATGCATTCTGAAGATCTAAGAATCAATCCACGAATCGATTCTGCATCAATTTATCATCCCAGCCCTAGTGATGAAGCTTGTATGTATTTGCAGAACACAGGCTACGGACGGTTAAGACAGCTGACTCCACTGTGTGACCCTGTTTCTCTCTCCATCACTTGCCCACGCATGCACGCACACACACACATACGACACACAAAACTCAGCATTTGAACAATCAATAGCAAATACTTAAACTAATAACAAAATATACTTCCAGTAGCTGATTCAGGAGCACCAAATTGTCGTAGCAAAGTCAGAATTACCTCCTCTCCAAGGTTTACGAAACGGTCGTCCATAAAATGCGTTGCTGTTCTGTTGTGAGTAATCTTAAGTATTCTTAAATGCATCGGTTTTCGGAAGGCCAAATAAAGTGCTTTAGCTTTCGTCTTGTTACACACAGCATCTCCCTGACATGGCTGCTTCAACACTAACTGCTGTTACTGAAACCACGCTGGGGGAAGTCGTGGCCTAATGGTTAGAGAGTCGGACTTGCAATCGAAGGGTTGTGAGTTCGAGTCTTGGACTGGCAGGAATTGTAGGTGGGGGGAGTGAATGTACAGTGCTCTCTTCACCTTCAATACCACGACTTAGGTGCCCTTGAGCAAGGGACCGAACCCCCAACTGCTCCCTGGGCACCGCAGCATAACTGGCTGCCCACTGCTCCGGGTGTGTGTTCATGGTGTGTGTGTGTTCACTGCTGTATGTGTGCACTTTGGATGGGTTAAAAGCAGAGCACTAATTCTGAGTATGGGTCACCATACTTGGCTGTATGTCACATCACACGTCATGCCTTCTTTCTTTACGTCAACATTTTGGCAGCATTACGTAAATATTTCCACATAGTGACATAGACATGTGGGGATGTGTTTGAATGAGCTGTTTTAGGGGGTGTGGCAGAGTCTTAACTTTGATAAAGAAAATCTAGTTTGTTTTGAGACTTTAGTCTTTGCAACTTCAGGGATATTATCTATAAACAATTAGCTTGTAACACTCCAAAGAGAAAGGAAAATGGGTTAGGATCATCATATGTCCCTTCAAGAGTTTTAAAATACATTTAAAAAAATAATAAAATAACTACTGGGAAGTGCACAATAAGACCAGGAACATTCATTTAGAAGGGTCAAAGGGTCAATTTAAGCCATGTTAAAGGGATATTAAAATTCTGTATACAGTTACAATTCTTTATATTCTAAATAATTTAAATATAAAACACTAGGAGAAAAACTGGATGTTCATTTTGATATTTGATAAAGATTACATTTACAGTGTAGTTAAATTATTAGAGTTTTTAAGTTTACTTTTATGTGAGCGTTAGATGATGGCAAAGGTAATCTAAATGTAATAATAGACGAAATGAAGCATGCGCAATTAGATAACAAACAACAAATAACCATGATAACAGATTTGGTGCCGATATATAGTGCACCCCTTGTCAGTTTTAATTTCATGCTGACTTAAAGGCTCTGGACTGATAAAATGTTGATGAGAGAATTAGTCACAGCCTGGGGAACTGTGAACTAGAGTCATCAGATTCTCACTATTGTTGTTTACTTCTGGAATTTACACTGTTGTAGGAAGTCTTTTGGCAAAACAATCTTGATGTTCCTGTTTTTAAATGCTTTTAGTATTGAGAAATGTCCAATCAGTGACAGAAATTGAGTGTATATGTGTGTGTGTAATTTGATGTTGGTAATATTATTTTGTAGCCATGGAAACAAAGAGGTGTTCTCATGCCTGGGCATTCAACTGGCTGTTGATTGGTTCCTGGAGAAGGGCCACAAAGACATCACAGTTTTCGTCCCAGCATGGAGGAAAGAACAGTCAAGACCTGATGCACCAATCAAAGGTACCACAAAAAACAACAACAAACATTTCTATGATGAGTTAACACTTCTCTGAAGTGTGAGTATGTGTCTGTGGATATCCAATTGGTCCAAAAATCTGAGACCACCAGAAAAATGGCTTCTATTTTAATAATAATTGAATGTATATATTCTAAATGTATCAATTTGTTTAATTGAAAATTAATTTCTGAATTTATTAGTATTGTACATCCTCCTTTTGATTAAGGAAAAGCATGAACTCCACAAGTTTGTGTAAAACCTGATGAATCATATTCTCAAGCATGATTTGAGAATGATCCAAATAGCATCTTGTGCTTCAGCCGAGACAAAAAAATAATAATTTTAGAAAATTCACATGATCAGTGTCACCCGATTTCCACCTTTGATTCTTATTTATTATATTTCATAATGCTTCTTTATTTATAAAATTTAAAATTCCAGAATGTTCGGTTTATTTTTTCAGGCTTAAAATAGGTTAGACCTTTGACCCTTACTCTATGTTTATTAGATACAGTAGATATTTTCACTGTGTTGGTTACCATCAAAAGCCATTTTTATTTGCCTGCATGAACTTCTCTGAGGAGCCGCCATGTGTCCAGTGAGATCGTCCATCTGTGCTGTGATGTTTATACAAGTTTGCGTATGTCTGTGCATGAGGTCACAGGAAGTGATAATGTGTGATGTCACCCTCATCCTCAGATCAGGAGATCCTACGGAAATTAGAGAAGGAAAAGATCCTTGTCTTCACACCGTCTCGCAGAGTCCAAGGCCGTCGAGTGGTTTGCTACGATGACCGTTTTATTGTCAAGCTGGCCTGCGACTCAGACGGGATCATTGTGTCCAACGATAACTACCGAGACTTGCAGAATGAGAAACCGGAGTGGAAGAAATTTATTGAGGAACGACTCCTCATGTACAGCTTCGTCAACGACAAGTATGCTCGCACACAGTTACCATGGTGATGGGGTTTTCTCTCTCTCACTAAATTGTCTTCTGCTTACCACCCTCGCACCCGTATGGCTTTCCTCTCTCTCTTTCTTCTTACACTCTTTATTGCTCTGTCATTTGTTTCAGCTCTCTAGTCAGTTGTTCTAATTGTAAATAAGCTTTAATTAATTTACTGATTTATTTGCTTAAATTTGATTTCCAGTGATGAGGTCCCATGATAAGACCTGTTGTGAATGCCTGTTCCTAGTTATATGTGATTTAAGCCACACACTGCTATCCAAATAAAGTCATTTTAAGTGATTATAGGAATACCATAAATGGGCATTTTTGTCTCACTTGCGAATGCAGTGCACATACACCATCTGTGGTGGTTCACGTCACAAAACTATTAATGATGCTTTAACATACATTGTGAATGCAGAGAGCTCAAGTTTCACTTTATTTTAATATTTGCATAATGGCCACAAGTAATGAAGAATTTAGGACAGAAATATTCTACCACACTTCTGTATAATGTAGAAAACAAAATATAAATTTCATATAAACGTTCATATTTAAATACATTTTAGATTTAAATCATTATTCCTATCATAGGGTTGTGCTTATTTGTGTCTGTTGGATTGACTTTTAGATTCATGCCTCCTGATGACCCTTTAGGGAGACACGGACCCAGTCTGGAAAATTTTCTCCGTAAACGACCAGTGGTTCCAGAGCACAAGAAGCAGCCGTGTCCTTATGGTCAGTACAGCAAAAGTAGGAAATTAATTTATGTCTTTATTCCAGAACATCACAGCATATTACAAATATCCATATTTGCTGTATTAACACTGTAATATAAGAAGATAAATGTATACGTTTTTCATGCACTGTCAAACTATGGACTTTCTAAAATAATTTCCAGTATAATGTTATTTAAAAAGAATCAGTGAATCATTTTAAGAAACACAGAAGTAACTTTTTTTTTTTTTTTTTGTCTCAACCACCACTATTGGTTTTATCACAGGTAAGAAGTGCACCTATGGCCATAAGTGCAAGTACTACCACCCAGAAAGAGCCAACCAATCACAACGGGCTGTCGCAGATGAGCTCAGAGCCTTTGCCAAACTCTCTGCTGTAAAGACAATGAGTGAGGGGGCACTTGCCAAATGTGGGACCTCTGGTTCTTCTGCCAAGGGAGATAGTAGCTCAGAGGCAAAGCGAGTGGCACCCAAGCGCCAGTCTGACCCCAGTATCCGGTCAGTTGCATGTGAGCAAGAAGAGAGACTCTGTCCAATGCGGAAGGCCGAGGCCAGTTCTGTACCGTCTTTAGTGTCAGCACTTAGCGTTCCAACTATGCCACTGACGAAAAGTCACGCAGCTGGCGCTCTGAACACACGCTCAGCGAGCAGCCCTGTTCCAGGGTCTCTGCACTTCACCCACAGCTCGCTTGAACATGCAGGCAGTATCCAGTATCCCCCCATCCTAGTCACCAATAGCCAGGGGGCCTCTGTGGCTTACGGTGAGCCGTTCCCCAAGTATGACTCTGTGGTAAGCGACCATGGCTACTATTCCATGCTCAGTGACTTCTCCACCATGAGCCTCCAAGACAGTTTTTGCAGTCTTGAACAACCAGAGCCTGTAGGGGTTGGTGGGGGATATCCAGGAAGAGCCAGCATGTGTCCAGAACCTGGCCGAAGCCATTCATCAGACTCCTTCTCATCCTACAGTGGAGAGATGTACCTCAACTCAATAGAGGGCAGCCTGGACGACAGCATGAAAGGGCCACCTTCGCAGTCCCAGACACAGCCTTTGGTGCAAACGCGCCTTCAAGCCTTTGCTCACGGTTTCCACCATGAGGCCTTGACACGTGTGCAGAGCTATGGAACGGATGAACCCAAACCGGGTCCTCGAAAGCAGTCCTCCGCCCACCTTGCACCACACTCCCAACATCCAGTTGTTGGCAGTCGATCCAGCTGCCCAGGAGACTACCCTCCTCTCCCCCAGAATGTGCTGCCTTCTGCCAGCCCCTCACAGCAGGGTCGATCCTTGGGCATGACTCGAATGGACAGCATCTCTGACTCACGGCTCTACGAGAGCAACCCGCTGCGCCAAAGGAGACCTCCTCTTTGCAGAGAGCAGCATGCCAGCTGGGACCCTTTGCCGTGTGTTAATGATCCCTACAGTTATGGAAGCTACGGTTTAACGGGAGGTCTTATGCCTTGCTGTGAAAGGGTGATGGTCCGCAGCATGCCCGAGAAGATGGAGCAGATCTGGAGGTCCCCATGGGATAGTGTGCCGCCTCCACCGCCCAGTGCTCGTGGGCCAGCGGAGGAACCCCAAGAGCGGCACCCTATTCCAGAACACCAGTATCAAACCTACCGAAACCTCTGTAACATCTTCCCGGCATTTGTGGTCCATTTGGTCATGGAGGAGAACCCTCACATGACTGATCCCCAGCAGCTGGCTGCCGTCATTGTCACTAAACTGCGCTCTTGCCACTAAGCACATCACAAATGGCTGCTAACAACATCACCACAATATTTAGATATCCTAGTGTATGAGAAATTGGACGCCTTGAGAATTTCGTAGTTTTGTTTCACTCTGAAGAAACAGCCAGCCCCCATATGTAATTCTGATTGGATTGGATCCATTAGGAGGTTGGCTAGCATGATAGCATTGATGCTGCATTGGTTATTATGTCATCTGTTAAGCCATATGGGAGCCTGGATCTTGTACCTTAAAAGTTTAGCATAAAAAAAGATATCCCTCATAAATAAGTCCTGCTTTCTCCACCGTTTAGCTCCTGAGATGGGCCAAAAAGTTCTTAAGGTTGTTCATAAAGCCAACTCAAAGTGTATCCACATTGAGAAAGCAACTGCCTGCCAGTTTGATGGCAGATTTTGAGAATGTGTTATTTCGTTGGTGATGATAACATTTATCCTTTGAAAAAGAGTTACATGAGAGAAATCTCTTTGGTAAAACCGATCAGAAATGATCCTGCACAATATGAATAGTATTGTGTATGTATATGTGTATTCACTTGCATTAGTGTGTAAATGACGTGACACCGTGGTGGTTTTTTTTTGGTGTGTGTGATGACTTGATGTGTGATTTTGGAAAGAGGAATGAACGCTTGTGTACCTCAAAGCATGACCTTTGAACTTTTATGGCCTTACATCGGATCGACCTAACCACACATTAAGGTGAATAGCACTTAATAGTTGTGGAGGTCGCTGTTTTGCATTTGTTTTATAAAGCGAGCACTGGGACAGAAAGGTTTAGATCGGCCGTGCTGCAATTCAGACTTTTTAATTGGCTGGGCTGTAACTGCAAACCAGCCCTGCAATGTCTGTTTGTACACATGCACGGATACGTATTTACGAAGCCATTTTAAAAGATTGAGCCAAACAGAAAAACAGTGTACATTTTCCTGATCTGAAAGCACTAGGTATATCTAGTTGGAGAAGATATTATTCATATATATTTGCTAAATGTTGTTGTTGTATTATAGATTTTAAGAGAGATGTTTGAGTAAGCATGGGCTTCAGTAAATCTCTCACAGACAGCATGTTAGCACTATGCTTGACAGAGAGCGCCAGTCCCGTTTGGCTCGTTAGTCAGTAACTGTTTTCACAAGTATTCACAAACTGAGGAGGATAATGCGTCTCTTTGGCAAAATGCTCTTGTGCAGCATCTATTTCCTGATTGATGCCGAGAGACCGCCCCATTTCATCTGCTCCGCCCTGTAAATTAACATATCTTCAGGAGAGCGTGAATGTTATTGGTCCAGAGATGCTCTGGGTGTTTTAAAAAAAGACTTAAATTGCTCCTTCATTTTTTTTCATGAGCACAGGAGTGGCCCCGTAGGGTCCCCGTTACTGCTCGTGGGAAGGTGTGACACACTGCCTACCTGTCTCTTCCTGTGCGACACACACGGAACACCAGGCTGTTGTTGGGTTGTTTCTGACATTTGGCTGACAGTTCGCTTGCTGGCTCTCTACCGCCCCTGACCCTGCTTCGATTTGGACACAAAACCCAACCTCTCGGCTCTCTAATACGAACATGGACAGTTCTCCTTCCCTTTAGTTTTATTTTCCAACAAAGTTCATCCAGAAGGCAATTAATGATTTATTTTTTCTTTTTACAATCTCTGATGTAAAATATTTTTAAATGTTTTATTTTTTATGATTATTTACACATTTTAGGCCAGAAAAATATTAACGCAAGTACATAATTGTAAACACTAAAGGCGTGTTCACACCAAGAACGTTAACGATAACGATATTAGCGTCCACACCAGCGAACGATATCGTCTGTTTTATCTAAGCGCACGCACGTCTGCCTCTTTAAATTCTCAAGCTCGTTACAGCAGGATGGATTACTATTGGATGTCAATATTTTTATCAGCTGGAAAAAAATCTGAAGGTGATTCCAACTATATCGTTTCTCTGTCTCGTTATAGTTGTGGTGTGAACTCTGCTATTCTTTAATATTGAGAACAATTTGTAGAACTATATTTTTATCGTTATCTTGATAGTTATCGGTCCATAGTAATCCATCCCTAGCGTCCATCTTGAACTGTGACATCAAAAGCAGCAGATGATAAAATATCCCATTTTACACTTTTAGGACCTTTCAGAAAATCTAGAACTGTCAAAAAAAAATTCTATTTCTTTTCTTTTTTTTATGCTCTAATAATTGTGCATTTACTATTGCCTGCTATTGTACCAATTGTGTCAGAATTGCAGTTCTGTTGTGCTATGAATTGTGACGTATTTTGGAATGCAGTGAGGTGAAATCCAGCTAGAAGTGTTAAGGTGTGGACACATTTAATGTTTGGCAGATTTTTGCAGACTAACTGCAGCCATTTAAATAGGATTTTTTTAGGATTGGAAATTTACTTGAGGGCAATAAATTTCCCCACAGAGATTTCGCAACTGGTCCAAGTTGGTCATGTAGACTGAAAATATTTGCCCAGGAACTTTCGCTAATGTGACTGCACCTTTAGCATCATTTATGTACTTACGCAGTGTATGTTTCAGGCCTAAATGTATATTTTTGTTTGAGACTGAAATGTTTTAACGGTTGGGTTTTTCCATTTCCCCTTCTCCTCTGAACCTAGGAGCAAAAAATCCTGAAGGAGGTGTTTCTAGAGCAATCTAGAAACTAATTTCTGGTAAGTTACGACATTACTGTCCGCTGCTTAAGCTCCAAGGTTCAGACCCCTATGCAGTTGAGCAGCAAGCGACCACACATCAAATGTCCAGAAACGACCTTTTGCTTGTTGATACAAATTGTATCTATTTCTTGATTGTAAAAAAAATATATATATATATTTCTGAGCTGTACAATATCACTTATATGAGTATATATATATATCTATATATTTAAAAAAAAAACACAAAAAAAGCTTAGTTTTGTTTAAAAAAAAAAAAAAAAAGGATAAAGACATATAATGCCATAATGTCAGTGATACCGTGTGTCACTCGAGTAGCCCATAGAGATGGCTTATTTCCTGCCGGGCAGACCACTACAGACAGGGATCTCTCTCTCTCTCTCTCTCTCTTTCTCTCTCTCTCTCTCTCTCTCTCTCTCTCTCTCTGTGTGTTTCATTTCTTTCTCTGTCCTCTCTTACCTCCTTTACATTTACATGCCTTGAAATTTGCTGTTTGATGATTATTCTGGAAAGTGATCATTTACCTCAGTGGAACTGAACTTCATTTCTGTTTAACTGAAGGATTTTTAGGGCGTGGCTTTATTTGTCATTCAGTCTCTCTGTCAAAGGAATAGATTCAGGAGAGACACATTCTGACACAATCTGTGTACACCTTATATATTTTCACTCTTTGTAAATATTGAAAATGTATTTCAGTCCTCTTGTATTTGCACAGTATTAGTGCATTTCACATACATAAAGACACTCTACCAGCTTATCTGTCCTGGATCCCTCTCATACACACACTTAAACTCGACGGGTTGCCTTGACAACCGCAGTCAGCTGATCACATGCTATCATTAGTACTGAAATAACTAATGTGAAATGTTGACTATTGTGTGCGCTGGTGTGAATTTATGGTAAATTCACTGCTGTTTCACCTGTAACATAGTTTACCTTCTACAGTAAAGTCATGAAGGTTTCAGGCTGAAGATGAGACTTTAATTGGATGGAATTTGCACAATATATATATCTTTTTTTTGGTTATTTTTTTTTTTTAGCAAATGAAGTTGACGCCACACGCACACACATTCTGTCATGAGTAAAATGTGAGCTTTATCTGAGTGTCGTACTGAAAGATGTCCACACAGACACATGAACACACACCTCGTAACCTGCCTTACAGTTGAACTACTTTGGTTTGTGAGAGTTGAGCACATTCTGACTGTACAGCACCGAACGTTACGCTTCTTGTTTGTTTTATTTTTCTATTCTGATAACCGGAAGCACTAAGTCTCAGATTAGTCTCTACTGGTTTCTGAATGGAGAACCTGATTTAACTGCACGAACTGCCTTTTTTTCTTATTACGCTTGACTAGAATGTCCAAGAAACGACAGGACAACTGGACCCCCCTAAAAAAATCGCAGGCTGCAGAGCTGATGTAATCTGTACATCTACCTGTATGTTTTCAATATTGAATACACCAGCTATAACTCACTCAAACACTCTCACCAACAGATTGATTCTCAGGAACAAACCGGTGTGTTATTTCAGCTCCTTTATGAAAGACATTATCTTTGATGTTTGCTCTTATAAAACTGCGGCAATTTGTGAAGTAGCGTGGATGATCTTGAAAACGTGTTCTTAAATTCGAGTTTTGTTGTTCATTTAACATTTCCTCCCCTTATATTGTGGATTTTTTGCGCCTTCGCGGGGTGACTGGGTGGTCTTAACAATTTTGAGTCTCGTGCTGTGATGAAGATGACATACAATAGTATGTTTTACTCTCTACTGAATGAAACGTGTTGCTTTTAAACTTGTTTTCAATATGACAAAAACATGAACCCAAAAAAAGAAGGAAAGTGAAATAGGGTGGAAAAACTTTATAACGCTTTGGGTCTGTGGACTCAAACAAAAATGTAAGTCTCAATGACAAAAGGTGTTTGTTCCTCTCAATAAAGCCAGACTGTATTTGGTTAACTGTTATCATGCCTGTGTTTCTATTGGTTGCTTGTTTGACTGTAAAAAGCAAAATGAATGAAGTCATACAGAGGAAGTAAGATAGTAAGATATTGCAAAACACCAGATAAGATGCAGTTTATTCAGTTAGCACAGAGGCCAGGACACTCACACTTTAGTCACTTAAATTTTCAGTGTTCAATTGCATTAGATACAAAATGGAAAATTAAGATAAAAAAATTAAGGTAAAAAAAATTGAATGCTTTTTAAATCAGCATCTTATGCTCACAAAGGCTGCATTTATTTGATCAAAACTTGAAATATCGTGAAATATTATTACAATTTAAAAATAAACAGTTCAATACTTATAAAATGTAATTTATTCCCCTTATGGCAAAGCTGAATTTTAGCATCCATAACTCCTATCATTATCAGTGTTGAAATCGATTATGCTACAAACATTTATTTATTTAGAATTCTTTCATAAGTTTTAAAGAACAGTTTTTGTTTGAAATCTTTCATAACAAATATATTTACTGTCACTCAGTTGAATGCATCCTTGCACAATAAATAATTTTTCAATTAAATTTTTTTTTTAAATTTCCACCTAAGTGGCTTAAGTGTTTGAATACATTTTGGGGCTAATGTATTTAAGTGACTTTAACAATCAGTCACTTAAAAACAAACTGCTACTGAGTTTGGGATTGCAGGTCTTTGCAAAGAAGCTGATATTAAAGGATGTTCAGTCATTCTTAAAGGAAGTAATTTACATGGAGGTTTAACATGAACATTTACATGATCAGCATGTTCAGTAATATAACTACAGTGCAACAAACCTGGACCTCAAGAAACAAAAAAGAAATAAAAGATGTAACACGAGTACACAATACAAAATTAATTTTATTTGGCAACTTGGTCTTCAAAAATAATGTCATGTAATTTACAACATTTCTCAAACAGCACCTACTTCTATATTAGAACCTCGTGAGACATTGCTCATGGGAGTTTCACTTCCGGATGGTTTGAACAGACGCCAAGAGCTGATCAAACTGTAGCCTGGACTGTAACTGCAATAACACTAGACTGAGACAGACAACCGATATTCCTTTTCACAAAGATGGACACGAACTATAAAAGAAAAACAGTTTGATGTGTGTGTGTGTCTAGATGAGCCTTAGTCCAGTTAACTCTCAAGTGTTTGTCTTTAACATCACAGGGTTTATAGTTCAGGGTTGGTTGTTTAATATCTTGAGGCCACTGAGTATCTGAGTGTGTGTTAGAACAGCTTGTGCTCAAATCACTATGAGTCCAAAGCGGCCCATCTGATCCTATGGCTCTGCTCTGAAGGGGAACACTGCGGATAAAGATTAATTTCTATAAAAATCATATTACAACATATTAACTACATGTTCCTGACATTTAAAGTTTCTAAACTCCTCTCACCTCCTGTTGCCATGGTGCTCGGGGAGTTGATCTAGCTCCACCTGCTGGTCAAACACACCATCAAGCAGGACAGGTCCTCCGGTTGTCCTGGAACCTTTCCTAGTGGATACTGTTTCTAGGGGACTTTATCTGATCGGACACAAAAACATCAGAGTTAGGCACTTGAGCCAAATCATTTATTTCAGGATTTACTATAAATTTACCAACTACAGATTCTTGAGGAGCACCAGCTGAAGTTACTGGTATTTAGGGTCATGGAAACAGACATCCCCCATGTGCAATGACTGAGGAAGTGTTCAGATGGTCTGAATTTATGAATGAATGTATTATTCAATTAACAGGTGTTGAAGCGTTTCATTTATTTGTAATAAACTGCAGACCTGCTGCAGCACAAACATCACATATCATGAACACAAGACAATCTGTAAACTAACTGCAGTGTTATTAAAATAGAAAAAAATAATAATATATATATAGTTTTATTTTGTATTTCAGCTTTATTTTTAGTCTTAGTACTTTAAATATAATTAAACATAATAACCATTATAAAATAAGATGAAATTTTGTATCTAATATTTCATTTTAATTCAATTAATAATTTTTCCTTATAATAGTTTTACATTTAAATTGGAATGTAGAATGTACACTGTATATCGTGTACATCTATATAGTGACAATTTAAAATCTAGCCACTGTTAGCAATAGTTGGGAAAATGTATATGCAATAATTCATAAACAAATGACTGCTATGAACTGGTTCTTTTTAATGTCCTGACATTTGAAATCACTCGTGAGTTAGTGGATTGAATCAACCTCACCTCCTCACTGAACAATAATTAATTAATTAATAATAAATATAATTATATGTAAATATAAATGTAAGTGAGGTTGTGTGAGTGTTACCGGTGCACACGCTCCATGCAGATCCCCGTGATGCAGAGTTTCTCTCTTGTACAGTTTCTGCGCTTAGCCTTTCCTGGAGTTCCTCTGTGGGCGGAGCCTGCACAGATCTGGGGGTGTGTTTAGATGAGTGGGTGTCTCTGTTCTGTGACGTGTTACTCCTGAGTGTCTCCTGAAGGTTTTGCAGGGTGTACACAGGCTGAGCGGGGTCTGAGGGTCCGGGGGATGAGTTTCCATGGTAACCCTGTGTGTAAATGCTGCAGAGCTGAAGCAGAAGGGCTGGTCCATGTCACTCAAATGCCTTAAAAGGCAAGAAGTAAAATCAGATTAGTTACTCTCACCCACACTGTATGTGTAAATATGCGTGCATGTTTACTCACTGTCGCAGAAGAAACGGTGTAGCTGGGCATGGTGCGTTCACACATGCAGAAATCAGATTCTGCCAGGGAAAGTGTAATCTTTTCATGAAGAGCCATTCCTTGGATATTTTTAGTCGCTTGTGAGCCTTTAATTCACCTGCCACACACACAGACTTTGTTAAAAGAAGTTTAACACAATGTTCAAGAAAACATTTGAAAAACTGGGTCTCAAGCGCGTATAATTCCTTTAGATTTCTAAATAGTAAAATAGATTAAAAACAACTTTAAAATAAAGGGAAAAGTTTTTGGACACTTTCTTTGGATTATTTTAAGAGATTTTAAGAAAGTTTTTAAAATATTTGTAAAATGATGACAGTCGTTTAAATCAATATACCAGAGTACTTTATAAAAAAAAAAAAAAAAAAAAAAAAAAAAAAAATTTCTGGACTAAATTATATGATAATTTATTCTTGAGTAAAATGTAATAAAATTAATGAATATGACATGATGAAAGACTTTCAAAACTGCATTCAATCTCTTTTAGTGTGTTGCTGTCCCCACTGACTTCTATAATATTGAGGCAAAGAAATCAAGTAAAAAGTCAACAGGGTCTCAGTTTCTTCTTTTGTGTTCAGCAGAAGAAAATCATACAGACTTGGAACAACTTGAGAGTCATTAAATTCTAGAATTTTGGGTGAACTAACCCTTTGAGTGTCCAAATACATTTTAAAGGCCACTGTTTCATATATATTACCGCAGAGACCCAGAAGATGTCTCAGATTCATACTTTTACTACTGCAGAATAACATTTTAGAGATCCAGGAGTAGTCGATGTAGTAAGTTCTGTGACTGGACGGCTCATTCGAGAGTTCGCGAACAGTTTGTCAAGGATCAGATTTATAAAGATGGATGAATTCAAGACGTTCAAACATGGCAACCAGAAGTGCAAAAACACTCGAGGAAGACATGGGGAGAACATGTCGACGGAGTCCTCTACAGAGAAAGAGGGAGAGAGCTCAATTTAATTTATGCAAGCTAATTCCTTAATGCTTTATTGCTTTCTGAACAAAATCTCATGCATTTGTACCTGAGGGGTCAGTATCCAAAGACTCCAGTTGTTCTGCGGTGGGAATAAGGAATCCATCCTGAATTAAAACATCAACAAGGATGTCTCTGTAACACAGACAGAACAGATGGCGATGAGACACATAGCCTTTAACATATAAGAACTAAAATCTTGCTCAGTTGAACACATGCACACACCTGGTCTTTGTGGCGAAGTGTTTGATCTGTGTCAGGATCCAGCTGAGATCAGTGCTGGCATCCGGCCACATGCCACGCTGCCCTCCCTGCTTGGCCAGCTCTTCGTACGTCTGTCAAACACACCAAAAACCAATGGACACAACATAATCAACAACTTGAAACTGCGTGCATTAACAACAAAAACATCCTTGCCAAACACCACTACATGTTTTAAGCTTGTGTCTATCCCACAGACTCACAATACCAAAAACACCCAAGTTTCACAGAGTGTTTTATGAATACAGTGTATACATAGTAGTGAAATAGACATATTCGGGCACAGGTTCTCTGAACACTTGTAAGCTGATGTCTCAGAAACACAAGCTTATTCTGCCCTCTGCTGGTGTAAACTGGGACATTATACACAATGTGAGATTGGTCCCAGACTTACCCGAAACGGTTCTCGTTCATAAGAGATGAGCAGTTCTCTGACTCTTTCTGATAGACAGAGAACAAATAGAGATTAATATTTAACAGTTCAAAACTATACTACAGTTCAAAAGTTTATGGTTGGTAAGATTTTTTTTATATATATATATTAAAGAAGTCTCTCTTTGGCTTATCAAGATGGCATATATTTGTTACAGTTTAAAAGTAACTGTTTTCTATTTTAATATATTTAAAATGTAATTTACTCGTGTGACAACAGAACTGATTTTTTAGAAGCCTAGTCTTCAGTATCCCATGATCCTTCTGAAATCATAATATGCTTTTTCTGTGTTTTTTTTTTTTTTTTTGGAAACCATAATGTCTTTTTTCCAGGATTCTTTGATTAATAGAAGGTTTAAAAGAACCGCATTTATTTTAAATATGCATCTTTACTGATATACTGACATAAAATGACGTGACGAAAATTACGTTAAGTAATGTCATTTATTACATTACACAGTTTAGGGGTTCTGATTACTTTCTTAAACCTAACTTATTAAATTAATTCGGGTAGGATAAATTTGTTCATTACTGATATAAAATTAAATATACACATGCTCGTTCTCTGCTTTGTTCATCCAGGCCACGACGTGACGCGTCTTCCCCACTGTTTTTATCTTCATCTTCAGATCGTAGACTTTATGCTTGCGAACGCTGGAAAACAAGCATGTGCAGCTAGAGTCGGAGAAAACAAAACATACGATTCATGTAAATTTGATTTCCGAACACATCACGGTCCTGCGCCCCTCCAGCGGTGCGGCAGGTTGAACGCTCCCCTTGCAGAAGTGATGAACAGTGGTTCCGTATGTACGAACCAACCATAGACAGTGGGTGCTTCTCAATATCCCTACTCGTCTCCTCGCTCCTCCGTCCTCCATCCTATGACCCGGAAACCGATCGAACACAGCCATCTTGAAGGACATCTCAATTCCCTAATTGCACCACGAGGAGACGAGGATCGAGGAGGGAGGAGGCTTCATGAGGAGAGATGAGCGAGGATACACAGGTGTATCCTATGCGGAAGTATTTTATCGACTTAACGTGACGCACGTATAAATTCTCCTCCCCCTTCACATCTGTTGTAACAATTTTTATTTATATTTTACCTTTTCACTTCAAATAAACCATGCATGTCATATATTTCAAACAGGGCATCTTGCTTTATTAATATTTATTATGAATGTCTTAATTAATAAACTTTAACAACATAAGGGCAGATCCCTTTAATTACAGCTGATGACACTTTGAAGTAACGCTGAAGGGAGCGAGGATAAATAATTTCACTTGATTCAAGTCCTCCATCCTCACGTCTTTTCCTTGCGTCCTTCCCTCGCATCCTGAAAGGGTGGAGCTAAGACACGAGGAAAGGAAGCGAGGAAAGGAAACGAGGATGCACAAATATGAATTGAGAAGCACCCAGTAAAAGAAAGGAACCAACCGGTACACTTCTTCTTCTTTTACTTTTATTGGCAAAGCACTTAACAGCGCATTACTGCCATCATCAGGTAGATTAGACCAGAAACATTTCCTATATCTCTTAAAGGGGTCATATGATGTGATGGATAAGATCCCATAAATTGCAACGCCTAAAGTCTCAAACCCAAAGAGGTATTCTTAATAAAAGCTTAGACTCGTCCATGCTCTCCTAAAATGCTTGGTTTAACATGCCCCCACATGTCTACATCACATGTGGAAAGATTTGCATAACCCCGCCCAAATGTTAACGCAAAGAAAGATGGTGCAACTTTGATTCTCACGCCATTTTGTGGAGATGCCGTTTTGTTGTGAAAGCTAAACTACCTTGTTTGGCCTTCCAAAAGAGGACAAAACTAGAAATCAGTGGTTAAGTTTGTTCCAGAACAGTTCAACTCAAATATACAGATGTGTGCAGCGCATTTTATGAAAGACTGTTCCCTGATCTTGGGAGAGTAGACTATGTTTATGTGGCACAATGCAACACAACACGTAAAAAGACAGTATAAGTCATTATAATCCATAATTATATCCCCACTGGATGCAACAAATGGCTTGGTAATGGGTTTTATTGTTTTATTTAAGGCGGGGATACAGGATATACAATGTTTTTTTTAACCTTAAACCGCATAAAGACATTTCATTACACCAAATACACAACATAATGTTCTTTTTAGCAGCATCATATGAACCCTTTAACATTTCCTCACCCCCTTTTTTTTTCCTTAAAAGAAAAAAAAACACTGGTACACTGGTTCAGTTCCTCTAGTTTCCACCCCAATTCCCTTTAAAACCTGCAGCCTCATATGAGGACTTTATATTTTTGTGAATTTCTCTGAGACAGTACATGCCACAGTTTTAATCTGGATGTCCTGTACAGAGCACATTCAGGGCTATTCAGAGATACCAAATGATTGGATGTTTCAGCATGAACACTCCCTCTCCTTGGTCTTCAAAAATGTCTGATATTAATTTAGTGACACTCTTATGGAAATATGATAATATTTTTTTTATAATAATTTAAATCTGTCTCATTTTTACATTGTGTGTCATAAATCAACATCTCAGAAAAATGTTAAGGGGTTTCAAATCAAAGTATGACTTTCTGTTATGAAACAAGATTTCATACATGTCCTCATATGAGGACACCACGACTAAAATGTTTATTCATGTTTATTACAAATTTTGGGAGACATAACAAATGAACAGGAAAAGAAATTATATTCTATGAAATATTATAAATTATTATGAAAATCTTGTCAATTATTACTCCCATTATTACACTTTTTTTTCATTACACGTTGCCCCAAAAACACATTAATATGCAAATTAGATTTAGTTTATAGATACATTGTATATAATGAGAAAACCTGTTTATGGCCATTTTACACACATTTTGCAGAGAGACAAATGGTATATTGAATCATTCTGTTATAACATATTTGACAATCATCTTTATACAACGTTATGGAAAAAAAATCGATGACTTAAGAAATCATTTGTTTTTGCCTATGCATGTTCGTTCATTCATTACTTTTTATTTTAAGAAATTGAGTCCCGATGTCCTTTACCGAGGACATAGCATAACTTATGAATGAAATATCTTTTTAAATGTATTTTTCTTTTACATTATTTTTTATGCTCTAAACAATGTAAAGATATACTTTTTCCTAAAACTTTTTTCTCGGGTCTTAAGAGGTTAACTCCCAATTTCCCACTGTATCCTTATTTAACCTCTTCTACCCACACTATATCAGTATCTGACCCGCATCTTCTACTTTTCTACTTATCCTACACTCTCTTCATTAAACTGGTGTTATTCAGAAACTGGAACAACACATTAACAGTAGTATTTCCTATATCTAAGTCTAATATATTCTTTAATGTTAATTATTTATCCATTCTTCCATAGTCCAGATTCATGTTTTCCTATTATAAATACTGATTAATTAATGCAGTGAGTCCAATTCTAAGACAAGATATTATGCTGTCTTCCTTTCTATTCCCAAAAATTATCCTCTAATTTCCAACTATTTTTGGAATATAATATAAATGTTGTCCTTTATTATCACAATCCCATTTAATTGCCACATATATTTTAATGCTTTTTAAGAAGCCCTTTTAATTCTAATTTACACATTGGAAGATTAAACTCAATATCTGGATGTTTTCTGTATGCTTTCTGCGAGAAGAGAAGGCTTAAAATAGAGCTGGGAATAATAATGTTAATTGCATTCAAATTATTGTTGTAAGTGTAGTCTATGGCAATAAAGAACAGTTTCCTCAAACTCTTGGTCAGTCAGAATTATTCTGCATGTGATGAGCATGATCAGCCGTTTTCAGATAAGACACGTTTTAGTCAAAGCAGTGACAGTAACCATCCAGCTCTTCTGATAAAGCCTTGTCCTGTTTTTATATCACACATTGAAACACATTGAGAGATTAATTTGATTTCTTAATAAAACATCCCATTCAGCACTAACAAAAAGAAACATGCTTCTGCTATGTTTTTGGACCTGGTACCATGGTACGTGAATACGACAATCATTTAGTAGCCTAGAGTGCATATCTAAAAATACCACTGTAATACGATAACAGTTTTAATACCTTTTTCAATACCTTTTGTACAAGACACCAGCAGATTGTATGTTCCTCCAATGAGCATCTTTAGGAGATAATATTCACAGTTCACAATATTCTGGTCTTTCTAGTCATTTAAATAATCTTCTGGCAATTAGATCAATGTGCTTACATGATACTGTATATGACAAATAAAAACTGGGGTTGTTTTGTGCACGTAAACACGTTTTGAAACAAAATTACAAAATGGCCTAATTGGCTCACATTAAAAATCAAAGGATATTTAAAACACCTAGCGCTTTGGGTTCTAGAAAAGCGCATTATAAATAAAATTTATTATTATTATTATTATTAATAATAAATTATCAAAGTATAGTCCTAATAAAGAAAGTTAAAGTTTATTTTTATTGAAAGTCCCTAAAGTTCAATTCCAAAAAAATGCTCACCAATTTTACACAACTATAGGCTATATACAAAAGTGTTTGTTCTTCAAGGAAGCGTTTTCAGTCATGGGTTACTTCTAAGTTCTTTGTTTTCAAAATATTTATCTAAAATGTAGGCCTAGTTTTTTGTAGACATGTAAAATGTAGACAAGTTACATTCCACGATTCAGTTTTTGGTCCATAAAAAGTCTCGCCATGTTCCTCAGGCATTTCCCGTACCAAATGATGCCTTTCAATAGAGGAAGCCAAGTCGAGCTTGGAATTTCTTGGGGAAAATTACGTCACTTTGGAATTGTGTGGGATACCCCCACCTCGCATTCCCAGAGCGCGCGCGTTGAAGCCCCGGCGTCTGTGACACACAAAGCAGCAGCAGCAGCAGCGCATAACGGGGCCGGGCGGAGTTAGGCAAACGCGCTTCGGTTAGCATGCTTCGGCTGGGCTGGGTGTGGTTTTCAAAACTCAGTTCCGTTAGCAGGAAACGACTCTAGGACCACCAGTACTTCTCTGAGCGACAAAAAGACGCACTAAAAGGTGAAACTTTGTCCTCGGAATCTGGAAGAAATTTGAGGAGAAGCTTTTCCACACGGGCGGTGGCGTTTGCTCACTCTTGCGCGTGGACGTCAGCCGATGGGAAAAAGTTTGCCTTTCTGTTGACTTCATTGTATCAGCTCAGTTTGTGACACATCCGTGAGAGAAGAGACTAAATACAGACAAAATGCCGAAAACGGTGAGTAACGTTACCCTTTAGAAAAGTAAACTATTGGTTTGAGTTTGTACTGTAGCAATAAAAAATTGAGAGGACATTTCACAGTGGTTTTAAAAGCTGCGCATTTTTGGTGAAACAGGAGACAGCAGCGAAGCGTAGGCGCTCGAAAGGGGCGAGGATGGGCTTTTTTCTTGTTGGCAATTTTTGCCAGCCAGTTCCCGCTGGCGAACAGTAGGCCATGCGCGATGCACTATTTATGGCAAGAATTAATTATTTGGACAATGACGGTCGTTCATCCCATCCTAACACACTGAAGAAGAACTTGTTGCGTTGCAAATTAATTGGACAATTTCTCTATTTTATTAGTTTCATTACTTTTCTTCACTCATGCTTTCGCTGTGTGTTGTATTTTATAAGCAATTTTCTAAATCTATTAACTTAGTGGCGTTTTGTGTTGTATAGGGGCTGAACCGTTACTCGGTGACAACCTGTAACCCCCTTTTCTCCTCCCTCCCCCCCAAATCTGATTGGTTTTCCATCAATGTTGCCGTGAATAGGCCGTCTAGTGGTGGTGTGGATTCTGATTCCCAGTGAGTCGAATCTTTTGAGTTCTTTCACAAAAGATTCGTTCAGGTTCATTGAATAGTTAAGTTACATAATTAGGCCAGTAGGTGGCAACAAGAACGTCTTTTTGTGTTATGAGTTATTGAATCATAGCCGATTCCATTCAAACACCGGTTGTATTATCTTTTATTAAACTGGGCCTATACATATACTAAAAGACTGAAGAAACGGAAAGAGTGTTAGGCCACAAATAATAACAAAACAAATTTACTTTAATCTCAATTTTCTTCAATTAAGTCTACATGTTTTTTTAAGGTAATTTATGATTTCATTGACATCTTTTGTCGGCTTTATTAATCGTAACCACGTGGTGGAAAAATCAGTCACGTGGGGGATCAGTCATGTCACGAAAGTGAATGAGAACCGTTTGTTCACTTAAAAGATTCATTCAAAGTGATTCACGCATGCATTTAATTTAAGCCTCTGTCCAGCAGCGTATTGGCGCGTTTTTGGTCTGCTTTTTGTAAGTGGTGTCGGACAAGAAATATGAGCCGTGTCAGAAGCGGCTGTTCCAGCATTTTTGTAGCTCGTCTGTCAAAATTTTCCATGCCAAGGCTCACCCAAATACTGCAAAAAAAGTCATAGAGTCCCTGATATATATATATATATATATATATATATGTGTGTGTGTGTTACACCTCATAATTAATGAATCATTGTTTTATTAAAGATTAGGCTATATTTAAGACCACAGACCAACAGTTGGAAGTAGAGACAAATCATTTTTGTATTACAAGTAGCTCAAGTTTTTAGTTTAAGCAATTTCTTTCATCTTGTAACTGCCTTTAAGTGGTTAAGTGTCAGTAGTTACATACGAGAATTGCATGAGATATGAGTATTCAAAAGAACAACTAGCAAAAAAAAAAAGTACCATGGACATGTGCTATGGTCTAGGAGCTTGTACCATATTGTTCTTTGAAAATTACCATGTAAATACCCGAATGACTAATCTTTAAAAATGAACTGAAAATTTATTTCCTAGCCTTTCTTGTGCATTAATATGGAAATCTGTGTGTTTCAATCATTGAAACGTTAGATAATACTTAGTCCTCCTGAGAACCAGAGAAAAAAGAAAAAAAAAAATCTGTTTTTGTATTTCATTAGATTGGTTGAAGCATAAGAAACAAATGGAGAAAAAACTTTATTCTATGTCCTTTGTAGAGGATGCCAGGACTAAGTTTTATATATATATATATATATATATATATATATATATATATATATATATATATATATATATATATATATATATATATATATATATATTACTAAAATAGACATAAAAAGGCATGTGTAGGCAAAAATAATGTTTTCTTTTTTCATTCAGCAATCAGTTTTTAGGTTTTAGGCTATTTTCAGCCAAAATTTGTTCAAAGATGGCTTTCAACTATGTTATGAAAGATATAATATAATTATTTTATGGAATATGTACGTAAAATGTATGTAAACTGGTATTCCCATTCTATACAATGTATAGAATTGCATCTAATTTGCATATTAATGTGTTCTTGGGGAAAACCATCCATCTATCATCCAATCTCTGTCAACAGATCAGTATTGATGTACATGAAAATGTGTGAATTAAAGATTTATGACCCAAATTCTTGTACTGTGAAGGATTAGGCTATATTTAAGACCACAGACCAACAGTTGGAAGTAGAGACAAATCATTTTTGTATTACAAGTAGCTCAAGTTTTTAGTTTAAGCAATTTCTTTCATCTTGTAACTGCCTTTAAGTGGTTAAGTGTCAGTAGTTACATACGAGAATTGCATGAGATATGAGTATTCAAAAGAACAACTAGCAAAAAAAAAAAAAGTACCATGGACATGTGCTATGGTCTAGGAGCTTGTACCATATTGTTCTTTGAAAATTACCATGTAAATACCCGAATGACTAATCTTTAAAAATGACCTGAAAATTTATTTCCTAGCCTTTCTTGTGCATTAATATGGAAATCTGTGTGTTTCAATCATTGAAACGTTAGATAATACTTAGTCCTCCTGAGAACCAGAGAAAAAAGAAAAAAAAAATTTTTTTTTAGTATTTCATTAGATTGGTTGAAGCATAAGAAACAAATGGAGAAAAAACTTTATTCTATGTCCTTTGTAGAGGATGCCAGGACTAAGTTTTATATATATATATATATATATATATATATATATATATATATTACTAAAATAGACATAATAAAGGCATGTGTAGGCAAAAATAATGTTTTCTTTTTTCATTCAGCAATCAGTTTTTAGGTTTTAGGCTATTTTCAGCCAAAATTTGTTCAAAGATGGCTTTCAACTATGTTATGAAAGATATAATAGAATTATTTTATGGAATATGTACGTAAAATGTATGTAAACTGGTATTCCCATTCTATACAATGTATAGAATTGCATCTAATTTGCATATTAATGTGTTCTTGGGGAAAACCATCCATCTATCATCCAATCTCTGTCAACAGATCAGTATTGATGTACATGAAAATGTGTGAATTAAAGATTTATGACCCAAATTCTTGTACTGTGAAGGATTGTATACTGTTAAAAATATATTGTTTACATTATGTATACATTATATACTGTTACTGTTTGTTAGTGTAATGTAAGTTATTAGCCTGTTAAATGGCCATATTAGACATTTGAGTATTGATATCGTGATTAAGCTCCCATTTCTATTTATTTCTTAAAATAGCTTGATCACATCCTTGCACTATAGCTTATAAATGTAGCTTGTAGTTATTTTCCTCTCATGTTCTGAATGAAGAGAAGCTCAGGCCAAGAATAGTTGTGTGTGAATGTAGATGTTAACCGGATGTAATATCAGAGGTGTTTTCAAGAAGAGAGAACAGAGTAGGTTCATGACACTAAAAAGAAGAGTGTCGGTGAGGTTGTGCCGCTGACTGCGGCATACATGCCATTTGTTTCCCCCCGGAATAGATGGATTTTCATGATAATAGAAATCAGTCTAGTATAAGTAGATGGGTTTCTCTTGTCAGTGGGGACATTGGATGCATTTAGAGGTTTGGATCTGCTTATGGAATCATATTGGACTGTAAAATGAGTCAGAACCTTTTTTCAGCCATTATTGTAGACTCCTTCAAGTCCAAGAGTCTCTTTCCGAAAATGACTCAAGATTTCTGTGCTTACACTGTGGTTACATCACTTCCTGTTTGAACGTTTCCTGTTCGGGACTAGCTAAGCTTGAATACCTTATTTGGAGGCTCAGTACCTTATTTGGAGTTTCACAGAGCTGTGGCATCCGTGCACTTACACCCTCACACACACAGCTTTTTGTAGTGAGTTTGGGCCCCTTTTCCTCCTCAGATTTCTGTTGCCCAAAATGCAGCTGTGTATCACAGCTAATGTACTAAAATGGCCTCTTTTATAATCAACACACTCCTCTCTTTTTCTTCCTTCCCTCACATGCACTTACACGAATGCATTTATCTCCAGTCATCAGTTCCTCTCAGTGTATTGAGTGGGAGTTTTGTGACCTCTGTAGGTTCAGGTCATAAGGGTCAACTTAACACTAACCTTTGTGCAAAATTATATAAACAGTTTTGTGTAAATTTATAGCCAGATCTGTTTCAGTCACAGAAGTCTGTATATGCACTACTCTTAAAAAGTTTGGGGTTGGTACAGTTTCTATGTTTCAGTGTTTTTGAAAGATCCCTCTCATGCTGACAATGGCTGCATTTATTTAATTACTTAAATGTAATTAATATTTAATGCATCCTTGCTGAATAACAGAAAGTTTCTTTCAAGAAAAAAAAACTCTCACTGACCCCAGACTTTTGAATGGTATGTACAGTTTGCATCTTTTTAGTGCATGTTTTTGGATTTTCTTGAACATTCGTGGTTGTATTCTCTTTTCAACTCTATATAGTTGAAGTTCAAATTTAATTCTGTTGACAAACGTACACCGATTTAATTCAGTAAACACTAAAAAAGGAGTGTTATGTCCAGACCATAAGTCATGTAACTGATTTAAAACCATACAGATGATCCAAAAGCCTGGAATTAATTTACAGGCAATAGTTTCTACATCATAAAATATAGACTTTAGTATTATTTGCCTAAATATACTGCTTAAATATTATTTCTTGACCTGGCTACCTTTACCATGAAGTTAGAAGGGTGTTGGAAGTCTCTGGTATGTTCAAAGTGGAGGGATTAACTACAAACACACACACACACACACACACATTGTCAGATTAATGATATTTAATAAGGTAAAGCTCCAGGGGGTGTCGAGGAGAAAGTTCTTGAGTTGTTGAACAGATCACATTTCAATGGAGGGAAAACATCAGCATTGAACAACCTCTCACTTCAAGCCTCATGTGAGTCAAACTCTGTGTGGGTATGTGTAAAGCAATATGAACAGATTGTGAACTAAAATAGTTGGATACATTTGCAAGTGGTTTTGGACAGTCAGCTGAAAAACTTTATAGCTTTGAGCAAGATGTTTTGTACAGGACTATTGTGTGAACTCATAATACTGGTGTCAGTTGTTCCTGCATTTAATTTTTTTTTTAAACTTCCACTTTAGAGTAATTGAGCTGTGTTCATTTACTGGCAGAACCTTTGGTGTAGTGTTAAGGACATCAATTATTAAACCAATTATTTAAGTGTCTTTTATTTAAATATGTTTTGTTAGATAGCTTATTGTTTAAAAACAGAGCCACACTTCCATTTCAAATTCATATTCACCTAAATTAAAATTTATTGTAGTTACCATTGCCCTGTGGCTGCATGCATTTTTATTCAATTTGGGAAGTTACTGATGTTTGTGTAAATGTTTAGCAGTTTCGTCTATGAAGCGTATTTCAAGAGGGAGATTTGATCCTGTAGTATCAATATCCTGGTCAGGTAATTCATGCAGATATTTATCTGAAATATGGAAGTTCTGAACAGTTCCTGATTTTTTTCCCCCCTTCTATCTGTATATGTTGTTTTATATGGTTTTGTGACAAGGAAAGGTCTTGTGTTAAATGTACTGTGTGCTGTTTTAAACTTTTGCATAATTGTTTCCAAACTACATTTTGTTTTCTTCCAGCCATGTAGGGGAGAGATAACATTAATTGAACTCTGTTATGGTGCAGTGACACGGCAGGTTTTTGCTAGTTTTCTTCTGTTGCATACTACAAACCCACAAGACAGCTAATTATCGACAGCATTTTATCAATGTCTGCATTGATCACATTTCCATTTTAGACACGGACAAACGTGTAAGTTAATGTGCGTTAAATATACAAGGTCAGATGAGGATTGGCCACAAATGCACTCCGGTTTTGCCATCTCAATAATTTTTTGGAGGAAGTATTGTAGAGTCATTATCCTAAATCAGACACCCAAAGGAGGGGGAGTTTGACTTCACTACCACAGTAAGATTGTGATGTCAGTTAACTAAGGGTAACGACAGAATAAACACAAATATACAGAGGTTGTTGGCTTTTTATCTCCCCTCGTCTGCCTGTTAGAAACGGCAGCCATTTTCCAGGCCTACAGGCTCTGTGTGTGTGTGTGTGTGTGTGTGTGTGTGTGTGTGTGAATTGGATAAAAACACTGTGAATTTTGTGGTAGTGTGTTCTCTACACTATACTTAATTTTAGAATGAGCCAGTTAGTCCAAATATTTGCTCTAATTAGCCTTTTTATTGTAGTAATTAGTTTTCATCGCTTGCTCTAGTTTTTTTTATTTATTATTATTGTGTGTGTGTGGGCTTGATAATTGATTTTGATGTGTTTGAGAAATGCGAGGCATTGTGTGCAGAATCTTGGCTCTGTCAAAGCTCATGATTAGCATTTTTGCTGTAGCCTATGCTAAACTAACTTCACATTCTGATCCAAACCCTACTGAGCAGGCCTTGCTGTCTACTGCACAGGCAGCTACCTTCTAAGACAGCATCCTGAATGAATTGAAGCATGACGGTTATGTAAGTTGGTTATGTAACGAAATGATATATTTTATGTTTATTGCAGTATAGGCAAATGTGGTTTACGTGTTGCGATTCTCTGATTGATGGCGATTTTTCTGCAGAATCATGGCTAATGTAGATTTCACAAGGAATTCCACTGTTAAACATGATTATTTAGAAAAAGTTGAAATAAAGCAGGCTGATGGCTACAACTAAAGCATAAACCATTGATAAACAACCTCACAGGAGGTCAGTTCCCCTATAGAATCATATCATCAACCATCTTAGATTATGTCACAGAGCTACATTTTGAAATGGAGCTAATATGCTCATTTTATTGAATTTTTTTTAAAACTGCAGATACTATGTATAGCCTATTCTTTGCTGGTTCTTTGTGTAATTGTGTGAGTATCATTGTCTCTCTCTTTGTGTGTGTGTGAGTAAAAGCAGGGTGATTGTGATTGTTCTAAGAATAGTGGCAGAGAACCTCTGGCAGGTCCACTGTGAAGACTACACCCATCACACACACACACACACACACACACACACACACCCACACCCACACCCACTCTGACCAGGCAGAACTACAAATTCTTAGTTCCTGTTTCGTGAAGACATGAGCTATTTTTATCCTGTGAATCCACCTCTGGATTAAGAGGGTCCATTAACCGACCACCAGTATACTGTTCCACACTTACTGCCACACACACACACACACACACAAACCTGTCATTTCTGACAGCAAGAAAGCATGAGATTGAGAGGGGGAGATGCTATGTCGTAGCTTGTGTATATGAAATGAACTCTCCCAGACCCAGAGAGGAGTAGAAGACAAAAAGAGCAGAAAAGTCATATAGTTGTTGGGAAAGTTCTGCTTGTTCTCTTTCTGTTCCAACTGGCTGATGTAAGCCTATGAAACAGCAGAGATAGGATTCTCTCTCTCTCTCTCTCTCTCTCTCTCTCTCATACACACACACACACACACACACACACACCCACACCCACACCCACTCTGACCAGGCAGAACTACAAATTCTTAGTTCCTGTTTCGTGAAGACATGAGCTATTTTTATCCTGTGAATCCACCTCTGGATTAAGAGGGTCCATTAACCGACCACCAGTATACTGTTCCACACTTACTGCCACACACACACACACAAACCTGTCATTTCTGACAGCAAGAAAGCATGAGATTGAGAGGGGGAGATGCTATGTCGTAGCTTGTGTATATGAAATGAACTCTCCCAGACCCAGAGAGGAGAAGAAGACAAAAAGAGCAGAAAAGTCATATAGTTGTTGGGAAAGTTCTGCTTGTTCTCTTTTTGTTCCAACTGGCTGATGTAAGCCTATGAAACAGCAGAGATAGGATTCTCTCTCTCTCTCTCTCTCTCTCTCTCTCATACACACACACACACACACACACACACACACACACAGAGTAAGGCTAAAATCAAAGGAGTCACCTCATAGTAAAGTCATTCCTAGAGTGCTTGATAGTTACCAACACACGAACTTCCTGATAATATAACCTTGGACACACACATAAAACACCTGGCTTTCAAACACAGTTTCACAATCCAGCCATTTCACAACCTTTTTTTTTTAACAATCTGAATATCACTTTCTATGCTGAATATCTTATGGTATGTTATAACATTAAGAAGTATCAAAACATCAGACATTTAATAGCTTAGTGTGTGAATATGAGAAAATCAAGATATTTGAATATGTAGTTGTGTGTGGAAAATATGGCTTCAAGGAGGTGTGTGCTCAAGTAAGCTAGTAGATATGAGGGAGTGTGTGGATATATTTAAAACTGGCAGTAATATCCAGTGCAAACTTTTATTTTTATTTTGGCAAATTTCTCAGTTTTGAATTACAAATATAGACTATCTTTTACATTAGGCAATTCATATATGAATGTGATGAGATAAGACATAAACTGCTTTTTTTGTTATTACATATAGTATTAAGGCTGAATGTGTGCATATTATAAATATTTCTTCTTTCTATTTCTTTATTCCCTTACACTCACCCTGCTACCTCATTATTGCCCTCATGACTCAGGAATATTAACTATCAAATCTCATTTGTGCTTCTCTTTGTCGATCATTTAGAGGACTTCCAAGAAACAATGTTGTTTGGCTTCATTGATGTGCAAATGCTATATTGAGCTCTTTAGAGTCTCAGCACATGGACACTCGTCTGCCTCACAGGCAGCTGCTAGATAAAGCAGAGCATTATGGGTACAGCTGAGCTGGAGGTGTGTGCCTAAATTGAGCTATTTGTCTCTCGCACAAACAGTTAAAGCTGGATAAAAGACCTTAGTTCAACAGAAGAGCTTTATATGGACCCCATCAATAAGAACTGTCCATATTTCATTGACATTTTCACAGAACACTGGTTAGTTTGAGTTAATGATAATTGTATAGTGAGAGGAAGTGAGGCGCATTGCTTAATGTGCCTCCATGGTTACAGGAGGTGTGGTTATCTGCATCCTGTGGGGTGGAGGCGGGGATGGGGTGAGAGAGACAGAAAGAAGAGAGGGGGGGTATCTTTTTCCATTCGTCCCTCTTGCTGTTTCCTTGCATTGTTTTTATCTTATCCAGAGTTCCAGTGCAATCAATCACGTTAAAATAGCAAGCCACGCTTTGGAGCAGATTTAAGTGTGCACACACAAACATGCACACACACACTCATCAAAACACACACACTTCACATAATCCCTCTTTTATAGTGCTCTTTGATGAGGGTTCAGGCCTTTTCTAGGTAGTATAAGCTATGAAAGATGTTTAAGCGATCCATCAAACTTCAGTGTAACATGATCCTTCAGAAATCATTATAATATTCTGATTTGGTGCTCATAACCTTTGTTGTAATCACAGTTGAAAATGGTTTTACTGCTTAATATTTGTTTTTTTAAATTAAAAGAAAAGCACTGAAAACAGTAATCATTTATAATATTATAAATGTCTTTACTGTCACTTTTGATCAGTTTTAATGGATCATTGCTGCCTAAAAGTATTAAATTCTTTGAAAAAAAATAAATAATAATTGTTACTGGGTCAAATTTTTTTAACCGTACTTCTGCCTATCTGTTGGCTTTTCAGTCTGTCTTTCAGTCTGCATTAATTTATTCACATTTTATTTGATTTTTTTCTTTTCCAGATCAGTGTTCGTGTGACTACAATGGATGCCGAGCTGGAGTTTGCCATCCAACCCAGCACCACAGGGAAACAGTTATTTGACCAGGTGTGTGTGTGTGTGTGTGTGTGTGAACTTGTTGCTTATTTATTTATTCATTAAAGGATTTAAGATCTTTTCACACATTGAGATCTTGATTCAACATCCTGCTCCTTATAAATGTCCATTCAATGTTTTCTGATTGGATGTGAATATATCACATTCAGTGTGAGCAGAAATATTGACTTGCACTGGAAACTTAAGACCATGTCAGACAAGCTGTCTGTGTGTGTGTTTAGATTAAGAACTGGACATCCTTCTTGTGAGGGAATTCTCCCTTCCTCCACCCTTCCTCTTTCTGACTCTGCTTCTTCCTCAGCCTGTACTCCTGTACAGTCCCCTCTTCCTCACTCTTAGTCACTCTGTACATCACGTCTATGAAATCACTTTGTTTCTGAGAAACTTTTAATTTCTCACACACACACACACACACACACACACACACACACACACACACACACACACACACACAACATTCATTCTTCTTGCAGTTGTGTAGGTTGTTGAGTTCCATTTTTTTTTCATGTTAAAAGAAATGTTAAAAATAAATTTTAAAGATTAGATGAAATTATAATGATGGCATTCAAGTAAATCTCAATAGTATTTTAAGTTTATCAGTTATGAGGTTTTAATGTTCGGACAAGTAGTAAATCAAGACAAATCAACAGTCAGAAATACAGGTTTATTAGGCTGCATAAACACAAATTTAATATTTGATGTGTGATCATTTGTCCTATCTACATTACATCTCCTATTACATTCTCTTAAGACCAACGGTCTTCCAACGGTTTGGGATCATTATCATTTTTTATAGAGTTAATTATATATTACCGGTATGTTGTCCTGCAATTTACTGCATTAAATTGATCAAAAGTGAAAGATATTTATAACATAACTAAATATTTCTATTTCAAATAAATGCTGTTCTTTTTAATTATATTTGAGTACTTTTAGTTAAAAAGATCCTTTAAAAAAGTATCAGTTTCAACAAGAACATTAAGTAGCACATCAATTTTCAACATGAAATGTTAATTATTAAATTGTAATAATATTTCACAATATTGCAGTTTTTACTGGTGCTTTGAGTAAATAAATGCAGTCTTGTTGAGCATAAGGGACTTCTTTTATAAACATTGAAAAGTCTTACTGACCTCACATTTTGAACGGTAGTGTTTCTAAATTAATATATCACTAAGACAGCAACTTTAAAATCCAAAAAGTGAATTTGAGTGTTTGAAAGCAGCAACCTAGAGCTTGCGTTCAAAAATGTAGTTTGTACTCGTTTAAACCGATACTGTAATAAGACTTTTCACTGTTACTGGAACTTAAAATCTCTAATCTCAGTTGTACTTTAGTGTGTGATTGTTTTGATTATAAGTGAATATGTGTCCTGGAAGTGTGTATCTATCCTCGTTAATTGTCCAAAAAACCCCATGCTAACCATCCAGCAAGCGTCACTCTCTCTGTTTGCAAATCGTATATAAACACAGCTGCCGCCTCCCCATTATATTCTCTTTCTCCACATTTGCTCATCACTCTCTTCCATTCTTTCTCGGTCTCTTTTTAACTTTCATCATTTTTAGACCCAGTATGTCCTGACTGGTCCAGTTGTGAGTCAGCATTTCACAATACCTTTTCCATTGCTCTCGGTCTCTCACACCCTCTTGACCGAGAATAACGAGTGTCTTCTCTGCATATGTGGTTTCATTCATAGCATCTCTTGAGTGTTCCACCCCTGCTTTAACACTAAATACATAGAGCAGGGATTAAAACATGAACCTGAACCTAAGAATCTGCCACTAAGAATTGTGGAACTGGTCCAATGTTTTATTTGAGGAAATATGGCCAGAAAAAGTGCATTTAAAAGTAATTTATTTATTTGTTCAATTTGAATTATTATTAAATTAGCACAACTATGTTGGAGATATTAAATAAGTGGTCCAGCCCCAGGTGGATTTCCACTTTTTCCATGTCCATTAAGAGGAATTTGAGCTTGAGTCTCCTTTTCAGATCCCTCTATTATGGAAACCAAATGCATGTACTATGGGTGTGCGAAAATGGTATTTATGTAATATGCGTGTTTATTTAATATGAATCTGTTTTATAGGTGGTGAAAACCATTGGGTTAAGGGAGGTGTGGTTTTTTGGACTGCAGTACCAGGACACCAAAGGCTTTACCACCTGGCTTAAACTCAACAAGAAGGTGTGTGTGAATGCATACAGCTGCTTTTCAGAGTCCGATTAGCACCAGGATTCATTTTTGTATTTTATATTTTTTTTAAATGTTATGTGTTTTTTTTATATATTTCATCATCTCATCAAGTTGATTTTACTATGATTTGAATGGTAAATAATTTTGGTTGCCAAAATAAACATTTGAATTATGATCATGATTATAATGTGCAAAATTAAGAAAATGTGTTAAATTGTAACAGGCCAAATGTTCCAAGATTTTTGAAAAATGTTTATCCATTTACTAATTTTAACATACTTGTCAAGAGTTATCACATTCATAAATTATGTCAACATGTGTCCTTGCTGTTTACATGCGCTCATAAAACACAGCATATAATAGGTTTATTAGTGTATTTGATACTTTTTGGAAGATCCAGTGTAGTAAAATCTTCATCCTTTGGAAACATGTCATGTTTTAGAGTCTACCAAGGATATTGCATTTTGTGTGAAGCATTGTTACGACAACAATATATTCACAACAGTATATTTTGGTTCAAATTTAATGAAGTTTTAATTAAAAATCTAATTCTAATCATGACACCTTTTTTAATCTTTTCTTCATTACCATTGACAAAATAAAGAAAAACCTGTCAACGAAATATTTCGCCTGTAATGCTTCTGACAGGATTTCACTGATTAGCACTTTCTAGTGAAACTTGGAGTTGTCAGCCGTTTTCAGACTTGTCTTCCAATTTTCTTACGTCCCAATAATTTTTCCCAGCGTGCCTCAAAAAAGTGACATTAATAAAAAAATAATAAGGAAAGGCAATGAGAGTCTGATAATTTATGCTGAACAAAGATATGATGGTTGCTGACAGGTGGAATTAATGACCATGCCAAACTGAAATTGATACTATTTTTGATATTTTTTATTGTCTAGGTTACGGCTCAAGACATCCGCAAGGAGAGTCCACTGCTGTTTAAATTCAGAGCAAAGTTTTACCCTGAAGACGTTTCCGAGGAGCTGATTCAAGAGGCGACTCAAAGACTCTTCTTCCTTCAGGTGTGTGTGTGTGTGTATTTACTGTATATCTTGTGTAAAGTTAAGCATAAGATGTGGCTTTAAATATATTAATATTGAACGCATGTCAACTGGAGTGGACGGAAATGAACGCTGGGTCTTGTAAAATGATAATGTGATATTGCACCATCAGGTGGTCAGTGAAGGAATTGCACTGGCTGCTCGACTTACAGGCCAACATTAAAGCTTTAAAACAGCTCCACTGTTGGTTTACTTTAGGTGAAAGAGGGGATCCTGAATGACGATATCTACTGCCCCCCAGAGACTGCAGTGTTGCTGGCATCTTATGCAGTGCAGGCCAAATACACCGACTACAACAAGGATGTTCACAATCCTGGATACCTGTCCAGTGAGAAACTGCTCCCACAGAGGTGTGTATACACAGATATTTTGGTACCAGTAGGGACTAGTGCTTCTCCAGAGTGGGGGTGCACATATGATTGACAGAAAGTGTGCTCTGATCTGTTTATTTAATGTGGTCTTTATAATACTTCTCTAAAATCACATTTTCAAAGCATCACTAAACATGAAGTTACTTAATGAAGGGAACTAATAAGACTCGAAAATCTATTATATTGACAGTATAATTATTAATTGTACAATATTTACAAATGGCAATAGACTGCATTATGGTTGCTGAAGTAAATCTACTAAATTAAATTAAAAATACTAAATTGTGTACAAAGCATCTGCTAAATGAATGACTAAATGTAAATGCCAAATTTGAGTTGTGTAAACTATAAAAAGCATATATGTAATAAAAATCTATTAAAGTAGAATTAAGGTATTAATAATATAAATGTTGAAAATGGGTAAGTCTTAACTTTTCAAACACTGTGTATTAGTTGTTTTCAAATTTCAAACAATTTCAGTCACATACATCTTTTATTTTATTAATGTTAAAGTAAGTGGTTAAAATACCAGTGCTGTGTGGTATTTTAAACATTTATTCACTAATCTGATGAAACGCCAAGAGTGGTGTATAATACATTTTTTGTACTAGGGCTGCAATAACTAAAATCAATAATCAAGTTGGCTGACAATTAATGTATTTTGTCATTTTTATTAGTTGTTTCATTGTTCAAGGATCATCACTTTACACTGATAAAATCCATACTTCTGTGAAAAATGCATTAAATACTGTAAATGGCGGAGGCCATAGTGTCTTGTGTAAGCTTAAAGCAGATTACTTAATGTTTTGTTAAAAGATATCAGCCAAAGAACATGTTAAGAATGTGTTTGATAGTCTAAATGTGAGCATGTGTGTGTAATCTTTTCTCTGCAGAGTTCTGGAGCAGCACAAGCTGAATAAGGAGCAATGGGAGGAAAGAATTCAGGTCTGGCATGAGGAGCACAAGGGCATGTTGAGGTACAGCCAATGGAATGCGCTCTTGCCTTTTCTGTTTTATCGCTGACTGCAGTGACCCTGTCAATCACACACACCAGACAGAATGATAATGTGTATCTGTGTGTGTTTCAGAGAGGACTCGATGATGGAGTATCTGAAGATAGCTCAGGATCTGGAGATGTACGGTGTGAATTACTTCAGTATCAAGAATAAGAAAGGATCTGAGCTGTGGCTGGGGGTGGACGCCCTGGGACTCAACATCTACGAGCATAATGACAAGTACTTTAAGAAACATGATACGTTTACAATTATCAACAAATTAATGGGTTTGAAAGGTGTCACAAATAAATTTGGTAGTATAAATTAACAAAGTACCATATATATATATATATATATGTATATTTAGCAAGGATGCAAATAAAAAGTGACAGTTAAGTCTTATATTGTAACAACAAATTATATTTCAATAAAAATAAATGCTGTAGTAATACTTTCTATTCAAAAAAAATCCTAAATAAATCATAGTTATATCATATCATAGATATCGACAGCACAACCATTTTTAACATTGATGATAATAATAAAAAATATTTCTTGAGCCCTAAATCATCATATTAGACTGATTTCTGAAGGATCATGTGATACTTAATACTGGAGTAATGGCTGCTGAAAATTCAACTTTGCCATCACAGAATGCATATGATTTGAAAATATATTAAAATACATTTTAAAATGTATACAAACTGTAATATTTTACTATATTAATGTATTTTTCAAAAATAAATGCAGCCTTGATGAGCATAGGAGTCTTGAATTTAAAGAAATTTAAAATTATTATTATTATAATTAGATATTTCCCAAATTTTAGTAACATGGTTACGTTAAGCAAACACTACAATTAATAGAAAATAAAAATTCCCTTGCTTTCATTGACCATTTGTAAAATAAATAAATAAACCTTGTAAGAGTTTCTGTCATAGAAAGTGACATTTATTTCTGTGTCCAGAAAACGTGACTCATCTCTTCTTTTCTCTTGTCAGGATGACGCCTAAAATTGGTTTCCCCTGGAGTGAGATCAGGAACATTTCTTTCAACGATAAGAAATTTGTCATCAAACCCATAGATAAAAAAGCCCCGGTATGTCAAACAAGATTTGTGTCTGACTTATCACAGTTTCTGTCCAGTTTCTTTGGAAATGGAATGTAGACAAGAGGAACGCTGTTATTGCAAAGCCTTGGTGGTGAAATGTTTTATGATGTGATTTGAGGATGGTGAAATCACAGTAAAGACTTTCCTTTGAAGCTGCACGTTTCTCTGTTACACTTTATCACAGGCATAAAGAGTCTGGAAGTGGGTCTCTTTTTCCCATTCTTCAGTATCTCATATAGCTCCTGATTCCTCACTCCCTCCACCTCCTTTCTTTGGCCTTGTTCCGAATTTAGGGAGCTGTTTATGTAGGCAGCATTTTAAAGCATCACTGGAAATATGTAAATAATGTTCTCTCTCTCTCTCTTTTCCTACAGGACTTTGTGTTCTATGCCCAGCGTTTACGCATTAATAAGAGGATTCTGGCTCTGTGCATGGGGAACCATGAGCTTTACATGAGACGCCGTAAACCTGACACCATCGAGGTCCAGCAGATGAAAGCACAAGCCAAGGAGGAGAAGAACCACAAGAAGATGGAAAGGTGTGAGGAAAAAAGCACCACACAAAGGCTCTGATATTAGTTCAAGATTGTGATTATTGGTGAATCATTCCAATGATTTGAATATGTTGATTCTATTCACCAAATGGAATCGATCAGATTCATTCTTTGAATTTTTTAGTTCAGATTTAAACACCAAAATAATTTAGTGTAGGCTGTACTTGCTTAGTCCGCCAGCTAAGAATGGAAGAAAAATAGTTTTTTTTTCTCCTCCACTTAAAAAGTTTGTTCAATAACTGATTAAGCCTAAGTGTTTATATTTGTGTGTGTGTGTGTTATGTTGATAAATGAAGGATCGGATGTTTAGATTAGTTCATAGTTCAGTGTTGGATGCTTCACAATGCCAGGGAGGACGACTTCTAATACTTCTTTTAATATATCTGTCTGTTTGTTTCAGGGCCATGCTGGAGGATGAACGTAAAAAGAGAGAGCAGGCTGAAAAGGAGAAAGAGAAGATTGAAAAAGAAAAAGAGGAGCTGATGGAGAGACTCAGAGTGATAGAGGAACAAACAAAAAAAGCTCAGCAAGGTAACGTGGAGTAAAATTCGCTCTGTTTTTTCTATTCATTAACGATTATTAATCACCCACTGTTTTGTGTGGGTAGAGCTGGAAGAGCAGACCCGCAGGGCGATGGAGTTGGATCAGGAGCGTAAACGCGCTCAAGAGGAGGCCGAACGCCTGGAACGAGAGCGCCGCCTGGTAGAAGAGGCCAAAACGGCTCTGCTGCAGCAATCTGAGAGCCAGATGAAGAACCAGGAGCATCTGGTCAGTTACTATGACATCCAACATAAACATTGCCAGCCACCATGGCAGTGCAATTCTAGTCACCATGACAGCGTAACAACATCACCATTACAGTTGTAACCATGGTAACCAAATTACAATTACAACGTTTCCATGAGAACCAAACATCATCTAACCACAGAGTGCAGGACATCCACAATTACAGACATTCCCATGCAATGCTGACAACATGTGCGTATATATGTGTGTGTATACAGGCAACTGAACTGGCAGAGTTGACGTCTAAGATCTCCCTGCTTGAGGATGCCAAAAAGAAGAAAGAGGAGGAAGCATCAGAGTGGCAAATGAAGGTAAACATGGTTACTTATTAGCAGGTGCATCGCAGCAGATTATTGTAAAA
The DNA here is from genome assembly GCF_963082965.1 of Carassius carassius. NCBI lineage: Eukaryota > Metazoa > Chordata > Actinopteri > Cypriniformes > Cyprinidae > Carassius > Carassius carassius. The sequence goes on along the minus strand of NC_081758.1, from coordinate 33,363,239 downwards.
TGAGATAATAGATGGTAATAGATCCATCCATCCATGCTTTTTTTTATCACCAAATACCTTTTTAGGATATTAAGCTGGATATATAACTTAAAAATTATTATTTTACATCTTTGACAATATGCAAATATTGTCATATAATTTTAATATATTAAAATTATTTACATACTCCCATATGAACATCTATAATTTAATCAGTTGAAAAATCTTTAAAATTATGATTTAAAATGGTTAAAGGAAAACAAAATATGTTACAATTTGGGGTCAGAAATTGTTTTAAAGAAATAAATACATTTATTCAGGAAGGATGCATTAAATTGATAAAAAGTGACAAAGGCATTTTACAGTAAATTTCTATATTACTATTTTCTATATTATTTTTCAAATAAATGCTGTTTTTTGTTTTTTTCTATTCATCAATGAACCCTGAATACATATATATCCAGTGGTGTCAAAAGTATTGACATTCATTACTTAAGTAGAAGTATAGATACTAGGGTTTAAAAAGACTTTTGTAGAAGTTGAAGTATCAACTCAAGCTTTTTACTCAAGTAAAAGTACTGGTTTAAAAAACTACTTAAAGTATAAAAGTAAGAGTAATGTAAGGGAAAAAAATGCCATTTAGAACAAAAGCTTAGGCCGCGCCACAGGGGCCTATTGTGCACTACCCCACCTCCTCAAAAAAACATTATTCTAAAAGCCATAGGCCATAATGACTATAATGTTATATTAAAATGTTCATGTTGAAAAATTTGGGATGCACTAGGCTACCTGTTTCAGCCGCATATATGCCCATTGAAAATGAACGTACTTTAGTACAATGCAAATACATTAAAGAACTAGAGATATGATGACTAGTTGCCTAGGGTGACCATATGAGCCATTTTCCCAGGACGCGTCCTTGCCAGAATTTCTATATTGCCTAAAACATCCAAAGTAGTTTGACCAATAACATGCAGGTATGTTACATAATCAACCAATCGTGGCGTGTGATAAGGTGAGATCTACAGAGAACGATCAGAGTAATGCAAATACACGTACATGTTAGGTGTTTGTTCGTTCATTCAACTTGAAGCGTCGCTGCGAACCAATCATTGTATGACACTTATGAATGCCATACAATGATCGATCTGCAAAGCACAAACAGCCAAAATCTGGATATTTTAGGCAATATAAAAATCCTGGTAAGGACGTGTCCTGGGAAAATGGCTCATATGGTCACCCTATAGTTGCCTATAAGTATTGTTATGGTGCAAAAAGTCAAACTTCAGAGGCATGTCATCAATAACCTTTAATGTAATGTAAATGTACATCCAAGTTTAGCTGCAGGAATCTGCGAGGGCAATGGACAAGAACATTGGTGGAGGCTAAAAAACAATTAGCCTTGTATGGTTGTCTATATACAAGAAAGATTATAGTGCTGTCAAAATGAATGATTAATCCAAGTGATTAATCAAAAACTAAAAATGAAAAAATAACTCATAATCCTGATACCTTCTTGATTGATAGCTTCCTGTATTTGCTATGTCCAGTCTGTGTGTGTGTGGGGGGGGGGGGGGGGTAACGAGTTACAAAGTTGGTATAGCCTACTTATCACAACATTGTCAATCGCGTCGTCAATCGCAAACGATAATTTATTAAAACGTCTCGCTACCGAACTACCTACAGTAGCTTAATTTGTGGAGGACGAAGAGAAAGCACCCATTTGGTAAATGAGCCAGTGAGAAATAATCCAGTGCCATTTCGATACTTTTAAAACGGTACCGGCGCCTAAACGGTGCCTGAACCGATACTTTAAAAAAAAGACCCACAAAAAAACTATGGATAACATTAAAGAACATTACAAATATTTAAAATAAATACATAGCTTTCACTTTGGATGCTCTTATTTCCCAAGTTATGCTTAATCTAAGGCTAATAAATGTATTTCATAATCTGGGTCATTACTTAATACAAAAACCACACATAATGTTTCGACTGTATCTCTGTCACTCACTCTGATATTTAGTTAAGATGAGTGCTGTCTGTCACTGTCTTTAATCCATTCTGTGAATGACTGTATGCTCATTCTTTATAAAGTAGCAACAGTCGTTTGTAAAGTAGAGTACTGTGCAAAAGTCTAAGGCACATTAGTATTTTCACCCCAAAAAAGGGTTTTAAGCCAGTTATTTATATATATGCTGTAGTGTGTCAGTAGGAAATATCAGTTTGCCATTAATTTTATTAATAATCTAGTGCGATTTTGAATGCACAAGCAGTCTGACAACGGCGAAATGAATGTTTGGAAATTTAAACAGATATTTTATACTGAAACAGCAAAGTATATAAATAACTGGCCGAACACCATTCTTTAGTGAAAATACTAATGTGCCCAAGACTTTTGCACAGTAGCTGGTGTATGTATAAAGTACGTACGATTAAATTAAGTATATTTAAATAAGTGTAAGTGTTCGTTCATATGTGTTAAGGGCTAGATTTTTGCTGGAGGAAACAGCTGTTTAGTGATGAGCGGTGAACGCAGCGAAAACTTTACAGAAGATGAGAAACCGACTGCTCCCTCGTGACCTTTTGTAAACTGTATTTATGACAAAGAACTGCACAGATACGGATATTCTAAGAATCTTTCGATAAACACATACCTTGTGTCCTCTGTGTTTGTTTCCGCTCGCGCTGCTCCGCCGCGGTCTGCGGATTGAAGAGCGCGCTGAAAGACGGAGAGGAGACCGGTCTGACGCCGGTTTCATATGAAACTTAAGGGGACTGACTCTGAGGCGATCACAAATTTGTATACAGTTTATGGAGCTAAATGCTACAGCCCCGCTAAAAAAGCCTAGCGATGTCCGTGCTTCTTGTGTACATTTCGGAGAACCAGGACAAACATTTCAATCGATCGCTCAGGCATTTAAAAGGCACCGAAATCTGCTTCCTCTTATTCAGTTAGGTGCATACCGGTTCCATATCCAACCTTACTTTTAAGAAATATATTTTTTGATAAACGAACCCAAAACTGGCTATGTCCTGGCTGGAGTGTGACGTGATTTGTGTCATGTGCAGGTGCGATTGATCGCGTACAAACCAATGGGGTGTCGGAATGGTATCTGTTTATACTTCTCATCCAACCACAATCAAATTCACTCCATCCGGATGGCGCGATTTGTCTGGATAGTTTTTTTTTTTTTTTTTTTTTGAATGATGACAAGCCGGCATGAAAACAAGCCGAAATGAAATAGCAGTAACGAAGCTATTTTTAAAATGTAAGGAGTAGAAAGTACAGATACTTGCGTGAAAATGTAAGGAGTAGAAGTAAAAAGTCGGCTAAAAAATAATTACTCAAGTAAAGTATAGATACCCCAAATTTCTATACTTTAGAAATTTGCAGCACAAATGTTTTCAACATTGATAATAATAAGAAATGCTTTTTGAGAACCAAATCAGCATATTGGAATGATTTCTGAATGATCATGTGACACTGAAGATTTGGCTGCTGAAAATATAGTTTTGCCATCGCTTAAAAAAATATTGAATGTATACTCGTGCTGTATTTTTGATCAAATAAATGCTGCCTTGGTGAATGTGACTTCTCTCAAAAATATATATAAAATATTTAAAACTATAAATATAAAATGCTGTTGCCCTTCTGTAAACACATGTTTGCATTCAATCTGTGCTATGGACAATTTGAAAGAAATTTCAAGGGTAATTGAAATCAGAAGCAAACTTCCAGACTCTTAATAGTATCATGCTTGTGCTAAAAGCAAAGTCTTTAATGACCAAATTAAAAGCACATCAAATATTTGTTAACTTTTATATGGTCTAGATAATAACATTGCAGTGCTGTGTGTCTCTTCCAGGCCACTCAGGTGCAGGAGGACCTGGAGAAGACTAAAGAGGAGCTGAAGAACAAAGTCACGTCAGTCCATGTCCAAGAGCCAGTGCATGGAGAAAACGACAACGACGAGGGTGACGAGAGCAGCGCAGAGGCCTCCGCTGAATTCACCTCTGAAGCTGACTATAAAGACAGGAGTGAGGAGGAGCGCATGACAGAGGCTGAGAAGAACGAACGAGTGCAGAAACATCTGCTGGTGAGAGAACTACTTCACAAAGATTAAAACACTATTTAAAAAGGGATAATTTACCCAAAATAACACTTCTGTTTATCATTTATTTGACCTCATGGTATTCCAAACTGGTTTCTGACTTTCATTCTTGCATGGAACACTGGAGGAGTTATTCTGGAGAATGTCCAAGCTGCTCTTTTTCAATATAGTAAAAAAGTGGTCAGCCATGGTTAGCATTTAGTAAAGGCTTTGCCAGAGAAAATCTACTTTGAACAGGAAAAAATTAAAGTGTGTCCTTTTTCCACAGGCTCTCACTTCTGAGCTTGCTAATGCTCGTGATGAGACCAAGAAGACCCAGAACGACATCATCCACGCAGAGAATGTAAGAGCAGGACGTGATAAATACAAGACGCTTCGTCAGATCCGCTCTGGAAACACCAAACAGCGAATTGATGAGTTCGAGTGCATGTAAATGTACTGCAGTCAGCCAACAGGGGGAGCTACAGCCTGTCTTTTGCATCATTCCTGCAGAGGAACTACAGTACCCACAGTGCACCACTCCAACAGAAAACAAAGCCAAATATAGAAAAATGCTGCATAGTTAAAAAATTCCTTTAATTCGGGAGTGTTATTTGGGTTACTGCGTTATGATAAGGGAGATTTATTTTTTGCATGGTTTGGGCCTAGACGTAGCTTTTTTTATTGGAAAACATTGGAAAACGGATTGCTGATTAACCAAACTAAAGGGTTTTAATTTCAGTAAAACTTGGATTTCAGTAGGAATGAAGATTAGAAAAAGCATTCCAGTGTTAGGATAGGTTTCAAAAGCACTCCAGAGAGACATGTCAGAGTGCCAATTCAGATCAGTATAGTTGACATCAAATTTTACAGTGCCATTGTGATGGTGTAATAGCCTAGTTATTGCTATAACATTGTATCTATGTGCCTTTTTAAATAAAACAACTACAGTATAGATTAAAACTCACGGCTATCTGCTCCCCATCAACCACTCTGCAAATACTGGCAAGCCACAAGAGCAAAAGTGTGTGTGTGTGTGTTTGTGTGTGTGTGTGTGTGTGTGATCCCTGTTGATATAGTTTCTCACTGCTGCAGGTTTGTGGTCGCTCCCTGTTTGTGCCTTTTCACTGTAGAGAAAATATCAAACTGTATTTTTAGTTTAGTTTTTTAATCCTACTCTTATTTTAAGCCTTTTTTTAATGAAGAGACTTTTGTTTTAGAGGCATTTGAATATTTTTTTCCGCAGTATTATTGTAAAGAATCCTTTAATAGAATGACATTTAAAAAGCATCTTCTGGGAATAATTTTCTCCCTTTATTTCCGAACAGTATTTACCCAGAGTGTACACAGTTTTAAATAGATCTCCACCTGTAGGCAGTGCCTTAGCTGTTTTTGTGATCTGTAATCATTTTATTTTTATTCAAGTGGCATCATGCTGCACTGAAGAAATATGTCCCCAGCTACTTTGGAAGAATTCTTCATTCAGATCTACATGGATCTCCTGATTAAAAATATGAAGTTTGTTCTTATTTTATACAGCCTTCTTGTTACCCGGGCTATTTCCTGGCCTTAGGCTGCAGTTCTTTTTTTTTTTTTTTTTATCTTTATTTTTTTTTGTCAACCAATCACAGAAAAGATTGCTGCTTAAAACATTTTCATTGCAACTGTCAATAAAAATATTAAAAGCATCACAAATTTATTGGCTACTGTTGTTTTTGCTCATTCTTCAATTGTTTGGTAATGGATATTATGTTATGTTTAGAAGAGATCAGTTAATAATCTTATTATCATTTTATAGTCTTAATTTCTAAATATTTGCAATATGTACCGGTAATTAGGCTTTATTTCTATCTATCTATCTATCTATCTATCTATCTATCTATCTATCTATCTATCTATCTATCTATCTGTATGTATATATATATATAAACTATAACTAGTGTGCAAAAAACGACAGATAATTTGAAGTAGAATGCCGTAACTAAAGTTTTAATATACAAATTTAGACAGTTTAGAAACAGTTTAATTTTAGCAATTAACTTATTGATTATAGATTTATTTACACAATTGACTGTCCCCCTATCCTGACAAATCTGAATGATCTTCATTCCGTCTTATTCCAGGGTACCATAGTGTCTCACACTTTTTACTAGGCTTCTACTAAAATTAAGATTAGTTTTTATTAATTTTATTTTATATGTTTTTTGTTATTGTTTTTGGATGATTTTTTTTTTTATTACTAATAGTCTTTGGAATCGGGCATAGGGTCTTTATTTACTCTAAAGTGCGAATGCGCTGGACCTGCTGGAAAACGTGATATTTTAATATTGCTGAACTGACAGACTTTGTTAATATCATCCATTAATAATTTCTTTACACGTCCATACAGTCTATGCACACGTCCCATTTTTAAAACCCTGCTCTCTCCTTTCAACATGTCAGGAAACCGTAAAGTCTGTACTGTACTGGTTTAAACACTATTACAAGAGAAAGGTATAAACAGAATAATAACTCATTGGTTCATATTAAGCCTTAACGTTATGCATAATTAAGGGCGTGGCCACTTGAGTGACAGGTGGATTGCCACTGCTGTCATCACCGTGGAGATAGGTGGATGTGGTTTCAGCAACCAGCTCCCATTTTCGGTTATCCGGGAGTGACGCATGGTGACACTCTGCCAATATGGCGAAGGCCAGCTCCATCTACTTTGGGCTTCAAAAACGCTCTTCAGAAACCTATTGGTGATGTTTTTATGTTGTTTTTTTTTTTTTTTTTTTTTTTAAATCTCTCACGGCAAAATTTCAGTGCCAAAAACTCAGTTACTCATTACTATTTATCTATATGTGTTCTTTCTTTCAGTGATGTCCTTATCTCAAATAATTGATAAGGGTGCAGCAAGAGCGTGCATGTAAAATCCTGATTTCTTTGATCTTTTACTTTAGCAGGCACAGGCCATAGGATGGATTAGACTCTGGGCATTTCTGAAAACAAAACAATAATAGCATGCTAATAGCCTGAAGAACTTAATTCTTTTGAAAAACATCTATCTTATTACCAGATCCTGACCAACCTCAGGGAAACTGCTATTTCCAGAGAGGAGACACATTTGTCACAACACATTATCCAAAAAAAAAGTGTCATGATGACAAATGTTAACGGCACATTTACATAAAAAATATGGAAATTATCTAGGAAACTCTTCAGTATTGTTGTCCAATGTCATTTCAACCATTTGTTAATATGCATAAAAAATGACTTTTCTGCATTAAATGGTCTAAATTTAAAATGTGTTTATTCTGTTTATAAAAATTTGCAATGGTATAAAATATTAAATACATTTTCAGCTTGCAGCTTCAGCACAATAATGTTATTAGCAAAATGGGTAGAAGAATCTGGAAAAAATCAGTATATAACAGTATATGAGTGAGAAATATGGCAATATTGATGCAACATTATCTTGACTGTTAAAAAAATGGTATCACTATTATGGTAATGGTTCACTAATGATTATATCTGGGTGAATACAGGTAAATAGGCACTGGTACTGGAACGTAATTGTTGTATTTAATATTTCTTTCTTTCCTATTATGGTTGAGAATTTAGCTCTTTGAGTTTTAATATTGAAAACAATCTTGATATATTTCTGTTCTGATTCATAACTTCCACACATTATTGCAAAGCTATCTGGATAATCCCTCAGGCCTTCATTCGAGTGAAGTAAGACTTTGGAAAAGTTCTGTAAATAAATTGATAATGTGCAGTGACCATTTCAAGGGAAGCAATTCAGACAAAAGACTAAAAGCAAATGGCATCAGAACCACCGTAAAACATTCTGTTGTCATGACAATCAGCGTGTGACGAATTTTCTGTCCACTGTTTATTATGCCTTTTCTTAGTGTACATTTTTATTGTCTTGTAGAACAAAATAAAAATAAATAAATAAATCCCTTGATGCCAAGGCCTGTGGTTATGGAGTACTTAACCTGGCTTTTAGGTTTGGAGTAGTTAGTTGCATCCAGTGATTTTCAGATGTTTGGTTAAAGAACAGCCCTTTAGTTTCTCAAGGACATGTTAATGGACACTTTTATCAGCTGGAGGTTAAAATTCTTCCTGTTGACCTTCAAAAAGCCTTTGGAGCTGACAAATACAAAACATAAAGTGTTTTTGTAAGTATGTCTCCCACAAAGTCTAACTGTAAATTATCCTCCATCTTTCCATTTAAAAGTTTTAGCTGCCTGTGCAGTAATATAAAGGTTTTTATTGAACATCCAGTGTTAGTTTCTAGCCCTGTGTCTTTCTCTCAGTGTGAAGGTTTTTGCTCTGAAAGCATGAAATAAGAGACTTGAGTGTTTTTACAGTTTTAGAGAGAATGTAGTGAAACTCTAATTATGCCTACGAGACCTCTGATAATGAGCATACAGAGACTTCTTTTATTCACAGAGAACCAGCTGGCTGTGAACCTTTTGTGTGAGTTCAGGCATCTTTACAATCTTTCAGTCAGTAAAAGCAGTCAGTACACCAATCAGAAGCACATTAATCCCATGCACATTTCACATCAGTTCCTAGTCAGAGCTCCGTGATTAGGGAAACCTTTTGCCAGTTCAAGTAAAATGGCATCTATCAATTCCAGAATATTCCTTAATGTCGTTATAGATTTTAATATGTTTGAGAGAGTGTATTGAGAGTTTTACTATTAGTATTCATAATTGCTAAATAATGATAAATAATAAGAATGATAAATGCATTTAATAAAAAAAGCAATACAGTTTACCAGGAATGCAAAAAATAAGTAAGTTGCAGTATTGTAAATATGCAGATATGACACAGAACACTTCTTGAGTGTGATGATAATGGATCTGAGGATAGTTATATAATTTTTTTAGATACTTTTATAGTTTATTTTTTTATATTTTGAATCCATTTTTATTTTTATATTTTCTGTTTTTTAGTAACATTTACTTTTTTGTACTAATTTTGTTGTGTATTTAAATTTTTTTGTGTAGTGTCAAAATATTTTGCTTTGTCTGTAGGTGCGTTCCATTCGACAGGGTCCCTACGCAGTGTTCACTGCTCCCTACTCCCTGAGCACGGTATATCAGTTGAAGTGGACTTCACTGACCACTCATTTGGAACGCCCTGCAAACATCATCAAAGAAAGTCAACGATGGGGTCGCGCAGATTATGATATAACATAAATATATATAGGACTACATTCATATTTTAATTTTTATTTACAATCACATTTAAAATATGTACACTATACAATAAAAAAAGGAAAAAACATTGAGTACTATATAATGAAAAACGTATGTTTATTATACACTTTAATTGACTAGCCTATTGCTGCTATTACTTGACTATTAACAGAATTAAAACCCTGCTGTAACTGTCATGCAAATATGAAAATAAACTTTTATTTGGTTAACTGTGTATATATATATATGTATTTTTAATAAATGGTCATATAATTGCATAGCGGTCTCGTGCGCCTTCTTCCCGCGCACAGCCGTATAGTAAACACTGAGGTAAATAAAGAAAAATGGCAGAGCCTCATCTGCTTCTAGTCGCTTTTACATTTTCATACCTTTTTACAATCCGTAATGAATATGAGCGAAGACCATAGACAGTAAAAGAAATGGACACAGCGACCCCTTTGGAACTCAATTGAGACAAGTGAAGCCCATTTTTAGCACTTCCGTTTCTGGCAGACTCAAACTAAGCTTGATGACGTCAGCAACCTGTCTGACAGATGTAAATCTTCTAGTAGCTGTGCGTGCAAACTGCCATCGTTAATCTTGCAGAGACGGCGAGCTTGAGCGGGAAGTTCTTTGGCGTGAGTGAGCAGGAGTAAGTATTCTGATTAATTATTTTGTATAGAATTTTAAAATGTAATGCCAGGGCTTGTATCTATGGGCTTCTCTCTTGACGTCTCCCCGATTGCCTGCGAGCTTCTCCTCCTGTCCATACGGTAATTTCTCTACTGTGCGACAGAGAGTCGAGTGGTTATGATGCAATCGTTAGCCTATTTTTACAAAAACTGTTTCTGCGGGGCCATAATGTAACATAGAAGGTAATGGAGCCCTTTATACATTGTTGTGTATCTTTAGAAATAAATAATGGACAAATGGAGTCTTTAAACGCCTCAGATGTAAAGTTATTCGCTGTCAAAGTGACGCCAAAATGAATGTGACTAAATGGGATGCTAACGCAAGTGAAGTTCTGCTACAAGACGGTGGCACTCGGCCGACTTCAACTTCCGGTCGACTTCTTTCCCGCCTGGCGAAGACGGCCGTTCTGACTGGTGATGACGTGCTGCGCGCAATGACAGTTGGCGGATAATCGCTCTCCACTTCCTGTGAATTGATGTATCGATGTTCCCTTATTCCCTGTGCCGTGCGCAGTGCCCTTCGAACTGAACATGTTCGATCCCTTCGGATTGGAATCTCACTTAAGATGGCGGAATACCCTGTGAAGTCCACTTCGCAGTACACTTACGGTCGAATGGAACGCACCTTGTGTCTGCATGTGTTCCTTTTGTCCCACCTCCTTGGTCACGCCCTCTTGTTTAGCCATTTTCTTAGCCTATAATTTCTCTAACTGTGCTCACCTGTGTATTTTCCTCCAGGGTGCTAACTACGGGAGAGCTAGGGGGAGCTTGGCTCCCCTTAATAAGACATGGGCTCCTTTGAAAATGCGATTTGTGAAATTTCGGGGGTCTCAAAAAATATTGACAATGTGTTGTTTTGACGTGCAATTTCAGTTTTGTCTAATGTGATCATTGTGGATTATTATGTGAAAAAATTCATTCATTCATGCATTACGGTGATTTAAACCTAATTCACTTCAATAAAGGTAACTATACATGCTATTCTTTTCATGAGCATCAAGGTATGGGGGCGCTGCGGTGCAAATTCCACTCATGTTAATTACGTTAACTTAAAAAATATAAATGTTGGAGGCCACTGCGCATCTACTCCTTTCTTTAACTGTCTATGATCCACTCCTTGGATTTCTGGACAAACATTAAAGGAAGCCGACCCCAGGCCTCTTCGGTCGACTCTGAGTTAAGGTAAGGTGTGTTTTTTACAATTATGTGTTGTGGCTGGGTTGTTATAAGTCTGCGTGACTCTCAATGTCTTAGGCCTAATTGAATGGAGGGATTCTAGAATTGTTCTGTAGCCTGACGATCAACTTTAAACATTGTTCATGTGAACTCAAAGACAGCCTGATGCTTTGTTTATTAACTATTTGTGGGTGGCTGTTTGTTGTTTTTCACCTATCACTTCATGTCAATAAAGTATAATAGGGTAGAGGTCTTCACAGTGCACCCGAGACCCGTCGACCCAGGACCCGACCCGGGACCCGTACGGGTTCGGTCTATATTTTAAATCATCAGCCGGGTCCGGGTCGGGTCCGAATCTATTACCTCGGGTCCCGGGTCTGTTTAACATTGTGTGTAATACCCGTGCGATCGGAGTCATCAGACTCAGAGAACACCCGGCCGTGATCAAAGACTGCTTGTGTTTTTTGTAACTTACAACTTGTAAAATTAGGAAAAGAAAAGAGTGAGCCAAAAAAAGTGATCGCTCTCTCTCTCTCTCTCTCTCTCTCTCTCTCTCTCTCTCTCTCTCTCTCTCTCTGCTTTTAGAAGCAGAGCGCACAGACTGTTTAATACAAGTGCACGCACGGTATCAATGCTTGCAGACTTGACACACTCATATTTAATATATTTCAAATCAGCAACACAATCTGATGTAAACTGTCACATGAATGTTTTCTATGACGCTCAAATTGCGTTAAAGCATTTTAGGTTGATACAGCTAAGTCTCCAGCGCATTTCATGTTTCTATGGCAACCAGTGAGGGACACTTCAACCGCCAAACCTCGTTTTACATTTTCTCCCATTTTTATAATATTATAAATGAACCGTTTAATCTTAAAGTTTTAGTGGTCAGATTCAGACTCGATGCAGAGCAGAGAGCACAGAGATCAGATGATAGCAAATAAATAACGTCAGCGGCCATGGCATTGCACGAGCGATCGTTATCATAGTTCAAAAGGGCAAACAGTCTAAGTTATTATGCGAATTAACTCGAGTCAGAATGTACATGTGCACAGTATTTGTCATCCGTCACCGTGACATCAAGTGGACTTTTGAAGCTGAAATAATGAGTGGATTCAGCTTGGACTTGGAATAACGAGAGGAATAACAGGAATAACTTTTTTGTCGGAGGATTGTAATGCATCACAGACAGTCAGGTACAAGGAAGAGAGACTACGGCTCTTTAAATTAGGTAAGACAAAAACTGTATTTTTCGCAACAGGTTTATTGACTTGTAATAGCAATTTAAGGTGGAATATGTGACAATCGGGTCGGGTCTGTGTCTTCCCGGCGGGTTCGGGTCCAGATTTCAAATAATATACAGGTCCGGGTCGGGTCCGGGTAAGCATTTCTCGGATCTACACGGGTCCGAGTCCAGCTTTTGAAATATTAGACGGGTCCGGGTCGGTTCGGTGTAGTACATTACGGGTCTCTTTTGGGTTCGGGCACGAATTTTTGGACCCGTGAAGACCTCTATAATAGGGTAAATCCTGTATAGTGATTTATCCTATATAGTACTTGCATAAAGCATAGTTCATATATTTCCTTCTTTTTTATTCTGATTGTTTAGATTTACTTATTTATTTATTTATTTTTTATTTTTTTTAAAGTTATTAAAGAATAACTATACATGAAAGAGACTTTTATATTCCAGCCTGCTGCATTTGACATCACAGCTCAGGATGGTCGCTAGTGATGTCAGCATTGGCCATTTAAAAACTTGCACAGGTCCACTACAAATAATTTCACAACACCAAAAAGAAGATTTGGAGTTTGGTCTGGTTGTGCTTTCCAGAAAACTCTGTGCAGGTTGCTAAATGGTCCATGACAAATTACAAATTTTCTTTAATGTGGAAATCTTCTGATTCCCCTGTAAACATGTCCTTGCAGGGCCCATGCTGGCTTTTTGTGGGCACAGTGGACTAGGGACAGCCCAAACCAAACCTAAACCGGCCCATTGCAGGCTTGCCCAGGTGAGGCCCACAGTTTTGGGCTAACCGCAGGCTCTCTGTAAGCAGCCCACACTATGTGACTGCCCACATTAATGTAATGAAGGTCCAGTGTGGGGCAGACATGAGCCTGTTAAGAATTTTGTGGGCAATTTTCTTTCCTACCACCCTTTTTTCGGGGGCGCACTTGTTCAGGAAGTAAAGTATCCCGCGCATACGTAACACTGTCGATATCATTGTTTCCTCAACACACGAGAGAGCCAAGGTTGATTCCACACACTCCTAAAAGTTAAATTAATTAAAATGTAATATTTAAAATTAATTATTATGCTGTGCATAATAGCACCAAAATAACAAAAAAAATTGTGTTCTCCTGGCGTTTTCCATGTGCGTTTGCGATGACGTAAGGTGACTGCAAACGCACCTGGGTTTGATACAACTACTGAGTGTGAATGTCACAGTGTCTGGATTGTGTTCCCTGGGTTTCCACTAGGTGTCCTCAGTTCCCACGGTGTTTATCATATTATCACTTCCTGTCTCCTTATTTGGTCACCTTCCTCCTTGTTTAGTTAATTGATTGTTCCCCACCTGTCTCCTGTTTCCCCATTATCCTTTTGTGTATATAACCCGGTCTGTCTTAGTATGAGTCGTTGTTTATTCATGTCCGTCAGTTCGTGCCCTTGCCTTGTCTTCTTGTTTAGTTTAGTTTATGTTTTGTTTGGATATTCTGGTTTTGACCCTGCCTGGACTGTTTACCCCTGTGGATTACCCTTTAATAAATGACTTACCTGCAAATTGGTTCCCTCTCCTGTGTTATCTGTAACACCGAACGTGACAGAACGACTCCGTCATCTGGTGTTACAGATGACACAGGAGAGGGAACCAATTTGCAGGTAAGTCATTTATTAAAGGGTAATCCACAGGGGTAAACAGTCCAGGCAGGGTCAAAACCAGAATATCCAAACAAAACATAAACTAAACTAAACAAGAAGACAAGGCAAGGGCACGAACTGACGGACATGAATAAACAACGACTCATACTAAGACAGACCGGGTTATATACACAAAAGGATAATGGGGAAACAGGAGACAGGTGGGGAACAATCAATTAACTAAACAAGGAGGAAGGTGACCAAATAAGGAGACAGGAAGTGATAATATGATAAACACCGTGGGAACTGAGGACACCTAGTGGAAACCCAGGGAACACAACCCAGACACTGTGACAGTGAAAGCAGACCAATGCTGTGGGCGGCGCCGGGAACAATCGCACTCAGGCTCAGACCGCAGCAAACGAGCCCAGTGTAAAAGCCTTCTCAGAGTCCCTGTGTGGCAGCCCGTTGGGGACCTTTAGGCTAGCCCTAAGTGGTCCCTTAAAGTGCCTGTGCAGGCTTGTTGGCAGGGTCATCTCTTTACTTAGTCTGTCAAGGTCAAATATGAAGACTGAAGAAGAACATGTAGTTTGATCTTTGATCTGACTCCATGATCCATAATTTGATCAAATCTGAATATCATGATCTCTTCTGATCCCTTGTCAACATCTGAGTGCACCATGACCAAGTATTACAGGAGACCATCAAATGACAAAAACCTGTCAGAAACTGAATTGTAAAGTACACTACAAAGATAAAGATGTGTATTTGCTTGTGTTGTTTTTTTCTGTATGCTGTTCATGACCTCTAAGACCAAGGCTTCTTTCTCTCTCTTTTTCTCCCTCTGTGTTTTTAACATTGCCCACTTCAAGATTTGCCTCCTCCATGGAGCTTGTGGCTTTGTCCTTGAAGCAAAGAACATTCCAAATTAGATGCAGAGCCTCCTCATTCAAAGACCCACATGCACACATGCTTGCACAGCAGGACAGCATGGCCTTTCAAAGTGTGTTCAGGTCCTGCTCCGTTCCTATGTGCCACCCAGGATCCACGAGGACCCATCCAAGATTTCTTCACACAGTTCCCAGACTCTACAGTCAATCCCAGCCAAAGGGGTAAGGTTCAAATATACTTCTATTGTTGCTTTGTATCCATTACAGGGAGTATGAAACCTCTGTAGCACTAGATATCCTAAAACAAGTAATAGCATCGTGGTTGGAATAACTATATGTGTACATCACTAGCCTAATTGCACACAAATCCAGGATTATTTACCTTAAGGTATAGGTCTCTGAGAATTTTAAATAAGGAATGGTCTAGGAGCACATAGGGGATAAATGTCAGGTTCTCTTGAGTAAAAACGAAACATTTTGGTTTCTGAACTTCTTTCTATCTTTCAGCCTCCCTCTGACATACTCCCTTTCTCATGTTTATAAATTTTTTGTGTGATTCAGCCATTATCTGTTGAAAGATAGAACATTTGTGCACTGAATGACCAAATGTAACAACTCTTAGTAGTTGATTTGTGTATATGTGTACAAGTGCAAATAGAATTGTTAACTTGACATGAAACCTGACTTTTTTTCCCCTTATGTGTAACCAAGCAAAACCAGATTTTGTCCATACAATGAAAGTCATGGGAAGAAAAACGTATATTTTTAAATCCGCTCATTATATCACTGTCTTTGAGAACGTTTTGCCCACAGCATATCTTTAAAAGATCACTAGAACTCTCAATGCCCTCACTATCTGCTTTTTTGCATCACATAACCTTAGACCTTTGTGTTCTTAGATTTAATGTTGAGTGCATACAGCAATTTTATGATTGCTTTTTTCAGCATTGTGTGCTGAATGGCATATCCACTTTAGTATTTTGTTTTCATTAAGCTCTTAAATGACATGAAATAGCCCACTCTTATCGACCCACAGGGGTTCCACAGGGATCAGTGGTGCTTTTCTTCTCCACCAACATACTCTAATTAGATTTTTCTTTTCACTGCTGTGCTGATAATACAAATGGATTCCCCCATCTGCCTCTGCATCTGTAATCTGAGAAAAGATCTCTGCATCCCTTGACATATCAGACTGGGTAACTACTGATTGCTTTGGACTCAAGCTCAATAAAGCCCCTTTCACACTGAATGTTGGTCCTGGAAAATTGCCGGGTTACCTTATGTGTGAAAGCAAACACATCCCGGGATTGATTCTGGGATCGATCCCGGGTTGGGGACCTAACATTGCTGGGTTCAGTCCCGGAACAAGCTCTGTGTGAACAAAAGCCAGAACTAATACTGTAAAGAGTGTGTTGTAATGATTACACGCGTTATCATGGAACTCTTTTACCGGGAGTTTTGAAGGCAGATCAACGTTTGCGACGAAAAAATATGTGCAAACTGTAATGAAGCAGAGATCAGTTAGCTCCTCACTATCTGCGCGGAAGCTGAGATCGTTCGACAGTTTAAGTGAAAGTTAACGTGCCTAGCGTTTTCAACTCGTACATTACACAACACATCCTGATGTCACGTGTCACTACGGGACCTTTACGTGTTTTGTGTGAACGCACGCACAGATTCCGGGAAATCACTGGCACAGGTGAATGAACTAAAATCTAACAATCCAGGAACAATTGCTGGAACACATTACCCATGTACTTTCCAGAATCTCAAGACTGTCTTCTCCCTTCACCAAATATCTTTTGATCATGCAAAAATATAAATACTATAATTCTTCTCTTTCCTTTTTTCCATGAAAAAAAGTGTCCACTAACAAAGTGATTAGTATTTGACTTGAGATCTCAACATGCTGACCCACATAGGGGGTCATAGGCTTTAGTTAAGGTACACACCATATTTATTCCACAAATGAAAACGAGATGTGAGAGAGAAAATTGTTCCACAATTGAGGAAAACAAGGTCCTTTCTTGAAAAACTACTATACTCAGCTTCTCATTAAAGTCCTGGTCCTCTTACAGGACCAGGCTGTCAGAACCCTGGAAATTATTTTCTACTCATTCCTTTTCTTGACAGACTGCCAGTATCTATTAGAATTCAGGGTAAAAGACCTGGTCTCGATCGTCAAGTGCTACATGTCATACTGGCCATTATTATTAGCCATTTCTGGTCATCCATCCATTCTGTATTTTCACCTGAAGGATCCTACTCATCCAGGTCTAGAAAATCCATCATCCCTGTGTATTAGTGAAACAAAGCTGCAATTATTGACACATGATTTGATTCTCCAGTTATTTTTAGACAAAGCCTTGCATCGGCCATCCTTCAGACTCCACTAAACTGCCGTGGCTTTTGCTCATACCGCAGTAAAAAATGGTTCCAGTTGCCAACTCAGCAAAAAAGAAATGTCCTCTCATATTCAATTGCTTTTATTTCAGCTGCATCTTACGTTATGGATATTGCAGTTTATTGCTCTGGCCAAATCTCGTGCCTCCCTGCAGCAGGAGTATGTCATGTTCAAGCAGGTGATCATCTATCCTGCTCACTTCTGGTCACACATATCTTTCTTGAAGTGTTTTATTCTGCTGTGGGCAATACTCTGTTTTACTCTCTTCTGGGATTTGTTTGGATTTATGTGCCTCTCAAGTAGAGTCAGAAATATTGTTATAACGAGTTCTGGGCAAATGAGAAAAGACTTGCTTACGAGTGGAAAACTTGTGTAAAAGGTGTGATGTATGGAACAGCTAATTAAGTTAATCATAGTTTGCAACAAACATTTAGTTTTGATAGCCTACCATGTATAATTGAGTGATGTAAATCATTTATTTATGCATGAATACATGATTAAATTAATTCAAATGTTGGGTTTATTGTTCACAATATAATTTAGTTTTGCTTAGCCAACTTCCATGTTATGTTTCCTACTTAAATGCATGATATTTCATAAAGAATGCCCAGCTTGGAGGAACTATTTTCCCAGGTGCATATGTAGGAAGTATTATACCACACTTAAAGGTTAACCAATGTGGGTTGAGATAATTAGTGCATGCAAGTGTTGCAAATTGAGGTAATGAATGTGATTATTGAGAAAGTGTGTCTGTTGTTAGCTAATGTGTGTGGGTGAGGGGAAAAAAAGCGGGAGAAATTATTTTGGGGTCCTTTTTTTCCCCCTCTCTCTTTGAGAATTTGGTGGAATATTATTTGTTTGGGAGAGGGCTATAACCTGAGGACATCAGAACCTTTAGCACTCCTCAAGCCTTGTCTTATACATTGTTACTTTACATAAAACCCGGCCAGCATGTCACACTTCCTTTTTCCCTGAGTCTACCTTTTTATACCCCCTTTCCCCTCATACACATCTCTCTATATATTACAGAAAAAAATAGACATGCTTAAAGGCCTTAGTGACTTACAACAACCTCCACTAATTAGCCCAAGTCACATAAATTAGCATATTAATGGGAAAATCTAAAATCAAAACTCAAGAGTATGATTGAGGAAGTAAAACCCAAAGCAAAAAAAAACAAAAACAAAAAAAAACAAAGCAGGGATGTAACATTGTGTTATTCATAGATGGATGGCCAATGTGTTCAGAGTCCCCTGCATAGTGCATGAGTCATCACTGAAAACTCTAGAACAGGAATAGTCACATGAAGTGACATGCCATTTGTAATCTACTTCATAGAACCACTTAATTCAATTAAATGTAGTGCTTTTAAAATGCATATGGTCCCAAAGCAAGCTTTCTAAAAAATACAACCCTTATAAAAAAAAATAAAAACTGGAGTGAAAATAGTTTGTCTTTTTAAAATAAACTCTTTAGTCTGACTGAAATTGTGCCTGTCAGATTTTTGCAGAGTTGGACTAACAGACTTAAATAATATGATTTGTAGCACGGTCCAAGTACACACATAAATCGACCTATTGGCCACGTCATTGTGCGTATGATGTGACGTGTATTTAATCATTTAAATATTCAGTTACGCATAGTGTCATGTATACTTGGACAGGCAAAAAATTAATGTAGCTCGACTACACAAAAACCCATAAATTAATTATGAATGTTCACATAAACGCAATGACAAGGAAAAATGCCATAGTAGGGGTCTTTTTTCTTGAGTCGAGAGGATGGTAATCTACTTTTCATTTTCTAATTGTAGTAAGTCCAAAAACCTCAAATTTGAATTGTAGACTTTTTCCATGACTTAGCTATCTGCCTGGACTGTTTAAAGTCTCTGAAAGACTAGGAGATCATGTTTAATGTCATGATGTTCTTTAACAAACATCTAATTAAAGATTTTTTATTAATTTGGTCTGGAATCACAAAAGGTGTCCACTGAGTGTGTCATTGTTTGTGATTTACAGGCAGTTCACTAATGCCTAACTGAGCAATCATAAGGGCCTTCTCTTGCACATCAGCAATTAAGAGATTGCAAACACACAGAATGATTAAAACTAATCAACATCCTTGTGTAATCAAGAGCTAAATTAGTGCAGAACTCCCTCTTTGAAATTCACACTCAGAAAAATAAATAAATAAATGACCCTTGTTCCTGCTCAGAAACTTTCAGTAGCAAGCAATGTTTTGTACTTTTATTTAACATTACTTGACTCTTCAATCCATTCATTGTTAGCAATTCTATTCTTACTTGTTTGTCATTAAGAATGTCTCTACTGAGAAAATCAGTGCAATTAAATTACTTCAGTATTTTTATCTGTGTGTGTGTGTGTGTGTTCTCAGTTCCTCTGGCTCCCACTTTGTAAATCAGTTGGGGGTAAAGAGCAGTGTGTTTGTCACAGAGGGAAAGTCTCTTCTAGATGTTGTCATCAAGAACAATCTTGACATCAGTGGCTTTGATAATACTTTTTTTGGGGGGTAATTCTGGCTCCATGTGATCGGTCTAAGTCCCTTTTTTATTTGTGTGTGTGTTATGGAACTTTTGCTTTTTCCACTTGTTTTCCTTATAACAATTCCTTATGATTTATAGTTAGCATGGAATTACTATTTTTTCATGTTTTTACACTAGATTTGTAAATTTACAGTCTATTTCTGTATTATAACTCTATTTCAAAAACTGTAAAATAAAATGGTAAAATTCCGTAAAAATTTGTTTTTTGCTCACTTTTTCTTCTCTGATGTAATTTATATCTGAGTGAAACAGTTCTACGCTGTAAAAAAAAAAGTTCTGTAAAAAAAACAATGTACTGGCATAAAATTCACGGACACTTCCTTCAACATTAAAATGGAAAATTCTGTAGATTAACATTTTCTTCATTATCATAAATGGAAAATGCGTTTGCAGAGATTTCTAATAAATTATAGGCTTCTGTGGGATACTGTTTAACTGTTGGGAATAATAATAATAAAAAATTGGAGTGTTTATTTACACTAAGTGCAAATAGGTCGCCTTGTTGGCAGAGGAACTAGCTTCACCCATCAACGTGTGATAGGGCTAGTTAACAATAAAAAGACAGTCACTTGTGGTCAGACTCAGTGTGATAATAAAGTGTGAATCTTTTTTTCTCCCTTTTCAAATTTATAATCACATCAGAAAAGCATAAATTTAAGGAAATTAATTAAAGATAAAATATAAATAAAGATAAATAAATTAAGGAAATAATCAAAAAGTTTAAGATAAATATCAAGTAGGATTAGGGTAGGGCTTTTGTCCCATTAAGGTGGCATCCATTTAACAATTTGAATTAAATCAATATATTTATTAGAAATAAATCAATATGTTATTATGGCATACTGTTTTATAATGTATTACAATGCTGACATGCAGATAATTGCCACAATTTGCAGTAAGTAATTAGCAGAATATCCTGCTATT
This sequence comes from Carassius carassius, assembly GCF_963082965.1. Classification (NCBI taxonomy): domain Eukaryota; kingdom Metazoa; phylum Chordata; class Actinopteri; order Cypriniformes; family Cyprinidae; genus Carassius; species Carassius carassius. The sequence continues at coordinate 33,342,462 of NC_081758.1, read as the reverse complement.
TAAATATGTTATAAATAGAATCTAGCTTTTTTGTCTCTGAGAGAGAGAGAGAGAGAGAGAGAGAGAGAGAGAGAGAGAGAGAGAGGGTCACATCACTGTGGAGTCAGCTGTCTTAACCGTCCGTGACTTGTGTACCCCAAACATATATGAGCTTCATCACTTCCCCTTTCAGGCTTGAACTGATGGTGAAACTAAGGACATTATTAACTGTCTTTACATTTATTTTGAAAGATGAAACTCATGATTATGGAAAAGGGCGTTACATTTCTGATGAGTGCTTGCGGTGTTCAGCCAATCACAATGCAGTTGGTCAGTTGGCCAATCAGAGCAGACTGCTCTTGTCAGAAGGAGGGACTTTGTAGAAAACAATGTGTTTGAGAGGGGGGGGGGGCATAGAGAACCTACAATAATGTACAGTATTTGAAAAATAATGTGTTTTTGAACATTAAAGCATGTCAACATATTCTGTTACACAAAATACACAAAATAATGATCTTTAAAAAAAAGCATCATATGACCTCTTTAAATTTAATAACAAGATTGTTACTTTCATTTTACAGAGAGCAAAGAACATTTACATTATCAAAGAATATACTTTATCATTATCCGGGTGTGTGTTCACGGTGTGTGTGTGTGTTTGTGTGTGTGTTTACTACTGTGTGTGTGCACTTGGATGCAGCAGAGCACAAATTCCGAGTATGGGGGACCATAGCCTACTTGGCCACATGTCACTTCACTTTCTTCACTTTCACTTTCATGCAGCCTAATCTAAGTTAAGCCACTCTCAAAAACTCCTATTAAAATCACTGTAGCTGTTTACAGTGTGAAATTAATATCTGACTTAAATTCATAGTACGCACATCTGCACTTTGCGAGCAAGTGAACAGAACACTCATGAGTCATCTGAACGCCTCTGATTGGCCATTGCATTCATCAACTCAACAGAATCTTGTGTGATTTGTTATAATGCAGCACTGAATTTAGATTTAAATTTAGCAGCTGGTGATGTGCCACACTGAACGATCTAATCACACCGGTGTGAATGTATCAAACATAAAAAATATTATTCAGCTATTCATTGTCTTTTGGAAGCTGCATTCAAAATCCAATTGGCACAGAAATCTGAGGGGGCACGTACCCCTTCACTTTGAATGGGCATGACACCTCTGGGCTTAGCAATGGCTATAATGCATGTGCATTAGACTCACCTCCAACTCACCTGCATGTTTGGAACAGTACATCAAGTTAATACTGTTGTTAGCCTACACAGCGTAAGACCATTGATCAGTACTGATTAAAGCTTCAGGCTACTAAGCCAAAGGTCCCTCTTCCAAAAAAACAATGTGGTGAACTCAAGAAACATCTTATAATCTATACTTAACCTCAAGCTGTTCTGTGGGCACTACATGTCTCTGATAGTATGATAGAAAGATGTTTTTTTAATACAGTGTGAGGACCTTCTGTGTATTGATATTCTTTAGACATTCTGTTTCAAATTTTTTGTTCTTTTCCCCCACACATTTTTGCAGTTATATACACATTTCTTTTTTTGTAGATATCTGTTTTTGTTTTGTATACTTTTTTATTATTTATGTCCATAGAAAATCAGTTTGATATTGTTAGAATTCACCAGGGTTGTTCGAAATTCAGAAGAATTAGTTCATGAGTTAGAATTTGAATTGAATTAGCCACACCCCCAGATTTGGTTGCACCCCACATAATGATAAACTGTACTTATTTAAACTGATATGAAACGTCCTTAAATTCAGATTTCTTTTTGCTGCCTTAGTTCAAATTAATTAAATTCAGGAATTGATTTGAAAGTTGCCATTCTCAGTTCAGCTGTGAATGGTGTAATGCACACTTGACAGAAAACAAGACAACTGCTGGGTGTCATGATAGTGCTGATTGAAATGCAAAATTTTATTGATGCAGGACCAAATGCTAAAAACTAAGCTTAACAAAAACTAGAACATCTAGAACATCATTTTTTTGCAACCTTGCAAGCCTTGGTAATTCTTTCTGGAAATGCAAATGTGCTTTTCTTATTAACCTGATAAAAGTTAATTTCTGAAAGATACATTTTCATTTGTAATTATTGTTTGATGTTCTAATAAATAACCACTGTACATTGAATTGAAATAGTAAATGTAAACAAAACATGTTAAGATATCATTTACATGCATTCACACTCCCACATGCATTGCAACAGACAAAAACAATTAAACAAATTTCACAATTATTTTTTGTAGCAAGCACTCAAACTGTCATCAGCAGCTTCTAGTATGCTTAGCATGCTAAACACTTGTTATCTAAATCATATTAAGTACCTGTATTTAAGAGTACTTTATTATAACATATATATTATAACATTTAGTATAACAAAACTGATACAGACGGCACTGCATGGATTAATGCTACTTTTCTGGCATTTGTTTTTCCATCTATGTTTCCAATCTACCTGTTCATCCATCCAGAGAGATTGCAGCAATATACAGCCAGTGAACACATATGCACGCTATAAATGATTAGATTATATAGAAGACATCCCGTGGTTCTGCTTATCTGACATTCTGGAGACATTTTGAACAAGCATTATTAGCTAATCTTACACATGCTCTGCTGCACACGGTTGAACATGAGGGTGTAATAAGCTTGCCTGAGGCAAACGAGGTGTCGCTGAACTTTGAAGACTCGTGCCCCCTCTCTTGGGGTATTTGACAAACTGACACCCCCTTAAATCGAGTGTCAACCACAGTCTGTCAAATACTCTAAGAGAAGAGTCTAGATCAGAAAGAGAGGCTGGTAGCTGTGTGAACCTGGAGAGATGAAAAAATGATATTAAAGCATGTTTAGTTCAGAAGATCTGTCCCTTTCACTCCTCCCTCCTCCTCCCTTTTGTCAGTTGTACTCAAACTCAAACAAACTGAATAATCAGTGATTCTAAAGTTATTCGATTTTTCAGACTGAATACCAAGGAGCTCAAAATATCAGGTAATGTAAAATGATTAAAAAAAAAAAATCTAAATCCAATGAAAGACCTTATACAAGTTCAAAATTTGAATTATTTAATGGACGTTTTTCAACGCCCACCATGCTGCTCAGTTTCTCTTTACTGCTCTTCCTTTTTTAATACTAGTGTTCTTGTGTACTCTTTCTAGCCTAGCTGAGGAGATATTCAAACCTTTTGGTTCCTCGCTTCAGCGTTTGTTGAATCTGCAGGTCTCCTCGTGTTGGCCGGTGTTGCTTCCATGGGGATGTGTGCTCTCCGGGGCACGTATGCATCAGGCGCTGATGAGTGTTTGTGTGAAGCGGACAGCATGTGTGTGATCACTAATAAGCCACCAGCATGAGGAGGAAGTAGAAGGGGGAAGATAACATGCAGCATTTAAAGCAGGAAATATCTGGAGGTTAAGAGACAACATTGTATGTGTTGAAGTAGTTGTGAAATGCTAAAAAAAGGCTGTTCTGAGTTTGCAATAACAGCCACAAACTTTCCCACCAAATTACTCCACAAACTGTAGCCCTGTGTGTATTGCATTGGCTCAGCCTTCCCTGTAAAAAAAAGAAATGTAGAAAAATAGATAATGTTCTGGCAGAAAATTACCAGTACCCTTTCCTGTTTTGTTTACAGAGAATTTTACCCTAAAACGCAACACAATGCATAATTAATGCCTAATAAATTAACACCTGTGAAAAATCAATTCAGAAAGTCATATTAAAAAAGTACATTGGGCTATATATTTTACAGATTTTCATGTGCACGATCCTTAGATCTGCCTTAAGTTGCCAGAGTTTCTGACTCCATTTAGACTCAGTGTCCATGCTTGAGATATATATTTAGAGTGTGTGTGTGTGCATATGGGACATTTTCTTTTTAGATAACATGAGCATTGTATCCTATGACACAAACATATACTTGTTTGTTAAGAAAAGCGGTAGCTTATACTAGCACATTATTATGGATCACTTTGGATTTCTGGTCAGATGAATAAACATGGTCACCATTGAAGTCTCCCTCTGGACACAGTGACGTGATATTACTTTTGGTTCTCCTGTGGAGAGCCTGGTCTGACAACTTCAAATGGCATTAAACCTGCAGCCTTTGAAAACTGTTGGATGGATTTGGGATTCAATTATACTTTAATGCACTTAATAACACAAGCACAACCCAGCAGTTCTTGTCTAGACTTAAAAATGCTTTCCTCCTCCTCAGTAATGTCCCAGTAATGTGCTCTCTTCCACCATTAATACTGGAGCCCTTAAGGAAGGCACCTAACCTCCATTGCTCCCAGGGCACCACAGCAAATGGCTGCCCGCTGCTTTGTGTGTCTGTGTTCACTACTCATTGCTGTGTGTGAGCATTTGGATGGGGAAAATGCAGAGGACAAATTCTGGGTACGGGTTACCATACTTGGCCTACACCTCACTAATGGAAAAATAACAGGAAACTCAAATTCATTCCAACAAACGTTTTAATCAGTATGTGGGTTCATTTACGTTTACTGTATTAAAGTGCAGTGGGTAAAAAATGTTAAAAAGTTATAGTTGAGTGGAGACTTCAGGCCCTCCTGGTGCTCAGCGTCGCTGGCTGGAAGCGATGGATTACAGTTTATTACGTGTAAATTGTAAATAATACGAACATCATTTTGAGAAGTGAGGAACTGATTCATGATTTCACACTTACATATAATAAACAGAGTAAAGAATATGTGTGTTATGTGTGCTGTCTGATGGGAGGGCTCCGAGCTCTGAATTTTGGCCCAAACACAGAGTACCCCCCACCCCCCACCCCCACTCCAGGTTAGGACAGGAAGGGGTGGCGGAGGGATGCTGGAAAACTATCAAGGAACAGAGGTAAGTTTGCTGTGTATATATACACTCACCTCTTGTCTTGTTAACTTGGTTAACTCTTTTCAGTTGCCTTTTAAACTATTTGAGGATACAGGGGAAAGTTGAAGTTTGAGGTTCGTAGTACTGCCAGCAGTTGAACTGCTTTTAGAGTCTAGTTGCAACAGGCAAACTCTTCACAGACTGCTCTTGTGGTTGATTGGTGTTTTTGTGCTCAGCTGTCATGTGGTAATGTGTGAATTTCTGGTGGGGGATGTTGGATGCTCTGAGGCCTAGTGTCATGAGAGTTTTCACACCTTCATGTCCAAACACTGCTGACGAATGAGCTCAATTTTAACCATAGACCTTCCCATTAGGCAGATGGCCTGGTCAGGCATAAAGCACTTTGTATCATTGGATTGTCACGTTGGATTGTAGTTCGATTGCCTTTGTACTTTATGAAGTACATTTATAAGCACTATAAGAATCAGGATGCTATTTATATAAATATTTTAATTTTAGATACATTTCTTAATTAATTTCTTAATTTTTTTACTACATTCTGGGCTGTGTTGAAACCATAGGCTTTTGGGAAACATAGCATTGATCAATTCACACAATTAAGTGATTCAGTAGCTTATAAAATAATTTTTACATTTCACCAGAAGTAATACTAAACAAGTAAAAAAGTATCTTCTAAAGACATTCACATTGTTAATAACAATGATTTGTTGCAAAAAGAGGAAACAGTAAATTTAACTGCTGATAATGAGTCGTTTGCCCCATTAAAGGGTTAGTTCACCCCAAAATGAAAATTATGTCATTAATTTCCCTCATGTCGTTCCGAACCCATTAGACTTTTGTTCATCTTTGGAACACATATAAAAATATTTTTGATGAAATCGGAGAGCTATTTGACCCTCCATAGACAGCAACCCAACTGAAATGTTCCCTGGTCATCGGTTAAACAGTCCATGTGACATCAGTGGCTCAACTTCAGTTTTGTGATGCTACGAGAACACTTTTTTTTTCGCATTGAAAACAAAAATAATAATATACTTAACCATTCTTTCACCATTTTAGAGAGTATAACATTGCATATGCACACTTTCCCCTAAGTGTAAACAATGCTTATCACACATATTACGTTCATGCGCGTGCTTTCCACCCGAATGTAAACATCGCTGATTACGTCCAATACATTCTTGGGTACTCTCCAAAATGGAGTAAATTGTTATTTTTGTTTTCTTTGCACAAGAAAAAAAATATATATATTCTCGTAGCATCGCAAAACTGAAGTTGAGCCACTGATGTCACGTGGACTGTTTTACCAATGTATTCACTAAGTTTCTGGACCTGGGAACATTTAATTTTTGTTGCTGTCTATGGAGGGTCGGATAGCTTTCCGATTTCCTAATTTCTGTTCCAAAGATGAACGAAGGTCTTAATGGTTTGGAACGACATGAGGATGAGTAATTCATTTTGGGGTGAACTAACCCTTTAAGAATGACTGAATCATTTGAGGGATGTATCAATAATCAAGTTAATGCAGGTTGGCTGTGTCCTAGTTCAAGTCTAATCAAGTTTGAGTGTTTGGCTGTCCTTTTTTATCCACTGTGCCTTCCATACAATTACTGTCGTTTTAATGCACTTTAATGTGCTTTTATGAAAATGTAATTGCTCAGGGGACATGCAGTGCAGAGAACTAATCTATGGGTTAAACTTGGAGTGTTCCCTTTGTTTGGCTCATTAAAAAAGCTGTTAAAGTCATTGCTAAATAGCTTTTTGTCACCTCAAAAGTAAAAAGAAGTGACAATGTTTGCACATGTGAGCCATGAGCTATCAGCATTGTGTATAGGGACTAAAATTAACACACCTGCCAACCTGCCAAACTCACCTGAAAATCAACTTTTGTGTGCAACTTGGCAGGTTATGATTATGTCCTTTCACTTTGCATGCCATGGGTATGTTGCTGGTGAGACCGGGCTAGCTTTTTATAATGGATGTCAGTGAAGGAGATTATTCAAGCTGAGCTTAGTATAGTGACTTTTGTGAGGAAACAGCTGAGCATTTTATGGACCGAGATCCTCTGTGCTAATCAATGTCTTTTGAAGTAAGCTTTATTTAGAGTTTACAATAATAATAAAAAAATGCTGTTTTAAAAGTTATAGAGAATTTTGCAACCGGTAGGACAAAAATGGCAAGCGATTCTTTTTTTTTCATAATCAGATTTTATAATAAATATATTGAAAACTAGTTTATTTATTATATTTTATGTTATGGCTAGTAAAATTAGGCCCATAACCAAATAGACTGATGAGTAAAAACAGGTCACGAGTCCTCCATATGTCCTTAAGAAAGATACTTAACTTGAGGACGCTCCACTAATATGTTAACTGATAGTTACTTTAAGTGTATGTAGACTCACATTAATTATGGACAAAAAAATCTGCACTTTTTGTCTGAGATTAAAGTCAATGTTTAGTATTCCTCAGTGTTTTCCTTATGTGGATGACTCACTGCACAGCATGCAGCATCAGTGGTCCATGGACCAGCTTGAGAGTCTGTCTCACACAGCTGAGACGATGCGGGTGAGCAACAAAGCTCACATCTCCATTGCCAGATTCATTCTGCCTGCAATTACAAGAATGGTGCCAAAAACAGAGATGCTTTTAATTCCTTTTAGAGTTTTTCAGGGGTTTACATTTGCATAATTTGTCATATAATTTACTATTTAAAGATAATGCAGATATGGTAACACTTTTCTTAATTTCCTTCTGCTGTTGCTGTACAGAGGATAAGCTTAACTGACATGACATGATCCAAGTCTAAAATGTACATTGAACATGGATCCATTGTGTTGTGTAAACAAGGATTATACAGTAGGCTTATGTTTAAAAAAATTTTTTAAAGAATGTTTGTTAAGCAGCTGTTCTTTAAAAGTGGTAGAATTACTGATTTACTAGCTGGTGTAGTTGCTACTGTCTTGTGTTGATGATGGTTACATTAATTTTTTAAAGTGATAACTCTGGCTAGTATGAGTATCTTAAAGTGTTGCACAGTTGGTTCATCTGTTGTTCAATGTTTTGTTTTGTTATTGCTGTTCATAAAATTTTCACTGGAATACAAAGAAGAAGATGAGCATAATGAGAGTGCAAAGGATGGTAATTATTATGCCGTTCTGGAAAGGGAAGGAGTATGTGCTGTATTATTGAGGGCATGCATGTTATTGTGTGTCAGAAGGAAGATGACATTCATATTGTAAGATTTACAGCACAATAAAACGGATGCTAAGAAAAAATAGCAGATGGAGAAGCGACCATACAAACACATATACACCATGACTCATTCCCTCCAATTTTATATCAATGAAACCAGATGAGAATATATATGGAATTGTACATAAATGTTTTATTTTTTATTTTTCTTAATTAAATCAGTAAAGCTTGTGTTCAGTGATCTCTGACTCACAACCTTGACTGAATTCAGCAGCCTCCACAAAGTTTCAGGCCTGATTCTCACAGAGTGTGTTTGAAAGAAAAAAAGAAAGAAAGAGAGGGAAACTTCAGTTACACCCTCTAAAGAAAAAGACGCTTCCTTCGAAGAGACACCTCTGTTTTTATGCTTGCCATGCAGTTATCTACAGCAGCCAAAATAGGAGCCAAAAAAGAATAAGGCTTGAAAAAAAGAGAGAAAGGGAGTTGTTTAAAGGTATATATTTAATCAGAAGCTTGGTTTGGAGGGATCTGGGTTTTGGTTCTGGTTTGGATCAGATCTTGACTGCAGCTTTACTGTGTGACTAGATGGAGATACACATCAGCAAAGCGTTACAACCACACAAGTCATGATGACTCACATACACTCATATCACACTCTCACACGCATACATAGATGTTCTTATCTGCTCCTATCAAAGCATCAAATATAAAATAAAAATATGTTTCAGTAGTTTATGTTCTGTTCATATCCATGTCTCTGTTGCTATGTGCATCTGTTTGTGTATTACAGTGTGTGTCCAGTCTGATCATATTTGTACATGGATGTGTACTACTTATGGCTTTAAGTGTGCATGTGTGTTTGTGTGTGGCTGTGTGTGTGTGAGGGGGGTTGGGTATGTTTTTAGGTGGTATTTACTCCACTGAAATAGAACAAATTCTTCTTGTTAATCTCTGATTATAAATATACATTGGTCAAAATCATAGGGTTCTCTTGCTCATTGTGAGTTTGTGTGTGCATATTTTAGTGTATGATTGTGTATGTGTGGCCATATGTGGGGTGTGAGTGAGCTTTTGATATCTCTGTTAATAATCAGATGTGTCTGCAATCATCATTTCAACACTCAACCAGCTAAAGTTGTGGCCCATCTCTTAAAGGGGAAGTTCTAATATTCAGTTTGTCTTAAAGGAGAAGTTGGGTTTGTTTCTTCATGACTTGTGTCTTAAGCAAGTGTTTTCATCAGCCTCTTCTGCACGACTTTCTTAGTGGAAAGCTGCACTTTATTTATACAAAAGAATTAATGAATTTGTCATTTATGCAGGTTGGGTGCTTTCTACCCTGTATGAGTTCTGTTGAAGAAGTTTAAGCTCTTGATTCTCCGCTCTGGCAATACTTCCAACCCTAGCACCCTTACAAAGAAATCTTTTTAAAAGCATCTACACAAGCATACAGACCAGTTGTTCTTTCAACTCTTAAATGGAATGAAAAAAGTGATTGGCACACAATGGTTTTTCCTTATTACTCCAATTTTCACTCATGTAAACTCCTTTATGCCTGTGTTAAGATATTTTTTATAAGTTTACATTTTGATATCAAAACAGAGAAAGAAAATGATAATTTCATTTATTCTTGTTTTTGATGCTTCATATGATCAATCCATTGACCTGTAAAAACACCTGACCTTTTAAAGACCAAAAAAGGTGAAAAGAAGAGGTCAATCCTGATGTGTTAGCAGATGCTGTTTGATATATATATTTAATGTAATAAAATGTATACATTTACAGTGTAATTTAAATAAGTACTACTCTCGTTCACTCTAATGTAATATAACAGATGATATCTTCATGAATGATGTCTTCAAATACATCTGAAGCAAATAAATAAGATCTAAGTAACATTTAAAAGGGCATATTTTGACTTTGTCTGTGTACAAGTGCTAATAAAATGCTGTATCTTGTAAGGGAGGAAGTTAGAAGATGGAGGCAATCTGTTAAAACCTCTTGTGTGACTTAGACTTTTGTCACAACTCTGTCGCACCGGTGGGCAGAGCTTCATCTGCAAGTGTTATGGCCTATGAACTAAAACTTTCTGAAGCTTTTTGAAAAGATTGTTCTGTTATTTCCTTTGCCTTTCATCTAAATTTAGTTGCTGCTTGATCAATTACTTTTCAAAAGCTTCTATTTGCTGGTAATGTCTTTCACCATGTAGGTCATGAACCACAAAACTATGTTTGAGATGTGGCCATTATTCTGCGATTAATGTTCGGCATGAAGCTGGACTGTTAAAACTTTCATCATGGTCTGTTTCAAAGCAGTGTTTACTGAATACTGAATTGCTGCAGATTGCAAAGCTGAACTTGATTTTAATAGTTTCTGTAGTGACAATAACATCCAGTGGGGGGCCTTGGAACTTCAGTGAGTGTGGAGCACTGAACCTCCATGTCCATATTTAGAGAGAGAGTGACACAGAAAGAATGTGTGTGAGGGAAACGGGACAGAGAGAGAAAGACAAACAGGGAAAGAAATGAAAAAGGCTTGCCAAAAAGGGAGGGTGAAAGGAAGAGGACAGTAATTAAAATTAAAGAGAAAAGAAAAAAAATGTGGGGGGAAGGGAGATGGGTTGGGTGGGTAAAGTTCCTCAAACCAAGGTCCAGACAACTTCTCATCAGGGTGATAATATTAAACCACTGCATGATTGAAAAAAAAGTCATATTCTCAATCTGATATTATTTCCTCTGTGGGAATTTATGTATATATTTTTTTTGTTTCTGTGAATGAGAAGATTTAGGGAAGCCTTGCCGAGGATGATTGAGGGATATGGATGAAAATGAGTCCACATCAGAAGGTCTCAAACGGCAGTGACCTTCAATCTACCAGAAGTGGACCAGTGACCAGGCCTGTGGATGAAAAGGTGAATTTATTATTTATGTATGTGTGTGTGTGTGTAAATTCAGCAACTGATTTACGAAAGGTGTCCTTGATTGGACCTCAAATTGAGGTTAAGTGAGCAGTACTTGAGACATTTTTATTAACATGCTTAGTGGTAGTGCATGATTTAGCTCATATTATCTGCTGATCTTCACACTACTGGTGGTGAGTTGTATCCAGATATGAAAGCCTCTACATAAAGTAAATATAGCCTCTGTTCTGGTTCCTTGAAGTAATTGCTGCATATTGCAAAGTGAAGTTTTTCTAATAGGCTGCCCAGTAATTTATGTGTTATCACAAAAAAATTCCGGTCTGTTACTAATAGTATTTCTGGGCCAGTAATGGGATTAATTTGGTGAAAGCTGTTCATTGAGATTTTAATAAGTTTTTGAGGACAGAGCAATGATGCTGAAGGAATATTTACTGTATATATATATATATATATATATATATATATATATATATATATATATATGCCTGTTTGTGCGTGGTATTTACTTTGGCTCTTTACTGGAGGTTCTTTTTTATTTGATAAAATAAAATGAAACTGAAAGGCCAGTTAATTTGGTCAGGCTGAGCGGAGGAGGAAGAGGAAGATGACGAGGGAACAGGACAAAATTAATATGCCATCTAGATTACAGTGTGTAAAGTCAGAGGTGTTTATGAGGGGGAGTGCATGGCTGACTTTGATGGCTGCAAACACATACACACACGATTAATGCAATGCATTACGTGGACACTCAAGAGCATTCAGTCTTTAGAAAAAAACTTTTCTGCCTTTCTTGGTATTGCAGTATATTTCCATCAAATACTGAATGGATTCCACTTAAGCCCAGGTGCATAATTACATGTATCTGTGAGCATAATATCTGGATTTCCTGGAATGTGGTTAAATATTTTTTATCTTATTGGATTTATTTTTCTAAAGTAGAAATGTTTAAATGTTTTCTAAATGGTGTTGTTGGTTAGGTTTGAGGTTAATGCTATTCTTTCTTTGTTGTTGCTGGCATGATGTGATGTTGATGATGAGGGAATAAAGTTTAATTTAGGTTTGTAGAGTAAACTTTGCACTTTTTGAATTAAGCCTCCTCTGCATTTATTTGAGCATCTGCTTTTCAGTTTGTGGTTTATGATGTGATGTCTACAAGGCTTGTTTTTAGCACATGGTTTTATGTTTTCAGGGTATCCACTTTGCTAATGAATTTAAAATAATTTCATTTTAAGCATTTTAATTTTTGGATTTTAAAAAGAGTTTTGCAAGAGTTTCAAGATAGAAGGTACATACCTTAAGATTTGCACAGTTTCTTAACCACTCCTTGTAAATACTGGTTTTACATTGAGATAATGTTACCTACAGTCGCTCAGTGGGGTTTGTAGCAAGTAGTTTTCTTAGTTATAATAGTTTTAAGAGCATCTGCTCATCTGCAGTGTGTCTCCACACGTTCCCTGCCACAACTAGAATGCATTGATGAAATCTTCATTGATTCTATTAGGATCCTTTTGAATTCATTCAAAATTGTGAAAGAACTTCTGTTGGCAATTCAGAATGGAATATTTTAAAATGCCCACCAGAATAATAGACTGATTGTTGATGGTTGCAATAGAGGGTAGCAATATTTACTAATTACCGTAAAGTCATATTTGTTTTAGTTTTATCTTCATTAATTAATACTTTAGTTGCTGCTGATATATATGAGTTTGATGACTGTATGTGTATGACCAGCCTGGTGCTAAAAAGTACAATTTAGATGTATTTCAACATTTAAAACGTACAGATCGCTATGTATTTTTAGCTGAAAAACGTTAAACATTTACGTATCTTTTATAATATTAAGATATTCATATCAGGGCATTTTTATCATTTTTTTAATAAGTAATTAGATTTTTAGACCCCTTAACCTTCCCCCAAACCTTAACCTACACATTTTATAGTGAATATAAAAGGATATAAAACACAATTAACCAAAATATGCTGGAAAAGAACATTTTTTTGTAACAATATAATATATTTATAGTCGCTAATCCCACTCCTACCTCTAAACCTAAACATAACTATTTCTGTACAGTATAAGAAAAACAGACAGATAAAAGCAATTACAATAATTTATTTATTGAAAAAGTGTCAAAAGCAGTACAAAAAGTTATCCAAATGACAATGCATTGCAGCCATCATCCTGTCTGGTGGAATACAGTAGGTCTGTGTGAGCCAGAGCAGAATTTGTGTTGCTATTCGCTGAAAATATCCAGATTATTTTCCAGATCCACTCCGTACAGGCGCATCTCAATAAATTAGAATGTCATGGAAAAGTTCATTTCAGTAATTCAACTTAAGTTGTGAAACTCATGTATTAAATAAATTCAGTGCACACAGACTGAAGTAGTTTCATTCTTTGGTTCTTTTAATTGTGATGATTTTGACTCGCATTTAACAAAAAACCCACCAATTGTGGCAGAGGCTCAACAAATTAGAATACTTCATAAGACCAATGAAAAAAATTTTTTAGTGAATTGTTGGCCTTCTGGAAAGTATGTTCATTTACTGTACATGTACTCAATACTTGGTAGGGGCTCCTTTTGCTTTAATTACTGCCTCAATTCAGTGTTGCATTGAGGTGATCAGTTTGTGGCACTGCTGAGGTGGTATGGAAGACCAGGTTTTTTTGACAGTGGCCTAGAGCTCTTCTGCATTTTTGTCTCTCATTTTCCTCTTGACAGTACCCCACAGATTTTCTATGGGGTTCAGGTCTGGTGAGTTTGCTGGCCAGTCAAGCACACCAACACCATGGTCATTTAACCAACTTTTGGTGCTTTTGGCAGTGTGGGCAGGTGCCAAATCCTGCTGGGAAATGAAATCAGCATCTTTAAAAAGCTGGTCAGCAGAAGCATGAAGTGCTCCAAAATTTCATGGTAAATGGGTGCAATGACTTTGGTTTTCAAAAAACACAATGAACCAACAGAAGCAGATGACATTGCACCCCAAATCATTACAGACTGTGGAAACTGAACACTGGACTTCAAGCTTCTTGGGCTAAATGCTCTTAAAACTATTATAACTAAAAAAAATACTGGCTACAAACCCCATTGAGAGACTGTAACATTATTTCAATGTAAAACCAGTATTTACAAGGAGTGGTTAAGAAACTGTGCAAATCTTAAGGTATGTACCTTCTATCCTGAAACTCTTGCAAAACTCTTTTTAAAATCCAAAAATTAAAATGCTTAAAATGAAATTATTTTAAATTCATTAGGAAAGTGGATACCCTGACAACACAAAACCATGTGCTAAAAACAAGCCTTGTAGACATCACATCATAAACCACAAACTGAAAAGCAGATGCTCAACTAAATGTTAACATGCTTGGATACAGCACTCTGTGAACAGCCAGCTTCTTTGGCAATGAATGTTTGTGTCTTACCCTCCTCATGAAGGGTGTCAATGATTGTCTGGTGGACAACTGTCAGATCAGCAGTCTTCCCAATGATTGTGTAGCCTAGTGAACCAAACTGAGAGACCATTTTAAAGGCTCAGTTTTAAGTTGATTAGCTGATTGGAATGTCACAATATTCTAATTTGATGAGATTTTGAGAATTAGTTTTAGTTTTTAGTTTTAGTTAGTTTTAGTTGAATGTGAGCCAAAATCATCACATTTAAAAGAACCAAAGACTTAAACTACTTCAGTCTGTGTGCAATGAATTTATTTAATACACAAGTTTCACAATTTGAGTTGAATTACTTAAATTATCTTTTCCATGACATTATAATTTATTGAGATGCACCTGTAAAAATGAAGGTGCACTTGCATCATTTAAAATACCTCGCCACAGAAACACGGCATGTCGCAACCAGTGGCAAATATAAGCGAGAGCCAATGAGCTTTTGATTATCCTGATGTAAAAGCTGTCGTTTGAAGTGGTAACAATTGAACTTGTAAAGAGCTTAGAGTGCATCAGTCAGCATGGCCTTTGGGTCTTGTTTAACATTATGTAGGCCTATTCTTGGAAACAAGCTGGCAACAGAAATCACACAGCAAAATGAAATGTTATTACTTCATATTAAGTAATTGAGTAAACAGTTTAATAATGCAATTGAAAACAAGGTAAAACAAACTAAATAAAGCTAAAGCACAAAATAATAAATAACTAATAATAAAATTAATGCCAAGATTTCAATATTTATAAGGATACATTTTTAGGTGTCGCCAATATGTCAGTTTTGTATATTTAAATGCTGAAAAAAGTAAGTATTTTTACATTTAGATGCTGAAAATATGTCAGTATTGTACGTTTTAGTGCCTGTAAAAACTTAAGTGAATGTATGTTTTATAGAACCACATTTGATGTAAAATACATGCGAATTATCATGAGATCACTTTACAGCATAACTGTGTGTTTTTAATTTTTAGAAAATGAAGTCCACAATCCCAAGAAGAAAAACCGCTGTAATTAAAGCTTTCAGCAAAACCAGACAAAGGTACATGCAAACACACACATATCACATCTCATTATTCTTTCCCTGTGCAACTGGTTTTTCTTCTTCACCCTTTAATTGAATCCAAGCGTAAAATCTAAATGCCTCTTTTGGCCTTTTATTCCTCACTAAATGACTGATCCATATGTGTGTCAGAGCTTCCCTCAATCAAACATAATCACTTGCTTGGCACTTCTTAATTGCAGGACTCTATCAAACAGAACTTAATAGCACAAAGTTCACGGAATCAAAGATATTTCAGACTTTGTGAAAACTGGCTACATTAAAATGAAAAAAGAAAAAGTCTAATACTGTGTGTGTCTATGGGCATGTCTGGTCAGTACGATTCAAGAAAAAATGCTGTTTAAAGCATATATTGAGTAGTCTATTCTTGCATGTGCTTGCATGATACATTTTCTTGTAAAGCGAATGTGCTAAGATGATAGAGCTGTTGGCAGAGAATATATTACATTTATTTAGGCAAACTGACAAATAGTTCCCTTTCAGTCGGTCACTCTCGACGTCATGTTGGTGACCGACAAATTGGGATTTCGCTAAGAGAGACCAATCTACTTAGAGTTTAAACTAATTTAAATTGGCATGCGATAATTGCATCCAGCTGCTGCTGATCATAGTGTGAGCATAAAAATGCAACAGGTACAACGTATACCAGCTTTTTGCTTCGGAGCCGAGTACCAAACTGCTTTGTGTGTGATGAGTTCAGCGTGCTCTAGGGAGCTTCTTGTGTTGGCGGACAACGCCTCAGCGGTGGTCGTTCCTTTGTCAAGTGGGTTGCCCACTTCAGGCTGCACTACCTCCTGTTGTGCTGCAAACGACCATTTCTCCTGTGTGTCTCAGCATCTAAAAGAGCATTTCCCTGAAAGAGCCTATTTCACTAAACCAGTTCGTTTTGGATGCGGTCGTTTCCTTGGTGCCGGGTGATGGTCACGATCGCTGCTTCAAGTGTCTGGGCATTAAACACACTGATGTGGCGTTCACAGATGAGCTATGCTTTCCTGGGCTGCAGAGAGGGTATTTATAAGTAGAGCATTTTAAAGTTTAATTTGCACTTTCAATTTTACATAATACACAACATTATTAATCTAAAGGGATGTTGGTTACACATGCGGGATGCCTCTTGTCATTTTTTTTTTAACACCATCTCCCCTCATCCAACCTCAATTGCAGCCCTGGGGACAGCACGTTTTTCTCAGGTACTCTTAAACCACATCTGACTGAAGTGTCAACAGCTTTCATGCATGTCTTTTAAAATAAAATCTTGCATCAGCATTAAGAATAAGGTTTTTTTTTTAATGTCATTTCTTTGGCCGTACACTCTGCGACTCACTCAGACGGTCTTGGGTCGAGACCCACCAGTTGAGAAACACTGGGCTAGAAGACACACTCTGCCTTATAAAGGCAGGAATGCAACAACAGACACACGCACGTAACAAGAAAGCTGGCAACGTGCGTCATTCACATTACAAGCAAGAAGAGAGAGAGGCAAGATGCCAAGGCAAAATTATCACTAAATACAACAGAAAGAAAAAAAAATCTATTTTTATTATATTAACTTATTTGTATCTAGTGTCTGAAATCTGTTTGGAATCTGACTTTTCGGAAAAAGCATAGATAAATTAGAAATACTTGAATAATGAAATTTGCTGTTGCTGCAATCAACACATCATTCAAATTAAATTAGCTTGAGATTCATGAGAATGATAATATGTTCCAGGCTGAATCATAGCGTTTATGAAGTATAGTATGCAGCATCTGAAGAAATGTTTGTCATGAAGTTGACAGGCTGCAGGTTATAGTTATATGAGAAAACTGCGGCAACAAAAACAGGCATCCAGGGAAAAAAAATTGTGTTTGGTTGGAGTGTTAAAACTGACTTATTGTTTACTCCACTAATGTAATATTCAGCTTGTTGTCATGGCAATGAAGTATGCAGGTTTCATGAAGATATTTCAACCTTCAGTGAAAATTGTTTCTTATCGGTCAACATCAAAAAAATTTACTAAATGTGTAATTGACAATTGAAAATTGACACACCCCTTAACCTGCATCATTGTCGTATGTAATCAAGGATGCTTGTTCTACGACAAGAGTGACTGGTAACTGTCTTTTTTTGCGAAATATCTTTGCAAAGTTTATAATCTAACCTTGAGAATATGAAAACCTATAACTGCATTTCATGAGTATCATGACCTATGATCAGAATATGTTAGGACTCATGTACAGATGTCATTTCATGTAAAATGGTGTACTGCTGTTTATGCATTAGTAAATCAAGCCAGTGACTAAACTTCACACTGTTCCTGTTTGTAATGTGAAAACCATCTGTTCTCTATATTATGATTATTTCATAAACAAAAGTGTTCAAAGATTGCTCTTTTTATAATCAGTGGATATCTTTTCAAGATAATATGGCAACTTTTGACATTTCTGTATGAAAATAAATGGCTAATGTGATATTAACCTGTTCACTCTTCTGCAGTGATGATTATGGGGCATGTAATGTATCCCAAAATGCAGTGCTGTTGATGGAAGCTCACGTTCACCTTACCATCGGCTTGCAGTCAAGAGAGAGACTTCTGCTGCTTTTCTCAGATTCGCTTATCATCACCAAAACTAAGTATGTTCAAATTTCAATGAGTGTGAATACGTGTAAAATGTAAGACATCTGTCTCTCTAAGAGTGCATGTGTATGCAACGTGTGCATTACATGTTACAGGTCTCTGTATCTAAAGCTGAAGGCTCGTGTTAGCCTCTCAGACATATGGCTGGCATCCTGTGTTCATTACATCACAGACAGGAAGCTCACCTCCAAGAACTCATTTGTGATTGGCTGGCCGACTACCAACTATGTCGTCACTTACAGGTAGTCTTTAAAAAACGAATGATGTAAACATCTGAGATCTTGGCAAACCAAACCAATCTGATATGGTCACTGAAAGTCATTCAGACAAATAGCTCTGAAAGTTCTAAACTGTTTGTGAGTTTGAGATGAAACAGCCCTTCTTAAAAAAAAGAACTATTATGCAGTGGAAGGTAAGAAATAATAGATGTGTTAATGCTTTAGGCACTTCCAGTGTGCTGAGATCCACCCACTCAGCTGCTACTGACTTGATCTTAAAACACTGCATGATAAGGTGCTCATGTTAAATTCTCATGTGAAGTTCAGATTATCTGGTATAAATGCATTCTCTTACAAGCTCAGCTCGGCCTTCTGTCCTTCACAGTGCTGATTCGACTCCTTATTAACCTATTTTTAAGTCTTATAGTCGTATTGTTGTAGAAACAAAGATAGGTCAAAAACCTTGAAATGGGAAGCACACGGTATACTGCAAATTACAGGATACATTTTTCTTTTTTGACTGAGTATGATATTAGTTATTTAATGTCACAAAGACAGTGCAGTGAGGACCTTTTCATGTTAGTTACATATTTTTTTTTAAATAACACTGTACACCTGTCATTGTGTGTTCATCATGAAACTAATGTGAAAAATATCAGAAATGAAAAGTGCAAGATTTAGAAGGTCTCAATTGCATTTGTCTTACAGTGACCTCTAAGGCCCATAATATAAGGTTTTAAGCTTCTCAAAAGGAAGTCGCAACAAAATTCAGTGGGATCATCTGCATCTGTGGTCCTCACGGTTTGTTTTAAAGCTAGCATTCGTATTAAATCTAGAATTCGATTGATGTGTAAACAACAAGTTGTTTTGTTTTGTGTAATATACAATATTACACACATTTTTGTTATGCATTTCATATGAAGTTTAAATAAGTTTCTTAGGTATGAATAGTAGATACATTAGGTAAATGTGACTGCTGTGTCCACAGATAAAACGGTAAATTACATTGTCATTCATTGCTCCTTTTTCCAAGTGTGGTCCAAGCCACAGTATATTATATGAGACACATACTTTTCTGCATTTATTTTGTTAAATAAAAAAGATCTAATGTTATATGGAACACACGCCTAACCTACATAGGTCTAAGATTGGATCAATTATTGAAATGAGTCACAAGCTCAAGACTACAAACCTATATCACATGCAAACCACACACAATAGAACTCAATGTCATTTTCAGATGCATCTGTCTGAAAATCTACTTAGCATGTAAATGTCAAGCCCTTTGTGAACGGAAAATTGAAATGAAATCTAACATTCTGTATCTCTCTCTCTCTCTATTCACCTGTCCTTCCAAACCTAAGCTCATCAGAAACAAAGGAGAGATGGTTACATGCTCTTCAGTGGTAAGGAAACAAAACACAAATCAAAAGCTCACATCAACTTCATATAATATATCATAATACAAGTTTTCTTTCTAAACTTTTTTTTTTTTTTGTTAAAGGTCAATTTTCTTGACTTTTCCATGCCTTTGTATTGGTGTCTAGCTTTCTTATTTGTTTGTAATAATGTTTCACTCTTCAGGCATACCTGCAGAGCCAGGCAAAAAGTCTTGCCAAATGCCATTCTTCTCTACGTCCTGCTGATTTGCCATCCAGATGACACCAGCTCAGCGGTACACAAATGCTTTTTTAGTTTAATTTGGACTTGAGCTACTCCCTGTCCTCTGGGAACTGAATTCATATCTCTGTTTATAAGTGGAAGTTATTTGTACTCTAGCCTGAAGCTTTTCATTGTGATTTAATGGTCAATGTTGTTGTTTGTTTACGTTCTATAGGCTGTTAAGACCGTTGCTGTGGCAGTGGACGTGAGCACAACTGCAGAAAATGTGGTTCAGTACATAAAGCAGCAGTGCAAACTATTGGTAAGTGATCCTTAAGAGTTTCTTGTTGAGAGTGAAGTGTAATACAAACTATTTATCCTCTTTAAAGCATTACTGTGTACAAGGGAGTGGTCCAAATGAGAGAGACGTGATTTTTCTTTGCACCCAATATCAACTTGTATCTTGGTGGATATGAATACCTACCCATTTGAGTCAATGTGCTTCTATAATTTTGTGCACATCATTCTGTTGCTTTGACCACTTACCCTACATTGTGCCAAGTTTGTCCACTGGCATTTCCTGTGTTCAATAACAGCCACTTCCTCTTTCCGGTCTCTTTCCAAAACGTAATGGCCATTTCCTGTGTGCAGGGTGAAGTCTCAGACTACCAGTTGTGTGTAAACTATGAAAAAGAAGAGGAAACATACCCCCTTATTGGTGATTACACACACACACACACACACACACACACACACGTTAACTTAATCTAAACGGGGACATTGCACAGATGTCTATTGTTTTTATACAGACTTTTTTATATTAGTCAATTTTTTTTAATTAATTAATTAATTATTTCTTTTATTAATTATTATTATTATTTATTTATGTTTTTTTACAAATGATGAGTTTTTGAAAGATTCTTTCAGGTTTGCCCATACAGGGTGTATATAGTACTTTATCACAACACACTCTTCAGGAGCTAAAACTAGTATTATGCATCTTTATTACCAGGGTAAAACAGATGGGAGCACACTGAATTTACATATTTCATTTACAGTCTGTTAGATTTCACATAAAATTGAGATTTAGGGAGTACATAAAGCATGATTTTCCTCAAATATTTCCAAATGTTGGTTGAACTCCTCTGAGTGATGTTGCTGATGATTCAGCCTAAAGTATGTGTCTTTAAAAATTCTGTGCTATGATGAAACTTTTCGCTTAATGGTAGCTCTGTGATGAAAGACCCAGCATAATAGAAGAAGAAAAAAGCAGTCTGTCGGAAAATAAAGCAGCCTGCAGGACTGCAGATCATATGTATGCAAGTAAGGTTTATTGTATGAGACAACAGGATATGAGCATTTTAGTATCAGATAACAAAATCCAAAACTCAATTTATCTTCAAATCTCTCTATGACTGCCTGTTTCTCTCTCTATATTGTGGGACAACCTCAGGATAATTCTCTCCAAATGCCAGCCGCAAACATTCACAAACGCATACAAGCTAATCTTCACTGTCTAAATTAATCCAAAGTCTTATTTAGATTTCCAGTAGAAAGGTTGCATACTAATCCTTAGGTACTATGGGATTTTTATATAGATTTTATACTAGTGACAAATAAGGTCAAAAAATGATTAGGTTTTTTTTGTGTGTGTGTTTTGTTTTTTGTTTGTTTTTGTTTTTAACAAAAGCATATACAGAATGAAATATGTTAGCAATAAACACAATAATATGCTTTTTGGCCCTTGCATTGTTCTTTGTAAATGAAATTTCCTGCAATATAAAACACCAATTTACTTTCTCTTCCTGTCAAATTTTTTTTTCTCTTCTAGGCCACGAGTTACCATTTTTCATCCTGCATCACTCCCTGAGAAGTCAGCAAGATCAACTGCACATGCCCAGTGAGCCCCTGCAGGAAGCCTTTAGTTCTGGCCAGCAGACAGAAGCTACTCCCAAGACCCCTCACTTCACCCTAAAAAACAGAACACACTCTCCTAGAGGTGAGTGCATTTGTCACTAACAGAAAACTTTATTGTAGAATAATGGAATTAACATGGATTTAAAATGTGTTAAATTGACCTGTGAATACTATACTCTTATTGGTAGCCTAAATATTTCATATTAGATGAGGCAGGGGACATATGGATTTTTGTGATTGATGAACGGCTGAGTTCTGCAGGCACAGATTCAGTGTATAACAGTAGTGAGAGGTTCCTGAGCACTAAATCAATATAATAGGCTGATTGCTATATATATATACACACACACACACACACACACACACACACACACACACACACACATACACACACACACTTGTATTTACAATACATTCATATCCCATGTCATTCTAAAACTCCGACAATTCAAACTCCAACAATTGTTATATTTTATATATTTCAGCTGCTCTCTGGCATTTTCGCAGGTCAGTGAATTGATTGGTTTTCATAATGTGTTTTTTTTTTTTGCTAAAATAATTGCTGGGAAGCCATATTATAATTATAATTATTGTTAAACCTTTTCATCAATTGTTTCCTATTTCAAAATACATTAAAGCGTATTTTATGTTCTGTGAGAATATCCCCACTCACAACAGGTCATCTTGTGTGTTAAATGAAATTTTCACTGAAGGAAAAAGTGACTTCTTTGTCTCCTGTAAGTGATGATGACTGGACAAAAGTGCACTGGGAGCTGCCATTTAAACTCAAATTACTCCAGTGCTCATGGCCAGAGTCTAATATGCTTGAATATTTACCCTGACAGTCTGTGTCCTGTTCCTCATAAAGCATGCAGATCCCAGTGGCAGAAAGGATGTTCATGTCCTGAACTGTTTATAGTATAGTCTAAGGTGTAGTCATGGAAGAGAACACCAGCACAATATTGTACAGCACCAGGTTTACAATATCTTGACAGACCTGTTTACACAGCAGGCAAACTGGAATGTGTCCACCTCCAATTCTTGTTTCCCAGGACACTCTTTCCATGATCAAAGTTATGTGAGAAGGTTGTTGATCCAGGTGGTTGTGGATGTCTTATGACCTGTGCTTATAGCTGACTGCATTTTAATCTTAAAAAAAATAAATGAATTCTAATTAATTCAACATGTACCTACATCCTGTGCTCTTGTCCATTAGCTCTGAATGTCCATCGGGGTTCATTTTGGCAAGCCAATAATTATGAGCAATTAGAGTTGTCAAATGATGAGTTAAGGTCAGGAAAGTGTCAAATCCGTCAGTATCTATGCTGTATGTATATTGTGTTTTTGAACGGACTCTTCTCTGTTATCTGTTTTGATCTATCACTTTGAAGCATAAAGATATTTACATAATTGTGAGAGGAATTTGACATTTCTTTGAAAATACCACAAGCTTTAATGCAACTTTAGTCCATCCTATAAAGGCAGTTATTTGTATAAAGTTACTAGAGTACTTCTAAACATGATTATGCACATAAAAGCAATGGCCTTTTCTCTTCTGTGAATGTCACAAACTTTTTTCTCAGAACAGATTTTTTATGGCCTAACAAATGAACAATGTCCTGACAAGATGCAATTACTGTTACAGCTATGCAAATGCTCCAGTTCTTTTCTCTTTTGCAATTACATGAGTGTCCAATCATTGTAATGAACCTTTGAATACAATCATAGATTTTTGCAATGCTGTTAAGGACATTTCAGTGTTCATTAACACATCAGCTACAGTTTCACCATTTCACTGCATTTTTCACCATAGTCAACGTGTAATTTAGTTATTCATTTTCCAGCACTAAATTATTAAGTAAATAATGCTTATTATATTACCTCTGATACTACCAATAAGCCATTTGGATTCCTCTCACATCTCATCATATTACACTTGATTGTACATAATAGTGCCAGCATGGGTCAGTTATAATAATAGAGGCCTTGCATTCAGAACTAGACAAAGAGCTTTAAGAGGACCATTCAGAATAATCACACAGGATTCAGCCTGTTCTGATCTCTTCTACACTTGAGAGTGACTCACTCATGCCCTCCTTATCCCTCTACACACACCATTACACTGCAGGGAAATGAAGGACATCAGAGCATGTGATCAGACTAAATAGATGAGACATGAGACACTTAGGGGCCGTTTACACGACAACATTTTCAGTGTAAACACCCAAAGCGGGAATCTTTGAAAACGCTGACTTAATGAGTGTGTGTGTGTAGTACGAGTTAGATATGTTGATATGCACAGTACGTGTCGATTTTTATGGTAAGCGCTAACAAACATACACAAAAATTGTGTGAATTTACTTTACCAATATTACAACCAACAGCAGAGACACATCATATAATGGGGGTGGTGTTGGCGCAGTGGATAAGACACACGTCTTTGGTGTGAGAGACCCGGGTTCGAATCCACTGTGAGACACCAATGTGTCCCTGAGCAAGACACTTAACCCCTAGCTGCTCCAGAGGCGTGCGACCTCTGACATACATAGCAATTGTAAGTCGCTTTGGATAAAAGCGTCTGCTAAATGAATAAATGTAAATGTAAATGTAAATATAATCATCACTTACCTACAGGTACTGTTTACTAACAAGATGACAGCGCCAACTACTGGCCTGGCATACATAATACAGTGTTTTGGCCATTTTTGCAGATGTGTGTAAACGCGAATCATTTTGAAAACAATGTCGTATATATGTGAAACTTTTTAAAAATGCAAGGGAAACATTTTTCAGTTTTTGACTACATCATTGACGTGTAAATGTAGTCTTAGTGACACTAAAATGCTGAAAGAAAAAAATTTACTTGAAAGAGTGTGCATCTTTTCTTTCTTTCTTTCTTTCTTTCTTTTTTTACTCAAACATAAAATAAAGTAGATGCAACCACCATTTGTCAAAATAAACAAACTGGAATTAGCAGAACAGTAGCCTTCCAAATAATGAATTTGCCAATTGTGCTTCATTGACAGGTGCTTTGCAGAAACATAAAAGGAAAAGGTCTCTGATTGATTGGGCTCTGAGGAGGGGACACTTTAACCAATCCGATGGCCAATCTGACCCACAAACTGCCTCTCACAAGCTATTCGGCCAGCCTCTTTCCTCAATTTGTCCTGATGGAAACCTGCCCAAGTCAGTAATGGTAAGATTCCACTGGCTCTGGATCTGTTTGTTTCACTATATTTTGTCAAGTTGGGTTTTAATGTCCATGGGCGCTCATCAAGTACTGTAACCTTAGTGTCTTAGTGAATGTGGCATGAATGAGGAGTGCTCATGGACAATAAAAACCAACATGACAGAATAAAAATATAACTATATAAATTAAATAATTAATAGTAGTAGTATATTTATAATAATAGTATTGTTGCACTTTATTTATTTTGTATTTTTAAATAAAATAATAAACAAAATAATAAATAGAGTGTGATAATACTATTATATTTTAAAATAAAAATGAGTATTTAAATAAAAATACATTTTCATTTTTATTAAATGTTTGTTTTTATATGAAGATTCATTATTTTCAAACCTAAAATCTACAAGCTTTTACTTTGGCAGGTTGTCGGCAATGAAAGTCAGTTCCCTATCGAGCATTCTGTCTACATTGTGAGAATCGCTATGGGAACTCCTCCCCTTCTCCAGTTTCCTGAAACATTATAGGATAACGCCATTTCAATATACTGTCCAATTGTCGCTACTTATCCAAAATGCATGCAATTACAGACAAGCTAGCGGGCAGTTTAAATGCGGCGAGAGCAAGAATTGCCTCAATCTTCTCCTTCACGCTGTCATTGTCGAAGACGCACCAGAAGATACTACAACTTTTAAAAAAAAAATTTGTATTAGGATTTATTTATTGAATTTTCAAAACAACATCAAGTAATAAAATTAACTAAAAAACTAAATCAGGTAAAATAATAAAAATAATGTGTTTATTTTTTTCTAATTTAATAAAAAATAAACCATTTTTATCCACAGAGTGTGAGAGGGGACGTGAAGACCTTTCCAATGCAATAGAATACAAGGTCATCCTAAAAAAGTGAGAAAAGCTACCAGCTCAATGAAATGGGATGGCAATGACAAGGCAAGACTCCAAACAATCCAATTAGTGTAGAGGGAGAAAATGTAAAAGATTTGGTAGCTGAAAGTGAGTCAAAAAACACTCATAAAAAAGAGACAGAGCAGCCCAAGTCCAGAACATGTGGGCTAAATTAGCTGGTTCTAGATGACACTTGTCACAACATGGATCAATATTTGGAAACATAAGGCTAATTTACTTTTGGACCAGTGTCATTTGTAGACTCCTTTACACTGTAAACCCCCATGGGAAGAGATTAAATATGAACACGTTTTAAAACCAAATGCCATGTCTCTGCATCTATCTCAATGTTAAGATTCCTACCCCAGGTAATCTGGAGACAACCAGAAGCCAGGGGGTGACATGCAAATAAAGTACTGTATGATGTAAAGATCAAAAGCTCTACTTTGATATGGATTTGGATTGAAAATACTATCAACAACGGTGGAGGGTGGGCTCATGGGGAACCCGGGAAAATGCTTACGGACAGAGTCCCAGAATTGCAAATATCTAAAAAAAAAAAATGGGACCATGGCAATTAAAAACTTCAAATCAAATGTTCAAATGAAGCGAATGTTATTGCCTGAATTGACACCAGATCTTCAGACAGTTCTTAACTATAACATTATTGGAAATTTTAAGGTGATAAAGAGAGAGGAAGACAGAGAAGAGACATAAGTGCAGAATTATCACATGCAGCCTCCTCAATCCTTAACCAGAGTGGGGGCTGATCATTAGAAAAACACCAAAATAACATATTTCTGACATTTGCAGCCCAATAATAAAACAAGAAGGTGGGTAGTGCTAAACCACCCAACTCTTTGTTTTTTTTGGTAAGATGCCTTTTCGTATACTGGGAGCATTCAAAATCCAGATAAATAGAAAACTAGAGCTATCCAAATAGTGAAACGCTTGGGAATAATAACTGGTTTGCATTGAAAGAGATATAAAAATTTAGGCAGAATGTTAATTTTTAACAACTTATCTTACCTGCTAGGGAATGAAGCAATAAAGACCAATGCTGAAAATCAGATGCTACAACTTCTTCACCTCATCCGATGGCACCTTCTATTGAATTTGTGTTGGCCGCATTGACCCAGTGGACCCACACGCTGAGACTATGTTTTCTGAGTCTGACTGCGTGCTCTGCGCAGACTTTATGGCATGTGTTTGAGGACTTGGAGTAGCAATGCTTGTGCCCTTGATGTAGGGGTGTAACGATTCACTCGTTTTCTCGATGCCTCGATTACAAACCCTGACGATTCATATGCATCGATCTTGAAACATGATTTTTGAATCGTGAATTGCCGATCTCAGACAGTAATCGATTCAAAACGCTAAGAATCGAATGAATTGCAATTTCTATAGCGATTCAATGCTTTCAAAATATATACAGATGGATGTAAGTGTCTAAATCATATGCACAGTTCCATTGAATGATAAATGTGTTGATGAACAATGCTGATGAACCGAATGTATGAAGAAAACTGTTAAAATAACCACAGCATTAATGACGACCTTGAAATAAGAGCACGAGGTTTATCTGAAAATCAGATGCATGAAAGTAGCGTTTTAGCAAACAGACATCGGGTGCATTTTCTCTCAGAATCATTCACTGATGGAGAGGAAAAGTTAAATAGCTACTATTTTATTCTGTGAAAATTAGATGAAGATGTTTTCACACTGAAAGAGAAGTGATCTCGCTCTCATAGACGTGACAGGCTATATCTGCAGCTAAACTGAATAAAAGCAGAACGAAGTGATGAAACGCTAAGAAAAAAACCTACAATAAATAAATAAAATTTATGAATGATGCAGTGCTAATTTACATCATTTATTACAGTACAGAAACTATAAAGTATATTTTCTACCTTATTCTGTGCAGAAAAGTAAAATAATTGCTATGTAATTTTAGTCTAGTATATAAAACAATCATAAAATTCCCATTAGGAAAAAAATATTGATTACAAATGATTGATTATTGTCCAGCAGTGTATTTGATTTCTTACAGCTAATTAAAAGTAATTAAAAAAAGAAGAGAATTCCTTAAAAAAAAAAAAAAAAAATTATAATAATTATGATAATACATAGGATACATACATAAAATGATTATATTTGACATTTGTCACTTCTGAAATGATGGCTATGCCCTTAGTGCGATCAAAATGTTAGCCTATACATAATACTCTTAAAGCTCTTTTTTAAAATCTTGACTTACATACATTTTTACATATGCCATTAAACTAGAATTTAACAATGGACAAAAGGTTTTTTTTTTTTTTTACCTATGGTTCTCTAACCATAAAGGCTGGTGTAATTTCCCCCTGACTAAGCATTTAAAGAATTTAGGGGAAACATTTACATAATCCTGTGAATGCACTTAAAGAATGTAGAATCGAATCGTTATAATCGAATCGAATTTGTGAATCGAATCAAATTGAATCGTTCTAAATTTGCAAAAATCGTTCTTGAATCTAATCGAAAACCTATGAATCGTGAATTGCTGCCTTCCCAAAGATTCAGAGCCCTACCTTGAAGGGAAGTGGGCCACTGCCACCAGCAAGCCACTGGTTGTCTTCTCCCCCAATACTTTTTGCTGAGAACCTTCAACCTGAGCGACCTCAATTATGCAGAGGAAACTGCCAAGAGTTGGCTCAACTCCTGGTACTTCCAGTCGAGTTGCTGCTGGGCTGCTTAGAGCACAAATCCATCCTGGCATCCGTAAATTTGGAGGAGGCATATTTCAATATTCGGATTGTGTCGCACCACAGGGGCTTCCTGAGGTTTGCATAGAGAGCACAGCATACCATTAATACGTTTTCCCATTCTGGCTGGCTTTAGCACAATGCACGTTCTCGACGCGTAATGCACATTCTAAATGATCTTGATGTTTGGCTGATTTTAGCCCATTCAAGAGATGTGTTTATCAGTAATGCAAACATACTGCTTCGTCATTTAGAGTCCCTAGGGTTGAGTCATAAATGATGGATGGCAAGTGTGTGTATGAAGATATCATAGACATCATTTTTTTAATACAATGTAATAACAATGTAACAATGCATAGAGAATATCCCATTTTATGCACATGCGATGTATGTACGTTCCGACCCAGTGTTTACAAAGCGAACGTGCAAAGAAAGCAAAATGCCCTTTACAAACAGGGTAAAACAACGATGTCAGACGATTTTGAAGTTGGAGAGTAATTTTTCTTTGACTTTTTTTTTTTTTTGACTTTTTATATATACAGATCTATATAACACCATGTAAATATTTTAAGTGGAAGAGATTTGGCTGACTAAAAAGTATTGGAATCCCTGGCTTTGATAACTATTGTATATATGTGTGTGTGTGTGTGTGTGTGTGTGTGTTAACACAGGACCTGCTGTATCTGCTGTTCTGTGAGGGTCCAGAGACCCGAGGAATCTTCCGTCGTTCAGCAAATGCCAAAAACTGTAGGATCCTAAAGGAGCGAATGAATTCTGGGCAAAGTATTTCACTACATGAACAATCAGTGTTCGTCTCTGCATCTCTAATTACAGTGAGAACACAGTCATTTTAATTCAGCAGTGATATGCTCTGAATAAAATGCACACAAATCATTCATCACCTACACTAACACTACATTCTCAATCTAAATTCTCATAATCAATTGATTGAGCATTTCCTCTTTGCCTTATATAAAAATGTATGTTTTTTTTATTCTCTATTAAATTGTGTGTGTGTATATGTGTGTGTAGGAGTTTTTACGCAAACTGCCTGGTGGTGTTTTGTGCTGTGAATTATATGAGGACTGGATGGAAGTGCTACAAACTGAGGATCAACAAGACAGACTTAACAGAGTCAGAATGTAAGAACAAAATACAAACATACTTATGTACTGTACTTATGTATGCTCACACATACACACACTCAATGTATAAAGTGTACAGACTAAGAACACATTCACACCTGGATGTTTTTTGGTTATATATCTATATCTTAAACAATGGTTTTAAATATTATTCATATGTTTTATTTATCTAAATCATTTTTATATCCCATAATCAAAATAAAAATCATAATCAAAAAGCTAAACATTTTTAGGATTTTAATTGCATGACAAATTGAGTGTGTGTGTGACATGAGTTTGTGTCTTTGTAAGCAGTAGTTTATTTAGGCACCACGCTAACCATGCAATTGTGTGGGGCCCCGTGGTCTGGGGAGGCCCCTGCAGAACACGTTTTGTGTGTGTGTGTGTGTGTATATATACATACATATATTATCATCACTAGAAAACAATGGAATTCAGAATGGACAACTCTTATTGAAGTTTGCATAAATTATTTTGTAAATTATAGATCACATTGTAAAGCTGTACATTAGCGTGAATTAATGGGAACATTAAAAGGAGCTTATTTTATTTATTAACAAACATTATTTTTTTTAATTAACTTTCCAAAATGACATAAAGGTATAATAAATAGGCAAATCTAAGAATTCAAGTTGATAAATAATTATTTAAATATTCAGATTCCTTTGTTTTGCTGGTGGTAAATCTTTCAAAAATTACCCTGATCTTTAGGTAGTTTGCATCTACTGTAACTCAGGGTACTGAAGAAAAATATGATTTTAACTTGTTTGTACAAGCAATATTCTTCAGAATATCTGAATAGATATTCATCGTATAATTCCTGTTTTTGGTCTGAGTTATTAAAGTGCCACTCAAGCATTTTGCTGCAGGCAAACAGTGATAATATTTCTGAGTTTTATATTATATTAATATTTAAAAACTGTTCTGAGTTTTATATTTTGATTTACCTTTTGAAAATGTATGATTCCAAGCCAACTGCTTATTTCTTGGAGAGTGATATTAATATTCACTTGTTTATGCACAACCGTTGTTTTATCTTTGTGTGTGTATTTGTGCATATTTGAGCTGGAATGCATTTTCATATTTATGAGAGGGCAGACGAACTTCTGCACATAATCATTTGCTGGAAAGATTATTTAAGCATATTTTCTTAAGTTTTCTGTTTGTCTGGTTGCATTTACCTGTCATTGTTAAAGCTCTATTGTCTTTTTGTCTAGTTTGCTTGCACAGTTGCCAGAGGAGAATGTCACCTTGCTGTGTCTCTTATTTGGAGTGTTACACAGGATACACACTCACTCGGAGGTGAATCAGATGACAGCAACAAACCTGGCCCTTTGCATTGCACCCAACATGCTCTGGAGGTCTTCCCAAATCAGTCCTGACAAAGAGGGACAGAGTGTGTTGCAGGTAAGCAAGCAAAAATCTGGCTACATGTATTCTTAGTATTACGATCATTTCACATGTTTTCTCATTTCTTTAATAGGATAGCATAAAGCATGTCCGTTTCAATATTCAATTTCAATTTGTCATTACAAATTGTTATTAGCACAATTTTTCACAAATTGTTTCTTTTTTTTATGTGTGTTTTTTTTATTTGAAATAATAACATTACAAATATTGGATGACAGCATAAATACCAAGAAATAGAAAAAAAATAACAAAACACACAAAGGACACAATACAATAATACTTCAGGGCAACTTATAAGGAACATAAAATAAACCCCGGCAGCAAATTATCACACAGAATAATGCATCATAAATTTAAAACAATTCTTTTAGAGCTTGTGCTATACTACTCCAATAAGTGACAGTTTGTATTCTAGCCCCATAAATCCTTGCAGTGCTGCATTCTAAACAAACAATATAATGAAAATACATCAGCCAGAATCATATAAGATCCATGTCAGGAGTGAACCATTGCTGTGTAATTGTTTTTTGTTTTTTTATCAGCAGAGAAACCAGACATTAACAATCTTACTAATTTACTAATTTAAGTTGTTGGAAGAATCATCATTTAACCACATAAGACAAGGAATTGTTCTCTGTAAATACTTATTTAATTATAGTGATCTAGAAATCTTAAGTATTATTTTATTTTACAATAAAACTTTTACAGTTTGTTTGGGTTTTATTCATATTTTTCATGGTTTAAAATTGTCAAAATCCTACTTTATTTACTTGCTGGTTTAAATGACATTTCAAATCCCTGATTTTCAGTGAGCTTTCAGACTTTTGAACCCCATGGTTTATGTAAGGGAAATTGTTCTTGGATTCTTATCATGACTCATGACAAGAATAAGGAAACAAGAACTAAATAAGCTATAGAGACAGAAAACCTGAAATAAGACTAACATCACTGTGACATTTCACTGGTAATGAACATACAAGTCTTTAAAAGGGGTGGTGTTGGCACAGTGGATAAGACACATGGCTTTGGTGTGAGAGACCCGGGTTCGAATCCACTGTGAGACACCAATGTGTCCCTGAGCAAGACACTTAACCCTAGTTGCTCCAGAGGCGTGTGACCTCTGACATATATAGCAATTGTAAGTCGCTTTGGATAAAAGCGTCAGCTAAATGAATAAATGTAATGTAAGTAAAAGTATTCTTAACATAGTCAGTTGCCACTTGGCTAAGTATATCATAAATAGCGAACTGTTCTTTGAAACAGCTACACTGCTATGTATTAACAATTAGGTGTTCACTTAAATTGCCTGCTCTGATTCACCACACATTTGTCTGTCAACTAATTGGTTTGGATTAATTGAGTTCAGACACATTGTGAGAATGCACTGCATAAATGAACTGCCATTTTTTGGCAGCTATGTACACATACACAGCTATGTATTTATTCTTTAAGTGCACCTACACACTTGTAAATCACACAGAACTGTTTTGTGCATAGCTTATTATTCAAGAGAAACCTTTATAATGATGTGACTTATTCTGTATTTTTAGCCTAAAGCTACAAATGTTACAAATCTCCACCCTTTAGATAATGAATTGTAATGCATCCGATGGCTGCCGACTTGCTCTGCTTATTAACTTTAGCAGTTTACTGTAACAAAATCAGATTTCCTGATGTCACCAAAGGGATCTGTCTTATCAACAGGATGTTGACTCAAACGCAAGCAGGGAAATCATTAAGACTTCGAATCTCCATGGATCTAGTGTACGTCACTATATTGTCACGATATAGTGTGGCACGATATACGTTGCAACACACCAAGAGATTTATACATCTTAGGTTTATTTACAGTACTATGCAAAGGAAAAGATATATGTGCCATTACTTGAAAAAAAAATGACATTTCATATTAAATATTAATGTCCTTGTAAAACTGTGAAAACCAAAGTGAAATCACAGCATCTGTCTTAATATAAATTGGATCTCAAATCCCAGCAGTGCTGTAACAGGAAATTAGCAGAGCAGATTTTGCATTTCAAAAGAGATTCCTTGTTAACTGCATCTTCGTATTCAGGACCAATACAATTCAGGAGCATTAATAATTGAAAAATAATTGAAAAACATGTCCAGATTTTCCTGACTAATTTTCTTGTTGCTTCATATTGTTTTTGACAAATCATCCTGTTCAGAGACAGACATGAATGCAGGGCTCAGTATGAATGACTCAAGGCCAGTGTGAGAGAGAGAGTCATAGGCTGGCTGACACACTTTCACTCAAAGTCCTGCTGCGTTTTTAGTGCTCACTAAAATGGCGTGATCTGATGGTCAAACATCAGCTAGAATCTGTTGTAAATGACTGTTTGCCCTAATTTTGCGGGAAAAGTGTGTGTATTAATTTATAGACACCATAGATCCACATTACACAATGTAAACCTTAATGCTCAAAGTAGTTAATTGTATTGAGTTCTGTTAACTTAAATAATTACAATAAGTTCAAATTAATAGACATTGGTAAGTATTTAGAACTTTCTGGTATTTATAAATTTTAAGTTAATAATTTTGTTGTTTTAATTTATATGAACTGTTTCTTTAAAGTTAGATCGACTTAAAATCTTTCAGCGTGGCAATATTTTGCATCTGACATCATCCATGTTCTTCTCAAGATAGCAGATTGGTCTCGTTTCATGGAATGCTGTAAGTATCATTTCTACAAATCCACGGACTCTTAAGTTAATGTTTTTATGTATTTCATCTCACTGTTGACATTTAAGCATGATGTAAAGTTATGACCAGAATATATTTCGATGTGTTGCCAGGGAGAAAATGTGACCTAGTTGTTGCTAACTACTGTTTAGCAGATCAGATAGCCAGATTTAGTGTAATTGCCAAATAGCAACCTTTAATTCGAACCGACTACTTTAATAGCATACATTATAACATTTTTGAAATCAACAGATGTACGATTCAGATTTTTGGCACGAGGAAGATTTTGAATATAAATCCTGAATTCCTATTAGCTGCCTCGTCCCGCGCTGAATCTTTTTGGCCAGTTAGATAATTTCAGTCTCCAGACCTGCTAAGTTACAGAAGAGCACATAATTCATAAATTCACCTAAAAGTGGAATTAGTACATCTTTTTTTTTGTTGTTGTTATTTGTTATTTCATATTTTTGAAGTTTTTTTCATGGATTCTATTTTTGGAATGCTTTATTTCTGCTAATTATATGCATGTCATTTTAATTCGTATTTCATATTACAGTCAATCTCTGGGCACTTATTTTGTGCTTTGCATAATATTGAAATATTGTTCAATTTACACATAATTTTGCCCCAGGTTTTTACATCTTGCTTGCTTTTACTGTTTATATCACAAACACTAACGGTGTAAATGCTTGCTTTTTATGGAAAGATCCATAATTCCCATTATACCATTATATCTTTTGTTTAATATATCATGTGATGTTGGTTAGTTTTACAAAATTCTCTTTTGTCTGATTTTGCAGAGTACCAACTTGTTACAAATGAGAACTTGCCCCACATGTTTGATTACACTTTTTTGCAAAAAGCAACTAAGACTGGCAAGACAGCAGTTGCCCTGGTTTATCTTTTTAAAGTCCATGACAGATGGGTATGTCATATTTGGCAAAATATACATTACATATGGGCTACTCTGTTATTTATTTAAATGTGTGTAACTTTTTTTCATTATAACATTAATGTGATTACTAGTTAGTGATTCTTGTCATATTGACCCAGTAATAATGATCATTTCGTAACGTTCTGTTATACTTCTTGATTTTTCTTTTTTAGATTGATTCTGAAGGACAGATTGAGGATGCAAGGATGAAATGAGGATTCTTTTTTTTAGGCAAATATTTTTGCAGCTCTTAAGGTATTTAAACAGAGTTGGTTATTGAAACTGCAAATCTCTACAAAAATCTTATTGTTTTGATCATAAATATTTGATTTTGTTACTTTAACTTTTATGTTGCTTTAAAGGTCTTAAGAAATGTTTAAATTTATAGGAGGTATGTTTACTGCAATTGTCTCATTTTGGTTTTAATAAAAAATAAAGTTGGCTGTTGGGCATTCCTTGCTCTAAAAAATGGTATTACTTGTGTTATGTGTTTGTTTTTTTAAGTTTGTAAATACATTTTGATATATATTTTTGAATGTATAAATTCGGATTTAACTTTACTCGTTTTATGTTATGTTAATATCAAAATGTATGAGTTAGGTTACTCAGAAGAGTCAGAACTTCACGTTGAGTAATTTAATTGAGCACAACATACATACACATTTACTAGCTAGCAAACAAGCAAAGAAATTTTTTTTTGCAGTGCCCTGACATTATATAGAGTTTATTTTTATAGTTTACTTACCATAAAAAATACATCCAAATGGCAGTGTAGTAGCAGTTAGTGAAAGACATACAGGTGCTGGTCATATAATTAGAATATCATCAAAATGTTTATTTATTTCACTAATTCCATTCAAAAAGTGAAACTTGTATATTATATTCATTCATTACACACAGACTGATATATTTCAAATGTGTATTTCTTTTAATTTTGATGTTTATAACTGACAAACTAAAGAAAATCCCAAATTCAGTATCTCAGAAAATTAGAATATTGTGAAAAGGTTCAATATTGAAGACACCTGGTGCCACACTCTAATCAGCTAATTAACTCAAAACACCTGCAAAGCCTTTCAGTGGTCTCTCAGTCTAGTTCTGTAAGCTACACAATCATGGGGAAGACTGCTGACTTGACAGTTGTCCAAAAGACGACCATTGACACCTTGCACAAAGAGGGCAAGACACAAAAGGTCATTGCAAAAAAGGCTGGCTGTTCACAGAGCTCTGTGTCCAAGCACATTAATAGAGAGGCGAAGGGAAGGAAAAGATGTGGTAGAAAAAAGTGTACAAGCAATAGGGATAACCAGACCCTGGAGGGGATTGTGAAACAAAACCCATTCAAAAATGTGGGGGAGATTTACAAAGAGTGGACTGCAGCTGTAGTCAGTGCTTCAAGAACAACTAAGCACAGACGTATGCAAGACATGGGTTTCAGCTGTCACATTCTTTGTGTCAAGCCACTCTTGAACAACAAACAGCGTCAGAAGCGTCTTATTTCAAAAAAGGACTGGACTGCTGCTGAGTAGTCCACGTTATGGATGAAAGTTAGTTGATGAAAGTAAATTATGCATTTTCTTTGGATATCAGGGTCCCAGAGTCTGGAGGAAGAGATGAGATGCACACAGTCCATGTTGCTTGAGGTCCAGTGTAAAGTTTCCACAGTCAGTGATGGTTTGCGGTGCAATGTCTTCTGCTGGTGTTGGTCCACTGTGTTTTCTGAGGTCCAAGGTCAACACAGCCGTATACCAGGAAGTTTTAGAGCACTTCATGCTTCCTGCTGCTGATTAACTTTATGGAGATGCAGATTTCATTTTCCAAAAGGACTTGGCACATGCACACAGTGCCAAAGCTTCCAGTACCTGGTTAAAGGACCATGGTATCCCTGTTCTTAATTGGCCAGCAAACTTGCATGACCTTAACCCCATAGAAAATCTATGGGGTATTGGGAAGAGGAAGATGCGATATGCCAGACCCAAGAATGCAGAAGAGCTGAAGGCCACTATCAGAGCAACCTGGGCTCTCATAACACCTGAGCAGTTGGAGTCGGTGCTTTAAGAACCACTACGCACATACTTTTCATTTTTATACTTTTTAGTTGGCCAAGATTTCTATTTATTATTATTTTTTTTGACTGGGTGACGGGGATGGTACGGAGCCTCGCACATGACATGCAGGAAAAAATTGTTGGCTAAATCGTGTGCATGATTTACTAATTCGTTCCTTCACTGTACTAAAACGTCCACACGATTACTATTGCATTCCCTCGATTTACTATTTCGTTCACTCGATTTGCTAAATTGTGCGCACGATTTACTAATTCGTTCCCTCACTGTACTAAAATGTGCACACGATTACTATTGCGTTCCCTCGATTTACTATTTCGTTCACTCGATCGAAATAGAAATCGAGAAAACACAATAGTAATCATGTGCACATTTTTGTACAGTGAGGGAACAAATTAGTAAATTGTGCGCACAATTTATTTTTTCTTGCATGTAATGTGCGGGGCTCCGTAGGATGGAGTAGTTTCTTGATCTATATATAAAAGCTTTTCATTTAGAGAGAGGATAAACATTTCAACCATGCACAGCTGGCGGCAGCTGCTGACAGTGCTTGATCATGGCTTGTAGGTCACTGGTAACACAGCAGTCTGCAGTCAGAGTCCAACATATTGGAAGCCAATGAAATGACCTGAGGTGATGATCTCTGTGATTTAGAGAGATTGAAAATGAGATAGGAGAAATTGGGAGGAAGCAGAGCTCAACTTTGTCACAGCGGAGCCTGAGATGATTGACATCAGAGCTGTGTAACTGAAGAGGAATTTCGATAATTTAAGGTCCTTTTCGGGCATGTGAAGAAATTCCTCCTTGTGTATAAAAGCATAGCACTGTGTGTTGCCTCGTTATCTAAATATGACAATTATTAGACATTGGCCTCCATAGCAACTTATTTACTGGAATATAAAAACTGATATGAGTCCAGTACTCTCACTGATACTATTTGTGCAATTTGATTAACATTATTCATTAGATCTCAAACCTGCCTGAGAAGTAGCATCTGTGATAAAATCTCTGCATTTCACTCAGAGAAGTACTTTTATAAAGTGCATCTGTAAATATTATAATTCCCATTGATATTACATGCAAAATTGTGGAAGTTTATGGTCACAAGAAAGAAACGTGGTCTGAATTTCCATACTTACACAAGATGTAATGAAATTGATGAAGAACTGAATTCTTGACATTTGTTAAAGTGCAATCTTTAAGTTGAGGTTTTCATGTAGTGTAATATATTCCCAGATTTGGGCAAATAACATACCACATTACCACCATGAAAGTGTAAGAGCTATAGGTAGAAACTTTCTTCAAGAAACTTTATTATTGGAACCTTTAACTTTTACAATTAAAGGAATAGTTCACACAAAAATACAATACTAACTTTCCCTCAGTCCAACCAAGATGCAGATTAGTTTATTCATTGGAGCAGACTTGGAGAAATCATATCACTTGCTCACCAATATATCTATATATTTATATATATTTATATAGTAAATGGGTGCTATAAGAATGAGAATCCAAAAAGCTGATTGTTGTTAAACATTATTATTAAGAAAATCCATCAAGGTGACTTTAACCCTTCAAAAATACCTTTTCCTCCAGTGAAAAAGCCCATCCCCTGTTGTCCTTTCACATCAAAATCCTTCAATATATTTACTTACAATGGTTTTTAACTTTTGTTTTTAAACGGTCCTTGATCTGTGAATATTTTTCAGACTAGATGACGATTTGGTGAAAGCAAAATTATGGATAGAGGAAGCCGAAGGCAACAGCTTGAAGATAAAAATGTCTTGATGGATTTGTTTATTACAAACATGCAGGTTTCACTTCATAAGACATTAATGGATGGACTCGAGTTGTGTGGAATACTTGTGGGTTATTGTGATGTTTTTATTAGCTATTTGAACTTTTAGTGCATCTATTATTTGACAAGAGTTTTACATGCTTGGAGACAGGGATTATGTTTGGGTTTTTTCACATAGGGATTCCTATGTAAGGTCATGTTATGTAAGCTTTTATGCACACAATAACCACAGCTAATAGTCTGGAAGATTAACAGCTACATACAGAATTTCAGTGAGGGCTGGAGTAGTAAAATATAGAACATTTACGTTAAATAATTAAAGTTAACATGAAACAGAAATTGTGATCACTTGTGAAATGGAAAGAAGGTGGGACGGGACTTGATTTTTGTCCATCGGGAATCAATTAAATTGTTGGGTCATTGCTGTTAGCTTATTGCTGCAATCTCATGTGATTGACAGAAGGGATGGATTATTGTTCTGCTCTCGCACCGGTGTACACATGATCAGAGAAGTGATGTTGTTGCAATGTGAGATGGGAAGGTAATGTTTTTAATTTAGGATTACGAGGGCACATTCATTTAGAGAAAATAATGACACAGATAAATCATTTGGAATAAACTGCAGTATTCCATACAGAAATAAGAATTGTCGATTTTGATTTCCTGGGGACGTTAAAAGAACATGAAGGGAGAGATAGATGAGTCATGGATAGATCTATAATTATCTATAATTGGATGTGTGTGACTGCAGATGCTTTTGTATCTCAACATCCAAAAAATGGCAGTTCATTTATGCAATGCATTCTCACAATGTGTCTGAACTCAATTAATCCAAACCAATTAGTTGACGGACAAATGTGTGGTGAATCAGAGCAGGCAATTTGAGTGAACACCTAATTGTTAATGTAGTTAGAATAGTTCACCATGTCCAGGACTACATGCGATGATGCCTTTTGCATTTACTTTGCTGAAAAAGAAAAAAGAAAAGAAAGAGTCAAGCACACCACAAAACCCTATGGTGTCTTCAAAATGATAGTTTTCCATTGGAAATGCTAGAGAGCATTCCATTGCCTTTAATTTTCCATTCCTTTGGGCTTATTTATATCCGAAATGTTCAAGGAGTAAAAGATTCATTGTATTTTTTTCATTGAGAGAAGTGAGGATCTCTATGCACATGCCAGACGCACACACACTTTGGCGTCACATACAGCTGTGCTATGAAAAATCTAAACTAATGTCTAAACACTTTAGAACTTGGACAGAAACAAGATGGCAGTCGACTAGCATACACAGTGTGTCCACCTCATATATACTGACATGCTCCGACACATGAATCTTTTTAAAACATTTAACAAGTCGTAAACTTCATGAGCTGGTTTGTACAGTGTCTGATATATGTGCTGCTAGATCCAGCGTTTATGTTTGCGGGCCAGCAGTGTCTGTTTTCCATATTGATGATGTTTCATGTTTTTCCATCTGTCGTTCAGGTCGCCACGCTCATCCAGTACCTGATTGAAAACACGCCTGCCATATTTGGAGATGATCTGGAGAGTCTGTTCACCAGGCAGATGAATTCAGGGCAGGAAACAAGTGACTATGCAGGTAACTGTCAAGTTTTGCCCTTTGGACTTCATGTCACTGAGATGTAGATGCCTATTGAGGTAAGCTTTTTTTGACAGTGCAATTTGACAGTACTCCCCCACACACATACACTTAAGCTAAACGGTATAAACAGTAAATGGTATCACCAATAGCAACGTCTATCGTGGCAAGCCTACCACTGAGTGCCATTTAACAGCTTGAAAGATCAAAGGCAATTTTTAATAAAACTCCAATTGGATTTGTCTGAAAGAAGAAAGTATACACATATACACATAGGATGACTTGAGGGGGAGTAAGATCCAGAAAAGTATAATAAAAAAAAGCATCATCAAAATAGTTCATCTGCCATCTGTGTTTCAAACTAAACGTTATGAAGTGACGAGAATATTTTTTTTTTACCTCCCCTCCTCTATTCTCGTCGCTTCATAATGTTACAGTGTAACTGATGGCAGATGGACTATTTTGACGATGACTTTCCTGAACCTTGACAGTGTAACTTACTTGGCCATCTATGGGACAGTCTCAAGCCTCCCGGTTTTAATCCAAAATATCTTAAATTGTGTTCCGAAGAGGAACGAAGCTTTTACGGGTTTGGAACAACATTTGGGTAAGTGATTAATGACAACATTTTCATTTTGGGGTGGAGTATCCCTTTAAGCTCTCATGCATAACTGAAATGCCAATAAACCAACAGAATACCAACATACAGTCTATTGCACTGTATCTATTGCACTATTGGGAGAATTCATTAAACAAGTGTGCCAAAAAATTATACTGTTTACTTAGAGTAATTAAAGTTGCATTAAATAGAATTAAATTAAAAAAATACATGTGTATACATGATTTATTTTAACCATGGCAGCATTAATTTATTAGTGCATTATAACCAGGTATTTATTCAGATGTGTAATGTAGCTTAGCATACTTTTGGCATTTTAAAGTGACTAGTAATAGTAAAATGCTTCCATTTTTTACTCACCCTTGTGTGGTTCCAAACATTTGAAGAAGAACCTACTGTGAAGGACTATTTATGCCCACACAATAAAAATCAAAGGGGTCGAAAACTACCTCTGATGCCACTGAGTTTCATTTGTTTGGACAAATTAACATGAAAATAACATAAATAATAATAATAATAATCTCTAAATATCTTCTTTTGTGTTGGGTGAACTTTCCCCGTAGGTCTGAGAGTGAGATAAGATTGCTTCTTGTTCATTTTTAATCAAATAGAAGGTCAAGAATCTTTGCATTGAGACAGGGGTAGGCAACGTTGTTCCTGGAGTGCCGATGTCCTGCAGAGTTTAGCTCCAACCCTGAAAAAAAAACACCTCACTTGTCTGTAGTCTTAGTAATCCTGAAGACCTTGATTAGCTTGTTCAGGTGTGTTTTATTAGTGTTAAAGCTAAACTCCGCAGGACAGCGGCACTCCAGGACCCACATTGCCTAACCCTGCATTATGGGATTGCATAGCCCCGCAGTGAGCTCTGTTGTATACCGCAAATATGCACATTCAATTAATGTAGTGGATCATCAGGGTATGCATTCAGAAAATATGTATAATTTTCACTTTATACATGCAACATACCCGGTGGTTTTCTAGTGAAATCAGAGATTTTCACTGGATTTCATGTCTGTGCTGTGGGACACTCATAAATTCCTTAAATTTCTTTCAGAGCCATTCTAGTATGGTTTTGGCATTTTTGACACATTTAGGATGAAATATTAATGTTTGGCCTGAGGAATCTGTATTCTTCCAGGATTTCTGTCTTTTCTTCAATTCAGACCTGCTCATCAATCACTGATGCTTAAAGAAAACTGACAAGGAGAAAATGCAGCTTATGCCATAATAGTTATAATTTTTTACCTCATGCTCTCAGAATTGGTCAAGTGCCATTTGGCAATTTCCAGACAGACTGACACACTCTTTGCCTTTGTATCAAACCATATCATGGAAACTTGGTTCATGCACTGTTGCCAGATTGCCAGCCTTATGGCAGGATGTGTAATCTCTACAGGGATCTCTGATTCACTGTTCATATTTACTCACTTTAGCAGGGTCCAAGAATATTCTTAAATATTGTATTTGTGGTTTTGGCAGCCATCTGATTATTGCTCCAAAAGGTTAGAGGATTTAAAGCACCGTAGAGGTTACTCCTGAACCAGTTTGATTTATTTTCATTGCTCAGTTAGAGCATGTATGAGGCAATACATGTATGTAATATAATGTCATTAAAACTGTCACTCTGTTCATCACTGTCAGAACTATATATATATATAAAATCTTT
This sequence comes from Carassius carassius, assembly GCF_963082965.1. Lineage (NCBI taxonomy): Eukaryota > Metazoa > Chordata > Actinopteri > Cypriniformes > Cyprinidae > Carassius > Carassius carassius. The sequence continues at coordinate 33,299,862 of NC_081758.1, read as the reverse complement.
TATATTAGTTGCATGTGAGATCCTCAGTTGTCCTCTGTGTGAAAAGATGGATCTCTTCAGTGTTAGCCATTAGGTTTTGTTAAGTATCTCAAAACTCCTCTCTTCTCTAGATGGTTCGTATCTTCTTCAGCACTCCTCTTCGGAGGACACAGATCAAGACTTCACCGTTTCTTCCCAACTATTGCCTGAAGTTCATCCTCTTATCCTCCCTCTGGCTACACTTTCTCTGAAAGAAAAGAGGAGACCCCAGCCCTTTCATATTGATATGCCATCGACAGAAGGCACCTACAGCTGTGGAACACTGGATTCCATTTCATCATGTTCCAGTGCATCTGTAAGCATGCTGGGAGTTGGGGAACTCAGCCAGTCACGTGACCGTTGCCTCTCTGAGCCTTCCATGTATTTTTCCACACCCCAAACTCCAGCTCTAAATCATAGCCCTGTTATCCGCCAATCCAGCTATGATGCAGCTGTAACAGACAGCAGAAATGAGCAGTCACACAGTTCCTTGGGGTTAAGGCCACAACAACAATCACACAGTTCTGGAATGGGTACGAGACGCCGCCGCTACACTTTCTGGAAGTCACCGCAAATCCCCACCCGCTTTCGTCATCCTGCGCAGAGATTGGCCAGCATGTCAAGTCTGTCATCAACTACCACTTCTTCCCTCAGCTCACTGGATAGTACATTGTCTCTCAGTTCCGCTGATCCAATTCCCAACCCTCAAGATACACAGTCCAGGCCTTTTCTGTTTGGCACTACTGCGAGACTGCGGCCTCTCACACCTGAAATGTCCAGAAAGCAGGGTACAAGTACTTTCACATACGAAGAGGAAGTTAGGAGAGAAAGAGTTCAAGAAATGGAAGATGAGAAAGAGAATGAATTTAAAGTATCTTTTTGTGACTGTGATGGAGAAAGAAACGAGAATGAGTCCTTAGGTGATATTCATGAGGTTAAAGGGGCAACAAGACCATGTGTGTCAGAGTGTCATGCTGAGACTATGTGCAGCATGGAGTTCAGTGTGAATCCATTACATTCCTCCACCTCATGTCAGATAGAGCCCAATTCTGACATGAATTCACAAGCGATCTCACTGAATCCATGCAGTATATGGACAGTCCCACATGCGAATCCGATTGGCAGTGTAATACAGGAATCCCAGGTCACACAAATGCTCACAAACACACCCAAAATGACACAAAAACAATCCAGTAGCAAAGGAGAAAACCCTGTAAATCAGTTGCAGCTGGAGCAATCAAATGCTTACTCCAACATTCATGCCTCGGGTGGGCAGAAAGTGAGCCGAATGAAAATCACAGTCTTTCCTTCTGCAGGAAGAGTGATGCTAAAACATTCAAAGGACACGGATCAAACCCAAAACATCCTGGTGGAAACAGAGCAGAAAGTTAAAGGAACAGTGCGAGAATCTATACAAATCCCCCAGACATTGTTTTATGGTCATAATGTTCCGTTAGTATTACTTACTACACCTCCGCAGCAAACATCAGTCCAGGTGAGGACACATTGTACTTCTCCTAATGATGTGGATGTGAAAGACGAAGGCTTGAGTGCTAATGCTAATGTTAGCTTTGTCCCAACTGATATTAGCAACGGTGTAGCAATGGCACAGAAAAGTCCTACTGTTCAGAGCGTCAAATCTGTTAGTCATAGCATGAGCGCTGTTGATGACCTGCACCATCCTGGCTGTACTACTGAAACTGCTAACCCTGCTGTTAGCATTAGCAGTGGTTGTAGTGTTAACCCAAGTATAAAGGTCTTTCATAGCAATGCTAATCAGAGCATGGCCAATCCAAAACCTGCTAAAAAATCCTCTGGAACTTTTCGCCACACAATCTGTATCAAGCTCCCTGGCAACAGAGGGACAGCACAGAACAAGCCATTACCATAACTAAATTTGGTGATGTAATATGCATCATATGTAATTTCAATGAATTTTTTTTTTTTTTTAAACGAGCTTGGGTATAGAGTCTGCAGTTTGTGTGCAGGAGAGCGGGGGCATGGTGTAGAGGCTACAGGCCTAAAATGGAAATACATTTCCACAGGGATTTCACACAGGGGGTGTGTCTTTTCAAAGGCTTCTGCAGAGACACAGAGAGAAGGGAGTAATGCAGTTGTGTGAATGGAGAACACATATTGCTGGGTTTTAGTCTATGCTTGTAATGAAGGAAAAAAAATCTCTGGGCACAGAAAGTGTAAAATACAGTGTTGGTAGTATGATGAGTTTTATTAATTAGTTTAAACTATAAGTACTTTAACATTACAGAACTGAAAACAAAATAGAACAAAGCAAAAATATGCTTTGGGGAACATTGCAGTCTAAACAAAACTGGACTTTCAGTATGTGGACAAAATCAGCTGAGACATTTCTCAAAATATCTTTTGGGTTTTTACGTACACAGTATTTTGGAACAACATGAGGCTGAGGAAATTATGACATTTTTTTGTTGGGGGGGGGGGGGGGGGGCTATCCTATCGATAGTGAATTAACCCTTTAATAAATTAATTATATAAATATATTTAACAATAATTAGTATTTATTTTTTTTGTTTGTGTGCTCCAAATAGGTAAAAAATATTTTTGCTTCATGTGCAACAAAACGTTGCTGACCACACACTGAATTCAATTCATCCTAAAAATATATATATATATATATATATTAAAAAAAAAAGAAATTAAATGAAATATTGTTGCAGCTTAAAAAGTGATTTTAAAGCTAGACAAGCCTTGCACCTTTTCACACCATGCAGTTTGCTTTATAAATACATACACATTTCTAGACTTTTTTAGACTGAACTGAATTCATTGTGCAGTCAGCATCTTTTTTGTTCATTTATAACAATAATTTGTAAACATATTAACTGCATTTGACTATTTAATTTTTCATTTTGCATTCTTAATTCAGAAATCACAATTGTATACACATTAAATTTGTTAGCCTTAAAATTTACACTTAGTAAAATCTATCAAATGTTCCATGGGTCCCCAGAAACCCCCGATTTAGAGTACATAGCAATAAAGCCAGTTTTTTAATAATAACAATAAAGTCAGTCATAAAAAATTGCTTAAAAAAGACAATAAAACACGTGCACGTGCTTCAGGCATAATTGGAAGTCAATATGATGGTAATCACACTTTAGAGGTAGGTAGGACGTTTTAAGTACTTAAGTGGTAGAAGGTAAACGGCAGATGTTACAAAGTGCTGGCATCACTATAGTAACATAGCAGGTGGCTGGAGAAGGAACTTCATTGAAGACGGCAGGAAATGGTATAAGGCAAGCAGCGTGATCTGCATAAGATGCTGTGATAAGACCATTAGAGGAACATTAAGGAGGAACAAGCGGGTGGGAGGTGTTTATAGAGACAAGTATGCATAGTGTAGATCCAGTGAATAACATTAGTGGATAACTGAATGATGTTTTGATTAATCATATGGTTCAGAGTCATGTGTAGTTGTGATGTGAGATGTGATAAGCTTGTGCCGCACAATCAATCATCAGACAACAGACTTCCTTGGTGGCTATTGCACTTGGATACATTGACAGTTTGTTCATGATTTTCATTTAATAGACCAGATTATGAAACATAAAATATATATGTATGTATGTACTGTATATATATATATATATATATATATATATATATATATATACACACACACAGTATCAAATCCATTTCTAATAATTATGATATCTGTGCTGTTGAGTTAAAAAAAAATACTTTGCTGGAAGAAGAAATAACTAATATTCACAATAAAATATGTTTTAAACATTTTGAATAAAGGAAGGGAAAAAAAATAATGTTTCTGAATAAATTGACAGCTTTCCATGCTAGAATATTTAAAGATAGCTAACCAAAAAATTAAAATTCTGTGATTATTTACTCGCTTTTTTTTCTTCCTTTATAATGAACGTCATGGAAGTCCAGTGTTGTTTTGTATCAGAATGGTCAATCTGCACAGCTAATTGATATTATGAATAAAAGTATTATTATTTAAAATTATGGGGAAAAAAAGGTCCAACAATGAAGCATTTAATCTTAAATGTATACTGTGTCTGTCTTAGAATCTAGAATACTGTTGACAATTCTGTTCCATTATCACTTTAGGTGCATATTTCAAGTGAGAGTGCCCTTCAGATAGGTTTTTTTTTTTCGCCAGGCAACACTTTGCTTCATGAAAGAAACATAGTTCTCAGACATGATATTCCTGCGCTTTATCCTTGTCTGTAAAAACTGAATGACAGTGATTTCAACACAAAAGCCTTGATCCAAATTACCTTCAGCTTTTCATAATGCAAGTACTGTAGATAAAATTGACCTTCAAATAGAGATTTCAATAAGAATGACTTTTAATAAGAATAGTAAATTCTAAATGTAACTTCCAAATTCTGACTTTTTTTTCCCCAAGGTGACATCTCGCAATAGTTTTTAATGAATAAAAAGTTAATAGGTAATTGTGATTTTTTTTTTTATCTCACAATTTGATAAAAAAAAAAAAAGGTAAAAGTGAAAGTGATGTGATGTGTAGCCAAGTATGGTGTCCCATATTTGGAATTTGGATTTAACTCATCAAAGTGCACACACACAGCAGTGAGTAGTGAACAAACACATACACATGGTGGGCAGTGGGCAGCCATGTGATGCAGCCCCCGGGGAGCAGTTGGGGGTTTTGGTGCCTTGCTCAAGGGTCTCAGCTCAGTCAAATAATTGAGTGGGTATTGAAGATGAAAGAGAGTGCTGGTCATTCACTCCCCCCACCTACAATCATTGCCGGTACTAAGACTTGAACCTGTGACCTTTAGGTTACAAGTCCGAATCTCTAACCATCAGACTTGTAACCCAATATATATAAGATAAGATAGTATAACACATCATATATTTAATAGTTTGAATTTATTATTTTTATGTGTATGTTAATTATTTATTAAAAACAGAAAACAGCACATGATGTCATATTGCCCATTAAGTTCAAGTCATTTCACATGACCGAAAAAGCATGCTCTCTTGAGTAGGTACATATTTTGAATAAGTAATTACTGCGACTAAAAAATTATGTTCAGTATAGTATGACTGCAATCCGGACATATTGCATTCACCATGTAAGGGTGCTGATCTTCTGGCAATTGAGAGAGATAATCAAAAGAGCTACCAGCATTTGGCCACCATTCTCTTTCCACCCACACTGAGCCATGTGAATAATTTCTCTTGGTGTTTCTGATGAACTCTAAATGTCCACAGCTGTTTCACTCATCACACAACCTCACAATATTCCACATTTAATATGTTCTGGTGTTTATCTGCAGAAACAGTGTGCAGTCTGAAATGTGTGTGTATGAACACACAAGTATATAAGTCAAAGTGCTGGTAATGAATCATTAGATGAGACAAATTATATAGCCATGACGTTTAACACTGCTCCCAGCTAATGCTCAGAAGCTGTAGGTTTAAGTCACTCACATGTAGTTTACTCTTGATATTCCTCATCAGTCAATAGAAACCAAAGCAACAGAAAGCTGTGGGCAGTAACAGCAGGTGAGAAGCAAATCGATCTGTGCACTTTCATTCATATAACAGAATATATCTTTATGCACATGTTTATTTTCACCTAATTCAAGACTGTTATGTATTCTTATATGGATGGTTTTCATGTTTCTAAATATGTAATTGTAATTGAATTATAATTTTGTTTTTTGTTTTTTATCTAAACACATCACAGATTGTATATTTTAAATCACAATGTGTGCAATTGCTATGCATTTATTGTAACTGCTTTCACAGGCGGGATGTACAGTATAGACAATAACTGCTTGATCAAACATGTAAAAGTGAATAAAAGTGAATAAAAGCTAAAGATCTTTAGCTCCCTCTTTCTTTTAAGATCTTTAGAGCTATTTTTTGTTGTTGTTGTTATTGTTGATTTTAATAGAACATGTAAAAAAAAGTCACCTGAAGTACAAAATGTGCCAGAGAATGTGAAGTGTTGTTTTTACAGACGTCGTTAAAGAGACCAAGATTGCAGCATGCACTTAAAAACCACGGACTTTGAGATAAAACTTTGCATACACACTCTGAGAACATTAGAGAACAATTTAAAATATTGTATCAGTGCATTCTATGGCACCTTTAAAAACAGCGATTTTACCACCTCATTGCTGACAAATATAATACAGCGGGTCAGCATCGAAGCTACATTATTAATAAAGGTTTCTGTGTGCCACAGTGTTTCTGTGTGTGCTGCATGATCTCTGTCAATTAAAGTATTGTAGGCCTACTGCATATAGTTTTACTTTAGCTTCTCACCCAAGCCCAACCCGAACCCACAGCTTTTCATTACACGTTAATATTTCTAAACATTTGCATTTTGGGATTCGTCGGGCTCTGGTTGGGTAGCAGACGTCTATTTCATTGTCATTTATTTTAATACAGGCGCCCACACTGTTGATTCTTAAGGCCTCAAGGCAGATTTCTTTGACCCTGGCAACACATGATTGCTGAAATATGATTGGATAAATACTCTAATATAAACATACACTACTGGGAAAAAAACAATGAAATGGCAATTGGGAATAATTTAATACATATTCATTCATTTTTTTAACTAAATCAGTGATTCTGATAGTTGATTCTTATTGCTATCCTTGACAGCCTTGTGAGTGACTAATCATTGCAGGCTGTTGTGAAGTGTTTCAGTATAACATGAAAGGTTGTCTGTTTTGGGTCTGTAGTGTAACGTGGGTCCTAAAGTAGGCTATAAGCAGTTTGTAGATGTATTCACTAAATAAGGATTTATTTTTTAAATGTCATCCTCTCCTTATTAGTTAATCATTAAGCATTTTTGTATGTATGTACAGTATGTATTTATTTATGTATGTATGTTTTGGTTTACAAATTATATTGTCCTGAAAACGTTAATTGGCCCTATAAAACCATCTAATAATGGTATATAACATATAAATTATAAAACCAAAATGATAGAGGAATATATGGGGTGAATGGGGCACAAACTAATGTGGGTTAGTTGTAATACACATGATTTAAATATTTCAACACACGCTAGCATAACAGAACATACAGTATTTACTACAGAACAGAACATACAGTATTTACTAGTTGCCAAATCAACACTATAGACAAAAAAAACTTGTGCCAAAATCCAAAAATCTTTTGAAGATAACACTGAACATTTATTTAACCGTCGCAAAAGTAAACGTCTTGTTTAAGTAAATGTTTCTTCTCAGTTTTTATTGTTTACTTGAAATTACACAAAATTGCTATCATTTTTAATCTTCTATCTGTTTATTTATCAGTTTAGATAGTACTTTAATGGTTCTCTAACTTGCAGGAGACCCTAACCAGTTTTAAAAAGCATTTTGACTTGACTATTTGTCTCCTGATCTGTGAGAGCTGTGTGTGGAGGGCAGGGAGTGTTGTGTTCATCTCTGTGTTTTTCTGAATGTCTCAGTGTGTTTCTTCATCTGTTTGCCTACGTTGTTTTGAACTTATGCTTTATCTTTGTGTTGCGATCAGGGTCGTCCCAAGCATGGGGCACTGGTTGCAATGCATGCATTGTCAAACTCCAAAAGGTTTATTTTTAATTCTTAAAAAAAAAAAAAAACAGCTTTATCATCATTTGAAAAAGTTAATTTTAATGTTATTGACAAAATACTTCAGATTGTCTTGTATATTTTTTTCATTAGATCAGAATTTTTATATGGTCATGTTACAATGTGTCCTTCAGATGTTACAATGTGCCCCACCTATGGGGCATGTTGTCACACTTCCCTTCCATTCTTTTAGGGTAAATAAAGAAAAAAGTATATATACTTTATAGTTATGAAATTTATATTTGTTCTAGACAAGTATTGTTCTAGACGATATTTGTTCTAGACAAGTGTGAAATGAATGTGGGGAAGAAATTACACTCTGAAGCTCATTTGGATTTACACAAACTGAGAAAGTAAAAAAGTGTTAAGGTTGTGACCCACTTTCCTCTATAAAGATAATATTAAATAATATTCACTTAAGTGTAAATAAAATATTAACCCTAAACATGAATAAACTTGAAAAATTAAAAATAAATATTTTAACTCTTCTTTTATATTTTCTGCTTTACATCCTAGTTAAAAATTCTGATTAGCATTAAAGACAAATTTTCCCTTCAGACATAATTAGTTTTGGACCACACTAGGCGTTTCTCAATGTCAAGGATACTTCCTTGGCAGGACTGGTCCTTCCAAGTCACTTCCTTCAGAGGCTAGGCGAGGCTCCTCTTTAGCATTCGGAGAACACGTAAATGGAACAGGCTAGCAAGTGCACGTCATTGCGTCATTACGTCAGTGAAAAGGTCTGTTTGAATAACGCTGTGAATGATATTATGGTATAATATTAACGTTAAATTACTTTGGACAACTTAACTAGTTATTAATAAAAAATGCCGGTGACGCAACCAAGCTAACAATTGTTAAATACCAGGTCCGGTTCAGTTAGCCATCAATAACGTAATTTGTATTTGTATAATTTACAATATCAATATGGTAGTAATTTGTACTGGCATTTAAACGTTAAACTTTCCAAAAGTCATAACCCCAGAAAACATAAAATGGATGATTCTGAATAAGTAAATTGTGTTTTTCTGATTCCTTAGAGGTAACTTTACTGCACAATGAGTCTTTTTTTCCCCCTGTAATTTAGAAGCTGTAATATTTTGGGGTTACATGAGTCACTAAAAACAAGTTACTGCTGTTCATTTACTCCCCCCACCTACATTTCCTGCTGGTACAGACAATCAATCCTGTGACCTTTGGGTTACAAGTCAGACTCTCTAACCATTAGTCCCTCTTCTCATACTGTGTAAGTACATACCAGTGAAAATTCTCTTTTATAAGGATGATGTTTTGTTATTGGAAGTTATAAAACTGAATGTAAAAAGAATTCTTATAAAAACAAAAGCTTGTTTTGGGGGGTTATTACTGAAGACAAGTACCGCTTGGGTTAAAGCTATGTGAAGAGATTTTATGCTTTTATGTTTAGATGTTTTGTGTTTGCATTTTATGCAACCTTGTAAAATAAGTCTAGGACATTTACATTTTATAGAAAACTGTACAACACTGTCTGGCTACCAAAGATGATTCACATTCCAAGGGCTTAACATGCTTATATCACCAACAAACTCAGGACCTTGATGTCTTTACTGAGAGATGATCAAAGAACAGGACTGCTTCTGGTTCACTCTGTGTTTGCAACTAATTTATCTAAGATGTTTTTAACTTAAAACCATTGCTTTTGGCTAAAATTGGAATCTTCTATCTATAATATTGCATTCTACATTGAAAAATTTGTTTTGTCTTAATTAGAAATGAAATATGCACAGATTAAGCATTGTTAACCAATTAAACCAGTCTAAAACAGTTATAAGCAAAAATGTTGGTGGATTTTAATGTAAGGGGACAACAGGGGATGGACTTTATTCTATGAAGGTAATACAGTAGCAAAACTTTAGAGCTTGTTGATCTGAATGTGAAAACTTGTTATATTAACATTTATATTTGTAAGTTGAAATTTACACTCACAGCTCTGATGTGAAAAGCTGAATCTTTCAATTTGCACACACAGACAATGATCAAAACACCCATGTTTTGAATTGGAAGTTGTAGAGTAATAGATACAAATGTGTAAAATGACATTTACACAAAGAAAATGACATACACAAATGTTTACGACATATTTACTTTGCACTTTACTTCAGTTTCACTGCACAACGTCAAGTCGGCACTTACAACCTCTCAGATCTGGCAGTATAGTTCAAATCCTTGCACTCTGACTTTTGCTGCTCCTTTTGCGGCATTCCTGTTGCAAAACTCACTTGTGCACTTGTATATGAAGATGTGAGAGAGCAGAGCCGGGGCGGTGCTTTGGTGCGAATGAAGACATTTTATTGGTTGATGCCCGACCAATGAACAATGCCAGCCATCGCGTCTTGCCAAGAAAGAAATTTGTTTTATGCATATGTATCAGTTATTTGTAAAATACTGCAAACTATTTTCACTAAATTTCAACTTACAAATACGAATGTTAATATGACAAGTTCTCAGATTCAGATTTTCAAGCTCTCGAGTCTAGCTACTGATTTACCTCCATATTTTTCTACTGGACGAAGTGTTATTATTGATTATGGACAGAAGCGATGGTTAAAACACCTTGATGGATCACTTGTGAATTACTGTAGTGTTTTTATAAGCTGTTTGGTCTCTCATTATGATGAGGATCCATTGGTGAAAAAGTGAAGTAATACGAAATTTCTCCAAATCTATTTTGATGAAAAATTAAAGTCATCTGCTAAAAAAAATTGTGTTATCAACATAAACGTCAGATTAAGTAAACATCTATTTTATGAATGTAAGTGAGTTACACACAATGACTGAGTAAAATTTCTTATTATATTTAATTGTTGAATTAAGAAAACAGAACAGGCAGCACAAATCATGTTTATCACAATTATAACTCCTATAGTGGCATCATCTCCTTAACTGTTGATAAAACTGCAAGTGCACAGTCAAACACTTCCTAAAAATATGTCCAGATATCAACAATCTTGAGGACGGGGTGAATACTGGAAAACTGCTTCAAATTTACCTTATTTATTTCATTGATGATGTAAAGAAACCTTTATTCTCTGTCTGCTTATGTGCCCTTGTAGATTCTCCCACAATCACAACCTCCAAAATCTTCAGATTCAAACCTTTTCTTTTTAAAATGTATGTTAGCAAATAATTTGTATTTTCTCTCCAAATAAACAGAGTAACAGCTTTTCAGAATCAGCAAATTGCTTGTGATTGATAGACTTTTATATTCATCACGGAAATATCTACTGTTTGTCAGCATTTTATATTAAAGGACATTACAGGACCCTTGCTGGATTCTCTTCAGTTTGCTTATGAACAAACAGGTCTGTGGATGATGCAGTCAATATTAGACTGCATTATGTTCTGCCACATCTAGACAGACCAGGGATCCTGTTTGTGGACTTTAGCTCTGCTTTTAACACTATCATCCCAAACCTCCTCCTGCTCAAATGAACTCAGCAGAGGTTGTACTTCCTTCACCAACTGAGGAAGTTCAACCTGCCACAGGAGCTGCTGAAACAGTTCTATTCCGCCATCATTGATTCCGTCCTCTGCCCTTTTATAATTATCTGACATCTGACCTCAGAAGACTACATCGGATAGTCCGGACTACTCTCCAGCACACTCTCTCTTTGAATTGCTGCCGTCTGGTCAATGCTACAGAGCTCTGAGCACCAGAACGGCCAGACACAGGAACAGTTTTTTCCCTCAGACAATTCCATCTTATGAACACTTGACAATAATTGTGGAGCACACAATACTATTTATAAACTTATACACAGAACACTATTTATACACTTATTTGTCTAACAAACACTTAGTTTACATTTCGAATTTGCACATAATATACCTGTACATTCAAAACTGCCTATCGTAATATACATGTACATACAATTATCAATTTGTTTTGAACAAATTTACTTGTTCTATTTTTTTTATGTATATTTTATATATTCTTTTATTATCTGTGTTTTTGTCCTATCACTATCATTCTGTTGCACTGTGGAAGCTTCTGTCACGAAAACAAATTCCTTGTACGTGTAAACTTGCCTGGCAATAAAGCTCATTCTGATTCTGATTCTAAAATGTTTTTGTTCCCACAGACGTACACACATAAACAAACACACATGCAAACACTTACAGCATAAACTTGACCAGTCTGGATCCAAATGTTGGTATAATAAAGTAATCACACTGCATTCTGCCACCAGCAGTGAAACAAAGTATTTATCAAACAAGATACATTTTATGTTTGCAGCTCATTTTACAGATAGCGAAACATCTCAAAGTCCACATAACACACTGTGTAAAAGATTTAATCATTTGTTTAAATTACAACCACACAGAAAATACAGGCTATTTTTGTCATAATGATTCCAAAAAAACGATCAGACTCTAATGCAGCTGATTATACATTTAAAACATTTGTCCTTTGTTGCTTCCCATTCTACCCTTGTTTGGCTGTTTAATTAATCAGTGCAAACAATCCTGTGTGAGTTATTTCAGCTATTTGTGAAGAAGAACTGCTGATATATCGCCAACAGGACACACATCAAAATATATAATGTATGATATAAAAAAGGAACTAATCTTTGAAAGATATACGTAACATTGAATTGACAGGCACAAGCTTGACATTTTTTTGTATCCCCTCATAAATGAGCATCACCTTTATTGTATCATTTGAGGCCGGTAATGGCTTCACAGAAATCACAACACACTCAAAGCTGCAAATAAGCCCCACTGCAACTGGGAAATTAAATAGTGAAATTCATTCTCGCAGATAGATGTTTGTCTCACACACGGCATGCCGTGAACAAATACCATCCCACGCATACGCACAAACGTCACACAAGATCAAATAGCAACATAGTGAGGATTTAACACATCAAAAATAACTGAGCAACAATACATTTGGCTCTTCACTTAAATCCTCTTTTTGTTGTAGTTCAAAGCAAAATACCCCTCGGGCAACAGTGACCTATAAGGATGATGGAAAACAACAGAAGTCATCTCTGTGTTAACTTGGTTCTCTTACGAGAGTTCTCTCGTACTGCATCTTAGCTAAGAAGCTACGGGAAAAGTCTCTTTTCACGATACACTGAAGCAAAAAATTATCCTTCATTTTGAATTATTGTGAAGCGCATTTGCAGCAGCACACAGCCATAGGCGAGACAGCTCGCTCGGTCATTGGCTGCTCTGCAGCAACTGCACAAGCCTATCGAGCGCAGGCTGATGCAACATCAGACATATGAGGGCGCTCGCGCCCTCCATGCCACTTCCCGCCGAAACAGGTGTGGCCTAGCCCTATAAAGGGAGCTCGAAAAGGCTGACTCACCTGATTTTTCATCTCTTCAGCGAAGCTCACGCATCGTTGGATCACGAGAGGAAGCAAGCGTCGTCAGATAGCATCTTAGCGGGACGAGCCATTCCTGAAGCCGCTGGCCTACACCGCCTTCCACTGCCGTTCCTGCTGCGCGTTCCGGCACCTATATCATTTTTCGTATCCTTGTGTGTGTTCGCCCTGCGACACACACTCGTAAAAGAGCTGCGTCTTTTTAAAGATGCCCTCGTGCGGCTCGTGCAGCTCGTGCAGAGCCCCGCTCAGCGAAGGAGACCGTCACATCATCTGAGTCTCCTGCCTGGGTGAGGATCATGCAGCGCTCGCGCTCGCTGACGGCGGCTGCCCTCAGCCTCGGCCTCGAGTGGTCTGCACCAGCGGCCCCCTCTCGTTCCCGGCTGGATGGTAGCTTTCTTCCGGATGAGCATACTTCTCCTAACTCAAAGCCCGCCCCGTTTCTTCCTGAGCTTCATGAAGAGGTGGCGAAAGCTTGGAACGCTCCATACTCGGCACGAACTCATTCGTCTGTTTCACCAGCATTCGCCGCACTGGATGATGCTAAAAACAGAGGCTACCAGTCACTTCCGCCGGTGGAACAGGCGATAGCGACGCACCTTTGCCCGCCCTCTGCTGAACGGCGGATGAAAGCGGTGTTGCCATCCAAAGCCTGCCGCATGACGTCATCTCTGCTCGCATGGATCTTCTCTGCTGCCGGGCAGGCTGCGTCTGCGTTACACACCATGGCCACGCTGCAGATTTTCCAGGGTGATCTCCTCCGTAAGCTGGATGAGATGGGACCTGAAGCTATCTGCCTCGCGGATTTGAGGAGTGCTTCGGATCTCTCTCTTCGCGCTACTAAGTCCGCTGCACAGGCCATGGGACGAGTTATGGCTTCCGCTACTGTGGCTGAGAGGCATCTATGGCTGACGCTATCAGACATGGCGGAGTCTGAGCGCACTGCGTTCCTCGACACCCCGCTGACTCCCGCTGGCCTCTTCGGATCGTCTGTCAATGAGTTCATTGAGAGATTTGTCGAGGACCAGAAAGCGTCGCAAGCTATTAAGCACTTCCTCCCGAAGCACTCAGGTACTGCAGCAAATAGTGCTCAGCTACACCCCCCGCCTCCTGCTGCTTCATCGCAACAGCGTCAGCAACGCAGCTCGAGACCCCGTTCTCGCTCTACCAGCCGTCGCCCCGCGCCGCGGGGACCACGACAGAGGATTACGGTGAGGCCGGAAGCCCCGAAGTCATCCTAGCACTTCTAGGAAAGCGCCTGTGTACGAGTTCCGCTGTGGCCGAGCTCTCACCCAAGCGCGCCGCTGTTTCAGTTCCAGGAATTGTGACTGTCTCAGCGTTTTCTGCAATGCGCAAGCCTGTACAGTTGCCCGCTTGCCTGCACACAAAAGCCGTTATCACGGCTACCCAGATATTTCCCGAAAAGAGTGTAATTGCTGGTGTCCCGACCACGGCCGATGGTGCTATAAATGTAGTGACGATGCCCACTGCTCAGTGCCCATCTCCACATATAAGCACAGCCCTTCACACAGGGCTCGCGCCCATAAAAGCGACTCAGGTCGATCGCGCGCACTACATAGTAAACGTGCCCACTCCTCAGCGCCCACAAACACTATGTCGCACACGGCGTGTGGTTTCTGTAAAAACGAATCCCGTGCATGTGCGTTCTGCCCAGGCAGTCAGCGAGTCGAAGGCAGTAAATGTGCACATTTACAGCCCACAATTACTCACAGACAGCACGAGTCCCACGGGACCCGCTCAGCCCTCCCTCACTCGGTTAAGCACCGTGGCGGGGTCGAGGAGGAGCGATCTGCCCGCTGTGATCAGCACGCTCCCCGCCTCAAACGTCACAGGCATAACGCCCATGTTACAGCACATCGAAGCGCTGCCGTTGCCCAGCCAACAGAGCGCGTTTCGCATCCAACCCTTAGCCATTCATGCAGATGCATGGTCAGCGCTTCCAGGGGTTTCGGATTGGGTGCTAGACATTATAAAGAGAGGCTACTCGCTACAGTTTTTTTGACACCCTCTGCGCTTTTTAGCGCGCGTCGAAACTACGGTCAAAACAGAAGTAGAACACCTACTTCGAGCCGAAATATCAAAACTGTTGAGCAAAGGGGCTGTGGAGCCTGTATCTCAAGCTCAAAGCAAAGGGGGGCTGTACAGCAGATACTTTCTAGTGCCCAAGAAAGACTGGGGTTTCAGACACATACTGGATCTAAGACAGCTGAACAAGGCATTGGTGAAACGCAGTTTCAAAATGCTTACAACCAGGAAACTCCTCGCGCATATTCGCAGAGGAGACTGGTTCATGTCGATAGATCTGGAGGACGCGTATTTTCAAATACAGATAGCGTCACGTCACAGGCGATACTTGAGATTCGCCTTCGAGGGCCAGACATACCAGTATTCAGTCCTGCTGTTCGGCTTGTCCATGGCTCCTCGTACGTTTACGTTTAGGCATGCGAGTGCTGAACTATTTGGACGACTGGCTGATTCTGGCTCAATCACGATCAGAGCTCGTGGAACACTGGGCCGTTATACTCGATCACCTCGAGAAACTCGGTCTCAGTGTCAACTGGATGAAGAGTTCGCTGAACCCCAGTCAGACGATACTGTTTTTGGGTATAGCTCTGGACTCATGCTCCATGACGGCGCATTCAGCGCGCAGCGAGCTCTCTCCGCTGCGGCTCGACCTTCTCGCTCAGAGAATTTCAGAAGATGCTAGGTCTCATGGCCTCAGCATCACCAGTTCTTCAGTTGGGCCTGCTCCGCATGCGCCCCTTGCAGTTCTGGCTGAAAGCGCGAGTACCGCGCAGAGCGTGGATATCCGGTCAGTTGCGTCTCAAGGTCAATCAGAGCTGTGTCACAGTCTTGAAACCCTGGACAGCGAACGACTGGTACCAATCAGATGTAAGCCTGGGGACTTCCTCGAAAGTGAAAGTGGTGTCGACGGACGCCTCCACTTCGGGATGGGGAGCGCTGCTCGAGGGCAGACCGTTCTTTGGCCTGTGGTCAGAACGGGAAAAGCTCCAACATATCAACTGTCTGGAAATGCTGGCAGTGGAGAACGCGCTGATGCGCTTTTGTCCCCAAATCAAGGACCACCACGTCTTAGTCCGTCCGGACAACGTGTCTGTGGTGTCCTACATAAATCGCCAGGGCGGTCTCAGGTCCCGAAACCTGTACAGGTTGGCGGAACGCCTCCTGGTTTGGGCTCAGTGCAACTTGTGCTCGCTGAGAGCAGTTCATGTGCCCGGGCTACAGAATCTGGGTCCAGACAGACTGTCCAGGAGCGACATTCCCACGGGCAAATGGTCTCTACACCCACAGACAGTCCAGCTGCTGTGGGAGAGATTTGGCAGGGCGGAAGTGGACCTCTTCGCGTCCCACGAAAACGCTCACTGCCCCGCCTTCTTTTCCAAGAACGAAAGCGCGCTGTCACAAAGGTGGCCGTGCTGCCTGCTCTATGCTTTTCCCCCCGTCTCCCTCCTTCCGCAGGTGATAGAACGGGTGAGGGAAACAAGATGCTCAGTACTACTTGTAGCACCACTTTGGAAGAACCAACCATGGTTTCCAGATTTGATGCAGTTAGCAGACACTGCCCCGTGGCCAGTGCCGTTGAGGAGGGACCTTCTCTCGCAGGCCAGGGGCTCGATTTGGCACCCTCAACCGGAGTTGTGGTCCCTCCATGTGTGGGCGCTCAAAGGTTACCTGCTGATCTCTCAGTGGGAGTGCTAAATACTATCACTCAGGCTAGAGCTCCGTCGACTCGATGGCTATATGCCTCAAAGTGGTCAGTATTCTCCAGCTGGTGCACAGCTCGGGGACGCTCACCCCTTAGTTGTGAGGTGACGGAGGTTCTCTCCTTCCTACAGGAGCTGTTGGATAAGGGCAGAGCCCCCTCCACGGTCAAAGTTTACGTGGTGGCTATCGCAGCGTTTTCTGAGACAACGCTCGGTCAGTCAATAGGAAGGAACGATTTGGTCATCCGCTTCCTTAGAGGAGCTAGGAGGCTGAATCCTCCAAGACCTCCGTCAGTCCCTGTATGGGACCTCTCGACGGTTTTGGAGGCCATGAAAGGTTCCCCTTTCGAGCCTATCTGAACGATTAGCCTCAAACATCTGTCATTCAAGACAGTGTTCTTGTTGGCTCTTGCTTCAGTGAAGCGTGTGGGTGACCTGAACGCGCTCTCGGTGAGCCCGACGTGCTTGGAGTTTGGGCCTAATGACTCAAGGGTCATACTCAAGCCTAGGCACAGTTATGTGCCGAAATCCCTCAACAGACCGTTTCGGGCTCAGGTTATTTCCCTGTCTACCCTGTCGGTGTCAGAAGAGGATGGAGACTCGAGTTTTCTTTGCCCCGTTAGGGTTTTAAGAACTTATGTGTCTCGCTCGGCTGTCTTCAGACAGACTGAGCAGCTGTTTGTCTCGTTCAGTGGACGTTCCAAGCGAATGGCTGTTTCGAAACAGAGCTTATCCAGATGGATTGTTGACGCTATAGCGTTAGCTTACGCTTCCAGGGGCCTTCAGTGCCCACTGGGCGTCAGAGCACACTCCACAAGAGGCGTCGCCTCGTCGTGGGCGTGGTCTAGTGGGATTTCCTTACAGGATATATGTATGGCGGCAGGATGGGCCTCGCCGTCTACATTTATCAGGTTCTATAACCTAGAGGTTCCCTAGGTTTATTGGTGTGTGATCTCTGCATGCACGGCGCTTTACATTGGGTTCCCGTAGCGTCTTAGCTAAGACGCAGTACGAGAGAACTCTCGTAAGAGAACGTGTGTACGATTCACTCTGGTTCGCTTCGGCGATGAAATAAATCAGGTGAGTCAGCCTTTTCGAGCTCCCTTTATAGGGCTAGGCCACACCCGTTTTGGCGGGAAATGGCATGGAGGGCGCGAGCGCCCTCATTGGTCTGATGTTGCATCAGCCTGCGCTCGATAGGCTTGTGCAGTTGCCGCAGAGCAGCCAATGAGCGAGCTAGCCGTCTCGTCTATGGCTGTGTGCTGCTGCAAATGCGCTTTACAATAATTAAAAATTAAGGATAATTTTTTGCTTCAGTGTATCGTGACAAGAGACTTTTCCCGTAGCGTCTTAGCTAAGACGCAGTACTCGTTCCTTCTTCTAAAGAGAACCGAGGTTACGTTAGTAACCGAGTACGTTTGACAGACAAAAGGCAAGATGTCTGGCTTTTTCTAGACACAATGGCACAACTACAGGCTTGAAAAGTCTAATTCGGATTAAATTAGCTTTTGGTGTATTTTTAACTGATGAAAGTTACTGATCATAGTTATTTGTGCTTTCTGAATGAGCAATGTGTGAGTACAATTCACATAATTGATGGCACAAGAATGAACTAAAGCTTAAACCTGAGATCTGGCTACCCAAATCAATTCACAGAAAAACTTAGGTAGCATTGGTCATCTACACAGTGAGTGATTACATCTACTTTGAGTGTAAACTAAACGAGCTAATGCACATTGGCATGCAATTATTGCAACCAGCTGCCGCTGATCACAGCGTGAGTAAAAGAAGACAGCAGGTGCAATGCATACCAGGTGTTCCCTGAGGAGTCGAGTCGGAGACCCGGCAGCTCAGCAGCAGTACAGCAACCATGGCGACAGGACGTGGCGTCTCCATTCCCTCCTTCAGGCAACGAGGGTTAACATACGTAAACGAGACATTCCCTTTCAGTCGGTCACTCTCGATGCCACGTCGGTGACCGATGCAAAATGGGATCCCTACCAAAGTGCCATGGGTGCTGCCCCTTCCAGTGCCATGTGTGAGCCGCCTGCGCCCCTATTAGGTGTAGGACGGGGCTCGGAACAAGTAGTTCCACTCACCATTGTCAAAGCACTACCTCACTGGGTGCGATTGGATAACACTGGGAAACCGTACCCATTCCGCTTGGAACAGGGATGCTGCGGAAGCATCCTGTTAGGGGTCGCCCCAGCCTGCAGCTCTACAAGTATCTGTCAGCGAGGCGCCATGAGCCAGCACCCAGGAGGATGCAACACTTCTAGTTGAGTGAGCTCGCAACCTGAACGGGCATGGCACACCCTGTGCCTGATAAACCAGGGTTATGGCATCCACAATCCAGTGGGCCATCCTCTGCTTAGAGACGGCACTCCCCTTCTGCCGGCCTCCGTAACAGACAAAGAGCTGGTCTGAGGTCCTGAAGCTTTGTGTCTGGTCTACATAGCACCTTAATGCTCGGACGGGAACAGAGCAAAGCAAGGGCTGGGTCTGCCTCCTCCAGGGGCAGCACTTGCAGGTCCACCACTTGGTCTTTGAAGGGTGTAGTGGGAACCTTGGGCACGTAGCCAGGCTGGGGCCTCAGGATTGCCTGGGAGCCGGCCCAAACACAAATCGTCGACCGAAAATGCATGCTGGTCCCCTACCCTCTTGAGCAGAAGCAGAGTTTTCAATGAAAGAAACTTTAGCTCAACTGAATGCAAAGGCTTGAATGGGCCCTGTTTAAGTGATTTAAGCACTAGAGTCAGGTCCCAAGAGAGTATAGAGGGTGGCCGGGAAGGATTTAACCTCCTGGCCCCTCTAAGGAACTTAACGATGAGGTCATGCTTACCCAAAAACTTCCCATTCACAGGGTCATGGTACACAGCAATAGCGGCAACCTGGACTTTGAGGGTGGAGGGAGACAGCCTTCGCTCCAGCCCTTGCTGCAGAAAGGAAAGCACGACCGCAATCGGGCATCTTCAGGGGTCTTCTCGGTGAGAACACCACTTAACGTACAGGTTCCACTTCAAGGCGTAAGCGTGTCTCGTAGACAGTGCTCTTGCCGAAGTGATGGTGTTCACTACCTCCTGGGGTAGGTCAACTAGAACCTCCGCGTCCCGCCCAGGGACCAGACATGGAGTTTCCAAAGGTCTGGATGCGGGTGCCAAATGGTGCCCCGTCTCTGAGTCAGTAGATCCTTCCTCAGAGGAATCAGCCAAGGAGGGCCTGTCGCGAGGAGCACTAGTTCAGGGAACCAGGTCCGAGTGGGCCAATACGGCGCCACTGGCAAGACTTGCTCCTCGTCCTCCCGGACTTTGCACTGTGTCTGTGCGAGAAGGCTCACTGGGGAAATGCATACTTGCATACAGCTGTGTGCCAGTGCGTCCGTGCCGAGAGTTCCTTCGGTAAGGGAGTAGAACAACTGGCAGCGAGAGGTCTCTGGAGAAGCTCTACCTGAGCGGCTCCGAACTGTCTCCAAATCAGCTGGACTGTCAGGGGATGGAGTCGCCATTCTCCCGGGAGCATTGCTCGAGACAGCTCGTCGGCTGGACGGTTGAGCAGGCCCGGAATGTGAACGGCACGAAGTGACCTCAGAACCTTTTGACTCCAAAGGAGTAGTTGTGATAAGCGATGGGAGCGCAGACCACCTTGTCGGTTGATGCAAGAAAATGCAAGATCACAAGAAAAAGTTTCAGTGGGACCGCTGTTCTGCCCTTGAACGTATTCAAGCAGGCTAGCACCGACCATGCACGTTCCTCTGTGAGGCGTGCTGTCTGTTCAACCGAATCCAACTCCATACCGAGAAAAGAGATCCTCTACATCGGCGAGAGATAGCTCTTTTCCCAGTTGACCCGAAAGCCTAACAGGCTCAGGTGCCAGAGCACCAAATCCCTGTGCTCGAAAAACTGATCCCGAGATTGTGCTAGTATCAGCCAATCGTCTAGACAGTTGAGAATGCAAACACTCTGCTCTCTGAGGGGAACAAGAGCCCCCTCCGTGACTTTCGTGAAGACACGGTGAGACATGGACACCCTGCAGGGCAGGACCTTGTACTGATATGCCCGTCTTTCGAACGCGAACCGCAGAAAAGGTCTGTGGCGTGAAGGAACGATACATGAAAGTACTCATCCTTCCGGTTGAATGCTGCAAACCAATCTTGGGGACGGATGCACCCGAAGATGCATTTCTTCATCCACATCTTGAACAATAGCAAATAAAGGGCCTGATTCAAAACTTGTAGATCCAAGATCAGTCGTAACCCACTGCCTTTCTTGGGTACAATGAAGTAAGGGCTGTAAAACCCCATCCTCATATCGGCTGGAGGGACCGGCTCTATCGTGTCCTTCGCCAGTAGGACTGCGATCTCTGCCCACAGAATAGGGGGATCGGCTGCTTTCACTGTAGTGAAGCGGATACCATTGAACTTGGGTGGACGCCGGGTGAACTGAATTGCATAGCCGAGGCTGATGGTCCATAGAAGCCAGCGAGACGGCAGTGCTGACCAGGTGCTTAGAAACCGTACCCATGGTGGGGCAGCGAGGTGGAACCCAGGGACCCAACTCTGGCGGCTTGTGAGCAGGCCGGAGTGTGGTGTGAGTGTGGGGTGCAGGGCTCAGCTGGTTCCAGAGGTTGGCAGAGGGTGCGTGAGTAGGGCCTTTGTTGACGCTCTCATTTTGCGTCAGTCACCGACGTGGCATTGAGATTGACCGACTGAAAGGGAACTACTATTGTCAGCTATTCTCTGAGTATTCCAGATTAGAACTTAATGTCAAGTGAATATTTTCAATTTTCAAATTAAATTTACAATTGCATGAAAAAGCAATTCATTTTGCTATATATATATTTTAGACCACTAACATCTAAAAATACTGTAAAGATGTTTTTTATTTTTATTATATTTTTTATATAGTGTAACAATATCACTCATTGTGTGCTGCCTGACATTTACTAATGCATAGAGATGAGTGAATTAAATATGGCTAATGTGTTATAAATATTGTCATAAATAAAGCTATAGTATAATAATAAATAAGACCTTGATATGAAATTATCCCAGTGCTTCAGAGGCTGTCAAAATGTGAATATAATTACATAATAGTGATTACAGTAAAAATAACATACATTTGTCTAAAAATCTCAATCAGTTGTCTCCTTCCTAAAACCAAAATAATCCTCTTCTGTATTTGCTAATTTTATGAGATTTTGTTAGTATTGTGGTGATATTAAAATGCCATTTTAAAGGCAGGGATAGGCTACATAATGTTGCCCCAATTTACAATCTGGATGAGTCAAAGCTTTTTGCCAGAATTTATAGACAGTCTGCAGATATTGGGCAGTCAGATTTCACAGATAATAATGTAGTGTATGATAGGTATAAAAAAATGTTAATTCGATATGATTCCATCAGTTAAAAGATATAAAACAAGTTTGATATTCTGAGCTGCGTCTCCTAGCAATAAAGAGCATATTTCTATGTGAGTTTGTTGTGTTCAGAATGACTTAAACATCTGATAATGCATGATCCTTAACTCTGTATGATGCCTATTTATTTATTTATTTATTTTTTCAGATCTGTTCAGATTTTAAAAGTTTTTTAAAAGTCACTTTTTAAGATCATGGACTTTTAGTTGTGCTTCTTTCTGTTCCTGTTGTCCTAATCTCTTTGACCTGGTTTCCCTAGTTTTCTTGATTATGTCCTTCTTTTCATCTGTGTTTATTTATTGAACAGGCTTGTATGGCACAGAAACGTTAGAGAATAACTAGCCAAAACAGTACATTTTGACAGCGTTTTTATTTTTTTGTATTTGTTTCATGGATCTAGCTGTCCAGATTCTCCTGCTGAAGCAGGAGGGTCGCTCCCTCGAGGCCGGTTATGAACTCTGCCTTTCCTGTTACGACCAAATGGACCATTGACACTCCTAATTGAGATTGTAAATAGAGTGTCAATGGTCCATCTGAGAGATAGGTGGCGGTAATGCAATCCGCCGTAAAGCAAGTAAAAGAAGATGATACCTCAGGTGCCTGCTGCTGTGAAGCATGTTCACTAGAGTTCTAACAGTTTAGACATTGTGTGAATCGGAGGTAAAAAAATAAAACAAAAAATATTTTGCAATATTTGTTAATTGAGCCTTTTCTTTTAAGTTTTAAACAGTTACTGTGCGCTCTTGAAGAGAGTTTCATTGTTTTGACTGTAGTAACCAAATGCAACACGCAGTTTGATTGCTGAATGGAGGATGACAGACAGCCGCAGTGGAAAGAAGAGTTTATGTGAACTTGAATTTAATTACTTAAATGTTCATCTATACCTCACATTGAACTCACATTTCAGAACACATGAAAAATAGTGCACAAATACTTTTTGATGATTTATCATGTTTATGACCTTTCATGGGGCTCAACAATAACACAGAATCGAATACGCACAATATCGGATTTGGACCAGCAGAAAATTCCTGTATCAGAGCAAGTATCAATCCTGAGTATCAGATCGATGCATCCCTAGTTTATTTATGTCATCTCTTCCATGGCAGCACAGTGTTGTTGTTTTTTCAAAGGACATGGGTTTAGGTGTCATTTTCACTAAGATGGAGATGACTAAAGTAGAGCTGTGGGTGGGATAAAAATGAGAAACAACAGAATTTTAAAAGAAAAAATAGAACTGCAAAATCTTAGGTGCTTCCTTAGGATTGCTGGATGGCATTGCCCTTGGCTATATGGCCAATTAAAGGCAGGGCTCTGAGTTCTGCACGGAAGCTGTGATTGAGCCAGCAGTATATAAAGGGGTTATAGCAGGTAGAGCTCATGGCCAGCCAGTGGAAGGTGAAGTACAGGGCATTGTTAGCCTGGATCACATTACTTGACAGCAGCACAATGTAACAGTTTAGAGGAAACCAGCAGACTGCAAAAACAGCCACCACTGCAATTAGCATTTTCAAAGTTGTCTTCTTCCTTCTGCGATGAGCAGCCGATTGAGCCAGCGTGACATCACCGACAGCATTCCGGAACCAGACCTTTTTGGCAACCACAAGGTACGATAAGGAGATAATTGCTAAAGGCAATACATAGAGCAGGACAAAGGTGGCAAGATCTAGATACTTCCAGAATAGATCGGAGGGGTGAGGAAAGCTGGGCAGACATACCATCCGTACTCTGTTATTGCTAAAAGAGGCAAGAAGAGAAATCTTTTAATATCACATTATTGTTAG